>NC_133552.1:29371462-30620577 GCF_048773025.1 Camelus bactrianus | reverse complement strand
TCCCCATATATATGTATGGAGTGTAGTTTGCAACTGAAAAGAAATTTTGTGTTCCCATCAAGCTAGGTGAATTACGGCTTTCAAACAATAATCTCCCAGAACTGAGCATGAGGTGAGACGTTCTTTCATCTAGCACATTGGGAACGGGTTTCAGTATAAAATTTTAATCGGGGTTTCCAGTTTGTTTTGTGCTGCCGGTTTGACGTTTCAGCAGTTTACACTGTAAAACCGAGTTGGAGCTAGAACCTCCCCATATATATGTATGATTAATTTTCAACTGAAAGTACTTTGTGTTCCCATCAAGCTAGGTGAACGACGGCTTTCATACACAATTATCTCTGAGAAATGAGCATGTGGAGAGACGTTCTTTCATCTAGCACAAAGGGACTGGGTTGCAGTAGAAACATTTACTCTGGATTCTCAGTCTGTTTCCTAGTGCTGGTATGATGTTCCTGCAGATTTCACTGTAAAATCGAGTTTGAGCTTGTACTTCCCTATACATTATTATGGAGTGTAGTTTGCAAATGAAAAGAAACTTGTGTTCCCAACAAGCTGGGTGATAGACGGCTTTCAGACACAATTATCTCTCAGAACTGAGCATGTGGAGAGACTTTCGTTCATTTAGCACATTGACCGGGCTGCAAGAGGAGCATCTCCTCTGGTTTCTCAGTGTCTTTCCTAGTCATGTTTGAAGTTCCTGCAGTTTTCAATGTAAAACCGAGTTGGAGCTTATACCTCCCCATCTATATGTATGGAGTGTTCTTTGCAACTGAAAAGAAACTTTGTGTTCCCAACAAGCTGGGTGATGTACGGCTTTCACACTCAGTTTTCTCTCAGAACCGAGCACGTATAGAGACGTTCGTTCATCTAGCACATTGGGAACGGGTTTAAGGAGAAACTTTTAATCTGGGTTAACAATCTGTTTCCTAGTGCCGGTTTGAATTTCCTGCATTTTTCACTATAAAACCGATTTGGATCTATTACCTCCCCATATATATGTATGGAGTGTTGTTTGCAACTGAAAAGAAAATTTGTGTTCCCATCAATCTAGGTGAAGGAAGGCTTTCACACAAACATCTCTCAAATCATTGCATGTGGAGACACGTTCGTTCATCTAGCACAAACGGAAAGGGTGGCAGGGGAAACTTTTCTCTGGTTTCTTAGTCTGTTTCCTAGTGCCGGTTTCAAGTTCCTGCAATTTTCAATGTTACAGAGAGTTGGCGCTAGTACCTCCCCATATATAGGTATGGATTGTACTTTGCAACTGAAAGGAAAAATTATGCTGTAAACAAGCAAGGTGATGGACGGCTTTCACACACACATCTCTCAGAACAGTGCATGTGGAGAGACATTCGTTCATCTAGCATATTGAGAACGGATTTCAGGAGAAACTTTTATTGTGGGTTTTCAGTTTGTTTCCTAGTGCCGATTTCAAGTTCCTGCAATTTTCACTGTAAAAAAGTTTTGGAGATAATACCTCCCCATATATATGTATGGAGTGTAATATGCAACTGAAAAGAAACTTTGTGTTTCCAATAAGCTAGGTGATGTACGGTTTTCACACACACTTATCTCTCAGAACTGAGCATGTGGAGAGACGTTCGTTCATCTAGCTCATTGGGAACCGGTTTAAGGAGAAACTTTTAATCTGGGTTAACAGTGTGTTTCCTAGTGCCGGTTTGAAGATCCTGCATTTTTTAGTATAAAACCGAGTTGGATCTATTACCTCCCATATATATGTATGGAGTGTAGTTTGCAACTGAAAAGAAACTTTGTGTTCCCATCAAGCTATAGGAAGGCCGGCTTTCACACAAATATCTCTCAAAATTCTGCATGTGGAGAGATGTTCGTTCATCTAGCACAAACGGAAAGGGTGGCAGGGGAAACATTTTCTCTCTTTTCTCAGTCTGTTTCCTAGTGCCAGTTTGAAGTTCCTACAATTTTCAATGTAAAAGAGAGTTGGATCTTGTTCCTCCCCATATATATGTATGGAGTGTAGTTTGAAACTGAAAAGAAGATTTGTGTTCCCAACAAGCTAGGTGAAGGACAGCTTTCACACAAGAATCTCTCAAAACTGTGCATGTGGAGACACTTTCGTTCTTGTAGAACAAAGGGAACACCTTGCAGGTGGAAGTTTTACTCTGGTTTCTCAGTCTGTTTCCTAGTACCGGTTTGAAGTTAATGAAGTTTTAAGTGTAAAACTGATTTGGAGCTAGTATCTCCCCATATATAAGTATGGAGTATAGTTTGCAACTGAAAAGAAACATTGTGTTCCCAACAAGCTAAGTGAAGGACAGCTTTCACACACACTTATCTCTCAGACCTGAGCTTGTGGAGAGACGTTCGTTCATGTAGCACATAACGAACTGTTTTCAGGGGAAACTTTTACTCTGGTTTCTCGTTCTGTTTCCCATTGCTGGTTTGAAGTTCCTGAAGTTTTCCTGGTAAAACCGATTTGGAACTACTGCCTCCCCATTTATATGTATGGGTAGGAGATTTCAACTGGAAAGGAACTTTGTGTTACCAGCAAGCTAGGTGAAGGACGGCTTTAACACACACATATTTCTCAGAAATGAGCATGTGGAGAGACATTCGTTCATCTAGCACAAAGGGACCTGGTTGTAGGAGAAACTTTTACTCTGGAATCTGAGTCTGTGTCCTATAGCCGGTTTGAAGTTCCTGCAGTTTTCAATGTAAAACCGAGTTGGAGCTAGTCCCTCCCCATAAATACATATGGTGTGTAGTTTTCAAATGAAAGGAAACTTTGTGCTTACAACAAGCTATATGATGGACGGCTTTCACCCACACTTATCTCTCAGAACAGTGCATGTGGAGAGACGTTCGTTCATCTAGCACATTGGGAACGGGTTTCAAGAGAAACTTTTAATCTGGGTTCTCAGTTTGTTTCCTACGGCCTGTATGAATTTCTGGAAGTTTTCACTGTAAAAACGAGTTGTAGCTAGTACCTCACCATACATATGTATGGAGTGTAGATAGCAAATGTAAAGAAACTTTGTGTTCCAAACAAGCTAGGTGAAGGACGGCTTGCAGACACAATAATCTCTCAGAACTGAGCATGTGGAGAGATGTTCGTTCATCTAGCACAAATGAAACCGGATGTAGGAGCAACTTTTACTCTGGTTTCTCAGTGTGTTTCCAAGTGCCATTTTGAAGATCCTGCAGTTTTCACTATAAAATCGAGATGGAGCTAGTACCTCCCCATATATAGGTATGGAGTGTAGTTTGCAACTGAAAAGAAATTTGTGTTCCCATCAAGCTAGGTGAACGACGGCTTTCACACAATTATCTCTCAGAACTGAGCATGAGGAGAGACGTTCGTTCATCTAGCACATTGGGAACGTGTGTCTGTAGAAAATTTTAATCGGGTTTCCCAGTTTGTTTCGTATTGCTGGTTTGAAGTTTCAGCAGTTTACACTGTAAAACCGAGTTGGAGCTATAACCTCCCCATATATACGTATGGGTTGTAATTTGCAAATGAATAGAAACTTAGTGTTCACATCAAGCTAGGTGAACGACGGCTTTCATACACAATTATCTCTGAGAAATGAGCATGTGGAGAGACGTTCGTTCATCTAGCACAAAGGGACTGGTTTGCAGTAGAAACATTTACTCTGGATTCTCAGTCTGTTTCCTAGTGCTGGTATGATGTTCCTGCAGATTTCACTGTAAAATCGAGTTTGAGCTTGTACTTCCCTATACATTATTATGGAGTGTAGTTTGCAAATGAAAAGAAACTTGTGTTCCCAACAAGCTGGGTGATAGACGGCTTTCAGACACAATTATCTCTCAGAACTGAGCATGTGGAGAGACTTTCGTTCATTTAGCACATTGACCGGGCTGCAAGAGGAGCATCTCCTCTGGTTTCTCAGTGTCTTTCCTAGTCATGTTTGAAGTTCCTGCAGTTTTCAATGTAAAACCGAGTTGGAGCTTATACCTCCCCATCTATATGTATGGAGTGTTCTTTGCAACTGAAAAGAAACTTTGTGTTCCCAACAAGCTGGGTGATGTACGGCTTTCACACACAGTTTTCTCTCAGAACCGAGCACGTGTAGAGACGTTCGTTCATCTAGCACATTGGGAACGGATTTAAGGAGAAACTTTTAATCTGGGTTAACAATCTGTTTCCTAGTGCCGGTTTGAATTTCCTGCATTTTTCACTATAAAACCGATTTGGATCTATTACCTCCCCATATATATGTATGGAGTGTTGTTTGCAACTGAAAAGAAAATTTGTGTTCCCATCAATCTAGTTGAAGGAAGGCTTTCACACAAACATCTCTCAAATCTGTTCATGTGGAGAGACGTTCGTTCATCTAACACAAACGGAAAGGTTGGCAGGGGAAACTTTTTCTCTGGTTTCTTAGTCTGTTTCCTAGTGCCGGTTTGAAGTTCCTGCAATTTTCAATGTAACTGAGAGTTGGCGCTAGTACCTCCCCATATATACGGATGGATTGTAGTTTGCAACTGAAAGGAAAATTTATGCTGTAAACAAGCAAGGTGATGGACGGCTTTCACACACACATCTCTCAGAAAAGTGCATGTGGAGAGACATTCGTTCATCTAGCTCAATGGGAACGGGTTTCTGGAGAAACATATATTCTGGGTTCTCAGTTTGTTTCCCAGTGCCGGTTTGATGTTACTGCAGTTTTCACTGTAAAACCGAGTTGGAGTTTTTACCTCCGCATATATAGGTATGAAGTGTAGTTTGCAACTGAAAAGAAACTTTGTGTTCCCATCAAGGTAGGTGAACGACGGCTTTCACACAAACATCCCTCAAAATTCGGCATGTGGAGAGACGTTCGTTCATCTAGCACAAACGGAAAAGGTGGCAGTGGAAAAATTTCCCCAGGTTTCTCAGTCTCTTTCCTAGTGCCAGTTTGAAATACCTGCAATTTTCAATGGAAAAGAGAGTTGGTTCTAGCACCTACCAATATATACGGATGGATTGTAGTTTGCAACTTAAAGGAAAATTTATGCTGCAAACAAGCTAGTTGATGGACGGCTTTCACACACACATCCCTCAGAACAGTGCATGTGGAGAGACATTCGTTCATCTAGCACATTGGGAACGGGTTTCAGGAGAAACTTTTATTCTAGGTTCTCAGTCTGTTTCCTAGTGCCGGTTTGATGTTCCTGCAGTTTTCACCTTAAAACCGACTTGGAGTTTTGACCTCCGCATAAATATGTATGAAGTGTAGTTTGCAACTGAAAATAAACTTTGTTTTCCAATCAAGCTATGTGAAGGACATCTTTTACACACATTTATATCTCAGAACTGAGCATGTGGACAGACTTTCGTTCATCTAGCACAAATGGAACGGATTGTAGGAGCTACTATTACTCTGGTTTCTCAGTCTGTTTCCTAGTGCTGATTTGAAATTCCAGCAGGTTTCACTATGAAATCGTGTTGGAGCTAGTACCTCCCCATATATATGTATGGAGTGTAGTTTGCAACTGAAAAGAAATTTTGTGTTCCCATCAAGCTAGGTGAATTACGGCTTTCAAACAATAATCTCCCAGAACTGAGCATGAGGTGAGACGTTCTTTCATCTAGCACATTGGGAACGGGTTTCAGTATAAAATTTTAATCGGGGTTTCCAGTTTGTTTTGTGCTGCCGGTTTGACGTTTCAGCAGTTTACACTGTAAAACCGAATTGGAGCTAGAACCTCCCCATGTATATGTATGATTAATTTTCAACTGAAAGTACTTTGTGTTCCCATCAAGCTAGGTGAACGACGGCTTTCATACACAATTATCTCTGAGAAATGAGCATGTGGAGAGACGTTCTTTCATCTAGCACAAAGGGACTGGGTTGCAGTAGAAACATTTACTCTGGATTCTCAGTCTGTTTCCTAGTGCTGGTATGATGTTCCTGCAGATTTCACTGTAAAATCGAGTTTGAGCTTGTACTTCCCTATACATTATTATGGAGTGTAGTTTGCAAATGAAAAGAAACTTGTGTTCCCAACAAGCTGGGTGATAGACGGCTTTCAGACACAATTATCTCTCAGAACTGAGCATGTGGAGAGACTTTCGTTCATTTAGCACATTGACCGGGCTGCAAGAGGAGCATCTCCTCTGGTTTCTCAGTGTCTTTCCTAGTCATGTTTGAAGTTCCTGCAGTTTTCAATGTAAAACCGAGTTGGAGCTTATACCTCCCCATCTATATGTATGGAGTGTTCTTTGCAACTGAAAAGAAACTTTGTGTTCCCAACAAGCTGGGTGATGTACGGCTTTCACACTCAGTTTTCTCTCAGAACCGAGCACGTATAGAGACGTTCGTTCATCTAGCACATTGGGAACGGGTTTAAGGAGAAACTTTTAATCTGGGTTAACAATCTGTTTCCTAGTGCCGGTTTGAATTTCCTGCATTTTTCACTATAAAACCGATTTGGATCTATTACCTCCCCATATATATGTATGGAGTGTTGTTTGCAACTGAAAAGAAAATTTGTGTTCCCATCAATCTAGGTGAAGGAAGGCTTTCACACAAACATCTCTCAAATCATTGCATGTGGAGACACGTTCGTTCATCTAGCACAAACGGAAAGGGTGGCAGGGGAAACTTTTCTCTGGTTTCTTAGTCTGTTTCCTAGTGCCGGTTTCAAGTTCCTGCAATTTTCAATGTTACAGAGAGTTGGCGCTAGTACCTCCCCATATATAGGTATGGATTGTACTTTGCAACTGAAAGGAAAAATTATGCTGTAAACAAGCAAGGTGATGGACGGCTTTCACACACACATCTCTCAGAAAAGTGCATGTGGAGAGACATTCGTTCATCTAGCATATTGAGAACGGATTTCAGGAGAAACTTTTATTGTGGGTTTTCAGTTTGTTTCCTAGTGCCGATTTCAAGTTCCTGCAATTTTCACTGTAAAAAAGTTTTGGAGATAATACCTCCCCATATATATGTATGGAGTGTAATATGCAACTGAAAAGAATCTTTGTGTTTCCAATAAGCTAGGTGATGTACGGTTTTCACACACACTTATCTCTCAGAACTGAGCATGTGGAGAGACGTTCGTTCATCTAGCTCATTGGGAACCGGTTTAAGGAGAAACTTTTAATCTGGGTTAACAGTGTGTTTCCTAGTGCCGGTTTGAAGATCCTGCATTTTTTATTATAAAACCGAGTTGGATCTATTACCTCCCATATATATGTATGGAGTGTAGTTTGCAACTGAAAAGAAACTTTGTGTTCCCATCAAGCTATAGGAAGGCCGGCTTTCACACAAATATCTCTCAAAATTCTGCATGTGGAGAGATGTTCGTTCATCTAGCACAAACGGAAAGGGTGGCAGGGGAAACATTTTCTCTCTTTTCTCAGTCTGTTTCCTAGTGCCAGTTTGAAGTTCCTACAATTTTCAATGTAAAAGAGAGTTGGATCTTGTTCCTCCCCATATATATGTATGGAGTGTAGTTTGAAACTGAAAAGAAGATTTGTGTTCCCAACAAGCTAGGTGAAGGACAGCTTTCACACAAGAATCTCTCAAAACTGTGCATGTGGAGACACTTTCGTTCTTGTAGAACAAAGGGAACACCTTGCAGGTGGAAGTTTTACTCTGGTTTCTCAGTCTGTTTCCTAGTACCGGTTTGAAGTTAATGAAGTTTTAAGTGTAAAACTGATTTGGAGCTAGTATCTCCCCATATATAAGTATGGAGTATAGTTTGCAACTGAAAAGAAACATTGTGTTCCCAACAAGCTAAGTGAAGGACAGCTTTCACACACACTTATCTCTCAGACCTGAGCTTGTGGAGAGACGTTCGTTCATGTAGCACATAACGAACTGTTTTCAGGGGAAACTTTTACTCTGGTTTCTCGTTCTGTTTCCCATTGCTGGTTTGAAGTTCCTGAAGTTTTCCTGGTAAAACCGATTTGGAACTACTGCCTCCCCATTTATATGTATGGGTAGGAGATTTCAACTGGAAAGGAACTTTGTGTTACCAGCAAGCTAGGTGAAGGACGGCTTTAACACACACATATTTCTCAGAAATGAGCATGTGGAGAGACATTCGTTCATCTAGCACAAAGGGACCTGGTTGTAGGAGAAACTTTTACTCTGGAATCTGAGTCTGTGTCCTATAGCCGGTTTGAAGTTCCTGCAGTTTTCAATGTAAAACCGAGTTGGAGCTAGTCCCTCCCCATAAATACATATGGTGTGTAGTTTTCAAATGAAAGGAAACTTTGTGCTTACAACAAGCTATATGATGGACGGCTTTCACCCACACTTATCTCTCAGAACAGTGCATGTGGAGAGACGTTCGTTCATCTAGCACATTGGGAACGGGTTTCAAGAGAAACTTTTAATCTGGGTTCTCAGTTTGTTTCCTACGGCCTGTATGAATTTCTGGAAGTTTTCACTGTAAAAACGAGTTGTAGCTAGTACCTCACCATACATATGTATGGAGTGTAGATAGCAAATGTAAAGAAACTTTGTGTTCCAAACAAGCTAGGTGAAGGACGGCTTGCAGACACAATAATCTCTCAGAACTGAGCATGTGGAGAGATGTTCGTTCATCTAGCACAAATGAAACCGGATGTAGGAGCAACTTTTACTCTGGTTTCTCAGTGTGTTTCCAAGTGCCATTTTGAAGATCCTGCAGTTTTCACTATAAAATCGAGATGGAGCTAGTACCTCCCCATATATAGGTATGGAGTGTAGTTTGCAACTGAAAAGAAATTTGTGTTCCCATCAAGCTAGGTGAACGACGGCTTTCACACAATTATCTCTCAGAACTGAGCATGAGGATAGACGTTCGTTCATCTAGCACATTGGGAAAGTGTGTCTGTAGAAAATTTTAATCGGGTTTCCCAGTTTGTTTCGTATTGCTGGTTTGAAGTTTCAGCAGTTTACACTGTAAAACCGAGTTGGAGCTATAACCTCCCCATATATATGTATGGGTTGTAATTTGCAAATGAAAAGAAACTTAGTGTTCACATCAAGCTAGGTGAACGACGGCTTTCATACACAATTATCTCTGAGAAATGAGCATGTGGAGAGACGTTCGTTCATCTAGCACAAAGGGACTGGTTTGCAGTAGAAACATTTACTCTGGATTCTCAGTCTGTTTCCTAGTGCTGGTATGATGTTCCTGCAGATTTCACTGTAAAATCGAGTTTGAGCTTGTACTTCCCTATACATTATTATGGAGTGTAGTTTGCAAATGAAAAGAAACTTGTGTTCCCAACAAGCTGGGTGATAGACGGCTTTCAGACACAATTATCTCTCAGAACTGAGCATGTGGAGAGACTTTCGTTCATTTAGCACATTGACCGGGCTGCAAGAGGAGCATCTCCTCTGGTTTCTCAGTGTCTTTCCTAGTCATGTTTGAAGTTCCTGCAGTTTTCAATGTAAAACCGAGTTGGAGCTTATACCTCCCCATCTATATGTATGGAGTGTTCTTTGCAACTGAAAAGAAACTTTGTGTTCCCAACAAGCTGGGTGATGTACGGCTTTCACACTCAGTTTTCTCTCAGAACCGAGCACGTATAGAGACGTTCGTTCATCTAGCACATTGGGAACGGGTTTAAGGAGAAACTTTTAATCTGGGTTAACAATCTGTTTCCTAGTGCCGGTTTGAATTTCCTGCATTTTTCACTATAAAACCGATTTGGATCTATTACCTCCCCATATATATGTATGGAGTGTTGTTTGCAACTGAAAAGAAAATTTGTGTTCCCATCAATCTAGGTGAAGGAAGGCTTTCACACAAACATCTCTCAAATCATTGCATGTGGAGACACGTTCGTTCATCTAGCACAAACGGAAAGGGTGGCAGGGGAAACTTTTCTCTGGTTTCTTAGTCTGTTTCCTAGTGCCGGTTTCAAGTTCCTGCAATTTTCAATGTTACAGAGAGTTGGCGCTAGTACCTCCCCATATATAGGTATGGATTGTACTTTGCAACTGAAAGGAAAAATTATGCTGTAAACAAGCAAGTTGATGGACGGCTTTCACACACACATCTCTCAGAACAGTGCATGTGGAGAGACATTCGTTCATCTAGCATATTGAGAACGGATTTCAGGAGAAACTTTTATTGTGGGTTTTCAGTTTGTTTCCTAGTGCCGATTTCAAATTCCTGCAATTTTCACTGTAAAATAGTTTTGGAGATAATACCTCCCCATATATATGTATGGAGTGTAATATGCAACTGAAAAGAAACTTTGTGTTTCCAATAAGCTAGGTGATGTACGGTTTTCACACACACTTATCTCTCAGAACTGAGCATGTGGAGAGACGTTCGTTCATCTAGCTCATTGGGAACCGGTTTAAGGAGAAACATTTAATCTGGGTTAACAGTGTGTTTCCTAGTGCCGGTTTGAAGATTCTGCATTTTTTAGTATAAAACCGAGTTGGATCTATTACCTCCCATATATATGTATGGAGTGTAGTTTGCAACTGAAAAGAAACTTTGTGTTCCCATCAAGCTATAGGAAGGCCGGCTTTCACACAAATATCTCTCAAAATTCTGCATGTGGAGAGATGTTCGTTCATCTAGCACAAACGGAAAGGGTGGCAGGGGAAACATTTTCTCTCTTTTCTCAGTCTGTTTCCTAGTGCCAGTTTGAAGTTCCTACAATTTTCAATGTAAAAGAGAGTTGGATCTTGTTCCTCCCCATATATATGTATGGAGTGTAGTTTGAAACTGAAAAGAAGATTTGTGTTCCCAACAAGCTAGGTGAAGGACAGCTTTCACACAAGAATCTCTCAAAACTGTGCATGTGGAGACACTTTCGTTCTTGTAGAACAAAGGGAACACCTTGCAGGTGGAAGTTTTACTCTGGTTTCTCAGTCTGTTTCCTAGTACCGGTTTGAAGTTAATGAAGTTTTAAGTGTAAAACTGATTTGGAGCTAGTATCTCCCCATATATAAGTATGGAGTATAGTTTGCAACTGAAAAGAAACATTGTGTTCCCAACAAGCTAAGTGAAGGACAGCTTTCACACACACTTATCTCTCAGACCTGAGCTTGTGGAGAGACGTTCGTTCATGTAGCACATAACGAACTGTTTTCAGGGGAAACTTTTACTCTGGTTTCTCGTTCTGTTTCCCATTGCTGGTTTGAAGTTCCTGAAGTTTTCCTGGTAAAACCGATTTGGAACTACTGCCTCCCCATTTATATGTATGGGTAGGAGATTTCAACTGGAAAGGAACTTTGTGTTACCAGCAAGCTAGGTGAAGGACGGCTTTAACACACACATATTTCTCAGAAATGAGCATGTGGAGAGACATTCGTTCATCTAGCACAAAGGGACCTGGTTGTAGGAGAAACTTTTACTCTGGAATCTGAGTCTGTGTCCTATAGCCGGTTTGAAGTTCCTGCAGTTTTCAATGTAAAACCGAGTTGGAGCTAGTCCCTCCCCATAAATACATATGGTGTGTAGTTTTCAAATGAAAGGAAACTTTGTGCTTACAACAAGCTATATGATGGACGGCTTTCACCCACACTTATCTCTCAGAACAGTGCATGTGGAGAGACGTTCGTTCATCTAGCACATTGGGAACGGGTTTCAAGAGAAACTTTTAATCTGGGTTCTCAGTTTGTTTCCTACGGCCTGTATGAATTTCTGGAAGTTTTCACTGTAAAAACGAGTTGTAGCTAGTACCTCACCATACATATGTATGGAGTGTAGATAGCAAATGTAAAGAAACTTTGTGTTCCAAACAAGCTAGGTGAAGGACGGCTTGCAGACACAATAATCTCTCAGAACTGAGCATGTGGAGAGATGTTCGTTCATCTAGCACAAATGAAACCGGATGTAGGAGCAACTTTTACTCTGGTTTCTCAGTGTGTTTCCAAGTGCCATTTTGAAGATCCTGCAGTTTTCACTATAAAATCGAGATGGAGCTAGTACCTCCCCATATATAGGTATGGAGTGTAGTTTGCAACTGAAAAGAAATTTGTGTTCCCATCAAGCTAGGTGAACGACGGCTTTCACACAATTATCTCTCAGAACTCAGCATGAGGAGAGACGTTCGTTCATCTAGCACATTGGGAACGTGTTTCAGTAGAAAATTTTAATCGGGTTTCCCAGTTTGTTTCGTATTGCTGGTTTGAAGTTTCAGCAGTTTACACTGTAAAACCGAGTTGGAGCTATAACCTCCCCATATATATGTATGGGTTGTAATTTGCAAATGAAAAGAAACTTAGTGTTCACATCAAGCTAGGTGAACGACGGCTTTCATACACAATTATCTCTGAGAAATGAGCATGTGGAGAGACGTTCGTTCATCTAGCACAAAGGGACTGGTTTGCAGTAGAAACATTTACTCTGGATTCTCAGTCTGTTTCCTAGTGCTGGTATGATGTTCCTGCAGATTTCACTGTAAAATCGAGTTTGAGCTTGTACTTCCCTATACATTATTATGGAGTGTAGTTTGCAAATGAAAAGAAACTTGTGTTCCCAACAAGCTGGGTGATAGACGGCTTTCAGACACAATTATCTCTCAGAACTGAGCATGTGGAGAGACTTTCGTTCATTTAGCACATTGACCGGGCTGCAAGAGGAGCATCTCCTCTGGTTTCTCAGTGTCTTTCCTAGTCCGGTTTGAAGTTCCTGCTGATTTCAATGTAAAACAGAGTTGGAGCTTATACCTCCCCATCTATATGTATGGAGTGTTCTTTGCAACTGAAAAGAAACTTTGTGTTCCCAACAAGCTGGGTGATGTACGGCTTTCACACACAGTTTTCTCTCAGAACCGAGCACGTGTAGAGACGTTCGTTCATCTAGCACATTGGGAACGGGTTTAAGGAGAAACTTTTAATCTGGGTTAACAATCTGTTTCCTAGTGCCGGTTTGAATTTCCTGCATTTTTCACTATAAAACCGATTTGGATCTATTACCTCCCCATATATATGTATGGAGTGTTGTTTGCAACTGAAAAGAAAATTTGTGTTCCCATCAATCTAGTTGAAGGAAGGCTTTCACACAAACATCTCTCAAATCTGTTCATGTGGAGAGACGTTCGTTCATCTAACACAAACGGAATGGGTGGCAGGGGAAACTTTTTCTCTGGTTTCTTAGTCTGTTTCCTAGTGCCGGTTTCAAGTTCCTGCAATTTTCAATGTAACTGAGAGTTGGCGCTAGTACCTCCCCATATATACGGATGGATTGTAGTTTGCAACTGAAAGGAAAATTTATGCTGTAAACAAGCAAGTTGATGGACGGCTTTCACACACACATCTCTCAGAAAAGTGCATGTGGAGAGACATTCGTTCATCTAGCTCAATGGGAACGGGTTTCAGGAGAAACATATATTCTGGGTTCTCAGTTTGTTTCCCAGTGCCGGTTTGATGTTACTGCAGTTTTCACTGTAAAACCGAGTTGGAGTTTTTACCTCCGCATATATAGGTATGAAGTGTAGTTTGCAACTGAAAAGAAACTTTGTGTTCCCATCAAGGTAGGTGAACGACGGCTTTCACACAAACATCCCTCAAAATTCGGCATGTGGAGAAACGTTCGTTCATCTAGCACAAACGGAAAAGGTGGCAGTGGAAAAATTTCCCCTGGTTTCTCAGTCTCTTTCCTAGTGCCAGTTTGAAATACCTGCAATTTTCAATGGAAAAGAGAGTTGGTTCTAGCACCTACCAATATATACGGATGGATTGTAGTTTGCAACTTAAATGAAAATTTATGTTGTAAACAAGCTAGTTGATGGACGGCTTTCACACACACATCCCTCAGAACAGTGCATGTGGAGAGACATTCGTTCATCTAGCACATTGGGAACGGGTTTCAGGAGAAACTTTTATTCTGGGTTCTCAGTCTGTTTCCTAGTGCCGGTTTGATGTTCCTGCAGTTTTCACCTTAAAACCGACTTGGAGTTTTGACCTCCGCATATATATGTATGAAGTGTAGTTTGCAACTGAAAATAAACTTTGTTTTCCAATCAAGCTAGGTGAAGGACATCTTTTACACACATTTATATCTCAGAACTGAGCATGTGGACAGACTTTCGTTCATCTAGCACAAATGGAACGGGTTGTAGGAGCTACTATTACTCTGGTTTCTCAGTCTGTTTCCTAGTGCTGATTTGAAATTCCAGCAGGTTTCACTATGAAATCGTGTTGGAGCTAGTACCTCCCCATATATATGTATGGAGTGTAGTTTGCAACTGAAAAGAAATTTTGTGTTCCCATCAAGCTAGGTGAATTACGGCTTTCAAACAATAATCTCCCAGAACTGAGCATGAGGTGAGACGTTCTTTCATCTAGCACATTGGGAACGGGTTTCAGTATAAAATTTTAATCGGGGTTTCCAGTTTGTTTTGTGCTGCCGGTTTGACGTTTCAGCAGTTTACACTGTAAAACCGAGTTGGAGCTAGAACCTCCCCATATATATGTATGATTAATTTTCAACTGAAAGTACTTTGTGTTCCCATCAAGCTAGGTGAACGACGGCTTTCATACACAATTATCTCTGAGAAATGAGCATGTGGAGAGACGTTCTTTCATCTAGCACAAAGGGACTGGGTTGCAGTAGAAACATTTACTCTGGATTCTCAGTCTGTTTCCTAGTGCTGGTATGATGTTCCTGCAGATTTCACTGTAAAATCGAGTTTGAGCTTGTACTTCCCTATACATTATTATGGAGTGTAGTTTGCAAATGAAAAGAAACTTGTGTTCCCAACAAGCTGGGTGATAGACGGCTTTCAGACACAATTATCTCTCAGAACTGAGCATGTGGAGAGACTTTCGTTCATTTAGCACATTGACCGGGCTGCAAGAGGAGCATCTCCTCTGGTTTCTCAGTGTCTTTCCTAGTCATGTTTGAAGTTCCTGCAGTTTTCAATGTAAAACCGAGTTGGAGCTTATACCTCCCCATCTATATGTATGGAGTGTTCTTTGCAACTGAAAAGAAACTTTGTGTTCCCAACAAGCTGGGTGATGTACGGCTTTCACACTCAGTTTTCTCTCAGAACCGAGCACGTATAGAGACGTTCGTTCATCTAGCACATTGGGAACGGGTTTAAGGAGAAACTTTTAATCTGGGTTAACAATCTGTTTCCTAGTGCCGGTTTGAATTTCCTGCATTTTTCACTATAAAACCGATTTGGATCTATTACCTCCCCATATATATGTATGGAGTGTTGTTTGCAACTGAAAAGAAAATTTGTGTTCCCATCAATCTAGGTGAAGGAAGGCTTTCACACAAACATCTCTCAAATCATTGCATGTGGAGACACGTTCGTTCATCTAGCACAAACGGAAAGGGTGGCAGGGGAAACTTTTCTCTGGTTTCTTAGTCTGTTTCCTAGTGCCGGTTTCAAGTTCCTGCAATTTTCAATGTTACAGAGAGTTGGCGCTAGTACCTCCCCATATATAGGTATGGATTGTACTTTGCAACTGAAAGGAAAAATTATGCTGTAAACAAGCAAGGTGATGGACGGCTTTCACACACACATCTCTCAGAAAAGTGCATGTGGAGAGACATTCGTTCATCTAGCATATTGAGAACGGATTTCAGGAGAAACTTTTATTGTGGGTTTTCAGTTTGTTTCCTAGTGCCGATTTCAAGTTCCTGCAATTTTCACTGTAAAAAAGTTTTGGAGATAATACCTCCCCATATATATGTATGGAGTGTAATTTGCAACTGAAAAGAAACTTTGTGTTTCCAATAAGCTAGGTGATGTACGGTTTTCACACACACTTATCTCTCAGAACTGAGCATGTGGAGAGACGTTCGTTCATCTAGCTCATTGGGAACCGGTTTAAGGAGAAACTTTTAATCTGGGTTAACAGTGTGTTTCCTAGTGCCGGTTTGAAGATCCTGCATTTTTTAGTATAAAACCGAGTTGGATCTATTACCTCCCATATATATGTATGGAGTGTAGTTTGCAACTGAAAAGAAACTTTGTGTTCCCATCAAGCTATAGGAAGGCCGGCTTTCACACAAATATCTCTCAAAATTCTGCATGTGGAGAGATGTTCGTTCATCTAGCACAAACGGAAAGGGTGGCAGGGGAAACATTTTCTCTCTTTTCTCAGTCTGTTTCCTAGTGCCAGTTTGAAGTTCCTACAATTTTCAATGTAAAAGAGAGTTGGATCTTGTTCCTCCCCATATATATGTATGGAGTGTAGTTTGAAACTGAAAAGAAGATTTGTGTTCCCAACAAGCTAGGTGAAGGACAGCTTTCACACAAGAATCTCTCAAAACTGTGCATGTGGAGACACTTTCGTTCTTGTAGAACAAAGGGAACACCTTGCAGGTGGAAGTTTTACTCTGGTTTCTCAGTCTGTTTCCTAGTACCGGTTTGAAGTTAATGAAGTTTTAAGTGTAAAACTGATTTGGAGCTAGTATCTCCCCATATATAAGTATGGAGTATAGTTTGCAACTGAAAAGAAACATTGTGTTCCCAACAAGCTAAGTGAAGGACAGCTTTCACACACACTTATCTCTCAGACCTGAGCTTGTGGAGAGACGTTCGTTCATGTAGCACATAACGAACTGTTTTCAGGGGAAACTTTTACTCTGGTTTCTCGTTCTGTTTCCCATTGCTGGTTTGAAGTTCCTGAAGTTTTCCTGGTAAAACCGATTTGGAACTACTGCCTCCCCATTTATATGTATGGGTAGGAGATTTCAACTGGAAAGGAACTTTGTGTTACCAGCAAGCTAGGTGAAGGACGGCTTTAACACACACATATTTCTCAGAAATGAGCATGTGGAGAGACATTCGTTCATCTAGCACAAAGGGACCTGGTTGTAGGAGAAACTTTTACTCTGGAATCTGAGTCTGTGTCCTATAGCCGGTTTGAAGTTCCTGCAGTTTTCAATGTAAAACCGAGTTGGAGCTAGTCCCTCCCCATAAATACATATGGTGTGTAGTTTTCAAATGAAAGGAAACTTTGTGCTTACAACAAGCTATATGATGGACGGCTTTCACCCACACTTATCTCTCAGAACAGTGCATGTGGAGAGACGTTCGTTCATCTAGCACATTGGGAACGGGTTTCAAGAGAAACTTTTAATCTGGGTTCTCAGTTTGTTTCCTACGGCCTGTATGAATTTCTGGAAGTTTTCACTGTAAAAACGAGTTGTAGCTAGTACCTCACCATACATATGTATGGAGTGTAGATAGCAAATGTAAAGAAACTTTGTGTTCCAAACAAGCTAGGTGAAGGACGGCTTGCAGACACAATAATCTCTCAGAACTGAGCATGTGGAGAGATGTTCGTTCATCTAGCACAAATGAAACCGGATGTAGGAGCAACTTTTACTCTGGTTTCTCAGTGTGTTTCCAAGTGCCATTTTGAAGATCCTGCAGTTTTCACTATAAAATCGAGATGGAGCTAGTACCTCCCCATATATAGGTATGGAGTGTAGTTTGCAACTGAAAAGAAATTTGTGTTCCCATCAAGCTAGGTGAACGACGGCTTTCACACAATTATCTCTCAGAACTGAGCATGAGGAGAGACGTTCGTTCATCTAGCACATTGGGAACGTGTTTCAATAGAAAATTTTAATCGGGTTTCCCAGTTTGTTTCGTATTGCTGGTTTGAAGTTTCAGCAGTTTACACTGTAAAACCGAGTTGGAGCTATAACCTCCCCATATATATGTATGGGTTGTAATTTGCAAATGAAAAGAAACTTAGTGTTCACATCAAGCTAGGTGAACGACGGCTTTCATACACAATTATCTCTGAGAAATGAGCATGTGGAGAGACGTTCGTTCATCTAGCACAAAGGGACTGGTTTGCAGTAGAAACATTTACTCTGGATTCTCAGTCTGTTTCCTAGTGCTGGTATGATGTTCCTGCAGATTTCACTGTAAAATCGAGTTTGAGCTTGTACTTCCCTATACATTATTATGGAGTGTAGTTTGCAAATGAAAAGAAACTTGTGTTCCCAACAAGCTGGGTGATAGACGGCTTTCAGACACAATTATCTCTCAGAACTGAGCATGTGGAGAGACTTTCGTTCATTTAGCACATTGACCGGGCTGCAAGAGGAGCATCTCCTCTGGTTTCTCAGTGTCTTTCCTAGTCCGGTTTGAAGTTCCTGCAGATTTCAATGTAAAACCGAGTTGGAGCTTATACCTCCCCATCTATATGTATGGAGTGTTCTTTGCAACTGAAAAGAAACTTTGTGTTCCCAACAAGCTGGGTGATGTACGGCTTTCACACACAGTTTTCTCTCAGAACCGAGCACGTGTAGAGACGTTCGTTCATCTAGCACATTGGGAAAGGGTTTAAGGAGAAACTTTTAATCTGGGTTAACAATCTGTTTCCTAGTGCCGGTTTGAATTTCCTGCATTTTTCACTATAAAACCGATTTGGATCTATTACCTCCCCATATATATGTATGGAGTGTTGTTTGCAACTGAAAAGAAAATTTGTGTTCCCATCAATCTAGGTGAAGGAAGGCTTTCACACAAACATCTCTCAAATCTGTTCATGTGGAGAGACGTTCGTTCATCTAACACAAACGGAAAGGGTGTCAGGGGAAACTTTTTCTCTGGTTTCTTAGTCTGTTTCCTAGTGTCGGTATGAAGTTCCTGCAATTTTCAATGTAACTGAGAGTTGGCGCTAGTACCTCCCCATATATAGGTATGGATTGTACTTTGCAACTGAAAGGAAAATTTATGCTGTAAACAAGCAAGGTGATGGACGGCTTTCACACACACATCTCTCAGAAAAGTGCATGTGGAGAGACATTCGTTCATCTAGCTCAATGGGAACGGGTTTCAGGAGAAACATATATTCTGGGTTCTCAGTTTGTTTCCCAGTGCCGGTTTGATGTTACTGCAGTTTTCACTGTAAAACCAAGTTGGAGTTTTTACCTCCGCATATATAGGTATGAAGTGTAGTTTGCAACTGAAAAGAAACTTTGTGTTCCCATCAAGGTAGGTGAACGACGGCTTTCACACAAACATCCCTCAAAATTCGGCATGTGGAGAAACGTTCGTTCATCTAGCACAAACGGAAAAGGTGGCAGTGGAAAAATTTCCCCTGGTTTCTCAGTCTCTTTCCTAGTGCCAGTTTGAAATACCTGCAATTTTCAATGGAAAAGAGAGTTGGTTCTAGCACCTACCAATATATACGGATGGATTGTAGTTTGCAACTTAAAGGAAAATTTATGCTGCAAACAAGCTAGTTGATGGACGGCTTTCACACACACATACCTCAGAACAGTGCATGTGGAGAGACATTCGTTCATCTAGCACATTGGGAACGGGTTTCAGGAGAAACTTTTATTCTGGGTTCTCAGTCTGTTTCCTAGTGCCGGTTTGATGTTCCTGCAGTTTTCACCTTAAAACCGAGTTGGAGTTTTGACCTCCGCATATATATGTATGAAGTGTAGTTTGCAACTGAAAATAAACTTTGTTTTCCAATCAAGCTAGGTGAAGGACATCTTTTACACACATTTATATCTCAGAACTGAGCATGTGGACAGACTTTCGTTCATCTAGCACAAATGGAACGGGTTGTAGGAGCTACTATTACTCTGGTTTCTCAGTCTGTTTCCTAGTGCTGATTTGAAATTCCAGCAGGTTTCACTATGAAATCGTGTTGGAGCTAGTACCTCCCCATATATATGTATGGAGTGTAGTTTGCAACTGAAAAGAAATTTTGTGTTCCCATCAAGCTAGGTGAATTACGGCTTTCAAACAATAATCTCCCAGAACTGAGCATGAGGTGAGACGTTCTTTCATCTAGCACATTGGGAACGGGTTTCAGTATAAAATTTTAATCGGGGTTTCCAGTTTGTTTTGTGCTGCCGGTTTGACGTTTCAGCAGTTTACACTGTAAAACCGAGTTGGAGCTATAACCTCCCCATATATATGTATGATTAATTTTCAACTGAAAGTACTTTGTGTTCCCATCAAGCTAGGTGAACGACGGCTTTCATACACAATTATCTCTGAGAAATGAGCATGTGGAGAGACGTTCTTTCATCTAGCACAAAGGGACTGGGTTGCAGTAGAAACATTTACTCTGGATTCTCAGTCTGTTTCCTAGTGCTGGTATGATGTTCCTGCAGATTTCACTGTAAAATCGAGTTTGAGCTTGTACTTCCCTATACATTATTATGGAGTGTAGTTTGCAAATGAAAAGAAACTTGTGTTCCCAACAAGCTGGGTGATAGACGGCTTTCAGACACAATTATCTCTCAGAACTGAGCATGTGGAGAGACTTTCGTTCATTTAGCACATTGACCGGGCTGCAAGAGGAGCATCTCCTCTGGTTTCTCAGTGTCTTTCCTAGTCCGGTTTGAAGTTCCTGCAGTTTTCAATGTAAAACCGAGTTGGAGCTTATACCTCCCCATCTATATGTATGGAGTGTTCTTTGCAACTGAAAAGAAACTTTGTGTTCCCAACAAGCTGGGTGATGTACGGCTTTCACACTCAGTTTTCTCTCAGAACCGAGCACGTATAGAGACGTTCGTTCATCTAGCACATTGGGAACGGGTTTAAGGAGAAACTTTTAATCTGGGTTAACAATCTGTTTCCTAGTGCCGGTTTGAATTTCCTGCATTTTTCACTATAAAACCGATTTGGATCTATTACCTCCCCATATATATGTATGGAGTGTTGTTTGCAACTGAAAAGAAAATTTGTGTTCCCATCAATCTAGGTGAAGGAAGGCTTTCACACAAACATCTCTCAAATCATTGCATGTGGAGACACGTTCGTTCATCTAGCACAAACGGAAAGGGTGGCAGGGGAAACTTTTCTCTGGTTTCTTAGTCTGTTTCCTAGTGCCGGTTTCAAGTTCCTGCAATTTTCAATGTTACAGAGAGTTGGCGCTAGTACCTCCCCATATATAGGTATGGATTGTACTTTGCAACTGAAAGGAAAAATTATGCTGTAAACAAGCAAGGTGATGGACGGCTTTCACACACACATCTCTCAGAAAAGTGCATGTGGAGAGACATTCGTTCATCTAGCATATTGAGAACGGATTTCAGGAGAAACTTTTATTGTGGGTTTTCAGTTTGTTTCCTAGTGCCGATTTCAAGTTCCTGCAATTTTCACTGTAAAAAAGTTTTGGAGATAATACCTCCCCATATATATGTATGGAGTGTAATTTGCAACTGAAAAGAAACTTTGTGTTTCCAATAAGCTAGGTGATGTACGGTTTTCACACACACTTATCTCTCAGAACTGAGCATGTGGAGAGACGTTCGTTCATCTAGCTCATTGGGAACCGGTTTAAGGAGAAACTTTTAATCTGGGTTAACAGTGTGTTTCCTAGTGCCGGTTTGAAGATCCTGCATTTTTTAGTATAAAACCGAGTTGGATCTATTACCTCCCATATATATGTATGGAGTGTAGTTTGCAACTGAAAAGAAACTTTGTGTTCCCATCAAGCTATAGGAAGGCCGGCTTTCACACAAATATCTCTCAAAATTCTGCATGTGGAGAGATGTTCGTTCATCTAGCACAAACGGAAAGGGTGGCAGGGGAAACATTTTCTCTCTTTTCTCAGTCTGTTTCCTAGTGCCAGTTTGAAGTTCCTACAATTTTCAATGTAAAAGAGAGTTGGATCTTGTTCCTCCCCATATATATGTATGGAGTGTAGTTTGAAACTGAAAAGAAGATTTGTGTTCCCAACAAGCTAGGTGAAGGACAGCTTTCACACAAGAATCTCTCAAAACTGTGCATGTGGAGACACTTTCGTTCTTGTAGAACAAAGGGAACACCTTGCAGGTGGAAGTTTTACTCTGGTTTCTCAGTCTGTTTCCTAGTACCGGTTTGAAGTTAATGAAGTTTTAAGTGTAAAACTGATTTGGAGCTAGTATCTCCCCATATATAAGTATGGAGTATAGTTTGCAACTGAAAAGAAACATTGTGTTCCCAACAAGCTAAGTGAAGGACAGCTTTCACACACACTTATCTCTCAGACCTGAGCTTGTGGAGAGACGTTCGTTCATGTAGCACATAACGAACTGTTTTCAGGGGAAACTTTTACTCTGGTTTCTCGTTCTGTTTCCCATTGCTGGTTTGAAGTTCCTGAAGTTTTCCTGGTAAAACCGATTTGGAACTACTGCCTCCCCATTTATATGTATGGGTAGGAGATTTCAACTGGAAAGGAACTTTGTGTTACCAGCAAGCTAGGTGAAGGACGGCTTTAACACACACATATTTCTCAGAAATGAGCATGTGGAGAGACATTCGTTCATCTAGCACAAAGGGACCTGGTTGTAGGAGAAACTTTTACTCTGGAATCTGAGTCTGTGTCCTATAGCCGGTTTGAAGTTCCTGCAGTTTTCAATGTAAAACCGAGTTGGAGCTAGTCCCTCCCCATAAATACATATGGTGTGTAGTTTTCAAATGAAAGGAAACTTTGTGCTTACAACAAGCTATATGATGGACGGCTTTCACCCACACTTATCTCTCAGAACAGTGCATGTGGAGAGACGTTCGTTCATCTAGCACATTGGGAACGGGTTTCAAGAGAAACTTTTAATCTGGGTTCTCAGTTTGTTTCCTACGGCCTGTATGAATTTCTGGAAGTTTTCACTGTAAAAACGAGTTGTAGCTAGTACCTCACCATACATATGTATGGAGTGTAGATAGCAAATGTAAAGAAACTTTGTGTTCCAAACAAGCTAGGTGAAGGACGGCTTGCAGACACAATAATCTCTCAGAACTGAGCATGTGGAGAGATGTTCGTTCATCTAGCACAAATGAAACCGGATGTAGGAGCAACTTTTACTCTGGTTTCTCAGTGTGTTTCCAAGTGCCATTTTGAAGATCCTGCAGTTTTCACTATAAAATCGAGATGGAGCTAGTACCTCCCCATATATAGGTATGGAGTGTAGTTTGCAACTGAAAAGAAATTTGTGTTCCCATCAAGCTAGGTGAACGACGGCTTTCACACAATTATCTCTCAGAACTGAGCATGAGGAGAGACGTTCGTTCATCTAGCACATTGGGAACGTGTGTCTGTAGAAAATTTTAATCGGGTTTCCCAGTTTGTTTCGTATTGCTGGTTTGAAGTTTCAGCAGTTTACACTGTAAAACCGAGTTGGAGCTATAACCTCCCCATATATATGTATGGGTTGTAATTTGCAAATGAAAAGAAACTTAGTGTTCACATCAAGCTAGGTGAACGACGGCTTTCATACACAATTATCTCTGAGAAATGAGCATGTGGAGAGACGTTCGTTCATCTAGCACAAAGGGACTGGTTTGCAGTAGAAACATTTACTCTGGATTCTCAGTCTGTTTCCTAGTGCTGGTATGATGTTCCTGCAGATTTCACTGTAAAATCGAGTTTGAGCTTGTACTTCCCTATACATTATTATGGAGTGTAGTTTGCAAATGAAAAGAAACTTGTGTTCCCAACAAGCTGGGTGATAGACGGCTTTCAGACACAATTATCTCTCAGAACTGAGCATGTGGAGAGACTTTCGTTCATTTAGCACATTGACCGGGCTGCAAGAGGAGCATCTCCTCTGGTTTCTCAGTGTCTTTCCTAGTCCGGTTTGAAGTTCCTGCAGATTTCAATGTAAAACAGAGTTGGAGCTTATACCTCCCCATCTATATGTATGGAGTGTTCTTTGCAACTGAAAAGAAACTTTGTGTTCCCAACAAGCTGGGTGATGTACGGCTTTCACACACAGTTTTCTCTCAGAACCGAGCACGTGTAGAGACGTTCGTTCATCTAGCACATTGGGAACGGATTTAAGGAGAAACTTTTAATCTGGGTTAACAATCTGTTTCCTAGTGCCGGTTTGAATTTCCTGCATTTTTCACTATAAAACCGATTTGGATCTATTACCTCCCCATATATATGTATGGAGTGTTATTTGCAACTGAAAAGAAAATTTGTGTTCCCATCAATCTAGTTGAAGGAAGGCTTTCACACAAACATCTCTCAAATCTGTTCATGTGGAGAGACGTTCGTTCATCTAACACAAACGGAAAGGGTTTCAGGGGAAACTTTTTCTCTGGTTTCTTAGTCTGTTTCCTAGTGCCGGTTTGAAGTTCCTGCAATTTTCAATGTAACTGAGAGTTGGCGCTAGTACCTCCCCATATATACGGATGGATTGTAGTTTGCAACTGAAAGGAAAATTTATGCTGTAAACAAGCAAGGTGATGGACGGCTTTCACACACACATCTCTCAGAAAAGTGCATGTGGAGAGACATTCGTTCATCTAGCTCAATGGGAACGGGTTTCAGGAGAAACATATATTCTGGGTTCTCAGTTTGTTTCCCAGTGCCGGTTTGATGTTACTGCAGTTTTCACTGTAAAACCAAGTTGGAGTTTTTACCTCCGCATATATAGGTATGAAGTGTAGTTTGCGAATGAAAAGAAACTTTGTGTTCCCATCAAGGTAGGTGAACGACGGCTTTCACACAAACATCCCTCAAAATTCGGCATGTGGAGAGACGTTCGTTCATCTAGCACAAACGGAAAAGGTGGCAGTGGAAAAATTTCCCCTGGTTTCTCAGTCTCTTTCCTAGTGCCAGTTTGAAATACCTGCAATTTTCAATGGAAAAGAGAGTTGGTTCTAGCACCTACCAATATATACGGATGGATTGTAGTTTGCAACTTAAAGGAAAATTTATGCTGCAAACAAGCTAGTTGATGGACGGCTTTCACACACACATCCCTCAGAACAGTGCATGTGGAGAGACATTCGTTCATCTAGCACATTGGGAACGGGTTTCAGGAGAAACTTTTATTCTGGGTTCTCAGTCTGTTTCCTAGTGCCGGTTTGATGTTCCTGCAGTTTTCACCTTAAAACCGAGTTGGAGTTTTGACCTCCGCATATATATGTATGAAGTGTAGTTTGCAACTGAAAATAAACTTTGTTTTCCAATCAAGCTAGGTGAAGGACATCTTTTACACACATTTATATCTCAGAACTGAGCATGTGGACAGACTTTCGTTCATCTAGCACAAATGGAACGGGTTGTAGGAGCTACTATTACTCTGGTTTCTCAGTCTGTTTCCTAGTGCTGATTTGAAATTCCAGCAGGTTTCACTATGAAATCGTGTTGGAGCTAGTACCTCCCCATATATATGTATGGAGTGTAGTTTGCAACTGAAAAGAAATTTTGTGTTCCCATCAAGCTAGGTGAATTACGGCTTTCAAACAATAATCTCCCAGAACTGAGCATGAGGTGAGACGTTCTTTCATCTAGCACATTGGGAACGGGTTTCAGTATAAAATTTTAATCGGGGTTTCCAGTTTGTTTTGTGCTGCCGGTTTGACGTTTCAGCAGTTTACACTGTAAAACCGAGTAGGAGCTAGAACCTCCCCATATATATGTATGATTAATTTTCAACTGAAAGTACTTTGTGTTCCCATCAAGCTAGGTGAACGACGGCTTTCATACACAATTATCTCTGAGAAATGAGCATGTGGAGAGACGTTCTTTCATCTAGAACAAAGGGACTGGGTTGCAGTAGAAACATTTACTCTGGATTCTCAGTCTGTTTCCTAGTGCTGGTATGATGTTCCTGCAGATTTCACTGTAAAATCGAGTTTGAGCTTGTACTTCCCTATACATTATTATGGAGTGTAGTTTGCAAATGAAAAGAAACTTGTGTTCCCAACAAGCTGGGTGATAGACGGCTTTCAGACACAATTATCTCTCAGAACTGAGCATGTGGAGAGACTTTCGTTCATTTAGCACATTGACCGGGCTGCAAGAGGAGCATCTCCTCTGGTTTCTCAGTGTCTTTCCTAGTCATGTTTGAAGTTCCTGCAGTTTTCAATGTAAAACCGAGTTGGAGCTTATACCTCCCCATCTATATGTATGGAGTGTTCTTTGCAACTGAAAAGAAACTTTGTGTTCCCAACAAGCTGGGTGATGTACGGCTTTCACACTCAGTTTTCTCTCAGAACCGAGCACGTATAGAGACGTTCGTTCATCTAGCACATTGGGAACGGGTTTAAGGAGAAACTTTTAATCTGGGTTAACAATCTGTTTCCTAGTGCCGGTTTGAATTTCCTGCATTTTTCACTATAAAACCGATTTGGATCTATTACCTCCCCATATATATGTATGGAGTGTTGTTTGCAACTGAAAAGAAAATTTGTGTTCCCATCAATCTAGGTGAAGGAAGGCTTTCACACAAACATCTCTCAAATCATTGCATGTGGAGACACGTTCGTTCATCTAGCACAAACGGAAAGGGTGGCAGGGGAAACTTTTCTCTGGTTTCTTAGTCTGTTTCCTAGTGCCGGTTTCAAGTTCCTGCAATTTTCAATGTTACAGAGAGTTGGCGCTAGTACCTCCCCATATATAGGTATGGATTGTACTTTGCAACTGAAAGGAAAAATTATGCTGTAAACAAGCAAGTTGATGGACGGCTTTCACACACACATCTCTCAGAACAGTGCATGTGGAGAGACATTCGTTCATCTAGCATATTGAGAACGGATTTCAGGAGAAACTTTTATTGTGGGTTTTCAGTTTGTTTCCTAGTGCCGATTTCAAGTTCCTGCAATTTTCACTGTAAAAAAGTTTTGGAGATAATACCTCCCCATATATATGTATGGAGTGTAATTTGCAACTGAAAAGAAACTTTGTGTTTCCAATAAGCTAGGTGATGTACGGTTTTCACACACACTTATCTCTCAGAACTGAGCATGTGGAGAGACGTTCGTTCATCTAGCTCATTGGGAACCGGTTTAAGGAGAAACTTTTAATCTGGGTTAACAGTGTGTTTCCTAGTGCCGGTTTGAAGATCCTGCATTTTTTAGTATAAAACCGAGTTGGATCTATTACCTCCCATATATATGTATGGAGTGTAGTTTGCAACTGAAAAGAAACTTTGTGTTCCCATCAAGCTATAGGAAGGCCGGCTTTCACACAAATATCTCTCAAAATTCTGCATGTGGAGAGATGTTCGTTCATCTAGCACAAACGGAAAGGGTGGCAGGGGAAACATTTTCTCTCTTTTCTCAGTCTGTTTCCTAGTGCCAGTTTGAAGTTCCTACAATTTTCAATGTAAAAGAGAGTTGGATCTTGTTCCTCCCCATATATATGTATGGAGTGTAGTTTGAAACTGAAAAGAAGATTTGTGTTCCCAACAAGCTAGGTGAAGGACAGCTTTCACACAAGAATCTCTCAAAACTGTGCATGTGGAGACACTTTCGTTCTTGTAGAACAAAGGGAACACCTTGCAGGTGGAAGTTTTACTCTGGTTTCTCAGTCTGTTTCCTAGTACCGGTTTGAAGTTAATGAAGTTTTAAGTGTAAAACTGATTTGGAGCTAGTATCTCCCCATATATAAGTATGGAGTATAGTTTGCAACTGAAAAGAAACATTGTGTTCCCAACAAGCTAAGTGAAGGACAGCTTTCACACACACTTATCTCTCAGACCTGAGCTTGTGGAGAGACGTTCGTTCATGTAGCACATAACGAACTGTTTTCAGGGGAAACTTTTACTCTGGTTTCTCGTTCTGTTTCCCATTGCTGGTTTGAAGTTCCTGAAGTTTTCCTGGTAAAACCGATTTGGAACTACTGCCTCCCCATTTATATGTATGGGTAGGAGATTTCAACTGGAAAGGAACTTTGCGTTACCAGCAAGCTAGGTGAAGGACGGCTTTAACACACACATATTTCTCAGAAATGAGCATGTGGAGAGACATTCGTTCATCTAGCACAAAGGGACCTGGTTGTAGGAGAAACTTTTACTCTGGAATCTGAGTCTGTGTCCTATAGCCGGTTTGAAGTTCCTGCAGTTTTCAATGTAAAACCGAGTTGGAGCTAGTCCCTCCCCATAAATACATATGGTGTGTAGTTTTCAAATGAAAGGAAACTTTGTGCTTACAACAAGCTATATGATGGACGGCTTTCACCCACACTTATCTCTCAGAACAGTGCATGTGGAGAGACGTTCGTTCATCTAGCACATTGGGAACGGGTTTCAAGAGAAACTTTTAATCTGGGTTCTCAGTTTGTTTCCTACGGCCTGTATGAATTTCTGGAAGTTTTCACTGTAAAAACGAGTTGTAGCTAGTACCTCACCATACATATGTATGGAGTGTAGATAGCAAATGTAAAGAAACTTTGTGTTCCAAACAAGCTAGGTGAAGGACGGCTTGCAGACACAATAATCTCTCAGAACTGAGCATGTGGAGAGATGTTCGTTCATCTAGCACAAATGAAACCGGATGTAGGAGCAACTTTTACTCTGGTTTCTCAGTGTGTTTCCAAGTGCCATTTTGAAGATCCTGCAGTTTTCACTATAAAATCGAGATGGAGCTAGTACCTCCCCATATATAGGTATGGAGTGTAGTTTGCAACTGAAAAGAAATTTGTGTTCCCATCAAGCTAGGTGAACGACGGCTTTCACACAATTATCTCTCAGAACTGAGCATGAGGAGAGACGTTCGTTCATCTAGCACATTGGGAACGGATTTAAGGAGAAACTTTTAATCTGGGTTAACAATCTGTTTCCTAGTGCCGGTTTGAATTTCCTGCATTTTTCACTATAAAACCGATTTGGATCTATTACCTCCCCATATATATGTATGGAGTGTTGTTTGCAACTGAAAAGAAAATTTGTGTTCCCATCAATCTAGTTGAAGGAAGGCTTTCACACAAACATCTCTCAAATCTGTTCATGTGGAGAGACGTTCGTTCATCTAACACAAACGGAAAGGGTGGCAGGGGAAACTTTTTCTCTGGTTTCTTAGTCTGTTTCCTAGTGCCGGTTTGAAGTTCCTGCAATTTTCAATGTAACTGAGAGTTGGCGCTAGTACCTCCCCATATATACGGATGGATTGTAGTTTGCAACTGAAAGGAAAATTTATGCTGTAAACAAGCAAGGTGATGGACGGCTTTCACACACACATCTCTCAGAAAAGTGCATGTGGAGAGACATTCGTTCATCTAGCTCAATGGGAACGGGTTTCAGGAGAAACATATATTCTGGGTTCTCAGTTTGTTTCCCAGTGCCGGTTTGATGTTACTGCAGTTTTCACTGTAAAACCAAGTTGGAGTTTTTACCTCCGCATATATAGGTATGAAGTGTAGTTTGCAAATGAAAAGAAACTTTGTGTTCCCATCAAGGTAGGTGAACGACGGCTTTCACACAAACATCCCTCAAAATTCGGCATGTGGAGAGACGTTCGTTCATCTAGCACAAACGGAAAAGGTGGCAGTGGAAAAATTTCCCCTGGTTTCTCAGTCTCTTTCCTAGTGCCAGTTTGAAATACCTGCAATTTTCAATGGAAAAGAGAGTTGGTTCTAGCACCTACCAATATATACGGATGGATTGTAGTTTGCAACTTAAAGGAAAATTTATGCTGCAAACAAGCTAGTTGATGGACGGCTTTCACACACACATCCCTCAGAACAGTGCATGTGGAGAGACATTCGTTCATCTAGCACATTGGGAACGGGTTTCAGGAGAAACTTTTATTCTGGGTTCTCAGTCTGTTTCCTAGTGCCGGTTTGATGTTCCTGCAGTTTTCACCTTAAAACCGAGTTGGAGTTTTGACCTCCGCATATATATGTATGAAGTGTAGTTTGCAACTGAAAATAAACTTTGTTTTCCAATCAAGCTAGGTGAAGGACATCTTTTACACACATTTATATCTCAGAACTGAGCATGTGGACAGACTTTCGTTCATCTAGCACAAATGGAACGGGTTGTAGGAGCTACTATTACTCTGGTTTCTCAGTCTGTTTCCTAGTGCTGATTTGAAATTCCAGCAGGTTTCACTATGAAATCGTGTTGGAGCTAGTACCTCCCCATATATATGTATGGAGTGTAGTTTGCAACTGAAAAGAAATTTTGTGTTCCCATCAAGCTAGGTGAATTACGGCTTTCAAACAATAATCTCCCAGAACTGAGCATGAGGTGAGACGTTCTTTCATCTAGCACATTGGGAACGGGTTTCAGTATAAAATTTTAATCGGGGTTTCCAGTTTGTTTTGTGCTGCCGGTTTGACGTTTCAGCAGTTTACACTGTAAAACCGAGTTGGAGCTATAACCTCCCCATATATATGTATGATTAATTTTCAACTGAAAGTACTTTGTGTTCCCATCAAGCTAGGTGAACGACGGCTTTCATACACAATTATCTCTGAGAAATGAGCATGTGGAGAGACGTTCTTTCATCTAGAACAAAGGGACTGGGTTGCAGTAGAAACATTTACTCTGGATTCTCAGTCTGTTTCCTAGTGCTGGTATGATGTTCCTGCAGATTTCACTGTAAAATCGAGTTTGAGCTTGTACTTCCCTATACATTATTATGGAGTGTAGTTTGCAAATGAAAAGAAACTTGTGTTCCCAACAAGCTGGGTGATAGACGGCTTTCAGACACAATTATCTCTCAGAACTGAGCATGTGGAGAGACTTTCGTTCATTTAGCACATTGACCGGGCTGCAAGAGGAGCATCTCCTCTGGTTTCTCAGTGTCTTTCCTAGTCATGTTTGAAGTTCCTGCAGTTTTCAATGTAAAACCGAGTTGGAGCTTATACCTCCCCATCTATATGTATGGAGTGTTCTTTGCAACTGAAAAGAAACTTTGTGTTCCCAACAAGCTGGGTGATGTACGGCTTTCACACTCAGTTTTCTCTCAGAACCGAGCACATATAGAGACGTTCGTTCATCTAGCACATTGGGAACGGGTTTAAGGAGAAACTTTTAATCTGGGTTAACAATCTGTTTCCTAGTGCCGGTTTGAATTTCCTGCATTTTTCACTATAAAACCGATTTGGATCTATTACCTCCCCATATATATGTATGGAGTGTTGTTTGCAACTGAAAAGAAAATTTGTGTTCCCATCAATCTAGGTGAAGGAAGGCTTTCACACAAACATCTCTCAAATCATTGCATGTGGAGACACGTTCGTTCATCTAGCACAAACGGAAAGGGTGGCAGGGGAAACTTTTCTCTGGTTTCTTAGTCTGTTTCCTAGTGCCGGTTTCAAGTTCCTGCAATTTTCAATGTTACAGAGAGTTGGCGCTAGTACCTCCCCATATATAGGTATGGATTGTACTTTGCAACTGAAAGGAAAAATTATGCTGTAAACAAGCAAGTTGATGGACGGCTTTCACACACACATCTCTCAGAACAGTGCATGTGGAGAGACATTCGTTCATCTAGCATATTGAGAACGGATTTCAGGAGAAACTTTTATTGTGGGTTTTCAGTTTGTTTCCTAGTGCCGATTTCAAGTTCCTGCAATTTTCACTGTAAAAAAGTTTTGGAGATAATACCTCCCCATATATATGTATGGAGTGTAATTTGCAACTGAAAAGAAACTTTGTGTTTCCAATAAGCTAGGTGATGTACGGTTTTCACACACACTTATCTCTCAGAACTGAGCATGTGGAGAGACGTTCGTTCATCTAGCTCATTGGGAACCGGTTTAAGGAGAAACTTTTAATCTGGGTTAACAGTGTGTTTCCTAGTGCCGGTTTGAAGATCCTGCATTTTTTAGTATAAAACCGAGTTGGATCTATTACCTCCCATATATATGTATGGAGTGTAGTTTGCAACTGAAAAGAAACTTTGTGTTCCCATCAAGCTATAGGAAGGCCGGCTTTCACACAAATATCTCTCAAAATTCTGCATGTGGAGAGATGTTCGTTCATCTAGCACAAACGGAAAGGGTGGCAGGGGAAACATTTTCTCTCTTTTCTCAGTCTGTTTCCTAGTGCCAGTTTGAAGTTCCTACAATTTTCAATGTAAAAGAGAGTTGGATCTTGTTCCTCCCCATATATATGTATGGAGTGTAGTTTGAAACTGAAAAGAAGATTTGTGTTCCCAACAAGCTAGGTGAAGGACAGCTTTCACACAAGAATCTCTCAAAACTGTGCATGTGGAGACACTTTCGTTCTTGTAGAACAAAGGGAACACCTTGCAGGTGGAAGTTTTACTCTGGTTTCTCAGTCTGTTTCCTAGTACCGGTTTGAAGTTAATGAAGTTTTAAGTGTAAAACTGATTTGGAGCTAGTATCTCCCCATATATAAGTATGGAGTATAGTTTGCAACTGAAAAGAAACATTGTGTTCCCAACAAGCTAAGTGAAGGACAGCTTTCACACACACTTATCTCTCAGACCTGAGCTTGTGGAGAGACGTTCGTTCATGTAGCACATAACGAACTGTTTTCAGGGGAAACTTTTACTCTGGTTTCTCGTTCTGTTTCCCATTGCTGGTTTGAAGTTCCTGAAGTTTTCCTGGTAAAACCGATTTGGAACTACTGCCTCCCCATTTATATGTATGGGTAGGAGATTTCAACTGGAAAGGAACTTTGTGTTACCAGCAAGCTAGGTGAAGGACGGCTTTAACACACACATATTTCTCAGAAATGAGCATGTGGAGAGACATTCGTTCATCTAGCACAAAGGGACCTGGTTGTAGGAGAAACTTTTACTCTGGAATCTGAGTCTGTGTCCTATAGCCGGTTTGAAGTTCCTGCAGTTTTCAATGTAAAACCGAGTTGGAGCTAGTCCCTCCCCATAAATACATATGGTGTGTAGTTTTCAAATGAAAGGAAACTTTGTGCTTCCAACAAGCTATATGATGGACGGCTTTCACCCACACTTATCTCTCAGAACAGTGCATGTGGAGAGACGTTCGTTCATCTAGCACATTGGGAACGGGTTTCAAGAGAAACTTTTAATCTGGGTTCTCAGTTTGTTTCCTACGGCCTGTATGAATTTCTGGAAGTTTTCACTGTAAAAACGAGTTGTAGCTAGTACCTCACCATACATATGTATGGAGTGTAGATAGCAAATGTAAAGAAACTTTGTGTTCCAAACAAGCTAGGTGAAGGACGGCTTGCAGACACAATAATCTCTCAGAACTGAGCATGTGGAGAGATGTTCGTTCATCTAGCACAAATGAAACCGGATGTAGGAGCAACTTTTACTCTGGTTTCTCAGTGTGTTTCCAAGTGCCATTTTGAAGATCCTGCAGTTTTCACTATAAAATCGAGATGGAGCTAGTACCTCCCCATATATAGGTATGGAGTGTAGTTTGCAACTGAAAAGAAATTTGTGTTCCCATCAAGCTAGGTGAACGACGGCTTTCACACAATTATCTCTCAGAACTGAGCATGAGGAGAGACGTTCGTTCATCTAGCACAATGGGAACGTGTGTCTGTAGAAAATTTTAATCGGGTTTCCCAGTTTGTTTCGTATTGCTGGTTTGAAGTTTCAGCAGTTTACACTGTAAAACCGAGTTGGAGCTATAACCTCCCCATATATATGTATGGGTTGTAATTTGCAAATGAAAAGAAACTTAGTGTTCACATCAAGCTAGGTGAACGACGGCTTTCATACACAATTATCTCTGAGAAATGAGCATGTGGAGAGACGTTCGTTCATCTAGCACAAAGGGACTGGTTTGCAGTAGAAACATTTACTCTGGATTCTCAGTCTGTTTCCTAGTGCTGGTATGATGTTCCTGCAGATTTCACTGTAAAATCGAGTTTGAGCTTGTACTTCCCTATACATTATTATGGAGTGTAGTTTGCAAATGAAAAGAAACTTGTGTTCCCAACAAGCTGGGTGATAGACGGCTTTCAGACACAATTATCTCTCAGAACTGAGCATGTGGAGAGACTTTCGTTCATTTAGCACATTGACCGGGCTGCAAGAGGAGCATCTCCTCTGGTTTCTCAGTGTCTTTCCTAGTCATGTTTGAAGTTCCTGCAGTTTTCAATGTAAAACCAAGTTGGAGCTTATACCTCCCCATCTATATGTATGGAGTGTTCTTTGCAACTGAAAAGAAACTTTGTGTTCCCAACAAGCTGGGTGATGTACGGCTTTCACACTCAGTTTTCTCTCAGAACCGAGCACGTATAGAGACGTTCGTTCATCTAGCACATTGGGAACGGGTTTAAGGAGAAACTTTTAATCTGGGTTAACAATCTGTTTCCTAGTGCCGGTTTGAATTTCCTGCATTTTTCACTATAAAACCGATTTGGATCTATTACCTCCCCATATATATGTATGGAGTGTTGTTTGCAACTGAAAAGAAAATTTGTGTTCCCATCAATCTAGGTGAAGGAAGGCTTTCACACAAACATCTCTCAAATCATTGCATGTGGAGACACGTTCGTTCATCTAGCACAAACGGAAAGGGTGGCAGGGGAAACTTTTCTCTGGTTTCTTAGTCTGTTTCCTAGTGCCGGTTTCAAGTTCCTGCAATTTTCAATGTTACAGAGAGTTGGCGCTAGTACCTCCCCATATATACGGATGGATTGTACTTTGCAACTGAACGGAAAAATTATGCTGTAAACAAGCAAGTTGATGGACGGCTTTCACACACACATCTCTCAGAACAGTGCATGTGGAGAGACATTCGTTCATCTAGCATATTGAGAACGGATTTCAGGAGAAACTTTTATTGTGGGTTTTCAGTTTGTTTCCTAGTGCCGATTTCAAGTTCCTGCAATTTTCACTGTAAAAAAGTTTTGGAGATAATACCTCCCCATATATATGTATGGAGTGTAATTTGCAACTGAAAAGAAACTTTGTGTTTCCAATAAGCTAGGTGATGTACGGTTTTCACACACACTTATCTCTCAGAACTGAGCATGTGGAGAGACGTTCGTTCATCTAGCTCATTGGGAACCGGTTTAAGGAGAAACTTTTAATCTGGGTTAACAGTGTGTTTCCTAGTGCCGGTTTGAAGATCCTGCATTTTTTAGTATAAAACCGAGTTGGATCTATTACCTCCCATATATATGTATGGAGTGTAGTTTGCAACTGAAAAGAAACTTTGTGTTCCCATCAAGCTATAGGAAGGCCGGCTTTCACACAAATATCTCTCAAAATTCTGCATGTGGAGAGATGTTCGTTCATCTAGCACAAACGGAAAGGGTGGCAGGGGAAACATTTTCTCTCTTTTCTCAGTCTGTTTCCTAGTGCCAGTTTGAAGTTCCTACAATTTTCAATGTAAAAGAGAGTTGGATCTTGTTCCTCCCCATATATATGTATGGAGTGTAGTTTGAAACTGAAAAGAAGATTTGTGTTCCCAACAAGCTAGGTGAAGGACAGCTTTCACACAAGAATCTCTCAAAACTGTGCATGTGGAGACACTTTCGTTCTTGTAGAACAAAGGGAACACCTTGCAGGTGGAAGTTTTACTCTGGTTTCTCAGTCTGTTTCCTAGTACCGGTTTGAAGTTAATGAAGTTTTAAGTGTAAAACTGATTTGGAGCTAGTATCTCCCCATATATAAGTATGGAGTATAGTTTGCAACTGAAAAGAAACATTGTGTTCCCAACAAGCTAAGTGAAGGACAGCTTTCACACACACTTATCTCTCAGACCTGAGCTTGTGGAGAGACGTTCGTTCATGTAGCACATAACGAACTGTTTTCAGGGGAAACTTTTACTCTGGTTTCTCGTTCTGTTTCCCATTGCTGGTTTGAAGTTCCTGAAGTTTTCCTGGTAAAACCGATTTGGAACTACTGCCTCCCCATTTATATGTATGGGTAGGAGATTTCAACTGGAAAGGAACTTTGTGTTACCAGCAAGCTAGGTGAAGGACGGCTTTAACACACACATATTTCTCAGAAATGAGCATGTGGAGAGACATTCGTTCATCTAGCACAAAGGGACCTGGTTGTAGGAGAAACTTTTACTCTGGAATCTGAGTCTGTGTCCTATAGCCGGTTTGAAGTTCCTGCAGTTTTCAATGTAAAACCGAGTTGGAGCTAGTCCCTCCCCATAAATACATATGGTGTGTAGTTTTCAAATGAAAGGAAACTTTGTGCTTCCAACAAGCTATATGATGGACGGCTTTCACCCACACTTATCTCTCAGAACAGTGCATGTGGAGAGACGTTCGTTCATCTAGCACATTGGGAACGGGTTTCAAGAGAAACTTTTAATCTGGGTTCTCAGTTTGTTTCCTACGGCCTGTATGAATTTCTGGAAGTTTTCACTGTAAAAACGAGTTGTAGCTAGTACCTCACCATACATATGTATGGAGTGTAGATAGCAAATGTAAAGAAACTTTGTGTTCCAAACAAGCTAGGTGAAGGACGGCTTGCAGACACAATAATCTCTCAGAACTGAGCATGTGGAGAGATGTTCGTTCATCTAGCACAAATGAAACCGGATGTAGGAGCAACTTTTACTCTGGTTTCTCAGTGTGTTTCCAAGTGCCATTTTGAAGATCCTGCAGTTTTCACTATAAAATCGAGATGGAGCTAGTACCTCCCCATATATAGGTATGGAGTGTAGTTTGCAACTGAAAAGAAATTTGTGTTCCCATCAAGCTAGGTGAACGACGGCTTTCACACAATTATCTCTCAGAACTGAGCATGAGGAGAGACGTTCGTTCATCTAGCACAATGGGAACGTGTGTCTGTAGAAAATTTTAATCGGGTTTCCCAGTTTGTTTCGTATTGCTGGTTTGAAGTTTCAGCAGTTTACACTGTAAAACCGAGTTGGAGCTATAACCTCCCCATATATATGTATGGGTTGTAATTTGCAAATGAAAAGAAACTTAGTGTTCACATCAAGCTAGGTGAACGACGGCTTTCATACACAATTATCTCTGAGAAATGAGCATGTGGAGAGACGTTCGTTCATCTAGCACAAAGGGACTGGTTTGCAGTAGAAACATTTACTCTGGATTCTCAGTCTGTTTCCTAGTGCTGGTATGATGTTCCTGCAGATTTCACTGTAAAATCGAGTTTGAGCTTGTACTTCCCTATACATTATTATGGAGTGTAGTTTGCAAATGAAAAGAAACTTGTGTTCCCAACAAGCTGGGTGATAGACGGCTTTCAGACACAATTATCTCTCAGAACTGAGCATGTGGAGAGACTTTCGTTCATTTAGCACATTGACCGGGCTGCAAGAGGAGCATCTCCTCTGGTTTCTCAGTGTCTTTCCTAGTCATGTTTGAAGTTCCTGCAGTTTTCAATGTAAAACCAAGTTGGAGCTTATACCTCCCCATCTATATGTATGGAGTGTTCTTTGCAACTGAAAAGAAACTTTGTGTTCCCAACAAGCTGGGTGATGTACGGCTTTCACACTCAGTTTTCTCTCAGAACCGAGCACGTATAGAGACGTTCGTTCATCTAGCACATTGGGAACGGGTTTAAGGAGAAACTTTTAATCTGGGTTAACAATCTGTTTCCTAGTGCCGGTTTGAATTTCCTGCATTTTTCACTATAAAACCGATTTGGATCTATTACCTCCCCATATATATGTATGGAGTGTTGTTTGCAACTGAAAAGAAAATTTGTGTTCCCATCAATCTAGGTGAAGGAAGGCTTTCACACAAACATCTCTCAAATCATTGCATGTGGAGACACGTTCGTTCATCTAGCACAAACGGAAAGGGTGGCAGGGGAAACTTTTCTCTGGTTTCTTAGTCTGTTTCCTAGTGCCGGTTTCAAGTTCCTGCAATTTTCAATGTTACAGAGAGTTGGCGCTAGTACCTCCCCATATATACGGATGGATTGTACTTTGCAACTGAACGGAAAAATTATGCTGTAAACAAGCAAGTTGATGGACGGCTTTCACACACACATCTCTCAGAACAGTGCATGTGGAGAGACATTCGTTCATCTAGCATATTGAGAACGGATTTCAGGAGAAACTTTTATTGTGGGTTTTCAGTTTGTTTCCTAGTGCCGATTTCAAGTTCCTGCAATTTTCACTGTAAAAAAGTTTTGGAGATAATACCTCCCCATATATATGTATGGAGTGTAATTTGCAACTGAAAAGAAACTTTGTGTTTCCAATAAGCTAGGTGATGTACGGTTTTCACACACACTTATCTCTCAGAACTGAGCATGTGGAGAGACGTTCGTTCATCTAGCTCATTGGGAACCGGTTTAAGGAGAAACTTTTAATCTGGGTTAACAGTGTGTTTCCTAGTGCCGGTTTGAAGATCCTGCATTTTTTAGTATAAAACCGAGTTGGATCTATTACCTCCCATATATATGTATGGAGTGTAGTTTGCAACTGAAAAGAAACTTTGTGTTCCCATCAAGCTATAGGAAGGCCGGCTTTCACACAAATATCTCTCAAAATTCTGCATGTGGAGAGATGTTCGTTCATCTAGCACAAACGGAAAGGGTGGCAGGGGAAACATTTTCTCTCTTTTCTCAGTCTGTTTCCTAGTGCCAGTTTGAAGTTCCTACAATTTTCAATGTAAAAGAGAGTTGGATCTTGTTCCTCCCCATATATATGTATGGAGTGTAGTTTGAAACTGAAAAGAAGATTTGTGTTCCCAACAAGCTAGGTGAAGGACAGCTTTCACACAAGAATCTCTCAAAACTGTGCATGTGGAGACACTTTCGTTCTTGTAGAACAAAGGGAACACCTTGCAGGTGGAAGTTTTACTCTGGTTTCTCAGTCTGTTTCCTAGTACCGGTTTGAAGTTAATGAAGTTTTAAGTGTAAAACTGATTTGGAGCTAGTATCTCCCCATATATAAGTATGGAGTATAGTTTGCAACTGAAAAGAAACATTGTGTTCCCAACAAGCTAAGTGAAGGACAGCTTTCACACACACTTATCTCTCAGACCTGAGCTTGTGGAGAGACGTTCGTTCATGTAGCACATAACGAACTGTTTTCAGGGGAAACTTTTACTCTGGTTTCTCGTTCTGTTTCCCATTGCTGGTTTGAAGTTCCTGAAGTTTTCCTGGTAAAACCGATTTGGAACTACTGCCTCCCCATTTATATGTATGGGTAGGAGATTTCAACTGGAAAGGAACTTTGTGTTACCAGCAAGCTAGGTGAAGGACGGCTTTAACACACACATATTTCTCAGAAATGAGCATGTGGAGAGACATTCGTTCATCTAGCACAAAGGGACCTGGTTGTAGGAGAAACTTTTACTCTGGAATCTGAGTCTGTGTCCTATAGCCGGTTTGAAGTTCCTGCAGTTTTCAATGTAAAACCGAGTTGGAGCTAGTCCCTCCCCATAAATACATATGGTGTGTAGTTTTCAAATGAAAGGAAACTTTGTGCTTCCAACAAGCTATATGATGGACGGCTTTCACCCACACTTATCTCTCAGAACAGTGCATGTGGAGAGACGTTCGTTCATCTAGCACATTGGGAACGGGTTTCAAGAGAAACTTTTAATCTGGGTTCTCAGTTTGTTTCCTACGGCCTGTATGAATTTCTGGAAGTTTTCACTGTAAAAACGAGTTGTAGCTAGTACCTCACCATACATATGTATGGAGTGTAGATAGCAAATGTAAAGAAACTTTGTGTTCCAAACAAGCTAGGTGAAGGACGGCTTGCAGACACAATAATCTCTCAGAACTGAGCATGTGGAGAGATGTTCGTTCATCTAGCACAAATGAAACCGGATGTAGGAGCAACTTTTACTCTGGTTTCTCAGTGTGTTTCCAAGTGCCATTTTGAAGATCCTGCAGTTTTCACTATAAAATCGAGATGGAGCTAGTACCTCCCCATATATAGGTATGGAGTGTAGTTTGCAACTGAAAAGAAATTTGTGTTCCCATCAAGCTAGGTGAACGACGGCTTTCACACAATTATCTCTCAGAACTGAGCATGAGGAGAGACGTTCGTTCATCTAGCACATTGGGAACGTGTGTCTGTAGAAAATTTTAATCGGGTTTCCCAGTTTGTTTCGTATTGCTGGTTTGAAGTTTCAGCAGTTTACACTGTAAAACCGAGTTGGAGCTATAACCTCCCCATATATATGTATGGGTTGTAATTTGCAAATGAAAAGAAACTTAGTGTTCACATCAAGCTAGGTGAACGACGGCTTTCATACACAATTATCTCTGAGAAATGAGCATGTGGAGAGACGTTCGTTCATCTAGCACAAAGGGACTGGTTTGCAGTAGAAACATTTACTCTGGATTCTCAGTCTGTTTCCTAGTGCTGGTATGATGTTCCTGCAGATTTCACTGTAAAATCGAGTTTGAGCTTGTACTTCCCTATACATTATTATGGAGTGTAGTTTGCAAATGAAAAGAAACTTGTGTTCCCAACAAGCTGGGTGATAGACGGCTTTCAGACACAATTATCTCTCAGAACTGAGCATGTGGAGAGACTTTCGTTCATTTAGCACATTGACCGGGCTGCAAGAGGAGCATCTCTTCTGGTTTCTCAGTGTCTTTCCTAGTCCGGTTTGAAGTTCCTGCAGATTTCAATGTAAAACAGAGTTGGAGCTTATACCTCCCCATCTATATGTATGGAGTGTTCTTTGCAACTGAAAAGAAACTTTGTGTTCCCAACAAGCTGGGTGATGTACGGCTTTCACACACAGTTTTCTCTCAGAACCGAGCACGTGTAGAGACGTTCGTTCATCTAGCACATTGGGAACGGATTTAAGGAGAAACTTTTAATCTGGGTTAACAATCTGTTTCCTAGTGCCGGTTTGAATTTCCTGCATTTTTCACTATAAAACCGATTTGGATCTATTACCTCCCCATATATATGTATGGAGTGTTGTTTTCAACTGAAAAGAAAATTTGTGTTCCCATCAATCTAGTTGAAGGAAGGCTTTCACACAAACATCTCTCAAATCTGTTCATGTGGAGAGACGTTCGTTCATCTAACACAAACGGAAAGGGTGGCAGGGGAAACTTTTTCTCTGGTTTCTTAGTCTGTTTCCTAGTGCCGGTTTGAAGTTCCTGCAATTTTCAATGTAACTGAGAGTTGGCGCTAGTACCTCCCCATATATACGGATGGATTGTAGTTTGCAACTGAAAGGAAAATTTATGCTGTAAACAAGCAAGGTGATGGACGGCTTTCACACACACATCTCTCAGAAAAGTGCATGTGGAGAGACATTCGTTCATCTAGCTCAATGGGAACGGGTTTCAGGAGAAACATATATTCTGGGTTCTCAGTTTGTTTCCCAGTGCCGGTTTGATGTTACTGCAGTTTTCACTGTAAAACCAAGTTGGAGTTTTTACCTCCGCATATATAGGTATGAAGTGTAGTTTGCAACTGAAAAGAAACTTTGTGTTCCCATCAAGGTAGGTGAACGACGGCTTTCACACAAACATCCCTCAAAATTCGGCATGTGGAGAGACGTTCGTTCATCTAGCACAAACGGAAAAGGTGGCAGTGGAAAAATTTCCCCTGGTTTCTCAGTCTCTTTCCTAGTGCCAGTTTGAAATACCTGCAATTTTCAATGGAAAAGAGAGTTGGTTCTAGCACCTACCAATATATACGGATGGATTGTAGTTTGCAACTTAAAGGAAAATTTATGCTGCAAACAAGCTAGTTGATGGACGGCTTTCACACACACATCCCTCAGAACAGTGCATGTGGAGAGACATTCTTTCATCTAGCACATTGGGAACGGGTTTCAGGAGAAACTTTTATTCTGGGTTCTCAGTCTGTTTCCTAGTGCCGGTTTGATGTTCCTGCAGTTTTCACCTTAAAACCGACTTGGAGTTTTGACCTCCGCATATATATGTATGAAGTGTAGTTTGCAACTGAAAATAAACTTTGTTTTCCAATCAAGCTAGGTGAAGGACATCTTTTACACACATTTATATCTCAGAACTGAGCATGTGGACAGACTTTCGTTCATCTAGCACAAATGGAACGGGTTGTAGGAGCTACTATTACTCTGGTTTCTCAGTCTGTTTCCTAGTGCTGATTTGAAATTCCAGCAGGTTTCACTATGAAATCGTGTTGGAGCTAGTACCTCCCCATATATATGTATGGAGTGTAGTTTGCAACTGAAAAGAAATTTTGTGTTCCCATCAAGCTAGGTGAATTACGGCTTTCAAACAATAATCTCCCAGAACTGAGCATGAGGTGAGACGTTCTTTCATCTAGCACATTGGGAACGGGTTTCAGTATAAAATTTTAATCGGGGTTTGCAGTTTGTTTTGTGCTGCCGGTTTGACGTTTCAGCAGTTTACACTGTAAAACCGAGTTGGAGCTATAACCTCCCCATATATATGTATGATTAATTTTCAACTGAAAGTACTTTGTGTTCCCATCAAGCTAGGTGAACGACGGCTTTCATACACAATTATCTCTGAGAAATGAGCATGTGGAGAGACGTTCTTTCATCTAGCACAAAGGGACTGGGTTGCAGTAGAAACATTTACTCTGGATTCTCAGTCTGTTTCCTAGTGCTGGTATGATGTTCCTGCAGATTTCACTGTAAAATCGAGTTTGAGCTTGTACTTCCCTATACATTATTATGGAGTGTAGTTTGCAAATGAAAAGAAACTTGTGTTCCCAACAAGCTGGGTGATAGACGGCTTTCAGACACAATTATCTCTCAGAACTGAGCATGTGGAGAGACTTTCGTTCATTTAGCACATTGACCGGGCTGCAAGAGGAGCATCTCCTCTGGTTTCTCAGTGTCTTTCCTAGTCCGGTTTGAAGTTCCTGCAGATTTCAATGTAAAACAGAGTTGGAGCTTATACCTCCCCATCTATATGTATGGAGTGTTCTTTGCAACTGAAAAGAAACTTTGTGTTCCCAACAAGCTGGGTGATGTACGGCTTTCACACTCAGTTTTCTCTCAGAACCGAGCACGTATAGAGACGTTCGTTCATCTAGCACATTGGGAACGGGTTTAAGGAGAAACTTTTAATCTGGGTTAACAATCTGTTTCCTAGTGCCGGTTTGAATTTCCTGCATTTTTCACTATAAAACCGATTTGGATCTATTACCTCCCCATATATATGTATGGAGTGTTGTTTGCAACTGAAAAGAAAATTTGTGTTCCCATCAATCTAGGTGAAGGAAGGCTTTCACACAAACATCTCTCAAATCATTGCATGTGGAGACACGTTCGTTCATCTAGCACAAACGGAAAGGGTGGCAGGGGAAACTTTTCTCTGGTTTCTTAGTCTGTTTCCTAGTGCCGGTTTCAAGTTCCTGCAATTTTCAATGTTACAGAGAGTTGGCGCTAGTACCTCCCCATATATAGGTATGGATTGTACTTTGCAACTGAAAGGAAAAATTATGCTGTAAACAAGCAAGTTGATGGACGGCTTTCACACACACATCTCTCAGAACAGTGCATGTGGAGAGACATTCGTTCATCTAGCATATTGAGAACGGATTTCAGGAGAAACTTTTATTGTGGGTTTTCAGTTTGTTTCCTAGTGCCGATTTCAAGTTCCTGCAATTTTCACTGTAAAAAAGTTTTGGAGATAATACCTCCCCATATATATGTATGGAGTGTAATTTGCAACTGAAAAGAAACTTTGTGTTTCCAATAAGCTAGGTGATGTACGGTTTTCACACACACTTATCTCTCAGAACTGAGCATGTGGAGAGACGTTCGTTCATCTAGCTCATTGGGAACCGGTTTAAGGAGAAACTTTTAATCTGGGTTAACAGTGTGTTTCCTAGTGCCGGTTTGAAGATTCTGCATTTTTTAGTATAAAACCGAGTTGGATCTATTACCTCCCATATATATGTATGGAGTGTAGTTTGCAACTGAAAAGAAACTTTGTGTTCCCATCAAGCTATAGGAAGGCCGGCTTTCACACAAATATCTCTCAAAATTCTGCATGTGGAGAGATGTTCGTTCATCTAGCACAAACGGAAAGGGTGGCAGGGGAAACATTTTCTCTCTTTTCTCAGTCTGTTTCCTAGTGCCAGTTTGAAGTTCCTACAATTTTCAATGTAAAAGAGAGTTGGATCTTGTTCCTCCCCATATATATGTATGGAGTGTAGTTTGAAACTGAAAAGAAGATTTGTGTTCCCAACAAGCTAGGTGAAGGACAGCTTTCACACAAGAATCTCTCAAAACTGTGCATGTGGAGACACTTTCGTTCTTGTAGAACAAAGGGAACACCTTGCAGGTGGAAGTTTTACTCTGGTTTCTCAGTCTGTTTCCTAGTACCGGTTTGAAGTTAATGAAGTTTTAAGTGTAAAACTGATTTGGAGCTAGTATCTCCCCATATATAAGTATGGAGTATAGTTTGCAACTGAAAAGAAACATTGTGTTCCCAACAAGCTAAGTGAAGGACAGCTTTCACACACACTTATCTCTCAGACCTGAGCTTGTGGAGAGACGTTCGTTCATGTAGCACATAACGAACTGTTTTCAGGGGAAACTTTTACTCTGGTTTCTCGTTCTGTTTCCCATTGCTGGTTTGAAGTTCCTGAAGTTTTCCTGGTAAAACCGATTTGGAACTACTGCCTCCCCATTTATATGTATGGGTAGGAGATTTCAACTGGAAAGGAACTTTGTGTTACCAGCAAGCTAGGTGAAGGACGGCTTTAACACACACATATTTCTCAGAAATGAGCATGTGGAGAGACATTCGTTCATCTAGCACAAAGGGACCTGGTTGTAGGAGAAACTTTTACTCTGGAATCTGAGTCTGTGTCCTATAGCCGGTTTGAAGTTCCTGCAGTTTTCAATGTAAAACCGAGTTGGAGCTAGTCCCTCCCCATAAATACATATGGTGTGTAGTTTTCAAATGAAAGGAAACTTTGTGCTTACAACAAGCTATATGATGGACGGCTTTCACCCACACTTATCTCTCAGAACAGTGCATGTGGAGAGACGTTCGTTCATCTAGCACATTGGGAACGGGTTTCAAGAGAAACTTTTAATCTGGGTTCTCAGTTTGTTTCCTACGGCCTGTATGAATTTCTGGAAGTTTTCACTGTAAAAACGAGTTGTAGCTAGTACCTCACCATACATATGTATGGAGTGTAGATAGCAAATGTAAAGAAACTTTGTGTTCCAAACAAGCTAGGTGAAGGACGGCTTGCAGACACAATAATCTCTCAGAACTGAGCATGTGGAGAGATGTTCGTTCATCTAGCACAAATGAAACCGGATGTAGGAGCAACTTTTACTCTGGTTTCTCAGTGTGTTTCCAAGTGCCATTTTGAAGATCCTGCAGTTTTCACTATAAAATCGAGATGGAGCTAGTACCTCCCCATATATAGGTATGGAGTGTAGTTTGCAACTGAAAAGAAATTTGTGTTCCCATCAAGCTAGGTGAACGACGGCTTTCACACAATTATCTCTCAGAACTGAGCATGAGGAGAGACGTTCGTTCATCTAGCACATTGGGAACGTGTGTCTGTAGAAAATTTTAATCGGGTTTCCCAGTTTGTTTCGTATTGCTGGTTTGAAGTTTCAGCAGTTTACACTGTAAAACCGAGTTGGAGCTATAAACTCCCCATATATATGTATGGGTTGTAATTTGCAAATGAAAAGAAACTTAGTGTTCACATCAAGCTAGGTGAACGACAGCTTTCATACACAATTATCTCTGAGAAATGAGCATGTGGAGAGACGTTCGTTCATCTAGCACAAAGGGACTGGTTTGCAGTAGAAACATTTACTCTGGATTCTCAGTCTGTTTCCTAGTGCTGGTATGATGTTCCTGCAGATTTCACTGTAAAATCGAGTTTGAGCTTGTACTTCCCTATACATTATTATGGAGTGTAGTTTGCAAATGAAAAGAAACTTGTGTTCCCAACAAGCTGGGTGATAGACGGCTTTCAGACACAATTATCTCTCAGAACTGAGCATGTGGAGAGACTTTCGTTCATTTAGCACATTGACCGGGCTGCAAGAGGAGCATCTCCTCTGGTTTCTCAGTGTCTTTCCTAGTCCGGTTTGAAGTTCCTGCAGATTTCAATGTAAAACAGAGTTGGAGCTTATACCTCCCCATCTATATGTATGGAGTGTTCTTTGCTACTGAAAAGAAACTTTGTGTTCCCAACAAGCTGGGTGATGTACGGCTTTCACACTCAGTTTTCTCTCAGAACCGAGCACGTATAGAGACGTTCGTTCATCTAGCACATTGGGAACGGGTTTAAGGAGAAACTTTTAATCTGGGTTAACAATCTGTTTCCTAGTGCCGGTTTGAATTTCCTGCATTTTTCACTATAAAACCGATTTGGATCTATTACCTCCCCATATATATGTATGGAGTGTTGTTTGCAACTGAAAAGAAAATTTGTGTTCCCATCAATCTAGGTGAAGGAAGGCTTTCACACAAACATCTCTCAAATCATTGCATGTGGAGACACGTTCGTTCATCTAGGACAAACGGAAAGGGTGGCAGGGGAAACTTTTCTCTGGTTTCTTAGTCTGTTTCCTAGTGCCGGTTTGAAATTCCTGCAATTTTCAATGTTACAGAGAGTTGGCGCTAGTACCTCCCCATATATAGGTATGGATTGTACTTTGCAACTGAAAGGAAAAATTATGCTGTAAACAAGCAAGTTGATGGACGGCTTTCACACACACATCTCTCAGAACAGTGCATGTGGAGAGACATTCGTTCATCTAGCATATTGAGAACGGATTTCAGGAGAAACTTTTATTGTGGGTTTTCAGTTTGTTTCCTAGTGCCGATTTCAAGTTCCTGCAATTTTCACTGTAAAAAAGTTTTGGAGATAATACCTCCCCATATATATGTATGGAGTGTAATATGCAACTGAAAAGAAACTTTGTGTTTCCAATAAGCTAGGTGATGTACGGTTTTCACACACACTTATCTCTCAGAACTGAGCATGTGGAGAGACGTTCGTTCATCTAGCTCATTGGGAACCGGTTTAAAGAGAAACTTTTAATCTGGGTTTACAGTGTGTTTCATAGTGCCTTTTTGAAGATTCTGCATTTTTTAGTATAAAACCGAGTTGGATCTATTACCTCCCATATATATGTATGGAGTGTAGTTTGCAACTGAAAAGAAACTTTGTGTTCCCATCAAGCTATAGGAAGGCCGGCTTTCACACAAATATCTCTCAAAATTCTGCATGTGGAGAGATGTTCGTTCATCTAGCACAAACGGAAAGGGTGGCAGGGGAAACATTTTCTCTCTTTTCTCAGTCTGTTTCCTAGTGCCAGTTTGAAGTTCCTACAATTTTCAATGTAAAAGAGAGTTGGATCTTGTTCCTCCCCATATATATGTATGGAGTGTAGTTTGAAACTGAAAAGAAGATTTGTGTTCCCAACAAGCTAGGTGAAGGACAGCTTTCACACAAGAATCTCTCAAAACTGTGCATGTGGAGACACTTTCGTTCTTGTAGAACAAAGGGAACACCTTGCAGGTGGAAGTTTTACTCTGGTTTCTCAGTCTGTTTCCTAGTACCGGTTTGAAGTTAATGAAGTTTTAAGTGTAAAACTGATTTGGAGCTAGTATCTCCCCATATATATGTATGGAGTATAGTTTGCAACTGAAAAGAAACATTGTGTTCCCAACAAGCTAAGTGAAGGACAGCTTTCACACACACTTATCTCTCAGACCTGAGCTTGTGGAGAGACGTTCGTTCATGTAGCACATAACGAACTGTTTTCAGGGGAAACTTTTACTCTGGTTTCTCGTTCTGTTTCCCATTGCTGGTTTGAAGTTCCTGAAGTTTTCCTGGTAAAACCGATTTGGAACTACTGCCTCCCCATTTATATGTATGGGTAGGAGATTTCAACTGGAAAGGAACTTTGTGTTACCAGCAAGCTAGGTGAAGGACGGCTTTAACACACACATATTTCTCAGAAATGAGCATGTGGAGAGACATTCGTTCATCTAGCACAAAGGGACCTGGCTGTAGGAGAAACTTTTACTCTGGAATCTGAGTCTGTGTCCTATAGCCGGTTTGAAGTTCCTGCAGTTTTCAATGTAAAACCGAGTTGGAGCTAGTCAATCCCCATAGATACATATGGTGTGTAGTTTTCAAATGAAAGGAAACCTTGTGCTTACAACAAGGTATATGATGGACGGCTTTCACCCACACTTATCTCTCAGAACAGTGCATGTGGAGAGACGTTCGTTCATCTAGCACATTGGGAACGGGTTTCAAGAGAAACTTTTTATCTGGGTTCTCAGTTTGTTTCCTACTGCCTGTACGAAGTTCTGGAAGTTTTCACTGTAAAAACGTGTTGTAGCTAGTACCTCCCCATATATATGTATGGAGTGTAGATAGCAAATGTAAAGAAACTTTGTGTTCCAAACAAGCTAGGTGAAGGACGGCTTGCAGACACAATAATCTCTCAGAACTGAGCATGTGGAGAGATGTTCGTTCATCTAGCACAAATGAAACCGGATGTAGGAGCAACTTTTACTCTGGTTTCTCAGTGTGTTTCCAAGTGCCATTTTGAAGATCCTGCAGTTTTCACTATAAAATCGAGATGGAGCTAGTACCTCCCCATATATAGGTATGGAGTGTAGTTTGCAACTGAAAAGAAATTTGTGTTCCCATCAAGCTAGGTGAACGACGGCTTTCACACAATTATCTCCCAGAACTGAGCTTGAGGAGAGACGTTCGTTCATCTAGCACATTGGGAACGGGTTTCAGTAGAAAATTTTAATCGGGGTTCCAAGTGTTTCTTAGTGCCGGTTTGACGTTTCAGCAGTTTACACTGTAAGACCGAGTTGGAGCTAGAATCTCTCCATATATATGTATGGATTGTAATTTGCAACTGAAAAGAATCTTTGTGTACCCAACAATCTATGTGAAAATCGGCTTTCACACACACTTGACTCTCAGAATAGAGCACGTGTAGAGATATTCGTTCATCTAGCTCATTGGGAACGTTTATCAGGAGAAACATTCATTCTGTGTTCCCAGTGTGTTTCCTAGTGCCGGTTTGAAGTTCCTGCAGTTTTCACTGTAAAACTGAGTTCGAGATCGTACCTCCCCATATATATGTATGGAGTGTATATAGCAACGGAAAAGGAACTTTGTGTTCCCATCAAGCTAGGTGAACGACGGCTTTCATACACATTTATGTCTCAGAAATGAGCATGTGGAGAGACTTTCGTTCATCTAGCACAAAGGGACTGGGTTGCAGTAGAAACATTTACTCTGGATTCTCAGTCTGTTTCCTAGTGCCGGTATGATGTTCCTGCAGATTTCAGTGTAAAAGCGAGTAGGAGATTGTACATCCCTATATATTATTATGGAGTGTAGTTTGCAAATGCAAAGAAACTTTGTGTTGCCAAGAAGCTAGGTGAACTTCGGCTTTAACACTCATTTACCTCTCGGAACATAGTCCGTGTAGAGACGTTCGTTCGTCTAGCACAAAAGGTACGGGTTTCAAGGGAAAATTTTATTCTGGGTTCTCAGTGTGTTTCTTTGTGCCGGTTTGAAATTCCTGCAGTTTTCACTGTAAAACCGAGTTGGAGCTAGTATCATCCCATATAATGTGTATGCAGTGTATTTTGAACTGAAAATAAACTTTTTGTTCCCATCAAGATAGGTGAACGATGGCTTTCACACACACTTATCTCTCATATCAGAGCACGTGTAGAGAGTTTCCTTCATCTAGCACATTAGGAACGGGTTTCAGTGGAAACTTTTATTCTGGGTTCCCGGTCTGTTTCCTAGTGCCGGTTTGAAGTTCCTGCAGTTTTCACTGTAAAACCGAGTGGAGCTAGTACCACCCCATATATATGTATGGAGTGTAGTTTATAACTGAAAAGAAAGTTTGTGTTCCAAACAAGTGAGTTGAAGTATGGCTTTCACACACACATATTTCTCAGAAGTGAGCATGTGGAGAGAAGTTCGTTCATCTAGCACAAAGGGAACGGGTCGCCGGAGAAACTTATCTCTGGTTTATAAGTCTGTTTCCTAGGACCGTTTTGACGTTCCTGCAGTTTTCACTGTAAAATCGATTTGGAGCGAGACCATTCCCATAAAAATATAAGGAGTGTAGTTTGCAAATGAAAAGAAACTTTGTGTTCCCATCAAGATGTTTGAAAGTCGGCTTTCACACAGTATTATCTCTCAGAACAGAGCACATGTAAAGAGGTTCGTTCATCTAGCACATTGGGAATGGTTTTCAGGTGAAACATTTAATCGGGTTTACCCGTCTGTTTCTTATGCCGGTTTGAATTTACTGCAATTTTCACTGTAAAAGAGAGTTGGAGCTAGTCCCTCCCCATATATATGTATGGACTGTAGTTTGCAACTGAAAAGAAATTTTGTGTTGCCAACAAGTTAGGTGAAGGACGGCTTTCACACAAATATTTCTCAAAACTGTGCATGTGTAGAGACGTTCGTTCATCTAGCACAAACGGAAAGCGTTGCAGGGGAAACACTTTCTCTGGGTTCTCAGTCTGTTTTCTAGTGCAAGTTTGAAGTTCCTACAGTTTTCAATGTAAAACCGAGTTGGAGCTAGTAACTCCCCATAAATACATATGGTGTGTAGTTTGCAAATGAAATGAAACCTTGTGCTTCCAACAAGCTATATGATCGACGGCTTTCACCCACACTTATCACTCAGAACAGTGCATGTGGAGAGACGTTCGTTCATCTAGCACATTGGGAACGGGTTTCAAGAGAAACTTTTAATCTGGGTTCTCAGTTTGTTTCCTACTGCCTGTACGAAGTTCTGGAAGTTTTCACTGTAAAAACGAGTTGTAGATAGTACCTCCCCATATATATGTATGGAGTGTAGATAGCAAATGTAAAGAAACTTTGTGTTCCCAACAAGCTAGGTGAAGGACGGCTTTCAGACACAATAATCTCTCAGAACTGAGCATGTGGAGAGACGTTCGTTCATTTAGCACATTGACCGGGTTGCAAGAGAAACATTTACTCTGGTTTCTCAGAATTTTTCAAAGTGCCGTTTTGATTTTCCTGCAATTTTCACCTTAAAACCGAGTTGGAGTTTTTACCTCAGCATATATATGTATGAATTGTAGTTTGCAACTGAAAAGAAACTTTGTGTTCCCATCAAGCTAGTTGAAGGACGGCTTTAACACACAATTATTTCTCAGAACTGAGCATGTAGACAGACTTTCGTTCATCTAGCACAAATGAAACCGGATGTAGTTGCAACTTTTACTCTGGTTTCGCAGTGTGTTTCCTAGTGCCGGTTTGAAGATCCTGCAGTTTTCACTATAAAATCGAGTTGGAGCTAGTATCTCCCCATATATAGGTATGGAGTGTAGTTTGCAACTGAAAAGAAATTTGTGTTCCCATCAAGCTAGGTGAACGACGGCTTTCACACAATTATCTCTCAGAACTGATCATGAGGAGAGACATTCGTTCATCTAGCATATTGTGAACGTGTTTCAGTAGAAAATTTTAATTGGGTTTCCCAGTTTGTTTCGTATTGCTGGTTTGAAGTTTCAGCAGTTTACACTGTAAAATCGAGTTGGAGCTATAACCTCCCCATATATATGTATGGATTGTAATTTGCAAATGAAAAGAAACTTTGTGTTCACATCAAGCTAGGTGAACGACGGCTTACATACACAATTATCTCTGAGAAATGAGCATGTGGAGAGACTTTCGTTCATCTAGCACAAAGGGACTGGGTTGCAGTAGAAACAATTACTCTGGATTCTCAGTCTGTTTCCTAGTGCCGGTATGATGTTCCTGCAGATTTCACTTTAAAATCGAGTTTGAGCTTGTAGTTCCCTATAGATTATTATGGAGTGTAGTTTGCAAATGAAAAGAAACTTTGTGTTGCCAACAAGTTAAGTGATGGATGGCTTTCACAAACACTTATCTCTCAGAATAGAGCACGTGTAGAGAAGGTCGTTCATCTAGCACATTGGGAACGGGTTTAAGGAAAAACTTTTAATCTGGGATAACGGTGTGTTTCTTAGTGCCTGTTTTAAATTCCTGCATTTTTCACTATAAAACCGAGTTGAATCTATTACTTCACCCATATATATGTATGGAGTGTAGTTTGCAACTGAAAAGAAACTTTGTGTTCCCATCAAGCAATTTGAAGGCCGGCTTTCACACAAACATCTCTCAAAATTCTGCATGTGGAGAGACGTTCGTTCATCTAGCACAAACGGAAAGGGTGGCAGTGGAAAAATTTCCTCTGGTTTCTCAGTCTATTTCCTAGTGCCAGTTTGAAGTACCTGCAAATTTCAATGGAAAATAGAGTTGGTGCCAGCACCTCCCAATATATATGGATGGATTGTAGTTTGCAACTTAAAGGAAAATTTATGCTGTAAACAAGCTAGGTGATGGACGGCTTTCACACACACATCTCTCAGAACAGTGCATGTGGAGAGACATTCGTTCATCTAGCACATTGGGAACGGGTTTCAGGAGAAACTTTTATTCTGGGTTCTCAGTCTGTTTCCTAGTGCCGGTTTGATGTTCCTGCAGTTTTCACCTTAAAACCGAGTTGGACTTTTGACCTCCGCATATATATGTATGAAGTGTAGTTTGCAACTGAAAATAAACTTTGTTTTCCAATCAAGCTAGGTGAAGGACATCTTTTACACACATTTATATCTCAGAACTGAGCATGTGGACAGACTTTCGTTCATCTAGCACAAATGGAACGGGTTGTAGGAGCTACTATTACTCTGGTTTCCCAGTCTGTTTCTTAGTGCTGATTTGAAATTCCAGCAGGTTTCACTATGAAATTGTGTTGGAGCTAGTATCTCCCCATATATATGTATGGAGTGTAGTATGCTACTGAAAAGAAACTTTGTGTTCCCAACAAGCCAAGTGAAGTACGGCTTTCACACACACTTATCTCTCAGAACTTGGCATGTGGACATACTTTCGTTCATCTAGCACATAAAGAACGGTTTGTATGAGAAATTTTTACTCTGGTTTCTGAACCTGTTTCCTAATGCCGGTTTAAAATTCCTGCAGTTTTCACTATAAAATCGATTTGGAGCTAGTACCTCCCCATACATATTTATCGAGTGTATTTTGCAACTGAAAACAAAGTTTGTGTTCCCATCAAGCTAGGTGAACGACGGCTTTCATACACAACTATCTCTCAGAAATGAGCATGTGGAGAGACATTCGTTCAATTAGCACATTGGGAACGGGTTTCAGTAGAAAATTTTAATCGGGGTTCCCAGTGTGTTTCCTAGTGCCGGTTTTAATTTCCAGCAGTTTACACTGTAAAATTGATTAGGAGCTAGTACCTACCCATATATATTTATTGATTTTAATTTGCAACTGGAAAGAAACATTGTGTTGCCAACAAGCTATGTGAAATTCAGCTTTCACACACACATATCTCTCAGAACAGAGCACGTGTAGAGATATTCGTTCATCTAGCACAATGGGAACTGGTTTCAGGAGAAACTTACATTCTGGGTTCCCGGTGTGTTTCCTAGTCCCGTTTTGATGTTCCTGCAGTTTTCACCGTAAAACCGAGTTGGTGCTATTACCTCCCCATATATATGTATGGAGTGTATATTGCATCTGAAAAGAAACATTGTGTTCCCAACAACTAGGATAAAGACCGCTTTCACACAAACATCTCTCAGAACTGTGCATGTGGAGAGACGTTCGCTCATCTAGCACCAAGGAAACGGTTTGCATTAGAAAGTTTTATTCTGGTTTCTAATTTTGTTTCCTAGTGCCGGTTTGAATTTACTGCTATATTCAGTGTAAAAGAGTGTTGGAACTAGTACCTCCCTATGTATTTGTATGGAGTGTAGTTTGCAACTGAAAGGAAACATTGTGTTCCCAACAAGCTACGTGAAGGACAGCTTTCACACACACTTATCTCTCAGACCTGAGCTTGTGGAGAGATGTTCGTTCATGTAGCAAAAAACGAACGGTTTGCGGGGGAAACTTTTACTCTGGTTTCTCGCTCTGTTTCCTATTGATGGTTTGAAGTTCCTGAAGTTTTCCCTGTAAAACCGATTTGGAGCTACTGCCTCCCCATATATATGTATGGGTAGCAGATTTCAACTGGAAAGGAACTTTGTGTTCCCAGCAAGTTAGGTGAAGGACGAATTTAACACACATATATTTCTCAGAAAAGAGCATGTGGAGAGATATTCGTTCATCTAGAACAAAGGGACCAGGTTGCAGGAGAAAATATTATTCTGGTTTCTGAGTCTGTGTCCTATAGCCAGTTTGAATTTCCTGCACTTTTCAATGTAAAACCGAGTTGGAGCTAGCACCTCCCCATATATACGGATGGATTGTAGTTTGCAACTGAAAGGAAAATTTATGCTGTAAACAAGCTAGGTGATGGACGGCTTTCACACACACATCTCTCAGAACAGTGCATGTGGAGAGACATTCGTTCATCTAGCTCAATGGGAACGGGTTTCAGGAGAAACTTTTATTCTGGGTTTTCAGTCTGTTTCCTAATGCCGGTTTGATGTTCCTGCAGTTTTCACTGTAAAAACGAGTTGGAATTTTTACATCCGCATATATATGTATGAAATGTAGTTTGCAACTTAAAAGAAACTTTGTGTTCCCATCAAGCTAGGTGAACGACGGCTTTCACACAATTATTTCCCAGAACTGAGCGTTTGGATTGACGTTCGTTCATCTAGCACATTGGGAACGGGTTTCAGTAGAAAATTTTAATCGGGAATCCCAGTCTGTTTCCTAGTGCCGGTTTGAAATTTCAGCAGTTTACACTTTAAAACCGAGTTGGAGCTAGAACCTCCCCATATATAGTTATGGAGTGTAGTTTGCAACTGAAAAAAAATTTGTGTTCCCATCAAGCTAGTTGAAGGACGGCTTTAACACACAATTTTCTCTCATACTGAGCATGTAGACAGACTTTCATTCATCTAGCACAAATGGAACGGGATGTAGGAGCAACTTTTACTTTGGTTTCTCAGTGTGTTTACTAGTTCCGGTTTGATTATCCTGCAGTTTTCACTATAAAATCGAGTTGAAGCTAGTACCTCCCCATATATAGTTATGGAGTGTAGTTTGCAACTGAAAAGAAATTTGTGTTCCCATGAAGCTAGGTGAACGACGTCTTTCACACAATTATCTCTCAGAACTGAGCATGAGGAGAGACGTTCATTCATCTAGCACAAAGGGACTGGGTTGCAGTAGAAACATTTACTCTGGATTCACAGTCTGTTTCCTAGTGCCGGTATGATGTTCCTGCTGATTTTACTGTAAAATCGAGTTTGAGCTTGTACTTCCGTATAGATTACTATGAAGTGTAGTTTGCAAATGAAAAGAATGTTTTTGTTGCCAACAAGTTAAGTGATGGACGGCTTACACACAAACTTATCTCTCAGAACATAGCACGTGTAGAGAAATTCGTTCATCTATCACATTGGGAACGGGTTTAAGGAGAAACTTTTAATCTGGGTTAACAGTGTGTTTCTTAGTGCCGGTTTGACGTTCCTGCATTTTTCACTATAAAACCGAGTTAAAACTATTACTTCACCCATATATATGTATGGAGAGTAGTTTGCAACTGAAAAGAAACTTTGTGTTCCCAACAACTAGGTGAAGGACGGCTTTCCCACAAACATCTCTCAGAACTGTGCATGTGGAGAGACGTTCGCTCATCTAGCACAAAGTGAACGGTTTGCAGGAGAAAGTTTTTTTCTGTTTTGTAAGTCTGTTTCTTAGTGCCGGTTTGATTATACTGCTGTATTCAGTGTAAAATTTGTTGGAACTAGTACTTCCCAATATACATGTATGGAGGGTTGTTTGCATCTAAAAAGAAACATAGTGTTCAAATCAAGCTAGGTGAAAGTCGGCTTTCATACACAATTATCTCTCAGACCTGAGCATGTGAAGAGACGTTTGTTAATGTAGCAAAAATGGAACGGTTTGCAAGAGAAATTTTACTCTTGTTTCTCGTTCTGTTCTTATTGAATGTTTGAAGTTCCTTAAGTTTTCCCTGTAAAACAGATTTGGAGCTACTACCTCCCCATATATATGTTTGGGTAGCAGATTTCAACTGAAAAGGAAATTTGTGTTCCCAGCAAGCTAGCTGAAGGACGGCTTAAACACACACACATATTTCTCAGAACTGAGCATGTGGAGAGACGTTCGTTCAACTAGCTCAATGGGCCCGGGATGCAGGAGAAACTTTTACTCTGGATACTGAGTGTGTGTCGTAGAGGGGGGTTTGAAGTTCCTGCAGTTTTCAAAGTAAAACCTAGTAGGAGCTGGTACCTCCCCATATATAGGGATGGATTGTAATTTGCAACTGAAAGGAAAATTTATGCTGTAAACAGGCTAGGTGATTGTTGGCTTTCACACACACATCTCTCGGAACAGTGCATATGGAGAGACATTCGTTCATCTAGCACATTGGGAACGGGTTTCAGGAGAAAATTTTATTCTGGGTTCTCAGTCTGTTTCCTAATGCCGGTTTGATGTTCCCGCATTTTTCACTGTAAAACAGAGTTGGAGTTTTTTCCTCCGCATGTAAATGTATGAAGTGTAGTTGGCAATGGAAAGAAACTTTGTGTTCCCATCAAGCTAGGTGAAGAACGGCTTTTACAAACAATAATCTCCTAGAACTGAGCATGGGGACAGACTTTTGTTCATCTAGCACGAATGGAACGGGTTGTAGGAGCAACATTTACTCTGGTTTCTCAGTGTGTTTCCTAGTGCCGGAATAAATTTACTGAAGATTTCACTGTAAAAACGTGTTGGAGCTTGTATTTCCCTATAGATTATTATGAAGTGTAGTTTGCAAATGAAAAGAAACTCTGTGTTGCCAACAAGCTATGTGAAGGACGGCTTTCACACACACAATTATCTCTCAGAACAGAGCACGTGTAGAGACGTTCGTTCATCTAGCATATTGGGAACGGGTTTCAGGAGAAACTTTTATTCGGGGTTCCCAGTCTGTTTCCTAGTGCCGGTTTGAAGTTCCTGCAATTTTCACTGTAAAACCGAGTTGTAGCTAGTACCTCCCCATATATATGTATGGAGTGTAATTTACAACTGGAAAGGAACTTTGTGTTCCCATCAAGCTAGGTGAACGACGGCTTTCATACACAGTTATCTCTCAGAAATGAGCATGTGGAGAGACGTTAGTTCATCTAGCACAAAGGGACTGGGTTGCATTAGAATCATTTACTCTGGATTCTCAATCTGTTTCCTAATGCCGGTTTGAATTTCCTGCAGTTTACTCTGTAAAATCGAGTTGGAACTTGTATTTCCCTATATATTATTATGGGTTGTAGTTTGCAACTGTAAAGAAACTTTGTGTTCCCATCAAGCTAGGTGAACGACGGCTTTCATACACAGTTATCTCTCAGAAATGAGCATGTGGAGAGACGTTAGTTCATCTAGCACAAAGGGACTGGGTTGCATTAGAAACATTTACTCTGGATTCTCAGTCTGTTTCCTAATGCCGGTTTGAATTTCCTGCAGTTTACTCTGTAAAATCGAGTTGGAGCTTGTATTTCCCTATATATTATTATGGGTTTTAGTTTGCAACTGTAAAGAAACTTTGTGTTCCCAAGAAGCTGGGTGATGTGCCGCTTTCACAAACAATTTTCCCTCAGAACAGAGCACGTGTAGAGTCGTTCGTTCATCTAGCACATTGGGAACGTTTTTAAGGAGAAACTTTTAATCTGGGTTAACAGTGTGTTTCCTAGTGCCGGTTTGAATTTCCTGCATTTTTCACTGTAAAACCGAGTTGGATCTATTACCTCCCGATATATATGTATGAAGTGTTGTTGCAACTGAAAAGAAACTTTGTGTTCCCATGAAGCTAGTTGAAGGACGGCTTTAACACACAATTTTCCCTCAGAAATGAGCATGTAATCAACTATCGTTCATCTAGCACAAATGGAACGGGATGTAGGAGCAACTTTTACTCTGGTTTCTCAGTGTGTTTCCTAGTGCCGGTTTGAAGATCCTGCAGTTTTCACTATAAAATAGAGTTGGAGTTAGTACCTCCCCATATATATGTATGGAGTGTAGTTTGCAACTGAAAAGGAAATTTCTGTTCCCAACAAGGAAAATGAACGACGGCTTTCAAGCACAATTATATTTCCGAACTGAGCATGTGGAGAGACTTTCGTTCTTTGAGCACATTGGGAACGGGTTTCAGTAGAAAAATTTAATCTGCTTTCCTAGTCTGTTTCCTAGTGCCGGTTTCAAGTTCCTGCAATTTTCAATGTAAAATAAAGTTGGAGCTAGTACCTCCCCATATATACGGATGGATTATAGTTTCAACTGAAAGGAAAATTTATGCTGTAAACAAGCTAGGTGATGGACGGCTTTCACACACACATTTCTCAGAACAGTGCATGTGGAGAGACATTCGTTCGTCTAGCTCACTGGGAACGGGTTTCAGGAGAAAATTTTAATCGGGGTTCCCAGTCTGTTTCTTAGTGCCGTTTTGAAGTTTCATCTGTTTACACTGTAAAACCGAGTTTTAGCTAAATCCTCCCCATATATATGAATGGTTTGTAATTTGCAACTGAAAAGAAACTTTGTGTTCCCATCAAGCTTGGTGAACAACGGCTTTCATTCACAATTATCTCTGAGAATTGAGCATGTGGAGAGACGTTCGTTCATCTAGCACAAAGGGACTGGGTTGCAATAGAATTATTTACTATTGATTCTCTTTCTGTTTCCTAGTGCCGGTATGATGTTCCTGCAGATTTCATTGTAAAATCGAGTTTGAGCTTGTACTTTCCTTTATATTATTATGGAGTGTAGTTTGCAAATGAAAAGAATCTTTGTGATCCCAGCAAGCTAGGTGAACGACGGCTTTCACACAATTATCTCCCAGAACTGAGCATGTGGAGAGACGTTCGTTCATCTAGCACATTGGGAACGGGTTTCAGAAGAAAATTTTAATCGGGGTTCCCAGTCTGTTTTCTAGTGCCAGTTTTAAGTTCCAACAGTTTACACTGTAAAACCGATTTGGAGCTAGTACCTCCCCATATATATGTATTGGTTTTATTTTGCAACTGAAAAGAAACATTGTGTTGCCAACAAGCTATGTGAAAGTCGGCTTTCACACACACACATATCTCTCAGAACAGAGCACGTGTAGAGATATTCGTTCATCTAGCCCAATGGGAACGGTTTTCAGGTGAAAATTTCATTGTGGGTTCCCAGTATTTTTCCTAGTGCCGGTTTGAATTTCCTGCAGTTTTCACTGTAAAACCGATTTGGAGTTATTACCTCCCCATATATATGTATGGAGTGTAATTTGCAACGGAAAAGATACATTTTGTTCCCAACAACTTGGTGAAGGACGGCTTTCACACAAACATCTCACAGAACTGTGCATGTGGAGAGACTTCGCTCATGAAGCACAAAGGGAACGGTTTGCAGGAAAAAATTTTATTCTTGTTTCTAAGACTGTTTCCTAGTGCCGGTTTGAATTTACTGCTGTATTCAGTGTAGAACAGTGTTGGAAATAGTACCTCCCCATATATAAGTATGGGGTGTAGTTTGCAACTGAAAAGAAACATTGTGTCCCCAACAAGCTACGTGAAGGACGGCTTTCACACACACTTATCTCTCAGACCTGAGCTTGTGGGGAGACGATCGTTCATGTAGCACAAAACGAACAGTTTGCAGGGGAAACATTTACTCTGGTTTCTCGTTCTATTTCCTATTGCTGGTTTGAAGTTCCTGAAGTTTTCCCTGTAAAATCGATTTGGAGCTAATACCTCCCCATATATGTGTATGGGTAGAAGATTTCAACTAGAAAGGAACTTTGTGTTCAAAACAAGCTAGGTGAAGTACGGCTTTAACATACACATATTTCTCAGAACTGAGCATGTGGAGAGACATTCGTTCATCTAGCACAAAGGGACCGGGTTGCAGGAGAAAATTTTACTCTGGATTCTCAGTCTGTTTCCTAGTGCTGGTATGATGTTCCTGCAATTTTCACTGTAAAATCGAGTTGGAATTTTTACCTCCGCATATATATTTATGAAGTGTAGTTTGCAAATGAAAAGAAATTTTGTGTTCCCATCAAGCTAGGTGAATTACGGCTTTCACACAATAATCTCCCAGAACTGAGCATGAGGAGAGACGTTCGTTCATCAAGCACATTGGGAACGGGTTTCAGTAGAAAATTTTAATCGGGTTTCCCAGTTTGTTTCCTACTGCCGGTTTGAAGTTTCAGCAGTTTACACTGTAAAACCGAGTTGGAGCTAGAACCTCCCCATATATATGTATGGTTTGTAATTTGCAAATGAAAAGAAAATTTGTGTTCCCATCAAGCTAGGTGAACGATGGCTTTCACACAATTATCTCTCAGAACTGAGCATGAGGTGAGACGTTCGTTCATCCAGCACATTGGGAACGGGTTTCAGTATAAAATTTTAATTGGGGTTTCCAGTTTATTTCCTACTGCCGGTTTGACGTTTCAGCAGTTTACACTGTAAAACCGAGTTGGAGCTAGAACCTCCCCATATATATGTATGATTAATTTTCAACTGAAAATACTTTGTGTTCCCATCAAGCTAGGTGAACGACGGCTTTCACACAATAATCTCCCAGAACTGAGCACGAGGAGAGACGTACGTTCATCTAGCACATTGGGAACGGACTTCAGTAGAAAATTTTAATCGGGTTTCCCAGTTTGTTTCCTACTGCCGGTTTGACGTTTCAGCAGTTTACACTGTAAAACCGAGTTGGAACTAGAACCTCCCCATATATATGTATGGTTTGTAATTTGCAACTGAAAAGAAAATTTGTGTTCCCATCAAGCTAGTTGAACGATGGCTTTCACACAATTATCTCTCAGAACTGAGCATGAGGTGAGACTTTCGTTCATCTAGCACAAAGGGAACGGTTTGCAGGAGATAGTTTTACTCGTATCTCAGTCTGTTTCCTAGTGAAGATTTGATTTTACTGCAGTTTTCACTGTAAAAGCGAATTGGAGCTTGTACCTCCCCATATATATTTATTGAGTGTAGTTTGCACATGAAAAGAATTTTTTGTGTTGCCAGCAAGATAGGTGAAGGGCGGTTTTCACACATACATATCTCTCAGAAATGATCATGTGGAGAGACTTTCGTTCATCTAGCACAAAGGGATTGGGTTGCAGTAGAAACATTTACTCTTGTTTCTCAGTCTGTTTCCTAGTTCCTGTTTGAAGTCCTGCATTTTTCACTGTAAAGCCGAGTTGGAGCTAGTCCCTCCCCATATATATGTTTGGAGGGCATTTTGCAACTGAAAAGAAACTTTGTGTTCCCATCAAGCTAGGTGAACTTCGGCTTTAAGACACAATTATCTCTCAGAACGGAGCATGTGGTGAGACGTTCGTTCATCTAGCTCAAACGGACTGTGTTGTAGTAGAAACTTTTACTCTGGGTTCTCAGTCTGGTTCCTAGTGCCGGTTGGAATTTCCTGCAGTTTTCCCAGTAAAATAGAGTTGGAGCTAATACCTACCCATATATATGTATGGAGTGTAGTTTGCAACTGAAACGAAACTTTGTGTTCCCTTCAAGCTATGTGAAAAACGGCTTTCACACACAATTATCTCTCAAAAGAGAGCACGTGTAGAGATGTTCGTTCACCTAGCACATTCGGAACGGTTTTCAGGGAAACTTTACTCGGGGTTTGCAGTCTGTTTCCTAGTGCTGTTTTGAATTTTCTGCCGTTTTCACTGTAAATCGGAGTTGGAGCTAGTACCTCCCTATATATATGTATGGATTGTAGTTTGCAATTGAAAAGAAACTTTGTGTTCCCAACAAGCTAGGTGAAAGAAGGCTTTCATTCACACATATCTCTGAGAACTACTCATGTGGAGAGATGTTCTTTCGTTTAGAACCAAGGGAACGGTTTGCAGGAGATAGTTTTGCTTTGGATTCTCAGTCTGTTTCCTAATGCCAGGTTGAATTTACTGCAGTTTCACTGTAAAATCGAGATGGAGCTAATACTTCCCCATATATATGTATGGATTGTAGTTTGCAATTGAAAAGAAACTTTGTGTTCCCATCAAGCTTGGTGAACCAAGGCTTTCATACACAATTAACACTCAGAAATGAGCATGTGTAGAGATGTTCCTTCATCTAGCACCAAGGGACTGGGTTGCAGTAGAAATATTTACTCTGGATTCTCAGTCTGTTTCCTAGTGCTAGTATGAATTTTCTGCAGATTTCACTGTAAAAGCGAGTTGGAACTTGTACTACCCCATATATTATTATGGAGTGTATTTTGCAAATTAAAAGAAACTTTGTGTTGCCAACAAGCTACGTGAAGGACGGCTTTCACACACACTTATCTCTCGAAACAGAGCACGTGTAGAGACTTTCGTTCATCTAGCACATTGGGAAAGGGTTTCAGGGGAAACTTATAATCTGGCCTCTCAGTCTGTTACCTAGTGCTGGTTTTAAGTTCCAGCAGTTTACACTATAAACCGAGTTGGAGCTAGAAATTCCCCATATGTATGTATTGATTGTAATCTGCAACTGAAAAGAAACATTGTTTTGCCAACAAGCTATGTGAAGTTCGGCTTTCACACACACATATGTCTCAGAACAGAGCACGTGTAGAGACGTTCGTTCATCTAGCACATTGGGAAAGACTTTCAGGAGAAAATTTAATTCTGTGTTTCCAGTCTGCTTCCGAGTGACGGTTTGAAGTTCCTGTAGTTTTCACTGTAAAACCGAGTTGGAGGTATTACGTCCCCATATATATATATGGAGTGAATTTTGCAGCTGAAAAGAAACTTTGTGTTCTCAACAACAAGGTGATGGACGGCTTTCACAGAAACATCTCTCAGAAATGTGCATGTGGAGAGACGTTCGCTCATCTAGCACAAAGGGAACGGTTTGCAGGAGAAAGTTTTATTCTGTTTTGTAAGTCTGTTTCTTAGTACCGGTTTGAATATACTGCTGTAATCAGTGTAAAACTTTGTTGGAACTAGTACCTCCCCATATACATGTATGGAGGGTTTTTTGCATCTGAAAAGAAACATAGTGTTCCCATCAAGCTAGGTGAAAGTCGGCTTTCATACACACTTATCTCTCAAACCTGAGCATGTGGAGAGACGTTTGTTAATGTAGCAAAAATGGAACGGTTTGCAAGAGAAACTTTTACTCTTGTTTCTCGTTCTGTTCTTATTGATGGTTTGAAGTTCCTGAAGTTTTCCCTGTAAAACAGATTTGGAGCTACTACCTCCCCATATATATGTATGGGTAGCAGATTTCAACTGAAAAGGAACTTTGTGTTCCCAGCAAGCTAGCTGAAGGACGGCTTAAACACACACACATATTTCTCAGAACTGAGCATGTGGAGAGACGTTCTTTCATCTAGCACAAAGGGACCGGGTTGCAGGAGAAAGTTTTACTCTGGATTCTGAGTGTGTGTCGTAGAGCCGGGTTTGACGTTCCTGCAGTTTTCAAAGTAAAACCTAGTTGGAGCTGGTACCTCCCCATATATAGCGATGGATTGTAGTTTGCAACTGAAAGGAAAATTTATGCTGTAAACAGGCTAGGTGATTGTCGGCTTTCACACACACATCTCTCAGAACAGTGCATACGGAGAGACATTCGTTCATCTAGCACATTGGGAACGGGTTTCAGGAGAAAATTTTATTCTGTGTTCTCAGTCTGTTTCCTAATGCCGGTTTCATGTTCCCGCATTTTTCACTGTAAAACAGAGTTGGAGTTTTTTCCTCCGCATGTAAATGTATGAAGTGTAGTTGGCAACTGAAAAGAAACTTTGTGTTCCCATCAAGCTAGGTTAAGAACGGCTTTTACAAAAAATAATCTCTCAGAACTGAGCATGGGGACAGACTTTTGTTCATCTAGCACGAATGGAACGGGTTGTAGGGGCAACTTTTACTCTGGTTTCTCAGTGTGTTTCCTAGTGCCGGAATAAAGTTACTGAAGATTTCACTGTAAAAACGAGTTGGAGCTTGTACTTCCCTATAGATTATTATGAAGTGTAGTTTGCAAATGAAAAGAAATTTTGTGTTGCCAACAAGCTGTGTGAAGGACGGCTTTCACACACACAATTATCTCACAGAACAGAGCACGTGTAGAGACGTTCGTTCATCTAGCACATTGGGAATGTGTTTCAGGAGAAACTTACAATCTAGACTCTCAGTCTGTTTCCTAGTGCCGGTCTGAAGTTCCTGCTGTTTTCTTTGTAAAACCGAGATGGAGCTAGTATCTCCCCATGTATATGTATGGAGTGTAGTTTGCAACTGAAAAGGAACTTTGTGTTTTCAACAAGCTAGGTGAAGTGAGGCTTTCACACACACATATCTCTCAGAAATGAGCATGGGGACAGACGTTCGTTCATCTATCACAAAGGGAAAATTTTGTAGGGGATACTTATAATCTTGTTCCTCAGTCAGTTTCCTAGGGCCGGTTTGAAGTTCCTGCAGATTTCACTATAAAATCGAGTTTGAGCTAGTATCATCCAATAAAATGTGTATGGATTGCATTTTGAAATTGAAAAGAAACTGTGTTCCCATCAAGCTAAGTGAAAGATGGCTTTCACACACACTTATGTCTCAGAACATTGCACGTGTAGAGATGTTCGTTCATCTAGCATATTGAGAACGGGTTTCAGGAGAAACTTTTATTCGGGGTTCCCAGTCTGTTTCCTAGTGCCGGTTTGAAGTTCCTGCAGTTTTCACTGTAAAACCGAGTTGGAGCTAGTACCTCCCCATATATATGTATGGAGTGTAGTTTGCAACTGAAAAGAAACTTTGTGTTCCCATCAAGCTAGGTGAACCACGGCTTTCATACACAATTATCACTCAGAAATGAGCATGTGTAGAGATGTTCCTTCATCTAGCACCAAGGGACTGGGTTGCAGTAGAAATATTTACTCTGGATTCTCAGTCTGTTTCCTAGTGCCAGTAAGAATTTTCTGCAGATTTCACTGTAAAAGCGAGTTGGAACTTGTATTTCCCCATATATTATTGTGGAGTGTATTTTGCAAATTAAAAGAAACTTTGTGTTGCCAACAAGCTACGTGAAGGAGGGCTTTCACACACACTTATCTCTCAAAACAGAGCACGTGTAGAGACTTTCGTTCATCTAGCTCATTGGGAAAGGGTTTCAAGGGAAACTTATAATCTGGTCTCTCAGTCTGTTTCCTAGTGCCGGTTTTAAGTTCCAGCAGTTTACACTGTAAACCGAGTTGGAGCTAGAAATTCCTCATATGTATGTATTGATTGTAATCTGCAACTGAAAAGAAACATTGTTTTGCCAACAAGCTATGTGAAGTTCGGCTTTCACACACGCTTATCTCTCAGAACAGAGCACGTGTAGAGACGTTCGTTCATCTAGTACATTGGGAAAGCCTTTCGGGAGAAAATTTCATTCTGGGTTTCCAGTCTGTTTCCGAGTGCCGGTTTGAAGTTCCTGTAGTTTACACTGTAAAATCGAGTTGGAGCTATTAAGTCCCCATATATATATATGGAGTGTATTTTGCAACTGAAAAGAAACTTTGTGTTCCCAACAACTAGGTGAAGGACGGCTTTCACACAAACATCTCTCAGAAATGTGCATGTGGAGAGACGTTCGCTCATCTAGCACAAAGGGAACGGTTTGCAGGAGAAAGTTTTATTCTGTATTGTATGTCTGTTTCTTAGTGCCGTTTTGAATATACTGCTGTAATCAGTGTAAAATTTTGTTGGAACTAGTACCCCCCATATACATGTATGGAGGGTTGTTTGCATCTGAAAAGAAACATAGTGTTCCCATCAAGCTAGGTGAAAGTTGGCTTTCATACACACGTATCTCTCAGACCTGAACATGTGGAGAGACGTTCGTTCATGTAGCACAAAGGGACCGGGTTGCAGGAGAAACTTTTACCCTGGATTCTGATTCTGTGTCGTAGAGCCGGGTTTGAAGTTCCTGCAGTTTTCAAAGTAAAACCGAGTTGGAGCTGGTACCACCCCATATATAGAGATGGATTGTAGTTTGCAACTGAAAGGAAAATTTATGCTGTAAACAGGCTAGGTGATGGACGGCTTTCACACACACATCTCTCAGAAAATGCATGTGGAGAGACATTCGTTCATCTAACACATTGGGAACGGGTTTCAGGAGAAAATTTTATTCTGGGTTCTCAGTCTGTTTCCTAATGCCGGTTTGATGTTCCCGCATTTTTCACTTAAAACAGAGTTGGAGTTTTTTCTCCGCATGTAAATGTATGAAGTGTAGTTGGCAACTGAAAAGAAACTTTGTGTACCCATCAAGCAAGGTGAATAACGGCTTTTACAAACAATAATCTCTCAGAAATGAGCATGGGGACAGACATTTGTTCATCTAGCACGAATGGAACGGGTTGTAGGAGCAACTTTTACTCTGGGTTCTCAGTCTGTTTCCTAGTGCCGGAATAAAGTTACTGAAGATTTCACTGTAAAAACGAGTTGGAGCTTGTATTCCCCATATATTATTATGAAGTGTAGTTTGCAAATGAAAAGAAATTTTGTGTTGCCAACAAGCTAGGTGATGGACGGCTTTCACACACACAATTATCTCTCAGAACAGAGCACGTGTAGAGACGTTCGTTCATCTAGCACATTGGGAAAGTGTTTCAGGAGAAACTTAAAATCTAGTCTCTCAGTCTGTTTCCTAGTGCCGGTCTGAAGTTCCTGCTGTTTTCTTTGTAAAACCGAGTTGGTGCTAGTATCTCCCCATGTATATGTATGGAGTGTAGTTTGCAACTGAAAAGGATCTTTGTGTTCCCAACAAGCTAGGTGAAGGGCGGCTTTCACACACACATATCTCTCAGAAATGAGCATGGGGACAGACGTTCGTTCATCTATCACAAAGGGAAAATTTTGTAGGGGATACTTATAATCTTGTTCCTCAGTCAGTTTCCTAGGGCCGGTTTGAAGTTCCTGCAGATTTCACTATAAAATCGAGTTTGAGCTAGTATCATCCAATAAAATGTGTATGGATTGCATTTTGAAATTGAAAAGAAACTGTGTTCCCATCAAGCTAAGTGAAAGATGGCTTTCACACACACTTATGTCTCAGAACATTGCACGTGTAGAGATGTTCGTTCATCTAGCATATTGAGAACGGGTTTCAGGAGAAACTTTTATTCGGGGTTCCCAGTCTGTTTCCTAGTGCTGGTTTGAAGTTCCTGCACTTTTCACTGTAAAACCGAGTTGGAGCTAGTACCTCCCCATATATATGTATGGAGTGTATTTTGCAACTGAAAAGAAACTTTGTGTTCCCAACAACTAGGTGAAGGACGGCTTTCACACAAACATCTCTCAGAACTGTGCATGTGGAGAGAATTTCGTTCATCTAGCACAAAGGGACCGGGTTGCAGGAAAACCTTTTTCTCTGGATTCTGAGTCTGTGTCCTAGAGCCGTTTTGAAGTTCCTGTATTTTTCAGTGTAAAACCGAGTTGGAGCTGGTACCTCCCCATAAATACATATGGTCTGTAGTTTTCAAATGAAAGGAAACTTTGTGCTTCCAACAAGCTATATGATGGACGGCTTTCACCCACACTTATCACTCAGAACAGTGCATGTGGAGAGACGTTTGTTCATCTAGCACTTTGGGAACGGGTTTCAAGAGAAACTTTTAATCTCGATTCTCAGTATGTTTCCTACCGCCTGTATGAAGTTCCTGCAGTTTTCACTGTAAAACCGAGTTGTAGCTAATACTTCCCCATATATATGTATGGAGTGTAGATTGCAACTCTAAAGAAACATTGTTTTCCCATCAAGCTATGTGAACGACGGCTTCATACACAGTTATCTCTCAGAAATGAGCATGTGGAGAGACGTTCGTTCATCTAGCACAAAGGGATTGGGTTGCAGTAGAAACATTTACTCTGGATTCTCAGTCTGTTTCCTAGTGCTGGTATGATGTTCCTGCAGATTTCACTGTAAAATCGAGTTTGAGCTTGTACTTCCCTATACATTATTATGGAGTGTAGATTGCAAATGAAAAGAAACTTGTGTTCCCAACAAGCTGGGTGATAGACGGCTTTCAGACACAATTATCTCTCAGAACTGAGCATGTGGAGAGACGTTCGTTCATCTAGCACATTGGGAAAGGGTTTAAGGAGAAACTTTTAATCTGGGTTAAAAATCTGTTTCCTAGTGCCGGTTTGAATTTCCTGCATTTTTCACTATAAAACCGATTTGGATCTATTACCTCCCCATATATATGTATGGAGTTTTGTTTGCAACTGAAAAGAAAATTTGTGTTCCCATCAATCTAGTTGAAGGAAGGCTTTCACACAAACATCTCTCAAATCTGTTCATGTGGAGAGACGTTCGTTCATCTAACACAAACGGAAAGGGTGGCAGGGGAAACTTTTTCTCTGGTTTCTTAGTCTGTTTCCTAGTGCCGGTTTGAAGTTCCTGCAATTTTCAATGTAACTGAGAGTTGGCGCTAGTACCTCCCCATATATACGGATGGATTGTAGTTTGCAACTGAAAGGAAAATTTATGCTGTAAACAAGCAAGTTGATGGACGGCTTTCACACACACATCTCTCAGAATAGTGCATGTGGAGAGACATTCGTTCATCTAGCACATTGGGAACTGGTTTCAGGAGAAACTTTTATTCTGGGTTCTCAGTCTGTTTCCTAGTGCCGGTTTGATGTTCCTGCAGTTTTCACCTTAAAACCGACTTGGAGTTTTGACCTCCGCATATATATGTATGAAGTGTAGTTTGCAACTGAAAATAAACTTTGTTTTCCAATCAAGCTAGGTGAAGGACATCTTTTACACACATTTATATCTCAGAACTGAGCATGTGGACAGACTTTCGTTCATCTAGCACAAATGGAACGGGTTGTAGGAGCTACTATTACTCTGGTATCTCAATCTGTTTCCTAGTGCTGATTTGAAATTCCAGCAGGTTTCACTATGAAATCGTGTTGGAGCTAGTACCTCCCCATATATATGTATGGAGTGTAGTTTGCAATTGAAAAGAAACTTTGTGTTCCCAACAAGCCAAGTGAAGTACGGCTTTCAAACACACTTATATCTCAGAACTTAGCATGTGGACATACTATCGTTCATCTAGCATAAATGGAAAGGTTAGTAGGAGAAACTTTTACTCTGGTTTCTGAATCTGTTTCCTAGTGCCGGTTTGAAGTTCCTGCAGTTTTCACTATAAAATCGAGTTGGAGTTAGTACCTCCCCATACATATTTATGGAGTGTATTTTGCAACTGAAAACAAAGTTTGTGTTCCCATCAAGCTAGGTGAACGACGGCTTTCATACACAACTATCTCACAGAAATGAGCATGTGGAGAGACATTCGTTCATCTAGCACATTGGGAACGAGTTTCAGTAGAAAATTTTAATCGGGGTTCCCAGTGTGTTTCCTAGTGCCAGTTTTAAGTTCCAGCAGTTTACACTGTAAAACCGATTTGGAGCTAGTACCTCCCCATATATATGTATTAATTTTAATTTGCAACTGGAAAGAAACATTGTGTTGCCAAAAAGCTATGTGAAGTTCGGCTTTCACACACACATATCTCTCAGAACAGAGCACGTGTAGAGATATTCGTTCATCTAGCACAATGGGAACTGGTTTCAGGGGAAACTTACATTCTGGGTTCCCAGTGTGTTTCCTAGTCCCGTTTTGAAGTTCCTGCAGTTTTCACTGTAAAACCGAGTTGGAGCTATTACCTCCCCATATATATGTATGGAGTGTGTATTGCATCTGAAAAGTAACATTTTGTTCCCAACAACTAGGATAAAGACGGCTTTCACACAAACATCTCTCAGAACTGTGCATGTGGAGAGACGTTCGCTCATGTAGCACCAAGGGAACGGTTTGCATGAGAAAGTTTTATTCTGGTTTCTAATTTTGTTTCCTAGTGCCGGTTTGAATTTACTGCTATATTCAGTGTAAAAGAGTTTTGGTACTAGTACCTCCCTATGTATTTGTATGGAGTGTAGTTTGCAACTGAAAAGAAACATTGTGTTCCCAACAAGCTACGTGAAGGACAGCTTTCACACACACTTATCTCTCAGACCTGAGCTTGTGGAGAGACTTTCGTTCATGTAGCACAAAACGAACGGTTTGCGGGGGAAACTTTTACTCTCGTTTCTCGTTCTGTTTCCTATTGCTGGTTTGAAGTTCCTGAAGTTTTCTCTGTAAAACCGATTTGGAGCTACTGCCTCCCCATATATATGTATGGGAAGCAGATTTCAACTGGAAAGGAACTTTGTGTTAACAGCAAGTTTGGTGAAGGACGACTTTAACACACACATATTTCTCAGAAAATAGCATGTGGAGAGACATTCGTTCACCTAGAACAAAGGGACCATGTTGCAGGAGAAAATTTTACATTGGATTCTGAGTCTGTGTCCTATAGCCGGTTTGAATTTCCTGCAGTTTTCAATGTAAAACCGAGTTGGAGCTAGCACCTCCCCATATATACGGATGGATTGTAGTTTGCAAATGAAAGGAAAATTTCTGCTATAAACAAGCTAGGTGATGGACGGCTTTCACACACACATCTCTCAGTACAGTGCATGTGGAGAGACATTCGTTCATCTAGCACATTGGGAACGGGTTTCAGGAGAAAATTTTTTTCTGGTTTCTCAGTCTGTTTCCTAGTGCCGGTTTGATGTTCCTGCAGTATTCACTGTAAAATCGAGTTGGAATTTTTACATCCACATATATATGCATGAAGTGTAGTTTGCAGCTTAAAAGAAATTTTGTGTTCCCATCAAGCTAGGTGAACGACGGCTTTCACACAATTATTTCCCAGAACTGAGCATTAGGATAGACGTTCGTTCATCTAGCACATTGGGAACGGGTTACAGTAGTAATTTTTTATCGGGAATCCCAGTCTGTTTCCTAGTGCCGGGTTGAAATTTCAGCAGTTTACACTGTAAAACCGAGTTGGAGCTAGAACATCCCCATATATATAATTATGGAGTGTAGTTTGAAACTGAAAAGAAATTTGTGTTCCCATCAAGCTTTCATACACAATTATATCTCAGAAATGAGCATGTGGAGAGACGTTCGTTCATCTAGCACAAACGGAAAGGGTGGCAGGGGAAACTTTTTCTCTGGTTTCTTAGTCTGTTTCCTAGTGCCGGTTTGAAATTTCAGCTGTTTACTCTGTAAAACCGAGTTGGAGCTAGTACCTCCCCATATATACGGATGGATTGTAGTTTGCAACTGAAAGGAAAATTTATTCTGCAAACAAGATAGGTGATGGACGGCTTTCACACACACATCTCTCAGAACAGTGCATGTGGAGGGACATTCATTCATCTAAATGTTTCAGGAGAAACTTTTATTCTGGGTTCTCAGTCTGTTTCCTAGTGCCGTTTTGATGTTCCTGCAGTTTTCACTGTAAAACCGAGTTGGAGTTTTTACCTCAGCATATATATGTATGAAGTGTAGTTTGCAACTGTAAAGAAACTTTGTGTTCCCATCAAGCTAGTTGAAGGACGGCTTTAACACACAATTTTCTCTCAGAACTGAGCATGTAGACAGACTTTCGTTCATCTAGGCCAAATGGAACTGGATGTAGGAGCAACTTTTCTCTGGTTTCTCAGTGTGTTTCCTAGTGCCGGTTTGAAAATCCTGCAGTTTTCACTATAAAATCGAGTTGGAGCTAGTACCTCCCCATGTATAGTTATGGAGTGTAGTTTGCAACTGAAAAGAAATTTGTGTTCCCATCAAGCTAGGTGAACGACGGCTTTCACACAATTATCTCTCAGAAATGAGCATGCCGAGAGACGTTCGTTCATCTAGCACAAAGGGACTGGGTTGCAGTAGAAACATTTACTCTGGATTCTCAGTCTGTTTCCTAGTGCCGGTATGATGTTCCTGCATATTTCACTGTAAAATCGTTTTTGAGCTTGTACTTCCCTATAGATTATTATGAAGTTTAGTTTGCAAATGAAAAGAATTTTTTGTTGCCAACAAGTTATGTGATGGACGGCTTATACACAAACTTATCTCTCAGAACAGAGCACGTGTAGAGAAGTTCGTTCATCTAGCACATTGGGAACGGTTTTAAGGAGAAACTTTTATTCTGGGTTAACAGTGTGTTTCTTAGTGCCGGTTTGAAGTTCCTGCATTTTTCACTATAAAACCGAGTTGAATCTTTTACTTCACCCATATATATGTATGGAGTGTAGTTTGCAACAGAAAAGAAACTTTGTGTTCCCAATAACTAGGTGAAGGACGGCTTTCACACAAACATCTCTCAGAACTGTGCATGTGGAGAGACGTTCGCTCATCTAGCACAAAGGGAACGGTTTGCAGTAGAAAGTTTTATTCTGTTTTGTAAGTCTGTTTCTTAGTGCCGGTTTGATTATACTGCTGTATTCAGTGTAAAATCTTGTTGGAACTAGTACCTCCCCATATACATGTATGGAGGGTTGTTTGCATCTGAAAAGAAACATAGTGTTCACATTAAGCTAGGTGAAAGTCGGCTTTCACATACACTTATCTCTCAGACCTGAGCATGTGGAGAAATGTTCGTTAATGTAGCAAAAAGGGAACGGTTTGCAAGAGAAACTTTTACTCTTCTTTCTAGTTCTGTTCCTATTGATGGTTTGAAGTTCCTGAATTTTTCCCTGTAAAACCGATTTGTAGCTAATACCTCTCCATATATATGTATGGGTAGCAGATTTCAACTGAAAAGGAACTTTGTGTTCCCAGCAAGCTAGCTGAAGGACGGCTTAAACACACACACATATTTCTCAAAACTGAGCTTGTGGAGAGACGTTCATTCATCTACCTCAATGGGCCCGGGTTGCAGGAGATACTTTTACTCTGGATTCTGAGTCTGTGTCATAGAGCAGGTTTGAAGTTCCTGCATTTTTCAATGTAAAACCTAGTTGGAGCTGGTACCTCCCCATATATAGGGATGGATTGTAGTTTGCAACTGAAAGGAAAATTTATGCTGTAAACAGGCTAGGTGATGGACGGCTTTCACACACACATCTCTCAGAAAAGTGCATGTGGAGAGACATTCGTTCATCTAGCACATTGGGAACGGGTTTCAGGCGAAAATTTTATTCTGTGTTCTCAGTCTGTTTCCTAATGCCGGTTTGATGTTCCCGCATTTTTCACTGTAAAACAGAGTTGGAGTTTTTTCCTCCGCATGTAAATGTATGAATTGTAGTTGGCAACTGAAAAGAAACTTTGTGTTCCCATCAAGCTAGGTGAAGAACGGCTTTTACAAACAATAATCTCTCAGAACTGAGCATGGGGACAGACTTTTGTTCATCTAGCACGAATGGAACGTGTTGTAGGAGCAACTTTAACTCTGGTTTCTCAGTGTGTTTCCTAGTGCCGGAATAAAGTTACTGAAGATTTCACTGTAAAAACGAGTTGGAGCTTGTACTTCCCCATATATTATTATGAAGTGTAGTTTGCAAATGAAAAGAAACTTTGTGTTGCCAACAAGCTAGGTGATGGACGGCTTTCACATGCACTTATCTCTCAGAACAGAGCACGTGTAGAGACGTTCATTCATCTAGCACATTGGGAATGGGTTTCAGGAGAAACTTAAAATCTAGTCTCTCAGTCTGTTTCCTAGTGCCGGTCTGAAGTTCCTGCTGTTTTCTTTGTAAAACCGAGTTGGAGCTAGAATCTCCCCATGTATATGTATGGAGTGTAGTTTGCAACTGAAAAGGAACTTTGTGTTCCCAACAAGCTAGGTGAAGGGCGGCTTTCACACACACATATCTCTCAGAAATGAGCATGGGGACAGACATTCGTTCATCTATCACAAAGGGAAAATGTTGTAGGGGATACTTATAATCTTGTTCCTCAGTCAGTTTCCTAGGGCCGGTTTGAAGTTCCTGCAGATTTCACTATAAAATCGAGTTGGAGCTAGTATCATCCAATAAAATGTGTATGGATTGTATTTTGAAATTGAAAAGAAACTTTGTGTTCCCATCAAGCTAAGTGAAAGATGGCTTTCACACACACTTAGGTCTCAGAACAGAGCACGTGTAGAGATGTTCGTTCATCTAGCACATTGAGAACGGGTTTCAGGAGAAACTTTATTCTGGGTTCCCAGTCTGTTTCCTAGTGCCGATTTGAAGTTCCTGCAGTTTTCACTGTAAAACCGAGTTGGAGCTAATACCTCCCCATATATATGTATGGAGTGTAATTTACTACTGAAAAGAAACTTTGTGTTCCCAGCAAGTGAGGTGAAGGACGGCTTTCACACACACATATATCTCAGAACTGAGCATGTGGAGAGAAGTTCGTTCATCTAGCACAAAGGGAACGGTTTGCAGGAGAAAGTTTTACTCTTGTATCTCAGTCTGTTTCCAAGGGAAGGTTTGATTTTACTGCAGTTTTCCCTGAAAAACCGAGATGGAGCTAGTAGTTTCCCATATATATGTATGGAGTGTAGTTGGCAACTGAAAAGAAACTTTGTGTTCCCAAAAAGCTAGGTAAAGTTCGGCTTTCACACAGAATTATCTCTCAGAACTGAGCATGTTGAGAGACGTTCGTTCATCTAGCAGAAATTGACTGGGTTAAAGGAGAAATAATTACTCAGGTTTCTCAGTCTGTTTCCTAGTGCCGGTTTGATGTTCCTGCAGTTTTCACTATAAACCGAGTAGGAGATAGTACTTCCCCATATATATATATGGAGTGTAGTTTGCAAATGAATGGAAACTTTGTGTTACCAACAAGCTAGGTGAAGGACGGCTTTCACACACACACTTATCTCTCAGAACAGAGCACTTGTAGAGACGTTCGTTCATCTAGCACATTGGGAATGGGTTTCAGGAGAAACTTTTAATCGGGGTTCCCCGTCTATTTCCTATGCCGGTTTGAATTTCCTGCAATTTTCACTGTAAAACCGAGTTTTAACTAGTACCTACCCATATATATATATGGACTGTAGTTTGCAAATGAAATGAAACTTTTTGTTGCCAACAAGTTAGGTGAATAACAGCATTCACACAAACATCTCTCAGAACTGTGCATGTGGAGAGACGTTCGTTCATCTAGCACAAAGGGAACGGTTTGCAGGAGAAACTTTTACTCGTATCTCAGTCTGTTTCCTAGTGAAGATTTGATTTTACTGCAGTTTTCACTGTAAAAGCGAGTTGGAGCTTGTACCTCCCCATATGTATTTATTGAGTGTAGTTTGCAAATGAAAAGAATCTTTGTGTTGCCAACAAGTTAGGTGAAGGGCGGTTTTCACACATACATATCTCTCAGAAATGATCATGTGGAGAGACTTTCATTCACTTAGCACAAAGGGATTGGGTTGCAGTAGAAACATTTACTCTGGTTTCTCAGTCTGTTTCCTAGTACAGGTTTGAAGTTCGTGCATTTTTCACTTTAAAGCCGAGTTGGAGCTAGTCCCTCCCCATATATATGTTTGGAGGGCATTTTGCAACTGAAAAGAAACTTTGTGTTCCCATCAAGCTAGGTGAACTTCGGCTTTAAGACACAATTATCTCTCAGAACTGAGCATGTGGTGAGACGTTCGTTCATCTAGCTCAAACGGACTGTGTTGTAGTAGAAACTTTTATTCTGGGTTCTCAGTCTGGTTCCTAGTGCCGTTTGGAAGTTCCTGCAGTTTTCACTTTAAAGCCGAGTTGGAGGTATTACGTCCACATATATATGTATGGAGTGAATTTTGCAACTGAAAAGAAACTTTGTGTTCCCAATAACTAGGTGAAGGACGGCTTTCACACAAACATCTCTCAGAAATGTGCATGTGGAGAGACGTTCGCTCATCTAGCACAAAGGGAACGGTTTGCAGGAGAAAGTTTTATTCTGTTTTGTAAGTCTGTTTCTTAGTGCCGGTTTGAATATACTGCTGTATTCAGTGTAAAACTTTGTTGGAACTAGTACTTCCCCATATACATGTATGGAGGGTTGTTTGCATCTGAAAAGAAACATAGTGTTCCCATCAAGCTAGGTGAAAGTCGGCTTTCATACACACTTATCTCTCAGACCTGAGCATGTGGAGAAAATTTCGTTAATGTAGCAAAAAGGGAACGGTTTGCAAGAGAAACTTTTATCTTGTTTCTCGTTCTGTTCCTATTGATGGTTTGAAGTTCCTGAAGTTTTCCCTGTAAAACCGATTTGGAACTACTATCTCCCCATATATATGTATGGGTAGCAGATTTCAACTGAAAAGGAACTTTGTGTTCCCAGCAAGCTAGCTGAAGGACGGCTTAAACACACACACATATTTCTCAGAACTGAGCATGTGGAGAGGCGTTCGTTCATCTAGCACAAAGGGACCGGGTTGCAGGAGAAACTTTTACTCTGGATTCTGAGTGTGTGTCGTAGAGCCGGGTTTGAAGTTCCTGCAGTTTTCAAAGTAAAACCTAGTTGGAGCTGGTACCTCCCCATATATAGGGATGGATTGTAGTTTGCAACTGAAAGGAAAATTTATGCTGTAAACAGGCTAGGTGATGGAAGGCTTTCACACACACATCTCTCAGAAAAGTGCATGTGGAGAGACATTCGTTCATCTAGCACATTGGGAACGGGTTTCAGGCGAAAATTTTATTCTGTGTTCTCAGTCTGTTTCCTAATGCCGGTTTGATGTTCCCGCATTTTTCACTGTAAAACAGAGTTGGAGTTTTTTCCTCCGCATGTAAATGTATGAATTGTAGTTGGCAACTGAAAAGAAACTTTGTGTTCCCATCAAGCTAGGTTAAGAACGGCTTTTACAAACAATAATCTCTCAGAACTGAGCATGGGGACAGACTTTTGTTCATCTAGCACGAATGGAACGTGTTGTAGGAGCAACTTTAACTCTGGTTTCTCAGTGTGTTTCCTAGTGCCGGAATAAAGTTACTGAAGATTTCACTGTAAAAACGAGTTGGAGCTTGTACTTCCCCATATATTATTATGAAGTGTAGTTTGCAAATGAAAAGAAACTTTGTGTTGCCAACAAGCTAGGTGATGGACGGCTTTCACATGCACTTATCTCTCAGAACAGAGCACGTGTAGAGACGTTCATTCATCTAGCACATTGGGAATGGGTTTCAGGAGAAACTTAAAATCTAGTCTCTCAGTCTGTTTCCTAGTGCCGGTCTGAAGTTCCTGCTGTTTTCTTTGTAAAACCGAGTTGGAGCTAGTATCTCCCCATGTATATATATGGAGTGTAGTTTGCAACTGAAAAGGAACTTTGTGTTCCCAACAAGCTAGGTGAAGGGCGGCTTTCACACACACATATCTCTCAGAAATGAGCATGGGGACAGACGTTCGTTCATCTATCACAAAGGGAAAATTTTGTAGGGGATACTTATAATCTTATTCCTCAGTCAGTTTCCTAGGGCCGGTTTGAAGTTCCTGCAGATTTCACTATAAAATCGAGTTGGAGCTAGTATCATCCAATAAAATGTGTATGGATTGTATTTTGAAATTGAAAAGAAACTTTGTGTTCCCATCAAGCTAAGTGAAAGATGGCTTTCACACACACTTAGGTCTCAGAACAGAGCACGTGTAGAGATGTTCGTTCATCTAGTACATTGAGAACGGGTTTCAGGAGAAACTTTATTCTGGGTTCCCAGTCTGTTTCCTAGTGCCGATTTGAAGTTCCTGCAGTTTTCACTGTAAAACCGAGTTGGAGCTAATACCTCCCCATATATATGTATGGAGTGTAATTTACTACTGAAAAGAAACTTTGTGTTCCCAGCAAGTGAGGTGAAGGACGGCTTTCACACACACATATATCTCAGAACTGAGCATGTGGAGAGAAGTTCGTTCATCTAGCACAAAGGGAACGGTTTGCAGGAGAAAGTTTTACTCTTGTATCTCAGTCTGTTTCCAAGGGAAGGTTTGATTTTACTGCAGTTTTCCCTGAAAAACCGAGATGGAGCTAGTAGTTTCCCATATATATGTATGGAGTGTAGTTGGCAACTGAAAAGAAACTTTGTGTTCCCAAAAAGCTAGGTAAAGTTCGGCTTTCACACAGAATTATCTCTCAGAACTGAGCATGTTGAGAGACGTTCGTTCATCTAGCAGAAATTGACTGGGTTAAAGGAGAAATAATTACTCAGGTTTCTCAGTCTGTTTCCTAGTGCCGGTTTGATGTTCCTGCAGTTTTCACTATAAACCGAGTAGGAGATAGTACTTCCCCATATATATATATGGAGTGTAGTTTGCAAATGAATGGAAACTTTGTGTTACCAACAAGCTAGGTGAAGGACGGCTTTCACACACACACTTATCTCTCAGAACAGAGCACGTGTAGAGACGTTCGTTCATCTAGCACATTGGGAATGGGTTTCAGGAGAAACTTTTAATCGGGGTTCCCCGTCTATTTCCTATGCCGGTTTGAATTTCCTGCAATTTTCACTGTAAAACCGAGTTTTAACTAGTACCTACCCATATATATATATGGACTGTAGTTTGCAAATGAAATGAAACTTTTTGTTGCCAACAAGTTAGGTGAATAACAGCATTCACACAAACATCTCTCAGAACTGTGCATGTGGAGAGACGTTCGTTCATCTAGCACAAAGGGAACGGTTTGCAGGAGAAACTTTTACTCGTATCTCAGTCTGTTTCCTAGTGAAGATTTGATTTTACTGCAGTTTTCACTGTAAAAGCGAGTTGGAGCTTGTACCTCCCCATATGTATTTATTGAGTGTAGTTTGCAAATGAAAAGAATCTTTGTGTTGCCAACAAGATAGGTGAAGGGCGGTTTTCACACATACATATCTCTCAGAAATGATCATGTGGAGAGACTTTCATTCACTTAGCACAAAGGGATTGGGTTGCAGTAGAAACATTTACTCTGGTTTCTCAGTCTGTTTCCTAGTACAGGTTTGAAGTTCGTGCATTTTTCACTTTAAAGCCGAGTTGGAGCTAGTCCCTCCCCATATATATGTTTGGAGGGCATTTTGCAACTGAAAAGAAACTTTGTGTTCCCATCAAGCTAGGTGAACTTCGGCTTTAAGACACAATTATCTCTCAGAACTGAGCATGTGGTGAGACGTTCGTTCATCTAGCTCAAACGGACTGTGTTGTAGTAGAAACTTTTATTCTGGGTTCTCAGTCTGGTTCCTAGTGCCGTTTGGAAGTTCCTGCAGTTTTCACAGTAAAATAGAGATGGATCTAATACCTACCCATATATATGTATGGAGTGTAGTTTGCAACTGAAAAGAAACTTTGTGTTCCCTTCAAGCTATGTGAAGTTCGGCTTTCACACACACATATCTCTCAGAACAGAGCACGTGTAGAGACGTTCGTTCATCTAGCACATTGGGAAAGCCTTTCAGGAGAAAATTTCATTCTGGGTTTCCAGTCTGTTTCCGAGTGCCGGTTTGAAGTTCCTGTAGTTTTCACTGTAAAGCCGAGTTGGAGGTATTACGTCCACATATATATGTATGGAGTGAATTTTGCAACTGAAAAGAAACTTTGTGTTCCCAATAACTAAGTGAAGGACGGCTTTCACACAAACATCTCTCAGAAATGTGCATGTGGAGAGACGTTCGCTCATCTAGCACAAAGGGAACGGTTTGCAGGAGAAAGTTTTATTCTGTTTTGTAAGTCTGTTTCTTAGTGCCGGTTTGAATATACTGCTGTATTCAGTGTAAAACTTTGTTGGAACTAGTACTTCCCCATATACATGTATGGAGGGTTGTTTGCATCTGAAAAGAAACATAGTGTTCCCATCAAGCTAGGTGAAAGTCGGCTTTCATACACACTTATCTCTCAGACCTGAGCATGTGGAGAAAAGTTCGTTAATGTAGCAAAAAGGGAACGGTTTGCAAGAGAAACTTTTACTCTTGTTTCTCGTTCTGTTCCTATTGATGGTTTGAAGTTCCTGAAGTTTTCCCTGTAAAACCGATTTGGAGCTATTATCTCCCCATGTATATGTATGGGTAGCAGATTTCAACTGAAAAGGAACTTTGTGTTCCCAGCAAGCTAGCTGAAGGACGGCTTAAACACACACACATATTTCTCAGAACTGAGCATGTGGAGAGGCGTTCGTTCATCTAGCACAAAGGGACCGGGTTGCAGGAGAAATTTTTACTCTGGATTCTGAGTGTGTGTCGTAGAGCCGGGTTTGAAGTTCCTGCAGTTTTCAAAGTAAAACCTAGTTGGAGCTGGTACCTCCCCATATATAGGGATGGATTGTAGTTTGCAACTGAAAGGAATATTTATGCTGTAAACAGGCTAGGTGATGGAAGGCTTTCACACACACATCTCTCAGAAAAGTGCATGTGGAGAGACATTCGTTCATCTAGCACATTGGGAACGGGTTTCAGGCGAAAATTTTATTCTGTGTTCTCAGTCTGTTTCCTAATGCCGGTTTGATGTTCCCGCATTTTTCACTGTAAAACAGAGTTGGAGTTTTTTCCTCCGCATGTAAATGTATGAATTGTAGTTGGCAACTGAAAAGAAACTTTGTGTTCCCATCAAGCTAGGTTAAGAACGGCTTTTACAAACAATAATCTCTCAGAACTGAGCATGGGGACAGACTTTTGTTCATCTAGCACGAATGGAACGTGTTGTAGGAGCAACTTTAACTCTGGTTTCTCAGTGTGTTTCCTAGTGCCGGAATAAAGTTACTGAAGATTTCACTGTAAAAACGAGTTGGAGCTTGTACTTCCCCATATATTATTATGAAGTGTAGTTTGCAAATGAAAAGAAACTTTGTGTTGCCAACAAGCTAGGTGATGGACGGCTTTCACATGCACTTATCTCTCAGAACAGAGCACGTGTAGAGACGTTCATTCATCTAGCACATTGGGAATGGGTTTCAGGAGAAACTTAAAATCTAGTCTCTCAGTCTGTTTCCTAGTGCCGGTCTGAAGTTCCTGCTGTTTTCTTTGTAAAACCGAGTTGGAGCTAGTATCTCCCCATGTATATGTATGGAGTGTAGTTTGCAACTGAAAAGGAACTTTGTGTTCCCAACAAGCTAGGTGAAGGGCGGCTTTCACACACACATATCTCTCAGAAATGAGCATGGGGACAGACGTTCGTTCATCTATCACAAAGGGAAAATTTTGTAGGGGATACTTATAATCTTGTTCCTCAGTCAGTTTCCTAGGGCCGGTTTGAAGTTCCTGCAGATTTCACTATAAAATCGAGTTGGAGCTAGTATCATCCAATAAAATGTGTATGGATTGTATTTTGAAATTGAAAAGAAACTTTGTGTTCCCATCAAGCTAAGTGAAAGATGGCTTTCACACACACTTAGGTCTCAGAACAGAGCACGTGTAGAGATGTTCGTTCATCTAGCACATTGAGAACGGGTTTCAGGAGAAACTTTATTCTGGGTTCCCAGTCTGTTTCCTAGTGCCGATTTGAAGTTCCTGCAGTTTTCACTGTAAAACCGAGTTGGAGCTAATACCTCCCCATATATATGTATGGAGTGTAATTTACTACTGAAAAGAAACTTTGTGTTCCCAGCAAGTGAGGTGAAGGACGGCTTTCACACACACATATATCTCAGAACTGAGCATGTGGAGAGAAGTTCGTTCATCTAGCACAAAGGGAACGGTTTGCAGGAGAAAGTTTTACTCTTGTATCTCAGTCTGTTTCCAAGGGAAGGTTTGATTTTACTGCAGTTTTCCCTGAAAAACCGAGATGGAGCTAGTAGTTTCCCATATATATGTATGGAGTGTAGTTGGCAACTGAAAAGAAACTTTGTGTTCCCAAAAAGCTAGGTAAAGTTCGGCTTTCACACAGAATTATCTCTCAGAACTGAGCATGTTGAGAGACGTTCGTTCATCTAGCAGAAATTGACTGGGTTAAAGGAGAAATAATTACTCAGGTTTCTCAGTCTGTTTCCTAGTGCCGGTTTGATGTTCCTGCAGTTTTCACTATAAACCGAGTAGGAGATAGTACTTCCCCATATATATATATGGAGTGTAGTTTGCAAATGAATGGAAACTTTGTGTTACCAACAAGCTAGGTGAAGGACGGCTTTCACACACACACTTATCTCTCAGAACAGAGCACGTGTAGAGACGTTCGTTCATCTAGCACATTGGGAATGGGTTTCAGGAGAAACTTTTAATCGGGGTTCCCCGTCTATTTCCTATGCCGGTTTGAATTTCCTGCAATTTTCACTGTAAAACCGAGTTTTAACTAGTACCTACCCATATATATATATGGACTGTAGTTTGCAAATGAAATGAAACTTTTTGTTGCCAACAAGTTAGGTGAATAACAGCATTCACACAAACATCTCTCAGAACTGTGCATGTGGAGAGACGTTCGTTCATCTAGCACAAAGGGAACGGTTTGCAGGAGAAACTTTTACTCGTATCTCAGTCTGTTTCCTAGTGAAGATTTGATTTTACTGCAGTTTTCACTGTAAAAGCGAGTTGGAGCTTGTACCTCCCCATATGTATTTATTGAGTGTAGTTTGCAAATGAAAAGAATCTTTGTGTTGCCAACAAGATAGGTGAAGGGCGGTTTTCACACATACATATCTCTCAGAAATGATCATGTGGAGAGACTTTCATTCACTTAGCACAAAGGGATTGGGTTGCAGTAGAAACATTTACTCTGGTTTCTCAGTCTGTTTCCTAGTACAGGTTTGAAGTTCGTGCATTTTTCACTTTAAAGCCGAGTTGGAGCTAGTCCCTCCCCATATATATGTTTGGAGGGCATTTTGCAACTGAAAAGAAACTTTGTGTTCCCATCAAGCTAGGTGAACTTCGGCTTTAAGACACAATTATCTCTCAGAACTGAGCATGTGGAGAGGCGTTCGTTCATCTAGCACAAAGGGACCGGGTTGCAGGAGAAACTTTTACTCTGGATTCTGAGTGTGTGTCGTAGAGCCGGGTTTGAAGTTCCTGCAGTTTTCAAAGTAAAACCTAGTTGGAGCTGGTACCTCCCCATATATAGGGATGGATTGTAGTTTGCAACTGAAAGGAAAATTTATGCTGTTAACAGGCTAGGTTATGGAAGGCTTTCACACACACATCTCTCAGAACAGTGCATGTGGAGGGACATTCGTTAATCTAGCTCAATGGGAACGGGTTTCAGGAGAAACTTTTATTCTGGGTTCTCAGTCTGTTTCCTAGTGCCGTTTTGATGTTCCTGCAGTTTTCACTGTAAAACCGAGTTGGAGTTTTTACCTCAGCATATATATGTATGAAGTGTAGTTTGCAACTGAAAAGAAACTTTGTGTTACCATCAAGCTAGTTGAAGGACGGCTTTAACACTCAATTTTCTCTCAAACTGAGAATGTAGACAGACTTTCGTTCATCTAGCACAAATGGAACGGGATGTAGGAGGAACTTTTACTCTGGTTTCTCAGTGTGTTTACTAGTGCCGGTTTGAAAATCCTGAAGTTTTCACTATAAAATCGAGTAGGAGCTAGTATCTCCCCATATATAGTTATGGAGTGTAGTTTGCAACTGAAAAGAAATTTGTGTTCCCATCAAGCTAGGTGAACGACGGCTTTCACACAATTATCTCTCAGAAGTGAGCATGCCGAGAGACGTTCATTCATCTAGCACAAAGGGACTGGGTTGCAGTAGAAACGTTTACTCTGGATTCTCAGTCTGTTTCCTAGTGCCGGTATGATGTTCCTGCATATTTCACTGTAAAATCGTTTTTGAGCTTGTACTTCCCTATAGATTTTTATGAAGTTTAGTTTGCAAATGAAAAGAATTTTTTGTTGCCAACAAGTTATGTGATGGACGGCTTATACACAAACTTATCTCTCAGAACAGAGCACGTGTAGAGAAGTTCGTTCATCTAGCACATTGGGAACGGTTTTAAGGAGAAACTTTTATTCTGGGTTAAGAGTGTGTTTCTTAGTGCCGGTTTGAATTTCCTGCATTTTTCACTATAAAACCGAGTTGAATCTTTTCCTTCACCCATATATATGTATGGAGTGTAGTTTGCAACAGAAAAGAAACTTTGTGTTCCCAATAACTAGGTGAAGGACGGCTTTCACACAAACATCTCTCAGAACTGTGCATGTGGAGAGACGTTCGCTCATCTAGCACAAAGGGAACGGTTTGCAGTAGAAAGTTTTATTCTGTTTTGTAAGTCTGTTTCTTAGTGCCGGTTTGATTATACTGCTGTATTCAGTGTAAAATCTTGTTGGAACTAGTACCTCCCCATATACATGTATGGAGGGTTGTTTGCATCTGAAAAGAAACATAGTGTTCACATTAAGCTAGGTGAAAGTCGGCTTTCACATACACTTATCTCTCAGACCTGAGCATGTGGAGAAATGTTCGTTAATGTAGCAAAAAGGGAACGGTTTGCAAGAGAAACTTTTACTCTTGTTTCTAGTTCTGTTCCTATTGATGGTTTGAAGTTCCTGAATTTTTCCCTGTAAAACCGATTTGTAGCTAATACCTCTCCATATATATGTATGGGTAGCAGATTTCAACTGAAAAGGAACTTTGTGTTCCCAGCAAGCTAGCTGAAGGACGGCTTAAACACACACACATATTTCTCAAAACTGAGCTTGTGGAGAGACGTTCATTCATCTACCTCAATGGGCCCGGGTTGCAGGAGATACTTTTACTCTGGATTCTGAGTCTGTGTCATAGAGCAGGTTTGAAGTTCCTGCATTTTTCAATGTAAAACCTAGTTGGAGCTGGTACCTCCCCATATATAGGGATGGATTGTAGTTTGCAACTGAAAGGAAAATTTATGCTGTAAACAGGCTAGGTGATGGACGGCTTTCACACACACATCTCTCAGAAAAGTGCATGTGGAGAGACATTCGTTCATCTAGCACATTGGGAACGGGTTTCAGGCGAAAATTTTATTCTGTGTTCTCAGTCTGTTTCCTAATGCCGGTTTGATGTTCCCGCATTTTTCACTGTAAAACAGAGTTGGAGTTTTTTCCTCCGCATGTAAATGTATGAATTGTAGTTGGCAACTGAAAAGAAACTTTGTGTTCCCATCAAGCTAGGTTAAGAACGGCTTTTACAAACAATAATCTCTCAGAACTGAGCATGGGGACAGACTTTTGTTCATCTAGCACGAATTGAACGGGTTGTAGGAGCAACTTTAACTCTGGATTCTCAGTGTGTTTCCTAGTGCCGGAATAAAGTTACTGAAGATTTCACTGTAAAAACGAGTTGGAGCTTGTACTTCCCCATATATTATTATGAAGTGTAGTTTGCAAATGAAAAGAAACTTTGTGTTGCCAACAAGCTAGGTGATGGACGGCTTTCACATGCACTTATCTCTCAGAACAGAGCACGTGTAGAGACGTTCATTCATCTAGCACATTGGGAATGGGTTTCAGGAGAAACTTAAAATCTAGTCTCTCAGTCTGTTTCCTAGTGCCGGTCTGAAGTTCCTGCTGTTTTCTTTGTAAAACCGAGTTGGAGCTAGTATCTCCCCATGTATATGTATGGAGTGTAGTTTGCAACTGAAAAGGAACTTTGTGTTCCCAACAAGCTAGGTGAAGGGCGGCTTTCACACACACATATCTCTCAGAAATGAGCATGGGGACAGACATTCGTTCATCTATCACAAAGGGAAAATGTTGTAGGGGATACTTATAATCTTGTTCCTCAGTCAGTTTCCTAGGGCCGGTTTGATGTTCCTGCAGATTTCACTATAAAATCGAGTTGGAGCTAGTATCATCCAATAAAATGTGTATGGATTGTATTTTGAAATTGAAAAGAAACTTTGTGTTCCCATCAAGCTAAGTGAAAGATGGCTTTCACACACACTTAGGTCTCAGAACAGAGCACGTGTAGAGATGTTCGTTCATCTAGCACATTGAGAACGGATTTCAGGAGAAACTTTATTCTGGGTTCCCAGTCTGTTTCCTAGTGCCGATTTGAAGTTCCTGCAGTTTTCACTGTAAAACCGAGTTGGAGCTAATACCTCCCCATATATATGTATGGAGTGTAATTTACTACTGAAAAGAAACTTTGTGTTCCCAGCAAGTGAGGTGAAGGACGGCTTTCACACACACATATATCTCAGAACTGAGCATGTGGAGAGAAGTTCGTTCATCTAGCACAAAGGGAACGGTTTGCAGGAGAAAGTTTTACTCTTGTATCTCAGTCTGTTTCCAAGGGAAGGTTTGATTTTACTGCAGTTTTCCCTGAAAAACCGAGATGGAGCTAGTAGTTTCCCATATATATGTATGGAGTGTAGTTGGCAACTGAAAAGAAACTTTGTGTTCCCAAAAAGCTAGGTAAAGTTCGGCTTTCACACAGAATTATCTCTCAGAACTGAGCATGTTGAGAGACGTTCGTTCATCTAGCAGAAATTGACTGGGTTAAAGGAGAAATAATTACTCAGGTTTCTCAGTCTGTTTCCTAGTGCCGGTTTGATGTTCCTGCAGTTTTCACTATAAACCGAGTAGGAGATAGTACTTCCCCATATATATATATGGAGTGTAGTTTGCAAATGAATGGAAACTTTGTGTTACCAACAAGCTAGGTGAAGGACGGCTTTCACACACACACTTATCTCTCAGAACAGAGCACTTGTAGAGACGTTCGTTCATCTAGCACATTGGGAATGGGTTTCAGGAGAAACTTTTAATCGGGGTTCCCCGTCTATTTCCTATGCCAGTTTGAATTTCCTGCAATTTTCACTGTAAAACCGAGTTTTAACTAGTACCTACCCATATATATATATGGACTATAGTTTGCAAATGAAATGAAACTTTTTGTTGTCAACAAGTTAGGTGAATAACAGCATTCACACAAACATCTCTCAGAACTGTGCATGTGGAGAGACGTTCGTTCATCTAGCACAAAGGGAACGGTTTGCAGGAAAATGTTTTACTCGTATCTCAGTCTGTTTCCTAGTGAAGATTTGATTTTACTGCAGTTTTCACTGTAAAAGCGAGTTGGAGCTTGTACCTCCCCATATGTATTTATTGAGTGTAGTTTGCAAATGAAAAGAATCTTTGTGTTGCCAACAAGTTAGGTGAAGGGCGGTTTTCACACATACATATCTCTCAGAAATGATCATGTGGAGATACTTTCATTCACTTAGCACAAAGGGATTGGGTTGCAGTAGAAACATTTACTCTGGTTTCTCAGTCTGTTTCCTAGTACAGGTTTGAAGTTCGTGCATTTTTCACTTTAAAGCCGAGTTGGAGCTAGTCCCTCCCCATATATATGTTTGGAGGGCATTTTGCAACTGAAAAGAAACTTTGTGTTCCCATCAAGCTAGGTGAACTTCGGCTTTAAGACACAATTATCTCTCAGAACTGAGCATGTGGTGAGACGTTCGTTCATCTAGCTCAAACGGACTGTGTTGTAGTAGAAACTTTTATTCTGGGTTCTCAGTCTGGTTCCTAGTGCCGTTTGGAAGTTCCTGCAGTTTTCACAGTAAAATAGAGATGGATCTAATACCTACCCATATATATGTATGGAGTGTAGTTTGCAACTGAAAAGAAACTTTGTGTTCCCTTCAAGCTATGTGAAGTTCGGCTTTCACACACACATATCTCTCAGAACAGAGCACGTGTAGAGACGTTCGTTCATCTAGCACATTGGGAAAGCCTTTCAGGAGAAAATTTCATTCTGGGTTTCCAGTCTGTTTCCGAGTGCCGGTTTGAAGTTCCTGTAGTTTTCACTGTAAAGCCGAGTTGGAGGTATTACGTCCACATATATATGTATGGAGTGAATTTTGCAACTGAAAAGAAACTTTGTGTTCCCAATAACTAGGTGAAGGACGGCTTTCACACAAACATCTCTCAGAAATGTGCATGTGGAGAGACGTTCGCTCATCTAGCACAAAGGGAACGGTTTGCAGGAGAAAGTTTTATTCTGTTTTGTAAGTCTGTTTCTTAGTGCCGGTTTGAATATACTGCTGTATTCAGTGTAAAACTTTGTTGGAACTAGTACTTCCCCATATACATGTATGGAGGGTTGTTTGCATCTGAAAAGAAACATAGTGTTCCCATCAAGCTAGGTGAAAGTCGGCTTTCATACACACTTATCTCTCAGACCTGAGCATGTGGAGAAAAGTTCGTTAATGTAGCAAAAAGGGAACGATTTGCAAGAGAAACTTTTACTCTTGTTTCTCGTTCTGTTCCTATTGATGGTTTGAAGTTCCTGAAGTTTTCCCTGTAAAACCGATTTGGAGCTACTATCTCCCCATATATATGTATGGGTAGCAGATTTCAACTGAAAAGGAACTTTGTGTTCCCAGCAAGCTAGCTGAAGGACGGCTTAAACACACACACATATTTCTCAGAACTCAGCATGTGGAGAGGCGTTCGTTCATCTAGCACAAAGGGACCGGGTTGCAGGAGAAACTTTTACTCTGGATTCTGAGTGTGTGTCGTAGAGCCGGGTTTGAAGTTCCTGCAGTTTTCAAAGTAAAACCTAGTTGGAGCTGGTACCTCCCCATATATAGGGATGGATTGTAGTTTGCAACTGAAAGGAAAATTTATGCTGTAAACAGGCTAGGTGATGGAAGGCTTTCACACACACATCTCTCAGAAAAGTGCATGTGGAGAGACATTCGTTCATCTAGCACATTGGGAACGGGTTTCAGGCGAAAATTTTATTCTGTGTTCTCAGTCTGTTTCCTAATGCCGGTTTGATGTTCCCGCATTTTTCACTGTAAAACAGAGTTGGAGTTTTTTCCTCCGCATGTAAATGTATGAATTGTAGTTGGCAACTGAAAAGAAACTTTGTGTTCCCATCAAGCTAGGTTAAGAACGGCTTTTACAAACAATAATCTCTCAGAACTGAGCATGGGGACAGACTTTTGTTCATCTAGCACGAATGGAACGTGTTGTAGGAGCAACTTTAACTCTGGTTTCTCAGTGTGTTTCCTAGTGCCGGAATAAAGTTACTGAAGATTTCACTGTAAAAACGAGTTGGAGCTTGTACTTCCCCATATATTATTATGAAGTGTAGTTTGCAAATGAAAAGAAACTTTGTGTTGCCAACAAGCTAGGTGTTGGACGGCTTTCACATGCACTTATCTCTCAGAACAGAGCACGTGTAGAGACGTTCATTCATCTAGCACATTGGGAATGGGTTTCAGGAGAAACTTAAAATCTAGTCTCTCAGTCTGTTTCCTAGTGCCGGTCTGAAGTTCCTGCTGTTTTCTTTGTAAACCGAGTTGGAGCTAGAATCTCCCCATGTATATATATGGTGTGTAGTTTGCAACTGAAAAGGAACTTTGTGTTCCCAACAAGCTAGGTGAAGGGCGGCTTTCACACACACATATCTCTCAGAAATGAGCATGGGGACAGACATTCGTTCATCTATCACAAAGGGAAAATGTTGTAGGGGATACTTATAATCTTGTTCCTCAGTCAGTTTCCTAGGGCCGGTTTGAAGTTCCTGCAGATTTCACTATAAAATCGAGTTGGAGCTAGTATCATCCAATAAAATGTGTATGGATTGTATTTTGAAATTGAAAAGAAACTTTGTGTTCCCATCAAGCTAAGTGAAAGATGGCTTTCACACACACTTAGGTCTCAGAACAGATCACGTGTAGAGATGTTCGTTCATCTAGCACATTGAGAAAGGATTTCAGGAGAAACTTTATTCTGGGTTCCCAGTCTGTTTCCTAGTGCCGATTTGAAGTTCCTGCAGTTTTCACTGTAAAACCGAGTTGGAGCTAATACCTCCCCATATATATGTATGGAGTGTAATTTACTACTGAAAAGAAACTTTGTGTTCCCAGCAAGTGAGGTGAAGGACGGCTTTCACACACACATATATCTCAGAACTGAGCATGTGGAGAGAAGTTCGTTCATCTAGCACAAAGGGAACGGTTTGCAGGAGAAAGTTTTACTCTTGTATCTCAGTCTGTTTCCAAGGGAAGGTTTGATTTTACTGCAGTTTTCCCTGAAAAACCGAGATGGAGCTAGTAGTTTCCCATATATATGTATGGAGTGTAGTTGGCAACTGAAAAGAAACTTTGTGTTCCCAAAAAGCTAGGTAAAGTTCGGCTTTCACACAGAATTATCTCTCAGAACTGAGCATGTTGAGAGACGTTCGTTCATCTAGCAGAAATTGACTGGGTTAAAGGAGAAATAATTACTCAGGTTTCTCAGTCTGTTTCCTAGTGCCGGTTTGATGTTCCTGCAGTTTTCACTATAAACCGAGTAGGAGATAGTACTTCCCCATATATATATATGGAGTGTAGTTTGCAAATGAATGGAAACTTTGTGTTACCAACAAGCTAGGTGAAGGACGGCTTTCACACACACACTTATCTCTCAGAACAGAGCACTTGTAGAGACGTTCGTTCATCTAGCACATTGGGAATGGGTTTCAGGAGAAACTTTTAATCGGGGTTCCCCGTCTATTTCCTATGCCGGTTTGAATTTCCTGCAATTTTCACTGTAAAACCGAGTTTTAACTAGTACCTACCCATATATATATATATATGGACTGTAGTTTGCAAATGAAATGAAACTTTTGTTGCCAACAAGTTAGGTGAATAACAGCATTCACACAAACATCTCTCAGAACTGTGCATGTGGAGAGACGTTCGTTCATCTAGCACAAAGGGAACGGTTTGCAGGAGAAAGTTTTACTCGTATCTCAGTCTGTTTCCTAGTGAAGATTTGATTTTACTGCAGTTTTCACTGTAAAAGCGAGTTGGAGCTTGTACCTCCCCATATGTATTTATTGAGTGTAGTTTGCAAATGAAAAGAATCTTTGTGTTGCCAACAAGTTAGGTGAAGTGCGGTTTCCACACATACATATCTCTCAGAAATGATCATGTGGAGAGACTTTCATTCACTTAGCACAAAGGGATTGGGTTGCAGTAGAAACATTTACTCTGGTTTCTCAGTCTGTTTCCTAGTACAGGTTTGAAGTTCGTGCATTTTTCACTTTAAAGCCGAGTTGGAGCTAGTCCCTCCCCATATATATGTTTGGAGGGCATTTTGCAACTGAAAAGAAACTTTGTGTTCCCATCAAGCTAGGTGAACTTCGGCTTTAAGACACAATTATCTCTCAGAACTGAGCATGTGGTGAGACGTTCGTTCATCTAGCTCAAACGGACTGTGTTGTAGTAGAAACTTTTATTCTGGGTTCTCAGTCTGGTTCCTAGTGCCGTTTGGAAGTTCCTGCAGTTTTCACAGTAAAATAGAGATGGATCTAATACCTACCCATATATATGTATGGAGTGTAGTTTGCAACTGAAAAGAAACTTTGTGTTCCCTTCAAGCTATGTGAAGTTCGGCTTTCACACACACATATCTCTCAGAACAGAGCACGTGTAGAGACGTTCGTTCATCTAGCACATTGGGAAAGCCTTTCAGGAGAAAATTTCATTCTGGGTTTCCAGTCTGTTTCCGAGTGCCGGTTTGAAGTTCCTGTAGTTTTCACTGTAAAGCCGAGTTGGAGGTATTACGTCCACATATATATGTATGGAGTGAATTTTGCAACTGAAAAGAAACTTTGTGTTCCCAATAACTAGGTGAAGGACGGCTTTCACACAAACATCTCTCAGAAATGTGCATGTGGAGAGACGTTCGCTCATCTAGCACAAAGGGAACGGTTTGCAGGAGAAAGTTTTATTCTGTTTTGTAAGTCTGTTTCTTAGTGCCGGTTTGAATATACTGCTGTATTCAGTGTAAAACTTTGTTGGAACTAGTACTTCCCCATATACATGTATGGAGGGTTGTTTGCATCTGAAAAGAAACATAGTGTTCCCATCAAGCTAGGTGAAAGTCGGCTTTCATACACACTTATCTCTCAGACCTGAGCATGTGGAGAAAAGTTCGTTAATGTAGCAAAAAGGGAACGGTTTGCAAGAGAAACTTTTATCTTGTTTCTCGTTCTGTTCCTATTGATGGTTTGAAGTTCCTGAAGTTTTCCCTGTAAAACCGATTTGGAGCTACTATCTCCCCATATATATGTATGGGTAGCAGATTTCAACTGAAAAGGAACTTTGTGTTCCCAGCAAGCTAGCTGAAGGATGGCTTAAACACACACACATATTTCTCAGAACTGAGCATGTGGAGAGGCGTTCGTTCATCTAGCACAAAGGGACCGGGTTGCAGGAGAAACTTTTACTCTGGATTCTGAGTGTGTGTCGTAGAGCCGGGTTTGAAGTTCCTGCAGTTTTCAAAGTAAAACCTAGTTGGAGCTGGTACCTCCCCATATATAGGGATGGATTGTTGTTTGCAACTGAAAGGAAAATTTATGCTGTAAACAGGCTAGGTGATGGAAGGCTTTCACACACATATCTCTCAGAAAAGTGCATGTGGAGAGACATTCGTTCATCTAGCACATTGGGAACGGGTTTCAGGCGAAAATTTTATTCTGTGTTCTCAGTCTGTTTCCTAATGCCGGTTTGATGTTCCCGCATTTTTCACTGTAAAACAGAGTTGGAGTTTTTTCCTCCGCATGTAAATGTATGAATTGTAGTTGGCAACTGAAAAGAAACTTTGTGTTCCCATCAAGCTAGGTTAAGAACGGCTTTTACAAACAATAATCTCTCAGAACTGAGCATGGGGACAGACTTTTGTTCATCTAGCACGAATGGAACGTGTTGTAGGAGCAACTTTAACTCTGGTTTCTCAGTGTGTTTCCTAGTGCCGGAATAAAGTTACTGAAGATTTCACTGTAAAAACGAGTTGGAGCTTGTACTTCCCCATATATTATTATGAAGTGTAGTTTGCAAATGAAAAGAAACTTTGTGTTGCCAACAAGCTAGGTGATGGACGGCTTTCACATGCACTTATCTCTCAGAACAGAGCACGTGTAGAGACGTTCATTCATCTAGCACATTGGGAATGGGTTTCAGGAGAAACTTAAAATCTAGTCTCTCAGTCTGTTTCCTAGTGCCGGTCTGAAGTTCCTGCTGTTTTCTTTGTAAAACCGAGTTGGAGCTAGAATCTCCCCCATGTATATGTATGGAGTGTAGTTTGCAACTGAAAAGGAACTTTGTGTTCCCAACAAGCTAGGTGAAGGGCGGCTTTCACACACACATATCTCTCAGAAATGAGCATGGGGACAGACGTTCGTTCATCTATCACAAAGGGAAAATTTTGTAGGGGATACTTATAATCTTGTTCCTCAGTCAGTTTCCTAGGGCCGGTTTGAAGTTCCTGCAGATTTCACTATAAAATCGAGTTGGAGCTAGTATCATCCAATAAAATGTGTATGGATTGTATTTTGAAATTGAAAAGAAACTTTGTGTTCCCATCAAGCTAAGTGAAAGATGGCTTTCACACACACTTAGGTCTCAGAACAGAGCACGTGTAGAGATGTTCGTTCATCTAGCACATTGAGAACGGGTTTCAGGAGAAACTTTATTCTGGGTTCCCAGTCTGTTTCCTAGTGCCGATTTGAAGTTCCTGCAGTTTTCACTGTAAAACCGAGTTGGAGCTAATACCTCCCCATATATATGTATGGAGTGTAATTTACTACTGAAAAGAAACTTTGTGTTCCCAGCAAGTGAGGTGAAGGACGGCTTTCACACACACATATATCTCAGAACTGAGCATGTGGAGAGAAGTTCGTTCATCTAGCACAAAGGGAACGGTTTGCAGGAGAAAGTTTTACTCTTGTATCTCAGTCTGTTTCCAAGGGAAGGTTTGATTTTACTGCAGTTTTCCCTGAAAAACCGAGATGGAGCTAGTAGTTTCCCATATATATGTATGGAGTGTAGTTGGCAACTGAAAAGAAACTTTGTGTTCCCAAAAAGCTAGGTAAAGTTCGGCTTTCACACAGAATTATCTCTCAGAACTGAGCATGTTGAGAGACGTTCGTTCATCTAGCAGAAATTGACTGGGTTAAAGGAGAAATAATTACTCAGGTTTCTCAGTCTGTTTCCTAGTGCCGGTTTGATGTTCCTGCAGTTTTCACTATAAACCGAGTAGGAGATAGTACTTCCCCATATATATATATGGAGTGTAGTTTGCAAATGAATGGAAACTTTGTGTTACCAACAAGCTAGGTGAAGGACGGCTTTCACACACACACTTATCTCTCAGAACAGAGCACGTGTAGAGACGTTCGTTCATCTAGCACATTGGGAATGGGTTTCAGGAGAAACTTTTAATCGGGGTTCCCCGTCTATTTCCTATGCCGGTTTGAATTTCCTGCAATTTTCACTGTAAAACCGAGTTTTAACTAGTACCTACCCATATATATATATGGACTGTAGTTTGCAAATGAAATGAAACTTTTTGTTGCCAACAAGTTAGGTGAATAACAGCATTCACACAAACATCTCTCAGAACTGTGCATGTGGAGAGACGTTCGTTCATCTAGCACAAAGGGAACGGTTTGCAGGAGAAACTTTTACTCGTATCTCAGTCTGTTTCCTAGTGAAGATTTGATTTTACTGCAGTTTTCACTGTAAAAGCGAGTTGGAGCTTGTACCTCCCCATATGTATTTATTGAGTGTAGTTTGCAAATGAAAGAATCTTTGTGTTGCCAACAAGATAGGTGAAGGGCGGTTTTCACACATATATATCTCTCAGAAATGATCATGTGGAGAGACTTTCATTCACTTAGCACAAAGGGATTGGGTTGCAGTAGAAACATTTACTCTGGTTTCTCAGTCTGTTTCTTAGTACAGGTTTGAAGTTCCTGTATTTTTCACTTTAAAGCCGAGTTGGAGCTAGTCCCTCCCCATATATATGTTTGGAGGGCATTTTGCAACTGAAAAGAAACTTTGTGTTCCCATCAAGCTAGGTGAACTTCGGCTTTAAGACACAATTATCTCTCAGAACTGAGCATGTGGTGAGACGTTCGTTCATCTAGCTCAAACGGACTGTGTTGTAGTAGAAACTTTTATTCTGGGTTCTCAGTCTGGATCCTAGTGCCGGTTGGAAGTTCCTGCAGTTTTCACAGTAAAATAGAGATGGATCTAATACCTACCCATATATATGTATGGAGTGTAGTTTGCAACTGAAAAGAAACTTTGTGTTCCCTTCAAGCTATGTGAAGTTCGGCTTTCACACACACATATCTCTCAGAACAGAGCACGTGTAGAGACGTTCGTTCATCTAGCACATTGGGAAAGCCTTTCAGGAGAAAATTTCATTCTGGGTTTCCAGTCTGTTTCCGAGTGCCGGTTTGAAGTTCCTGTAATTTTCACTGTAAAACCGAGTTGGAGGTATTACGTCCCCATATATATGTATGGAGTGTATTTTGCAACTGAAAAGAAACTTTGTGTTCTCAACAACTAGGTGAAGGACGGCTTTCACACAAACATCTCTCAGAAATGTGCATGTGGAGAGACGTTCGCTCATCTAGCACAAAGGGAACGGTTTGCAGGAGAAAGTTTTATTCTGTTTTGTAAGTCTGTTTCTTAGTGCCGGTTTGAATATACTGCTGTATTCAGTGTAAAACTTTGTTGGAACTAGTACTTCCCCATATACATGTATGGAGGGTTGTTTGCATCTGAAAAGAAACATATTGTACCCATCAAGCTAGGTGAAAGTCGGCTTTCATACACACTTATCTCTCAGACCTGATCATGTGGAGAAAAGTTCGTTAATGTAGCAAAAAGGGAACGGTTTGCAAGAGAAACTTTTACTCTTGTTTCTCGTTCTGTTCCTATTGATGGTTTGAAGTTCCTGCAGTTTTCACTGTAAAACCGAGTTGGGGCTAGTAGTTCCTCATATATATGTATGGAGTGTAATTTACAACTGGAAAGGAACTTTGTGTTCCCAACAAGCTAGGTGAATGACGGCTTTATCACACACTTATTTCTAAGAACTGAGCATGTTGAGAGACGTTCTTTCATCTAGCACAAATGGACCGGGTTGCAGGATAAACTTTTACTCTGGATTCTGAGTCTGTGTCCTAGAGCCGGTTTGAAGTTCCTGCAGTTTTCAATGTAAAACCGAGTTGGAGCTAGTACCTCCCCATAAATACATATGGTCTGAAGATTTCAAATGAAAGGAAACTTTGTGCTTCCAACAAGCTATATGATGGACGGCTTTCACCCACATTTATCCCTCAGAACAGTGCATGTGGGGAGACGTTTGTTCATCTAGCACTTTGGGAACGGGTTTCAAGAGAAACTTTTAATCTGGGTTCTCAGTTTGTTTCCTACTGCCTGTATGAAGTTCCTGCAGTTTTCACTGTAAAACCGAGTTGTAGCTACTACTTCCCCATATATATGTATGGAGTGTAGATTGCAACTCTAAAGAAACTTTGTTTTCCCATCAAGCTAGGTGAACGACGGCTTTCATACCCAGTTATCTCTCAGAAATGAGCATGTGGAGAGACGTTAGTTCATCTACCACAAAGGGACTGGGTTGCAGTAGAAACATTTACTCTGGATTCTCAGTCTGTTTCCTAATGCCGGTTTGAATTTCCTGCAGTTTACTCTGTAAAATCGATTTGGAGCTTGTATTTCCCTATATATTATTATGGGTTGTAGTTTGCAACTGAAAAGAAACTTTGTGTTCCCAACAAGCTGGGTAATGTGCTGCTTTCACAAACAATTTTCCCTCAGAACAGATCACGTGTAGAGTCGTTCGTTTATCTAGCACATTGGGAACGGTTTTAAGGAGAAACTTTTAATCTGGGTTAATAGTGTGTTTCCTAGAGCCGGTTTGAATTTCCTGCATTTTTCAGTGTAAAACCGAGATGGATCTATTACCTCCCGATATATATGTATGGAGTGTATTTCGCAAATGAAATGAAATTTTGTGTCCCCATCAAGCTAGGTGAAGGAAGGCTTTCACACAAACATCTCTCAAATCTGCGCATGTGGAGAGACGTTCGTTCATTTAGCACAAACGGAAATGGTGGCAGGGGAAACTTATTCTCTGGATTCATAGTCTGTTTCCTAATGCCGGTTAAAAGTTCCTGCAATTTTCAATATAAAACAGAGTTGGAGCTAGTACTTCCCCATATATACGGATGGATGGTAGATTGCAACTGAAAGAAAAATTTATGCTGTAAACAAGCTAGGTGATGGACGGCTTTGACACACACATCTCTCAGAACAGTGCATGTGGAGAGACATTCGTTCATCTAGCTCAATAGGATCGGGTTTCAGGAGAAACTTTTATTCTGTGTTCTCAGTCTATTTACTTGTGCCGTTTTGATGTTCCTGCAGTTTTCACTGTAAAACCGAGTTGGAGTTTATACCTCCACATATATATGTATGAAGTGTAGTTGCAACTGAAAAGAAATTTTGTGTTCCCATCAAGCTAGTTGAAGGACGGCTTTAACACACAATTTTCCCTCAGAAATGAGCATTTAGACAACTATCATTCATCTAGCACAAATGGAACGGTATGTAGGAGCAACTTTTACTCTGGTTTCTCAGTGTGTTTCCTAATGTCGGTTTGAAGATCCTGCAGTTTTCACTATAAAATAGAGTTGGAGTTAGTACCTCCCCATATATATGTATGGAGTGTAGTTTTCAACTGAAAAGGAACTTTCTGTTCCCAGCAAGCCAAGTGAACGACGGCTTTCAAACACAATTATATTTCAGAAATGAACATGTGGAGATACTTTCATTCTTTTAGCACATTGGGAACGGGTTTAAGTAGAAAAATTTAATCTGCTTTCCTAGTCTGTTTCCTAGTGCCTGTTTCAAGTTCCTGCAATTTTCAATGTAAAAGAAATTTGGACCTAGTACCTCCCCATATATACGGATGGATTATAGTTTGCAACTGAAAGGAAAATTTATGCTTTAAACAAGCTAGGTGATGGAATTCTTTCACACACACATCTCTCAGAACAGTGCATGTGGAGAGACATTCGTTCATCTAGCTCAATGGGAACGGGTTTCTGTAGAAAATTTTAATCGGGGTTCCCAGTCTGTTTCTTAGTGCCGGTTTGTAGTTTCATCAGTTTACACTGTAAAACCGAGTTGGAGCTAGTACCTCCCCATATATATGTATGGGTTTTATTTTGCAACTGAAAAGAAACATTGTGTTGCCAACAAGCTATGTGAAAGTCGGCTTTCACACACACATATCACTCAGAACAGAGCACGTGTAGAGATATACGTTCATCTAGCCCAATGGGAACGGTTTTCAGGAGAAACTTTCATTCTGGGTTCCCAGTCTGTTTCCTAGTGCAGGTTTGAAGTTCCTGCAATTTTCACTGTAAAACCGAGTTGGAGTTATTACCTCCCCATATATATGTATGGAGGGTATTTTGCAACGGAAAAGATACATTTTGTTCCCAACAACTAGGTGAAGGACGGCTTTCACACAAACATCTCACAGAACTGTGCATGTGGAGAGACTTCGCTCATGAAGCACAAAGTGAACGGTTTGCAGGAAAAAATTTTATTCTGGTTTCTAAGTCTGTTTCCTAGTGCCGGTTTGATGTTACTGCACTTTTCACTATAAAATGGAGTTGGTGCTAGTACCTCCCTATACATATTTATGGAGTGTAGTTTGCAACTGAAAAGAAACTTTCTGTTCCCAACAAGCCAAGTGAACGACGGCTTTCAAACACTATTATCCCTCAGAACTGAACGGGTGGAGACATTCGTTCATCTAGCACATTGGAAACGGGTTTCAGTAGAAATTTTTAATATGCTTTCCTAGTCTGTTTCCTAGTGCAGGTTTAAAATTCCTGCAATTTTCACTGTAAAACAGAGTTGGAGTTAGAACCTCCCCATATATAGTTATGGAGTGTATTTTGCAACTGAAAAGAAACTTTGTGTTCCCATCAAGCTAGGTGAACGACGGCTTTCATACACAATTATCTCTCAGAAATGAACATGTGGAGAGACGTTCGTTCATCTAGCACTAAGGGACTGGGTTGAAGTAGAAACATTTACTCTGGATTCTCAGTCTGTTTCCTAGTGCCGGTTTGAATTTCTTTCAGTATTCACTGTAAAGTCGAGTTGGTGCTTGTACCTCCCCATTTATATGTATGGAGTGTAGTTTGCAAATGAAATGAAACTTTGGTTTTCCAACAAGCTACGTGATGGACAGCTTTAAGACACATTTCTCTCTCAGAACATTGCATGTGGAGAGATGTTCGTTCATCTAGCATATTGAGAACGGATTTCAGGAGAAACTTTTATTGTGGGTTTTCAGTTTGTTTCCTAGTGCCGATTTCAAGTTCCTGCAATTTTCACTGTAAAAAAGTGTTGGAGATAATAACTCCCCATATATATGTATGGAGTGTAGTTTGCAACTGAAAAGAAACTTTGTGTTTCCAATAAGCTAGGTGATGTACGGTTTTCACACACACTTATCTCTCAGAACTTAACATGTGGAGAGACTTTCGTTCATCTAGCTCCTTGGGAACCGGTTTAAGGAGAAACTTTTAATTTGGGTTAACAGTGTGTTTCCTAGTGCCGGTTTGAATATACTGCATTTTTTAGCATAAAACCGAGTTGGATGTATTAACTCCCATATATATGTATGGAGTGTAGTTTGCAACTGAAAAGAAACTTTGTGTTCCCATCAAGCTATAGGAAGGCCGGCTTTCACACAAATATCTCTCAAAATTCTGCATGTGGAGAGATGTTCGTTCATCTAGCACAAACGGAAAGGGTGGCAGGGGAAACATTTTCTCTCTTTTCTCAGTCTGTTTCCTAGTGCCAGTTTGAAGTTCCTACAATTTTCAATGTAAAAGAGAGTTGGATCTTGTGCATCCCCATATATATGTATGGAGTGTAGTTTGAAACTGAAAAGAAAATTTGTGTTCCCAACAAGCTAGGGGAAGGACAGCTTTCACACAAGTATTTCTCAAAACTGTGCATGTGGAGACACTTTCGCTCTTCTAGCACAAAGGGAACACATTGCAGATGAAAGTTTTACTCTGGTTTCTTAGTCTGTTTCCTAGTGCCGGTTTGAAATTAATGCAGTTTTAAGTGTAAAACTGATTTGGAGCTAGTATCTCCCCATATATATGTATGGAGTGTAGTTTGCAACTGAAAAGAAACATTGTGTTCCCAACAAGCTAAGTGAAGGACAGCTTTCACACACACTTATCTCTCAGACCTGAGCTTGTGGAGAGACGTTCGATCATGTAGCACATAACGAACGGTTTTCAGGGGAAACTTTTACTCTGGTTTCTCCTTCTGTTTCCTATTGCTGGTTTGAAGTTCCTGAAGTTTTCCTGGTAAAACCGATTTGGAGCTACTGCCTCCCCATTTATATGTATGGGTAGGAGATTTCAACTGGAAAGGAACTTTGTGTTACCAGCAAGCTAGGTGAAGGACGGCTTTAACAGACACATATTTCTCAGAAATGAGCATGTGGAGAGACATTCGTTCATCTAGCACAAAGGGACCTGGTTGTAGGAGAAACTTTTACTCTGGAATCTGAGTTGGAGCTAGTACCTCCCCATAAATACATATGGTGTGTAGTTTGCAAATAAAAGGAAACTTTGTGCTTCCAACAAGCTATATGATGGACGGCTTTCACCCACACTTATCTCTCAGAACAGTGCATGTGGAGAGACTTTCGTTCATCTAGCACAATGGGAACGGGTTTCAAGAGAAACTTTTAATCTGGGTTCTCAGTTTGTTTCCTACTGCCTGTATGAAATTCTGGAAGTTTTCACTGTAAAAACGAGTTGTAGCTAGTACCTCCCCATTTATATGTATGGAGTGTAGATAGCAAATGTAAAGAAACTTTGTGTTCCCAGCAAGCTAGGTGAAGGACGGCTTTCAGACACAATAATCTCTCAGAAATGAGCATGTGGAGAGACGTTCGTTTATCTAGCACAAATGAAACCGGATGTAGGAGCAACTTTTTCTCTGGTTTCTCAGTGTGTTTCCTAGTGCCGGTTTGAAGATCCTGCAGTTTTCACTATAAAATCGAGTTGGAGCTACTACCTCCCCATATATAGGTATGGAGTGTAGTTTGCAACTGAAAAGAAATTTGTGTTCCCATCAAGAAAGGTGAACGACGGCTTTCACACAATTATCTCTCAGAATTGAGCATGAGGAGAGACGTTCGTTTATCTAGCACATTGGGAACGTGTTTCAGTAAAAAATTTTAATCGGGTTTCCCAGTTTGTTTCGTATTGCTGGTTTGAATTTTCAGCAGTTTACACTGTAAAACCGAGTTGGAGCTCTAACCTCCCCATATATATGTATGGGTTGTAATTTGCAAATGAAAAGAAACTTAGTGTTCACATCAAGCTAGGTGAACGACGATTTTCATACACAATTATCTCTGAGAAATGAGCATGTGGAGAGACGTTCGTTCATCTAGCACAAAGGGACTGGTTTGCAGTAGAAACATTTACTCTGGATTCTCAGTCTGTTTCCTAGTGCTGGTATGATGTTCCTGCAGATTTCACTGTAAAATCGAGTTTGAGCTTGTACTTCCCTATACATTATTATGGAGTGTAGTTTGCAAATGAAAAGAAACTTGTGTTCCCAACAAGCTGGGTGATAGACGGCTTTCAGGCACAATTATCTCTCAGAACTGAGCATGTGGAGAGACTTTCGTTCATTTAGCACATTGACCGGGATGCAAGAGAAGCATCTCCTCTGGTTTCTCAGTGTCTTTCCTAGTCCGGTTTGAAGTTCCTGCATATTTCAATGTAAAACAGAGTTGGAGCTTATACCTCCCCATCTATATGTATGGAGTGTTCTTTGCAACTGAAAAGAAACTTTGTGTTCCCTACAAGCTGGGTGATGTACGGCTTTCACACACAGTTTTCTCTCAGAACCGAGCACGTGTAGAGACGTTCGTTCATCTAGCACTTTGGGAACGGATTTAAGGAGAAACTTTTAATCTGGGTTAACAATCTGTTTCCTAGTGCCGGTTTGAATTTCCTGCATTTTTCACTATAAAACCGATTTGGATCTATTACCTCCCCATATATATGTATGGAGTGTTGTTTGCAACTGAAAAGAAAATTTGTGTTCCCATCAATCTAGTTGAAGGAAGGCTTTCACACAAACATCTCTCAAATCTGTTCATGTGGAGAGACGTTCGTTCATCTAGCACAAACGGAAAGGGTGGCAGGGGAAACTTTTTCTCTGGTTTCTTAGTCTGTTTCCTAGTGCCGGTTTGAAGTTCCTGCAATTTTCAATGTAACTGAGAGTTGGCGCTAGTACCTCCCCATATATACGGATGGATTGTAGTTTGCAACTGAAAGGAAAATTTATGCTGTAAACAAGCAAGGTGATGGACGGCTTTCACACACACATCTCTCAGTAAAGTGCATGTGGGGAGACATTCGTTCATCTAGCTCAATGGGAACGGGTTTCAGGAGAAACATATATTCTGGGTTCTCAGTTTGTTTCCCAGTGCCGGTTTGATGTTACTGCAGTTTTCACTGTAAAACCGAGTTGGAGTTTTTACCTCCGCATATATAGGTATGAAGTGTAGTTTGCAACTGAAAAGAAACTTTGTGTTCCCATCAAGATTGGTGAACGACGGCTTTCACACAAACATCCCTCAAAATTCGGCATGTGGAGAGACGTTCGTTCATCTAGCACAAACGGAAAAGGTGGCAGTGGAAAAATTTCCCCTGGTTTCTCAGTCTCTTTCCTAGTGCCAGTTTGAAATACCTGCAATTTTCAATGGAAAAGAGAGTTGGTTCTAGCACCTACCAATATATACGGATGGATTGTAGTTTGCAACTTAAAGGAAAATTTATGCTGTAAACAAGCTAGTTGATGGACGGCTTTCACACACACATCTCTCAGAACAGTGCATGTGGAGAGACATTCGTTCATCTAGCACATTGGGAACGGGTTTCAAGAGAAATTTTTATTCTGGGTTCTCAGTCTCTTTCCTAGTGCCGGTTTGATGTTCCTGCAGTTTTCACCTTAAAACCGAGTTGGAGTTTTGACCTCCGCATATATATGTATGAAGTGTAGTTTGCAACTGAAAATAAACTTTGTTTTCCAATCAAGCTAGGTGAAGGACATCTTTTACACACATTTATATCTCAGAACTGAGCATGTGGACATACTTTCGTTCATCTAGCACAAATGCAACGGGTTGTAAGAGCTACTATTACTCTGGTTTCTCAGTCTGTTTCCTAGTGCTGATTTGAAATTCCAGCAGGTTTCACTATGAAATCGTGTTGGAGCTAGTACCTCCCCATATATATGTATGGAGTGTAGTTTGCAACTGAAAAGAAATTTTGTGTTCCCATCAAGCTAGGTGAATTACGGCTTTCAAACAATAATCTCCCAGAACTGAGCATGAGGTGAGACGTTCTTTCATCTAGCACATTGGGAACGGGTTTCAGTATAAAATTTTAATCGGGGTTTCCAGTTTGTTTTGTACTGCCGGTTTGACGTTTCAGCAGTTTACACTGTAAAACCGAGTTGGAGCTAGAACCTCCCCATATATATGTATGATTAATTTTCAACTGAAAATACTTTGTGTTCCCATCAAGCTAGGTGAACGACGGCTTTCATACACAATTATCTCTGAGAAATGAGCATGTGGAGAGACGTTCTTTCATCTAGCACAAAGGGACTGGGTTGCAGTAGAAACATTTACTCTGGATTCTCAGTCTGTTTCCTAGTTCTGGTAAGATGTTCCTGCAGATTTCACTGTAAAATCGAGTTTGAGCTTGTATTTCCCTATACATTATTATGGAGTGTAGTTTGCAAATGAAAAGAAACTTGTGTTCCCAACAAGCTGGGTGATAGACGGCTTCCAGACACAATTATCTCTCAGAACAGTGCATGTGGAGAGACATTCGTTCATCTAGCATATTGAGAACGGATTTCAGGAGAAACTTTTATTGTGGATTTTCAGTTTGTTTCCTAGTGCCGATTTCATGTTCCTGCAATTTTCACTGTAAAAAAGTTTTGAAGATAATACCTCCCCATATATATGTATGGAGTGTAGTTTGCAACTGAAAAGAAACTTTGTGTTTCCAATAAGCTATATGATGTACGGTTTTCACACACACTTATCTCTCAGAACTGAGCATGTGGAGAGACTTTCGTTCATCTAGCTCCTTGGGAACCGGTTTAAGGAGAAACTTTTAATCTGGGTTAACAGTGTGTTTCCTAGTGCTGGTTTGAATATACTGCATTTTTTAGCATAAAACCGAGTTGGGTCTATTACCTCCCATATATATGTATGGAGTGTAGTTTGCAACTGAAAAGAAACTTTGTGTTCCCATCAAGCTATAGGAAGGCCGGCTTTCACACAAATATCTCTCAAAATTCTGCATGTGGAGAGATGTTCGTTCATCTAGCACAAACGGAAAGGGTGTCAGGGGAAACATTTTCTCTCTTTTCTCAGTCTGTTTCCTAGTGCCAGTTTGAAGTTCCTACAATTTTCAATGTAAAAGAGAGTTGGATCTTGTGCCTCCCCATATATATGTATGGAGTGTAGTTTGAAACTGAAAAGAAAATTTGTGTTCCCAACAAGCTAGTTGAAGGACAGCTTTCACACAAGAATCTCTCAAAACTGTGCATGTGGAGACACTTTCGTTCTTCTAGAACAAAGGGAACACTTTGCAGGTGGAATTTTTACTCTGGCTTCTCAGTCTGTTTCCTAGTACCGGTTTGAAGTTAATGAAGTTTTAAGTGTAAAACTGATTTGGAGCTAGTATCTCCCCATATATATGTATGGAGTATAGTTTGCAACTGAAAAGAAACATTGTGTTCCCAACAAGCTAAGTGAAGGACAGCTTTCACACACACTTATCTCTCAGACCTGAGCTTGTGGAGAGACGTTCGTTCATGTAGCACATAACGAACTGTTTTCAGGGGAAACTTTTACTCTGGTTTCTCCTTCTGTTTCCTATTGCTGGTTTGAAGTTCCTGAAGTTTTCCTGGTAAAACCGATTTGGAGCTACTGCCTCCCCATTTATATGTATGGGTAGGAGATTTCAACTGGAAAGGAACTTTGTGTTACCAGCAAGCTAGGTGAAGGACGGCTTTAACAGACACATATTTCTCAGAAATGAGCATGTGGAGAGACATTCGTTCATCTAGCACAAAGGGACCTGGTTGTAGGAGAAACTTTTACTCTGAAAACTGAGTCTGTGTCCTATAGCCGGTTTGAAGTTCCTGCAGTTTTCAATGTAAAACCGAGTTGGATCTAGTCCCTCCCCATAAATACATATGGTGTGTAGTTTTCAAATGAAAGGAAACTTTGTGCTTCCAACAAGCTATATGATGGACGGCTTTCACCCACACTTATCTCTCAGAACAGTGCATGTGGAGAGACGTTCGTTCATCTAGCACGTTGGGAACGGGTTTCAAGAGAAACTTTTAATCTGGGTTCTTAGTTTGTTTCCTACTGCCTGTATGAAGTTCTGGAGTTTTTCACTATAAAAACGAGTTGTAGCTAGTAACTCCCCATATATATGTATGGAGTGTAGATAGCAAATGTAAAGAATCTTTGTGTTCCCAGTAAGCTAGGTGAAGTACGGCTTGCAGACACAATAATCTCTCAGAACTGAGCATGTGGAGAGATGTTCGTTCATCTAGCACAAATGAAACCGGATATAGGAGCAACTTTTACTCTGGTTTCTCAGTGTGTTTCCAAGTGCCATTTTGAAGATCCTGCAGTTTTCACTATAAAATCGAGTTGGAGCTAGTACCTCCCCATATATAGGTATGGAGTGTAGTTTGCTACTGAAAAGGAATTTGTGTTCCCATCAAGCTAGGTGAACGACGGCTTTCTCACAATTATCTCTCAGAACTGAGCATGAGGAGAGACGTTCGTTCATCTAGCACATTGGGAACGTGTTTCAGTAGAAAATTTTAATCGGGTTTCCAAGTTTGTTTCGTATTGCTGGTTTGAAGTTTCAGCAGTTTACACTGTAAAATCGAGTTGGAGCTTTAACCTTCCCATATATATGTATGGATTGTAATTTCCAAATGGAAAGAAACTTTGTGTTCACATCAAGCTAAGTGAACGACGGCTTACATACACAATTATCTCTGAGAAATGAGCATGTGGAGAGACGTTCTTTCATCTAGCACAAAGGGACTGGGTTGCAGTAGAAACATTTACTCTGGATTCTCCGTTTGTTTCCTAGTGCCGGTATGATGTTCCTGCAGATTTCACTATAAAATCGAGTTTGAGCTTGTACTTCCCTATACATTATTATGGAGTGTAGTTTGCAAATGAAAAGAAACTTTGTGTTGCCAACAAGTTAAGTGATGGACGGCTTTCACACACACTTATCTCTCAGAATAGAGCACGTGTAGAGAAGGTCGTTCATCTAGCACATTGGGAACAGTTTTAAGGGGAAACTTTTAATCTGGGTTAAGGGTGTGTTTCTTAGTGCCGGTTTTAAGTTCCTGCATTTTTCACTATAAAACCGAGATGAATCTGTTACTTCACCCATATATATGTATGGAGTGTAGTTTGCAACTGAAAAGAAACTTTGTGTTCCCATCAAGCTATATGAAGGCCGGCTTTCAGACGAATATCTCTCAAAATTCTGCATTTGGAGAAACGTTTGTTCATCTAGCACAAACGGAAAGGGTGGCAGTGGAAAAATTTACTCTGGTTTCTCAGTCTCTTTCCTAGTGCCAGTTTGAAATACCTGCAATTTTCAATGGAAAAGAGAGTTGGTGCTAGCACCTCCCAATATATACGGATGGATTGTAGTTTGCAACTGAAAGGAAAATTTATGCTGTAAACAAGCAAGGTGATGGACGGCTTTCACACACACATCTCTCAGAACAGTGCATGTGGAGAGACATTCGTTCATCTAGCTCAATGCGAACGGGTTTCAGGAGAAATCTATTTTCTGTGTTCTCAGTCTGTTTCCTAGTGCCGGTTTGATGTTCCTGCAGTTTTCACTGTAAAACCGAGTTGGAGTTTTTACCTCCGCATATATATGTATGAAGTGTAGTTTGCAACTGAATAGAAAATTTGTGTTCCCATCAAGGTAGGTGAACGACGGCTTTCACACAATTATCTCCCAGAACTGAGCTTGAGGAGAGACGTTCGTTCATCTAGCACATTGGGAACGGGTTTCAGTAGAAAATTTTAATCGGGGTTCCCAGTCTGTTTCTTAGTGCCGGTTTGACGTTTCAGCAGTTTACACTGTAAAACCGAGTTGGAGCTAGAATTTCTCCATATATATGTATGGATTGTAATTTGCAACTGAAAAGAAACTTTGTGTACCCAACAATCTATGTGAAAGTCGGCTTTCACACACACTTGACTCTCAGAATAGAGCACGTGTAGAGATATTCGTTCATCTAGCTCATTGGGAACGTTTATCAGGAGAAACATTCATTCTGTGTTCCCAGTCTGTTTCCTAGTGCCGGTTTGAAGTTCCTGCAGTTTTCACTGTAAAACTGAGTTCGAGATCGTACCTCCCCATATATATGTATGGAGTGTATATAGCAACGGAAGAGGAACTTTGTGTTCCCATCAAGCTAGGTGAACGACGGCTTTCATACACATTTATGTCTCAGAAGTGAGCATGTGGAGAGACGTTCGTTCATCTAGCACAAAGGGACTGGGTTGCAGTAGAAACATTTACTGTGGATTCTCAGTCTGTTTCCTACTGCCGGTATGATGTTCCTGCAGATTTCAGTGTAAAAGCGAGTAGGACATTGTACATCCCTATATATTATTATGGAGTGTAGTTTGCAAATGCAAAGAAACTTTGTGTTGCCAAGAAGCTAGGTGAACTTCGGCTTTAACACTCATTTACCACTCAGAACATAGTCCGTGTAGAGACGTTCGTTCGTCTAGCACATAGGGTACGGGTTTCAAGGGAAAATTGTATTCTGGGTTCTCAGTGTGTTTCTTTGTGCCGGTTTGAAATTCCTGCAGTTTTCACTGTAAAACAGAGTTGGAGCTAGTATCATCCCATATAATGTGTATGCAGTGTATTTTGAACTGAAAAGAAACTTTTTGTTCCCATCAAGATAGGTGAACAATGGCTTTCACACACACTTATCTCTCATAACAGAGCACGTGTTGAGAGTTTCGTTCATCTAGCACATTAGGAACGGATTTCAGTGGAAACTTTTATTCAGGGTTCCCGGTCTGTTTCCTAGTGCCGGTTTGAAGTTCCTGCAGTTTTCACTGTAAAACCGAGTGGAGCTAGTACCACCCCATATATATGTATGGAGTGTAGTTTATAACTGAAAAGAAAGTTTGTGTTCCAAACAAGTGAGTTGAAGGATGGCTTTCACACACACATATCTCTCAGAAATGAGCATGTGGAGAGAAGTTCGTTCATCTAGCACAAAGGGAACGGGTCGCAGGAGAAACTTTAACTCTGGTTTATAAGTCTGTTTCCTAGGACCGTTTTGACTTTCCTGCAGTTTTCACTGTAAAATCGATTTGGAGCGAGACCATTCCCATAAAAATATAAGGAGTGTAGTTTGCAATTGAAAAGAAACTTTGTGTTCCCATCAAGATTTTTGAAAGTCGGCTTTCACACAGTATTATCTCTCAGAACAGAGCACATGTAAAGAAGTTCGTTCATCTAGCACATTGGGAATGGTTTTCAGGTGAAACATTTAATCGGGTTTACCCGTCTGTTTCTTATGCCGGTTTGAATTTCCTGCAATTTTCACTGTAAAACAGAGTTGGAGCTAGTCCCTCCCCATATATATGTATGGACTGTAGTTTGCAACTGAAAAGAAACTTTGTGTTGCCAACAAGTTAGGTGAAGGATGGCTTTCACACAAATATTTCTCAAAACTGTGCATGTGGAGAGACGTTCGTTCATCTAGCACAAACGGAAAGCGTTGCAGGGGAAATACTTTCTCTGGTTTCTCAGTCTGTTTTCTAGTGCCAGTTTGAAGTTCCTACAGTTTTCAATGTAAAACCGAGTTGGAGCTAGTAACTCCCCATAAATACATATGGTGTGTAGTTTGCAAATGAAATGAAACCTTGTGCTTCCAACAAGCTATATGATCGACGGCTTTCACCCACACTTATCACTCAGAACAGTGCATGTGGAGAGACGTTCGTTCATCTAGCACATTGGGAACGGGTTTCAAGAGAAACTTTTAATCTGGGTTCTCAGTTTGTTTCCTACTGCCTGTACGAAGTTCTGGAAGTTTTCACTGTAAAAACGAGTTGTAGTTAGTACCTCCCCATATATATGTATGGAGTGTAGATAGCAAATGTAAAGAATCTTTGTGTTCCCAACAAGCTAGGTGAAGGACGGCTTTCAGACACAATAATCTCTCAGAACTGAGCATGTGGAGAGACGTTCGTTCATTTAGCACATTGACCGGGTTGCAAGAGAAACATTTCCTCTGGTTTCTCAGAATTTTTCAAAGTGCCGTTTTGATTTTCCTGCAATTTTCACTGTAAAACCGAGTTGGAGTTTTTACCTCCGCATATATATGTATGAATTGTAGTTTGCAACTTAAAAGAAACTTTGTGTTCCCATCAAGCTAGTTGAAGGACGGCTTTAACACACAATTTTCTCTGAGAACTGAGCATGTAGACAGACTTTTGTTCATCTAGCACAAATGAACCCGGATGTAGGTGCAACTTTTACTCTGGTTTCGCAGTGTGTTTCCTAGTGCCGGTTTGAAGATCCTGCAGTTTTCACTATAAAATCGAGTTGGAGCTAGTACCTCCCTATATATAGGTATGGAGTGTAGTTTGCAACTGAAAGGAAATTTGTGTTCCCAACAAGCTAGGTGAACGACGGCTTTCACACAATTATCTCTCAGAACTGAGCATGAGGAGAGACGTTCGTTCATCTAGCACATTGGGAACGTGTTTCAGTAGAAAATTTTAATCGGGTTTCCAAGTTTGTTTCGTATTGCTGGTTTGAAGTTTCAGCAGTTTACACTGTAAAACCGAGTTGGAGCTATAACCTCCCCATATATATTTATGGATTGTAATTTGCAAATGAAAAGAAACTTTGTGTTCACATCAAGCTTGGTGAACGAAGGCTTACATACACAATTATCTCTGAGAAATGAGCATGTGGAGAGACGTTCGTTCATCTAGCACAAAGGGACTGGGTTGCAGTAGAAACAATTACTCTGGATTCTCAGTGTGTTTCCTAGTGCCGGTATGATGTTCCTGCAGATATCACTGTAAAATCGAGTTTGAGCTTGTATTTCCCTATAGATTATTATGGAGTGTAGTTTGCAAATGAAAAGAAACTTTGTGTTGCCAACAAGTTAAGTGATGGAAGGCTTTCACAAACACTTATCTCTCAGAATAGAGCACGTGTAGAGAAGTTCGTTCATCTAGCACATTGGGAACGGATTTAAGGAAAAACTTTTAATATGGGATAACAGTGTGTTTCTTAGTGCCTGTTTTAACTTCCTGCATTTTTCACTATAAAACAGAGTTGAATCTGTTACTTCACCCATATATATGTATGGAGTGTTGTTTGCAACTGAAAAGAAACTTTGTGTTCCCATCAATCTATTTGAAGGCCGGCTTTCACACAATCATCTCTCAAAATTCTGCATGTGGAGAGACGTTCGTTCATCTAGCACAAACGGAAAGGGTGGCAGTGGAAAAATTTCCTCTGGTCTCTCAGTCTATTTCCTAGTGCCAGTTTGAAGTACCTGCAAATTTCAATGGAAAAGAGAGTTGGTGCCAGCACCTCCCAATATATAAGGATGGATTGTAGTTTGCAACTTAAAGGAAAATTTATGCTGTAAACAAGCTAGGTGATGGACGGCTTTCACACACACATCTCTCAGAACAGTGCATGTGGAGAGACATTCGTTCATCTAGCACATTGGGAACGGGTTTCAGGAGAAACTTTTATTCTGGGTTCTCAGTCTGTTTCCTAGAGCCGGTTTGATGTTCCTGCAGTTTTCACCTTAAAACCGAGTTGGAGTTTTGACTTCCGCATATATATGTATGAAGTGTAGATTGCAACTGAAAATAAACTTTGTTTTCCAATCAAGCTAGGTGAAGGACATCTTTTACACACATTTATATCTCAGAACTTAGCATGTGGACAGACTTTCGTTCATCTAGCACAAATGGAACGGGTTGTAGGAGCTACTATTACTCTGGTTTCCCAGTCTGTTTCTTAGTGCTGATTTGAAATTCCAGCAGGTTTCACTATGAAATTGTGTTGGAGCTAGTACCTCCCAATATATATGTATGGAGTGTAGTTTGCAACTGAAAAGAAACTTTGTGTTCCCAACAAGCCAAGTGAAGTACTTCTTTCACACACACTTATCTCTCAGAACTTAGCATGTGGACATACTTTCGTTCATCTAGCACATAAAGAACGGTTTGTATGAGAAATTTTTACTCTGGTTTCTGAACCTGTTTCCTAGTGCCAGTTTAAAATTCCTGCAGTTTTCACTATAAAATCGATTTGGAGCTAGTACCTCCCCATACATATTTATGGAGTGTATTTTGCAACTGAAAACAAAGTTTGTGTTCCCATCAAGCTAGGTGAACGACGGCTTTCATACACAACTATCTCTCAGAAATGAGCATGTGGAGAGACATTCGTTCAATTAGCACATTGGGAACGGGTTTCAGTAGAAAATTTTAATCGGGTTTCCCAGTGTGTTTCCTAGTGCCGGTTTTAAGTTCCAGCAGTTTACACTGTAAAACCGATTTGGAGCTAGTACCTACCCATATATATTTATTGATTTTAATTTGCAACTGGAAAGAAACATTGTGTTGCCAACAAGCTATGTGAAATTCGGCTTTCACACACACATATCTCTCAGAACAGAGCACGTGTAGAGATATTCGTTCATCTAGCACAATGGGAACTGGTTTCAGGGGAAACTTACATTCTGGGTTCCCAGTGTGTTTCCTAGTCCCGTTTTGAAGTTCCTGCAGTTTTCACCGTAAAATCGAGTTGGTGCTATTACCTCCCCATATATATGTATGGAGTGTATATTGCATCTGAAAAGAAACATTGTGTTCCCAACAACTAGGATAAAGACGGCTTTCACACAAACATCTCTCAGAACTGTGCATGTGGAGAGACGTTCGCTCATCTAGCACCAAGGGAACGGTTTGGATGAGAAAGTTTTATTCTGGTTTCTAATTTTGTTTCCTAGTGCCGGTTTGAATTTACTGCTATATTCAGTGTAAAAGAGTGTTGGAACTAGTACCTCCCTATGTATTTGTATGGAGTGTAGTTTGCAACTGAAAAGAAACATTGTGTTCCCAACAAGCTACGTGAAGGACAGCTTTCACACACACTTATCTCTCAGACCTGAGCTTGTGGAGAGATGTTCGTTCATGTAGCACAAAACGAACGGTTTGCGGGGGAAACTTTTACTCTGGTTTCTCGCTCTGTTTCCTATTGATGGTTTGAAGTTCCTGAAGTTTTCCGTGTAAAACCGATTTGGAGCTACTGCCTCCCCATATATATGTATGGGTAGCAGATTTCAACTGGAAAGGAACTTTGTGTTACCAGCAAGTTAGGTGAAGGACGAATTTAACACACACATATTTCTCAGAAAAGAGCATGTGGAGAGATATTCGTTCATCTAGAACAAAGGGACCAGGTTGCAGGAGAAAATATTACTCTGGTTTCTGAGTCTGTGTCCTATAGCCGGTTTGAATTTCCTGCACTTTTCAATGTAAAACCGAGTTGGAACTAGCACCTCCCCATATATACGGATGGATTGTAGTTTGCAACTGAAAGGAAAATTTATGCTGTAAACAAGCTAGGTGATGGACGGCTTTAACACACACATCTCTCAGAACAGTGCATGTGGAGGGACATTCGTTCATCTAGCTCAATGGGAACGGGTTTCAGGAGAAACTTTTTTTCTGGGTTCTCAGTCTGTTTCCTAATGCCGTTTTGATGTTCCTGCAGTTTTCACCTTAAAACCGAGTTGGAGTTTTGACCTCCGCATATATATGTATGAAGTGTAGTTGGCAACTGAAAATAAACTTTGTTTTCCAATCAAGCTAGGTGAAGGACATCTTTTACACACATTTATATCTCAGAACTGAGCATGTGGACAGACTTTCGTTCATCTAGCACAAATGGAACGGGTTGTAGGAGCTACTATTACTCTGGTTTCTCAGTCTGTTTCCTAGTGCTGATGTGAAATTCCAGCAGGTTTCACTATGAAATCGTGTTGGAGCTAGTACCTCCCCATATATATGTATGGAGTGTAGTTTGCAATTGAAAAGAAACTTTGTGTTCCCAACAAGCCAAGTGAAGTACGGCTTTCAAACACACTTATCTCTCAGAACTTAGCATGTGGACATACTTTCGTTCATCTAGCATAAATGGAACCGTTTGTAGGAGAAACTTTTACTCTGGTTTCTGAATCTGTTTCCTAGTGCCGGTTTGAAGTTCCTGCAGTTTTCACTATAAAATCGAGTTGGAGCTAGTACCTCCCCATATATATTTATGGAGTGTATTTTGCAACTGAAAACAAAGTTTGTGTTCCCATCAAGCTAGGTGAACGACGGCTTTCATACACAACTATCTCTCAGAAATGAGCATGTGGAGAGACATTCGTTCATCTAGCACATTGGGAACGGGTTTCAGTAGAAAATTTTAATCGGGGTTCCCAGTGTGTTTCCTAGTGCCGGTTTTAAGTTCCAGCAGTTTACACTGTAAAACCGATTTGGAGCTAGTACCTACCCATATATATTTATTGATTTTAATTTGCAACTGGAAAGAAACATTGTGTTGCCAACAAGCTATGTGAAATTCGGCTTTCACACACACATATCTCTCAGAACAGAGCACGTGTAGAGATATTCGTTCATCTAGCACAATGGGAACTGGTTTCAGGAGAAACTTACATTCTGGGTTCCCAGTGTGTTTCCTAGTCCCGTTTTGAAGTTCCTGCAGTTTTCACCGTAAAATCGAGTTGGTGCTATTACCTCCCCATATATATGTATGGAGTGTATATTGCATCTGAAAAGAAACATTGTGTTCCCAACAACTAGGATAAAGACGGCTTTCACACAAACATCTCTCAGAACTGTGCATGTGGAGAGACGTTCGCTCATCTAGCACCAAGGGAACGGTTTGGATGAGAAAGTTTTATTCTGGTTTCTAATTTTGTTTCCTAGTGCCGGTTTGAATTTACTGCTATATTCAGTGTAAAAGAGTGTTGGAACTAGTACCTCCCTATGTATTTGTATGGAGTGTAGTTTGCAACTGAAAAGAAACATTGTGTTCCCAACAAGCTACGTGAAGGACAGCTTTCACACACACTTATCTCTCAGACCTGAGCTTGTGGAGAGATGTTCGTTCATGTAGCACAAAACGAACGGTTTGCGGGGGAAACTTTTACTCTGGTTTCTCGCTCTGTTTCCTATTGATGGTTTGAAGTTCCTGAAGTTTTCCGTGTAAAACCGATTTGGAGCTACTGCCTCCCCATATATATGTATGGGTAGCAGATTTCAACTGGAAAGGAACTTTGTGTTACCAGCAAGTTAGGTGAAGGACGAATTTAACACACACATATTTCTCAGAAAAGAGCATGTGGAGAGATATTCGTTCATCTAGAACAAAGGGACCAGGTTGCAGGAGAAAATATTACTCTGGTTTCTGAGTCTGTGTCCTATAGCCGGTTTGAATTTCCTGCACTTTTCAATGTAAAACCGAGTTGGAACTAGCACCTCCCCATATATACGGATGGATTGTAGTTTGCAACTGAAAGGAAAATTTATGCTGTAAACAAGCTAGGTGATGGACGGCTTTAACACACACATCTCTCAGAACAGTGCATGTGGAGGGACATTCGTTCATCTAGCTCAATGGGAACGGGTTTCAGGAGAAACTTTTTTTCTGGGTTCTCAGTCTGTTTCCTAATGCCGTTTTGATGTTCCTGCAGTTTTCACCTTAAAACCGAGTTGGAGTTTTGACCTCCGCATATATATGTATGAAGTGTAGTTGGCAACTGAAAATAAACTTTGTTTTCCAATCAAGCTAGGTGAAGGACATCTTTTACACACATTTATATCTCAGAACTGAGCATGTGGACAGACTTTCGTTCATCTAGCACAAATGGAACGGGTTGTAGGAGCTACTATTACTCTGGTTTCTCAGTCTGTTTCCTAGTGCTGATGTGAAATTCCAGCAGGTTTCACTATGAAATCGTGTTGGAGCTAGTACCTCCCCATATATATGTATGGAGTGTAGTTTGCAATTGAAAAGAAACTTTGTGTTCCCAACAAGCCAAGTGAAGTACGGCTTTCAAACACACTTATCTCTCAGAACTTAGCATGTGGACATACTTTCGTTCATCTAGCATAAATGGAACCGTTTGTAGGAGAAACTTTTACTCTGGTTTCTGAATCTGTTTCCTAGTGCCGGTTTGAAGTTCCTGCAGTTTTCACTATAAAATCGAGTTGGAGCTAGTACCTCCCCATATATATTTATGGAGTGTATTTTGCAACTGAAAACAAAGTTTGTGTTCCCATCAAGCTAGGTGAACGACGGCTTTCATACACAACTATCTCTCAGAAATGAGCATGTGGAGAGACATTCGTTCATCTAGCACATTGGGAACGGGTTTCAGTAGAAAATTTTAATCGGGGTTCCCAGTGTGTTTCCTAGTGCCGGTTTTAAGTTCCAGCAGTTTACACTGTAAAACCGATTTGGAGCTAGTACCTACCCATATATATTTATTGATTTTAATTTGCAACTGGAAAGAAACATTGTGTTGCCAACAAGCTATGTGAAATTCGGCTTTCACACACACATATCTCTCAGAACAGAGCACGTGTAGAGATATTCGTTCATCTAGCACAATGGGAACTGGTTTCAGGAGAAACTTACATTCTGGGTTCCCAGTGTGTTTCCTAGTCCCGTTTTGAAGTTCCTGCAGTTTTCACCGTAAAATCGAGTTGGTGCTATTACCTCCCCATATATATGTATGGAGTGTATATTGCATCTGAAAAGAAACATTGTGTTCCCAACAACTAGGATAAAGACGGCTTTCACACAAACATCTCTCAGAACTGTGCATGTGGAGAGACGTTCGCTCATCTAGCACCAAGGGAACGGTTTGCATGAGAAAGTTTTATTCTGGTTTCTAATTTTGTTTCCTAGTGCCGGTTTGAATTTACTGCTATATTCAGTGTAAAAGAGTGTTGGAACTAGTACCTCCCTATGTATTTGTATGGAGTGTAGTTTGCAACTGAAAAGAAACATTGTGTTCCCAACAAGCTACGTGAAGGACAGCTTTCACACACACTTATCTCTCAGACCTGAGCTTGTGGAGAGATGTTCGTTCATGTAGCACAAAAAGAACGGTTTGCGGGGGAAACTTTTACTCTGGTTTCTCGCTCTGTTTCCTATTGATGGTTTGAAGTTCCTGAAGTTTTCCGTGTAAAACCGATTTGGAGCTACTGCCTCCCCATATATATGTATGGGTAGCAGATTTCAACCGGAAAGGAACTTTGTGTTACCAGCAAGTTAGGTGAAGGACGAATTTAACACACACATATTTCTCAGAAAAGAGCATGTGGAGAGATATTCGTTCATCTAGAACAAAGGGACCAGGTTGCAGGAGAAAATATTACTCTGGTTTCTGAGTCTGTGTCCTATAGCCGGGTTGAATTTCCTGCACTTTTCAATGTAAAACCGAGTTGGAACTAGCACCTCCCCATATATACGGATGGATTGTAGTTTGCAACTTAAAGGAAAATTTATGCTGTATACAAGCTAGGTGATGGACGGCTTTAACACACACATCTCTCAGAACAGTGCATGTGGAGGGACATTCGTTCATCTAGCTCAATGGGAACGGGTTTCAGGAGAAACATTTATTCTGGGTTTTCAGTCTGTTTCCTAATGCCGGTTTGATGTTCCTGCAGTTTTCACTGTAAAAGCGAGTTGGAATTTTTACATCCGCATATATATGTATGAAATGTAGTTTGCAACTTAAAAGAAACTTTGTGTTCCCATCAAGCTAGGTGAACGACGGCTTTCACACAATTATTTCCCAGAACTGAGCATTTGGATTGACGTTCGTTCATCTAGCACATTGGGAACGGGTTTCAGTAGAAATTTTTAATCGGGAATCCCAGTCTGTTTCCTAGTGCCGGTTTGAAATTTCAGCAGTTTACACTTTAAAACCAAGTTGGAGCTAGAACCTCCCCATATATAGTTATGGAGTGTAGTTTGCAACTGAAAAGAAATTTGTGTTCCCATCAAACTAGTTGAAGGACGGCTTTAACACACAATTTTCTCTCAAACTGAGCATGTAGACAGACTTTCGTTCATCTAGCACAAATGGAACGGGATGTAGGAGCAACTTTTACTTTGGTTTCTCAGTGTGTTTACTAGTGCCGGTTTGATAATCCTGCAGTTTTCACTATAAAATCGAGTTGGAGCTAGTACCTCCCCATATATAGTTATGGAGTGTAGTTTGCAACTGAAAAGAAATTTGTGTTCCCATGAAGCTAGGTGAACGACGTCTTTCACACAATTATCTCTCAGAACTGAGCATGAGGAGAGACATTCATTCATCTAGCACAAAGGGACTGGGATGCAGTAGAAACATTTACTCTGGATTCACAGTCTGTTTCCTAGTGCCGGTATGATGTTCCTGCAGATTTCACTGTAAAATCGAGTTTGAGCTTGTACTTCCCTATAGATTACTATGAAGTGTAGTTTGCTAATGAAAAGAATCTTTTTGTTGCCAACAAGTTAAGTGATGGACGGCTTACACACAAACTTATCTCTCAGAACATAGCACGTGTAGAGAAATTCGTTCATCTATCACATTGGGAACGGGTTTAAGGAGAAATTTTTAATCTGGGTTAACAGTGTGTTTCTTAGTGCCGGTTTGACGTTCCTGCATTTTTCACTATAAAACCGAGTTAAATCTATTACTTCACCCATATATATGTATGGAGTGTAGTTTGCAACTGAAAAGTAACTTTGTGTTCCCAACAACTAGGTGAAGGACGGCTTTCCCTCAAACATCTCTCAGAACTGTGCATGTGGAGAGACGTTCGCTCATCTAGCACAAAGGGAACGGTTTGCAGGAGAAAGTTTTTTTCTGTTTTGTAAGTCTGTTTCTTAGTGCCCGTTTGATTATACTGCTGTATTCAGTGTAAAATTTGTTGGAACTAGTACCTCCCCATATAAATATATGGAGGGTAGTTTGCATCTAAAAAGAAACATAGTGTTCAAATCAAGCTAGGTGAAAGTCGGCTTTCATACACACTTATCTCTCAGACCTGAGCATCTGAAGAATATTTCTTTAATGTAGCAAAAAGGGAACGGTTTGCAAGAGAAACTTTTACTCTTGTTTCTCGTTCTGTTTCCTATTGCTGGTTTGAAGTTCCTGAAGTTTTCCCTGTAAAACCGATTTGGAGCTACTACCCCCCCATATATATGTATGGGTAGCAGATTTCAACTGAAAAGGTACTTTGTGTTCCCAGCAAGCTAGCTGAAGGACGGCTTAAACACACACTCATATTTCTCAGAAATGAGCATGTGGAGAGACGTTCGTTCATCTAGCTCAATGGGCCCGGGTTGCAGGAGAAATTTTACTCTGGATTTTGTGTCTGTGTCGTAGAGCAGGTTTGAAGTTCCTGCAGTTTTCAATGTAAAACCGAGTTGGAGCAAGTACCTCCCCATATATAGGGATGGATTGTAGTTTGCAACTGAAAGGAAAATTTATGCTGTAAACAGGCTAGGTGATGGACGGCTTTCACACACACATCTCTCAGAAAAGTGCATGTGGAGAGACATTCGTTCATCTAGCACATTAGGAACGGGTTTCAGGAGAAAATTTTATTCTGGGTTCTAAGTCTGTTTCCTAATGCCGGTTTCATGTTCCCGCATTTTTCACTGTAACACAGAGTTGGAGTTTTTTCCTCCGCATGTAAATGTATGAAGTGTAGTTGGCAACTGAAAAGAAACTTTGTGTTCCCATCAAGTTAGGTTAAGAACGGCTTTTACAAACAATAATCTCTCAGAACTGAGCATGGGGACAGACTTTTTTTCATCTAGCACGAATGGAACGGGTTGTAGGAGCAAATTTTACTCTGGTTTCTCAGTCTGTTTCCTAGTGCCGGAATAAAGTTACTGAAGATTTCACTGTAAAAACGAGTTGGAGCTTGTACTTCCCCATATATTACTATGAAGTGTACTTTGCAAATGAAAAGAAACTTTGTGTTGCCAACAAGCTAGGTGATGGACGGCTTTCACATGCACTTATCTCTCAGAACAGAGCACGTGTAGAGACGTTCTTTCATCTAGCACATTAGGAATGGGTTTCAGGAGAAACTTAAAATCTTGTCTCTCAGTCTGTTTCCTAGTGCCGGTGTGAAGTTCCTGCTGTTTTCTTTGTAAAACAGTGTTGGTGCTAGTATCTCCCCATGTATATGTATGGAGTGTAGTTTGCAACTGAAAAGGAACTTTGTGTTCCCAACAAGCTAGGTGAAGGGCGGCTTTCACACACACATATCTCTCAGAAATGACCATGGGGACAGACGTTCGTTCATCTAGCACAAAGGGAAAATGTTGTAGGGGATACTTATAATCTTGTTCCTCTGTCAGTTTCCTAGGGCCGGTTTGATGTTCCTGCAAATTTCACTATAAAATCGAGTTGGAGCTAGTATCATCCAATAAAATGTGTATGGATTGTATTTTGAAATTGAAAAGAAACTTTGTGTTCCCATCAAGCTAAGTGAACGATGGCTTTCCCAAACACTTATGTCTCAGAACAGAGCACGTGTAGAGATGTTCGTTCATCTAGCACATTGAGAACGGGTTTCAGGACAAACTTTTTTCGGGGTTCCCAATCTGTTTCCTAGTGCCGGTTTGAAGTTCCTTCAGTGTTCACTGTAAAACCGACTTGGAGCTAGTACCTCCCCATATATATGTATTGAGTGTAATTTACTACTGAAAAGAAACTTTGTGTTCCCAGCAAGTGAGGTGAAGGACGGCTTTCACACACACATATATCTCAGAACTGAGCATGTGGAGAGAAGATCGTTCATCTAGCACAAAGGGAACGGTTTGCAGGAGAAAATTTTACTCTTGTATCTCAGTCTGTTTCCAAGGGAAGGTTTGATTTTACTGCAGTTTTCCCTGAAAAACCGAGATGGAGCTAGTAGTTTCCCATATATAAGAATGGAGTGTAGTTGGCAACTGAAAGGAAACTTTGTGTTCCCAAAAAGCTAGGTAAAGTTCGGCTTTCACAAAGAATTATCTCTCAGAACTGAGCATGTTGAGAGACGTTCGTTCATCTAGCACAAATTGACTGGGTTAAAGGAGAAATAATTACTGAGGTTTCTCAGTCTGTTTCCTAGTGCCGGATTGATGTTCCTGCAGTTTTCACTATAAACCGAGTAGGAGGTAGTACTTCCCCATATATATTTATGGAGTGCAGTTTGCAAATGAAAAGAAACTTTGTGTTGCCAACAAGCTAGGTGTAGGACGGCTTTCACACACACAATTATCTCTCAGAACAGAGCACTTGTAGAGAGGTTCGTTCATCTATCACATTGGGAATTGGTTTCAGGAGAAACTTTTAATCTGGGTTCCCCGTCTATTTCCTATGCCGGTTTGAATTTCCTGCAATTTTCACTGTAAAACCGAGTTGGAGCTAGTACCTACCCATATATATATAAGGACTGTAGTTTGCAAATGAAATGAAACTTTTTGTTGCCAACAAGTTAGGTGAATAACGGCATTCACACAAACATCTCTCAGAACTGTGCATGTGGAGAGACGTTCGTTCATCTAGCACAGAGGGAACGGTTTGCAGGAGAAAGTTTTACTCGTATCTCAGTCTGTTTCCTAGTGAAGATTTGATTTTACTGCAGTTTTCACTGTAAAAGCGAGTTGGAGCTAGTCCCTCCCCATATATATGTTTGGAGGGCATTTTGCAACTGAAAAGAAACTTTGTGTTCCCATCAGTCTAGGTGAAGGACGGCTTTCACACACACGTATCTCTCAGAACTGAGCATATGGAGAGACTTTCTTTCATCTAGCACAAAGGAAATGGGTTGAAGGAGAAAGTTTTACTCTGGTTTCTCAGTATGTTTCATAGTTCTGTTTTGATGTTACTGCAGTTTTCCCTGTAAAACCGGTTTGGAGTTATTACTTCCCCATATATATGTATGGAGTTTAGTTTGCAACTGAAAAGAATCTTTGTGTTCCCATCAAGCTAGGTGAACCACAGCTTTCATACACAATTATCTCTCAGAAATGAGCATGTGTAGAGATGTTCTTTCATCTAGCACCAAGGGACTGGGTTGCAGCAGAAATATTTACTCTGGATTCTCAGTCTGTTTCCTAGTGCCAGTAAGAATTTTCTGCAGATTTCACTGTAAAAGCGAGTTGGAACTTGTACTTCCCCATATATTATTATGGAGTGTATTTTGCAAATTAAAAGAAAATTTGTGTTGCCAACAAGCTACGTGAAGGACGGCTTTCACACACACTTATCTCTAAACAGAGCACGTTTAGAGACTTTCGTTCATCTAGCACATTGGGAAAGCGTTTCAGGGGAAACTTATAATCTGGTCTCTCAGTCTGTTTCCTAGTGCCGGTTTTAAGTTCCAGTAGTTTACACTGTAAACCGAGTTGGAGCTAGAAATTCCCCATATGTATGTATTGATTGTAATCTGCAACTGAAAAGAAACATTGTTTTGCCAACAAGCTATGTGAAGTTCTGCTTTCACACACACTTATCTCTCAGAACAGAGCACGTGTAGAGACGTTCGTTCATCTAGTACATTGGGAAAGCCTTTCAGGAGAAAATTTTATACTGGGTTTCCAGTCTGTTTCCGAGTGCCGGTTTGAAGTACATCTAGTTTTCACTGTAAAACCGAGTTGGAGCTATTAAGTCCCCATATATATATATGGAGTGTATTTTGGAACTGAAAAGAAACTTTGTGTTCCCAACAATTAGTTGAAGGACGGCTTTCACACAAACATCTCTCAGAAATGTGCATGTGGAGAGACGTTCGCTCATCTAGCACAAAGGGAACGGTTTGCAGGAGAAAGTTTTATTCTGTATTGTAAGTCTGTTTCTTAGTGCCGTTTTGAATATACCGCTGTATTCAGTGTAAAATTTTGTTGGAAATAGTACCTCCCCATATACATGTATGGAGGGTTTTTTGCATCTGAAAAGAAACATAGTGTTCCCATCAAGCTAGGTGAAAGTCGGCTTTCATACACACTTATCTCTCAGACCTGAGCATGTGGAGAGACGTTCGTTCATGTAGCACAAAGGGACCGGATTGCAGGAGAAACTTTTACTCTGGATTCTGATTCTGTGACATAGAGCCGGGTTTGAAGTTCCTGCAGTTTTCAATGTAAAACCGAGTTGGAACTGGTACCTCCCCATATATAGAGATGGATTGTAGTTTGCAACTGAAAGGAAAATTTATGATGTAAACAGGCTAGGTGATGGACGGCTTTCACACACACATCTCTCAGAACAGTGCATGTGGAGAGATATTCGTTCATCTAGCACATTAGGAACGGTTTTCAGGAGAAAATTTTATTCTGGGTTCTCAGTCTGTTTCCTAATGCCGGTTTGATGTTCCCGCATTTTTCACTTAAAACAGAGTTGGAGTTTTATCCTCCGCATGTAAATGTATGAAGTGTAGTTGGCAAATGAAAAGAAACTTTGTGTTCCCATCAAGCTAGGTGAAGATTGGCTTTTACAAAGAATAATCTCTCAGAACTGAGCATGGGGACAGACTTTTGTTCATCTAGCACGAATGGAAAGGTTTGTAGGAGCAACTTTTACTCTGGTTTCTCAGTCTGTTTCCTAGTGCCGGAATAAAATTACTGAAGATTTCACTGTAAAAACGAGTTGGAGCTAGTACTTCCCCATATATTATTATGAAGTGTAGTTTGCAAATAAAAAGAAACTTTGTGTTGCCAACAAGCTACGTGATGGACGGCTTTCACACACACAATTATCTCTCAGAACAGAGCACGTGTAGAGACTTTCGTTCATCTAGCACATTGGGAATGGGTTTCAGGAGAAACTTAAAATCTAGTCTCTCAGTCTGTTTCCTAGTGCCGGTCTGAAGTTCCTGCTGTTTTCTTTGTAATACCGAGTTGGGGCTAGTATCTCCCCATGTATATGTATGGAGTGTAGTTTGCAACTGAAAAGGAACTTTGTGTTCCCAACAAGCTAGGTGAATGACGGCTTTAACACACACTTATTTCTCAAAACTGAGCATGTGGAGAGACGTTCGTTCATCTAGCACAAAGGGACCGGGTTGCAAGAAAAATTTTTCTCTGGATTCTGAGTCTGTCTCCTAGAACCGGTTTGAAGTTCCTGCACTTTTCAAAGTAAAATCGAGTTGGAGCTAGTACCTCCCCATAAGTATATATGGTCTGTAATTTTCAAATGAAATTAAACTTTGTGCTTCCAACAAGCTATATGATGGACGGCTTTCACCCACACTTATCCCTCAGAACAGTGCATGTGGAGAGACGTTTGTTCATCTAGCACTTTGGGACGGTTTTCAAGAGAAACTTTTTATCTGGGTTCTCAGTATGTTTCCTACTGCCTGTATGAAGTTCCTGAAATTTTCACTGTAAAGCCAAGTTTTGGCTACAACTTCCCCATATATATGTATGGAGTGTAGATTTCAACTCTTAAGAAACTTTGTTTTCCCATCAAGCTATATGAACGACGGCTTTCATATACAGATATCTCTCAGAAATGAGCATGTGGAGAGACGATAGTTCATCTAGCACAAAGGGACTGGGTTACAGTAGAAACATTTACTCTGGATTCTCAGTGTGTTTCCTAATGCCGGTTTGAATTTCCTGCAGTTTACTCTGTAAAAACGAGTTGGAGCTTGTACTTCCCTATATATTATTATGGGTTGTACTTTGCAACTGAAAAGAAACTTTGTTTTCCCAACAAGCTGGGTGATGTACGGCTTTCACAAACAATTTTCTCTCAGAACAGAGAACGTGTAGATACGTTCGATCATCTAGCACATTGGGAACGGTTTTAAAGGGAAACTTTTAATCTGGGTTAACAGTGTGTTTCCTAGTGCCGGTTTGAATTTCCTGCATTTTTCACTGTAAAACCGAGTTGGATCTACTACATCCCGATATATATGTATGGAGTGTAGTTCGCAATTGGAATGAAATTTTGTGTCCCCATCAAGCTAGGTGAAGGAAGGCTTTCCCACAAACATCTCTCAAATCTGTGCATGTGGAGAGACGTTCGTTCATCTAGCACAAACGGAAAGGGTGGCAGGGAAACTTTTTCTCTGGATTCATACTCTCTTTCCTAATGCCGGTTTGAAGTTCCTGCAATTTTCAATGTAAAACAGAGTTGGAGCTAGTACTTCCCCATATATACGGATGGATTGTAGTTTGCAACTGAAAGGAAAATTTATGCTGAAAACGAGCTAGGTGATGGACGGCTTTCACACACACATCTCTCAGAACAGTGCATGTGGAGAGATTTTCTTTCATCTAGCACTTTGGGAACGGGTTTCTAGAGAAAATTTTATTCTGGTTTCTAAGTCTGTTTCCTAGTACCGGTAGGATTTTACTGCTGTATTCAGTGTAGAAGAGTGTTGGAAATAGTACCTCCCCATATATAAGTATAGAGTGTAGTTTGCAACTGAAAAGAAACATTGTTTTCCCAACAAGCTACGTGAAGGACGGCTTTCACACACACTTATCTCTCAGACCTGAGCTTGTGGAGAGACGTTCGTTCATGTAGCACAAAACGAACGGTTTGCAGGGGAAACATTTACTCTGGTTTCTCGTTCTGTATCCTATTGCTGGTTTGAAGTTCCTGAAGTATTCACTGTAAAACCGATTTGGAGCTAATACCTCCCCATATATATGTACGGGTAGCAGATTTCAACTGGAAAGGAACTTCGTGTTCCCAACAAGCTAGGTGAAGTACGGCTTTAGCACACACATATTTCTCAGAACTGAGCATGTGGAGATACGTTCGTTCATCTAGCACAAAGGGGCCGAGTTGCAGGAGAAATTTTACTCTGGATTCTGAGTCTGTTTCCTAGAGCAGGTTTGAAGTTACTGCAGTTTTCACTGTAAAATCGAGTTGGAGTTTTTACCTCCGCATATATATGTATGAAGTGTAGTTTGCAACTGAAAAGAAACTTTGTGTTCCCATCAAGCTAGTTGAAGGACGGCTTTAACACACAATTTTCTCTCAGAAATGGGCATGTAGACAGATTGTCGTTCATCTAGCACAAATGCAACGGGATGTAGGAGAAACTTTTACTCTGGTTTCTCACTGTGTTTCCTAGTGCCGGTTTGAAGATACTGCAGTTTTCACTATAAAATAGATTTGGAGTTAGTACCTCCCCATATATATATATGGAGTGTACATTGCAAGTGAAAAGGAACTTTCTGTTCCCAGCAAGCCAAGTGAACGACGGCTTTCAAACACTATTATATTTCAGAACTGAGCATGTGGAGAGACTTTCGTTCATCTAGCACATTGGGAACGGTTTTCAGTAGAAAAATTTTATCGGCTTTCCTAGTCTGTTTCCTAGTGCCGGTTTCAAGTTCCTGCAATTTTCAATGTAAAAGAAAGTTGGAGCTAGTACCTCCCCATATATACGGATGGATTGTAGTTTGCAACTGAAAGGAAAATTTATGCTGTAAACAAGCTAGTTGATGGACGGCTTTCACACACACATCTCTCAGATCAGTGCATGTGGAGATACATTCGTTCATCTAGCTCAAAGGGAACGGGTTTCAGGTGAAACATTTATTCTGTGTTCTCAGACTGTTTCCTAGTGCCGGTTTGATGTTCCTGCAGTTTTCACTGTAAAACCCTGTTGGAGTTTTTACCTCCGCTTATATATGTATGAAGTGTAGTTTGCAACTGAAAAGAAAATTTGTGTTCCCATCAAGCTAGGTGAACGACGGCTTTCACACAATAATCTCCCAGAACTGAGCATGAGGAGAGACGTTCGTTCATCTAGCACATTGGGAACCGGTTTCAGTAGGAAATTTTAATCAGGGTTCCCAGTGTTTTTCTTAGTGCCGGTTTGAAGTTTCATAAGTTTACACTGTAATACCGAGTTGGAGCTAGAACCTCCCCATATATATGTATGGTTTCTAATTTGCAACTGAAAAGATACTTTGTGTTCCCATCAAGCTATGTGAACGACGGCTTTCATTCACACTTATCTCTGAGAATTGAGCATGTGGAGAGACTTTCTTTCATCTAGCACAAAGGGACTGGGTTGCAGTAGATACATTTACTATTGATTCTCAGTCTGTTTCCTAGTGCCGGTATGATGTTCCTGCAGATTTCATTGTAAAATCGAGTTTGAGCTTGTACTTTCCTATATATTACTATGGAGTGTAGTTTGCAACTGAATAGAAAATTTTTGTTCCCATTAAGCGAGGTGAACGACGGCTTTCAAACAATTATATCTCAGAACTGTGCATGAGGAGAGACGTTCCGTCATCTAGAACATTGGGAACGGGTTTCAGTAGAAAATTTTAATCGCGGTTCCCAGTTTGTTTTGTACTGCCGGTTTGAAGTTTCAGCAGTTTACATTGTAAAACAGAGTTGGAGCTAGAACCTACCCATTTATATGTATGGTTTGTAATTTGCAACTGAAAAGAAACTTTGTGTTGCCAACAAGTTAAGTGATGGATGGCTTTCACACACACTTATCTCTCAGAACAGAGCACGTGTAGAGACGTTCGTTCATGTAGCACATTGGGAACGGTTTTAAGGAGAAACTTTTAATCTGGGTTAACAGTTTGTTTCCTAGTGCCGGTTTGAATTTCCTGCATTTTTCACTGCAAAAACGAGTTGGATCTATTACCTCCCGATATATATGTATGGAGTGTAGTTCGCAACTGAAATGAAACTTTATTTCCCATCAAGCTAGGTGAAGGAATGCTTTCACACAAACATCTCTCAAATCTGTGCCTGTGGAGAGACGTTCGTTCATCTAGCACAAACGAAAAGGGTGGCAGGGGAAACTTTTTCTCTGGTTTCATAGTCTTTTTCCTATTGCCAGTTTGAAGTTCCTGCAATTTTCAATGTAAAAGAGAGTTGGAGCTAGTACTTCCCCATATATACGGATGGATTGTAGTTTGCAAATGAAAGGAAAATTTATGCTGTAAACAAGCTAGGTGATGGACGGCTTTCACACACACATCTCTCAGAACAGTGCATGTGGAGAGACGTTCGTTCATCTAGCACTTTGGGAACGGGTTTCAAGAGAAACTTTTATTATGGGTTTTCAGTCTGTTTCCTAGTGCCGGTTTGATGTTACTGCCGTTTTCACTGTAAAACCGAGTTGGAGTTTTTACCTCCGCATATATATGTATGAAGTGTAGTTTGCAACTGAAAAGAAACTTTGTGTTCCCATCAAGCTAGTTGAAGGACGGCTTTAACACATAATTTTCTCTCAGAAATGAGCATGTAGACAGACTATCATTCATCTAGCACAAATGGAACTGGATGTAGGAGCAACTTTTACTCTGGTTTCTCAGTGTGTTTCCTAGTGCCGGTTTGAAGATCCTGCAGTTTTCACTATAAAATAGATTTGGAGTTAGTACCTCCCCATATATATGTATGGAGTGTACTTTGCAACTGAAAAGGAACTTTCTGTTCCCAGCAAGCCAAATGAACGACGGCTTTCAAACACAATTATCTCTCAGAACTTAGCATATGTAGAGACTTTCGTTCATCTAGCACATTGGGAACGGGTTTCAGTAGAACAATTTAATCTGCTTTCCTAGTCTGTTTCCTAGTGCCGGTTTCAAGTTCCTGCAATTTTCAATGTAAAAGAAAGTTGGAGCAGTTACCTCCCCGTATATAAGGATGGATTGTAGTTTGCAACAGAAAGGAAAATTTATGCTGTAAACAAGCTACATGATGGACGGCTTTCACACACACATCTCTCAGAAATGTGCATGTGGAGAGACGTTCGCTCATCAAGCACCAAGGGAACGGTTTGAATGAGAAAGTTTTATTCTGGTTTCTAATTTTGTTTCCTAGTGCCAGTTTGAATTTACTGCTGTATTCAGTGTAAAAGAGTGTTGGAACTAGTAATTCCCTATGTATTTGTATGGAGTGTAGTTTGCAACTGAAAAGAATCTTTGTGTTCCCAACAAGCTACGTGAAGGACGGCTTTCACACACACTTATCTCTCAGACCTGAGCTTGTGGAGAGACGTTCGTTCATGTAGCACAAAACGAACGGCTTGCAGGGGAAACTTTTACTCTGGTTCTCGTTCTGTTTCCTATTGCTGGTTTGAACTTCCTGAAATTTTCCCTGTAAAACCGACTTGGAGCGACTGCCTCCCCATATATATGTATGGGTAGCAGATTTCAACTGGAAATGAAGTTTGTGTTAACAGCAAAATAGGTGAAGGACGGCTTTAACACACACATATTTCTCAGAAATGAGCATGTGGAGAGACATTCGTTCAACCAACACAAATGGACCGGGTTGCAAGAAAAACTTTTACTCTGGATTATGAGTCTGTGTCCTATAGCCGGTTTGATTTTCCTGCAGTTTTCAATGTGAAACCGAGTTGGAGCTAGTACCTCCCCATAAATACATATGGTGTGTAGTTTGCAAATGAAAGGAAACTTTGTTCTTCCAACAAGCTATATGATGGACGGCTTTCACCCACACTTATCTCTCAGAACAGTGCATGTGGAGAGACGTTCGTTCATCTAGCACATTGGGAACGGGTTTCAAGAGAAACTTTTAATCTGGGTTCTTAGTTTGTTTCCTACTGCCTGTATGAAGTTCCTGCAGTTTTCACTGTAAAACCGAGTTGTAGCTAGTACCTCCCCATATATATGTATGGAGTGTAGATAGCAAATGTAAAGAAACTTTGTGTTCCCAACAAGCTAGGTGAAGGACGGCTTTCAGACACAATTGTCTCTCAGAACTGAGCATGTGGAGAGACTTTCGTTCATTTAGCACATTGACCGGGTTGCAAGAGAAGCATCTCCTCTGGTTTCTCAGTCTCTTTCCTAGTCCGGTTTGAAGTTCCTGCTGTTTTAATAGTAAAACCGAGTTGGAGCTTATACCTCCCCCTATATATGTATGGAGTGTTGTTTGCAACTGAAAAGAAAATTTGTGTTCCCATCAATCTAGGTGAAGGAAGGCTTTCACACAAACATCTCTCAAATCTGTGCATGTGGAGACACGTTCGTTCATCTTGCACAAACGGAAAGGGTGGCAGGGGAAACTTTTTCTCTGGTTTCTTAGTCTGTTTCCTAGTGCCGGTTTCAAGTTCCTGCAATTTTCAATGTAACAGAGAGTTGGCGCTAGTACCTCCCCATATATACGGATGGATTGTAGTTTGCAACTGAAAGGAAAATTTATGCTGTAAACAAGCTAGGTGATGGACGGCTTTCACACACACATCTCTCAGAACAGTGCATGTGGAGAGACATTCGTTCATCTAGCTCAATGGGAACGGGTTTCAGGAGAAACCTATATTCTGGGTTCTCAGTCTGTTTCCTAGTGCCGGTTTGATGTTCCTGCAGTTTTCACTGTAAAACCGAGTTGGAGTTTTTACCTCCGCTTATATATGTATGAAGTGTAGTTTGCAACTGAAAAGAAACTTTGTGGTCACATCAAGCTAGTTGAAGGACGGCTTTAACACATAATTTTCTCTCAGAAATGAGCATGTAGACAGACTATCGTTCATCTAGCACAAATGGAACTGGATGTAGGAGAAACTTTTACTCTGGTTTCTCAGTGTGTTTCCTAGTGCCGGTTTGAAGATCCTGCAGTTTTCACTATAAAATAGAGTTGGAGTTAGTACCTCCCCATATATATGTATGGAGTGTACTTTGCAACTGAAAAGGAACTTTCTGTTCCCAGCAAGCCAAATGAACGACGGCTTTCAAACACAATTATCTCTCAGAACTGAGCATATGTAGAGACTTTCGTTCATCTAGCACATTGGGAACGGGTTTCAGTAGAAAAATTTAATCTGCTTTCCTAGTCTGTTTTCTAGTGCCGGTTTCAAGTTCCTGCAATTTTCAATGTAAAAGAAAGTTGTAGCAGGTACCTCCCCGTATATACGGATGGATTGTAGTTTGCAACTGAAAGGAAAATTTATGCTGTAAACAAGCTAGGTGATGGACGGCTTTCACACACATCTCTCAGTGCATGTGGAGAGACATTCGTTCATCTAGCTCAATGGGAACGGGTTTCAGGAGAAATATTTATTCTGGTTTCTCAGTCTGTTTCCTAGTGCCGGTTTGATGTTCCTGCAGTTTTCACTGTAAAACCGAGTTGGAGTTTTTACCTCCGCATATACATGTATGAAGTGTAGTTTGCAACTGAAGAGAAATTTTATGTTCCCATCAAGCTAGGTGAACGACGGCTTTCACACAATAACCTCCCAGAACTGAGCATGAGGAGAGACTTTCGTTCATCTAGCACATTGGGAACGGGTTTCAGTAGAAAATTTTAATCGGGTTTCCCAGTTTGTTTCCTACTGCCGGTTTGAAGTTTCATCAGTTTACACTGTAAAACCGAGTTGGAGCTAGAACCTCCCCATATATATGTATGGATTGTAATTTGCCACTGAAAAGAAACTTTGTGTTCCCATCAAGCTAGGTGAACGACGGATTTCATTCACAATTATCTCTGAGAAATGAGCATGTAGACAGACTTTCGTTCATTTAGCACAACTTGAACGGGATGTAGGAGCAACGTTTACTCTGGATTTTCACTGTGTTTCCTAGTGCCGTTTTGAAGATCCTGCAGTTTTCACTATAAAATAGAGTTGGAGCTATTACCTCCCCATATATATGTATGGATTGTAGTTTGCAACTGAATAGAAACTTTGTGTTCCCATGAAGCTAGGAAAAGGACGGCTTTCACACAATTATCTCTCAGAACTGTGCATGAGGAGAGACGTTCGTTCATCTAGCACATTGGGAACGGGTTCCAGTAGAAAATTTTATTCGGGGTTCCCATTTTATTTTGTACTGCCGTTTTGAAATTTCAGCAGTTTACACTGTAAAACCAACTTGGAGCTAGAACCTCCCCATATAAATGTATGGTTTGTAATTTGCAACTGAAAAGAAACTTTGTGTTGCCAACAAGTTAAAGATGGACGGCTTTCACACACACTTAACTCTCAGAACAGAGCACGTGTAGAGAAGTTCTTTCATCTAGCACATTGGGAACGGGTTTAAGGAGGAACCTTTAATCTGGTTTAACAGTGTGTTTCCTAGTGCCGGTTTGAAGATCCTGCATTTTTCACTATAATACCGAGTTGAATCTATTACATCCCCATATATATGTATGTAGTGTAGTTTGCAACTGAAAAAAACCTTGTGTTCCCTTCAAACTAGGAGAAGGACGGCTTTCACACAAATATCTCTGAAAATTCTTCTTGTGGATAGAAGTTCGTCCATGTAGCACAAACGGAAAAGGTGGCAGGGGAAAAATTTTCTCTGGATTCTCAGTCTGTTTCCTAGTGCCAGTTTGAAGTTCCTGCAATTTTCAATGTGAAAGAGAGTTGGAGCTAGCACCTCCCCATATATATGGATTGATTGTAGTTTGCAACATAAAGGAAAATTTATGCTGTAAACAAGCTAGGTGATGGACGGCTTTCACACACACATCTCTCAGAAGTGTGCACGTGGTGAGACATTCGTTCATCTAGCACATTGGGAACGGGTTTCAGGAGGAAATTTTATTCTGGGTTCTCAGTCTGTTTCCTACTGCCGGTTTGATGTTCCTGCAGTTTTCACTGTAAAAGCGAGTTGGGGTTTTGACCTCCTCATATATATGTATGAAGTGTAGTTTGCAACTGAAAAGAAACTTTGTGTTCCCATCAAGCTAGGTGAAGGAGGTCTTTTACACATATTTATTTCTCAGAACTGATCATATGGACAGACTTTCGTTCATCTAGCACAAATGGAAAGGGTTGTAGGAGCTAGTTTTACTCTGGCTTCTCAGTCTGTTTCCTAGTGCTGATTTGAAGTTCCAGCAGTTTTCACTATAAAATCGAGTTGGAGCTAGTACCTCCACATATATGTATGGAATGTAGTTTGCAACTGAAAAGAAATTTGTGATCCCGTCAAGCTAGGTGAACTACGGCTTTCACACAATTATCTCTCAGAACTGCACATGAGGAGAGACGTTCGTTCATGTAGCACAAAGGGACTGGGTTCCAGTAGAAACATTTACTCAAGATTCTCTGTCTGTTTCCTAGTGCCGTTATGAAGTTCCTGCAGATTTCACTGTAAAATCCAGTTTGAGCTTGTACTTCCCTATAGATTATTATGGAGTGTAGTTTGCAAATGGAAAGAAACTTTGTGTTGCCAACAAGTTAAGTGATGGATGGCTTTCACACACACTTATCTCTCAGAACAGAGCACGTGTAGAGAAGTTCGTTCATCTAGCATATTGGGAACGCTTTTAAGGAGAAACTTTCATTCTGGGTTCCCAGTCTGTTTCCTAGTGCAGGTTTGAAGTTCCTGCAGTTTTCACTGTAAAACCGATTTGGAGCTAATACCTCCCCATATATATGTACGGGTAGCAGATTTCAACTGGAAAAGAACTTTGTGTTCCCAACAAGCTAGGTGAAGTACGGCTTTTGCACACACATATTACTCAGAACTGAGCATGTGGAGAGACGTTCGTTCATCTAGCACAAAGGGACCGGGTTGCAGGAGAAACTTTTACTCTGGATTCTGAGTCTGTGTCCTAGAGCAGGTTTGAAGTTCCTGCAGTTTTCAATGTAAAACCGATTTGGAGCTAGTACCTCCCCATAAATACATATGGTCTGTAGTTTTCAAATGAAAGGAAACTTTGTGCTTCCAACAAGCTATATGATTGAAGGCTTTCACCCACGCTTATCTCTCAGAACAATGCATGTGGAGAGACGTTTGTTCATCTAGCACTTTGGGAACGGGTTTCAAGAGAAACTTTTAATCTGGGTTCTCAGTTTGTTTCCTACTGCCTGTATGAATTTCCTGCAGTTTTCACTTTAAAACCGAGTTGTAGTTAGTACTTCCCCATATATATGTATGGAGTGTAGATTGCAACTCTAAAGAAACTTTGTTTTCCCATCATGCTATTTGAACGACGGCTTTCATACACAGTTATCTATCAGAAATGAGCATGTGGAGAGAAGTTAGTTCATCTACCACAAAGGGACTGGTTTGCAGTAGAAACATTTACTCTGGATTCTCTGTCTGTTTCCTAATGCCGGTTTGAAGATCCTGCAGTTTTAACTATAAAATAGATTTGGAGTTAGTACCTACCCATATATATGTATGGAGTGTAGTTTGCAACTGAAAAGAAACTTTGTGTTCCCAACAAGCTGGGTGATGTACGGCTTTAACAAACAACTTCCTCTCAGAACAGAGCACGTGTAGAGACGTTCGTTCATGTAGCACATTGGGAACGGTTTTAAGGAGAAACTTTTAATCTGGGTTAACAGTTTGTTTCCTAGTGCCGGTTTGAATTTCCTGCATTTTTCACTGCAAAAACGAGTTGGATCTATTACCTCCCGATATATATGTATGGAGTGTAGTTCGCAACTGAAATGAAACTTTATTTCCCATCAAGCTAGGTGAAGGAATGCTTTCACACAAACATCTCTCAAATCTGTGCATGTGGAGAGACGTTCGCTCATCTAGCACAAACGGAAAGGGTGGCAGGGGAAACTTTTTCTCTGGTTTCATAGTCTTTTTCCTAGTGCCAGTTTGAAGTTCCTGCAATTTTCAATGTAAAAGAAAGTTGGAGCAGGTACCTCCCCATATATACGGATGGATTGTAGTTTGCAACTGAAAGGAAAATTTATGCTGTAAACAAGCTAGGTGATGGACGGCTTTCACACACACATCTCTCAGAATAGTGCATGTGGAGAGACATTCGTTCATCTAGCTCAATGGGAACGGGTTTCAGGAGAAATATTTATTCTGGTTTCTCAGTCTGTTTCCTAGTGCCGGTTTGATGTTCCTGCAGTTTTCACTGTAAAACCGAGTTGGAGTTTTTACTTCCGCATATACATTTATGAAGTGTAGTTTGCAACTGAAAAGAAATTTTGTGTTCCCATCAAGCTAGGTGAACGACGGCTTTCACACAATAACCTCCCAGAACTGAGCATGAGGAGAGACTTTCGTTCATCTAGCACATTGGGAACGGGTTTCAGTAGAAAATTTTAATCGGGTTTCCCAGTTTGTTTCCTATTGCCGGTTTGAAGTTTCATCAGTTTACACTGTAAAACCGAGTTGGAGCTAGAACCTCCCCATATATATGTATGGATTGTAATTTGCCACTGAAAAGAAACTTTGTGTTCCCATCAAGCTTGGTGAACCTCGGATTTCATTCACAATTATCTCTGAGAAATGAGCATGTGGAGAGACGTTCGTTCACCTAGCACAAAGGGACTGGGTTGCAGTAGAAACAATTACTATTGATTCTCAGTCTTTTTCCTAGTGCCGATATGAGGTTCCTGCAGATTTCACTGTAAAATCGAGTTTGAGCTTGTACTTTCCTATATATTATAATTTAGTGTAGTTTGCAAATGAAAAGAAAATTTGTGTTCCCAGCAAGCAAGGTGAACGACGGCTTTCACACATTTATCTCCCAGAACTGAGCATGTGGAGAGACGTTCGTTCATCTAGCACATTGGGAACGCTTTTAAGGAGAAACTTTCATTCTGGGTTCCCAGTCTGTTTCCTAGTGCAGGTTTGAAGTTCCTGCAGTTTTCACTGTAAAACCGAGTTGGAGTTATTACCTCCCCATATATATGTATGGAATGTATTTTGCAACTGAAAAGATACATTTTGTTCCCAACAACTAGGTGAAGGACGGCTTTCACACAAACATCTCACAGAACTGTGCATGTGGAGAGACTTCGCTCATGAAGCACAAAGGGAACGGTTTGCAGGAGAAAATTTTATTCAGGTTTCTAAGTCTTTTTCCTAGTGCCGGTTTGAATTTACTGCTGTATGCAGTGTAAAACAGTGTTGGAACTAGTACCTCCACATATATAAGTATGGATTGTAGTTTGCAACTGAAAAGAAACATTGTGTTCCCAACAAGCTACGTGAAGGACGGCTTTCACACACACTTATCTCTCAGACCTGAGCTTGTGGAGAGACGTTCGTTCATGTAGCACAAAATGAACGGTTTGCAGGGGAAACCTTTACTCTGGTTTCTCGTTCTGTTTCCTATTGCTGATTTGAAGTTCCTGAAGTTTTCACTGTAAAACCGATTTGGAGCTAATTCCTCCCCATATATATGTACGGGTAGCAGATTTCAACTGGAAAAGAACTTTGTGTTCCCAACAAGCTAGATGAAGTACGGCTTTAGCACACACATATTTCTCAGAACTGAGCATGTGGAGAGACGTTCGTTCATCTAGCACAAAGGGACCGGGTTGCAGGAGAAACTTTTACTCTGGATTCTGAGTCTGTGTCCTAGAGCAGGTTTGAAGTTCCTGCAGTTTTCAATGTAAAACCGATTTGGAGCTAGTACCTCCCCATAAATACATATGGTCTGTAGTTTTCAAATGAAAGGAAACTTTGTGCTTCCAACAAGCTATATGATGGACTACTTTCACCCACACTTATCTCTCAGAACAGTGCATGTGGAGAGACGTTTGTTCATCTAGCACTTTGGGAACGGGTTTCAAGAGAAACTTTTAATCTGGGTTCTCAGTTTGTTTCCTACTGCCTGTATGAATTTCCTGCAGTTTTCACTTTAAAACCGAGTTGTAGTTAGTACTTCCCCATATATATGTATGGAGTGTAGATTGCAACTCTAAAGAAACTTTGTTTTCCCATCAAGCTATGTGAACGACGGCTTTCATACACAGTTATCTATCAGAAATGAGCATGTGGAGAGACGTTAGTTCATCTACCAAAAAGGGACTGGTTTGCAGTAGAAACATTTACTCTGGATTCTCTGTCTGTTTCCTAATGCCGGTTTGAAGATCCTGCAGTTTTAACTATAAAATAGAGTTGGAGTTAGTACCTACCCATATATATGTATGGAGTGTAGTTTGCAACTGAAAAGAAACTTTGTGTTCCCAACAAGCTGGGTGATGTACGGCTTTCACAAACAACTTCCTCTCAGAACAGAGCACGTGTAGAGACGTTCGTTCATGTAGCACATTGGGAACGGTTTTAAGGAGAAACTTTTAATCTGGGTTAACAGTTTGTTTCCTAGTGCCGGTTTGAATTTCCTGCATTTTTCACTGCAAAAACGAGTTGGATCTATTACCTCCCGATATATATGTATGGAGTGTAGTTCGCAACTGAAATGAAACTTTATTTCCCATCAAGCTAGGTGAAGGAATGCTTTCACACAAACATCTCTCAAATCTGTGCCTGTGGAGAGACGTTCGTTCATCTAGCACAAACGAAAAGGGTGGCAGGGGAAACTTTTTCTCTGGTTTCATAGTCTGTTTCCTAGTGCCGGTTTCAAGTTCCTGCAATTTTCAATGTAAAAGAGAGTTGGAGCTAGTACTTCCCCATATATACGGATGGATTGTAGTTTGCAACTGAAAGGAAAATTTATGCTGTAAACAAGCTAGGTGATGGACGGCTTTCACACACACATCTCTCAGAACAGTGCATGTGGAGAGACGTTTGTTCATCTAGCACTTTGGGAACGGGTTTCAAGAGAAACTTTTATTATGGGTTTTCAGTCTGTTTCCTAGTGCCGGTTTGATGTTCCTGCCGTTTTCACTGTAAAACCGAGTTGGAGTTTTTACCTCCGCATATATATGTATGAAGTGTAGTTTGCAACTGAAAAGAAACTTTGTGTTCCCATCAAGCTAGTTGAAGGACGGCTTTAACACATAATTTTCTCTCAGAAATGAGCATGTAGACAGACTATCATTCATCTAGCACAAATGGAACTGGATGTAGGAGCAACTTTTACTCTGGTTTCTCAGTGTGTTTCCTAGTGCCGGTTTGAAGATCCTGCAGTTTTCACTATAAAATAGATTTGGAGTTAGTACCTCCCCATATATATGTATGGAGTGTACTTTGCAACTGAAAAGGAACTTTCTGTTCCCAGCAAGCCAAATGAACGACGGCTTTCAAACACAATTATCTCTCAGAACTTAGCATATGTAGAGACTTTCGTTCATCTAGCACATTGGGAACGGGTTTCAGTAGAACAATTTAATCTGCTTTCCTAGTCTGTTTCCTAGAGCCGGTTTCAAGTTCCTGCAATTTTCAATGTAAAAGAAAGTTGGAGCAGTTACCTCCCCGTATATAAGGATGGATTGTAGTTTGCAACAGAAAGGAAAATTTATGCTGTAAACAAGCTACGTGATGGACGGCTTTCACACACACATCTCTCAGAAATGTGCATGTGGAGAGACGTTCGCTCATCAAGCACCAAGGGAACGGTTTGAATGAGAAAGTTTTATTCTGGTTTCTAATTTTGTTTCCTAGTGCCAGTTTGAATTTACTGCTGTATTCAGTGTAAAAGAGTGTTGGAACTAGTAATTCCCTATGTATTTGTATGGAGTGTAGTTTGCAACTGAAAAGAATCTTTGTGTTCCCAACAAGCTACGTGAAGGACGGCTTTCACACACACTTATCTCTCAGACCTGAGCTTGTGGAGAGACGTTCGTTCATGTAGCACAAAACGAACGGCTTGCAGGGGAAACTTTTACTCTGGTTCTCGTTCTGTTTCCTATTGCTGGTTTGAACTTCCTGAAATTTTCCCTGTAAAACCGACTTGGAGCGACTGCCTCCCCATATATATGTATGGGTAGCAGATTTCAACTGGAAATGAAGTTTGTGTTAACAGCAAAATAGGTGAAGGACGGCTTTAACACACACATATTTCTCAGAAATGAGCATGTGGAGAGACATTCGTTCAACCAACACAAATGGACCGGGTTGCAAGAAAAACTTTTACTCTGGATTATGAGTCTGTGTCCTATAGCCGGTTTGATTTTCCTGCAGTTTTCAATGTGAAACCGAGTTGGAGCTAGTACCTCCCCATAAATACATATGGTGTGTAGTTTGCAAATGAAAGGAAACTTTGTTCTTCCAACAAGCTATATGATGGACGGCTTTCACCCACACTTATCTCTCAGAACAGTGCATGTGGAGAGACGTTCGTTCATCTAGCACATTGGGAACGGGTTTCAAGAGAAACTTTTAATCTGGGTTCTTAGTTTGTTTCCTACTGCCTGTATGAAGTTCCTGCAGTTTTCACTGTAAAACCGAGTTGTAGCTAGTACCTCCCCATATATATGTATGGAGTGTAGATAGCAAATGTAAAGAAACTTTGTGTTCCCAACAAGCTAGGTGAAGGACGGCTTTCAGACACAATTGTCTCTCAGAACTGAGCATGTGGAGAGACTTTCGTTCATTTAGCACATTGACCGGGTTGCAAGAGAAGCATCTCCTCTGGTTTCTCAGTCTCTTTCCTAGTCCGGTTTGAAGTTCCTGCTGTTTTAATAGTAAAACCGAGTTGGAGCTTATACCTCCCCCTATATATGTATGGAGTGTTGTTTGCAACTGAAAAGAAAATTTGTGTTCCCATCAATCTAGGTGAAGGAAGGCTTTCACACAAACATCTCTCAAATCTGTGCATGTGGAGACACGTTCGTTCATCTAGCACAAACGGAAAGGGTGGCAGGGGAAACTTTTTCTCTGGTTTCTTAGTCTGTTTCCTAGTGCCGGTTTCAAGTTCCTGCAATTTTCAATGTAACAGAGAGTTGGCGCTAGTACCTCCCCATATATACGGATGGATTGTAGTTTGCAACTGAAAGGAAAATTTATGCTGTAAACAAGCTAGGTGATGGACGGCTTTCACACACACATCTCTCAGAACAGTGCATGTGGAGAGACATTCGTTCATCTAGCTCAATGGGAACGGGTTTCAGGAGAAACCTATATTCTGGGTTCTCAGTCTGTTTCCTAGTGCCGGTTTGATGTTCCTGCAGTTTTCACTGTAAAACCGAGTTGGAGTTTTTACCTCCGCTTATATATGTATGAAGTGTAGTTTGCAACTGAAAAGAAACTTTGTGTTCCCATCAAGCTAGTTGAAGGACGGCTTTAACACATAATTTTCTCTCAGAAATGAGCATGTAGACAGACTATCGTTCATCTAGCACAAATGGAACTGGATGTAGGAGAAACTTTTACTCTGGTTTCTCAGTGTGTTTCCTAGTGCCGGTTTGAAGATCCTGCAGTTTTCACTATAAAATAGAGTTGAAGTTAGTACCTCCCCATGTATATGTATGGAGTGTACTTTGCAACTGAAAAGGAACTTTCTGTTCCCAGCAAGCCAAATGAACGACGGCTTTCAAACACAATTATCTCTCAGAACTGAGCATATGTAGAGACTTTCGTTCATCTAGCACATTGGGAACGGGTTTCAGTAGAAAAATTTAATCTGCTTTCCTAGTCTGTTTCCTAGTGCCGGTTTAAAGTTCCTGCAATTTTCAATGTAAAAGAAAGTTGTAGCAGGTACCTCCCCGTATATACGGATGGATTGTAGTTTGCAACTGAAAGGAAAATTTATGCTGTAAACAAGCTAGGTGATGGACGGCTTTCACACACACATCTCTCAGTGCATGTGGAGAGACATTCGTTCATCTAGCTCAATGGGAACGGGTTTCAGGAGAAATATTTATTCTGGTTTCTCAGTCTGTTTCCTAGTGCCGGTTTGATGTTCCTGCAGTTTTCACTGTAAAACCGAGTTGGAGTTTTTACCTCCGCATATACATGTATGAAGTGTAGTTTGCAACTGAAAAGAAATTTTGTGTTCCCATCAAGCTAGGTGAACGACGGCTTTCACACAATAACCTCCCAGAACTGAGCATGAGGAGAGACTTTCGTTCATCTAGCACATTGGGAACGGGTTTCAGTAGAAAATTTTAATCGGGTTTCCCAGTTTGTTTCCTACTGCCGGTTTGAAGTTTCATCAGTTTACACTGTAAAACCGAGTTGGAGCTAGAACCTCCCCATATATATGTATGGATTGTAATTTGCCACTGAAAAGAAACTTTGTGTTCCCATCAAGCTAGGTGAACGACGGATTTCATTCACAATTATCTCTGAGAAATGAGCATGTGGAGAGACGTTCGTTCACCTAGCACAAAGGGACTGGGTTGCAGTAGAAACAATTACTATTGATTCTCAGTCTTTTTCCTAGTGCCGATATGAGGTTCCTGCAGATTTCACTGTAAAATCGAGTTTGAGCTTGTACTTTCCTATATATTATAATTTAGTGTAGTTTGCAAATGAAAAGAAAATTTGTGTTCCCAGCAAGCTAGGTGAACGACGGCTTTCACACTATAATCTCCCAGAACTGAGCATGTGAAGAGACGTTCGTTCATCTAGCACATTTGGAACGGGTTTCAGAAGAAAATTTTAATCGGGGTTCCCAGTCTGTTTCCTAGTGCCTGTTTTAAGTTCCAGCAGTTTACACTGTAAAGCCGATTTGGAGCTAGTACCTCCCCATATATATGTATTGGTTTTAATTTGCAACTGAAAAGAAACATTGTGTTGCCAACAAGCAATGTGAAATTCGGCTTTCACACAATTATCTCTCAGAACTGAGCATGTAGAGAGACTTTCATTCATCTAGCACAAATTGAACGGGATGTAGGAGCAACTTTTACTCTGGATTTTCTGTGTGTTTCCTAGTGCCGTTTTGAAGATCCTGCAGTTTTCACTATAAAATAGAGTTGGAGCTATTACCTCCCCATATATATGTATGGATTGTAGTTTGCAACAGAATAGAAACTTTGTGTTCCCATGAAGCTAGGTGAACGACGGCTTTCACACAATTATCTCTCAGAATTGTGCATGAGGAGAGACGTTCGTTCATCTAGCATATTGGGAACGGGTTTCAGTAGAAAATTTTAATCGCGGTTCCCAGTTTGTTTTGTACTGCCGGTTTGAAGTTTCAGCAGTTTACCCTGTAAAACACAGTTGGAGCTAGAACCTCCCCATATATATGTATGGTTTGTAATTTGCAACTGAAAAGAAACTTTGTGTTGCCAACAAGTTAAATGATGGACGGCTTTCACACACAATTATCTCTCAGAACAGAGCACGTGTAGAGAAGTTCGTTCATCTAGCACATTGGGAACGGGTTTAAGGAGAAACCTTTAATCTGGTTTAACAGTGTGTTTCCTAGTGCCGGTTTGAAGATCCTGCATTTTTCACTATAATACCGAGTTGAATCTATTACCTCCCCATATATATGTATGTAGTGTAGTTTGCAACTGAAAAAAATTTGTGTTCCCTTCAAACTAGGAGAAGGACGGCTTTCACACAAATATCTCTGAAAATTCTTCTTGTGGATAGAAGTTCGTTCATGTAGCACAAACGGAAAGGGTGGCAGGGGAAAAATTTTCTCTGGTTTCTCAGTCTGTTTCCTAGTGCCAGTTTGAAGTTCCTGCAATTTTCAATGTAAAACAGAGTTGGAGCTAGCACCTCCCCATATATACGGATTGATTGTAGTTTGCAACTTAAAGGAAAATTTATGCTGTAAACAAGCTAGGTGATGGACGGCTTTCACACACACATCTCTCAGAAGTGTGCACGTGGAGAGACATTCGTTCATCTAGCATATTGGGAACGGGTTTCAGGAGGAAATTTTATTCTGGGTTCTCAGTCTGTTTCCTACTGCCGGTTTGATGTTCTTGCAGTTTTCACTGTAAAAGCGAGTTGGGGTTTTGACCTCCTCATATATATGTATGAAGTGTAGTTTGCAACTGAAAAGAAACTTTGTGTTCCCATCAAGCTAGGTGAAGGACGTCTTTTACACACATTTATCTCTCAGAACTGATCATATGGACAGACTTTCGTTCATCAAGCACAAATGGAAAGGGTTGTAGGAGCTACTTTTACTCTGGTTTCTCAGTCTGTTTCCTAGTGCTGATTTGAAGTTCCAGCAGTTTTCACTATAAAATCGAGTTGGAGCTAGTACCTCCACATATATGTATGGAATGTAGTTTGCAACTGAAAAGAAATTTGTGATCCCGTCAAGCTAGGTGAACTACGGCTTTCACACAATTATCTCTCAGAACTGCACATGAGGAGAGACGTTCATTCATCTAGCACAAAGGGACTGGGTTCCAGTAGAAACATTTACTCTAGATTCTCAGTCTGTTTCCTAGTGCCGTTATGAAATTCCTGCTGATTTCACTGTAAAATCGAGTTTGAGCTTGTACTTCCCTATAGATTATTATGGAGTGTAGTTTGCAAATGAAAAAAACATTTGTGTTGATAACAAGTTAAGTGATGGACGGCTTTCACACACACTTATCTCTCAGAACAGAGCACGTGTAGAGAAGTTCGTTCATCTAGCACATTGGGAACGATTTTAAGGAGAAATTTTTAATCTGGTTTAACAGTGTATTTCCTAGTGCCGGTTTGAAGATCCTGCAGTTTTCACTGTAAATCCGCGTTGGAAATAATACCTCCCCAGATATTTGTATGGTGTGTAGTTTGCAACTGAAAACAAACTTTGTGTTCCCATCAAGCTAGGTGAAAGACGGCTTTCAAACAAACATCTCTCAAAATTCTGCATGTGGAGAGACGTTCGTTCATCTAGCACAAACGGAAAGGGATTCAGGGGAAACGTTTTCTCTGGTTTCTCAGTCTGTTTCCTAGTGCCAGTTAGAAGTTCCTGCAATTTTCAATGTAAAAGAGAGTTGAAGCTAGTACCTCCCCATATATAAGGATGGATTGTAGTTTGCAACTTGAAGGAAAATTTATGCTATAAACAAGCTAGGTTATGGACGGCTTTCACACACACATCTCTCAGAACAGTGCATGTGGAGAGACATTCGTTCATCTAGCACATTTGGAACGGGTTTCAGGAGAAATTTTTATTCTGGTTTCTCAGTCTGTTTCCTAGTGCCGGTTTGATGTTCCTGCAGTTTTCATTGTAAAACACAGTTGGTGTTTTTCCTCCGCATATATATGTATGAATAGTAGTTTGCTACTGGAAAGAAAGTTTGTGTTCCCATCAAGCTAGGTGAAGGACGGCTTTTACACACAATTATCTCTCAGAACTAAGCATGTGGTCAGACTTTCGTTCTTCTAGTACAAAGGGAACGGGTTGTAGGAGCTACTTTTACTCTGGTTTCTCAGTCTTTTTCCTAGTGCCGGTTTGAAGTTACAGCAGGTTTCACTATGAAATCGTGTTGGAGCTAGTACCTCCCCATATATATGTATGGAGTGTAGTTTGCAACTGAAAAGAAACTTTGTGTTCCCAGCAAGCTAGGTGAAGGACGGCTTTCACACACACTTATCTCTCAGAACTGAGCATGTGGAGAGACGTTCGTTCATCTAGCACAAAGGGAACGGGTTGCTGGAGAAACTTTTACTCTGATTTCTCAGTCTGTTTCTAGTTCCGGTTTGAATTTCCTGTAGTTTTCACTGTAAAACCGAGTTGGAGCTAGTACCTCCCCATATATATGCATGTGTGTATTTACCCCCTGAAAAGACTCTGTTTTCCCATCAACTATGTTTTCTGATGCCATGCACAATTATTTATATTTCAGAATTGAGAATGAGAAGAGAAGTTCGATCATCCAGTATAAATGGAACGGACTGTAGTAGAAAAAATTACTCTGGTTTCTCAGTACCTTATCCTAGATCCGGTTAATATTTCATGAAGTTTTTCTGTTAAGCTGAGTTGGAGCAAATAATCCCCATTTATATGTATGTAGGGCAGTTTGCAAAAAAAAAACAAATGTTTTCTCAACAACCTAGAAGATTGAAGACTTCCAACACACTTAACACGCACTATTCAACTTATACAGAGACGTTCGTTCATCTAGCAAAAGGGAGTGGTTTCAGTAGAAAGACTTATAATGGTTTCTTAGTCTGTTTCCTAGTGCCGGTTTAAAGTTCATGCGGCTTTCAGAGCAAAACGGAGTAGGAGCTAGTACATCCCAATAAATATATATGTAGTGTTGTTTCCAAAAGAAAAGAAACTTTGTGTTCCCAGGAAGATAGGTGAAAGACGGCTTTTATGGACAATTATCTCTCAGAAATGAGCTTGAGGAGAGACCTTCGTTCATATAGCATAAAGGTAATGTTTTCCAGTTGAAACACTTATCCTGTTTTCTCAGTATTTTTCCTGGAGTCAGTCTGAACTTCATGCAGATAGCATTGAAAATCAAAGTGGCAGCTAGTACTTCCCCTTATAAATGAATGTACGGTTTTTAGGAACTAAAAAGAAACTTAATGTTAAAAACAAGATAGGTGAAGGAGGTCTTTCACACACATTTATCACTCAGAAATGACCATTAGGAGAGACATTTGTTCATCTAGCACAAAGAGAATGGGATGCAGGAGAAACAATTACTCCGGATTCTCAGTCTGTTTCCTAGTGCTGTTTATACTTCCAGCACTTTTCAATATAAAACAGAGTTGGAGATATTACATCCCCATATATATGTGTGGAGTGTAGTTTGCTTCTGAAAGGAAATTTTGAGTTCCAAAAAAGCTAGGTTAGGGACGGCTGTCACACACACTTAACTCTCAGAAGAGCATGTAGAGGGAAGTTTGTTCATCTAGCACAAACGGAACGGTTTACAAGAGGTAGATTTACTCTGGTTTCTCAGTCTGTTCCCTAGAGCCGGTTTGAAGTTCCGGCATTTTTCACTGTAAAACCGAGTTGGAGCTACTACCTCCCCATATATATGTATGCAGTATAGTTTGCAACTTAAAAGAAAGTTTGTGTTCCCATCAAGCTAGGTGAAGGATGGCTTTCACACAAATATTTGTCAAAACTGTGCATGTGGAGAGACGTTCGTTCATCTAGCATATTGGGAGCGGGTTTCAGGAGAATCTTTTATTGTGGGTTTTCAGTCTGTTTCCTAGTGCCGTTTTGAAGTTCCTGCAATTTTCACTGTAAAACAGAGTTGGAGATAATACCTCCCCATATATATGTATGGAGTGTAGTTGGCAACTTAAAAGAAATTTTGTGCTGCCAAAAAGCTAGGAGATGTTCGGCTTTCACACACAATTATCACTCAGAACAGAGCACGTGTAGAGACGTTCTTTCATCTAGCACATTGGGAACGGATTTAAGGAGAAACCTTTAATCTGGTTTAACAGTGTGTTTCCTAGTGCCGGTTTGAAGATCCTGCATTTTTCACTATAATACCGAGTTGAATCTACTACCTCCCCATATATATGTATGTAGTGTAGTTTGCAACTGAAAAAAGCTTTGTGTTCCCTTCAAACTAAGAGAAGGACGGCTTTCACACAAATATCTCTGAAAATTCTTCTTGTGGATAGAAGTTCGTTCATGTAGCACAAACGGAAAGGGTGGCAGGGGAAAAATTTTCTCTTGTTTGCCAGTCTGTTTCCTAGTGCCTGTTTGAAGTTCCTGCAATTTTCAATGTAAAACAGAGTTGGAGCTAGCACCTCCCCATATATACGGATTGATTGTAGTTTGCAACTTAAAGGAAAATTTATGCTGTAAACAAGCTAGGTGATGGACGGCTTTCACACACACATCTCTCAGAAGTGTGCATGTGGAGAGACATTCGTTCATCTAGCACATTGGGAACGGGTTTCAGGAGGAAATTTTATTCTGGGTTCTCAGTCTGTTTCCTACTGCCGGTTTGATGTTCCTGCAGTTTTCACTGTAAAACCGAGTTGGGGTTTTGACCTCCTCATATATATGTATGAAGTGTAGTTTGCAACTGAAAAGAAACTTTGTGTTCCCATCAAGCTAGGTGAAGGACGTCTTTTACACACATTTATCTCTCAGAACTGAGCATGTGGACAGACTTTCGTTCATCTAGCACAAATGGAACGGTTTGTAGGAGCTACTATTACTCTGGTTTCTCAGTCTGTTTCCTAGTGCTGATTTGAAGTTCCAGCAGTTTTCACTATAAAATCGAGTTGGAGCTACTACCTCCACATATATGTATGGAATGTAGTTTGCAACTGAAAAGAAATTTGTGATCCCTTCAAGCTAGTTGAACTACAGCTTCACACAATTATCTCTCAAAACTGCACATGAGAAGAGACGTTCGTTCATCTAGCACAAAGGGACTGGGTTTCAGTAAAAACATTTACTCTAGATTCTCAGTCTGTTTCCTAGTGCCGTTATGCAGTTCCTGCAGATTTCACTGTAAAATCGCGTTTGAGCTTGTACTTCCCTATAGATTATTATTGAGTGTAGTTTGCAAATGAAAAGAAACTTTGTTTTGCCAACAAGTTAAGTGATGGACGGCTTTCACACACACTTATCTCTCCGAACAGAGCACGTGTAGAGAAGTTCGTTCATCTAGCACATTGGGAACGCTTTTAAGGAGAAACTTTTAATCTGGGTTAACAGTGTATTTCCTAGTGCCGGTTTGAAGATCCTGCAGTTTTCACTGTAAATTGGCGTTGGAAATAGTACCTCCCCAGATATATGTATGGAGTGTAGTTTGCAACTGAAAACAAACTTTGTGTTCCCATCAAGCTAGGTGAAAGACGGCTTTCACACAAACGTCTCTCAAAATTCTGCATGTGGAGAGACGTTCGTTCATCTAGCACAAACGGAAAGGGTGGCAGGGGAAAATATGTCTCTGGTATCTCAGTCTCTTTCCTAGTGCCAGTTTGAAGTCCCTGCAATTTTCAATGTAAAATAGAGTTGGTGCTAGCACCTCCCAATAAATACGGATTGATTGTATTTGGCAACTTAAAGGAAAATTTATGCTGTAAACAAGCTAGGTTATGGACGGCTTTCACACACACATCTCTGAGAAAAGTGCGTGTGGAGAGACATTATTTCATCCAGCATATTGGGAACGGGTTTCAGGAGAAAATTTTATTCCGGGTTCTCAGTCTGTTTCCTAGAGCCGGTTTGATGTTCCTGCAGTTTTCACTGTAAAACCGAGTTGGGGTTTTGACCTCCGCATTTATATGTATGAAGTGTATTTTGCAACTGAAAGAAAATTTGTGTTCCCATCAAGCTAGGTGAAGGACGTCTTTTACACACATTTATGTCTCAGAACTGAGCATGTGGAAAGGCTTTCGTTCATCAAGCACAAATAGAACGGGTTGTAGGGGCTACTTTTACTCTAGTTTCTCAGTCTGTTTCCTAGTGCTGATTTGAAGTTCCAGCAGATTTCACTATGAATTCGTGTTGGAGCTAGTACCTCCCCATACATATTTATGGAGTGTAGTTTGCAACTGAAAGAAACTTTATTTTCCCTGCAAGCCAAGTGAATGACGGCTTTCAAACACAATTATCTCTCAGAACTGAGCATGTGGAGAGTCTTTCGTTCATCTAGCACATTTGGAACGGTTTTCAGTAGAAAATTTTAATCTGGTTTCCTAGTCTGTTTCCTAGTGCCGGTTTCAATTTCCTGCAATTTTCACTGTAAAACCGAGTTGGAGTTAGAACCTCCCCATATATATGTACGGATTGTAATTTGCAAATGAAAAGACACATTGTGTTGCCAATAAGCTATGTGAAGGACGGCTTTCACACACACATATCTCTCAGAACAGAGCACGTGTAGAGATATTCGTTCATCTAGCACAATGGGAACTGTTTTCAGGAGAAACTTTCATTCTGAGTTCCCAGTGTGTTTCCTAGTCCCGGTTTGAAGTTCCTTCAGTTTTCACTCTAAAACCGAGTTGGAGCTATTACCTCCCCTTATATATGTATGGAGTGTGTTTTGCATGTGAAAAGAAACTTTGTGTTCCCAACAACTAGGTGAAGGACGGCTTTCACACAAACATCTCTCAGAAATGTGCATGTGGAGAGACGTTCGCTCATCAAGCACCAAGGGAACGGTTTGAATGAGAAAGTTTTATTCTGGTTTCTAATTTTGTTTCCTAGTGCCAGTTTGAATTTACTGCTGTATTCAGTGTAAAAGAGTGTTGGAACTAGTAATTCCCTATGTATTTGTATGGAGTGTAGTTTGCAACTGAAAAGAATCTTTGTGTTCCCAACAAGCTACGTGAAGGACGGCTTTCACACACACTTATCTCTCAGACCTGAGCTTGTGGAGAGACGTTCGTTCATGTAGCACAAAACGAACGGCTTGCAGGGGAAACTTTTACTCTGGTTCTCGTTCTGTTTCCTATTGCTGGTTTGAACTTCCTGAAATTTTCCCTGTAAAACCGACTTGGAGCGACTGCCTCCCCATATATATGTATGGGTAGCAGATTTCAACTGGAAATGAAGTTTGTGTTACCAGCATACTAGGTGAAGGACGGCTTTAACACACACATATTTCTCAGAAATGAGCATGTGGAGAGACATTCGTTCATCTAGCACAAATGGACCGGGTTGCAGGAAAAACTTTTACTCTGGATTCTGAGTCTGTGTCCTATAGCCGGTTTGATTTTCCTGCAGTTTTCAATGTGAAACCGAGTTGGAGCTAGTACCTCCCCATAAATACATATGGTGTGTAGTTTGCAAATGAAAGGAAACTTTGTTCTTCCAACAAGCTATATGATGGACGGCTTTCACCCACACTTATCTCTCAGAACAGTGCATGTGGAGAGACGTTCGTTCATCTAGCACATTGGGAAAGGGTTTCAAGAGAAACTTTTAATCTGGGTTCTCAGTTTGTTTCCTACTGCCTGTATGAAGTTCCTGCAGTTTTCACTGTAAAACCGAGCTGTAGCTAGTACCTCCCCATATATATGTATGGAGTGTAGATAGCAAATGTAAAGAAACTTTGTGTTCCCAACAAGCTAGGTGAAGGACTGCTTTCAGACACAATTGTCTCTCAGAACTGAGCATGTGGAGAGACTTTCGTTCATTTAGCACATTGACCGGGTTGCAAGAGAAGCATCTCCTCTGGTTTCTCAGTCTCTTTCCTAGTCTGGTTTGAAGTTCCTGCAGTTTTAAATGTAAAACCGAGTTGGAGCTTTTACCTCCCCCTATATATGTATGGAGTGTTCTTTGCAACTGAAAAGAAACTTTGTTTTCCCAACAAGCTGGGTGATGTACGGCTTTCACACACAATTTACTCTCAGAACCGAGCCCGTGTAGAGACATTCGTTCATCTAGCACATAGGGAAAGTGTTTAAGGAGAAACTTTTAATCTGGGTTAACAATCTGTTTCCTAGTGCCGGTTTGAATTTCCTGCATTTTTCACTATAAAAGCGATTTGGATCTATTACCTCCCCATATATATGTATGGAGTGTTGTTTGCAACTGAAAAGTAAATTTGTGTTCCCATCAATCTAGGTGAAGGAAGGCTTTCACACAAACATCTCTCAAATCTGTGCATGTGGAGACACGTTCGTTCATCTAGCACAAACGGAAAGGGTGGCAGGGGAAACTTTTTCTCTGGTTTCTTAGTCTGTTTCCTAGTGCCGGTTTCAAGTTCCTGCAATTTTCAATGTAACAGAGAGTTGGCGCTAGTACCTCCCCATATATACGGATGGATTGTAGTTTGCAACTGAAAGGAAAATTTATGCTGTAAACAAGCTAGGTGATGGACGGCTTTCACACACACATCTCTCAGAACAGTGCATGTGGAGAGACATTCGTTCATCTAGCTCAATGGGAACGGGTTTCAGGGGAAACCTATATTCTGGGTTCTCAGTCTGTTTCCTAGTGCCGGTTTGACGTTCCTGCAGTTTTCACTGTAAAACCGAGTTGGAGTTTTTACCTCCGCATATATATGTATGAAGTGTAGTTTGCAACTGTAAAGAAACTTTGTGTTCCCATCAAGGTAGGTGAACTTCGGCTTTAACACTCATTTACCTCTCAGAACACAGTCCGTGTAGAGACGTTCGTTCGTCTAGCACATAGGGAACGGGTTTCAAGGGAAAATTTTATTCTGGGTTCTCAGTGTGTTTCTTTGTGCCGGTTTGAAATTCCTGCAGTTTTCACTGTAAAACCGAGTTGGAGCTAGTATCATCCCATATAATATGTATGCAGTGTATTTTGAAACTGAAAAGAAACTTTTTGTTCCCATCAAGATAGGTGAACGATGGCTTTCACACACACTTATTTCTCATAACAGAGCACGTGTAGAGAGTTTCGTTCATCTAGCACATTGGGAACGGGTTTCAGTGGAAACTTTTATTCGGCGTTCCCGGTCTGTTTCCTAGTGCCGGTTTGAAGTTCCTGCAGTTTTCACTGTAAAACCGAGTGGAGCTAGTACCACCCCATATATATGTATGGAGTGTAGTTTATAACTGAAAAGAAAGTTTGTGTTCCAAACAAGTGAGTTGAAGGACGGCTTTCACACACAAATATCTCTCAGAACTGAGCATGTGGAGAGAAGTTCGTTCATCTAGCACAAAGGGAACGGGTCACAGGAGAAACTTTTACTCTGGTTTCTGAGTCTGTTTCCTAGTGCTGGGATGAAGTTCCTGCAGTTTTCACTATAAAATCGAGTTAGAGCTAGTACCTCCCCATACATATTTATGGAGTGTAGTGTGCAAATGAAAAGAAACTTTCTTTTCACAACAAGCCATGTGAACGACGGCTTTCAAACACAATTATCTCTCAGAACTGAGCATGTGGAGAGACTTTCGTTCATCTAGCACTTTGGGAACGGGTTTCAGTAAAAATTTTTAATCTGGTTTCCTAGTCTGTTTCCTAGTGCCGGTTTCAAGTTCCTGCAATTTTAAGTGTAAAACGGAGTTGGAGTTAGAACCTCCCCATATACATTTATGGATTGTAATTTGCAAATGAAAAGAAACATTGTGTTGCCAAAAAGCTATGTGAAGAACGGCTTTCACACACTCTTATCTCTCAGAATAGAGCACGTGTAGAGATATTGGTTCATCTAGCAAATTGAGAACGGTTTTCAGGAGAAACATTCATTCTAGGTTCCCAGTCTGTTTCCTAGTGCCGGTTTGAAGTTCCTGCAGTTTTCACTGTAATACCAATTTGGAGATAGTAACTCCCCATATAAATATATGGAGTGTATTTTGCAACTGAAAAGAAACTTTGTGTTCCCATCAAGCTAGGTGAACGACGGCTTTCATACACAATTATCTCTCAGAAATGAGCATTTGGAGAACCGTTCGTTCATCTAGCACAAAGGGACTGGGTTGAAGTAGAAACATTTACTCTGGATTCTCAGTCTGTTTCCTAATGCCGGTTTGAATTTCCTTCAGTTTTCAGTGTAAAGTCGAGTTGGTGCTTGTACCTCCCCATCTATTTGTATGGAGTGTAGTTTGCAAAATAAAAGAAACTTTGTGTTTCCAGCAAGCTACGTGATGGACGGCTTTAACACACATATATCTCTCAGAACACTGCATGTGGAGAGACGTTCGTTCATCTAGCACTTTGAGAACGGATTTCCGGAGAATCTTTTTTTGTGGGTTTTCAGTTTGTTTCCTAGTGCCGATTTCAAGTTCCTGCAATTTTCACTGTAAAAAATTTTGGAGATAATACCTCCCCATATATATATATGGAGTGTAATTTGCAACTTAAAAGAAACTTTGTGTTTCCAATAAGCTAGGTGATGTACGGCTTTCACACACAATTATTTCTCAGAACAGAGCCCGTGTAGAGACGTTCGTTCATCTAGCTCATTGGGAACGGGTTTAAGGAGAAACTTTTAATCTGTGTTAACAGTGTGTTTCCTAGGGCCGGTTTGAAGATCCTGCATTTTTCAGTATAAAACCGAGTTGGATCTATTTCCTCCCCATATATATGTATGGAGTGTAGTTCGCAACTGAAATGAAACTTTGTGTTCCCATCAAGCTAGGTGAAGGAAGGCTTTCACACAAACATCTCTCAAATCTGTGCATGTGGAGAGACGTTCGTTCATCTAGCACAAACGGAAAGGGTGGCATGGGAAACTTTTTCTCTGGTTTCATAGTCTGTTTACTAGTGCCGGTTTGAAGTTCCTGCAATTTCCAATGTAAAATCGAGTTTGAGCTTGTACCTCCCCATCTATATGTATGGAGTGTAGTTAGCAAATGAAAAGAAACTTTGTGTTTCCAACAAGCTAAGTGATGGGCTGCTTTCACACACACTTATCTCTCATTACAGAGCACGTGTAGAGACGTTCGTTTATCTAGCACATTGTGAAAGGGTTTCAGGAGATACTTATAATCTGTTCTCCCAGTCTGTTTCCTAGTGCCGGTTTGAAGTTCCTGCAGTTTTCTTTGTAAAACCGAGTTGGGGCTTGTACATCCCCATATATATTTATGGATTGTAGAATCCAACTGAAAGGAAATTCTGTGCTGCGAACAATCTAGGTGAGAGCCGGCTTTCACACAAACATCTCTCAATATTCTACATGTGGAGAGACGTTCGTTAATATAGCAAAAACGGAAAGGGTGGCAGGGGAAACGTTTTCTCTGGTTTCTCAGTCTGTTTCCTAGTGCCAGTTAGAAGTTCCTGCAATTTTCAATGTAAAAGAGAGTTGAAGCTAGTACCTCCCCATATATAAGGATGGATTGTAGTTTGCAACTTGAAGGAAAATTTATGCTATAAACAAGCTAGGTGATGGACGGCTTTCACACACACATCTCTCAGAACAGTGCATGTGGAGAGACATTCGTTCATCTAGCACATTTGGAACGGGTTTCAGGAGAAATTTTTATTCTGGTTTCTCAGTCTGTTTCCTAGTGCCGGTTTGATGTTCCTGCAGTTTTCATTGTAAAACACAGTTGGTGTTTTTCCTCCGCATATATATGTATGAATAGTAGTTTGCTACTGGAAAGAAAGTTTGTGTTCCCATCAAGCTAGGTGAAGGACGGCTTTTACACACAATTATCTCTCAGAACTAAGCATGTGGTCAGACTTTCGTTCTTCTAGTACAAAGGGAACGGGTTGTAGGAGCTACTTTTACTCTGGTTTCTCAGTCTTTTTCCTAGTGCCGGTTTGAAGTTACAGCAGGTTTCACTATGAAATCGTGTTGGAGCTAGTACCTCCCCATATATATGTATGGAGTGTAGTTTGCAACTGAAAAGAAACTTTGTGTTCCCAGCAAGCTAGGTGAAGGACGGCTTTCACACACACTTATCTCTCAGAACTGAGCATGTGGAGAGACGTTCGTTCATCTAGCAGAAAGGGAACGGGTTGCTGGAGAAACTTTTACTCTGATTTCTCAGTCTGTTTCTAGTTCCGGTTTGAATTTCCTGTAGTTTTCACTGTAAAACCGAGTTGGAGCTAGTACCTCCCCATATATATGCATGTGTGTATTTACCCCCTGAAAAGACTCTGTTTTCCCATCAACTATGTTTTCTGATGCCATGCACAATTATTTATATTTCAGAATTGAGAATGAGAAGAGAAGTTCGATCATCCAGTATAAATGGAACGGACTGTAGTAGAAAAAATTACTCTGGTTTCTCAGTACCTTATCCTAGATCCGGTTAATATTTCATGAAGTTTTTCTGTTAAGCTGAGTTGGAGCAAATAATCCCCATTTATATGTATGTAGGGCAGTTTGCAAAAAAAAACAAATGTTTTCTCAACAACCTAGAAGATTGAAGACTTCCAACACACTTAACACGCACTATTCAACTTATACAGAGACGTTCGTTCATCTAGCAAAAGGGAGTGGTTTCAGTAGAAAGACTTATAATGGTTTCTTAGTCTGTTTCCTAGTGCCGGTTTAAAGTTCATGCGGCTTTCAGAGCAAAACGGAGTAGGAGCTAGTACATCCCAATAAATATATATGTAGTGTTGTTTCCAAAAGAAAAGAAACTTTGTGTTCCCAGGAAGATAGGTGAAAGACGGCTTTTATGGACAATTATCTCTCAGAAATGAGCTTGAGGAGAGACCTTCGTTCATATAGCATAAAGGTAATGTTTTCCAGTTGAAACACTTATCCTGTTTTCTCAGTATTTTTCCTGGAGTCAGTCTGAACTTCATGCAGATAGCATTGAAAATCAAAGTGGCAGCTAGTACTTCCCCTTATAAATGAATGTACGGTTTTTAGGAACTAAAAAGAAACTTAATGTTAAAAACAAGATAGGTGAAGGAGGTCTTTCACACACATTTATCACTCAGAAATGACCATTAGGAGAGACATTTGTTCATCTAGCACAAAGAGAATGGGATGCAGGAGAAACAATTACTCCGGATTCTCAGTCTGTTTCCTAGTGCTGTTTATACTTCCAGCACTTTTCAGTATAAAACAGAGTTGGAGATATTACATCCCCATATATATGTGTGGAGTGTAGTTTGCTTCTGAAAGGAAATTTTGAGTTCCAAAAAAGCTAGGTTAGGGACGGCTGTCACACACACTTAACTCTCAGAAGAGCATGTAGAGGGAAGTTTGTTCATCTAGCACAAACGGAACGGTTTACAAGAGGTAGATTTACTCTGGTTTCTCAGTCTGTTCCCTAGAGCCGGTTTGAAGTTCCGGCATTTTTCACTGTAAAACCGAGTTGGAGCTACTACCTCCCCATATATATGTATGCAGTATAGTTTGCAACTGAAAAGAAAGTTTGTGTTCCCATCAAGCTAGGTGAAGGACGGCTTTCACACAAATATTTGTCAAAACTGTGCATGTGGAGAGACGTTCGTTCATCTAGCATATTGGGAGCGGGTTTCAGGAGAATCTTTTATTGTGGGTTTTCAGTCTGTTTCCTAGTGCCGTTTTGAAGTTCCTGCAATTTTCACTGTAAAACAGAGTTGGAGATAATACCTCCCCATATATATGTATGGAGTGTAGTTGGCAACTTAAAAGAAATTTTGTGCTGCCAAAAAGCTAGGAGATGTTCGGCTTTCACACACAATTATCACTCAGAACAGAGCACGTGTAGAGACGTTCTTTCATCTAGCACATTGGGAACGGATTTAAGGAGAAACCTTTAATCTGGTTTAACAGTGTGTTTCCTAGTGCCGGTTTGAAGATCCTGCATTTTTCACTATAATACCTAGTTGAATCTACTACCTCCCCATATATATGTATGTAGTGTAGTTTGCAACTGAAAAAAGCTTTGTGTTCCCTTCAAACTAAGAGAAGGACGGCTTTCACACAAATATCTCTGAAAATTCTTCTTGTGGATAGAAGTTCGTTCATGTAGCACAAACGGAAAGGGTGGCAGGGGAAAAACTTTCTCTTGTTTGTCAGTCTGTTTCCTAGTGCCAGTTTGAAGTTCCTGCAATTTTCAATGTAAAACAGAGTTGGAGCTAGCACCTCCCCATATATACGGATTGATTGTAGTTTGCAACTTAAAGGAAAATTTATGCTGTAAACAAGCTAGGTGATGGACGGCTTTCACACACACATCTCTCAGAAGTGTGCATGTGGAGAGACATTCGTTCATCTAGCACATTGGGAACGGGTTTCAGGAGGAAATTTTATTCTGGGTTCTCAGTCTGTTTCCTACTGCCAGTTTGATGTTCCTGCAGTTTTCACTGTAAAAGTGAGTTGGGGTTTTGACCTCCTCATATATATGTATGAAGTGTAGTTTGCAACTGAAAAGAAACTTTGTGTTCCCATCAAGCTAGGTGAAGGACGTCTTTTACACACATTTATCTCTCAGAACTGAGCATGTGGACAGACTTTCGTTCATCTAGCACAAATGGAACGGTTTGTAGGAGCTACTATTACTCTGGTTTCTCAGTCTGTTTCCTAGTGCTGATTTGAAGTTCCAGCAGTTTTCACTATAAAATCGAGTTGGAGCTACTACCTCCACATATATGTATGGAATGTAGTATGCAACTGAAAAGAAATTTGTGATCCCGTCAAGCTAGTTGAACTACGGCTTCACACAATTATCTCTCAATACTGCACATGAGAAGAGACGTTCGTTCATCTAGCACAAAGGGACTGGGTTTCAGTAGAAACATTTACTCTAGATTCTCAGTCTGTTTCCTAGTGCCGTTATGAAGTTCCTGCAGATTTCACTGTAAAATCGCGTTTGAGCTTGTACTTCCCTATAGATTATTATTGAGTGTAGTTTGCAAATGAAAAGAAACTTTGTTTTGCCAACAAGTTAAGTGATGGACGGCTTTCACACACACTTATCTCTCAGAACAGAGCACGTGTAGAGAAGTTCGTTCATCTAGCACATTGGGAACGCTTTTAAGGAGAAACTTTTAATCTGGGTTAACAGTGTATTTCCTAGTGCCGGTTTGAAGATCCTGCAGTTTTCACTGTAAATCGGCGTTGGAAATAGTACCTCCCCAGATATATGTATGGAGTGTAGTTTGCAACTGAAAACAAACTTTGTGTTCCCATCAAGCTAGGTGAAAGACGGCTTTCACACAAACGTCTCTCAAAATTCTGCATGTGGAGAGACGTTCGTTCATCTAGCACAAACGGAAAGGGTGGCAGGGGAAAATATGTCTCTGGTATCTCAGTCTCTTTCCTAGTGCCAGTTTGAAGTCCCTGCAATTTTCAATGTAAAATAGAGTTGGTGCTAGCACCTCCCAATAAATACGGATTGATTGTAATTGGCAACTTAAAGGAAAATTTATGCTGTAAACAAGCTAGATTATGGACGGCTTTCACACACACATCTCTGAGAAAAGTGCGTGTGGAGAGACATTAGTTCATCAAGCACATTGGGAACGGGTTTCAGGAGAAAATTTTATTCTGGGTTCTCAGTCTGTTTCCTAGTGCCGGTTTGATGTTCCTGCAGTTTTCACTGTAAAACCGAGTTGGGGTTTTGACCTCTGCATTTATATGTATGAAGTGTATTTTGCAACTGAAAGAAACTTTGTTTTCCCATCAAGCTAGGTGAAGGACGTCTTTTACACACATTTATGTCTCAGAACTGAGCATGTGGAAAGACTTTCGCTCATCTAGCACAAATGGAACGGGTTGTAGGGGCTACTTTTACTCTAGATTCTCAGTCAGTTTCCTAGTGCTGATTTGAAGTTCCAGCAGATTTCACTATGAATTCGTGTTGGAGCTAGTACCTCCCCATACATATTTATGGAGTGTAGTTTGCAACTGAAAGAATCTTTCTTTTCCCAGCAAGCCAAGTGAATGACGGCTTTCAAACACAATTATCTCTCAGAACTGTGCATGTGGAGAGTCTTTCGTTCATCTAGCACATTTGGAACGGTTTTCAGTAGAAAATTTTAATCTGGTTTCCTAGTCTGTTTCCTAGTGCCGGTTTCAATTTCCTGCAATTTTCACTGTAAAACCGAGTTGGAGTTAGAACCTCCCCATATATATGTACGGATTGTAATTTGCAAATGAAAAGACACATTGTGTTGCCAATAAGCTATGTGAAGTACGGCTTTCACACACACATATCTCTCAGAACAGAGCACGTGTAGAGATATTCGTTCATCTAGCACAATGGGAACTGTTTTCAGGAGAAACTTTCATTCTGAGTTCCCAGTGTGTTTCCTAGTCCCGGTTTGAAGTTCCTTCAGTTTTCACTCTAAAACCGAGTTGGAGCTATTACCTCCCCTTATATATGTATGGAGTGTGTTTTGCATGTGAAAAGAAACTTTGTGTTCCCAACAACTAGGTGAAGGACGGCTTTCACACAAACATCTCTCAGAAATGTGCATGTGGAGAGACGTTCGCTCATCAAGCACCAAGGGAACGGGTTGTAGGGGCTACTTTTACTCTAGATTCTCAGTCAGTTTCCTAGTGCTGATTTGAAGTTCCAGCAGATTTCACTATGAATTCGTGTTGGAGCTAGTACCTCCCCATACATATTTATGGAGTGTAGTTTGCAACTGAAAGAAACTTTCTTTTCCCAGCAAGCCAAGTGAATGACGGCTTTCAAACACAATTATCTCTCAGAACTGTGCATGTGGAGAGTCTTTCGTTCATCTAGCACATTTGGAACGGTTTTCAGTAGAAAATTTTAATCTGGTTTCCTAGTCTGTTTCCTAGTGCCGGTTTCAATTTCCTGCAATTTTCACTGTAAAACCGAGTTGGAGTTAGAACCTCCCCATATATATGTACGGATTGTAATTTGCAAATGAAAAGACACATTGTGTTGCCAATAAGCTATGTGAAGGACGGCTTTCACACACACATATCTCTCAGAACAGAGCACGTGTAGAGATATTCGTTCATCTAGCACAATGGGAACTGTTTTCAGGAGAAACTTTCATTCTGAGTTCCCAGTGTGTTTCCTAGTCCCGGTTTGAAGTTCCTTCAGTTTTCACTCTAAAACCGAGTTGGAGCTATTACCTCCCCTTATATATGTATGGAGTGTGTTTTGCATGTGAAAAGAAACTTTGTGTTCCCAACAACTAGGTGAAGGACGGCTTTCACACAAACATCTCTCAGAAATGTGCATGTGGAGAGACGTTCGCTCATCAAGCACCAAGGGAACGGTTTGAATGAGAAAGTTTTATTCTGGTTTCTAATTTTGTTTCCTAGTGCCAGTTTGAATTTACTGCTGTATTCAGTGTAAAAGAGTGTTGGAACTAGTAATCCCCTATGTATTTGTATGGAGTGTAGTTTGCAACTGAAAAGAATCTTTGTGTTCCCAACAAGCTACGTGAAGGACGGCTTTCACACACACTTATCTCTCAGACCTGAGCTTGTGGAGAGACGTTCGTTCATGTAGCACAAAACGAACGGCTTGCAGGGGAAACTTTTACTCTGGTTCTCGTTCTGTTTCCTATTGCTGGTTTGAACTTCCTGAAATTTTCCCTGTAAAACCGACTTGGAGCGACTGCCTCCCCATATATATGTATGGGTAGCAGATTTCAACTGGAAATGAAGTTTGTGTTACCAGCATACTAGGTGAAGGACGGCTTTAACACACACATATTTCTCAGAAATGAGCATGTGGAGAGACATTCGTTCATCTAGCACAAATGGACCGGGTTGCAGGAAAAACTTTTACTCTGGATTCTGAGTCTGTGTCCTATAGCCGGTTTGATTTTCCTGCAGTTTTCAATGTGAAACCGAGTTGGAGCTAGTACCTCCCCATAAATACATATGGTGTGTAGTTTGCAAATGAAAGGAAACTTTGTTCTTCCAACAAGCTATATGATGGACGGCTTTCACCCACACTTATCTCTCAGAACAGTGCATGTGGAGAGACGTTCGTTCATCTAGCACATTGGGAAAGGGTTTCAAGAGAAACTTTTAATCTGGGTTCTCAGTTTGTTTCCTACTGCCTGTATGAAGTTCCTGCAGTTTTCACTGTAAAACCGAGCTGTAGCTAGTACCTCCCCATATATATGTATGGAGTGTAGATAGCAAATGTAAAGAAACTTTGTGTTCCCTACAAGCTAAGTGAAGGACTGCTTTCAGACACAATTGTCTCTCAGAACTGAGCATGTGGAGAGACTTTCGTTCATTTAGCACATTGACCGGGTTGCAAGAGAAGCATCTCCTCTGGTTTCTCAGTCTCTTTCCTAGTCCGGTTTGAAGTTCCTGCAGTTTTAAATGTAAAACCGAGTTGGAGCTTTTACCTCCCCCTATATATGTATGGAGTGTTCTTTGCAACTGAAAAGAAACTTTGTTTTCCCAACAAGCTGGGTGATGTACGGCTTTCACACACAATTTACTCTCAGAACCGAGCCCGTGTAGAGACATTCGTTCATCTAGCACATAGGGAAAGGGTTTAAGGAGAAACTTTTAACCTGTGTTAACAATCTGTTTCCTAGTGCCGGTTTGAATTTCCTGCATTTTTCACTATAAAACCGATTTGGATCTATTACCTCCCCATATATATGTATGGAGGGTTGTTTGCAACTGAAAAGAAAATTTGTGTAACCATCAATCTAGGTGAAGGAAGGCTTTCACACAAACATCTCTCAAATCTGTGCATGTGGAGACACGTTCGTTCATCTAGCACAAACGGAAAGGGTGGCAGGGGAAAGTATTTCTCTGGATTCTTAGTCTGTTTCCTAGTGCCGGTTTCAAGTTCCTGCAATTTTCAATGTAACAGAGAGTTGGCGCTAGTACCTCCCCATATATACGGATGGATTGTAGTTTGCAACTGAAAGGAAAATTTATGCTGTAAACAAGCTAGGTGATGGACGGCTTTCACACACACATCTCTCAGAACAGTGCATGTGGAGAGACATTCGTTCATCTAGCTCAATGGGAACGGGTTTCAGGGGAAACCTATATTCTGGGTTCTCAGTCTGTTTCCTAGTGCCGGTTTGACGTTCCTGCATTTTTCACTGTAAAACCGAGTTGGAGTTTTTACCTCCGCATATATATGTATGAAGTGTAGTTTGCAACTGTAAAGAAACTTTGTGTTCCCATCAAGGTAGGTGAACTTCGGCTTTAACACTCATTTACCTCTCAGAACACAGTCCGTGTAGAGATGTTCGTTCGTCTAGCACATAGGGAACGGGTTTCAAGGGAAAATTTTATTCTGGGTTCTCAGTGTGTTTCTTTGTGCCGGTTTGAAATTCCTGCAGTTTTCACTGTAAAACCGAGTTGGAGCTAGTATCATCCCATATAATGTGTATGCAGTGTATTTTGAAACTGAAAAGAAACTTTTTGTTCCCATCAAGATAGGTGAACGATGGCTTTCACACACACTTATTTCTCATAACAGAGCACGTGTAGAGAGTTTCGTTCATCTAGCACATTGGGAACGGGTTTCAGTGGAAACTTTTATTCGGCGTTCCCGGTCTGTTTCCTAGTGCCGGTTTGAAGTTCCTGCAGTTTTCACTGTAAAACCGAGTGGAGCTAGTACCACCCCATATATATGTATGGAGTGTAGTTTATAACTGAAAAGAAAGTTTGTGTTCCAAACAAGTGAGTTGAAGGACGGCTTTCACACACAAATATCTCTCAGAACTGAGCATGTGGAGAGAAGTTCGTTCATCTAGCACAAAGGGAACGGGTCGCAGGAGAAACTTTTACTCTGGTTTCTGAGTCTGTTTCCTAGTGCTGGGATGAAGTTCCTGCAGTTTTCACTATAAAATCGAGTTAGAGCTAGTACCTCCCCATACATATTTATGGAGTGTAGTGTGCAAATGAAAAGAAACTTTCTTTTCACAACAAGCCATGTGAACGACGGCTTTCAAACACAATTATCTCTCAGAACTGAGCATGTGGAGAGACTTTCGTTCATCTAGCACTTTGGGAACGGGTTTCAGTAGAAATTTTTAATCTGGTTTCCTAGTCTGTTTCCTAGTGCCGGTTTCAAGTTCCTGCAATTTTAAGTGTAAAACGGAGTTGGAGTTAGAACCTCCCCATATATATTTATGGATTGTAATTTGCAAATGAAAAGAAACTTTGTGTTGCCAAAAAGCTATGTGAAGAACGGCTTTCACACACTCTTATCTCTCAGAATAGAGCACGTGTAGAGATATTCGTTCATCTAGCACAATGGGAACTGTTTTCAGGAGAAACTTTCATTCTGAGTTCCCAGTGTGTTTCCTAGTCCCGGTTTGAAGTTCCTTCAGTTTTCACTCTAAAACCGAGTTGGAGCTATTACCTCCCCTTATATATGTATGGAGTGTGTTTTGCATGTGAAAAGAAACTTTGTGTTCCCAACAACTAGGTGAAGGACGGCTTTCACACAAACATCTCTCAGAAATGTGCATGTGGAGAGACGTTCGCTCATCAAGCACCAAGGGAACGGTTTGAATGAGAAAGTTTTATTCTGGTTTCTAATTTTGTTTCCTAGTGCCAGTTTGAATTTACTGCTGTATTCAGTGTAAAAGAGTGTTGGAACTAGTAATTCCCTATGTATTTGTATGGAGTGTAGTTTGCAACTGAAAAGAATCTTTGTGTTCCCAACAAGCTACGTGAAGGACGGCTTTCACACACACTTATCTCTCAGACCTGAGCTTGTGGAGAGACGTTCGTTCATGTAGCACAAAACGAACGGCTTGCAGGGGAAACTTTTCCTCTGGTTCTCGTTCTGTTTCCTATTGCTGGTTTGAACTTCCTGAAATTTTCCCTGTAAAACCGACTTGGAGCGACTGCCTCCCCATATATATGTATGGGTAGCAGATTTCAACTGGAAATGAAGTTTGTGTTACCAGCATACTAGGTGAAGGACGGCTTTAACACACACATATTTCTCAGAAATGAGCATGTGGAGAGACATTCGTTCATCTAGCACAAATGGACCGGGTTGCAGGAAAAACTTTTACTCTGGATTCTGAGTCTGTGTCCTATAGCCGGTTTGATTTTCCTGCAGTTTTCAATGTGAAACCGAGTTGGAGCTAGTACCTCCCCATAAATACATATGGTGTGTAGTTTGCAAATGAAAGGGAACTTTGTTCTTCCAACAAGCTATATGATGGACGGCTTTCACCCACACTTATCTCTCAGAACAGTGCATGTGGAGAGACGTTCGTTCATCTAGCACATTGGGAAAGGGTTTCAAGAGAAACTTTTAATCTGGGTTCTCAGTTTGTTTCCTACTGCCTGTATGAAGTTCCTGCAGTTTTCACTGTAAAACCGAGCTGTAGCTAGTACCTCCCCATATATATGTATGGAGTGTAGATAGCAAATGTAAAGAAACTTTGTGTTCCCTACAAGCTAAGTGAAGGACTGCTTTCAGACACAATTGTCTCTCAGAACTGAGCATGTGGAGAGACTTTCGTTCATTTAGCACATTGACCGGGTTGCAAGAGAAGCATCTCCTCTGGTTTCTCAGTCTCTTTCCTAGTCCGGTTTGAAGTTCCTGCAGTTTTAAATGTAAAACCGAGTTGGAGCTTTTACCTCCCCCTATATATGTATGGAGTGTTCTTTGCAACTGAAAAGAAACTTTGTTTTCCCAACAAGCTGGGTGATGTACGGCTTTCACACACAATTTACTCTCAGAACCGAGCCCGTGTAGAGACATTCGTTCATCTAGCACATAGGGAAAGGGTTTAAGGAGAAACTTTTAACCTGTGTTAACAATCTGTTTCCTAGTGCCGGTTTGAATTTCCTGCATTTTTCACTATAAAACCGATTTGGATCTATTACCTCCCCATATATATGTATGGAGGGTTGTTTGCAACTGAAAAGAAAATTTGTGTTCCCATCAATCTAGGTGAAGGAAGGCTTTCACACAAACATCTCTCAAATCTGTGCATGTGGAGACACGTTCGTTCATCTAGCACAAACGGAAAGGGTGGCAGGGGAAAGTATTTCTCTGGATTCTTAGTCTGTTTCCTAGTGCCGGTTTCAAGTTCCTGCAATTTTCAATGTAACAGAGAGTTGGCGCTAGTACCTCCCCATATATACGGATGGATTGTAGTTTGCAACTGAAAGGAAAATTTATGCTGTAAACAAGCTAGGTGATGGACGGCTTTCACACACACATCTCTCAGAACAGTGCATGTGGAGAGACATTCGTTCATCTAGCTCAATGGGAACGGGTTTCAGGGGAAACCTATATTCTGGGTTCTCAGTCTGTTTCCTAGTGCCGGTTTGACGTTCCTGCATTTTTCACTGTAAAACCGAGTTGGAGTTTTTACCTCCGCATATATATGTATGAAGTGTAGTTTGCAACTGTAAAGAAACTTTGTGTTCCCATCAAGGTAGGTGAACTTCGGCTTTAACACTCATTTACCTCTCAGAACACAGTCCGTGTAGAGATGTTCGTTCGTCTAGCACATAGGGAACGGGTTTCAAGGGAAAATTTTATTCTGGGTTCTCAGTGTGTTTCTTTGTGCCGGTTTGAAATTCCTGCAGTTTTCACTGTAAAACCGAGTTGGAGCTAGTATCATCCCATATAATGTGTATGCAGTGTATTTTGAAACTGAAAAGAAACTTTTTGTTCCCATCAAGATAGGTGAACGATGGCTTTCACACACACTTATTTCTCATAACAGAGCACGTGTAGAGAGTTTCGTTCATCTAGCACATTGGGAACGGGTTTCAGTGGAAACTTTTATTCGGCGTTCCCGGTCTGTTTCCTAGTGCCGGTTTGAAGTTCCTGCAGTTTTCACTGTAAAACCGAGTGGAGCTAGTACCACCCCATATATATGTATGGAGTGTAGTTTATAACTGAAAAGAAAGTTTGTGTTCCAAACAAGTGAGTTGAAGGACGGCTTTCACACACAAATATCTCTCAGAACTGAGCATGTGGAGAGAAGTTCGTTCATCTAGCACAAAGGGAACGGGTCGCAGGAGAAACTTTTACTCTGGTTTCTGAGTCTGTTTCCTAGTGCTGGGATGAAGTTCCTGCAGTTTTCACTATAAAATCGAGTTAGAGCTAGTACCTCCCCATACATATTTATGGAGTGTAGTGTGCAAATGAAAAGAAACTTTCTTTTCACAACAAGCCATGTGAACGACGGCTTTCAAACACAATTATCTCTCAGAACTGAGCATGTGGAGAGACTTTCGTTCATCTAGCACTTTGGGAACGGGTTTCAGTAGAAATTTTTAATCTGGTTTCCTAGTCTGTTTCCTAGTGCCGGTTTCAAGTTCCTGCAATTTTAAGTGTAAAACGGAGTTGGAGTTAGAACCTCCCCATATATATGTACGGATTGTAATTTGCAAATGAAAAGACACATTGTGTTGCCAATAAGCTATGTGAAGTACGGCTTTCACACACACATATCTCTCAGAACAGAGCACGTGTAGAGATATTCGTTCATCTAGCACAATGGGAACTGTTTTCAGGAGAAACTTTCATTCTGAGTTCCCAGTGTGTTTCCTAGTCCCGGTTTGAAGTTCCTTCAGTTTTCACTCTAAAACCGAGTTGGAGCTATTACCTCCCCTTATATATGTATGGAGTGTGTTTTGCATGTGAAAAGAAACTTTGTGTTCCCAACAACTAGGTGAAGGACGGCTTTCACACAAACATCTCTCAGAAATGTGCATGTGGAGAGACGTTCGCTCATCAAGCACCAAGGGAACGGGTTGTAGGGGCTACTTTTACTCTAGATTCTCAGTCAGTTTCCTAGTGCTGATTTGAAGTTCCAGCAGATTTCACTATGAATTCGTGTTGGAGCTAGTACCTCCCCATACATATTTATGGAGTGTAGTTTGCAACTGAAAGAAACTTTCTTTTCCCAGCAAGCCAAGTGAATGACGGCTTTCAAACACAATTATCTCTCAGAACTGTGCATGTGGAGAGTCTTTCGTTCATCTAGCACATTTGGAACGGTTTTCAGTAGAAAATTTTAATCTGGTTTCCTAGTCTGTTTCCTAGTGCCGGTTTCAATTTCCTGCAATTTTCACTGTAAAACCGAGTTGGAGTTAGAACCTCCCCATATATATGTACGGATTGTAATTTGCAAATGAAAAGACACATTGTGTTGCCAATAAGCTATGTGAAGGACGGCTTTCACACACACATATCTCTCAGAACAGAGCACGTGTAGAGATATTCGTTCATCTAGCACAATGGGAACTGTTTTCAGGAGAAACTTTCATTCTGAGTTCCCAGTGTGTTTCCTAGTCCCGGTTTGAAGTTCCTTCAGTTTTCACTCTAAAACCGAGTTGGAGCTATTACCTCCCCTTATATATGTATGGAGTGTGTTTTGCATGTGAAAAGAAACTTTGTGTTCCCAACAACTAGGTGAAGGACGGCTTTCACACAAACATCTCTCAGAAATGTGCATGTGGAGAGACGTTCGCTCATCAAGCACCAAGGGAACGGTTTGAATGAGAAAGTTTTATTCTGGTTTCTAATTTTGTTTCCTAGTGCCAGTTTGAATTTACTGCTGTATTCAGTGTAAAAGAGTGTTGGAACTAGTAATTCCCTATGTATTTGTATGGAGTGTAGTTTGCAACTGAAAAGAATCTTTGTGTTCCCAACAAGCTACGTGAAGGACGGCTTTCACACACACTTATCTCTCAGACCTGAGCTTGTGGAGAGACGTTCGTTCATGTAGCACAAAACGAACGGCTTGCAGGGGAAACTTTTACTCTGGTTCTCGTTCTGTTTCCTATTGCTGGTTTGAACTTCCTGAAATTTTCCCTGTAAAACCGACTTGGAGCGACTGCCTCCCCATATATATGTATGGGTAGCAGATTTCAACTGGAAATGAAGTTTGTGTTACCAGCATACTAGGTGAAGGACGGCTTTAACACACACATATTTCTCAGAAATGAGCATGTGGAGAGACATTCGTTCATCTAGCACAAATGGACCGGGTTGCAGGAAAAACTTTTACTCTGGATTCTGAGTCTGTGTCCTATAGCCGGTTTGATTTTCCTGCAGTTTTCAATGTGAAACCGAGTTGGAGCTAGTACCTCCCCATAAATACATATGGTGTGTAGTTTGCAAATGAAAGGAAACTTTGTTCTTCCAACAAGCTATATGATGGACGGCTTTCACCCACACTTATCTCTCAGAACAGTGCATGTGGAGAGACGTTCGTTCATCTAGCACATTGGGAAAGGGTTTCAAGAGAAACTTTTAATCTGGGTTCTCAGTTTGTTTCCTACTGCCTGTATGAAGTTCCTGCAGTTTTCACTGTAAAACCGAGCTGTAGCTAGTACCTCCCCATATATATGTATGGAGTGTAGATAGCAAATGTAAAGAAACTTTGTGTTCCCTACAAGCTAAGTGAAGGACTGCTTTCAGACACAATTGTCTCTCAGAACTGAGCATGTGGAGAGACTTTCGTTCATTTAGCACATTGACCGGGTTGCAAGAGAAGCATCTCCTCTGGTTTCTCAGTCTCTTTCCTAGTCCGGTTTGAAGTTCCTGCAGTTTTAAATGTAAAACCGAGTTGGAGCTTTTACCTCCCCCTATATATGTATGGAGTGTTCTTTGCAACTGAAAAGAAACTTTGTTTTCCCAACAAGCTGGGTGATGTACGGCTTTCACACACAATTTACTCTCAGAACCGAGCCCGTGTAGAGACATTCGTTCATCTAGCACATAGGGAAAGGGTTTAAGGAGAAACTTTTAACCTGTGTTAACAATCTGTTTCCTAGTGCCGGTTTGAATTTCCTGCATTTTTCACTATAAAACCGATTTGGATCTATTACCTCCCCATATATATGTATGGAGTGTTGTTTGCAACTGAAAAGAAAATTTGTGTAACCATCAATCTAGGTGAAGGAAGGCTTTCACACAAACATCTCTCAAATCTGTGCATGTGGAGACACGTTCGTTCATCTAGCACAAACGGAAAGGGTGGCAGGGGAAAGTATTTCTCTGGATTCTTAGTCTGTTTCCTAGTGCCGGTTTCAAGTTCCTGCAATTTTCAATGTAACAGAGAGTTGGCGCTAGTACCTCCCCATATATACGGATGGATTGTAGTTTGCAACTGAAAGGAAAATTTATGCTGTAAACAAGCTAGGTGATGGACGGCTTTCACACACACATCTCTCAGAACAGTGCATGTGGAGAGACATTCGTTCATCTAGCTCAATGGGAACGGGTTTCAGGGGAAACCTATATTCTGGGTTCTCAGTCTGTTTCCTAGTGCCGGTTTGACGTTCCTGCATTTTTCACTGTAAAACCGAGTTGGAGTTTTTACCTCCGCATATATATGTATGAAGTGTAGTTTGCAACTGTAAAGAAACTTTGTGTTCCCATCAAGGTAGGTGAACTTCGGCTTTAACACTCATTTACCTCTCAGAACACAGTCCGTGTAGAGATGTTCGTTCGTCTAGCACATAGGGAACGGGTTTCAAGGGAAAATTTTATTCTGGGTTCTCAGTGTGTTTCTTTGTGCCGGTTTGAAATTCCTGCAGTTTTCACTGTAAAACCGAGTTGGAGCTAGTATCATCCCATATAATGTGTATGCAGTGTATTTTGAAACTGAAAAGAAACTTTTTGTTCCCATCAAGATAGGTGAACGATGGCTTTCACACACACTTATTTCTCATAACAGAGCACGTGTAGAGAGTTTCGTTCATCTAGCACATTGGGAACGGGTTTCAGTGGAAACTTTTATTCGGCGTTCCCGGTCTGTTTCCTAGTGCCGGTTTGAAGTTCCTGCAGTTTTCACTGTAAAACCGAGTGGAGCTAGTACCACCCCATATATATGTATGGAGTGTAGTTTATAACTGAAAAGAAAGTTTGTGTTCCAAACAAGTGAGTTGAAGGACGGCTTTCACACACAAATATCTCTCAGAACTGAGCATGTGGAGAGAAGTTCGTTCATCTAGCACAAAGGGAACGGGTCGCAGGAGAAACTTTTACTCTGGTTTCTGAGTCTGTTTCCTAGTGCTGGGATGAAGTTCCTGCAGTTTTCACTATAAAATCGAGTTAGAGCTAGTACCTCCCCATACATATTTATGGAGTGTAGTGTGCAAATGAAAAGAAACTTTCTTTTCACAACAAGCCATGTGAACGACGGCTTTCAAACACAATTATCTCTCAGAACTGAGCATGTGGAGAGACTTTCGTTCATCTAGCACTTTGGGAACGGGTTTCAGTAGAAATTTTTAATCTGGTTTCCTAGTCTGTTTCCTAGTGCCGGTTTCAAGTTCCTGCAATTTTAAGTGTAAAACGGAGTTGGAGTTAGAACCTCCCCATATATATTTATGGATTGTAATTTGCAAATGAAAAGAAACTTTGTGTTGCCAAAAAGCTATGTGAAGAACGGCTTTCACACACTCTTATCTCTCAGAATAGAGCACGTGTAGAGATATTCGTTCATCTAGCACAATGGGAACTGTTTTCAGGAGAAACTTTCATTCTGAGTTCCCAGTGTGTTTCCTAGTCCCGGTTTGAAGTTCCTTCAGTTTTCACTCTAAAACCGAGTTGGAGCTATTACCTCCCCTTATATATGTATGGAGTGTGTTTTGCATGTGAAAAGAAACTTTGTGTTCCCAACAACTAGGTGAAGGACGGCTTTCACACAAACATCTCTCAGAAATGTGCATGTGGAGAGACGTTCGCTCATCAAGCACCAAGGGAACGGTTTGAATGAGAAAGTTTTATTCTGGTTTCTAATTTTGTTTCCTAGTGCCAGTTTGAATTTACTGCTGTATTCAGTGTAAAAGAGTGTTGGAACTAGTAATTCCCTATGTATTTGTATGGAGTGTAGTTTGCAACTGAAAAGAATCTTTGTGTTCCCAACAAGCTACGTGAAGGACGGCTTTCACACACACTTATCTCTCAGACCTGAGCTTGTGGAGAGACGTTCGTTCATGTAGCACAAAACGAACGGCTTGCAGGGGAAACTTTTACTCTGGTTCTCGTTCTGTTTCCTATTGCTGGTTTGAACTTCCTGAAATTTTCCCTGTAAAACCGACTTGGAGCGACTGCCTCCCCATATATATGTATGGGTAGCAGATTTCAACTGGAAATGAAGTTTGTGTTACCAGCATACTAGGTGAAGGACGGCTTTAACACACACATATTTCTCAGAAATGAGCATGTGGAGAGACATTCGTTCATCTAGCACAAATGGACCGGGTTGCAGGAAAAACTTTTACTCTGGATTCTGAGTCTGTGTCCTATAGCCGGTTTGATTTTCCTGCAGTTTTCAATGTGAAACCGAGTTGGAGCTAGTACCTCCCCATAAATACATATGGTGTGTAGTTTGCAAATGAAAGGGAACTTTGTTCTTCCAACAAGCTATATGATGGACGGCTTTCACCCACACTTATCTCTCAGAACAGTGCATGTGGAGAGACGTTCGTTCATCTAGCACATTGGGAAAGGGTTTCAAGAGAAACTTTTAATCTGGGTTCTCAGTTTGTTTCCTACTGCCTGTATGAAGTTCCTGCAGTTTTCACTGTAAAACCGAGCTGTAGCTAGTACCTCCCCATATATATGTATGGAGTGTAGATAGCAAATGTAAAGAAACTTTGTGTTCCCTACAAGCTAAGTGAAGGACTGCTTTCAGACACAATTGTCTCTCAGAACTGAGCATGTGGAGAGACTTTCGTTCATTTAGCACATTGACCGGGTTGCAAGAGAAGCATCTCCTCTGGTTTCTCAGTCTCTTTCCTAGTCCGGTTTGAAGTTCCTGCAGTTTTAAATGTAAAACCGAGTTGGAGCTTTTACCTCCCCCTATATATGTATGGAGTGTTCTTTGCAACTGAAAAGAAACTTTGTTTTCCCAACAAGCTGGGTGATGTACGGCTTTCACACACAATTTACTCTCAGAACCGAGCCCGTGTAGAGACATTCGTTCATCTAGCACATAGGGAAAGGGTTTAAGGAGAAACTTTTAACCTGTGTTAACAATCTGTTTCCTAGTGCCGGTTTGAATTTCCTGCATTTTTCACTATAAAACCGATTTGGATCTATTACCTCCCCATATATATGTATGGAGGGTTGTTTGCAACTGAAAAGAAAATTTGTGTTCCCATCAATCTAGGTGAAGGAAGGCTTTCACACAAACATCTCTCAAATCTGTGCATGTGGAGACACGTTCGTTCATCTAGCACAAACGGAAAGGGTGGCAGGGGAAAGTATTTCTCTGGATTCTTAGTCTGTTTCCTAGTGCCGGTTTCAAGTTCCTGCAATTTTCAATGTAACAGAGAGTTGGCGCTAGTACCTCCCCATATATACGGATGGATTGTAGTTTGCAACTGAAAGGAAAATTTATGCTGTAAACAAGCTAGGTGATGGACGGCTTTCACACACACATCTCTCAGAACAGTGCATGTGGAGAGACATTCGTTCATCTAGCTCAATGGGAACGGGTTTCAGGGGAAACCTATATTCTGGGTTCTCAGTCTGTTTCCTAGTGCCGGTTTGACGTTCCTGCATTTTTCACTGTAAAACCGAGTTGGAGTTTTTACCTCCGCATATATATGTATGAAGTGTAGTTTGCAACTGTAAAGAAACTTTGTGTTCCCATCAAGGTAGGTGAACTTCGGCTTTAACACTCATTTACCTCTCAGAACACAGTCCGTGTAGAGATGTTCGTTCGTCTAGCACATAGGGAACGGGTTTCAAGGGAAAATTTTATTCTGGGTTCTCAGTGTGTTTCTTTGTGCCGGTTTGAAATTCCTGCAGTTTTCACTGTAAAACCGAGTTGGAGCTAGTATCATCCCATATAATGTGTATGCAGTGTATTTTGAAACTGAAAAGAAACTTTTTGTTCCCATCAAGATAGGTGAACGATGGCTTTCACACACACTTATTTCTCATAACAGAGCACGTGTAGAGAGTTTCGTTCATCTAGCACATTGGGAACGGGTTTCAGTGGAAACTTTTATTCGGCGTTCCCGGTCTGTTTCCTAGTGCCGGTTTGAAGTTCCTGCAGTTTTCACTGTAAAACCGAGTGGAGCTAGTACCACCCCATATATATGTATGGAGTGTAGTTTATAACTGAAAAGAAAGTTTGTGTTCCAAACAAGTGAGTTGAAGGACGGCTTTCACACACAAATATCTCTCAGAACTGAGCATGTGGAGAGAAGTTCGTTCATCTAGCACAAAGGGAACGGGTCGCAGGAGAAACTTTTACTCTGGATTCTGAGTCTGTTTCCTAGTGCTGGGATGAAGTTCCTGCAGTTTTCACTATAAAATCGAGTTAGAGCTAGTACCTCCCCATACATATTTATGGAGTGTAGTGTGCAAATGAAAAGAAACTTTCTTTTCACAACAAGCCATGTGAACGACGGCTTTCAAACACAATTATCTCTCAGAACTGAGCATGTGGAGAGACTTTCGTTCATCTAGCACTTTGGGAACGGGTTTCAGTAGAAATTTTTAATCTGGTTTCCTAGTCTGTTTCCTAGTGCCGGTTTCAAGTTCCTGCAATTTTAAGTGTAAAACGGAGTTGGAGTTAGAACCTCCCCATATATATTTATGGATTGTAATTTGCAAATGAAAAGAAACTTTGTGTTGCCAAAAAGCTATGTGAAGAACGGCTTTCACACACTCTTATCTCTCAGAATAGAGCACGTGTAGAGATATTGGTTCATCTAGCAAATTGAGAACGGTTTTCAGGAGAAACATTCATTCTGGGTTCCCAGTCTGTTTCCTAGTGCCGGTTTGAAGTTCCTGCAGTTTTCACTGTAATACCAATTTGGAGATAGTAACTCCCCATATAAATATATGGAGTGTATTTTGCAACTGAAAAGAAACTTTGTGTTCCCATCAAGCTAGGTGAACGACGGCTTTCATACACAATTATCTCTCAGAAATGAGCATTTGGAGAACCGTTCGTTCATCTAGCACAAAGGGACTGGGTTGAAGTAGAAACATTTACTCTGGATTCTCAGTCTGTTTCCTAATGCCGGTTTGAATTTCCTTCAGTTTTCAGTGTAAAGTCGAGTTGGTGCTTGTACCTCCCCATCTATTTGTATGGAGTGTAGTTTGCAAAATAAAAGAAACTTTGTGTTTCCAGCAAGCTACGTGATGGACGGCTTTAACACACATATATCTCTCAGAACACTGCATGTGGAGAGACGTTCGTTCATCTAGCACTTTGAGAACGGATTTCCGGAGAATCTTTTTTTGTGGGTTTTCAGTTTGTTTCCTAGTGCCGATTTCAAGTTCCTGCAATTTTCACTGTAAAAAATTTTGGAGATAATACCTCCCCATATATATATATGGAGTGTAATTTGCAACTTAAAAGAAACTTTGTGTTTCCAATAAGCTAGGTGATGTACGGCTTTCACACACAATTATTTCTCAGAACAGAGCCCGTGTAGAGACGTTCGTTCATCTAGCTCATTGGGAACGGGTTTAAGGAGAAACTTTTAATCTGTGTTAACAGTGTGTTTCCTAGGGCCGGTTTGAAGATCCTGCATTTTTCAGTATAAAACCGAGTTGGATCTATTTCCTCCCCATATATATGTATGGAGTGTAGTTCGCAACTGAAATGAAACTTTGTGTTCCCATCAAGCTAGGTGAAGGAAGGCTTTCACACAAACATCTCTCAAATCTGTGCATGTGGAGAGACGTTCGTTCATCTAGCACAAACGGAAAGGGTGGCATGGGAAACTTTTTCTCTGGTTTCATAGTCTGTTTACTAGTGCCGGTTTGAAGTTCCTGCAATTTCCAATGTAAAATCGAGTTTGAGCTTGTACCTCCCCATCTATATGTATGGAGTGTAGTTAGCAAATGAAAAGAAACTTTGTGTTTCCAACAAGCTAAGTGATGGGCTGCTTTCACACACACTTATCTCTCATTACAGAGCACGTGTAGAGACGTTCGTTTATCTAGCACATTGTGAAAGGGTTTCAGGAGATACTTATAATCTGTTCTCCCAGTCTGTTTCCTAGTGCCGGTTTGAAGTTCCTGCAGTTTTCTTTGTAAAACCGAGTTGGAGCTTGTACATCCCCATATATATTTATGGATTGTAGAATCCAACTGAAAGGAAATTCTGTGCTGCGAACAATCTAGGTGAGAGCCGGCTTTCACACAAACATCTCTCAATATTCTACATGTGGAGAGACGTTCGTTAATATAGCAAAAACGGAAAGGGTGGCAGGGGAAACGTTTTCTCTGGTTTCTCAGTCTGTTTCCTAGTGCCAGTTAGAAGTTCCTGCAATTTTCAATGTAAAAGAGAGTTGAAGCTAGTACCTCCCCATATATAAGGATGGATTGTAGTTTGCAACTTGAAGGAAAATTTATGCTATAAACAAGCTAGGTGATGGACGGCTTTCACACACACATCTCTCAGAACAGTGCATGTGGAGAGACATTCGTTCATCTAGCACATTTGGAACGGGTTTCAGGAGAAATTTTTATTCTGGTTTCTCAGTCTGTTTCCTAGTGCCGGTTTGATGTTCCTGCAGTTTTCATTGTAAAACACAGTTGGTGTTTTTCCTCCGCATATATATGTATGAATAGTAGTTTGCTACTGGAAAGAAAGTTTGTGTTCCCATCAAGCTAGGTGAAGGACGGCTTTTACACACAATTATCTCTCAGAACTAAGCATGTGGTCAGACTTTCGTTCTTCTAGTACAAAGGGAACGGGTTGTAGGAGCTACTTTTACTCTGGTTTCTCAGTCTTTTTCCTAGTGCCGGTTTGAAGTTACAGCAGGTTTCACTATGAAATCGTGTTGGAGCTAGTACCTCCCCATATATATGTATGGAGTGTAGTTTGCAACTGAAAAGAAACTTTGTGTTCCCAGCAAGCTAGGTGAAGGACGGCTTTCACACACACTTATCTCTCAGAACTGAGCATGTGGAGAGACGTTCGTTCATCTAGCAGAAAGGGAACGGGTTGCTGGAGAAACTTTTACTCTGATTTCTCAGTCTGTTTCTAGTTCCGGTTTGAATTTCCTGTAGTTTTCACTGTAAAACCGAGTTGGAGCTAGTACCTCCCCATATATATGCATGTGTGTATTTACCCCCTGAAAAGACTCTGTTTTCCCATCAACTATGTTTTCTGATGCCATGCACAATTATTTATATTTCAGAATTGAGAATGAGAAGAGAAGTTCGATCATCCAGTATAAATGGAATGGACTGTAGTAGAAAAAATTACTCTGGTTTCTCAGTACCTTATCCTAGATCCGGTTAATATTTCATGAAGTTTTTCTGTTAAGCTGAGTTGGAGCAAATAATCCCCATTTATATGTATGTAGGGCAGTTTGCAAAAAAAAACAAATGTTTTCTCAACAACCTAGAAGATTGAAGACTTCCAACACACTTAACACGCACTATTCAACTTATACAGAGACGTTCGTTCATCTAGCAAAAGGGAGTGGTTTCAGTAGAAAGACTTATAATGGTTTCTTAGTCTGTTTCCTAGTGCCGGTTTAAAGTTCATGCGGCTTTCAGAGCAAAACGGAGTAGGAGCTAGTACATCCCAATAAATATATATGTAGTGTTGTTTCCAAAAGAAAAGAAACTTTGTGTTCCCAGGAAGATAGGTGAAAGACGGCTTTTATGGACAATTATCTCTCAGAAATGAGCTTGAGGAGAGACCTTCGTTCATATAGCATAAAGGTAATGTTTTCCAGTTGAAACACTTATCCTGTTTTCTCAGTATTTTTCCTGGAGTCAGTCTGAACTTCATGCAGATAGCATTGAAAATCAAAGTGGCAGCTAGTACTTCCCCTTATAAATGAATGTACGGTTTTTAGGAACTAAAAAGAAACTTAATGTTAAAAACAAGATAGGTGAAGGAGGTCTTTCACACACATTTATCACTCAGAAATGACCATTAGGAGAGACATTTGTTCATCTAGCACAAAGAGAATGGGATGCAGGAGAAACAATTACTCCGGATTCTCAGTCTGTTTCCTAGTGCTGTTTATACTTCCAGCACTTTTCAGTATAAAACAGAGTTGGAGATATTACATCCCCATATATATGTGTGGAGTGTAGTTTGCTTCTGAAAGGAAATTTTGAGTTCCAAAAAAGCTAGGTTAGGGACGGCTGTCACACACACTTAACTCTCAGAAGAGCATGTAGAGGGAAGTTTGTTCATCTAGCACAAACGGAACGGTTTACAAGAGGTAGATTTACTCTGGTTTCTCAGTCTGTTCCCTAGAGCCGGTTTGAAGTTCCGGCATTTTTCACTGTAAAACCGAGTTGGAGCTACTACCTCCCCATATATATGTATGCAGTATAGTTTGCAACTGAAAAGAAAGTTTGTGTTCCCATCAAGCTAGGTGAAGGACGGCTTTCACACAAATATTTGTCAAAACTGTGCATGTGGAGAGACGTTCGTTCATCTAGCATATTGGGAGCGGGTTTCAGGAGAATCTTTTATTGTGGGTTTTCAGTCTGTTTCCTAGTGCCGTTTTGAAGTTCCTGCAATTTTCACTGTAAAACAGAGTTGGAGATAATACCTCCCCATATATATGTATGGAGTGTAGTTGGCAACTTAAAAGAAATTTTGTGCTGCCAAAAAGCTAGGAGATGTTCGGCTTTCACACACAATTACCACTCAGAACAGAGCACGTGTAGAGACGTTCTTTCATCTAGCACATTGGGAACGGATTTAAGGAGAAACCTTTAATCTGGTTTAACACTGTGTTTCCTAGTGCCGGTTTGAAGATCCTGCATTTTTCACTATAATACCGAGTTGAATCTACTACCTCCCCATATATATGTATGTAGTGTAGTTTGCAACTGAAAAAAGCTTTGTGTTCCCTTCAAACTAAGAGAAGGACGGCTTTCACACAAATATCTCTGAAAATTCTTCTTGTGGATAGAAGTTCGTTCATGTAGCACAAACGGAAAGGGTGGCAGGGGAAAAATTTTCTCTTGTTTGTCAGTCTGTTTCCTAGTGCCAGTTTGAAGTTCCTGCAATTTTCAATGTAAAACAGAGTTGGAGCTAGCACCTCCCCATATATACGGATTGATTGTAGTTTGCAACTTAAAGGAAAATTTATGCTGTAAACAAGCTAGGTGATGGACGGCTTTCACACACACATCTCTCAGAAGTGTGCATGTGGAGAGACATTCGTTCATCTAGCACATTGGGAACGGGTTTCAGGAGGAAATTTTATTCTGGGTTCTCAGTCTGTTTCCTACTGCCGGTTTGATGTTCCTGCAGTTTTCACTGTAAAACCGAGTTGGGGTTTTGACCTCCTCATATATATGTATGAAGTGTAGTTTGCAACTGAAAAGAAACTTTGTGTTCCCATCAAGCTGGGTGAAGGACGTCTTTTACACACATTTATCTCTCAGAACTGAGCATGTGGACAGACTTTCGTTCATCTAGCACAAATGGAATGGTTTGTAGGAGCTACTATTACTCTGGTTTCTCAGTCTGTTTCCTAGTGCTGATTTGAAGTTCCAGCAGTTTTCACTATAAAATCGAGTTGGAGCTAGTACCTCCACATATATGTATGGAATGTAGTTTGCAACTGAAAAGAAATTTGTGATCCCGTCAAGCTAGGTGAACTACGGCTTCACACAATTATCTCTCAATACTGCACATGAGAAGAGACGTTCGTTCATCTAGCACAAAGGGACTGAGTTTCAGTAGAAACATTTACTCTAGATTCTCAGTCTGTTTCCTAGTGCCGTTATGAAGTTCCTGCAGATTTCACTGTAAAATCGCGTTTGAGCTTGTACTTCCCTATAGATTATTATTGAGTGTAGTTTCCAAATGAAAAGAAACTTTGTTTTGCCAACAAGTTAAGTGATGGACGGCTTTCACACACACTTATCTCTCAGAACAGAGCACGTGTAGAGAAGTTCGTTCATCTAGCACATTGAGAACGCTTTTAAGGAGAAACTTTTAATCTGGATTAACAGTGTATTTCCTAGTGCCGGTTTGAAGATCCTGCAGTTTTCACTGTAAATCGGCGTTGGAAATAGTACCTCCCCAGATATATGTATGGAGTGTATTTTGCAACTGAAAACAAACTTTGTGTTCCCATCAAGCTAGGTGAAAGACGGCTTTCACACAAATATCTCTCAAAATTCTGCATGTGGAGAGACGTTCGTTCATCTAGCACAAACGGAAAGGGTGGCAGGGGAAAATATGTCTCTGGTATCTCAGTCTCTTTCCTAGTGCCAGTTTGAAGTCCCTGCAATTTTCAATGTAAAATAGAGTTGGTGCTAGCACCTCCCAATAAATACGGATTGATTGTAATTTGCAACTTAAAGGAAAATTTATGCTGTAAACAAGCTAGGTGATGGACGGCTTTCACACAAACATCTCTGAGAACAGTGCATGTGGAGAGACATTAGTTCATCCAGCACATTGGGAACGGGTTTCAGGAGAAAGTTTTATTCTGGGTTCTCAGTCTGTTTCCTAGTGCCGGTTTGATGTTCCTGCAGTTTTCACTGTAAAACCGAGTTGGGGTTTTGACCTCCGCATTTATATGTATGAAGTGTATTTTGCAACTGAAAGAAACTTTGTGTTCCCATCAAGCTAGGTGAAGGACGTCTTTTACACTCATTTATCTCTCAGAACTGATCATATGGACAGACTTTCGTTCATCAAGCACAAATGGAAAGGGTTGTAGGAGCTACTTTTACTCTGGTTTCTCAGTCTGTTTCCTAGTGCTGATTTGAAGTTCCAGCAGTTTTCACTATAAAATCGAGTTGGAGCTAGTACCTCCACATATATGTATGGAATGTAGTTTGCAACTGAAAAGAAATTTGTGATCCCGTCAAGCTAGTTGAACTACGGCTTTCACACAATTATCTCTCAGAACTGCACATGAGGAGAGACGTTCATTCATCTAGCACAAAGGGACTGGGTTCCAGTAGAAATATTTACTCTAGATTCTCAGTCTGTTTCCTAGTGCCGTTATGAAATTCCTGCTGATTTCACTGTAAAATCGAGTTTGAGCTTGTACTTCCCTATAGATTATTATGGAGTGTAGTTTGCAAATGAAAAGAAACTTTGTGTTGCCAACAAGTTAAGTGATGGACGGCTTTCACACACACTTATCTCTCAGAACAGAGCACGTGTAGAGAAGTTCGTTCATCTAGCACATTGGGAACGATTTTAAGGAGAAATTTTTAATCTGGGTTAACAGTGTATTTCCTAGTGCCGGTTTGAAGATCCTGCAGTTTTCACTGTAAATCCGCGTTGGAAATAATACCTCCACAGATATTTGTATGGTGTGTAGTTTGCAACTGAAAACAAACTTTGTGTTCCCATCAAGCTAGGTGAAAGACGGCTTTCAAACAAACATCTCTCAAATTTCTGCATGTGGAGAGACGTTCGTTCATCTAGCACAAACGGAAAGGAAGGCAGGGGAAAATTTTCCTCTGTTATCTCAGTTTCTTTCCTAGTGCCAGTTTGAAGTCCCTGCAATTTTCAACGTAAAAGAGAGTTGGTGCTAGCACCTCCCAATATATACGGATTGATTGTAATTTGCAACTTAAAGGAAAATTTATGCTGTAAACAAGCTAGGTGATGGACGGCGTTCACACACACATCTCTGAGAAAAGTGCGTGTGGAGAGACATTAGTTCATCCAGCACATTGGGAACGGGTTTCAGGAGAAACTTTTATTCTGGGTTCTCAGTCTGTTTCCTAGTGCCGGTTTGATGTTCCTGCAGTTTTCACTGTAAAACCGAGTTGGGGTTTTGACCTCCGCATTTATATGTATGAAGTGTATTTTGCAACTGAAAGAAACTTTGTGTTCCCATCAAGCTAGGTGAAGGACGTCTTTTACACACATTTATGTCTCAGAACTGAGCATGTGGAAAGGGTTTCGCTCATCTAGCACAAATGGAACGGGTTGTATGGGCCACTTTTACTCTAGTTTCTCAGTCAGTTTCCTAGTGCTGATTTGAAGTTCCAGCAGGTTTCACTATGAAATCGTGTTGGAGCTAGCACCTCCCCATATATATGTATGGAGTGTAGTTTGCAACTGAAAAGAAACTTTGTGTTCCCAACAAGCTAGGTGAAGTACGGCTTTCACACACACTTATCTCTCAGAACTTAGCATGTGGACACACTTTCGTTCATCTAGCACAAATGGAATTGTTTGTAGGAGAAACTTTTACTGTGGTTTCTGAGTCGGTTTCCTAGTGCCGGTTTGAAGTTCCTGCAATTTTCACTATAAAATCGAGTTGGAGCCAGTACCTCCCCATACATATTTATGGAGTGTAGTGTGCAACTGAAAGAAACTTTCTTTTCCCAGCAAGCCAAGTGAACGACGGCTTTCAAACACAATTATCTCTCAGAAATGAGCATGTGGAGAGTCTTTCGTTCATCTAGCACATTGGGAAAGGTTTTCAGTAGAAAATTTTAATCTGGTTTCCTAGTCTGTTTCCTAGTGCCGGTTTCAATTTCTTGCAATTTTCACTGTAAAACCGAGTTGGAGTTAGAACCTCCCCATATATATGTACGGATTGTAATTTGCAAATGAAAAGACACATTGTGTTGCCAAAAACCTATGTGAAGGACGGCTTTCACACACACTTATCTCTCAGAACAGAGCACGTGTAGAGATATTTGTTCATTTAGCAAATTAGGAACGGTTTTCAGGAGAAACATTCATTCTGGGTTCCCAGTCTGTTTCCTAGTGCCGGTTTGAAGTTCCTGCAGTTTTCACTGTAAAACCGATTTGGAGATAGTACCTCCCCATATAAATGTATGGAGTGTATTTTGCAGCTGAAAAGAATCTTTGTGTTCCCAGCAAGCTAGGTGAACGACGGCTTTCACACAAACATCTCTCAGAAATGTGCATGTGGAGAGACGTTCGTTCATCTAGCACATTTGGAGCGGGTTTCAGTAGAAAATTTTAATCGGGGTTCCCAGTGTGTTTCCTAGTGCCGGGTTTAAGTTCCAGCAGTTTACACTGTAAAACCGATTTGGAGCTATTACCTCCCCCTTTATATGTACTGATTTTAATTTGCAACTGGAAAGAAACTTTGTGTTGCGAACAAGCTTTGTGAAGTTCGGCTTTCACACACACATATCTCTCACAACAGAGCACGTGTAGAGATATTCGTTCATCTAGCACATTGGGAACGGGTTTCAAGAGAAACTTTTAATCTGGGTTCTCAGTTTGTTTCCTACTGCCTGTATGAAGTTCCTGCAGTTTTCACTGTAAAACCGAGCTGTAGCTAGTACCTCCCCATATATATGTATGGAGTGTAGATAGCAAATGTAAAGAAAATTTGTGTTCCCAACAAGCTAAGTGAAGGACGGCTTTCAGACACAATTGTCTCTCAGAACTGAGCATGTGGAGAGACTTTCGTTCATTTAGCACATTGACCGGGTTGCAAGAGAAGCATCTCCTCTGGTTTCTCAGTCTCTTTCCTAGTCCGGTTTGAAGTTCCTGCAGTTTTAAAAGTAAAACCGAGTTGGAGCTTATACCTCCCCCTATATATGTATGGAGTGTTCTTTGCAACTGAAAAGAAACTTTGTGTTCCCAACAAGCTGGGTGATGTACGGCTTTCACACACAATTTTCTCTCAGAACCGAGCACATGTAGAGACGTTCGTTCATCTAGCACATTGGGAAATGGTTTAAGGAGAAACTTTTAATCTGGGTTAACAATCTGTTTCCTAGTGCCGGTTTGAATTTCCTGCATTTTTCACTATAAAACCGATTTGGATCTATTACCTCCCTATATATATGTATGGAGTGTTGTTTGCAACTGAAAAGAAAATTTGTGTTCCCATCAATCTAGGTGAAGGAAGGCTTTCACACAAACTTCTCTCAAATCTGTGCATTTGGAGACACGTTCTTTCATCTAGCACAAACGGAAAGGGTGGCAGGGGAAACTTTTTCTCTGGTTTCTTAGTCTGTTTCCTAGTGCCGGTTTCAAGTTCCTGCAATTTTCAATGTAACAGAGAGTTGGCGCTAGTACCTCCCCATATATACGGATGGATTGTAGTTTGCAAGTGAAAGGAAAATTTATGCTGTAAACAAGCAAGGTGATGGACGGCTTTCACACACACATCTCTCAGAACAGTGCATGTGGAGAGACATTCGTTCATCTAGCTCAATGGGAACGGGTTTCAGGAGAAACCTATATTCTGGGTTCTCAGTCTGTTTCCTAGTGCCGGTTTGATGTTCCTGCAGTTTTCACTGTAAAACCGAGTTGGAGTTTTTACCTCCGCTTATATATGTATGAAGTGTAGTTTGCAACTGAAAAGAAACTTTGTGTTCCCATCAAGCTAGTTGAAGGACGGCTTTAACACATAATTTTCTCTCAGAAATGAGCATGTAGACAGACTATCGTTCATCTAGCACAAATGGAACTGGATGTAGGAGCAACTTTTACTCTGGTTTCTCAGTGTGTTTCCTAGTGCCGGTTTGAAGATCCTGCAGTTTTCACTATAAAATAGAGTTGGAGTTAGTACCTCCCCATATATATGTATGGAGTGTACTTTGCAACTGAAAAGGAACTTTCTGTTCCCAGCAAGCCAAATAAACGACGGCTTTCAAACACAATTATCTCTCAGAACTGAGCATATGTAGAGACTTTCGTTCATCTAGCACATTGGGAACGGGTTTCAGGAGAAAAATTTAATCTGCTTTCCTAGTCTGTTTCCTAGTGCCGGTTTCAAGTTCCTGCAATTTTCAATGTAAAAGAAAGTTAGAGCAGGTACCTCCCCGTATATACGGATGGATTGTAGTTTGCAACTGAAAGGAAAATTTATGCTGTAAACAAGCTAGGTGATGGACGGCTTTCACACACACATCTCTCATAACAGTGCATGTGGAGAGACATTCGTTCATCTAGCTCAATGGGAACGGGTTTCAGGAGAAATATTTTTTCTGGTTTCTCAGTCTGTTTCCTAGTGCCGGTTTGATGTTCCTGCAGTTTTCACTGTAAAACCGAGTTGGAGTTTTTACCTCCGCATATACATGTATGAAGTGTAGTTTGCAACTGAAAAGAAATTTTGTGTTCCCATCAAGCTAGGTGAACGACGGCTTTCACACAATAACCTCCCAGAACTGAGCATGAGGAGAGACTTTCGTTCATCTAGCACATTGGGAACGGGTTTCAGTAGAAAATTTTAATCGGGTTTCCCAATTTGTTTCCTACTGCCGGTTTGAAGTTTCATCAGTTTACACTGTAAAACCGAGTTGGAGCTAGAACCTCCCCATATATATGTATGGATTGTAATTTGCCACTGAAAAGAAACTTTGTGTTCCCATCAAGCTAGGTGAACGACGGATTTCATTCACAATTATCTCTGAGAAATGAGCATGTGGAGAGACGTTCGTTCACCTAGCACAAAGGGACTGGGTTGCAGTAGAAACAATTACTATTGATTCTCAGTCTTTTTCCTAGTGCCGATATGAGGTTCCTGCAGATTTCACTGTAAAATCGAGTTTGAGCTTGTACTTTCCTATATATTATAATTTAGTGTAGTTTGCAAATGAAAAGAAAATTTGTGTTCCCAGCAAGCTAGGTGAACGATGGCTTTCACACTATTATCTCCCAGAACTGAGCATGTGAAGAGACGTTCATTCATCTAGCACATTTGGAACGGGTTTCAGAAGAAAATTTTAATCGGGGTTCCCAGTCTGTTTCCTAGTGCCGGTTTTAATTTCCAGCAGTTTACACTGTAAAACCGATTTGGAGCTAGTACCTCCCCATATATATGTATTGGTTTTAATTTGCAACTGAAAAGAAACATTATGTTGCCAGCAGAGCTATGTGAAATTCGGCTTTCACACAATTATCTCTCAGAACTGAGCATGTAGACAGACTTTCCTTCATCTAGCACAAATTGAACGGGATGTAGGAGCAACTTTTACTCTGGATTTTCAGTGTGTTTCCTAGTGCCGTTTTGAAGATTCTGCAGTTTTCACTATAAAATAGAGTTGGAGCTATTACCTCCCCATATATATGTATGGATTGTAGTTTGCAACTGAATAGAAACTTTGTGTTCCCATGAAGCTAGGTGAACGACGGCTTTCACACAATTATCTCTCAGAACTGTGCATGAGGAGAGACGTTCGTTCATCTAGCACATTGGGAACGGGTTTCAGTAGAAAATTTTAATCGGGGTTCCCAGTTTGTTTTGTACTGCCGGTTTGAAGTTTCAGCAGTTTACCCTGTAAAACCCAGTTGGAGCTAGAACCTCCCCATATATATGTATGGTTTGTAATTTGCAACTGAAAAGAAAATTTGTGTTGCCAACAAGTTAAATGATGGACGGCTTTCACACACAATTATCTCTCAGAACAGAGCACGTGTAGAGAAGTTCGTTCATCTAGCACATTGGGAACGGGTTTAAGGAGAAACCTTTAATCTGGTTTAACAGTGTGTTTCCTAGTGCCGGTTTGAAGATCCTGCATTTTTCACTATAATACCGAGTTGAATCTATTACCTCCCCATATATATGTATGTAGTGTAGTTTGCAACTGAAAAAAATTTGTGTTCCCTTCAAACTAGGAGAAGGACGGCTTTCACACAAATATCTCTGAAAATTCTTCTTGTGGATAGAAGTTCGTTCATGTAGCACAAACGGAAAGGGTGGCAGGGGAAAAATTTTCTCTGGTTTCTCAGTCTGTTTCCTAGTGCCAGTTTGAAGTTCCTACAATTTTCAATGTAAAAGAGAGTTGGAGCTAGCACCTCCCCATATATACGGATTGATTGTAGTTTGCAACTTAAAGGAAAATTTATGCTGTAAACAAGCTAGGTGATGGACGGCTTTCACACACACATCTCTCAGAAGTGTGCATGTGGAGAGACATTCGTTCATCTAGCATATTGGGAACGGGTTTCAGGAGGAAATTTTATTCTGGGTTCTCAGTCTGTTTCCTACTGCCGGTTTGATGTTCTTGCAGTTTTCACTGTAAAACCGAGTTGGGGTTTTGACCTCCTCATATATATGTATGAAGTGTAGTTTGCAACTGAAAAGAAACTTTGTGTTCCCATCAAGCTAGGTGAAGGACGTCTTTTACACACATTTATCTCTCAGAACTGATCATGTGGACAGACTTTCGTTCATCAAGCACAAATGGAAAGGGTTGTAGGAGCTACTTTTACTCTGGTTTCTCAGTCTTTTTCCTAGTGCTGATTTGAAGTTCCAGCAGTTTTCACTATAAAATCGAGTTGGAGCTAGTACCTCCACATATATGTATGGAATGTAGTTTGCAACTGAAAAGAAATTTGTGATCCCGTCAAGCTAGGTGAACTACGGCTTTCACACAATTATCTCTCAGAACTGCACATGAGGAGAGACGTTCATTCATCTAGCACAAAGGGACTGGGTTCCAGTAGAAACATTTACTCTAGATTCTCAGTCTGTTTCCTAGTGCCGTTATGAAATTCCTGCTGATTTCACTGTAAAATCGAGTTTGAGCTTGTACTTCCCTATAGATTATTATGGAGTGTAGTTTGCAAATGAAAAGAAACTTTGTGTTGCCAACAAGTTAAGTGATGGACGGCTTTCACACACACTTATCTCTCAGAACAGAGCACGTGTAGAGAAGTTCGTTCATCTAGCACATTGGGAACGATTTTAAGGAGAAATTTTTAATCTGGGTTAACAGTGTATTTCCTAGTGCCGGTTTGAAGATCCTGCAGTTTTCACTGTAAATCCGCGTTGGAAATAATACCTCCACAGATATTTGTATGGTGTGTAGTTTGCAACTGAAAAAAACTTTGTGTTCCCATCAAGCTAGGTGAAAGACGGCTTTCAAACAAACATCTCTCAAATTTCTGCATGTGGAGAGACGTTCGTTCATCTAGCACAAACGGAAAGGAAGGCAGGGGAAAATTTTTCTCTGTTATCACAGTTTCTTTCCTAGTGCCAGTTTGAAGTCCCTGCAATTTTCAATGTAAAAGAGAGTTGGTGCTAGCACCTCCCAATATATACGGATTGATTGTAATTTGCAACTTAAAGGAAAATTTATGCTGTAAACAAGCTAGGTGATGGACGGCGTTCACACACACATCTCTGAGAAAAGTGCGTGTGGAGAGACATTAGTTCATCCAGCACATTGGGAACGGGTTTCAGGAGAAACTTTTATTCTGGGTTCTCAGTCTGTTTCCTAGTGCCGGTTTGATGTTCCTGCAGTTTTCACTGTAAAACCGAGTTGGGGTTTTGACCTCCGCATTTATATGTATGAAGTGTATTTTGCAACTGAAAGAAACTTTGTGTTCCCATCAAGCTAGGTGAAGGACGTCTTTTACACACATTTATGTCTCAGAACTGAGCATGTGGAAAGGCTTTCGCTCATCTAGCACAAATGGAACGGGTTGTATGGACCACTTTTACTCTAGTTTCTCAGTCAGTTTCCTAGTGCTGATTTGAAGTTCCAGCAGGTTTCACTATGAAATCGTGTTGGAGCTAGTACCTCCCCATATATATGTATGGAGTGTTGTTTGCAACTGAAAAGAAACTTTGTGTTCCCAACAAGCTAGGTGAAGTACGGCTTTCACACACACTTATCTCTCAGAACATAGCATGTGGACACACTTTCGTTCATCTAGCACAAATGGAACGGTTTGTAGGAGAAATTTTTACTCTGGTTTCTGAGTCGGTTTCCTAATGCCGGTTTGAAGTTCCTGCAGTTTTCACTATAAAATCGAGTTGGAGCCAGTACCTCCCCATACATATTTATGGAGTGTAGTGTGCAACTGAAAGAAACTTTCTTTTCCCAGCAAGCCAAGTGAACGACGGCTTTCAAACACAATTATCTCTCAGAACTGAGCATGTGGAGAGTCTTTCGTTCATCTAGCACATTGGGAACGGTTTTCAGTAGAAAATTTTAATCTGGTTTCCTAGTCTGTTTCCTAGTGCCGGTTTCAATTTCCTGCAATTTTCACTGTAAAACCGAGTTGGAGTTAGAACCTCCCCATATATATGTACGGATTGTAATTTGCAAATGAAAAGACACATTGTGTTGCCAATAAGCTATGTGAAGGACGGCTTTCACACACACATATCTCTCAGAACAGAGCACGTGTAGAGATATTCGTTCATCTAGCACAATGGGAACTGTTTTCAGGAGAAACTTTCATTCTGAGTTCCCAGTGTGTTTCCTAGTCCCGGTTTGAAGTTCCTTCAGTTTTCACTCTAAAACCGAGTTGGAGCTATTACCTCCCCTTATATATGTATGGAGTGTGTTTTGCATGTGAAAAGAAACTTTGTGTTCCCAACAACTAGGTGAAGGACGGCTTTCACACAAACATCTCTCAGAAATGTGCATGTGGAGAGACGTTCGCTCATCAAGCACCAATGGAACGGTTTGAATGAGAAAGTTTTATTCTGGTTTCTAATTTTGTTTCCAAGTGCCAGTTTGAAATTACTGCTGTATTCAGTGTAAAAGAGTGTTGGAACTAGTAATTCCCTATGTATTTGTATGGAGTGTATTTTGCAACTGAAAAGAATCTTTGTGTTCCCAACAAGCTACGTGAAGGACGGCTTTCACACACACTTATCTCTCAGACCTGAGCTTGTGGAGAGACGTTCGTTCATGTAGCACAAAACGAACGGCTTGCAGGGGAAACTTTTACTCTGGTTCTCGTTCTGTTTCCTATTGCTGGTTTGAACTTCCTGAAATTTTCCCTGTAAAACCGACTTGGAGCGACTGCCTCCCCATATATATGTATGGGTAGCAGATTTCAACTGGAAATGAAGTGTGTGTTACCAGCATACTAGGTGAAGGATGGCTTTAACACACACATATTTCTCAGAAATGAGCATGTGGAGAGACATTCGTTCATCTAGCACAAATGGACCGGGTTGCAGGAAAAACTTTTACTCTGGATTCTCAGTCTGTGTCCTATAGCCGGTTTGATTTTCCTGCAGTTTTCAATGTGAAACCGAGTTGGAGCTAGTACCTCCCCATAAATACATATGGTGTGTAGTTTGCAAATGAAAGGGAACTTTGTTCTTCCAACAAGCTATATGATGGACGGCTTTCACCCACACTTATCTCTCAGAACAGTGCATGTGGAGAGACGTTCGTTCATCTAGCACATTGGGAAAGGGTTTCAAGAGAAACTTTTAATCTGGGTTCTCAGTTTGTTTCCTACTGCCTGTATGAAGTTCCTGCAGTTTTCACTGTAAAACCGAGCTGTAGCTAGTACCTCCCCATATATATGTATGGAGTGTAGATAGCAAATGTAAAGAAACTTTGTGTTCCCTACAAGCTAAGTGAAGGACTGCTTTCAGACACAATTGTCTCTCAGAACTGAGCATGTGGAGAGACTTTCGTTCATTTAGCACATTGACCGGGTTGCAAGAGAAGCATCTCCTCTGGTTTCTCAGTCTCTTTCCTAGTCCGGTTTGAAGTTCCTGCAGTTTTAAATGTAAAACCGAGTTGGAGCTTTTACCTCCCCCTATATATGTATGGAGTGTTCTTTGCAACTGAAAAGAAACTTTGTTTTCCCAACAAGCTGGGTGATGTACGGCTTTCACACACAATTTACTCTCAGAACCGAGCCCGTGTAGAGACATTCGTTCATCTAGCACATAGGGAAAGGGTTTAAGGAGAAACTTTTAACCTGTGTTAACAATCTGTTTCCTAGTGCCGGTTTGAATTTCCTGCATTTTTCACTATAAAACCGATTTGGATCTATTACCTCCCCATATATATGTATGGAGGGTTGTTTGCAACTGAACAGAAAATTTGTGTTCCCATCAATCTAGGTGAAGGAAGGCTTTCACACAAACATCTCTCAAATCTGTGCATGTGGAGACACGTTCGTTCATCTAGCACAAACGGAAAGGGTGGCAGGGGAAAGTATTTCTCTGGATTCTTAGTCTGTTTCCTAGTGCCGGTTTCAAGTTCCTGCAATTTTCAATGTAACAGAGAGTTGGCGCTAGTACCTCCCCATATATACGGATGGATTGTAGTTTGCAACTGAAAGGAAAATTTATGCTGTAAACAAGCTAGGTGATGGACGGCTTTCACACACACATCTCTCAGAACAGTGCATGTGGAGAGACATTCGTTCATCTAGCTCAATGGGAACGGGTTTCAGGGGAAACCTATATTCTGGGTTCTCAGTCTGTTTCCTAGTGCCGGTTTGACGTTCCTGCATTTTTCACTGTAAAACCGAGTTGGAGTTTTTACCTCCGCATATATATGTATGAAGTGTAGTTTGCAACTGTAAAGAAACTTTGTGTTCCCATCAAGGTAGGTGAACTTCGGCTTTAACACTCATTTACCTCTCAGAACACAGTCCGTGTAGAGATGTTCGTTCGTCTAGCACATAGGGAACGGGTTTCAAGGGAAAATTTTATTCTGGGTTCTCAGTGTGTTTCTTTGTGCCGGTTTGAAATTCCTGCAGTTTTCACTGTAAAACCGAGTTGGAGCTAGTATCATCCCATATAATGTGTATGCAGTGTATTTTGAAACTGAAAAGAAACTTTTTGTTCCCATCAAGATAGGTGAACGATGGCTTTCACACACACTTATTTCTCATAACAGAGCACGTGTAGAGAGTTTCGTTCATCTAGCACATTGGGAACGGGTTTCAGTGGAAACTTTTATTCGGCGTTCCCGGTCTGTTTCCTAGTGCCGGTTTGAAGTTCCTGCAGTTTTCACTGTAAAACCGAGTGGAGCTAGTACCACCCCATATATATGTATGGAGTGTAGTTTATAACTGAAAAGAAAGTTTGTGTTCCAAACAAGTGAGTTGAAGGACGGCTTTCACACACAAATATCTCTCAGAACTGAGCATGTGGAGAGAAGTTCGTTCATCTAGCACAAAGGGAACGGGTCGCAGGAGAAACTTTTACTCTGGATTCTGAGTCTGTTTCCTAGTGCTGGGATGAAGTTCCTGCAGTTTTCACTATAAAATCGAGTTAGAGCTAGTACCTCCCCATACATATTTATGGAGTGTAGTGTGCAAATGAAAAGAAACTTTCTTTTCACAACAAGCCATGTGAACGACGGCTTTCAAACACAATTATCTCTCAGAACTGAGCATGTGGAGAGACTTTCGTTCATCTAGCACTTTGGGAACGGGTTTCAGTAGAAATTTTTAATCTGGTTTCCTAGTCTGTTTCCTAGTGCCGGTTTCAAGTTCCTGCAATTTTAAGTGTAAAACGGAGTTGGAGTTAGAACCTCCCCATATATATTTATGGATTGTAATTTGCAAATGAAAAGAAACTTTGTGTTGCCAAAAAGCTATGTGAAGAACGGCTTTCACACACTCTTATCTCTCAGAATAGAGCACGTGTAGAGATATTGGTTCATCTAGCAAATTGAGAACGGTTTTCAGGAGAAACATTCATTCTGGGTTCCCAGTCTGTTTCCTAGTGCCGGTTTGAAGTTCCTGCAGTTTTCACTGTAATACCAATTTGGAGATAGTAACTCCCCATATAAATATATGGAGTGTATTTTGCAACTGAAAAGAAACTTTGTGTTCCCATCAAGCTAGGTGAACGACGGCTTTCATACACAATTATCTCTCAGAAATGAGCATTTGGAGAACCGTTCGTTCATCTAGCACAAAGGGACTGGGTTGAAGTAGAAACATTTACTCTGGATTCTCAGTCTGTTTCCTAATGCCGGTTTGAATTTCCTTCAGTTTTCAGTGTAAAGTCGAGTTGGTGCTTGTACCTCCCCATCTATTTGTATGGAGTGTAGTTTGCAAAATAAAAGAAACTTTGTGTTTCCAGCAAGCTACGTGATGGACGGCTTTAACACACATATATCTCTCAGAACACTGCATGTGGAGAGACGTTCGTTCATCTAGCACTTTGAGAACGGATTTCCGGAGAATCTTTTTTTGTGGGTTTTCAGTTTGTTTCCTAGTGCCGATTTCAAGTTCCTGCAATTTTCACTGTAAAAAATTTTGGAGATAATACCTCCCCATATATATATATGGAGTGTAATTTGCAACTTAAAAGAAACTTTGTGTTTCCAATAAGCTAGGTGATGTACGGCTTTCACACACAATTATTTCTCAGAACAGAGCCCGTGTAGAGACGTTCGTTCATCTAGCTCATTGGGAACGGGTTTAAGGAGAAACTTTTAATCTGTGTTAACAGTGTGTTTCCTAGGGCCGGTTTGAAGATCCTGCATTTTTCAGTATAAAACCGAGTTGGATCTATTTCCTCCCCATATATATGTATGGAGTGTAGTTCGCAACTGAAATGAAACTTTGTGTTCCCATCAAGCTAGGTGAAGGAAGGCTTTCACACAAACATCTCTCAAATCTGTGCATGTGGAGAGACGTTCGTTCATCTAGCACAAACGGAAAGGGTGGCATGGGAAACTTTTTCTCTGGTTTCATAGTCTGTTTACTAGTGCCGGTTTGAAGTTCCTGCAATTTCCAATGTAAAATCGAGTTTGAGCTTGTACCTCCCCATCTATATGTATGGAGTGTAGTTAGCAAATGAAAAGAAACTTTGTGTTTCCAACAAGCTAAGTGATGGGCTGCTTTCACACACACTTATCTCTCATTACAGAGCACGTGTAGAGACGTTCGTTTATCTAGCACATTGTGAAAGGGTTTCAGGAGATACTTATAATCTGTTCTCCCAGTCTGTTTCCTAGTGCCGGTTTGAAGTTCCTGCAGTTTTCTTTGTAAAACCGAGTTGGAGCTTGTACATCCCCATATATATTTATGGATTGTAGAATCCAACTGAAAGGAAATTCTGTGCTGCGAACAATCTAGGTGAGAGCCGGCTTTCACACAAACATCTCTCAATATTCTACATGTGGAGAGACGTTCGTTAATATAGCAAAAACGGAAAGGGTGGCAGGGGAAACGTTTTCTCTGGTTTCTCAGTCTGTTTCCTAGTGCCAGTTAGAAGTTCCTGCAATTTTCAATGTAAAAGAGAGTTGAAGCTAGTACCTCCCCATATATAAGGATGGATTGTAGTTTGCAACTTGAAGGAAAATTTATGCTATAAACAAGCTAGGTGATGGACGGCTTTCACACACACATCTCTCAGAACAGTGCATGTGGAGAGACATTCGTTCATCTAGCACATTTGGAACGGGTTTCAGGAGAAATTTTTATTCTGGTTTCTCAGTCTGTTTCCTAGTGCCGGTTTGATGTTCCTGCAGTTTTCATTGTAAAACACAGTTGGTGTTTTTCCTCCGCATATATATGTATGAATAGTAGTTTGCTACTGGAAAGAAAGTTTGTGTTCCCATCAAGCTAGGTGAAGGACGGCTTTTACACACAATTATCTCTCAGAACTAAGCATGTGGTCAGACTTTCGTTCTTCTAGTACAAAGGGAACGGGTTGTAGGAGCTACTTTTACTCTGGTTTCTCAGTCTTTTTCCTAGTGCCGGTTTGAAGTTACAGCAGGTTTCACTATGAAATCGTGTTGGAGCTAGTACCTCCCCATATATATGTATGGAGTGTAGTTTGCAACTGAAAAGAAACTTTGTGTTCCCAGCAAGCTAGGTGAAGGACGGCTTTCACACACACTTATCTCTCAGAACTGAGCATGTGGAGAGACGTTCGTTCATCTAGCAGAAAGGGAACGGGTTGCTGGAGAAACTTTTACTCTGATTTCTCAGTCTGTTTCTAGTTCCGGTTTGAATTTCCTGTAGTTTTCACTGTAAAACCGAGTTGGAGCTAGTACCTCCCCATATATATGCATGTGTGTATTTACCCCCTGAAAAGACTCTGTTTTCCCATCAACTATGTTTTCTGATGCCATGCACAATTATTTATATTTCAGAATTGAGAATGAGAAGAGAAGTTCGATCATCCAGTATAAATGGAATGGACTGTAGTAGAAAAAATTACTCTGGTTTCTCAGTACCTTATCCTAGATCCGGTTAATATTTCATGAAGTTTTTCTGTTAAGCTGAGTTGGAGCAAATAATCCCCATTTATATGTATGTAGGGCAGTTTGCAAAAAAAAACAAATGTTTTCTCAACAACCTAGAAGATTGAAGACTTCCAACACACTTAACACGCACTATTCAACTTATACAGAGACGTTCGTTCATCTAGCAAAAGGGAGTGGTTTCAGTAGAAAGACTTATAATGGTTTCTTAGTCTGTTTCCTAGTGCCGGTTTAAAGTTCATGCGGCTTTCAGAGCAAAACGGAGTAGGAGCTAGTACATCCCAATAAATATATATGTAGTGTTGTTTCCAAAAGAAAAGAAACTTTGTGTTCCCAGGAAGATAGGTGAAAGACGGCTTTTATGGACAATTATCTCTCAGAAATGAGCTTGAGGAGAGACCTTCGTTCATATAGCATAAAGGTAATGTTTTCCAGTTGAAACACTTATCCTGTTTTCTCAGTATTTTTCCTGGAGTCAGTCTGAACTTCATGCAGATAGCATTGAAAATCAAAGTGGCAGCTAGTACTTCCCCTTATAAATGAATGTACGGTTTTTAGGAACTAAAAAGAAACTTAATGTTAAAAACAAGATAGGTGAAGGAGGTCTTTCACACACATTTATCACTCAGAAATGACCATTAGGAGAGACATTTGTTCATCTAGCACAAAGAGAATGGGATGCAGGAGAAACAATTACTCCGGATTCTCAGTCTGTTTCCTAGTGCTGTTTATACTTCCAGCACTTTTCAGTATAAAACAGAGTTGGAGATATTACATCCCCATATATATGTGTGGAGTGTAGTTTGCTTCTGAAAGGAAATTTTGAGTTCCAAAAAAGCTAGGTTAGGGACGGCTGTCACACACACTTAACTCTCAGAAGAGCATGTAGAGGGAAGTTTGTTCATCTAGCACAAACGGAACGGTTTACAAGAGGTAGATTTACTCTGGTTTCTCAGTCTGTTCCCTAGAGCCGGTTTGAAGTTCCGGCATTTTTCACTGTAAAACCGAGTTGGAGCTACTACCTCCCCATATATATGTATGCAGTATAGTTTGCAACTGAAAAGAAAGTTTGTGTTCCCATCAAGCTAGGTGAAGGACGGCTTTCACACAAATATTTGTCAAAACTGTGCATGTGGAGAGACGTTCGTTCATCTAGCATATTGGGAGCGGGTTTCAGGAGAATCTTTTATTGTGGGTTTTCAGTCTGTTTCCTAGTGCCGTTTTGAAGTTCCTGCAATTTTCACTGTAAAACAGAGTTGGAGATAATACCTCCCCATATATATGTATGGAGTGTAGTTGGCAACTTAAAAGAAATTTTGTGCTGCCAAAAAGCTAGGAGATGTTCGGCTTTCACACACAATTACCACTCAGAACAGAGCACGTGTAGAGACGTTCTTTCATCTAGCACATTGGGAACGGATTTAAGGAGAAACCTTTAATCTGGTTTAACACTGTGTTTCCTAGTGCCGGTTTGAAGATCCTGCATTTTTCACTATAATACCGAGTTGAATCTACTACCTCCCCATATATATGTATGTAGTGTAGTTTGCAACTGAAAAAAGCTTTGTGTTCCCTTCAAACTAAGAGAAGGACGGCTTTCACACAAATATCTCTGAAAATTCTTCTTGTGGATAGAAGTTCGTTCATGTAGCACAAACGGAAAGGGTGGCAGGGGAAAAATTTTCTCTTGTTTGTCAGTCTGTTTCCTAGTGCCAGTTTGAAGTTCCTGCAATTTTCAATGTAAAACAGAGTTGGAGCTAGCACCTCCCCATATATACGGATTGATTGTAGTTTGCAACTTAAAGGAAAATTTATGCTGTAAACAAGCTAGGTGATGGACGGCTTTCACACACACATCTCTCAGAAGTGTGCATGTGGAGAGACATTCGTTCATCTAGCACATTGGGAACGGGTTTCAGGAGGAAATTTTATTCTGGGTTCTCAGTCTGTTTCCTACTGCCGGTTTGATGTTCCTGCAGTTTTCACTGTAAAACCGAGTTGGGGTTTTGACCTCCTCATATATATGTATGAAGTGTAGTTTGCAACTGAAAAGAAACTTTGTGTTCCCATCAAGCTGGGTGAAGGACGTCTTTTACACACATTTATCTCTCAGAACTGAGCATGTGGACAGACTTTCGTTCATCTAGCACAAATGGAATGGTTTGTAGGAGCTACTATTACTCTGGTTTCTCAGTCTGTTTCCTAGTGCTGATTTGAAGTTCCAGCAGTTTTCACTATAAAATCGAGTTGGAGCTAGTACCTCCACATATATGTATGGAATGTAGTTTGCAACTGAAAAGAAATTTGTGATCCCGTCAAGCTAGGTGAACTACGGCTTCACACAATTATCTCTCAATACTGCACATGAGAAGAGACGTTCGTTCATCTAGCACAAAGGGACTGAGTTTCAGTAGAAACATTTACTCTAGATTCTCAGTCTGTTTCCTAGTGCCGTTATGAAGTTCCTGCAGATTTCACTGTAAAATCGCGTTTGAGCTTGTACTTCCCTATAGATTATTATTGAGTGTAGTTTCCAAATGAAAAGAAACTTTGTTTTGCCAACAAGTTAAGTGATGGACGGCTTTCACACACACTTATCTCTCAGAACAGAGCACGTGTAGAGAAGTTCGTTCATCTAGCACATTGAGAACGCTTTTAAGGAGAAACTTTTAATCTGGATTAACAGTGTATTTCCTAGTGCCGGTTTGAAGATCCTGCAGTTTTCACTGTAAATCGGCGTTGGAAATAGTACCTCCCCAGATATATGTATGGAGTGTATTTTGCAACTGAAAACAAACTTTGTGTTCCCATCAAGCTAGGTGAAAGACGGCTTTCACACAAATATCTCTCAAAATTCTGCATGTGGAGAGACGTTCGTTCATCTAGCACAAACGGAAAGGGTGGCAGGGGAAAATATGTCTCTGGTATCTCAGTCTCTTTCCTAGTGCCAGTTTGAAGTCCCTGCAATTTTCAATGTAAAATAGAGTTGGTGCTAGCACCTCCCAATAAATACGGATTGATTGTAATTTGCAACTTAAAGGAAAATTTATGCTGTAAACAAGCTAGGTGATGGACGGCTTTCACACAAACATCTCTGAGAACAGTGCATGTGGAGAGACATTAGTTCATCCAGCACATTGGGAACGGGTTTCAGGAGAAAGTTTTATTCTGGGTTCTCAGTCTGTTTCCTAGTGCCGGTTTGATGTTCCTGCAGTTTTCACTGTAAAACCGAGTTGGGGTTTTGACCTCCGCATTTATATGTATGAAGTGTATTTTGCAACTGAAAGAAACTTTGTGTTCCCATCAAGCTAGGTGAAGGACGTCTTTTACACTCATTTATCTCTCAGAACTGATCATATGGACAGACTTTCGTTCATCAAGCACAAATGGAAAGGGTTGTAGGAGCTACTTTTACTCTGGTTTCTCAGTCTGTTTCCTAGTGCTGATTTGAAGTTCCAGCAGTTTTCACTATAAAATCGAGTTGGAGCTAGTACCTCCACATATATGTATGGAATGTAGTTTGCAACTGAAAAGAAATTTGTGATCCCGTCAAGCTAGTTGAACTACGGCTTTCACACAATTATCTCTCAGAACTGCACATGAGGAGAGACGTTCATTCATCTAGCACAAAGGGACTGGGTTCCAGTAGAAATATTTACTCTAGATTCTCAGTCTGTTTCCTAGTGCCGTTATGAAATTCCTGCTGATTTCACTGTAAAATCGAGTTTGAGCTTGTACTTCCCTATAGATTATTATGGAGTGTAGTTTGCAAATGAAAAGAAACTTTGTGTTGCCAACAAGTTAAGTGATGGACGGCTTTCACACACACTTATCTCTCAGAACAGAGCACGTGTAGAGAAGTTCGTTCATCTAGCACATTGGGAACGATTTTAAGGAGAAATTTTTAATCTGGGTTAACAGTGTATTTCCTAGTGCCGGTTTGAAGATCCTGCAGTTTTCACTGTAAATCCGCGTTGGAAATAATACCTCCACAGATATTTGTATGGTGTGTAGTTTGCAACTGAAAACAAACTTTGTGTTCCCATCAAGCTAGGTGAAAGACGGCTTTCAAACAAACATATCTCAAATTTCTGCATGTGGAGAGACGTTCGTTCATCTAGCACAAACGGAAAGGAAGGCAGGGGAAAATTTTCCTCTGTTATCTCAGTTTCTTTCCTAGTGCCATTTTGAAGTCCCTGCAATTTTCAACGTAAAAGAGAGTTGGTGCTAGCACCTCCCAATATATACGGATTGATTGTAATTTGCAACTTAAAGGAAAATTTATGCTGTAAACAAGCTAGGTGATGGACGGCGTTCACACACACATCTCTGAGAAAAGTGCGTGTGGAGAGACATTAGTTCATCCAGCACATTGGGAACGGGTTTCAGGAGAAACTTTTATTCTGGGTTCTCAGTCTGTTTCCTAGTGCCGGTTTGATGTTCCTGCAGTTTTCACTGTAAAACCGAGTTGGGGTTTTGACCTCCGCATTTATATGTATGAAGTGTATTTTGCAACTGAAAGAAACTTTGTGTTCCCATCAAGCTAGGTGAAGGACGTCTTTTACACACATTTATGTCTCAGAACTGAGCATGTGGAAAGGCTTTCGCTCATCTAGCACAAATGGAACGGGTTGTATGGGCCACTTTTACTCTAGTTTCTCAGTCAGTTTCCTAGTGCTGATTTGAAGTTCCAGCAGGTTTCACTATGAAATCGTGTTGGAGCTAGTACCTCCCCATATATATGTATGGAGTGTTGTTTGCAACTGAAAAGAAACTTTGTGTTCCCAACAAGCTAGGTGAAGTACGGCTTTCACACACACTTATCTCTCAGAACTTAGCATGTGGACACACTTTCGTTCATCTAGCACAAATGGAGCGGTTTGTAGGAGAAATTTTTACTCTGGTTTCTGAGTCGGTTTCCTAGTGCCGGTTTGAAGTTCCTGCAGTTTTCACTATAAAATCGAGTTGGAGCCAGTACCTCCCCATACATATTTATGGAGTGTAGTGTGCAACTGAAAGAAACATTCTTTTCCCAGCAAGCCAAATGAACGACGGCTTTCAAACACAATTATCTCTCAGAACTGAGCATGTGGAGAGTCTTTCGTTCATCTAGCACATTGGGAACGGTTTTCAGTAGAAAATTTTAATCTGGTTTCCTAGTCTGTTTCCTAGTGCCGGTTTCAATTTCCTGCAATTTTCACTGTAAAACCGAGTTGGAGTTAGAACCTCCCCATATATATGTACGGATTGTAATTTGCAAATGAAAAGACACATTGTGTTGCCAATAAGCTATGTGAAGGACGGCTTTCACACACACATATCTCTCAGAACAGAGCACGTGTAGAGATATTCGTTCATCTAGCACAATGGGAACTGGTTTCAGGAGAAACTTTCATTCTGAGTTCCCAGTGTGTTTCCTAGTCCCGGTTTGAAGTTCCTTCAGTTTTCACTCTAAAACCGAGTTGGAGCTATTACCTCCCCTTATATATGTATGGAGTGTGTTTTGCATGTGAAAAGAAACTTTGTGTTCCCAACAACTAGGTGAAGGACGGCTTTCACACAAACATCTCTCAGAAATGTGCATGTGGAGAGACGTTCGCTCATCAAGCACCAAGGGAACGGTTTGAATGAGAAAGTTTTATTCTGGTTTCTAATTTTGTTTCCTAGTGCCAGTTTGAATTTACTGCTGTATTCAGTGTAAAAGAGTGTTGGAACTAGTAACTGCCTATGTATTTGTATGGAGTGTAGTTTACAACTGAAAAGAATCTTTGTGTTCCCAACAAGCTACGTGAAGGACGGCTTTCACACACACTTATCTCTCAGACCTGAGCTTGTGGAGAGACGTTCGTTCATGTAGCACAAAACGAACGGCTTGCAGGGGAAACTTTTACTCTGGTTCTCGTTCTGTTTCCTATTGCTGGTTTGAACTTCCTGAAATTTTCCCTGTAAAACCGATTTGGAGCGACTGCCTCCCCATATATATGTATGGGTAGCAGATTTCAACTGGAAATGAAGTTTGTGTTACCAGCAAACTAGGTGAAGGACGGCTTTAACACACACATATTTCTCAGAAATGAGCATGTGGAGAGACATTTGTTCAACCAACACAAATGGACCGGGTTGCAGGAAAAACTTTTACTCTGGATTCTGAGTCTGTGTCCTATAGCCGGTTTGATTTTCCTGCAGTTTTCAATGTGAAACCGAGTTGGAGCTAGTACCTCCCCATAAATACATATGGTGTGTAGTTTGCAAATGAAAGGAAACTTTGTTCTTCCAACAAGCTATATGATGGACGGCTTTCACCCACACTTATCTCTCAGAACAGTGCATGTGGAGAGACTTTCGTTCATCTAGCACATTGGGAACGGGTTTCAAGAGAAACTTTTAATCTGGGTTCTCAGTTTGTTTCCTACTGCCTGTATGAAGTTCCTGCAGTTTTCACTGTAAAACCGAGTTGTAGCTAGTACCTCCCCATATATATGTATGGAGTGTAGATAGCAAATGTAAAGAAACTTTGTGTTCCCAACAAGCTAAGTGAAGGACGGCTTTCAGACACAATTGTCTCTCAGAACTGAGCATGTGGAGAGACTTTCGTTCATTTAGCACATTGACCGGGTTGCAAGAGAAGCATCTCCTCTGGTTTCTCAGTCTCTTTCCTAGTCCGGTTTGAAGTTCCTGCAGTTTTAAAAGTAAAACCGAGTTGGAGCTTATACCTCCCCCTATATATGTATGGAGTGTTCTTTGCAACTGAAAAGAAACTTTGTGTTCCCAACAAGCTGGGTGATGTACGGCTTTCACACACAATTTTCTCTCAGAACCGAGCACGTGTAGAGACGTTCGTTCATCTAGCACATTGGGAAAGGGTTTAAGGAGAAACTTTTAATCTGGGTTAACAATCTGTTCCCTAGTGCCGGTTTGAATTTCCTGCATTTTTCACTATAAAACCGATTTGGATCTATTACCTCCCCATATATATGTATGGAGTGTTGTTTGCAACTGAAAAGAAAATTTGTGTTCCCATCAATCTAGGTGAAGGAAGGCTTTCACACAAACATCTCTCAAATCTGTGCATGTGGAGACACGTTCGTTCATCTAGCACAAACGGAAAGGGTGGCAGGGGAAACTTTTTCTCTGGTTTCTTAGTCTGTTTCCTAGTGCCGGTTTCAAGTTCCTGCAATTTTCAATGTAACAGAGAGTTGGCGCTAGTACCTCCCCATATATACGGATGGATTGTAGTTTGCAACTGAAAGGAAAATTTATGCTGTAAACAAGCTAGGTGATGGACGGCTTTCACACACACATCTCTCAGAACAGTGCATGTGGAGAGACATTCGTTCATCTAGCTCAATGGGAACGGGTTTCAGGAGAAACCTATATTCTGGGTTCTCAGTCTGTTTCCTAGTGCCGGTTTGATGTTCCTGCAGTTTTCACTGTAAAACCGAGTTGGAGTTTTTACCTCCGCTTATATATGTATGAAGTGTAGTTTGCAACTGAAAAGAAACTTTGTGTTCCCATCAAGCTAGTTGAAGGACGGCTTTAACACATAATTTTCTCTCAGAAATGAGCATGTAGACAGACTATCGTTCATCTAGCACAAATGGAACTGGATGTAGGAGCAACTTTTACTCTGGTTTCTCAGTGTGTTTCCTAGTGCCGGTTTGAAGATCCTGCAGTTTTCACTATAAAATAGAGTTGGAGTTAGTACCTCCCCATATATATGTATGGAGTGTACTTTGCAACTGAAAAGGAACTTTCTGTTCCCAGCAAGCCAAATAAACGACGGCTTTCAAACACAATTATCTCTCAGAACTGAGCATATGTAGAGACTTTCGTTCATCTAGCACATTGGGAACGGGTTTCAGGAGAAAAATTTAATCTGCTTTCCTAGTCTGTTTCCTAGTGCCGGTTTCAAGTTCCTGCAATTTTCAATGTAAAAGAAAGTTAGAGCAGGTACCTCCCCGTATATACGGATGGATTGTAGTTTGCAACTGAAAGGAAAATTTATGCTGTAAACAAGCTAGGTGATGGACGGCTTTCACACACACATCTCTCATAACAGTGCATGTGGAGAGACATTCGTTCATCTAGCTCAATGGGAACGGGTTTCAGGAGAAATATTTTTTCTGGTTTCTCAGTCTGTTTCCTAGTGCGGGTTTGATGTTCCTGCAGTTTTCACTGTAAAACCGAGTTGGAGTTTTTACCTCCGCATATACATGTATGAAGTGTAGTTTGCAACTGAAAAGAAATTTTGTGTTCCCATCAAGCTAGGTGAACGACGGCTTTCACACAATAACCTCCCAGAACTGAGCATGAGGAGAGACTTTCGTTCATCTAGCACATTGGGAACGGGTTTCAGTAGAAAATTTTAATCGGGTTTCCCAATTTGTTTCCTACTGCCGGTTTGAAGTTTCATCAGTTTACACTGTAAAACCGAGTTGGAGCTAGAACCTCCCCATACATATGTATGGATTGTAATTTGCCACTGAAAAGAAACTTTGTGTTCCCATCAAGCTAGGTGAACGACGGATTTCATTCACAATTATCTCTGAGAAATGAGCATGTGGAGAGACGTTCGTTCACCTAGCACAAAGGGACTGGGTTGCAGTAGAAACAATTACTATTGATTCTCAGTCTTTTTCCTAGTGCCGATATGAGGTTCCTGCAGATTTCACTGTAAAATCGAGTTTGAGCTTGTACTTTCCTATATATTATAATTTAGTGTAGTTTGCAAATGAAAAGAAAATTTGTGTTCCCAGCAAGCTAGGTGAACGACGGCTTTCACACTATTATCTCCCAGAACTGAGCATGTGAAGAGACGTTCGTTCATCTAGCACATTTGGAACGGGTTTCAAAAGAAAATTTTAATCGGGGTTCCCAGTCTGTTTCCTAGTGCCGGTTTTAATTTCCAGCAGTTTACACTGTAAAACCGATTTGGAGCTAGTACCTCCCCATATATATGTATTGGTTTTAATTTGCAACTGAAAAGAAACATTGTGTTGCCAACAAGCTATGTGAAATTCGGCTTTCACACAATTATCTCTCAGAACTGAGCATGTAGACAGACTTTCGTTCATCTAGCACAAATTGAACGGGATGTAGGAGCAACTTTTACTCTGGATTTTCAGTGCGTTTCCTAGTGCCGTTTTGAAGATTCTGCAGTTTTCACTATAAAATAGAGTTGGAGCTATTACCTCCCCATATATATGTATGGATTGTAGTTTGCAACTGAATAGAAACTTTGTGTTCCCTTGAAGCTAGGTGAACGACGGCTTTCACACAATTATCTCTCAGAACTGTGCATGAGGAGAGACGTTCGTTCATCTAGCACATTGGGAATGGGTTTCAGTAGAAAATTTTAATCGGGGTTCCCAGTTTGTTTTGTACTGCCGGTTTGAAGTTTCAGCAGTTTACCCTGTAAAACCCAGTTGGAGCTAGAACCTCCCCATATATATGTATGGTTTGTAATTTGCAACTGAAAAGAAACTTTTTGTTGCCAACAAGTTAAATGATGGACGGCTTTCACCCACACTTATCTCTCAGAACAGTGCATGTGGAGAGACTTTCGTTCATCTAGCACATTGGGAACGGGTTTCAAGAGAAACTTTTAATCTGGGTTCTCAGTTTGTTTCCTACTGCCTGTATGAAGTTCCTGCAGTTTTCACTGTAAAACCGAGTTGTAGCTAGTACCTACCCATATATATGTATGGAGTGTAGATAGCAAATGTAAAGAAACTTTGTGTTCCCAACAAGCTAAGTGAAGGACGGCTTTCAGACACAATTGTCTCTCAGAACTGAGCATGTGGAGAGACTTTCGTTCATCTAGCACATTGGGAACGGGTTTCAGTAGAAAATTTTAAACTGGTTTCCCAGTTTGTTTCCTACTGCCGGTTTGAAGTTTCATCAGTTTACACTGTAAAACCGAGTTGGAGCTAGAACCTCCCCATACATATGTATGGATTGTAATTTGCCACTGAAAAGAAACTTTGTGTTCCCATCAAGCTAGGTGAACGACGGATTTCATTTACAATTATCTCTGAGAAATGAGCATGTGGAGAGACGTTCGTTCACCTAGCACAAAGGGACTGGGTTGCAGTAGAAACAATTACTATTGATTCTCAGTCTTTTTCCTAGTGCCGATATGAGGTTCCTGCAGATTTCACTGTAAAATCGAGTTTGAGCTTGTACTTTCCTATATATTATAATTTAGTGTAGTTTGCAAATGAAAAGAAAATTTGTGTTCCCAGCAAGCTAGGTGAACGACGGCTTTCACACTATTATCTCCCAGAACTGAGCATGTGAAGAGACGTTCGTTCATCTAGCACATTTGGAACGGGTTTCAGAAGAAAATTTTAATCGGGGTTCCCAGTCTGTTTCCTAGTGCCGGTTTTAATTTCCAGCAGTTTACACTGTAAAACCGATTTGGAGCTAGTACCTCCCCATATATATGTATTGGTTTTAATTTGCAACTGAAAAGAAACATTGTGTTGCCAACAAGCTATGTGAAATTCGGCTTTCACACAATTATCTCTCAGAACTGAGCATGTAGACAGACTTTCGTTCATCTAGCACAAATTGAACGGGATGTAGGAGCAACTTTTACTCTGGATTTTCAGTGCGTTTCCTAGTGCCGTTTTGAAGATCCTGCAGTTTTCACTATAAAATAGAGTTGGAGCTATTACCTCCCCATATATATGTATGGATTGTAGTTTGCAACTGAATAGAAACTTTGTGTTCCCATGAAGCTAGGTGAACGACGGCTTTCACACAATTATCTCTCAGAACTGTGCATGAGGAGAGACGTTCGTTCATCTAGCACATTGGGAACGGGTTTCAGTAGAAAATTTTAATCGGGGTTCCCAGTTTGTTTTGTACTGCCGGTTTGAAGTTTCAGCAGTTTACCCTGTAAAACCCAGTTGGAGCTAGAACCTCCCCATATATATGTATGGTTTGTAATTTGCAACTGAAAAGAAACTTTGTGTTGCCAACAAGTTAAATGATGGACGGCTTTCACACACAATTATCTCTCAGAACAGAGCACGTGTAGAGAAGTTCGTTCATCTAGCACATTGGGAACGGGTTTAAGGAGAAACCTTTAATCTGGTTTAACAGTGTGTTTCCTAGTGCCGGTTTGAAGATCCTGCATTTTTCACTATAATACCGATTTGAATCTATTACCTCTCCATATATATGTATGTAGTGTAGTTTGCAACTGAAAAAAATTTGTGTTCCCTTCAAACTAGGAGAAGTACGGCTTTCACACAAATATCTCTGAAAATTCTTCTTGTGGATAGAAGTTCGTTCATGTAGCACAAACGGAAAGGGTGGCAGGGGAAAAATTTTCTCTGGTTTCTCAGTCTGTTTCCTAGTGCCAGTTTGAAGTTCCTGCAATTTTCAATGTAAAAGAGAGTTGGAGCTAGCACCTCCCCATATATACGGATTGAATGTAGTTTGCAACTTAAAGGAAAATTTATGCTGTAAACAAGCTAGGTGATGGACGGCTTTCACACAAACATCTCTGAGAACAGTGCATGTGGAGAGACATTAGTTCATCCAGCACATTGGGAACGGGTTTCAGGAGAAAGTTTTATTCTGGGTTCTCAGTCTGTTTCCTAGTGCCGGTTTGATGTTCCTGCAGTTTTCACTGTAAAACCGAGTTGGGGTTTTGACCTCCGCATTTATATGTATGAAGTGTATTTTGCAACTGAAAGAAACTTTGTGTTCCCATCAAGCTAGGTGAAGGACGTCTTTTACACTCATTTATCTCTCAGAACTGATCATATGGACAGACTTTCGTTCATCAAGCACAAATGGAAAGGGTTGTAGGAGCTACTTTTACTCTGGTTTCTCAGTCTGTTTCCTAGTGCTGATTTGAAGTTCCAGCAGTTTTCACTATAAAATCGAGTTGGAGCTAGTACCTCCACATATATGTATGGAATGTAGTTTGCAACTGAAAAGAAATTTGTGATCCCGTCAAGCTAGGTGAACTACGGCTTTCACACAATTATCTCTCAGAACTGCACATGAGGAGAGACGTTCATTCATCTAGCACAAAGGGACTGGGTTCCAGTAGAAACATTTACTCTAGATTCTCAGTCTGTTTCCTAGTGCCGTTATGAAATTCCTGCTGATTTCACTGTAAAATCGAGTTTGAGCTTGTACTTCCCTATAGATTATTATGGAGTGTAGTTTGCAAATGAAAAGAACCTTTGTGTTGCCAACAAGTTAAGTGATGGACGGCTTTCACACACACTTATCTCTCAGAACAGAGCACGTGTAGAGAAGTTCGTTCATCTAGCACATTGGGAACGATTTTAAGGAGAAATTTTTAATCTGGGTTAACAGTGTATTTCCTAGTGCCGGTTTGAAGATCCTGCAGTTTTCACTGTAAATCCGCGTTGGAAATAATACCTCCACAGATATTTGTATGGTGTGTAGTTTGCAACTGAAAACAAACTTTGTGTTCCCATCAAGCTAGGTGAAAGACGGCTTTCAAACAAACATATCTCAAATTTCTGCATGTGGAGAGACGTTCGTTCATCTAGCACAAACGGAAAGGAAGGCAGGGGAAAATTTTCCTCTGTTATCTCAGTTTCTTTCCTAGTGCCATTTTGAAGTCCCTGCAATTTTCAACGTAAAAGAGAGTTGGTGCTAGCACCTCCCAATATATACGGATTGATTGTAATTTGCAACTTAAAGGAAAATTTATGCTGTAAACAAGCTAGGTGATGGACGGCGTTCACACACACATCTCTGAGAAAAGTGCGTATGGAGAGACATTAGTTCATCCAGCACATTGGGAACGGGTTTCAGGAGAAACTTTTATTCTGGGTTCTCAGTCTGTTTCCTAGTGCCGGTTTGATGTTCCTGCAGTTTTCACTGTAAAACCGAGTTGGGGTTTTGACCTCCGCATTTATATGTATGAAGTGTATTTTGCAACTGAAAGAAACTTTGTGTTCCCATCAAGCTAGGTGAAGGACGTCTTTTACACACATTTATGTCTCAGAACTGAGCATGTGGAAAGGCTTTCGCTCATCTAGCACAAATGGAACGGGTTGTATGGGCCACTTTTACTCTAGTTTCTCAGTCAGTTTCCTAGTGCTGATTTGAAGTTCCAGCAGGTTTCACTATGAAATCGTGTTGGAGCTAGTACCTCCCCATATATATGTATGGAGTGTTGTTTGCAACTGAAAAGAAACTTTGTGTTCCCAACAAGCTAGGTGAAGTACGGCTTTCACACACACTTATCTCTCAGAACTTAGCATGTGGACACACTTTCGTTCATCTAGCACAAATGGAACGGTTTGTAGGAGAAATTTTTACTCTGGTTTCTGAGTCGGTTTCCTAGTGCCGGTTTGAAGTTCCTGCAGTTTTCACTATAAAATCGAGTTGGAGCCAGTACCTCCCCATACATATTTATGGAGTGTAGTGTGCAACTGAAAGAAACATTCTTTTCCCAGCAAGCCAAGTGAACGACGGCTTTCAAACACAATTATCTCTCAGAACTGAGCATGTGGAGAGTCTTTCGTTCATCTAGCACATTGGGAACGGTTTTCAGTAGAAAATTTTAATCTGGTTTCCTAGTCTGTTTCCTAGTGCCGGTTTCAATTTCCTGCAATTTTCACTGTAAAACCGAGTTGGAGTTAGAACCTCCCCATATATATGTACGGATTGTAATTTGCAAATGAAAAGACACATTGTGTTGCCAATAAGCTATGTGAAGGACGGCTTTCACACACACATATCTCTCAGAACAGAGCACGTGTAGAGATATTCGTTCATCTAGCACAATGGGAACTGGTTTCAGGAGAAACTTTCATTCTGAGTTCCCAGTGTGTTTCCTAGTCCCGGTTTGAAGTTCCTTCAGTTTTCACTCTAAAACCGAGTTGGAGCTATTACCTCCCCTTATATATGTATGGAGTGTGTTTTGCATGTGAAAAGAAACTTTGTGTTCCCAAAAACTAGGTGAAGGACGGCTTTCACACAAACATCTCTCAGAAATGTGCATGTGGAGAGACGTTCGCTCATCAAGCACCAAGGGAACGGTTTGAATGAGAAAGTTTTATTCTGGTTTCTAATTTTGTTTCCTAGTGCCAGTTTGAATTTACTGCTGTATTCAGTGTAAAAGAGTGTTGGAACTAGTAATTCCCTATGTATTTGTATGGAGTGTAGTTTGCAACTGAAAAGAATCTTTGTGTTCCCAACAAGCTACGTGAAGGACGGCTTTCACACACACTTATCTCTCAGACCTGAGCTTGTGGAGAGACGTTCGTTCATGTAGCACAAAACGAACGGCTTGCAGGGGAAACTTTTCCTCTGGTTCTCGTTCTGTTTCCTATTGCTGGTTTGAACTTCCTGAAATTTTCCCTGTAAAACCGACTTGGAGCGACTGCCTCCCCATATATATGTATGGGTAGCAGATTTCAACTGGAAATGAAGTTTGTGTTACCAGCATACTAGGTGAAGGACGGCTTTAACACACACATATTTCTCAGAAATGAGCATGTGGAGAGACATTCGTTCATCTAGCACAAATGGACCGGGTTGCAGGAAAAACTTTTACTCTGGATTCTGAGTCTGTGTCCTATAGCCGGTTTGATTTTCCTGCAGTTTTCAATGTGAAACCGAGTTGGAGCTAGTACCTCCCCATAAATACATATGGTGTGTAGTTTGCAAATGAAAGGGAACTTTGTTCTTCCAACAAGCTATATGATGGACGGCTTTCACCCACACTTATCTCTCAGAACAGTGCATGTGGAGAGACGTTCGTTCATCTAGCACATTGGGAAAGGGTTTCAAGAGAAACTTTTAATCTGGGTTCTCAGTTTGTTTCCTACAGACTGTATGAAGTTCCTGCAGTTTTTACTGTAAAACCGAGCTGTAGCTAGTACCTCACCATATATATGTATGGGGTGTAGATAGCAAATGTAAAGAAACTTTGTGTTCCCAACAAGCTAAGTGAAGGACGGCTTTCAGACACAATTGTCTCTCAGAACTGAGCATGTGGAGAGACTTTCGTTCATTTAGCACATTGACCGGGTTGCAAGAGAAGCATCTCCTTTGGTTTCTCAGTCTCTTTCCTAGTCCGGTTTGAAGTTCCTGTAGTTTTAAATGTAAAACCGAGTTGGAGCTTTTACCTCCCCCTATATATGTATGGAGTGTTCTTTGCAACTGAAAAGAAACTTTGTTTTCCCAACAAGCTGGGTGATGTACGGCTTTCACACACAATTTACTCTCAGAACCGAGCCCGTGTAGAGACATTCGTTCATCTAGCACATTGGGAAAGGGTTTAAGGAGAAACTTTTAATCTGTGTTAACAATCTGTTTCCTAGTGCCGGTTTGAATTTCCTGCATTTTTCACTATAAAACCGATTTGGATCTATTACCTCCCCATATATATGTATGGAGTGTTGTTTGCAACTGAAAAGAAAATTTGTGTTCCCATCAATCTAGGTGAAGGAAGGCTTTCACACAAACATCTCTCAAATCTGTGCATGTGGAGACACGTTCGTTTATCTAGCACAAACGGAAAGGGTGGCAGGGGAAACTTTTTCTCTGGTTTCTTAGTCTGTTTCCTAGTGCCGGTTTCAAGTTCCTGCAATTTTCAATGTAACAGAGAGTTGGCGCTAGTACCTCCCCATATATACGGATGGATTGTAGTTTGCAACTGAAAGGAAAATTTATGCTGTAAACAAGCTAGGTGATGGACGGCTTTCACACACACATCTCTCAGAACAATGCATGTGGAGAGACATTCGTTCATCTAGCTCAATGGGAACGGGTTTCAGGGGAAACCTATATTCTGGGTTCTCAGTCTGTTTCCTAGTGCCGGTTTGACGTTCCTGCAGTTTTCACTGTAAAACCGAGTTGGAGTTTTTACCTCCGCATATATATGTATGAAGTGTAGTTTGCAACTGTAAAGAAACTTTGTGTTCCCATCAAGGTAGGTGAACTTCGGCTTTAACACTCATTTACCTCTCAGAACACAGTCCGTGTAGAGACGTTCGTTCGTCTAGCACATAGGGAACGGGTTTCAAGGGAAAATTTTATTCTGGGTTCTCAGTGTGTTTCTTTGTGCCGGTTTGAAATTCCTGCAGTTTTCACTGTAAAACCTAGTTGGAGCTAGTGTCATCCCATATAATATGTATGCAGTGTATTTTGAAACTGAAAAGAAACTTTTTGTTCCCATCAAGATAGGTGAACGATGGCTTTCACACACACTTATTTCTCATAACAGAGCACGTGTAGAGAGTTTCGTTCATCTAGCACATTGGGAACGGGTTTCAGTGGAAACTTTTATTCGGCGTTCCCGGTCTGTTTCCTAGTGCCGGTTTGAAGTTCCTGCAGTTTTCACTGTAAAACCGAGTGGAGCTAGTACCACCCCATATATATGTATGGAGTGTAGTTTATAACTGAAAAGAAAGTTTGTGTTCCAAACAAGTGAGTTGAAGGACGGCTTTCACACACAAATATCTCTCAGAACTGAGCATGTGGAGAGAAGTTCGTTCATCTAGCACAAAGGGAACGGGTCACAGGAGAAACTTTTACTCTGGTTTCTGAGTCTGTTTCCTAGTGCTGGGATGAAGTTCCTGCAGTTTTCACTATAAAATCGAGTTAGAGCTAGTACCTCCCCATACATATTTATGGAGTGTAGTGTGCAAATGAAAAGAAACTTTCTTTTCACAACAAGCCATGTGAACGATGGCTTTCAAACACAATTATCTCTCAGAACTGAGCATGTGGAGAGACTTTCGTTCATCTAGCACTTTGGGAACGGTTTTCAGTAGAAATTTTTAATCTGGTTTCCTAGTCTGTTTCCTAGTGCCGGTTTCAAGTTCCTGCAATTTTAAGTGTAAAACGGAGTTGGAGTTAGAACCTCCCCATATATATTTATGGATTGTAATTTGCAAATGAAAAGAAACTTTGTGTTGCCAAAAAGCTATGTGAAGAACGGCTTTCACACACTCTTATCTCTCAGAATAGAGCACGTGTAGAGATATTGGTTCATCTAGCAAATTGAGAACGGTTTTCAGGAGAAACATTCATTCTGGGTTCCCAGTCTGTTTCCTAGTGCCGGTTTGAAGTTCCTGCAGTTTTCACTGTAATACCAATTTGGAGATAGTAACTCCCCATATAAATATATGGAGTGTATTTTGCAACTGAAAAGAAACTTTGTGTTCCCATCAAGCTAGGTGAACGACGGCTTTCATACACAATTATCTCTCAGAAATGAGCATTTGGAGAACCGTTCGTTCATCTAGCACAAAGGGACTGGGTTGAAGTAGAAACATTTACTCTGGATTCTCAGTCTGTTTCCTAATGCCGGTTTGAATTTCCTTCAGTTTTCAGTGTAAAGTCGAGTTGGTGCTTGTACCTCCCCATCTATTTGTATGGAGTGTAGTTTGCAAAATAAAAGAAACTTTGTGTTTCCAGCAAGCTACGTGATGGACGGCTTTAACACACATATATCTCTCAGAACACTGCATGTGGAGAGACGTTCGTTCATCTAGCACTTTGAGAACGGATTTCCGGAGAATCTTTTTTTGTGGGTTTTCAGTTTGTTTCCTAGTGCTGATTTCAAGTTCCTGCAATTTTCACTGTAAAAAATTTTGGAGATAATACCTCCCCATATATATATATGGAGTGTAATTTGCAACTTAAAAGAAACTTTGTGTTTCCAATAAGCTAGGTGATGTACGGCTTTCACACACAATTATTTCTCAGAACAGAGCCCGTGTAGAGACGTTCGTTCATCTAGCTCATTGGGAACGGGTTTAAGGAGAAACTTTTAATCTGTGTTAACAGTGTGTTTCCTAGGGCCGGTTTGAAGATCCTGCATTTTTCAGTATAAAACCGAGTTGGATCTATTTCCTCCCCATATATATGTATGGAGTGTAGTTCGCAACTGAAATGAAACTTTGTGTTCCCATCAAGCTAGGTGAAGGAAGGCTTTCACACAAACATCTCTCAAATCTGTGCATGTGGAGAGACGTTCGTTCATCTAGCACAAACGGAAAGGGTGGCATGGGAAACTTTTTCTCTGGTTTCATAGTCTGTTTACTAGTGCCGGTTTGAAGTTCCTGCAATTTCCAATGTAAAATCGAGTTTGAGCTTGTACCTCCCCATCTATATGTATGGAGTGTAGTTAGCAAATGAAAAGAAACTTTGTGTTTCCAACAAGCTATGTGATGGGCTGCTTTCACACACACTTATCTCTCATGACAGAGCACGTGTAGAGACGTTCGTTTATCTAGCACATTGTGAAAGGGTTTCAGGAGATACTTATAATCTGATCTCACGGTCTGTTTCCTAGTGCCAGTTTGAAGTTCCTGCAGTTTTCTTTGTAAAACCGAGTTGGAGCTTGTACATCTCCATATATATTTATGGATTGTAGAATCCAACTGAAAGGAAATTCTGTGCTGCGAACAATCTAGGTGAGAGCCGGCTTTCACACAAACATCTCTCAATATTCTACATGTGGAGAGACGTTCGTTAATATAGCAAAAACGGAAAGGGTGGCAGGGGAAACGTTTTCTCTGGTTTCTCAGTCTGTTTCCTAGTGCCAGTTAGAAGTTCCTGCAATTTTCAATGTAAAAGAGAGTTGAAGCTAGTACCTCCCCATATATAAGGATGGATTGTAGTTTGCAACTTGAAGGAAAATTTATGCTATAAACAAGCTAGGTGATGGACGGCTTTCACACACACATCTCTCAGAACAGTGCATGTGGAGAGACATTCGTTCATCTAGCACATTTGGAACGGGTTTCAGGAGAAATTTTTATTCTGGTTTCTCAGTCTGTTTCCTAGTGCCGGTTTGATGTTCCTGCAGTTTTCATTGTAAAACACAGTTGGTGTTTTTCCTCCGCATATATATGTATGAATAGTAGTTTGCTACTGGAAAGAAAGTTTGTGTTCCCATCAAGCTAGGTGAAGGACGGCTTTTACACACAATTATCTCTCAGAACTAAGCATGTGGTCAGACTTTCGTTCTTCTAGTACAAAGGGAACGGGTTGTAGGAGCTACTTTTACTCTGGTTTCTCAGTCTTTTTCCTAGTGCCGGTTTGAAGTTACAGCAGGTTTCACTATGAAATCGTGTTGGAGCTAGTACCTCCCCATATATATGTATGGAGTGTAGTTTGCAACTGAAAAGAAACTTTGTGTTCCCAGCAAGCTAGGTGAAGGACGGCTTTCACACACACTTATCTCTCAGAACTGAGCATGTGGAGAGACGTTCGTTCATCTAGCAGAAAGGGAACGGGTTGCTGGAGAAACTTTTACTCTGATTTCTCAGTCTGTTTCTAGTTCCGGTTTGAATTTCCTGTAGTTTTCACTGTAAAACCGAGTTGGAGCTAGTACCTCCCCATATATATGCATGTGTGTATTTACCCCCTGAAAAGACTCTGTTTTCCCATCAACTATGTTTTCTGATGCCATGCACAATTATTTATATTTCAGAATTGAGAATGAGAAGAGAAGTTCGATCATCCAGTATAAATGGAATGGACTGTAGTAGAAAAAATTACTCTGGTTTCTCAGTACCTTATCCTAGATCCGGTTAATATTTCATGAAGTTTTTCTGTTAAGCTGAGTTGGAGCAAATAATCCCCATTTATATGTATGTAGGGCAGTTTGCAAAAAAAAAAAACAAATGTTTTCTCAACAACCTAGAAGATTGAAGACTTCCAACACACTTAACACGCACTATTCAACTTATACAGAGACGTTCGTTCATCTAGCAAAAGGGAGTGGTTTCAGTAGAAAGACTTATAATGGTTTCTTAGTCTGTTTCCTAGTGCCGGTTTAAAGTTCATGCGGCTTTCAGAGCAAAACGGAGTAGGAGCTAGTACATCCCAATAAATATATATGTAGTGTTGTTTCCAAAAGAAAAGAAACTTTGTGTTCCCAGGAAGATAGGTGAAAGACGGCTTTTATGGACAATTATCTCTCAGAAATGAGCTTGAGGAGAGACCTTCGTTCATATAGCATAAAGGTAATGTTTTCCAGTTGAAACACTTATCCTGTTTTCTCAGTATTTTTCCTGGAGTCAGTCTGAACTTCATGCAGATAGCATTGAAAATCAAAGTGGCAGCTAGTACTTCCCCTTATAAATGAATGTACGGTTTTTAGGAACTAAAAAGAAACTTAATGTTAAAAACAAGATAGGTGAAGGAGGTCTTTCACACACATTTATCACTCAGAAATGACCATTAGGAGAGACATTTGTTCATCTAGCACAAAGAGAATGGGATGCAGGAGAAACAATTACTCCGGATTCTCAGTCTGTTTCCTAGTGCTGTTTATACTTCCAGCACTTTTCAGTATAAAACAGAGTTGGAGATATTACATCCCCATATATATGTGTGGAGTGTAGTTTGCTTCTGAAAGGAAATTTTGAGTTCCAAAAAAGCTAGTTTAGGGACGGCTGTCACACACACTTAACTCTCAGAAGTGCATGTAGAGAGAAGTTGTTCATCTAGCACAAACGGAACGGTTTACAAGAGGTAGATTTACTCTGGTTTCTCAGTCTGTTCCCTAGAGCCGGTTTGAAGTTCCGGCATTTTTCACTGTAAAACCGAGTTGGAGCTACTACCTCCCCATATATATGTATGCAGTATAGTTTGCAACTTAAAAGAAACTTTGTGTTCCCATCAAGCTTGGTGAAGGACGGCTTTCACACAAATATTTGTCAAAACTGTGCATGTGGAGAGACGTTCGTTCATCTAGCATATTGGGAGCGGGTTTCAGAAGAATCTTTTATTGTGGGTTTTCAGTCTGTTTCCTAGTGCCGTTTTGAAGTTCCTGCAATTTTCACTGTAAAACAGAGTTGGAGATTATACCTCCCCATATATATGTATGGAGTTTAGTTGGCAACTTAAAAGAAATTTTGTGCTGCCAAAAAGCTAGGAGATGTTCGGCTTTCACACACAATTATCACTCAGAACAGAGCACGTGTAGAGACGTTCTTTCATCTAGCACATTGGGAACGGATTTAAGGAGAAACTTTTATTCTGGTTTAACAGTGTGTTTCCTAGTGCCGGTTTGAAGATTCTGCATTTTTCAGTATAAAATCGAGTTGGATCTATTACCTCCCCATATATATGTATGGAGTGTAGTTTGCAACTGAAAAGAAACTTTGTGTTCCCATCAAGCTATATGAAGGCCGGCTTTCACACAAACGTCTCTCAAATTTCTGCATGTGGAGAGACGTCCGTTCATCTTGCACAAACGGAAAGGGCGGCAGGGGAAACATTTTCTATGGTTTATCAGTCTGTTTCCTAGTGCCAGTTTGATGTACCTGCAATTTTCAATGTAAAACAGAGTTGGAGCTAGCACCTCCCCATATATAGGGATGGATTGTAGTTTGCAACTGAAAGGAAAATTTATGCTGTAAACAAGCTAGGTGATGGACGGCTTTCACACACACATCTCTCAGAACAGTGCATGTGGAGAGAAATTCGTTCATCTAGCTCAATGGGTACGGGTTTCAGGAGAAACTTTTTTTCTCGCTTCTCAGTCTGTTTCCTAGTGCCGGTTTGATGTTCCTACAGTTTTCTCTGTAAAATCGAGTTGGAAATTTTACATCCGCATATATATGTATGAAGTGTAGTTTGCAACTGAAAAGAAACTTTGTGTTCCCATCAAGCTAGGTGAAGGACGGCTTTCACACAATTATCTCCCAGAACTGAGATTTAGGATAGACGTTCGTTCATCTAGCACATTGGGAACGGGTTTCAGTAGAAATTTTTAATAGGGAATCCCAGTCTGTTTCCTAGTGCCGGTTTGAAATTTCAGCAGTTTACACTGTAAAACCGTGTTGGAGCTAGAACATCCCCATATATATGTATGGATTTTAATTAGCAACTGGAAAGAAACTTTGTGTTCCCAACAAGCTATGTGAAAGTCGGATTTCACACACACTTCTCTTTCAGAATAGAGCACGTGTACAGATATTCGTTCATCTAGCTCATTGGGAACGTTTATCAGGAGAAACATTCATTCTGTGTTCCCTGTCTGTTTCCTAGTGCCGGTTTGAAGTTCCTGCATTTTTCACTGTAAAACCGCGTTGGAAATAGTACCTCCCCATATATATGTATGGAGTGTATTTAGCAACGGAAAAGGAAATTTGTGTTCCCATCAAGCTAGGTGAACGACGGCTTTCATACACAATTATGTTTCAGAAAAGAGCATGTGGAGAGACGTTCGTTCATCTAGCACAAACGGAAAGGGTGGCAGGGGAAACTTTTTCTCTGGTCACTTAGTCTGTTTCCTAGTGCCGGTTTGATGTTCCTGCAATTTTCAATGTAAATGAGAGTTGGAGCTAGTACATCCCCATATATACGGATGGATTGTAGTTTGCAACTGAAAGGAAAATTTATGCTGTAAACAAGCTAGGTGATGGACGGCTTTAACACACACATCTCTCAGAACAGTGCATGTGGAGATACATTCGTTCATCTAGCTCAATGGGAACGGGTTTCAGGAAAAACTTTTATTCTGGGTTCTCAGTCTGTTTCCTAGTGCCGTTTTGATGTTCCTGCAATTTTCACTGTAAAACCGAGTTGGAGTTTTTACCTCCGCATATATATGTATGAAGTGTAGTGTGCAACTGAAAAGAAACTTTGTGTTCCCATCAAGCTAGTTGAAGGACGCATTTAACACACAATTTTCTCTCAGAACTGAGCATGTAGACAGACATTCGTTCATCTAGCACAAATGAAACCGGATGTAGGAGCAACTTTTACTCTGGTTTCTCAGTGTGTTTCCTAGTGCCGGTTTGAAATTCTGCAGTTTTCACTATAAAATCGAGTTGGACCTAGTACCTCCACACATATAGTTATGGAGTGTAGTTTGCAACTGAAAAGAAATTTGTGTTCCCATCAAGCAAGGTGAACGACGGCTTTCACACAATTATCTCTCAGAACTGAGCAAGAGGAGAGACGTTCGTTCATCTAGCACATTGGGAACTTGTTTCAGTAGAAAATTTTAATCGGGGTTCCCAATTTGTTTCATATTCCTCTTTGAAGTTTCAGCAGTTTACACTGTAAAACCGAGTTGGAACTAGAACCTCCCCATATATTTGTATGGATTGTAATTTGCAAATGAAAAGAAATTTAGTGTTCACATCAAGCTAGGTGAACGACGGCTTACATACACAATTATCTCTGAGAAATGAGCATGTGGAGAGACGTTCGTTCATCTAGCACAAAGGGACTGGGTTGCAGTAGAAACATTTACTCTGGATTCTCAGTCTGTTTCCTAGTGCCGGTATGATGTTCCTGCAGATTTCACTGTAAAATCGAGTTTGAGCTTGTACTTCCCTATAGATTATTATGGAGTGTAGTTTGCAAATGAAAAGAATCTTTGTGTTGCCAACAGGTTAAGTGATGGACGGCTTTCACACACAATTATCTCTCAGAATAGAGGACGTGTAGACAAAGTCGTTCATCTAGCATATTGGGAAAAGGTTTAAGGAGAAACTTTTAATCTGGGTTAACAGTGTGTTTCTTAGTGCCGGTTTGAAGTTCCTGCATTTTTCACTATAAAACCGAGTTGAATGTATTACTTCACCCATATATTTGTATGGAGTGTAGTTTGCAACTGAAAAGAAATTTTGTGTTCCCATCAAGCTATATGAAGGCCGGCTTTCACACAAACATCTCTCAAAATTCTGCATGTGGAGAGACGTTCGTTCATGTAGCACAAACGGAAAGGTTGGCAGTGGAAAAATTTCCTCTGGTTTCTCAGTCATTTTCCTAGTGCCAGTTTGAAGTACCTGCAATTTTCAATGGAAAAGAGAGTTGGTGCTAGCACCTCCCAATATATACGGATTGATTGTAATTTGCAACTTAAAGGAAATTTTATGCTGTAAACAAGCTTGGTAATGGACGGCTTTCACACACACATCTCTGAGAACAGTGCATGTGGAGAGACATTCGTTCATCTAGCACATTGGGAACGGGTTTCAGGAAAAACTTTTATTCTGGGTTCTCAGTCTGTTTCCTAGTGCCTGTATGATGTTCCTGCAGTTTTCACTGTAAAACCGAGTTGGAGTTTTGACCTCCGCATATATATGTATGAAGTGTAGTTTGCAACTGAAAATAAACTTATTGTTCCAATCAAGCTAGGTGAAGGACATCTTTTACACACATTTATATCTCAGAACTGAGCATGTGGACAGACTTTCGTTCATCTAGCATAAATGGAACGGGTTGTAGGAGCTACTATTACTCTGGTTTCTCAGTCTGTTTCCTAGTGCTGATTTGAAATTCCAGCAGGTTTCACTATGAAATCGTTTTGGAGGTAGTACCTCCCCATATATATGTATGGAGTGTAGGTTGCAACTGAAAAGAAACTTTGTGTTCCCAACAAGCCAAGTGAAGTACGGCTTTCACACACACTTATCTCTCAGAACTTAAAATGTGGACATACTTTCGTTCATCTAGCACAAATGGAACGGTTTGTAGGAGATACTTTTTCTCTGTTTTCTGAATCTGTTTCCTTGTGCCGGTTTGAAGTTCCAGCAGTTTTCACCATAAAGTCGATTTGGAGCTAGTACCTCCCCATACATATTTATGGAGTGTATTATGCAATTGAAAAGAAAGTTTGTGTTCCCATCAAGCTAGGTGAACGACGGCTTTCATACACAACTATCACTTAGAAATGAGCATGAGGAGAGACATTCGTTCATCTAGCACATTGGGAACTGGTTTCAGTAGAAACTTTTATTCTGGGTTCTCAATCTGTTTCCTAGTGCCGGTTTCATGTTCCTGCAGTTTTCACTGTAAAACCGAGTTAGAGTTTTTACCTCCGCATATATGTATGACGTGTAGTTAACAACAGAAAATAAACTTTGTGTTCCCATCAAACTTGGTGAAGTACGGCATTTACACACAATTACCTCTCAGAAAAAAGCATGTGGACAGACTTTCTTTCATCTAGCACAAATGGAACGGGTTGTAGGAGCAACTATTTCTCTGGGTTCTCAGTCTGTTTCCTAGTGAAGGTTTGAAATTCCAGCAGTTTTCACTATAAAATCGAGTTGGAGCTAGAACCTCCCCATATAAATATATGGATTGTAATTTTCAACTGAAAAGAAACATTGTGTTGCCAATAAACTATGTGAAATTCGGCCTTAACACACACATATCTCTCAGAAATGAGCATGGGGACAGACGTTCGTTCATCTAGCACAAAGGGAAAATATTGTAGGGGATACTTATTATCTTGTACCTCAGTCAGTTTCTCAGGGCCGGTTTGAAGTTCCTGCAGATTTCACTATAAAATCGAGTTGGAGCTAGTATCATCCAATAAAAAGCGTATGGAATGTATTTTGAAATTGAAAAGAAACTTTGTGTTCCCATCAAGCTAAGTGAACTTTGGCTTACACACACACTTTTGTCTCAGAACAGAGCACGTGTAGAGATGTTCGTTCATCTAGCACATTGAGAACGGGTTACAGGAGAAACTTTTATTCGGGGTTCCCAGTCTGTTTCCTAGTGCCGGTTTGAAGTTCCTGCAGTTTTCACTGTAAAACCGAGTTGGAGCTAGTACCTCCCCATATATATGTATGGAGTGTATTTTGCAACTGAAAAGAAACTTTGTGTTCCCAACAACTAGGTGAAGGACGGCTTTCACACAAACATCTCTCAGAACTGTGCATGTGGAGAGACTTTCGCTCGTCTAGCACAAAGGGAAAGGTTGGCAGGAGAAAGTTTTATTCTGTTTTGTAAGTCTGTTTCTTAGTGCCGGTTTGAATATACTGCTGTATTCAGTGTAAAACTTTGTTGGAACTAGTACCTCCCCATATACATTTATGGAGGGTAGTTTGCATCTGAAAAGAAACATAGTGTTCCCATCAAGCTAGGTGAAAGTCGGCTTTCATACACACATCTCTCAGACCTGAGCATGTGGAAAAATGTTCGTTAATGTAGCAAAAAGGGAACGGTTTGCAAGAGAAAATTTTACTCTTGTTTCTCATTCTGTTTCCTATTGCTGGTTTGAAGTTCCTGAAGTTTTCCCTGTAAAACCGATTTTTTAGCTACTACCTCCCCATATATATGTATGGGTAGCAGATTTCAACTGAAAAGGAACTTTGTGTTCCCAGCAAGCTAGCTGAAGGACGGCTTAAACACACACACATATTTCTCAGAACTGAGCATGTGGAGAGACTTTCGTTCATCTAGCACAAAGCGACCGGGTTGCAGGAGAAACTTTTACTCTGGATTCTGAGTCTGTGTCGTAGAGCCGGTTTGAAGTTCCTGCAGTTTTCAATGTAAAACCGAGTTGGAGCTAGCACCTCCCCATATATAGGGATGGATTGTAGTTTGCAACTGAAAGGAAAATTTATGCTGTAAACAGGCTAGGTGATGGACGGCTTTCACACACACATCTCTCAGAACAGTGCATGTGGAGAGACATTCGTTCATCTAGCACATTGGGAACGGGTTAGAGGAGAAAATTTTATTCTGGGTTCTCAGTATGTTTCCTAGTACCGGTTTGAAGTTCCCGCATTTTTCACTGTAAAGCCGAGTTGGAGCTTGTCCCTCCCCATATATATGCTTGGAGGGCATTTTGCAACTGAAAAGTAACTTTGTGTTCCCATCAAGCTAGGTGAACTTCGGCTTTAAGACACAGTTATCTCTCAGAACTTAGCATGTGGTGAGACGTACGTTCATCTAGCTCAAACGGACGGTGTTGTAGTAGAAACTTTTATTCTGGGTTCTCAGTCTGGTTCCTAGTGCCGGTTGGAAGTTCCTGCAGTTTTCACAGTAAAATCGAGTTGGAGCTAATACCTACCCATATATATGTATGGAGTGTAGTTTGCAACTGAAAAGAAACTTTGTGTTCCCTTCAAGCTATGTGAAAATCGGCTTTCACACACAATTATCTCTCAAAATGGAGCACGTGTACAGATGTTCGTTCACCTAGCACATTCGGAACGGTTTTCAGGGAAATTTTACTCGGGGTTTGCAGTCTGTTTCTTAGTGCCATTTTGAATTTTCTGCAGTTTTCACTGTAAATCGGAGTTGGAGCTAGTACATCCCTATATATATGTATGGATTGTAGTTTGCAACTGAAAAGAATCTTTGTGTTTCCATCAGACTAGGTGAAGGACGGCTTTCACACACACGTATCTCTCAGAACTGAGCATATGGAGAGACTTTCTTTCATCTAGCACAAAGGAAACGGGTTGAAGGAGAAAGTTTTTCTCTGGTTTCTCAGTATGTTTCATAGTGCTGTTTTGATGTTACTGCAGTTTTCCCTGTAAAACCGGTTTGGAGCTATTACTTCCCCATATATATGTACGGAGTGTAGTGTGCAACTGAAAAGTAACTTTGTGTTCCCATCAAGCTAGGTGAACCACGGATTTCATACACAGTTATCTCTCAGAAATGTGCATGTGTAGAGATGTTCGTTCATCTAGCACCAAGGGACTGGGTTGCAGTAGAAATATTTACTCTGGATTCTCAGTCTGTTTCCTAGTGCCAGTATGAATTTTCTGCAGATTTCACTGTAAAAGCGAGTTGGAACTTGTACTTCCCCATATATTATTATGGAGTGTATTTTGCAAATTAAAAGAAATTTTGTGTTGCCAAAAAGCTACGTGATGGACGGCTTTCACACACACTTATCTCTCAAAACAGAGCACGTGTAGAGACTTCGTTCATCTAGCACATTGGGAAAGGGTTTCAGGGGAAACTTATAATCTGGTCTCTCAGTCTGTTTCCTAGTGCCGGTTTTAAGTTCCAGCAGTTTACACTGTAAACCGAGTTGGTGCTAGAACCTTATATATGTATTGATTGTAATCTGCAACTGAAAATAAACATTGTTTTGCCAACAAGCTACGAGAAGTTCGGCTTTCACACACACTTATCTCTCAGAACAGAGCACGTGCAGAGACGTTCGTTCATCTAGCACATTGGGAAAGGGTTTCAGGAGATAATTCCATTCTGGGTTTCCAGTCTGTTTCCGAGTGCCAGTTTGAAGTTCCTGTAGTTTTCACTGTAAAACCGATTTGGAGCTACTACCTCCCCATATATATGTATGGGTAGCAGATTTCAACTGAAAAGGAAATTTGTGTTTCCAGCAAGCTAGCTGAAGGACGGCTTAAACACACACACATATTTCTCAGAACTGAGCATGTGGAGAGACGTTCGTTCATCTAGCACAAATGGACCGGGTTACAGGAGAAACTTTTACTCTGGATTCTGAGTCTGTGTCGTAGAGCCGGTTTGAAGTTCCTGCAGTTTTCAATGTAAAGCCGAGTTGGAGCTGGTACCTCCCCATATATAGGGATGGATTGTAGTTTGCAACTGAAAGGAAAATTTATGCTGTAAACAGGCTAGTTGATGGACGGCATTCACACACACATCTCTCAGAACAGTGCATGTGGAGAGACATTCTTAATGTAGCACATTGGGAACGGGTTTCAGGAGAAAATTTTATTCTGGGTTCTCAGTCTGTTTCCTAATGCCGGTTTGATGTTCCCGCATTTTTCACTGTAAAACAGAGTTGGAGTTTTTTCCTCCGCATGTAAATATATGAAGTGTAGTTGGCAACTGAAAAGAAACTTTGTGTTCCCATCAAGCTAGGTGAAGACCGGCTTTTACAAACAATAATCTCTCAGAACTGAGCATGGGGACAGACTTTTGTTCATCTAGCACGAATGGAACGGGTTGTAGGAGCAACTTTTACTCTGGTTTCTCAGTCTGTTTCCTAGTGCCGGAATAAAGGTACTGAAGATTTCACTGTAAAAACGAGTTGGAGCTTGTACTTCCCCTTATATTATTATGAAGTGTAGTTTGCAAATGAAAAGAAACTTTGTGTTGCCAACAAGCTACTTGATGGACGGCTTTCACACGCACTTATCTTTCAGAACAGAGCACGTGTAGAGACGTTCGTTCATCTAGCACATTGGGAAAGGATTTCAGGAGAAACTTAAAATCTAGTCTCTCAGTCTGTTTCCTAGTGCCGGTCTGAAGTTCCTGCTGTTTTCTTTGTAAAACCGATTTGGAGCTAGTATCTCCCCATGTATATGTATGGAGTGTAGTTTGCAACTGAAAAGGAACTTTGTGTTCCCAACAAGCTACGTGAAGGGCGGCTTTCACACACACATATCTCTCAGAAATGAGCATGGGGACAGACGTTCGTTCATCTAGCACAAAGGGAAAATATTGTAGGAGATACTTATAATCTTGTACCTCAGTCAGTTTCTCAGGGCCGGTTTGAAGTTCCTGCAGATTTCACTATAAAATCGAGTTGGAGCTAGTATCATCCAATAAAATGCGTATGGAGTGTATTTTGAAATTGAAAAGAAACTTTGTGTTCCCATCAAGCTAAGTGAACTTTGGGTTACACACACACTTATGTCTCAGAACAGAGCACGTGTAGAGATGTTCTTTCATCTAGCACATTGAGAACGGGTTACAGGAGAAACTTTTATTCGGGGTTCCCAGTCTGTTTCCTAGTGCCGGTTTGAAGTTCCTGCAGTTTTCACTGTAAAACCGAGTTGGAGCTAGTACCTCCCCATATATATGTATGGAGTGTATTTTGCAACTGAAAAGAAACTTTGTGTTCCCAACAACTAGGTGAAGGACGGCTTTCACACAAACATCTCTCAGAACTGTGCATGTGGAGAGACTTTCGCTCGTCTAGCCCAAAGGAAAGGTTTGCAGGAGAAAGTTTTATTCTGTTTTGTAAGTCTGTTTCTTAGTGCCGGTTTGAATATACTGCTGTATTCAGTGTAAAACTTTGTTGGAACTAGTACCTCCCCATATACATTTATGGAGGGTAGTTTGCATCTGAAAAGAAACATAGTGTTCCCATCAAGCTAGGTGAAAGTCGGCTTTCATACACACTTATCTCTCAGACCTGAGCATGTGGAAAAATGTTCGTTAATGTAGCAAAAAGGGAACGGTTTGCAAGAGAAAATTTTACTCTTGTTTCTCATTCTGTTTCCTATTGCTGGTTTGAAGTTCCTGAAGTTTTCCCTGTAAAACCGATTTTTTAGCTACTACCTCCCCATATATATGTATGGGTAGCAGATTTCAACTGAAAAGGAACTTTGTGTTCCCAGCAAGCTAGCTGAAGGACGGCTTAAACACACACACATATTTCTCAGAACTGAGCATGTGGAGAGACTTTCGTTCATCTAGCACAAAGCGACCGGGTTGCAGGAGAAACTTTTACTCTGGATTCTGAGTCTGTGTCGTAGAGCCGGTTTGAAGTTCCTGCAGTTTTCAATGTAAAACCGAGTTGGAGCTAGCACCTCCCCATATATAGGGATGGATTGTAGTTTGCAACTGAAAGGAAAATTTATGCTGTAAACAGGCTAGGTGATGGACGGCTTTCACACACACATCTCTCAGAACAGTGCATGTGGAGAGACATTCGTTCATCTAGCACATTGGGAACGGGTTAGAGGAGAAAATTTTATTCTGGGTTCTCAGTATGTTTCCTAGTACCGGTTTGAAGTTCCCGCATTTTTCACTGTAAAGCCGAGTTGGAGCTTGTCCCTCCCCATATATATGCTTGGAGGGCATTTTGCAACTGAAAAGTAACTTTGTGTTCCCATCAAGCTAGGTGAACTTCGGCTTTAAGACACAGTTATCTCTCAGAACTTAGCATGTGGTGAGACGTACGTTCATCTAGCTCAAACGGACGGTGTTGTAGTAGAAACTTTTATTCTGGGTTCTCAGTCTGGTTCCTAGTGCCGGTTGGAAGTTCCTGCAGTTTTCACAGTAAAATCGAGTTGGAGCTAATACCTACCCATATATATGTATGGAGTGTAGTTTGCAACTGAAAAGAAACTTTGTGTTCCCTTCAAGCTATGTGAAAATCGGCTTTCACACACAATTATCTCTCAAAATGGAGCACGTGTACAGATGTTCGTTCACCTAGCACATTCGGAACGGTTTTCAGGGAAATTTTACTCGGGGTTTGCAGTCTGTTTCTTAGTGCCATTTTGAATTTTCTGCAGTTTTCACTGTAAATCGGAGTTGGAGCTAGTACATCCCTATATATATGTATGGATTGTAGTTTGCAACTGAAAAGAATCTTTGTGTTTCCATCAGACTAGGTGAAGGACGGCTTTCACACACACGTATCTCTCAGAACTGAGCATATGGAGAGACTTTCTTTCATCTAGCACAAAGGAAACGGGTTGAAGGAGAAAGTTTTTCTCTGGTTTCTCAGTATGTTTCATAGTGCTGTTTTGATGTTACTGCAGTTTTCCCTGTAAAACCGGTTTGGAGCTATTACTTCCCCATATATATGTACGGAGTGTAGTGTGCAACTGAAAAGTAACTTTGTGTTCCCATCAAGCTAGGTGAACCACGGATTTCATACACAGTTATCTCTCAGAAATGTGCATGTGTAGAGATGTTCGTTCATCTAGCACCAAGGGACTGGGTTGCAGTAGAAATATTTACTCTGGATTCTCAGTCTGTTTCCTAGTGCCAGTATGAATTTTCTGCAGATTTCACTGTAAAAGCGAGTTGGAACTTGTACTTCCCCATATATTATTATGGAGTGTATTTTGCAAATTAAAAGAAATTTTGTGTTGCCAAAAAGCTACGTGATGGACGGCTTTCACACACACTTATCTCTCAAAACAGAGCACGTGTAGAGACTTCGTTCATCTAGCACATTGGGAAAGGGTTTCAGGGGAAACTTATAATCTGGTCTCTCAGTCTGTTTCCTAGTGCCGGTTTTAAGTTCCAGCAGTTTACACTGTAAACCGAGTTGGTGCTAGAACCTTATATATGTATTGATTGTAATCTGCAACTGAAAATAAACATTGTTTTGCCAACAAGCTACGAGAAGTTCGGCTTTCACACACACTTATCTCTCAGAACAGAGCACGTGCAGAGACGTTCGTTCATCTAGCACATTGGGAAAGGGTTTCAGGAGATAATTCCATTCTGGGTTTCCAGTCTGTTTCCGAGTGCCAGTTTGAAGTTCCTGTAGTTTTCACTGTAAAACCGATTTGGAGCTACTACCTCCCCATATATATGTATGGGTAGCAGATTTCAACTGAAAAGGAAATTTGTGTTTCCAGCAAGCTAGCTGAAGGACGGCTTAAACACACACACATATTTCTCAGAACTGAGCATGTGGAGAGACGTTCGTTCATCTAGCACAAATGGACCGGGTTACAGGAGAAACTTTTACTCTGGATTCTGAGTCTGTGTCGTAGAGCCGGTTTGAAGTTCCTGCAGTTTTCAATGTAAAGCCGAGTTGGAGCTGGTACCTCCCCATATATAGGGATGGATTGTAGTTTGCAACTGAAAGGAAAATTTATGCTGTAAACAGGCTAGTTGATGGACGGCATTCACACACACATCTCTCAGAACAGTGCATGTGGAGAGACATTCTTAATGTAGCACATTGGGAACGGGTTTCAGGAGAAAATTTTATTCTGGGTTCTCAGTCTGTTTCCTAATGCCGGTTTGATGTTCCCGCATTTTTCACTGTAAAACAGAGTTGGAGTTTTTTCCTCCGCATGTAAATATATGAAGTGTAGTTGGCAACTGAAAAGAAACTTTGTGTTCCCATCAAGCTAGGTGAAGACCGGCTTTTACAAACAATAATCTCTCAGAACTGAGCATGGGGACAGACTTTTGTTCATCTAGCACGAATGGAACGGGTTGTAGGAGCAACTTTTACTCTGGTTTCTCAGTCTGTTTCCTAGTGCCGGAATAAAGGTACTGAAGATTTCACTGTAAAAACGAGTTGGAGCTTGTACTTCCCCTTATATTATTATGAAGTGTAGTTTGCAAATGAAAAGAAACTTTGTGTTGCCAACAAGCTACTTGATGGACGGCTTTCACACGCACTTATCTTTCAGAACAGAGCACGTGTAGAGACGTTCGTTCATCTAGCACATTGGGAAAGGATTTCAGGAGAAACTTAAAATCTAGTCTCTCAGTCTGTTTCCTAGTGCCGGTCTGAAGTTCCTGCTGTTTTCTTTGTAAAACCGATTTGGAGCTAGTATCTCCCCATGTATATGTATGGAGTGTAGTTTGCAACTGAAAAGGAACTTTGTGTTCCCAACAAGCTACGTGAAGGGCGGCTTTCACACACACATATCTCTCAGAAATGAGCATGGGGACAGACGTTCGTTCATCTAGCACAAAGGGAAAATATTGTAGGAGATACTTATAATCTTGTACCTCAGTCAGTTTCTCAGGGCCGGTTTGAAGTTCCTGCAGATTTCACTATAAAATCGAGTTGGAGCTAGTATCATCCAATAAAATGCGTATGGAGTGTATTTTGAAATTGAAAAGAAACTTTGTGTTCCCATCAAGCTAAGTGAACTTTGGGTTACACACACACTTATGTCTCAGAACAGAGCACGTGTAGAGATGTTCGTTCATCTAGCACATTGAGAACGGGTTACAGGAGAAACTTTTATTCGGGGTTCCCAGTCTGTTTCCTAGTGCCGGTTTGAAGTTCCTGCAGTTTTCACTGTAAAACCCAGTTGGAGCTAGTACCTCCCCATATATATGTATGGAGTGTATTTTGCAACTGAAAAGAAACTTTGTGTTCCCAACAACTAGGTGAAGGACGGCTTTCACACAAACATCTCTCAGAACTGTGCATGTGGAGAGACGTTCGCTCATTTAGCACAAAGGGAACGGTTTGCAGGAGAAAGTTTTATTCTGTTTTATAAGTCTGTTTCTTAGTGCCGGTTTGAATATATTGCTGTATTCAGTGTAAACTTTGTTGGAACTAGTACCTCCCCATATACATGTATGGAGGGTAGTTTGCATCTGAAAAGAAACATAGTGTTCCCATCAAGCTAGGTGAAAGTCGGCTTTCATACACACTTATCTCTCAGACCTGAGCATGTGGGAAAATGTTCGTTAATGTAACAAAAAGGGAACGGTTTGCAAGAGAAAATTTTACTCTTGTTTCTCGTTCTGTTTCCTATTGCTGGTTTGAAGTTCCTGAAGTTTTCCCTGTAAAACCGATTTTTTAGCTACTACCTCCCCATATATATGTATGGGTAGCAGATTTCAACTGAAAAGGAACTTTGTGTTCCCAGCAAGCTAGCTGAAGGACGGCTTAAACACACACACATATTTCTCAGAACTGAGCATGTGGAGAGACGTTCGTTCATCTAGCACAAAGGGACCGGGTTGCAGGAGAAACTTTTACTCTGGATTCTGAGTCTGTGTCGTAGAGCCGGTTTGAAGTTCCTGCAGTTTTCAATGTAAAACAGAGTTGGAGCTGGTACCTCCCCATATATAGGGATGGATTGTAGTTTGCAACTGAAAGGAAAATTTATGCTGTAAACAGGCTAGGAGATGGACGACTTTCACACACACATCTCTCAGAAAAGTGCATGTGGAGAGACATTCGTTCATCTAACACATTGGGAACGGGTTTCAGGAGAAAATTTTATTCTGGGTTCTCAGTCTGTTTCCTAATGCCGGTTTGATGTTCCCGCATTTTTCACTGTAAAACAGAGTTGGAGTTTTTTCCTCCGCATGTAAATGTATGAAGTGTAGTTGGCAACTGAAAAGAAACTTTGTGTTCCCATCAAGCTAGGTGAAGACCGGCTTTTACAAACAATAATCTCTCAGAACTGAGCATGGGGACATACATTTGTTCATGTAGCACGAATGGATCGGTTTGTAGGAGCAAATTTTACTCTGGTTTCTCAGTCTGTTTCCTAGTGAAGGTTTGATTTTACTGCAGTTTTCACTTTAAAAGCAAATTGGAGCTTGTACTTCCCCATATATATTTATTGAGTGTAGTTTGCACATGAAAAGAATCTTTGTGTTGCCAACAAGATAGGTGAAGTACGGTTTTCACACACACATATCTCTCAGAACTGATCATGTGGAGAGACGTTCTTTCATCAAGCACAAAGGGAACGGGTTGCAGGAGAAAGTTTTACTGTGGTTTCTCAGTCTGTTTCCTAGTGCCGGTTTGAAGTTACTGCAGATTTCACTGTAAATCCGTGTTGGAGCTAGTACTTCCCCATATATATGTATGGATTTTAGTATGCAACTGGAAAGAAACGTTGTGTTGCCCACAAGCTAGGTAATGGACGGCTTTCAAACACACTTATCTCTCAGAAAAGTCCACGTGTAGAGACGTTCATTCATCTAGCACAAAGGGAACTGGTTGCAGGGGAAATTTTACTCTGTTTTCTCAGTCTTTTTCCTAGTGCCTGTTTGAAGTTACTGCAGTTTTCACTATAAAATCGAGTTGATGCTAGTACATACCCATAAATATGTATGGATTGTATTTTGCTACTGAATTGAAACTTTGGGTTCTCATCAAGCTACGTGAACTGCGGCTTTCACACACAATTATCTCTCAGTACTGAGCATGTGGAGAGACATTCGTTCATCTAGCACAAAGGGACTGGTTTGCAGGAGAAACTTTTATTCTGGTTACTCAGTCTGTTTCCTAGTGTCGGTTTCAAGTTCCTACAGTTTTCACTGTAAAACGAGTTAGAGCTTGTGCCTCCCGACATATATGTATGGAGTGTAGATTGCTTATGAAAAGAAACTTTGTGTTGCCAGGAAGGTAGGTAATGGACGGCTTTCACACACACTAATCTCTCAGAAAAGAGCACGTGTAAAGACGTTCGATCACCTAGCACATTTGGAACGGGTTTCAGGAGAAATCTTTAATCTGGTTTCCCAGTATGTTTCCTAGTGCCGGTTTGAATTTCCTGCGTTTTTCACTGTAAAACCGAGTTGGTTCTAGTACCTCCCCATATATCTGTATGAAGTGTTTTTGGCAACTGAAAACAAACTTTGTGTTCCCAACAAGCTAGGTGAAGGAAGGCTTTCACACACACATATCTCTCAGAAATCAGCATGTGGAGAGACTTTCATTCATCTAGTAAAAAGGGAACGGATTGCAGGGAAACATTTACTCTGGTTTCTCAGTCTGTTTCGAAGTTCCGGTTTGAAGTTCCTGTAGTTTTCACTGTAAAACCGAGTTGGATGTCCTTCCTCCCCATATATATGTATGGAGTGCAGTTTGCAACTGAAAAGAAATTTTGTTTTGCCAACAAGCTAAGTTTTGGACTGCTTTCCCACACACTTATCTCTCAGAACAGAGGACGTGTAGAGATATTCGTTCACCTAACACATTCGGAAAGTTTTTTATTATAAACTTTTAATCTGGGTTCCCATTCTGTTTCCTAGTGCCGGTTTGAAGTTCCTGTAGTTTTCACTGTAAAATCGAGTTGGTGCTAGTTCCTCCCTACATATATGTATGGAGTGTAGATTGCAACTGAAAAGAAAATTTGTGTTGCCAGCAAGCAAGGTGAAGGAAGGCTTTCACACACACATATCTCTAAGAACTGAGCATGTGGAGGGACTTTTGTTCATCTAGCACAAAGGGAACGAGTTGCAGGAGAAAGTTATACCGTGGTTTCTCAGGCTGTTTCCTAGTGCCAGTTTCAAGTTACAGAAGTTTTCAGTGTAAAAGCGTGTTGGAGCTAGTACCTCCCCATATATATGTATGGAATGTAGTTTGTAACTGAAAAGAAACTTTGTTTTCCCAACAAGCTAGGGGAAAAACGGCTTTAACACACAAAAATCTCTCCGAACTGAGCATATGGATAGACATTCGTTCATCTAGCACAAAGGGAACGGGATGCAGGAGAAATTTTACTCTGGTTTCTCAGTCTGTTTCCTAGTGCCTTTTTGTAGTTACTGCAGTTTTCAAAGTAAAACAGTGTTGGAGCTACTACCTCCCCTTATATATGTATGGAGTGTAGTTTGTAACTGAAAAGAAGCTTTGTGTTCCCAACAAGGAAGGTGAAGTTTGGCTTTCACACATTTATCTCTCAGAACTGAGCATATGGAGATACGTTCGTTCATCTAGCACAATGGGAACGGGTTGCAGGAGAAACTTTTTGTCTGGTATCTCGTTCTGTTTCCAAGTGCCGGTTTGAAGTTCCTGAAGTTTTTACTGTAAAACCGATTTGGAGCTACCATCTCCCTTATATATTTATGGAGTGCAGTTTTCAAATGAAAAGAAACTTTGTGTTGCCAACAAGCTAGGTGAAGGACGGCTTTCACACACACTTATCTCTCAGAACAGAGCATGTGGAGAGACTTTCGTTCATCTAGCATAAAGAGTAAGGTTTGCATGGAAAAATTTTTCTGTGGTTTCTCATTTTTTTCCTAGTGCCGGTTTGAAGTTCCTGCTGTTTTCACTGTAAAACCGAGTTGGATCTAGTACCTCCCCATATATATGTATGGAGTGTAGTTTGCAACTGAAATAAACTTTGTTTTCCCAGCAAGCTAAGTGAAAGACGGCTTTAACACACACATATCTCTCAGAACTGAGCATGTGGAGAGACGTTCTTTCATCTAGCCCAAAGGGACCGTGTTGAAAGAGAAATTTTTACTCTGGTCTCTCAGTCTGTTTCGTAGGTCCGGTTTGAATTTCCTGCAGATTTCACTGTAAAAGCGTTTCGGAACTTGTACCTCCCCTTATATATGTATGGATTTTATTTTGCAAATTAAACGAAAATTTTGTTGCCAATATCTATGTAATGGACGGCTTCACACACAATTTTTTCTCAGAACAGAGCACGAGTAGAGACGTTCGTTCATCTAGCACATTGGAACGGCTTTCAGGAGAAACTTTTAATCTGGTTTCCCAGTCTGTTTCCTAGTGCCGTTTGGAATTTCCTGCAATTTTCTCTGTAAAACCGAGTTGGAACTAGTACCTCCCCTATGTATGTATGGAGTGTTGTTTGCAACTGAAAAGAAACTTTGTGTTCCCAAAAAGCTAAGTGAAGAACGCCTTTCACACACACTTTTCTCTCAGATCTGAGCATGTGGAGAGACGATCGTTCATCTAGCACAAATGGAACGGGTTGCAGGAGAAAGTTTTAGTCTGATTTCTCTGTCTGTTTTCTAGTGCAGGTTTGAAGTTCCTGCAGTTTTCCCTGTCAAAGCGAGTTGGAGCTAGTAACTCCCCATATATATGTATGGATTGTATTTCGCAAATGAAAAGAAACTTTGTGTTGCCAACAAGCTAGTTTATGGACGGCTTTCACTCACAAATATCTCTCAGAAATGTGCATGTGTGGAGACGTTCGTTCATTTAGCAAAAATGGAACTGGTTGCAGGAGAAAGTTTTACTCTTGTTTCTGAATGTGTTTCCTAGTGCCGGTTTGAAGTTACTGCAGTTTACAATGTATAACCGTGTTGGAGCTAGTACCTACCCATATATATGTATGGATTGTAGTTTACAACTGAAAGGAAAATTTGTGTTCCCATTAAGCTTGGTGAAGGACGGCTTTCACACACAATTATCTCTCACACTTGAGCATGTAGAGAGACGTTCGTTCATCTAGGACAAATGGAACTGTTGGCAGGAGAAAGATATACTCTGGATTCTCAGTCTTTTTCCTAGTTCCGGTAAGATGTCCCTGCAGTTTTAACTCTAAAATCGAGTTGGAGCTTGTACCTCCCCATATATATGTATGGTGTGCAGTTAGCATCTGAAAAGAATACTTGTGTTCCCAACAAGCTAGGTGAAGGATGGCTTTTACGCACACTTATCTCTTCAGATCTGAGCATGTGGATAGACTTTCGTTCATCTAGCACAAAGGGAACGTGTTGCAGCCGAAACACTTTGTCTGGTTTCTCAGTTTGTTTCCTAGTGCAGATTTGAAATTCTTCCTGTATTACTGTCAAACCGAGTTGGGGACAGTGCCCCCCCCATATATATATATGTAGTGTACATTTCAAATGAAAAGAATATTTTTGTGCCTTTCAATCTTGGTGAAGGAAGTTTCCACAGACACATATATGTCAGAATTTAGCATGTGGGATTCGCTAGTTCATCTAGCACAAATAACACGTTGAATGTGAAACACGTACTCTGGTTCTCAATCTGTTTCCTAGTGCAGGTTTGAACTTCCGTACTTTTCACTGTAAAACTAGTTGGAGATAGTGCCTCCCCATATATGTATGTATGTAGTGCCGTTTGCAACAGAAAAGAAACATTGTGTTCCCAAAAAGCAAGGTGAAGGGCGGCTTTCACACACACTTACCTCTCAGGACTCAGCGTGTGGAGAGACGTTCTTTCATCTAGCCCAAAGAGAAAGGGTTGCAGTTGTAAATTTTTTTCTGGTTTTTCAGTCTGTTTCCTAGCACCAGTTAGAAGTTCCTGCAGATTTCAATGTAAAACCGTGTACGAGTTTCTACCACCTGATATATATTGTATGGAGTGATGTTTGCAAGTGAACAGTAACTTTGTGTTCCCAAAAAGCTAGGTGAAGTACGGCTTTCACACACACTTATCTCTAAGAAATGATCATATGGAGAGACGTTCATTCATCAGGTCCAAAAGGAACGGTTTGCAGGTGTAACAATTACTCTCGTTTCTCAGGAAGTTTCCTAGTGCCGATTTGAATTTCCTGCTGTTTTCGCTGTAAAACCGTGTTGGAGCTTGTACCTCCACATATAATTATGTATATAGTGCCGTTTGCAGCTGGTAAGATACTTTGTGTTCCCAACAAGCTAGGTGAAGTACGGCTTTCACACACTCTTACATATGAGAACTCAGCATGTGGAGAGACTTTCTTTCATCTATCCCAAAGGGAACGGGTTGCAGATGTTACTTTCCCTCAGGTTTCTCAGTCTGTTTCCTAAAGCCTGTTTGAATTTATTGCAGTTTTCACAGTAAAATTGATTTGGAGCTGGTACCTCCCAATATATATGATTGGAGTGCACTTTGCCTCTGAAAAGAAACTTTATGTTCCCAACCAGCTAGGTGTAGGACGGCTTTTACACACACATATGTCTCAGATCTCTGCATGTGGATAGTCTTTCGTTCATCTAGCACAATGGGAACGTGTTGCAGCCGAGACGCTTTCTCTTATTTCTTTGTTTCCTAGTGCCGAATTGAAATCCGTCCTATGTTTACTGTCAAAACGAGTTGGGTCTAGTGACCCCCAATATATATATATGTAGTGTACATTGCAACTGAAAAGAATATTCTTATTCCCAACAAGCTTGGTGAACGACGTTTTTCACAAACACATTTATGTCAGACCTGAGCATGTGAGAGTCGTTAGTTCATCTAGTACAAATAACGGGTTGAATGTGAAACAAGTACTCTGGTTCTCAATGTGTTTCCTAGTGATTGTGTGAATTTCCTGCAGTTTTCAGTGCAAAACCGATTTGAAGCTTGTACCTCCCCATATGTATGTAAGGAGTGAACTTTGCCACTGAAAAGAATCCTTGTGTTCCCAACAAGCTATGTGAAGGACGGCATTCACACACACTTATCTCTCATTACTGAGCATGTGGAGAGACGTTCGTTCATCTACCACAAAAGGAACGGGTTGCAGGAGAAACATTTTCTCAGGTTTCTCAGTCTGTTTCCTAGTGTCGGTTTGAATTTCCTGCAGTTTTCACAGTAAAACCGAGTTGGATGTAGTACCTCCAAATATATATGTATGTTACTGCAGTTTGCAAATGAAAACAAACTTTGTGTTCCCAATAAGCAAGGTGAAGGGCGGATTTCGCACACACTTATCTCTCACAAGTGAGCATGTGGAAAGAAGTTCTTTCATCTAGCACAAAGGGAACGGGTTCAGGAAAAATTTTGCTCTGTATTTATCAGTCTGTTTCCTAGTGCCTGTTTGAAGTTCCTGCAGTTTTCACTGTAAAACGGAGTGGAGCTAGTACCTACATATATATATATTTTTTAGTGCAGACTGCAACTAATAATAGACTGTGTTTCCAGCAAGCTAGTTGAATGGCGGCTTCACACACACATATACCTCTGAATTGAGCATGTGGAGAGACGTTCGTTCATGTAGCAAAAAGAGAACGTGTTGAAGGAGGAACTTTTAATCTGGATTTGTCAGTCTGTTTCCTAGTGTCGGTTAGACGTTCCTGCACTTTTCAATGAAAAACCGAGTTGTAGTTAGTACCTCCCCTTATATATGTATGGATTGCAGTTTGCAACAGAAAAAAACTTTGTGTTCCCAACAAGCTAGATGAAAGACGGCTTTCACATACACTTATCTCTCGGAACTGAGCAAGGGAAGAAACGTTCTTTCATATTGCACAAAAGGTACGGTTTGCAGGAGAAAATTTTACTCTGTTTTCTCAGTCTGTTTCCTAGTGCCGGTTTGACTTTCCTGCAGTTTTCACTGTAAAACCGAGTTGCAACTACTACCTCCCATATATATGGATGGAATGCAGTTTGCATCTAAAAAGAAACTTTGTGTTCCCAACATGCTAGGTGAAGGACGGCTTTCACACACACTTACCAATCAGAACGGAGCATGTGGAGAGACTTTCGTTCATCTAGCACAAATAACGGTTTGAATGTGTAACACTAACTCTGGCTCTCAGACTGTTTCCTAGTTCTTGTTTTAATTTCCTGCAGTTTTCTGTGTAAAACCGAGTTGGAGCTTGTACTTCCCCTTATATATGTATTTAGTGCAGTTTGCAACTGAAAAGAAACTTTGTGTTCCAACAAGCTACTTGAAGGACGGCATTCACACACACTTATCTCTCAGAACTGAGCATGTGGAGAGATGTTCTTTCTTCTAGCATAAAGAGAACGAGTTTCAAGAGAAATTTTACTGCAGTTTCTCAGTCTCTTTCCTAATGCCGGTTTGAAGTTCCTGCAGTTTTTATTGTAAAAGCGATTTGGATCTTGTATCTCCCGATATATATGTATTGAGTGCAGTTTGCAACTGAAAAGAATCTTTGTGTTCCCAAAAAGCTAGGTGAAGAACGGCTATCACAAACACTTATCTCTCAGAATTGAGCATTTGGAGAGACAATTGTTCATCTAGCATAAAGGGAACGGGATGCAGGAGAAAATTATTCTCTGGTTTCTCAGTCTGTTTCCTAGTGCCGGTTTGAAGTCCCTGCAGATTTCACTGTGAAACCGAGTTGAAGTTTCTAACTCCCCATATATATTTATGGGGTGCAGATTGCAACTGAAAAGAAACTTTGTGTTCCCAACAAGCTGGTTGAAGTACGGCTTTCACACACAAATTTCTCCCAGAACTGAGCATGTAGAGAAACTTTCGTTCATCTAGCACAAATGGAACAGGTTCCAGGAGAAACATTTACTCTTGTTTCTCAGTCTGTTTCCTAGTGCCGGTATGATGTCCTTTCAGTTTTCACTCTAAAACCGATTTGGAGCTTATACCTCCCCATATATATGTATGGAGTGCAGTTTGCAACTGAAAAGAATCCTTGTGTTCACAACAGGGTAGGTGAAGGACGGCTTTTACACACACTTATCTCTCAGATCTGGGCATGTGGATAGACTTTCTTTCATCTAGCACAAAGGGAACGTGTGGCAGCCGAAACACTTTCGCTGGTTTCTCAGTTTGTTTCCTAGTGCCGATTTGAAATTCTACCTGTATTTACTGTCAAAACGAGTTGGGTATAATGCCACCCCATATATATATATTTAGTGTACATTTCAAATGAAAAGAATCTTTTTGTGACCTACAAACTTGGTGAAGGAAGATTTCCACACACACATATATGTCAGAACTGGGCATGTGGGTGTCGTTAGTTCATCTAGCACAAATAACGCGTTGAATGTGAAACACGTACTCTGGTTCTCAGTCTTTTTCCTAGTGGCGATTTGAAATACTACCTGTATTTACAGTCAAACAGAGTTGGGTCTAGGGCCCACCCATATATATAAATTTAGTGTATATTGCAAATGAAAAGAATCTTTTTGTTTTCAACAAACTTGTTGAAGGTCGTTTTTCAACACATAAATATGTTCAGAACTGAGCATGTGGGAGTCGTTAGTTCATCTAGCACAAATAACGGGTTGAATGTGAAACACGTACTCTGGTTCTCAGTCTGTTTCCTAGTGCCGTTTTGAACTTCCTGAATTTTTCACTATAAAAATAGTTGGAGTTTTTGCCTCCCCATATATGTATGTATGTAGTGCCATATGCAACTGAAAAGAAACTTTGTGTTCCCAACAAGCTAGGTGAAGGACGGCTTTCACACACACTTACCTCTCAGAACTCAGCATGTGGAGAGATGTACTTTCATCCAGCCCAAAGGGAACGGGTTGCAGATGAAACTTTTACTCTGGTTTCTCAGTCTGTTTCCTAGCGCCAGTTTGAAGTTCCTGCAGTTTTCAATGTAAAACCGTGTTCGAGCTTGTACCCCCTCATATATATGTATGGAGTGATGTTTGCAAATGAAGAGTAGCTTTGTGTTCCCAAAAAGCTAGTTGAAGAACGGCTTTCACACACACTTATCTCTCAGAAATGAGTATGTGGGGAGACGTTCATTCATCTAGCAGAAAGGGAACGGGTTGCAGGGGAAAGATTTACTCTGTTTTCTCAGTCTTTTTCCTAGTGCCGGTTTGAAGTTCCTGCAGTTTTCACTGTAAAACCGAGTTGGAGCTTGTACCTCCCCATATATATGTATGGAGTGCAGTTTCCAACTGAAAAGAAACTTTGTGTACCCAACAAGCTAAGCAAAGGACAGCTTTTACACTCACTTATCTCTCAGATCTGAGCATGTGTATAGACTTTCGTTCATCTAGCACAAAAGGAACGTTTTTCAGCCGAAACACTTTCTGTGGTTTCTCAGTTTGTTTCCTAGTGCCAATTTGAAATTCTTCCTGTAGTTACTGTCAAACAGATTTGGGGCTATTTCCCCCCCATATATATATTTAGTGTACATTACAAATGAAAAGAATCTTTTTCTTCACAACAAGCTTGGTGAAGGACGTTTTTCACACACACATTTATGTCAGAACTGAGCATGTGGGAGTCGTTAATTCATCTAGCATAAATAACGGGTTGAATGTGGAACACGTACTCTGGTTCTCAGTCTGTTTCCTAGTGCCGGTTTGAACTTCCTGCAGTTTTCACTGTAAAAGGATTTGGAGCTAGTGCCTCCCCATATACGTATGTATGTAGTGCCGTTTGCAACTGAAAAGAAACTTTGTGTTCCCAACAAGCTAGGTGAAGGACGGCTTTCACACACAATTATCTCTCAGAACTGAGTATGTAGACAGACGTTCGTTCCTCTATCACAAATGGAACGGTTTGCGCGAGAAACATTTTCTCTGGTTTCTCAGTCTGTTTCCTAGTTCCGGTAAGATGGTCCGGCAGTTTTCAGTGTAAAACCGAGTTGGAGCTTGTACTTCCCCGTATATATGTATTGGGTGCAGTTTGCAACTGAATAGAATCCTTGTGTTCCCAACAAGCTAGTTGGAGGGCGGCTTTTACACACACTTGTCTCTCAGAATTGAGCATGTAGCGAGACGTTCGTTCATCTTGCATAGAGGGAATGGGTTGTAGTAGGAACACTTACTCAGGTTTCTCAGTGTGTTTTCCTATTGCCGGTTTGAATTTCAAGCAGTTTTCACTGTAAATCCGTGTTGAAGCTTATACCTACCCTTTTATATATGTGTTGTGTAGTTTTCAAATCAAAAGAAACTGAGTTTTCCCAACAAGCTTGGTAATTGTAGGCTTTCACACACACTTAAATCTCAGAATTGACCATCTGGAGAGAGTTTTGTTCATCTAGCAAAAAGGGATCGGTTGCAGTATAAACACTTACTCTGGTTACACAGTATGTTTCTTTGTGCCCGATTGTATTTCATAATATTTTCTCTTTAAAAGAGATTTGGGGCTAGTACCTCCCCATATATATGCATGTAGTGTAAATACCAGCTGAAAATATACTATGTGTTTCCAACAAGCTAGGTGAATGATGAATTTCACACAGTATTAACTCTCAGAATGAGCATGTAGAGAGTCTTTTGTTCATGTAGCATTAAGGAAATGGACTGCAGTAAAACATTTTCTCTGATTTCTCAGTATGTTTTCCTAGTTCCGGTTTAAATTTCATGCAACTTTCACTGGAAAATCGAGTTGGAGCTACTTTCTCCCCAGATATATGTATGTAGTGTAGTTTCCTACACAAAAGAAACTGTGTTCCCAAAAATCTACGTGGTTGACTGTTGTCAAACTCACATAAATACAAGAATTGAGCATGTGGAAAGTCGTTCACTCATCTAGCATAAAGGGAATGATTTGCAGGAGAAACAATCTGGTTTCTCAGTATCTTTCCTAGTGCCGTTATGAAGATCATGATGTTTTCACTTTAAAACCGAGTTGGAGGTAGTACCTCCACATATATATGCATGTAGGGAAATTACCCTCTAAATAGAATCGGTGTGTTCCCAGCAAGCTAGGTGATTGACGGCATTCACACTCATTTAACTCTAAGAATTGAACCCTTGGAGAGACATTCGTTCATCTAGCATAGAGGGAAAGGTTTGAAGTACAATCACTTACTCTGGTTTCCCAGTATGTTTCCTAGTGCCGGTTTGAATTTCATGCTGTTTTCACTGTAAAACCGAGTTTGAGCCAGTAACTCCCTGTATATATGTATACAGTGTTTGTATCCACTTAAAAAAATCTATGTATTTCCAACGGGATAGGTGATTGACGGCTTTCACACACACTTAACTTTCAGAATTGAGCACGTGGAGAGACGTTCGTTCATCTAGCATAAAGGAAATTTTGTAGTAGTGAAACTCACTCTGGTTACTCAATATGATTCCTTGTGCCGGTTTGAAGTTCATGCAGTTTTTACTGTAAAACCGATTTGGAGCTACAACCTCCCCATACATATGTATGTAGTGTATTTTCCCAATGAATAGAAACTGTGTGTTCCCAACAACCTAGGTGATTGGCGGCTTTTACATACACTCAACTCTCAGAACTGAGCATGTAGAGAGAATTTGTTCATCTAGCATAAGGGGAATTGGTCTTAATAGAAACACTCACTCTGGTTTCTCAGTATGTTTTCCTAGTGCCAGTTTGAATTTCATTCAGTTTTCACTGTAAATCCTAGTTGGAGCTAGTACCTCCGCATATATATTTATGTAGTGTTGTTACCTCCTCAAAAGAATCTTTGATTTCTCAACAAGCTAGGTGATTGACAGCTTTCACCAAACTTAAATCTCAGAATTGAGCATGTAGACAGACATTACTTCATCTAGCAGAAAGGGAATGGTTTGCAGTAGAAACACTTAACTTTTTTCTCAGTATATTTCCTAGTTTCGGTTTGAGTTCATACAATTTTCCGTGTAAAATCGAGGTGGAGCTTGTACCTCCCCATATATATGTATGTACTGTAGTTACCCACTGAAAAAAATCTGTGTGTTCCCTACTATTAAGGAGGTTGATGGCTTTCACCCACACTTATCCCTCAGAATTGAGCATGTGGAGAGACGTTGGTTTATCTAGCCTAAAGGGAATGTGTTGTATTAGAATCAATTTCGTTTCTCAGTAAGTTTCATAGTGACGGTTTGTAGTTCATGCTGTTTTCACTGTAAAACTGATTTGGAGCATGAACTTCCACACTTATAGGTATGTTGTGTACTTACCCACATAAAATAAACTGTGGGTTCCCACAAGACAGGTGATTGACGGCTTTCACACTCACTTAACTCTCAGAGATGAGCATGTGGAGAGACATTAGTTCATCTAGCAGAAAAGGAATGGTTTGCATTAGAAACAGTTCCTCTGGTTTCTCAGTATGTTTCCTAGTGGCGATTTGAAGTTCATCTTGTACTCATTGTAAAACTGGGCTGAAGCTAGTCTCTCCCCAAATATATGTATGTAGTTTTCTTACGCATTGAAAAGGAATTCTGTGTTCTCAACAACCTTGTTGATTGACGGCTTTCACACACAATTAACTCTCAGAATTGAGCATGTGGAGAGACTTTTGTTTATCTAGCCTAATGGGAATGGGTTGCAGTAGAATCATTGGCTTCTCAGTATGTTTCCTAGTGCTGGTTTGAAGTTCATGCAGTTTTCACTGTAAAACCAAGTTGGAGCTAGTACCTCCCCATATATATGAATGCAATGTAGATGACCTCTGAAAAGAAACTTTGTGTTCCCATCAGGCTAGGTGATTGAAGTCTTTCACACACACATATCTCTCAGAATTCAGCATGTGGAGATACGTTCGTCCATCTAGCAGGAAGGGAGTGGATTGCAATAGAATCACTTACTCTGGTTTCTCAGTATGTTTCCTAATGCTGGTTTGAACTACATGCTGTTTTCACTGTAAAACAGAGTAGTAGGTAGTACCACCCCACATATATATATGTAGTGAAATTTCCAACTGAAAAGAAATTCTGTGTTTCTAACAAACAATGTAATTGATGGCTTTCACACACACTTAAATCTCAGAATTCAGCATGTGGAGAGAAATTCTTTAATCTAGCATAAAGGAATGGGTTGTAGTAGAAAGACTTACTCTGGTTTCTCAGGATGTTTCGTAGTGCCGGTTTGAAGTTCATGCACTTTTCAGCGTGAAACTGAGTTGGAGCTTGTACCACCCCATAAATATTTATGTAGTGTAGTTACCCACTGAAAAGAATGTGTGTGTTCCATACAAGTAAGGAGATTGTCGGCTTTTACACACACTTAATTCTCAGAATTCAGCATGTGTTGAGACTTTCCTTCATCTAGCAGAAAGGGAATTGGTGCAGTGGAAACACTTACTCTGGTTTCTCAGTATGTTATCCCATGCCAGGTTGAATTTCATGCAGTTTCCACTGTAAAACTGTTTTGGAGCTTGTACTTCCCCATATATATGTACATTGTGCAGTTTCCAACTGAAAATAAACTCTGTATTCACAGAAAGTTAGGTGACTGACGGCTTTCACACACACTTAACTCTGAATTCAGCATTTGGAGAGATGTTGATTCATCTACCAAAAAGGGAATGGTTTGCAGTAGAAACACTTACTGTGCTTTCTCAGAATGTTTCCTACAGCCTGATAGTTGTTCATGCTGTTTTCACGGTAAAACTGAGCTGGAGCTTGTACCTTCCCATATAAATATATGTACTGTAATTACCAACAGAAAAGAAACTCTGTGTTCCCAACAAGCTACGTGATTGACGGCTTACATACACACTTAATTCTTAGAATTGAGCATGTGTTGAGACATTCGTTCTTCTAAGAGAAAGGGAATGGTTTGCAGTAGAAACACTTACACTGGTTTCTTAGTATGTTTCCTAGTGCTGGTTAGAAGTTCATGCTGTTTTAACTGTAAAACCATGTAAGAGCTAGTACCACCCCATATATACTTAAGTAGTGCAGATTCCAACTGAAAAGAAACTCTGTGTTCCCAACAACAAAGGAGATTTACGGCTTTCACACACACTCAACTCTCAGAACTGAGTATGTGACTAGAACATTGTTCACCTAGCATAAGGGGAATAGGTTTTAGTAAAAACACTTACTCTGGGTTCTCAACATATTTTCCAAGTGCCAGTTTGAATTTCATGCAGTTTTCAGTGTAAGACCGAGTTGGAGTTAGAACCACCCCATATAAATGTATCTGGTGCAGTTTCCAACTTGAAAGAAACTCTGTGCTCCCAACAAGCTAGGTTGTTGACGGCTTTCACACACACTTAACTCTTAGAATTGAGCATTTGAAGAGACGTTCGTTCATCTAGCATAAAGGGAATAGTTTGCGGTAGAAACACATATCCTGGTTACTCAGTATGTTTCCTAGTGCCGGTTTTAAGTTCATGATCTTTCCACTGTAAAACTGATTTGGACCATGTAGTTCCACATTTATAGGTATGTAGTGTATGTACCCACATAAAATAAACTGTGTGTTCCTACAAGCCAGGTGATTGACGGCTTCACACTCACTTAACTCTCAGAGATGGGCATGTGGAGAGACGTTCGTTTATCTAGCCTAAATAGAATGTGTTGAAGTAGAAGCAGTATGGTTTCTCAATATGTTTCAAGGGCCGGATTGAAATTCATGCACTTTTCACTGTAAAACCGAGTTGGACCTACTACCTCCCCAAAAATATAAATGTAGTGTTGTTGCCAACTGAAAAGAAACTCAGTGTTACCAACAAGCTAGGTGGCTGACGACATTCACACACACTTAATTCTCAGAATTGAGCAGGTGTTGAGACGTTCGTTCATCTAGCAGAAAGGGAATGGAATGCAGAACAAACACTTACTCTGGTTTCTCAGTAAGTTTCCTAGTGCCTGGTTGCATTTCATGCAGTTTTCACTGTAAAACCGATTTGGAGCAAGTACCTCCCTATATATATGAATGTAATTTTGTTCCCTATTCAAAAGAAAGTTTGTATTCTCAACAAGCTAGGTGACTGAAGCTTTCACACACAATTAAATCTCAGAATTAAGCATGTGGACAGACATTCTTTCATCTAGAATAAACGGAATGGTTTGCAGTAATACCTCACTGGTTTCTCAGTATGTTTCCTAGTGCTGATGTGATGTTCATGCTTTTTTCACTGTAAAAATGTGTTGGAGCTAATACCTCCCCAGAGATATATATTTAGTGTAGTTTCCTACTGAAAAGAAACTGTGTGTTCCCAACAAGCCAGGCGATTGACGGCATTCACACACACTTAGCTCTCAGAATAACCAATGTGTAGAGTCGTTTGTTCATCTTGCAGAAAGGGATTGGGTTGTAGTAGAAACACTTACTCTGGATTCTCAGTAAGGTTCCAAGTTCCATTTTGAAGTTCAGGCTGTTTTCACTGTAAAGCAAAGTTGAAGCTAGTATCTCCCCATATATATGTATGCAGTGTGGCTACCCAATGAAGAGTAACCCTGTGTTACAATCTATGTGATGGATGACATTCACACAGACTTAACTCTCAGAATTGGGCATGTGGAGAGACGTTCGTTCATCTAGCATAAAGGGAATGGTTTGCAGTAGAAACACTTACTCTGGCTTCTCAGTATGTTTCCAAGTGCTGGTTTGAATTTCATGCAATTTTCACTATAAAATCGAGTTGGAGCTACTACCTCCCATATATATGTATATAGTGTAGTTTCCCACTGAAAGGAAAATGTGTGTTCCCAACAAGCTAAGTGACTGACGGCTTTCACACACAATTAACCCTCAGAATTGAGCATGTGGAGAGACTTTCGTTCATCTCGCAGAAAGAGAATGGGTTGCAGTAGAAACACTTACCTGGATTCTCAGTATGTTTCCTAGTGCCTGTTTGAAGTTCATGCAGTTTTTACTGTAAAACCGAGTTGGAGCTTGTACGTACCCATATATATGTATGTAGTGTAGTTTCCCACTGAAAGGAAACTGTGTATTCCCCACAAGTTGGTGATTGCCGGCTTTCCCACACAATTAACTCTCAGAATTGGGCATGTGGAAAGAAGTTCGTTCATCTAGCATAAAGGGAATGGGATGCATTAGAAACAGTTGCTCTGGTTTCTCAGTGTGTTTCCTATTGCCGCTTTGAAATTCATGGAGTTTTCACTGGAAAAGAGAGTTGGGGCTAGTACCTCCCCATATATGAATGTAGTGTATTTACCCACTTAAAAGAAACAGTGTGTTCCCATCAAGATAGGTGATTGATGGCTTTCACACACACTTAACTCTCACAATTGACAATGTGGAGAGTCGTTGGTTCTTCTAGCAGAAAGGGAATGGTTTGCAGTAGAAACACTTACTGTGCTTTCTCAGAAAGTTTCCTACTGCCGGTTTGATGTTCATGCTGTTTTCACTGTAAAACTGAGTAGGAGCTTTTACCTCCCCATATAAATTTAAGTAGTGTAGTTACCTACTGAAAAGAAACTCTGTGTTCCCAACAAGCTGGTTGATTTACGGCTTTCACACACACTTAACTCTCAGATTTGAGCATGGGGAGAGACTTTTGTTCATCTGGCAGAAAGAGAATGGTTTGCAGTAGAAAAACATACTCTGGTTTCTCAGTATGTTTCCTATTGCCGGTTTGAAGTTCATGCAGTTTTCACTATAAAACCGAGTTGGAGCTAATATCTCCCATATATATGTATGTAATGTACTTTCCAACTGAAAAGAATCTGTGTGTTCCCAAGATGTTGATGATTGGCGGCTTGCACACAAACTTATCCCTCAGAATTGAGAATGTGGAGAGATATTCGTTCATCTAGCATAAAGGGAATGGGTTGTAGTAGAGACACTTACTCTGGTTTCTCAGTATGTTTCCTAGTGCCGTATTGAATTTCATGCAGTTTGCACCATAAAGCGTGTTTGAGCCAGTATCTCCGATATATATGTATGTACTGTAGTTTCATACTCTAAACAAACTTCGTGTTCTCAACAAGCTAGGTGATTGACAGCTTTCACACACACTTAAATCTCAGAATTGATCATGTGGAGAGACTTTCATTTATGTAGGATAAAGGGAATGGGTTGCAGTACAAACACTCTGGTTTGTCAATATTTTTTCATGTGCTGGTTTGAATTTCACACTGTTTTCACTGTAAAACCGTGTTAGAGCTAGTACCTCCCCTTTTATATGTATGTAGTGTAGTTTCCCACTCAAAACAATCTGCGTGTTTCCAACAAACTAGGTGATTTTCGGCTTTCACACACACTTAACTCTCAGAATTGAGCATGTGGTGAGAACTTCCTTCATCTAGCATAAAAGGAATGTGTGGCATTAGAAACACTTACTGTGTTTTCTCAGTATGTTGCCTAGTGCCGGTTTGAAGTACATGCTCTTGTCTCTGTAAAACCTAGTTTGAACTAATACCACCGCTTATATATGTATGTAGTGTATTTTCACTTTTAAAAGAAACTGTGTGTTCCCAACAAGCTAGGTGATTGACGGCTTTCTCACACACTTAACTCTCAGAATTGAGCACGTAGAGAGACTTTCATTCATCTAGCTTAAAGGGAATGGGTTGCAGTAAAAACACTTATTCTGGTTTCTCAGTATGTTTCCTAGTCCCGGTTTGTAGTTCTTGCCGTTTTCACTGTAAAACCGTGTTGGAGCTAGTACCTCCGCTTATATATGTATGTTGAGCAGTTACCCAATCAAAAGAAACTGTGTGTTCCGTAGAAGCTAGGTGATTGAAAGCTTTCATATATATTCATCTCTCTGAATTGAATATGTGCAGAGGCGATAGTTCACGAGGCATTAATGGAATGCGGAGTAGTTGAAACACTCTGATTTCTCAGAATGTTTCCTCGTGCCGGTTTGAAGTTCATGCAGTTTTCGCTTTAAAACCGAATTGGAGCTAGTACCTCCCCATTTATATATATGTAGTGTATTTTCCCACTCAAAAGAAATTTTGCGTTCCAAACCAGCTATGTGATTGATGGCCTCACACACATTCAACTCTCAGAATGTAGCATGTGGGGATACATTCGTTCATTTAGCCTAAAGGGAATGGTGATCTGTAGAAACACTTACTCTGATTTCTCATTATGTTTCCTAGTGCCGGTTTGAAGTTCAAGAAGTTTTGACTGTAAAATCGAGTTGGAGCTAGTAGCTGCCCATATACATTTATGTATTGTAGTTCCCCAATCAAAAGAATCTGTGTGTTCCCAACAAGCCATTTGATTGACGTTTTTCACACACATTCAACTCTCAGAATTGAGCATGTGGTGAGGCGTTCGCTCATCTAGCATAAAGGTAGGGTGGAACATTAGAAACATTCTAATTTCTCAGTTTGTTTCCTAGTACCGTTTTGAAGTTCATGCAGTTTTCCCTGTAAAACCGGATTGTAGCTAGTTCCTCCCCATATATATATATGTGGTTTTGTTCCCCACTCAAAAGAAACTGTTTTCCTGACAAAATAGGTGATTTATTGCTTTCACACATATTCAACTCTCAGAAATGAGCTGTGGAGAGACGTTCCTTCATCTAGATAAAGAGTATTGTTAGCAGCAGAAACACTTACTCTGGTTTCTCAGTATGTTTCCTAGTGCTGGTTTGAATTTCATCCAGTTTTCATTGTAAAACCATGTTGAAGCTAGTACCTCCCTATATATATTTGTGTAGTGTTGTTCCCCACTCAAAAGAAACTATGTGTTCCCAACAATGTAGGTGATTGACGGTTTTCACACACATTCAACCCTCATAATTGTGTATATGTTGAGACGTTGTTTTGTCCAGTATAAAAGTCAGAGTGAAATATACAAACACATTCTCTGATTTCCCTGCATGTTTTCAAGCGCCGGTTTCAACGTAAATGTAGTTTGCTGTGGAAGATAGAATTTCAGCGTGTGCTTCCCCTTAGATATGTAGGTAGCGTTGTTCCCGTATACCAGAATCTCTGGTTTTCTAAGAAGTTAGGGGACGGACGGCTCCAGCACACATACTGATATCAGAAGTGACTATGTTCTGAGGCGTTCTATCATCCAGCGTTGAAGTTTAAGTGACATACAGAAACACTTACTCTGATTTCTCAGCATGTTTCTGACAGCCATTTTCAAGGAAAAGCAGATTGCATTGGAAAACCGAGTTGGTACTTGTAATCCCCATATATAAGAAAGCAGCGTAGTTTCCCTATTTCAGATACTCTAGGTTCCCTACAAGCTATGTGAGTGTGGGCTTCCAAACACATACAGACCTGAAAATATAGCATGTGGAGATGTGTTCTTTCATCCAGCATAAAAGTCAGAGTGACATTTAGGAACACATTCTCTGATTTCTCAGCATGTTTCCTAACGCCGGTTTCAAAGTAAAAGCCGTTTGCTGTGGACAACCGTGGTGGAGCTTGTGCCTCCTCTTTCATATGTAAGTAGTGTAGATGTTCTAAGACAGAAGTTCTGTGTTCCCAAAAATCTAGTTTTACAATGGCTTCCACACAGACTGAGATGTCAGAAGTGAGCATGTGGAGAGGCGTTCTTTCATCCAGCATAAAAGGTAGAGTGACATGTAGAAACACTTACTCTGATTTCTCAGCATGATTCTTAAAGCCGGTCTCAAGTAAAAGCGGTTTGCAATGGAAAAGCACCCTGGAGTTTTTGCCTCCCCTTAGATATGTAACTAGCCTAATTCCCTGAGGCCAGAATCTCTGGGTTTCCAAAAACCTAGGTGAAGGAGGCTTCCACACAGATTCCATTCCCAAAATGGAACATGTGGAGAAGCGTTCCTTTATCTAACCTAAACAGCAAGGCTGCATCTCAAACACTTACCATGATTTCTCAGCATGTTTCCTAGAGTAGGTTTAAAACTAAAAGCATTTTTTGCTCAAAAACCTTGTAAAAGCTTGTTCCTTCTGTTATATTTATAGGTCGGGCAGTGCCCCTAACACCAAAATTCTGTGCTCCAACAGGGTTGGTGAAGGATGGTTTGCACACACATTCGGTTTTCTCTCCTCCTCACTCTTCTGCTAAGGGAACCATGCAGGTTGTCTATTCTGGAAGCCAAGGAAATTTTTTTCATTTAGGATCAGCCTCGGAGAAAACTGAGGCATGATCCTGCTTCTTTTCCCTGCTAGATTACCTCTTGATGCATTTCCAGATCCTCACGAGTGAGTTCCTTTAACCAAGTAATTATTTCAAAGAAAATGAGCAGGTTTCCATAAGGCCACAACTTCTTTTATATTCTTGCTTTTTAATACCTCTCTTCCATCTCTTTATCTCCAGGTGTCTTATTTCTATGTCCTTTGGTTGGGGCTGAAGGCTAATCAGCAATAGTGTAGAAATTATTGCTTGGTATTACTGATCTATTTTCTTTCCATGGATGTTTGAATTATCATTGGATTTTAGGGAAGATAGTTTCTTTAAAAAAATTCCAGTAAGTATCTTGTGGAGGATTCTGATTCTCTTGGTCTAGAATTATAATGCTTAATTTCTGAATAAGTGATGCTTTAACAGAACTCAAAATTTCAAAGGTTTGGGTGCCACTACTGTCCCGAAGCGTTTCAAACTTTTCCTTGGGGGCACTCAGAACTGCATGTGTGTGTGTGTGTGTGTGTGTGTGTGTGTGTGTGTGTGTGTAAGTGTCCTTCTGGAGTTAGTTTAGCCTGAAATGAACAAAGGCAAGAACCCCCTATTTTACACAAAGAACAGACGACTTTCACGATTTTATAAATTTTAAAAATATATGAACTGTAATGTTGTAGAATTTTACAAGAGGCAGTGACCTTCAGCACTGTCAGCAATGGAGGCAGAACAGTTGGAGGGACAGCAGGTGCTCGTGCTCAGTGGCTGAAGTCACACAACATCCATGGCCACCTCTGGTTACTCTTATAGGGTTGGTGCTGTCTGCAGGTTTTCAGGGCAGTGCCCCCCGACCCACCATATATATATTTTAGGAAAAGTGGTGAGCCTCAGTATAAGAAATAATAAAGAATTAGTAGCAGAAATTGAGTTTATTGTTTTTGAAAAGAAAAATTAGCCTCCAGGTAGTTTAATTTCAGCTCCTAATAGACTGATGTGATGACATTCACAAGGATGAGTAAACACCTGCAATATCATGGGGCAGGACCGGAGACTCTGAAGCAGCAATCACCACACACAAAATTCACTGCTGTCCTTGACAACCTTATTAAATTACTTGATTTAAAAAAGACCATAGGTGTTAAATATCATCATTTTGAGAAACAAGTTCTTTTGAAATCTTATATACTAATATAACTGAATTGGATAAAGAAATGGTAAATGTGTAATAAAGTATCCAAAGAGGTAATGATTACTGAAAACACCACAAATTGAAGAGGACCACACCATAATGTGCATATATATTTTAATGATCTGGAAGAATCAGCTCAGCAGTGTATTCAAGACATCTAGAGATGATGTCAAATGTGGTTGTCCTTAGATAGCTTTTTGTGAATGTTAGAGTGAAGTCAGGGTCAAGCACTGAAGCTTAGCTTAAAAGTAAAAGGTGAAATAGACTTCTTTTCTAAAAGCTATTGTATCTGGAGAGAAATCATCGAATCCATGGGTCAAGGGATGGAAAAAAAACCTAGTGACCACGTGACTGTTTCAAGAGCTGGTAGTAAAATGACAGTTGACAATTGTGTAAATTAGATATGATCTTGATGTCCAACTGACCCAAAAATTTTTAGTCCATGTGCCAAAAATATATCAAGGAATAAGTACTGATTTATGTTTTGTCAGCTCTGTTATCCCCCCTTCAAGCCTGCATTGTGATTGGGAAACTAAGAACTTCTACTGCAGGGAGGGGGATTTTTAAAAAAGGAGTGTCCAACAACTGAGAAAATAAAGAAAATGTAGACGTACACTGTAGAGACACAGGGAGATTTGTTGAGCCAGATGACACTTGCTTTACTGTCAATTATTAGGAAGCGCAGCTTTTTGATGATTTGGGTACCATGTTGCTGCCTTTCTCAAGGTATTGCCCAGGGCTCTTGAGAAGGGATGAAGTGGGGCCAAGGAACTAGCCTCCGAATGCCCTTTGCCATGGATGTTGTCTCTGTTTTCCACTTTTAAGCTTTAGCTTAGACAAGTTGCCGTGTCTTGCCAAGTGAGCTACAGACAGTAAGTGCGTCTTGAAGCACATGGCTCTTTCTTCCTCACTGCAGCAGAGAACCTCTGCACTGGAGCATCCTGAGATGTCATCAGTGGTCATTTTTCATGTTAGGAATCAGTAAGAATGCTATGTCCACATGGACGAGGAGGGTAAGATTTCAGTCTCTAAAGTGGTAATGATGGGTTGACCTTTTCACTTAAAGAGTCTCACATCAACAAATGCGGGTCTGTTCTGGACCAAGAAGAAACAAGTCTTTGAAAAAGAATAGCTTGAAAGGTCAGTGGCACATGTCAGGCATCTTCTTCATGTCCTCAAGTTCGGGTATCAAACATGGATTTCCTATCCTGAGTGATACTGACAATTTGTCATGCTCTGTGCCTCATGTATACCAAAGGCTCTCCTGAATAAAATATCTAGAAATGGTACCATTCTTGATATCTGTTAAACAGGGGGAGATGAAAGAATTAAAATTAGTCCCTAATGTGCATTGATTTTTTTAAAGACATCAATTTTATACAAACTTTTGAAGAATTAAAGTGACAGAAAATTGCAAAGCACCTTCTCCTTCTGGTAGGAAAGTGTTCTGTTTTCCTTTTTTGATGAATGTAACATAGAATAAGTACTAATATTGTTTGTATTGTACTTAGTGTTTACAGAGTGATTCACAGATATTCTCCTATTTCATCTGTGCAATGACCTCTGGAAGATAAGATTCCCTAGTTATGCTTTTTAATGTCTATTTCTTAACTCTGTCTAAAAGCAGATTGATTGAGCTCCGTTTGCTCAATTTAGAAGGCTGGACTGATTAATTGTGTCAGAACATTCCAGGAGGCAGAGGAAAGGAAGAGACAGGGGTTCTATACGATGGAAGCTGCTCCTGAAATTATTTGACCAGCAGTCTTATAAATTTTTCCCAAGGCTGGAAACAAAACATACCCAAGACAAGGAAAACAGGGAGCCCATGTGACTCCAGCCTTGGCACGTAGAGTCACGGCTGTCCTCCTGTGCCTTGGAGGAGAGGATGCTTTTGGTCTCTGTTCTACAATCTCTGTTTTGCTTTTTCTCCACAATGTCTTGTTTTCCTGGCATATGCTGAAACTTGATTTACATTTCATAACATTAAAACAAAAATCAAGATTTCTTTATCATTTATAAACTATTTGGTAAATATTATTTTTTGTAAATCTTTAACTTTGTTATTAGGACTTAACATGGCAAAATACAACACCTAGTTCCCCAGATAACAGCAGTGGCTTACACATGCTAAAATTGTATTTCCCTCTTACATAAAGAAGTCAAGCAATCGGTACCCTATGGCTGGTTTGCATGAAGGCCCCAGGGTCAGAGAACCAGATACCTGTTATTTTCAGCCTATCAACTTGATGGCCCAAAGTGTGTGCCTGAGTGTCAACCATCGGGTCCACATTCCAGGCAGCAGAGAGAAAGGAAGAAAGGTGTTTCAGTTCCCTTTTGGGATGGTAGTGTTAAGTCCCAGGTAGCTTTCCTGCTTTTATCTTATTTTAGACAGAGGACTGAGACAGCTTGCTATGAGGTAAGCTCAGCTCAGGACCAGCCATCCCCCTCGAGGGGAGGGGAGGGAGGGGTCTGGGAGGCACCGCTCATCCTGCACATGTTGTAAGACACCACGATGAGCCGCCGGAGGCCTCTGCAGTCCGTCCATTGCTTCGGGCTGCACTGAGCGGTTGGTAACGGTAGAGATTTTCACGTAGAGGTGCGTGTATGCTGGAACAATTACTTGGTTCATTTGAACTAGTGGCTACCAAAACACTTTGGAGAACACATTTGTTCTCACCTTCTAGCTAGTGACCCTCCCGCCAGGTTTCTGTCCTGCTGCTCATTTCCACGTTATTTTCCAAGACTTCCAAGGGAAATGTAAGCAGCCTGATGCTCAAATGCTTTTCTGTGTGATTCCCCCTTGTTCTTTGAAGGAACTACACATTGCCTAGCTAACAGTGGATGAAATGCCAACCCTCCATTTATTTAAAGTTCTGAGATTTGGTGTTATGAAATAGAAGAAAATTACAGAAACACTCTTAAGAAACATTATTTCTTTCAAATGTGATTTGGAACAACAAAGGACAGTATATTTTATAGCACAACTTTTAAGACAACAGAATTGGCAGTAAGTTCGCATAATGAAACTTCCAACAAGTCTTTATATTTGTCCTGGAAATTCCTTGGTTCTTGGTGTAAATTTTTAATAATTAATATCAGCTTTCTATTCTTTCTTTTCCTGTAGTTGTAGAGTTAATGTGAAAATAGCTCGTTGTGTCACTGAGAAAGCCTCCTGGTCAGCCTTCTAGTTAAACAGCTTGTGTGCATTTCGGTGGCAGGTGTGCTAAGTAGTAGTTTTCAGGCACTTGAGTGGTGCCCATCACACCAGCACTGCGGGAGCCTATTTCTCACCCACGACCAGGTGAGACCCTCCTTTCCTCCACTGCCTCACCCAGACCCCCGCATTCTGTTTCTTTCTCACCACCCATTTTCATCAGGTTCAGTGCTGCACCAGCAGAGCAAGTCATGGTTTCTCAAAGACCAGGATCTTAGTTCTAAGTTTTCTGTTAAAGGACAGTGTATAAAATCAGGCAAATTGATATCTCTTTTGAGGCCTCAGTATCTCTTCATTTAAAACAAGATCTTGAGTTACAATACTATTCTCTTCCACTTTTGAAATTCTAAAGCTCCACACAATAGCTTTTTTTTAATTAGCTAAAAATTTTTCTAGAATATATTTTCCGAAGATTCACAAATATATGTTAATTTATATTTAAACATGTTATATTTAAGAAATGGAATCCTTATTTACTTTTAAAAGGAATTTAAGTCAAGAAATATTTGATACTGAATGTTTACTATGAGTTCAATTATGTAAGCTTAATTTTTGTGGTGCTTTCGATAAACCACACAACGTGAGAGTTGTGGGTTAAGGTTTATCTGGGGCAAAATGAGGACCAGAACCCAGGTAACAGCATCTCAGACAGCTCGGAGGAACTGCTTTGAAATGGAGGGTGAGCTCAGCATTATATGAGATTTCAATGAAGGGGGACATGCGGTCCAGTAAACGTTTAGGCAGAGGCTGCTGCTAGTCGAGGAGCAGGTGTCTCTGTTAATGATTTTAGTGCTTTTCTAGACAGGAGGAAATGCAAGAATTTGGGCTTATAAAATTTCCTGAAAATGTCAAAATATCTGAAGGCTTTTCTGCCCATTTTCCCAGATCACAGGGCACCCCATTCTTGATCTCCACCCTGAACTACTTTCAGAGGGTGATGAAGGCCAGCAGCTGCAGTGGCTCATGACTTAATCAAATCAGAGGCAGATGACAAGTGCCAATTTTTAGTTGATAATATGTATATATTGTAGGAAAAAATGTTACTTTCCAACCCTACCCGTGTTCTAGTTTTAGTTAGAGATCTACTGATAACTGTGTTAGATGACTTAGGTCAGACGAGTTGGCGAAGGAGTTGTCTTGTGAGCCGACCAGTGCTTCATGTCAGCCTCCTTGATCACATTCAATTTTCTTTCTGCTCAAACAGCATGCATCTGATTTTGCTAAGTTTGGAGCATGTTCTGAGCACATGGGGTCTTGAGGTGGCCCTGTTCCTGTGGTCTTTGTTTATTCTGTGAATTATGGTGTGAATCTTTATGTGCCCAAGCTTCATCATAATTTCAAACTTAAAGGATTTAAATATGGGAGATGGATGCCAAGTTCTGGGAATATTTTCAGGATAACAGCTAGGATTGTTAAAAAGTAGGGAGAATGGATACAGCCTTTAAAAAAGAAATGTGATTTTACAATTTCTGGCAGATAAATTAAAGTGCTTGTTGGGATTCTATCAAGAATGTTTAATTGGTAGACTTACCTCCCATTTTCATGAAACAAAATAATTTTTTTATTTGTTTAGTGCCTACTGTCTGGCAATGAATTAGCCCCTTTGCATATAGTTTTATCATGTAATCTCTACAAAGATTCCCTGTAGAACACACGTGTCACAGGTGAGGGAACCAAGATCATCCAGGGTAAGTGGCTGGAAGGCAGATGGGCTGGAGGGCTTACCCTCCTTCAGGCTGAGACAGTGACACCAAGGTTTATTGACAAGCATGTTGCTGAAGTGCTTTATTTAATACTTTGCTTCCTTGATGAAGTGGATCTCTTGAAATTGTTTATGTCTGGCTTATCTTCCCCTCTCTCCTCTGCCACAGGACTTCTCCTCGTAAGTAGTATGAATTCAGCCTGAACTGATTCAGGAAAATCAGAAAATAAAAAATTAGCCCACAGAAATGTCTGATTAGTCCTTGTAATTCAGTACTTCCTAAAACTCTTAGAAACGCAAGGAAGGTGTGTTACCTCGGAGACTGAGTGCATTTGAAGAGTGAGAAATGTAGTGTGATCTGGTAAAGGCACAGGTTCTATACACAAGGATCCGGATTTGGATCCTGAATCCACCAAGTACTGAAAACATGACCACCCATAGCCTCTGTTTCTTCATGTGTTAAATGGGCTGATGGAGCTCACCTCCAAGAGGTCAGGTCAAAATAAGCTGGTACGAGTGACCCTCAGGCAGAATGCTTGGCAAAGTGCTAGTTGCTCTTGCTACATTATAATGTCTTCTTAGGTAATTCCGTTGTCCATTGGCTTGCGAATACCTCGTCATTTGATTTAAGAAAAATAGCATGCCTTAAGAATTTTAAAAATAAGGAATGAAGATTTACTGATTAATGCTGGGTGTATTTTTATAGGTCATTTATTTTAAAAAAAAAAGTAGGAGTTCTCTAAAGAGAATTTATTCAGTGTGCCTAGAATATGATTCTGTTATAAATGATTTTCCTTTAAATTGTTTTCTGAAATTTTCTGTGATATTTTTATTGAATAGTAGTTGAAGTTTTCTGAGGAGGTGTTGCATTTTGAAAATTTTATTCTCATAACAATTGATACATTAAATAAATGATTCATATCCCTGGACAGCTTAAAACCTTGGCTTTTTTATTTTATATATGTAACTTTGGGGGTTAGTTCTATGACATTTTATTGGGTAGAAATATTTCCCATTTCCATTTTACAGGCAGAGAACATGAGTCATATGATACTCATTATACAGGAGCAGCAGAGGCTGATTAATTTGGACAGAGGAGGAAAAGTGTGTGGAGAAAAAGTTCTTGATTCTCAAACTGGACACATTCTGGGGTGCTGTGCAGCTTAAACGGTTTTGATTTTGCTTCTGGTTTGTCCTAGGTTTTGGCGCATGTGCCTGGAAAGGTCTCTCGGGCAAAGATGCTAATTTAAGAAATTTGTCATTCTCAGTGCTCTTAAGAGAATTAAACAAACTCCACAGCAAATAAATGAACATGTTTGGAAGGTTTTACACCCTCATATCATTCCCAGAAAACAGACATGATTCACTTGCTAAACCAAACACACAGGTATATTAATGAGACTGGCTCACATGACTGGACAGCACGGAGGGAGCCTCATCTATTGGTGTGGGTTCCGCTGCAGGAACCGCACCTGAAGTTTTAATTAGAATTTATTTCCAGCTAGTGCTGTTCCAGCCTTTTTCTCCCCAAAGTAAGGAAGCGCCCTCCTTGCCTGGCCGTTAGTCTGCAGAGCCCTGTGGCTAACACACTCCCCTGATCATCAGGAGGGTGATGGAACCAGTTGGCTTAGAAACATTTAGCTACACTAGCAGTGAGGATCATCGGTCTCTTCTGTGTGTTCACCTGCACGTGCAGGGGAGAAAATCGAATTTTGCTGCGGACAAACGCTAATTGACCACAAGTTGTTTCAGAGGGACTGTGATGTTGAAAACTGGAGTCCCTTCCATTTTTATATGTTGGATGCAGACAAACTGCACCGCGACAACCCCACTGTAAGTACACCCACCAGGGAGGGGGTGGTAATTTTGATCTGCATGTTTTAGTATTCAGATCCTGGCACTGGTCATCTTACAGTTTTGTCGCTGGGTTTGGGAGACTGTTTCTGTAGTGATTTCTTTGGTTTCCAATAAATTTGCACAGCCGTCTCCTTCAGTCGAGTTCTGATGAGTTCAGTTGGGAGGGGCATGTGAAATTGGGGCGGGCAGAGAGGTGGAATGAAAACTAGACACCATCTGGTTACCTCTCATTTTTTATGGGCCAAAAATGCTTGCCTTGTTTTCTTTTCTCCTCCATCCACCCCTTCAGTTCAGGGAGTCATCTTCAAGAATTTCTTCCTAAAATATAAGGTAATGATGAAGGCAGTGTGTCTCTTTGGTTGATTTCATTTGACTTGGGTTCATTGTTAAAGATTTTCTGGTGAGGATTTTATGAGCTCTTAAGAGCTGGAAGAGCAGCACAACCAAGGAGAGAAAGTCAGAGAGACGAGTCAGCTGCCCCTGTGAGGTCTGGGGGATGAGGGCAGGAGGTGGGGCAGAGGCAGCACCGTGGCCTCCCCTGCAGCCCTGAGGGCAACGTGCGCACGTAAAGCCAGCGTCTCTTGTCACCTTGTGTTCTACCAGGACTCCCACTAAAGGAATGCGTGGAGATTTGAGGAGGTCTTACCTTTTACCCTCTTGTCAAACATCTTTAATGGTGATTGTGTTTATTCAAGATGACACAGAGATCACCTGCAGAGCTTGAGGGAGCGGTGCTTGCTTCCTGTCTTGCCCGCCCCAGGCTCACTCATCAGACACCTGATTCTTACAGGCACTGCAGTGCCCGTGGGGGGATCTCTGCACCTGGAGGTCTCTGCTCCTGCGGTGGGAGCTCTGCTCCTCGGGGAGCTGGACACCGGAGTGCTCACATCGGAGCCCGTCGCACCAGCGCTGATCCCACTCCACATGGTGAGCTCTTTGTGTAAGTAGTAGTGGTGGGATCCAGAGTCTTCCTGTGTCTACGGAGTTCTCCAGTAAAGCCAACTTGGAGGAAGGAAAGAAAATGCCTACTGTTCCATGACTGTGTCCTAAGGGTTTAAAGCTCACTGCGAAGCACACGTGAGATCTCATCCAGTAAATACTCTGGGGTCTTGACTCTGACTTGTCATGAATTTGGCATTCTCATAATGTTATTTCCCTTAAAATATGTCTAAGCAATCATTTTTGTGTGATGGTTATGTGTGCGGAAGGGTCCTGAAGAAACTGTTGTGGATGGAATTGTGGGCATCAGTCATACCAGAAGGGCTGGTGGCCCTGGGGGCTGCCCAAACTCTACACCATTTGTTAGCAGCAGTCTTTCAGATTGCATCTTATTCCAGAGCTCACCGGGTCTCCCATCTCTCACTATGTGTCTTGAGAGAATATTTGTTCAAATGGGAGGGGATAGGGTGCTTCCAAGTCTGGGTTCTAGGGTTCCCTGTCTGAAGGTGTCACTGGCACAAATCCTTTATTCATGGAGTAATGAAGCCCCCAAGTCTTGTGGCTAATTGGGCCTCCGTGTCCTTCTTCATGTGAGGAGCCGGAGGGCTTGGGTAAGGCCCCAAAACCTGTTTTTGGTGAGCTTTCAGCCCTATCACACCACCTGTTTTGATACATTTCAGTCACATGACTTCGATTTTTGCAGGTAGGTGTGACTCCTAGACAGTGCCTGGGACTTCCAGGTTTCCCCTACAGTAGGAACACTGAAGAAAGTTCACCCCGTAAGGTGTGTTCGGGGGCTTCGAGGACAAGTAGGGACCCACAGATGTCTTGGTGGGTGGCGATCAGGCCTGAGTCTTGGAAGAACAGAGATTCCGTTTCTGTTGTAACAGTGAACTTGAGCGAGGAATTCGGGAAGGTCTGATGCAATTGAGATTAAAAATGTTATCTGGTTTTTATTGTTAGCAGTAGTGGTTATTAACCCTTAGACCCAGTCCCCGCTTTTTATAAGAAATATTTTGTAACCTTTCTTTTTTGGTGCCCGGAGTTGAACATCATAGAAAATGTAACCTAAGTATAAATATGATAAACAAATAGATTGGTAGATGGAAAGATGGGGTACCTAAATTCTTATATTATGGGGTATTTTATATTCTATGCTAATTAGTGTCCTCTCAGGACAAAAGACACATACAAAGGAAGTCACTTCTAATAAACTATTTTTCCAAGCCTTACCTAACTGGGAAACAAATGGCTTCACAATGTTAGAGCATCTCCCAGGTCCCCGGGGAAAAAATCCTTGTCAGAGTTACACTTGCTGATGGTGTCCTGTGCCAAGTGCAAGCAGATGCGGTTCGGAAGCTGCCTGGAAGCTGCCTCCGGGGATTTCTTCTCCGTCGCAGCTGTGAGGGAGCCTTGTCTTTCCTGACCACAACCGCAGAGGCAATTTTAAATCTGAAAACTGTCATATCATTGTATATCACAACCCCCACAAGATATGCTGAATAAAGGAGAAAACTTTAAGTGTCTTCTTTAGGATAGAAATAGGATATAAGGAATCATGATTTAAAAAAATTCTAGTGCCCGAATAAGTGCTACATTACACTGGCTGCATTATTAGCTTAGACAACTTCATTACCGCTTTTCATACCACATATTGTAGTTAATTTTATTTATCTTTTTTTCCCTAAAGAAAAAAAAAACATATGATGCGTTCTTTTGTCAGAGGTGACGAGCAGAGAGCAAGTGTAAAACTGGGAATCATGATGCTGGTCAGTCTAAGATCATCTCCGTCACTTCACAGATCTTCTTAACTCATTTTACTGCACTTTTTGGGATTACCTTCTCACTTGGAAAAACCCCTGTGTCAGTTAGATTTGTTAGTAAAACAATTCTTTTTCTTACCTAGCACATCAGTGATGTTTTCAAGATGATAAAAAAAAATTTGCCCATGGCACTTAAACAGTTGCTTGTTCTCGTAATTCATGGATCACGGTCTCGTATTTGTCACAGTTGGAGAACTGTGTTTTCTGTGTGCAAATTCTCATTGCTTTGGGGACGCAGGGACACGTGTCCTTACTGGATGGAGTATGATAGTAGTTGTTTGTATTCTCTCCCTAAATCTGGAGTCCTGTGTTATGTTTCCTGTTAACTTAAAAAATAGGAATATTGTTATTTGCCTAAATAGCTAACCTCGCACCAGTGATGCATATAAAATTGGACCAACTAGGAATTCCAATATTAAATGAGACAGTAATTTCACAACCCACTGTTCCAAAAATTTGGATTCATGGTTCAATTATACCAGGGACATTAGCTGTTGTAATTGAATTAATCATTGCTTTCTTCAATAAAAGTTTCCATTCCATCTGCTCTTTTGGTTTATTGTTCTTCAGTGTTTCATTTGCTTTCTTTCCCAAATATATATGATTTTGGCTTTTGTCATTGAAAATCATTGCTGATTTTGCTACCTCAACCTGGAGAGGAAGCCTTGTGACTGTTTTATAGTCACTGATTTCATGGTTGTATGAGTGCTTAATGCCACCTGGCAGGGGTGTGGACACCTAATGAAGTGTGTACATAAAAGGCTTAGTCTACACTGAGTGCAGGGTTAGTGTTAGCAGCTCATGCCATCAGTATCATAATTAATCCATTACAATCATCCTCTATTAATCAGTGTTATCCTTCTAACGTCTCCAGGAGAGGAAATGTAGTATTCCAAATGCAAATCTTTGACCAACTATTATTTTATTTTTTAACATTTTTTATTGATTTATAATCATTTTACAATGTTGTGTCAAATTCCAGTGCCAAACTTTTAGTCAATTCAACACCTTTAAAGCTTAGCTGTCAATAGTACTGTGTGCCTGCTATCCTGATTTCTGCTCCTCCTGACCCAGGACGCGGTCTCCATGGCTGATGATCCACGAGACACTGGATTCTTGGTCCCATGGCTCTGTGTGTTCTGGGACATCTGGGGACTTCAGCACTGCTTTAGGGACTTTGGATCCCACATTTTCATAGCAGTGCTGAGATGAGATCTGTGGGTTCACCCTCATTCTTGAGTGTACAGTGCATTTTCTCTAGAACCAACACAAGCCACCGTGGCAGCACTGCTTTGACCACATGCTGGGGCAGCGTGTGCTTGTCAGTACTTGGGTTTAAAATTTTCTGTTCTAATTTCTAAAATGGGGTATATTGACAGATACACTCTATGTAAACAGAAGCTCTGTGTGGTTTTCAGCAACTTCTAAGAGCATAAATAATCCTGAAGCAGCTAACCTTCCAACAAGTGAGGAGCAAGCCGGTAAGTCCTGGATGCCTGTGGCTGCCAAGCTTTGCAGATCAGGCTGCTCACTGATGCACAAGGAGAAAAACTTAAAAACCTACTTCCATGTTGTCTTTCACAGAATCTCAGAACTGAACGTTTTAATATTTAAAGAGGTGTGATTATTTTTTAATAAAATTTTTTTTGTTTTTCAGTATTATTAGGTAGAATTATTACAGTTCAACTCCACATACACATATTGCATGTAAATACATGTATAGAGTATATTGCAATTTTTTCATTTACTTATATGTATTAATTATTGTTTCTAAGAACAGATTAGAGCTTTAGATTTTTAAACTTACATAGTTACCAGAGGAATAAAGCCAACTACAAAAGAATAATAAACAGAATATGGTAATCCAATCACAAAAGACAGTCAGATGTGTCTACACATATTCAAGAAAACAAAATAATAATTAGTTCATTTGTGGTCTTATTATTATTGCTATTAATTTTAGATTCCTCAAAATTAAGTCATATGGCATTTTTCTTTCTCTTTCCACCCCACTTCACTTAGAATGACAGTCTTCAGGTCCATTCATGTTGCTGCAAATGGCATCTTTTATGGCTGAGTAGTGTTCCATTGCAGACATGTATCACCTCATCTTTATCCAGTCATGTGCTGATGGACATTTGTGTTGTTTACATGTTTCTTGTTCTATGTCCTTTCTGGCAACAATTACTGATTTTAAATATTTTCCACCTTAAAATCCTTCCTGAAGGAGATGTGGTAACAGGAATCAAAAACAGTTACAGCACAGGGTTGTGTGTGATGGGCCCTGGGAGCTTGGTAGGAAGGTTGGCAGAAAGGATTTCAGATTCTGATCAAACAATTCCTCCTATTGTAACCCTGCTGACCGCCTCTCTCATGGCCTGCCCTACAAGTCTGACCAGTCCCTTCTGTGAATCCCACTGTATTGTGCACAAATTTTGTCCAAATATTGTCATCCCACAGGGACCTTAGGTGAGGCACCTAAGCTCCTGTGTTGGTTTATTCCATCAGCCCTTAACTTCCTTGGGAGCCAGGACTGTCTCATTGCCCCAAGGATCACTAATGCCTAGTGAGATGCCTGATACAGCTGGTAATTAATGAGCACATGTGTCAAATGGAAAAACCTGTCAAAGAAAAGGCCCTCATTTTTCAGACATGCCTACTTGTGTACATAGGTTAAAATGACATGACTTCTGGGATTTGCTGTCAAATACTTCAACAAAGGATAAGTAAAAGAACAAAGGTCTGAATAAAGGAAATACGGAAAAGTTTGTGAAATCCTTAATCTGGGTGATGGGCTTATTGTACTATACATATTGATGTATACTTAAGTTATTTTATAATTTTAGTATCATTAGCTGAATAGCAATTATTAATACGTATTAATTGAAATTTTAGAGCTGACCAAACTTACCCCACACAAAATCCCTAATGTCCTAGTAGTCTTTCTTACAGAAATCTTTTCCCACAAAGACAGGAAAAAAGGGAAAGAAAGATCCCTGCAGTATTTCCACATTGTCAAAAGACCAAAGACCGACACAAAAAAAGAGATTCTAAAAAAGATAAAGAGGCTGAAATCAATGTCCCGAAAACCTAGCTAAGAATTCTAAATGGCCCAACTTAACTAACCTCAGCACTGCCACATCAAGAATGGGGCAAATAGCACCTTGTGGATTTTTTTTTAAATAAATAAATAATGATCCAGTTCCTACCACAGGCAATTATGATAAGACTGAGTATAAGTTCTAACACCAAATAGTGTACAAATCATAATTTCTACTTGATTCAAACTGCTTCTTCTATAAAATCTGAATCTTTTTATTCTTAAGACAGATTTGTGGCATATGACCTAGGGATAAAATTTTCAACCCGCCTGTATTCAAAAAGTTCACCAATGTGAGAGTTTATTACATCAACAATTGCTTTTTGGGAAACACATGTGCCTTGTCACTCTGTTTCATAAGATTTCCTGTGGAAAATTCAATCCTTCATTCAGGAAAAGGCTGAGCAAACGGTCTGATGGAAAACCTTCATACACTGCAACACAAGAAAATGAAAATGACTGTGAGCATCCCGTGAAGCCAGCAGACACACACAGCTCACGGTTGTGTTCCAGCCTCGACTTTCTGTAACCAGAAGGGAAAATGTGCATCTCAAGAAATAGACATAAACACTTTTCAGGTCCTGAGAACACAATTTCCCTTTCAGGTTTTAGTGAGCTTCCATTTAATTCTATGAGAAGTGTTTAAAACAACAGAACAACAGCTGAGATAGGGTTTAAAGTAACTTTTATGTCTTAGTGAAAATAAAGCCAGCTGATAGTTATCATTTTTACTTTATTTGATCTCACTCTCCTAATTTACCTTCCCAACCTCCTCCACAAAATGATGGTGAACGTCCCCTCCTGGGTCAGAAAGCTAAGTAGAAAGTACCAATCACATGGAAGTGTGCTTTGTTGTTTTATTTTTCAAAAGAAACATGTTTCATTCATGTGATTTAATAATTAAGATCAAGAAACAAACTCTATTCAATAAATGGTAGCCAACACATGTCGTCATAGCTGCTCATCAGGTTTGGCCCCACGTTACACACATTTACATGGACATCTGCCATGTGCTGTCATGGGACATGGTGAGTGGGGACAGGGTCTCTGCTCTCACAGGGCACACAGGCTGGTGGGGGAGGCGGTGTTCAATCATTGCCCCTTTATTTTTTAATGTACTTACAAATTATTGGAAATGCTATTTAAAAAGAACAAAATGAGTCAATGAAAGTGAAAAATACAAGGACAGTATTTAGGCTGAAGGAAGACAGGGAACCTCTTTGAAGAGCTGACACTCCGCTGAGACCCAAAGGACAACTCCGGTGCTGCAGGTGAAGGGCAGGGACACACTGATAAAGGGCTGATATCCAGAATATACCAAAATCTCTTTAAACTCAATAAGAAGAATGAATAACCTGATTAAAAATTGAGCAAAATTCCTGAACACACACCTCATCATAGAAGGAATCTAGATGCCAAAGAAGTCTATGGAAACATGCTCGACAGCATCTGTCATCAAGGGGATGCAGACTGAAACAGCGAGGTACCACTGCACATCCATCAGAACTGCCAAAACCCAGAACACTGACAGCACCGAGTGCTGGTGAGCACGTGGAGCGTCAGGAATTCTCATGCATTGCTGGTTGGAATGTAAAATGGCCCAGATACTTTGGAAGACGGTCTGGCAATTTTTTACAAAACTAAACGTACTCCTACCATATGATCCAGCAACTGTGCTCCTTGGTGTTTACTCGACAAAATGGAAACTTATGTCCACACACAGATCTGCATACAGATGTTAATAGCAGCTTTATTCATAATCACCAGAACTCAGAAGCAACTAAGCTGTTCTTCAGTAGGTGAATGGATAAATAAACTGTGGTCCAGCCAGAAAATGGACTATTATTTGGTGCTAAAATGAAATGAGTTATCAAGGCATGGAAAGACATGGAGGAACCTTAGATGCATATTACTAAGTGAAGGAAGCCAATCTGGGAAGGTTCTGCAACTGTGTGATTCCAACTGTATGGTGTTCTGGGAAAGGGAAAACCACAGAGACTAAAATATCAGTGGCCGTCAGAGGCTAGAGGGGAAGGAACAATTAATGAGGTGCAGAACGGAGCATTTTTAGGGTCACTAAGACAGACTACTCTGTATGATGCTGTAACTGTGGATACGTGTCATTGTACATCTGTCCAAACCCACAGAGTGCACACCACCAAGTGTAAATCCTAGTGTCAAGTCTGGGCTCTGGGTGATGATGATGCGTCAGGGTAGGTTCACCCACTGTCGCAAATGCACGCTCTGGTGCAGGCTTCAATAGTGAGGAGGCTGTGGGGACAAACTGCAGTTCAAACACCCAATCCAGCCCCAGCCACCGCTGTTAATAAAGCTCTGTGGGTGTGTGGATTGTCCGGCTGCTCTGGCGTCTGAAAAGCAGAGCTGAGCAGCTACACTGGAGATCAGGAGGTTTGCAGACCCTGAAATATTTACTCCCAAGCCCTTGACAGAAAAAAGTCTGCTGAGCCCTATTCTACACGAATCAAAATTCACCCTGATGAGACAGGACAGCAGGGCTCAAAACATTCATGGTTAATAGGACTGAAGCAATGTTTTAATTCCAACACCTGTGCTGAAGTCCTGCAGATCCAGCGACAGAGTTTAGCCAGGAAGCGTCTGCAGAATGAGTCGGTAGCAGGCCTTCCCGCCAGGCTCCGAGATGCCGGGGGCCGTGCTGCACGGGGGCCACCCGCTTGAATAAGTCGGACTTGCAGTGGAAGCCGATCAACTCATAGAGCTCGGAGAGGATGCTGCACCACTAAATTCCCTCCTTGGAACACTGAAGCACAGGGAGAAAAGCAACAAGCATCTGAATGAAACATGTAAGTGAAAAAAGACACGTAAAAAAGTTTTCCCATAAAACAGAGACTTGATGACACAGAAAGGAAGAGGAAGGCTGACTTCGTGCACTGACGGGACCGGATGCAGAAACGCAGGGAAACAGCGGTGTGCAGACGCTCCAGACCCCCCCTGGGCCCCACCTTTCCAAGTTCAGCCTGTCCTTTTACTAGAAATACCCGTATTCCCTGAAACAGAGGAATCTGCTCCCTACACATGAGACGCAGAGAAGGGAAAGAGGCAAAGGAAGGCAAAGTAAAGGAACAACATTTCATCTATATTCTAGTATTTGGGCATGACTTTCACCAAACACACAACTTCTCAAAGCACAGAGCACACAGGGAGAGGCTGACAGAGGGACTGCGACTTCTGCTCCTTAAGCACCAACTACCTGCCAGCACATGCTGCGCCCCTTACTGAATCAATACAATCATCTCAGAAACTATTACTACCCCGGGTCACAGGCAAGGAAATCTGAAACTCGGGGAGGAATTATTATCATCCTGGACAAAGTCCCACGACCCAGAAGTGTCAGAGACTCCGGCAGACCTTGGAATAAAATGATCCGCTTCACCATGGGCCCTGAGCCTCAGGCTGAGGCCACGTCAGGTCTGCACGGGCCCAGAGCACGATCCTGTGGGACAGGGAATGCTCCCACTCTATGTGCCAGGCCAAGACCCTCAGGAAACTATTAAATAGAACCAAATCCCCAAATTCATTTCCAACCCACTGCCCTGTCACCTGTGCACAGGCTGAGCAAGGGGCCTAGACAGTGACGTGATGTCCCAATGGAAGTGGCTCGGAGACCGCTTCATCACAGGAGAGACTTTCCCGGCATCCAACGTTAACTCTCCATTCCATTTCCAACTGGAAAGTAATTTTAGACTTGTTTTCCTCTCCTAGAAACAAAGAGAGTTGTAACATCATCAGGAAACTCAAGACAGAGGAAGAGTCTCCTGGACATCTGGAAAGATAGGCCGGGGAGGGAACAGAGACTGGAATCAGAAAGACCCGTGTTCCTGTCCAAAGTCTGCACATCACTCGCTTTGACAGTTTCCTTATTAATACAGGTGATAAAATCTAATTATGATTGTTGGGAAAACAAAATGAAATAACGTATGCCACTAGCATAGGTCTAAATTCCTCCATGAGTGTTCCAGAAATGGACGTGATCGTGGTTAGTTACTGTCTGCCAAGTCTTGAGTGCTAAGCTCACATCAGCCAGCAAGAGATGTGCCAGAGAATGCCTCACCAGCCAGCAGCCTTCCCCAACATGGAAACTCACAGTGTCTGAAGAACAGGCAGTGGTGGATGCTTTGGGACACTCTGGAGGTAGCACTCCAGTGATGACTTTAAAAAACTGGGGAGAATTTAGGGGACCATACAGTTCAAATACAGAAAACGCATTCCATGTCTACCCACATTCATCTCTAGCCATGATGATTCAGAGAGGAAATACATATAGAAACTTACACAAATTTCCCACATAAGTGCATCAAAACAATTTGGAAAGAATGTAACTTTCTTCTCTAGATCACAAAGTGGGGATTACATGGTATGTACTGAGAGCCCTAATTGTGAAACATTTGCTAACATAACTGGGTTCACTATCATTCTTCATCATTCTAAGAGAAGGATGGAAAAGAACAAAGCCAAGCTAATACGCTCCGGTCTTTTGTTGGGTTACAATGTCACAGAGGAGACGAACAGTTCAACAAGGAAGCACTCTGCCATGATCACGGAACCGGGGAACGGGATGGGCGGCAAGATGTATGACGCAGCCGCAACTGTGCCCGCGCTTCTAGGCAGGTACCCAAAGTCACCTCGACAAGGTGTCAAAGGCTTATGCCCACGTCCTCATCACCTGACATGTATTAAAGTGAAATGAAAATGTATAAATGGCCAATACCCCTGGTGGGTACACCATCCAAAGAGCAAAGTCGAGTTGACAACTGGCCTTCTCTGTTCCCTGGGATTCATTCTTGGAGAACCTTAAAAACTAATCCTCTATCCTCAAGAAGTGCTGCCTACTTGTCCTCTCTTTGGCTCAGGGATACAGCACGTTCACGTGGACTTTAATGTCTGCACAGATTTGACTGTCTTTCTCCAGGTTCACTTGTCCATTCTGAAGAGGCCTGAGTTAAGTCCATGCTCCGTAAGATCAATTCCCTCCAGTGACAACTCATCAAGCCTGCAATTAAAAGCCAACTGAACAGGATTGTCCTCAGCTAAAAATGTCACCCACCCTTCACTGCTTTCTTAATCTCCTCTTCTGGCTAATTGCAACAGACTAACACCTCCCTCCACCCAGCTCCCCAACTATGTCAAACAGAAAGTAAGGTCCATAAAAGAGGAGACAACTTGATAGTCACCTCTGAATTCTTAGCATATAGTAATATCAATAAATAGAACTATGATTATGGCTTCTTTCCTTTAAAACATTTCTGGTTATTTAAATGAGACCTTAGAAGAGAGGTGTTTGGGTCCACTATCTTGATACAGAAGACTCTGGAGGCATTTTTTGGAATGGCTGTCCACTGATTCATTCAAAACACAACTTCTCATTCCGGGAGGAGCTGTGATTTTCTGCTAGGAGTTTGTGGTCACTCTCATGCCAGAAAAGCTTTAAACTAAATCCTTATTTTGGATTTGTTATTTTTCCCCTCTTCCAACAAAATTGACTTTCCTTACTTTCTTGCCTTGAGGAATGTATTGTTTTCTTTCTTTCTAATTCACCCTTCAGTAAAGCAGGCTTCTCAGGATGTGCTTGGCCTTATGTAAGATCAGCCATCGAACTCCCAGTGTCAGAGGCCTGGGGCTCAACTCCTGCCCTCCTGTCAGGGCAACTGAAACTCAGTTCAGGAGCCAACCAGCACCCCAGGGCTTCTAATGCTCGCGTATCTCCCAGAATCCCTGCTTTCTGGTTTGTCTTGGCTTCTGAGGATTTCCCCTCACTTTCTTGACAATTAGCTGTGCAGCTTGAAAGATGAGGAAGGAAGCTTTTATTTCTTAATCAGCATTTTAAGGAACTTGTGTAATGAAGGTTTTCATGAGTTTCTAGAACCCTCCATTGCCAAGACAGAAAACACACTAGATATTTTCTACATTTAGCTATCATGTGCATTTTATCTTTTCTTTTCTTTTCTTAACTGCTAACAAACATTTTTTAATTAAAAAATCTAAGGCTACAAATAGGACAGAAACTTGAAGGGGCAAACAAAATTAAAGGGCAAAGACAGAAAAATGTTAAGTACTCTACAGAGTTAATGTAATATATACACTATGGATCAGATCAGCAATTCTCAGTAACAGCTAATTGAAACATGACCATGAGGTAAAACGTCTCTCCTGTCAGGAGACGGCCAATGGAAAATTGAATTAAAACAAGAAACTAAAATTCTAAGTCTGGCGAGGTACAGAAGGCTACCAGCTAAATGTGTCTTCTTCTGGAAAAGAGGGAGACTCACCAGCCCTTTACTGTGGAGCCTGAGCCCAGGGGAGGGCGGTGAAGTGAGCTCTGTAAGTACCCAATTTGCAAAGTGAGTGATGAATAGAGACGTGAGCTTTGATGACAGAGATGATACTACTATTCACTTGTCCTGTAAAGTACGACTTCACATTCAGTGATCAATACCTCGGCATTCCCAGGGTTTGAGATTATAGGCAAATGCACAGACCAGGCCCTGACCTCCTCTGTGAGTTCATGACACTGTACTTAAATGTCTCAAGGGCACTTCCAACTCTACCTGCATAGAGCTGACTTCACGTTTCTTCTCCCATAAACTTCCTGCCCAGGTCTCCTGGTCGGGGGTAAGGTCTCCCTGCCTCTCCCAGCTCAGGCCCATCACTCACAGATGTGCCTGGACCCCTCCTTCAGGGCTCAGATTTCCTCAGTCACTGAGTCCCATCACCCACACCTGTCCTACCAGGTACTCACTGGCACTCTCTCAGCACGGACCCTGTGCTGGGGACCACACTGCACACTGTGCACACGTTATCTCACTGGATCTCCACAACAGACCTGGGAAGTGGGTACATCACTGCTTCAATTGATTAGATAAATTGTTTCACTTCTTTGAGTGCGTCATCCAAAGTGACACGGCTACTGAGCCACAAACCTGGGACTGAAAATCACTTGAAAACTGAACACTGCTACACTTCGCAGCCACCCTACTCTGACTCATCACATCACCTCCTGCCGAGCCTTCTAAATGTTTGCAAGAATTCTACAAGCACAAAAGTGATCTACGAGAGCACCCCACTCCCCTACTTAAAATCTGTCAATGATGATCTACTGCCCTTAAGAGAAAGCCCCACCGGGCCTGAGCACAGCCCAATGGACCGAAATCCTCATAACCTGCGCGGCCGCGCCACCTCACCCACCACGCAGCACTACACGTGCCGTGTCCAGGACAAGGATGCTGACCCCGTACAACCCGGGGCTCTTCTCACTCGAACAATGATCACCTTCAGTGGTCACACTCTTCAATGCTGACTCTCAGAAAAATATTTTCTCAGGATGAATCAATATCTTTTTCATTACAACTTCCATTCATTGATAATGAGCTCCCCACAAAAGAGAGAAGACATAATCCTCAGTCTCCTTATCTGTAAAGTGAGAATAAGAAGGAAATATGTGAGGTTTTAAGAGAAATAATAATCATGTGAGGCCAAGGGACAATTCCCAACATACAGTAAGCACTCAATATGTGCTTACTTAATATTAATAAGAATAGATTCCATTCCAGCAACCTTAAATCAATCTTTTATGGCTTTGTCCAACAGACTACAGATAAACTGTTGGACGAACCCCTTTGAGGAGATCAGCACAAACGAACTGGGAGATGTAAGCGCAGACTCCAGTTACAGCTGCAGCCAACCAGCACTAAGGGGCAGGGGCAGTTTGCTCAAACTCTTACATGTGGTTTGAGCATTTAGTTGTAGTTATTGAATAAAGACAGGTGTTCTTTAGTCAAAGCTCCTGAAACATAAATCTTCAAAGATTGATGCAAATTCGTTTTCAAGTACAACACGCTCACTAGAAATTATTTGAAAATGATAGTCTTAGCTCCTCTGTACATCAAAAGGGCATGTTCTTAACGTATCTGACTATATACATTGAAAGGATTGTTTAAAAGAAATTAAGATGAAGCCATCCTGAATAAGCTCTCAGTATCAACTGCACTGTGCCCCAACCAAGGGTCTCATTACTCACTTCCACATAGGTGCTCAGGTAGCTTAACCTGGGTCTTGGTTTCTTATAACACAGGGGAGGGAAGAGTTGTGGATAGATTTATGTAGCAAATATAAACCTAGTGTATTTGCTGTGTAGGAATCCTAGAAATAAACAAATTGATATATAGTCCCACCCTTAAGAAGCTCAGCCTTTCTGTTTACAACAGCATTAAAAATAAAATCAGAGATACATTTAACAAAAATTTACAAGATTTGTACTTTGAATATTTTGAAGTATCACTGAAAAATAATTTAAAAATCTACATATATGGAAGACATCCCATGTTCATGGAATGGTAGACAATATTGTTAAAAATGTTAAGACTTCCCAAAGTTATCTACAAATTCAGTGGAATCCCTATCAAAATTCCAGCTGACTTCTTTGCAAAAATTGAAAAACTGGTCCCAAAATTCACATGGAAGTACAAGGGACCCAGGTCAGCCAAAACAATCTTGAAAAAGAAGAGCAAAGTTGGAGGACTCACTCAAAGGTTACTACAAATCTATAGTACTCAAGTCATTATGGTACTGACATAAGTTTGGATACATAAATCTATGAGACACAATAAAAAATCCAGAGGGGGAAACTTACATTTACTGTCAGTTTTCCACAAGGGTGCCAACAACACTTCATTGAAAGAACAGTGTATTCAACAAATAGTGCAGGGACACCTGGGTATCTGCAGGCAAAGAATGAATCTGGAATCTGGACGCCCTAATGTATATAACAATAAAAATTAATTCAAATTGGATCACAGACAGAAACGTAAAATCTAAACTTATAAACTTTCTAAAAGAAGACATAGTATAAACCTTTGTGGTCCTAGGATAGGCTATGGTTTCCTAGATACAATACCAAGAGCACAAGTGATAACAAAAAAAAAAAAGATAATCTGGACTTCATCAAAATTAAAACCATTTGTTACAAAGGACGTCATAATGAAAGTGAAATGAAAGGGGAAAGGGGGTAGCTCAAGTGATAGAGTGAGTGCTTGGCAAAATAAAATAAAATAAAATAAAATAAAATAAATGAATAAATCTAATTACCTCCCCTATAAAGAAATTGTTTTAATGTTTAAAAAAATAAAGTGAAACGACAATCTGCAGAATAGGGGAAAAATTTTGCAAAGCATATATCTAATAAGAGACTAGTATCCAGGATATAAAACAAATGCTTACAACTGAACAATACAAAGAAAATCGACCCAATTTTTAAATTTTCCAAGGATTTAAATAGATACACAAATGGCCAATAAGAATATGAAAAGATGCTCAGCATCACTAGCCAAATCAAAATCAAAATGAGATCTCATTTTACACCCACTAGGATGGTTATAATCAAAACATGGACAATAACAAGTGTCAGTCAGGAGGCAGAGAAATGGTAACCCTCAGTATGCAGCCGTTGGAAAGCGACAATTGTGCAGCTTCTTTGGAAAATTCTGGTGTTTCCTCAAAACGTTAGATTTATCATATTGCTTAGCAATTCTACTCCTACATATGGTGTCATCCTTCAGTATCCTCGGGGGATTGGTTTCAGGAACCCATCACCATGGATTCCATAATCCAAGGATGTTCCAGTCCCTTTACAATCAGCCATCTGGATCCATAAAGTGGAAACTACAGATATGGCGGGCCAAATGTACAGCCAACAGAATGAAAACATATTCTCACAAAAGCTTGCACATCAATATTCATAGCAGTATCATTCAGAGTAGCCAAAGGTTACAAACAATATCCATCCATCAATGAACGGATAAACAAAATTACCAAGAATAGTCCCACAAACTTTTGGTCATTGAATCTTTGACAAAGGAGGTGAGAACATACAATGGAGTAAAGACAGCCTCTTCAGCAAATGGTGTAGGGAAAACTGGACAGCTGCATGTAAATCAATGAAGTTAGACTACTCCCCCACTGCATACACAAAAATAAACTCAAAATGGTTTAAAGACTTAAACATGTAGACAAGACACTATAAACCCCTTAGAAGAAAACATTGGCAAGACATATGACATACATCTCAACAATGTTCCCCTAGAGCATTCTACTCAAGCAATAGAAATACAAGCAAAAATATACAAGTGGGATCTATTTAAACTTACAAGCTTTTGCACAGCAAAGGAAACAATAAGCAAAACAAAAAGACAACTTATGGAATGGGAGAAAATATTTGCAATAAATGAGACTGACAAGGGCTTAATTCCCAGAATTATATAACAGCTTTTACACTTGATAAGAAAGAAAAAAAACAATTCAACCCAAAAATGGGCAGAAGACCTAAACAAACATTTCTTCAATGAAAACTTACAATTGGCCAATAGGCACATAAAAAAATGCTCAATATCATTATCAGAGAAATGCAAACCAAAACTACAATCAAATATCACCTCACACCAGTCAGAATAGCCATCATTCAGAAGTTCACACACAATAAATGCTGGAGAAGCTGTGGGGAAAATGGAACCCTCCTACAATGTACTGGGAATGCAGTTTGCTGGAGGCATTGTGGAAAACAGTATGGAGATTCCCCAAAAGACAAAATATTGACTTCCTGTATGACCCAGGAATCCCACTCCTGGGCATATATCCAGAAGGAATCCTAATTCAAAAAGACACCTGCTCCACAATGTTCACAGCAGCACTATTTACAATAGCCAAGACATGGAAACAACCTAATTGTCCACTGACAGATGACTGGATAAAGAGGTTGTAGTATACTTATACCATAGACTACTACTCAGCCATAAAAAATAGTAAAATAATGCCATTTGCAGCAACATGAATGGACCTGGAGAATGTCATTCTAAGAGAAGTAAGCCAGAAAGAAAAAGAAAAATACCATATGAGATCGCTCATATGTGGAATCTAAACAAAACAAAACAAAAAAAGACAAACTTATCTACAGAACAGAAACAGACACAGAGACATAGAAAGCAAACTATGGTTACCAGAGGGGAGAGGGTGTGGGAAGGGATAAATTGGGAGTTCAAGATTTGCAGATACTGACTATGTATAGAATAAACAGCAAGTTCATACTGTATAGTACAGGGAAATATATTTAATATCTTATAGTAACTTATGTTGAAAAAGAATATGAAAATGAATACATGTATGTTCCTATGAAACTGAAGTGTTGTGCTGTAAAAAAGAAACTGACGCAACATTATAAACTGACTAGACTTCAATGAAACTATTTTTAAATAGACCAAAAGCAACAACAGCAAAAAAGATAATATTAAACCAAAAGAATAAATTACTGTTTCAGGGTACAACATGGACTAACATTGAAACAGTATGCTAAAATAAGGCAGACACAAAAGGACAAACACTGCTCTTTTAGGTGAATGTACCTAAGTGTTCACTGTACTACTCCTGTAAATTTTCCAAAAGTTTGAAGTCTATAAAAATAAAAATAAAGTGTCTTATTCATTAAAAACAAAACGATTCCTCACAGGAGGGCTTTAAATATTAAATGAAGAAATGCATGTAAAGCTTCTGGAACACTTTGCCTGTCCACAATCACTGCTTTCACTGCCACTCAGAGGGTGGTGCCAGCGCTGATGAGAGCTGCCTCCACTCACTCCCCTGCAGTTAGGAGTGAGGGCCTGGGCTCTGACAGGCAGGGTGACCTTGAACCTGGGTAAGACACAGCTATGACCCAAACTCTGCATTACACAACTTTCTTATGCAAATGGCTACATGTAATGTAAACACGCTAGATGGATGTATCTTACAACACAGGGAATACAGCCAATGTTTTACAATAACTATAAATGGAGCATCTATTGTACACCTGAAACATATCATATTGTAAACCAGCTATAATTTATAAAACATTAAAAAATCATTTAAAAATTTTATCACTTTAGTATTCAATTCGGTTTTTAAGTAACTACTAAACAGCTTAGAATGTATAAAACATTTAAGTGTGATAAGTTTGTTTACATATTTATTTACTTTCAGCCTCCTGCTAAAAGAGAAACTAAACAATTCTCTAAACACAGCTTAACAACCATAACAACAAAAAGACAAAAGTGAGAGTGAAGAGAAAATGGAGATTCAATACTTAAATGAAACCAGAGGGAGGTAAAGTCATAAAAACGGATGCCATGAATTCACGGTAAGTGTTAAAGGCTGACTAGAAATTCAGCTTTAAGATTCTTGCCAGCTAAAGCAAAAAGAAAAAGATGATGGGGCAGGTGGTAGAGCGTGTGCTTAGCGTGCACGGGGTCCTGGGTTCAAGCTCCAGGGCCTCCACTAACAGATAAATACACCTAATTACCTACCCCTCCAAAAGAGCCCCAAAGAAAAGAAAAAGAAATTTCTTTCCTAAAAATAACTGATATTAAATTTAGATTAAACAGTTAATAAAAAAAAAGAAAGAAAAATAGAAAATTGTGAGTGACACAAGCGATAATACCCGTGAGATAAACCTGCGCTGGTTGCTGGCAGGTCCCAATGTCCCACGTGGGAAAATCTGAAACATCATTCTCGCCACTCAGTCATCCTCAGCCCACACCACCCATCCCCCTGTTAAATGCAGGAGCAAAGGCAGGGCCCTGCCTTTGCTCTCTCTGTGTCATCACAGTGAGACAGGATGGAAGGGGGCAGAGCACAGCCATTCAAGGAAGGCCACAACAATTAACATCAAAATGGTGAAGGATTCAAATCCCAATAGGCCTTGAGGATCAGGATGAAGAGATTTAACTTCTAGCAGATCTTGAGCTTCATTATACACGCATTGTAATAGTAACAAGGTGAATAACACGCCCCCAGGCACCATGGCAGTCCCAAGGCTAGCCACAAAAGGTCACAGGGTGGGAAATGTCCAGCTCCCTGGGAATACCAGCCCCTTTCCCTTAGGCTGGTCCTTCTACTTATTAGCATATGAAACCACCAAGCCCATGAAAACCAGCAACACAGCCCTGCCTCGCGGTCACCCCTCTCTCTCCCTCTTTGGAGAAGGCCCACTCTCTCTCTGTGGTGTGTGTACCTACTTTTAATCTGAGCATCCAACCCCCACACCTCGTGGCGTTTCTCTTGCCTTTCAATGTATCTCTCTGAATACACCTACCTTTACTCAACACTGGCTTGCTCTTGAATCCTTTCCTGCACGAAGCCAAGGACCAACATCTGGCCGAGCACATCCCAGGGGCTCAACAAAAGCCTGGGACACAGCCCTTCTCATGCCCCACTATTTTTTTCTTCTATCAACAAGACTGGGTTGTGAAGGGAGCTCTGAGGCTCTAGCTAAGGGACAGAAGCAGCACCCTGGGCTCGAAATGGCGGGCAGCCCCTCCCCCAGCAGGGGCCCTGGTTTCTGCCTGGTTCTCTGTGGTTCCCTGTTATGCTGACTCCACAGCCAGAGAGCGTTCTCCCTAGGCCTGTCCCCACAAAACCCTTCTCTCCAAAATGCAAGCACATCATGTCACAGTCCTCTTGTTCCACCAGGAAATGTTCAGCCCACTTTTTCCTTCCTCAGTAAAGAACCTAACTGTCCTCCCTCCCATCCCAACAATTCTTTCTTTGTGTGATCTCTGCACTCCCCACACACCAACCTGAACACAGGCACCTTGCTGGCTGGGACCAAGATGTTTCACTCACACAGCCTACGTCCTTTCACTTTCCCCTTTCTACCTTAAAATGCCTTTCCTGAGTATCCCACCCCTCTGATTCTGATCTTCACAAATTGCTGAGGTTACAGTCAGTATGTTCATACATCCCAGGTTTTGGCTAGGTTTCCTTCACAAGATCTTCATTAAGGAGCTGCATCAAGAAGTTTAAAGAGGCTATTCTTACATCTGAGCGGAGGAGCCTGCATAAAGTTTAAATGGCTTTGAAGAGTGTTAACCAGGGACAGAGAGGTCGCATGTTCTAGTCAACAGTGTCATGAGGTAAAATGTTCTTCAAAGGCTCAGAGTGGCTTCTGAACACGGAGTCGGCAGGGCGGAGGTGCCAGACAGTGAGTGGGGTGAGTGACACTGGGTACACTCCCCCAGCTAGGGAAGAATTGGTTTTTATTTTCTAGTTTTCCAAACAATTTCTTACTACCTTTTTCTCTTATTGTCACATACCATTTCCTACAAATTAAGAAAATCAGTATCAGTCATTTGGGCCACTTGGGAGAAGCTACCCGATGCCATTCACAGTGCTGGGTTATGACAGCCACACCAGTCTAGGTTGAAAGGCCAGTGGGGGTATTTCCAACGTAATGACGGGCATGCAGCAATCTCCTCAGCTTCAATTACCTCATCTCAAAGGTGGGGGCAATAAAACAACAGAGTAAATTGCGTGATGATTATGGCCGACATCTCTCTACTAGGTAAGTGCCCATGACAGCTGCCACTTAATGGGGAATGATTATGATCAATGAGGCCCAGTCTATCTGCTCACGCGCGCCCTGCCTTCCTGCCTTGGTGCAGCAGCAGAGCTTGTTTAGCTGAGATGAACGCCCCCAGAGCAGCCACGACTGGAAAGTTCCCAGCTCTGCACAGCAAGCCGTGTTCCTTTCCTTCTCAGAGCTGATCACAGTTTGCAGTCGTCTGTTTTTATGTTTATACCTCTTGTAACTGCCTCCCCTGTGGGGTTTTTGCTCAAGCAACACAGGGCCAGGTGTGTCTGGCTGCCTGCTGGATATTCTGGGCTGGGAGACAGCCGACCCCACGTCTGGCTCTGGTGCTGAACGGAGAGGGCAGAAGGCCCAGGGGCCCATGCTGAACTGAGGCCCCTGCACCCAAAATTATGGTCTGACTTTGGGCAAATTACACAGTCTTCTTTACCCTGAGATTCCTCATCTGTCCATGAAAATAACTGCCCATGGCACACACAGTTCCAAAGATTAAAGGAAATCACCAAATTCACAACCTATTCAAGGGGCTACCAGTGCAACCTCAATAGACACATGCTGCCTTTACGGCTCTGACACATGCCAAGCGGGGCGGCCTCACACAGTGAACACTGCTAAGTGCCAGTGTGTTAAGTGCTTCATGTGTGCTACAATACTCTTTAGAACTTACAACAATCCCAGGAAGATACGAATACTATCATGCCCATTTCACAGATTCACCAACAGGTTAGGAGATGTTACATTTTAGTCCAAGGCCCTATGGTGAGGAAATGGCAATTTAAACCTGAATCTGGACCAAGGCCTGAGCTCCATCTCTCTCCCATCCACCTGACCACTTGCCTATGAAATCCACCTGTCCAATACACAAGTTTGCAGCCGGCCAGCTCTTAAATGCTATGTGTGCCACCATTTCTCAATGTTATTTAATTACCATAAATGTTCTCAGAAACCGCTACAGAAAAGAAAGATGGACTCACGTCCCTGCCCACAAAGAAGAGGAATTCTGCCTTGCATTCTCCTTTAATGTGCAGAAACCCTTCCCTACAACACCAAATAATTTTGTATGCTTCCTCCATGTTTATGTTTGCACAGGCTTACTAAAGTAGAAGGTACCTGCAGTAATTCCATCTCGGTTGTTTTCAAGGTTGCAGATTATCCATAATCAGTGTATGAACAAAAATACTACAATGTGAATGAAAATACTGCAACCATGTCAATAAACAAAGGATGCTGAAACCAAGTCATCAGCGGCTGATGCCACCCCCCAGCAAGGACATGCCTGCAGTCCAGCCTTTGCAGCAACTCACAATGGTGCCCTCTGAGCAGACTCAGAATAAGAAAGGACAGGACACTGGCCCTATATAGCTAGGTGCTTGTCTAAAGAATGAATTCAGTGAGTCCAAATGTTTGCTTCCTCCCATACATAGAAAAACACTAAATTCTTGAACTTGAGATACCTGGCTTTCTTTAGATAACAAGCAATCTTTATTGTTCCAACTACCTGGTCTTTGTTGTAAAGTTCCTATATATCCTAGCTCCACCTCAACCTCTTCGGAGCTGTCCCTCAGAGCTATCTGAGAGGCTGTCATCCCGGCTCGAGTCCTCCCGCCAAATAAAACATAACTGTTAACTTTAGGCAGAACTTTTATTTCAATCAAGTCCCAGAATAGACACAACTCATCAATTCTGTAATGGAACACACTGGATCAGGAACCAAAAGCGTGTTTTACTCCCGAAAAAGTACGGGTTCCTCTTTCTTCCTGTCATTATACAATCCCATCAGAACTCATTACATTGCTGTCTGCTTACCTGGCAACCAAACTCAGAGAAGAGCCAACTCAACAGAGCGCCGTGCTGGGGAGAACCCCCCCGCAGCAGCACGGTGGTCCGCCTGCCCTCCCGCATGCTCTGCTGACCCCTAGTGCCCTCCGTGGAGACCAGGCCAACAGAGCTGTTCCCAACAGCTGCAAAGTCCCCCACATTAAATAAAAGCATTTTACTTTATACGATATGTTACATATATACCCATCTCTGAAAACAGCTTTGCCAGAAGCCCAAATCTTCAACATTAATCTGCAAAGGCAAATCCGGTCCCAAAGGGAAAGCAAGTCTTAAGACAATGCTAAGGCCTCCAAAGTCCTCTCCATGTCCGTCAACCAAACTGCCTGCAGGTCTGCAGCTGCAGGTGGCTACATGTCTACTTTTAAAGCAACCCCTTCCTGCCCTCGGGCGCTAGAAAGTCCCTCTACGCCCTCCCATCTCAGGGTAAGAACAGCCGCTGCAGAACCTTGAATGGCAGCACTGACAGGACTGGACAAAGAGGATCAGAGCTAAACTAAGCCTTCTGATGACACGAGCTTGTCACTCTGTCACTTTACAGATGAAGATATATATAGAGAGAGGTGGGGTGATCTTGCTCAAAGTCACACAGCTAATAAGTGGCAAAGCCTTTAACTCTGCTCCTCCCTCCGGCGTGATGCCCCAGCTGGGACACCCACAGGGTTCTCTCGTGCCTGCCTGAACAGTCATTTCCTGTCATTAATAACCCACCACAGGGTCTGACCCTAGCCTGCCTTTTCAGCATCTTTTCACTCCAGTCTCTCAGGAACAAGGCTGCTTGGGCCACTGTATGACTTCCGGCTTCCCAAAACCTCCGTGCTCAGGCTGGTCTTCCCTGTGCATCCGGCCCTCTGCTCAGTGGCTCTTCCTCCCCTGCAGGAAGACGTTTCCATTCTCCGCAGAGACACCCCCTCAGGGGAGCCCTCTTCTCGCCCTCAGCATGGCAGGTGTCCCAGGCCACATCACGAGCTGCCCCATTAGGACGTGGGTGCCCAGGCCTGCTAATCAGACCAGCAGCCTCAGAGCCAGGGATTATGCCAGGGTCACCCTGCAAACCTTCTGCCCTCCTCACAGCCCCCAGCCAGCAGGTCACCTGGAAGTCACAGCAAGTGCCCCACCCAATTCAGAAGGCTCTTCATTTGCCAGCATCACTGATGACTGGTTTCCAACATTTGGTCAGTTTTGCACAAAACAGCAGCTTCCACTGTCAAGCGGGGGGTTTTCGCTTCTGCTCCCCATCCTTACTGGAAACGTCAAGGGAAACCAAAAGGCCTTTTCTCAACACTTTTCTGTTGACACTTTCCCACCCACAATACTCACATGCTCAAGAGCTTTGGGTCCACGTGATTTTGTTTCCCTTGCACTAAGTGGCTCAAAACACTGCGGGATTCTTTCTCTTTTGAGGGTATTTGTACTCAGTTTATCGGCTTTACTCTGTTTTTATCTCTCTCTTCTGTATACCTAGCAGTTGCCACTTCTAACTCCCTTCAGCAGCCTCCCTCCCAAAATCTAGTCTAGGAAATCAGCTGTGATGAGGGGCCCGGAGGCAGTAACAGAAGATGGAACTAAGGCACAGAGAGGCTACATAATTTGCCCAAGAAGATCAGCTTCAACCCCCAACATTGTGTGTCACATCCCTCTGTTTAACTCTTATGCTAAACAAGCTAACATTTGTTAGATTATGGTTATAAACAGATGAGGTATCAAAATACATGCAGGGACACACATCAACACTAAGATGTTCATTAACTCCAGTATTGTTTCTATTTATTTTATTTCTATTAAAAAATATTAAGAACCTCTGCAGTCAATATAGCAAAATGTTACTGGGTTTTAAATCCAGAATATAGCGGTGTTAAGTGTGTCATTACTCATCCTTATTTGTATGTTCACAAGAAAAAATGATTTGAAAGACTGTCTCCCCTCCCACTACTCACTACTGGCTCTCACCAGAGTTCCCAGACCACACATATAACAGCCTTTCACTTTACCCATAGCTGAACTCATCAGTTTTCCCCCAGAACTCCCTCTGCAGCTTTTCCTCCTCAGAGAAGGACCATCTTTTACCTCATTAATCCACCCAGAAACCTGGGCATTATTCCATCCTACCTTCACAGACAGAATTCATCCTTTCCTTTTTACCATCTAAACATGCCTTCAATCTGTTCTCTTTTACCCACTGATCATCCCACCGCTCAAGTGGAAGCCACCAACTCTGCCCACCTGGACTCACGAGTCTCACAAATGGCCCCACAGCCACTCTCCCCTACTTGAGACAAATGGGACTGTGTCACTCCCGTGCTTTTAGGACTGTTCACAAACCCACTGTTCTTAGAAGAAACTCCAAGTTCTTCACCTGGTGAAGGTCTTTGCCATGAAACTGTCAGATCAGGGAGGGCAGGACACGCCCTCTTCCCTTTGCCCCGCCCTCTGGCAGAGCATCAGCTTGGGAGGACCTGCTGAGCTAAACCAACCTGTATTCTAAACCTGGCCTTGAGTTCTTAGCAAACTGCTTCACCTATCCATACAAATCCAAGGTAGACAAGAAAGATTTTAGATGTTGAGCTAGACTATTGATTTGGGGATTTTGCACTAGCAACCTGCAAGTACATGTTCTAATGATTCTGTCTTCTTAAAACCACACCCAGATTTAAGTAGTATTTGTGGAATGTCTTCGGAGTAAAAGGGACTGTACTTTTACAGAATTTATGTTTTATAAAATGAACAAATCGGACAGGGTCACAAATGGAACCGCCTCACAAGTGACAGAAGACAGATGAGAGGCATATAGCAACAGGTCACAAAGATGGTAAGAGCAAAGTTGTTTCTCCAACTCCCAAAAAAATTCCTCAAAGAACCGAAAACTCTGAAATTTGAAAGTAAAATAATATCATATAAAGAAATAAAATAATCCTCTTCATCAGGGTTTCAAGATCTGACTCCAGAACTTTTAGCAGGCCATACTGAATCCTAGCACAGAAAAGTCAGATGGACTAGTGGTGAGTAAGTTTCAGGAAAACTGCAGTAATTCCTTCACTTGTAAAAGACATACACTCACCTGTCTAAGGTGAATGTAAACTGCATTCTGCAGAAATTCAGAAGCTTCCAGGCTCAGCTTCTGAATGACAAGTACATGGACAGCTTCAAAGCTTGCTTCTAACTGAGTCACCGGCATTCTTACACTGCAGGGGGAAAAGGAGGCCCTCAGTCAAGAGCAGAGATGTTCCTGTCATGTCTCACAGGCCGTACCTCGGGAACTCAGTGCCCTGCAGCAGCCCGGCCCCATGCGAGGTCCCGCAGCGTGGCCCACCAAAGAGGAGGGCACTGTGCTTGAGAAAGCCCATCCCCGATGGGGGCAAAAGGGGCTGGTGGGGTTGTGTGAACCTATAAATGCTCACAGAAGTACACCTGCATACATTCAAATGATGCAATTAACAGTAGCAAGCTATTTAACAAAATTTCAATTGTCAGTGGAAATTTTACCATTCCTTTCCTCTTGTCCCCTGCACTCTGAGACAGGCTTAGGCTCTCTCACACCTGCAGCTCTGATGTAATAGTTGTGAAGTAATTTTACTTTGCTGCAAGTGTCTTCGCTCCCCGTGTCGCTGTGACTGTCGTCTCTTAACACAGTCAGATATCTTCCTGGATCTCTCCCTGAGTTCCGTGCTCCTGCTTCTCAGATCCTGAGATGAACAGGTGAAGGCACATGACTAGAAAAGGCACTGTGGACTTGACCAAAGTCCTCAGTGACCCCCTAGGTGAGTGCTGCCCACCCCTTAACCTTCGATTCTCAAGGTTCTGCCCAGGGTGTCATCCAGACAGGAGAGTGTCCTGGGCCAATTAAAAGCTGTGTGGCTTGGGTGCAGGGACAGTTGCAGGAGCTGGTTCCAGAGCCAGGCCCCTCCCCACCTCTGCTCCTCTCTCTCCCGAGGCCCCGCTGCCAAGCCCCCATGCTCCCTGATCTTCTACATTTCTCTTCCACTCTACTCCAAGCCCTTTTCCTCTTCATTTAGTCCCTAATTATCACCAGCTGGAGTGATTTTTCAATCACAGTATCTGAAAAAATTTCCTGCAGCTGAAAAAGAGGTCTCCAGTGGTCAATGCCCATATGCTGGTTCCTGAAGAGAGCCCCTGGTTACGGGGACCCTCACCAACACTCACGGGGCATCCAGACATGCTGTATGGTCGACCACCCCCAACAAGAGTTTGCTGTGACCCCAAGGCACGCACAGAATCCCTGCTCACAAAAATGTAGTTGGCCCACTTATCCGTTATTAAGAAGCAAAAATAAAAAAAAAAAATGTTCATGTTTCTTACTAAGATTATTTATGAAGTGGAAAAAGAAATTGTAATACAAAAGAACAAACTTTACTGCATGTTAGATGTGTTCCTTTGGCTTTAAAACTGTGCCCTGTTTTCTAGGCTTAGACTTGCTACCTCTGCAACTTTTGTGAAAGAAAGTTGCCTTTAGCCTGAAATATACAGGAGAGCCTATTCACCAGGCTCTGATATTTAAGAATGTTAGCTCTTCTGCACTTATGTATAGATGGCAACTTGCGAAATAGAGAATAACCTTTGTTTTTTTGGAGGTTTTACAAGGGCACCATGATGTGACCCACATGGACAGCTGCAAGATCAAAGGATTCCAAGGACAAACAATTCATACAGCAAGAACTTTGCAACAACCAACCACACCCCGACCCCTTTTTAGTATGAAAGGAGACTGAATTCTGATTTGGGAAGAGGGTTCTCCAGGATATCAGTATGCCATCTTCTGGGTCTGTCAGTTTTACAAATAACGTCACTATTCCTTGCTCCAACACCTCATCTCCCAATTTATTGGCCTGTCATACAGCAAGCAGAACGAGATTGGACTTGGTAACAAAATGACTGCATTGGAGGTAGTATGTCTCCACTGTTTCCTCATTTCCAATATCTCAGAACCTATCAATTTTATATGCTGTTTAATAACACAACCAAAAAACCTATCACAGGGAATTGATTCCAAGGAAATAAAATTATTTCTACTCTTTCAAAACTTTTTCTTTTCTTTTCTATTTTATTTTGTTTTGCTTACTGAAAAGAAAATAAAAGTCAAATCATTTTATTTCACATATTTTTGTTATAGCTACATATTTTAAATACTACAAAGATCTTTAAATTGCAATAAAAATTGTTCATATATTAGTATAAAGATATATACACAATCAATGCAGATTAGGAAAGAAATGGATATTTACTAAAAATGCACTGCACATCCAGTCTTTTATAAACATATCCTGGAATATAAGCTCTATGATCAAGGGGTCCCCCACCACATTCTCACTGCTGAGTCCCTTAGTAATCAGCTACCATGGCACCAGCATAGAACCACGTGATCAGTATTTTAGGTATAAATGAGGGAATTAGCTCATTCAGTTCTAAAACAAAAAACCTTAAAATAAATACTGAACTTATTTACAAAGAAAATTGGGCACAAAAAAGGACAGTTTCTTCCCCAAGGTCACAAAGCTAATAACTGGTAAAGGCAAGATTTGAACTCATCTGCCTGATTCTAAAAACTAAAGTGGAAGTCCCATTCAACTGTGGAGGGTCCTGGAGCACAGCCTATCACCCTATCTTTGTTCAGATCTAGCCTTAGACAGCCTGAGACAGCACCCCATTCCTATGGAACTCGAGGGCAAATGATAACAATAAGGATTTTATATCCAGTAGTTTCTTAAGTCTCATTTATATAAAGTGTCAACAGGTCAGCAGAAAAACTCTGGGAAATGTGAGTGGGTCCAGAGCTTTTTGCTGATTAGAAACTCAGACTATGAGGACAGAGTGACCTTCCCATGAGAGGCCACATGGACATAAACTAAAGGCAGCTGAGCAGTAAAACTAGCAGAACCCTGGTACTCAAGCAAGAAGGATCCCTGCCACCACCCACCCAGTTGCCTCTTCACCCGCGTGGACAAGATGGCAGAAGGCAGTTCTTTTCCAAGTTACTCTATCATGGATTCTCACCCATAAAATGTTACGACTCTATGCTGTATTAAGTCCTTTCCAACTCAAATATGATGACACCAATTTCTCAGCAGAATGTCTATGTCTCCAATTCCTCTCTTCTATTAGGAGAATATTTCTATGGCCACAAAGCAGAAATCCAATTAAAAACACCATGCACGAAGCCAGGTGAAATTCTGCGTAAAAGACTTTGCTCTCACACTCAGTGAATGAAAACTCAGAAAAAGTGGTCCTTCTTCCTCAGCAAGTGGGAGGCAGCCTGATTGTGAGTGTGTGTGTGTGTGCATGTGTGTGTGTAAATCAAATACAATGAATTCTGGGATGTGTACAGATTTTTTTTATTTTACTGTCATTTCATGAGGATGAGCCAAGATTGAAAGTAATTTGAATCTAGTGTTCTAAGAGAGTCTCAGGCTATTTTGGTGGAGGAGGGGAAAGGAAAGGAGGAAAGAAGTAAATGAAGCAAAGGAATAAGAATACTGCTAGGGAAAGGCAAGACATTAATTTTCTTCCTACTTACATCACACACAAATTAGGGACTGGCTTTCCCCCATGTCTTGTCAAGCAGTGAGTTGCAGAAGAAGAGGCGACAGCCCATTTCTCACTAAGCTTGTGACTGTACGTGGTATCTTATAGACACAAATCATTTACCCTGATCAAACACTCTAGCAGCAGGCCGTAATTCTCCTATTTTGAGAGACAAGAAAACAGGAGTTCAAAGAGTGTATATAAGTTGACAAAAGTCAGAGGACTAGTAAACAAGAAAGGATGAATTCAAACTCAAATCTGAATGCAGAGTCTGAACTTCCCACTCCCAGGACTAGAAAATCCTTAACACATAGGTTCCCCAGCTCCCCTGCAGTGTTCCTGGCACCAAGCATTTCCCATGGCAATGGTCTCCAGTTCTCACAGACACAGTGCTCTGTGCAGCCAATGACCTTCATCGGACCTTGATCATCTACCTGCCACGCCCACCAGGCTTCACCATAAAGGCAGGAAAGCTGGCTTTCAAGTGCATACAAAGCCACCCCCGGTCTAACCTGGGTTCTTCTGAGGCTTCTCCAGCCTAAAGGCAGCCATGAAACTGCTCACAGTTTGTACATAAGCCACACTACCTCTCTCCATCTGTCTCCCCACCTATACTACTTAGCTATGACCATTTTGAGAATCTTGGAAACAAATTTTTAAAAACAGAAAAGAAAGGATTCTGGAACAAGTACTTAATACTTACAATTTTAAATGACAAGTTACAAAGTAAGAATTTACAAACCGTTTCTGCAGTCCTAGGTGTCAGTTTAAATAGTTAAAAAATATAAGAGCAAAAAATTCTCACTTACAAAATTGACAAAAACATTAACAATAATGTGGAATAAACTCAAATTTAATGCCCATGTTCTACATGGAGAAATTACAGGACTGTACTGAGGGGTAAAGTAAGAGGTGTGAATGTAGAGACATCAACATATTGCATGGAGGAAAGCAGTTTTGTAAAGATGTAAGTTCTCCTAAAGATAATTCAAAACTTACTAAAAAATCCCATGAAAACTCTTATCTGTTTTTTTTTTTAACTTGAACAAAGTATTTTAGAATTCTTCAGGAATACTTAAATAATAATACTAACCAAGAAAATTTGGGATGGAAGAAAAGAATTAAAAAAATTCGCACTGTCAGATATTAAATAAATTTTTACAATGTGTAAGATATAGTGCTGGAGTAAGAAAGTAAGATTGACAGAAAGGAACCATGAGCTCCAAAAGAGACTCTAGTGTACATAAGTATTTTGTACAGGTGGGATTTCAAATCAAAGAGCAAAGTATGAATTCAATAATTGTCCTAGGACAATCAGAGAATCACCTGGAAAGTACAAATTCTATTCCTTTCATATTGACCACAAGAAAAATTACAGATAGTGATGTAAATATTAAAAAGTACTAATAACACCAAATACAACTCTTTGCTCATATTAATTCAACTTCTCCTCACTATAACAAGTACTATTATCATCTCCATCTTAGAGATTAAAAATAACATACAGAAGAGATTTATACCATTATAAGAAAATATTTCTAAGAATAATACCAAAGTTAAAACCCAAAAAGAAGACATTTACTATTTTAAGAATATTTTGGGCCACAACAAAAATAAACCTACTGAACAAAATGAAAGGAAAGAAATGACAAGGAAAAGCTCTGTAATATATGTTGATGAAGATATGGGGTTAATGTTCATAATATACAAAGAGCTGTCACAAAACAACAAGAAGCTCCCTCATTTAAATGTGTGCAAAGGACAAAAGGGATAATTCACTTTTAAAAAGTCAGATGGCTAATGAGTGAAAAATGCACACTACCTCACTGGTCATCAAATGCAAACTAAAACAATGAAAAAGCACTTTTGCTCATCATATAAGCAAATATTTTTAAAAGATATTCTAGCTAGTGTCCATCTTTGAGGGAACCAACTGTGAGCGACCTTTTTGGAGGATGACATGTCAATGGATATGTAAACTCTGAGAAATGTGTGTACACACAGACTCAATTCCATTTCTAGGAATCATTTCATTTAGAAAAAAAAATCAGTTCAAAAAGATGTACTCATCAGGGCATTTACACAGCACTGTTTACAATGGTGGGAAGTAAAGCTGAAGTGAAATCATATCCAGCGGTAGAGAATTGGTTACATAACTTATTCTACATCTTTTCATTCCCCACTGGAGAAGGAATTTCCAGAGTCACTTGAAAGGAGCCTGTGATGAATGTAAATGTCACATCCAGGGACTAAATTTCCAGAAGCCTTAACTAAAGGAAAACTCATACAAGATCACAGGAATGTTTGTACAAGAAGGATGTCAGTCAAACATCTTTCTGACAGTGGAAAATGGAGAAAACTTAAGTGTCCACTATCAAGAAAATGATGCGGTAAATCACGGCGAGCTGTGGGCTCTGAGGGGGCCGGCGTTTAAGCATGGTCCAGGGCCTTGTCCACAGCACTCTCCCACCAAAGATGTCCTTGCACAAGAGACCAAACCTGCACATGTGGAGACCCCTCTTCTCTATCTGAAAGGACCGGGTGAGTCTGTAGTGGGAGGACGTATATGATATACCCATGAGTGAATAAAGCGAGATGCAGAAAACACATAGCATGGCCTTATTTTTCAATAAAGCATATATACACACACATATACATAGATTTCTCATATACGTGTATGTATGTACGTATGTGTGTATATATACAGTCATAGGCATAAAGGTCATGAAATATATACACCACATTGTCAACAGCTTTTACTCTCAGGAAATAAGGGGAAGGGAGGTAGGGGGTTTTCGGTACCACCACAGTTCTCTGTTTAGTATTTCAGTTAAGTATACTTGGAATTTAAAAGTTTATTTAAGTCCAAAGTAAAATGGACAATGACTCCACAAGACAGAATGCTATACTGGTCATTAAAAATCATGCCAGGGGAGATAGAATATTGTAGAAAAACATGTAATAAGCCGAATGGAAAATGGAGGTCTCCACACAGTAAACAGGCACAGAGTGCTCGCTGGTTTTTATGACAGAGGTGATACACACTGATGAAAAGAAAAGAAAATAGATGTTAAAGTCTTAATTATTATCTCCGAGTAGTGGGACCAGGATAGCCTCTTTTGCCACTTTTATCAGACTTATTATGTTCAATACACATTACTTTTCATCTGAAAAAAGCATTTTTAGATGTGTAGTACAGCACATTGGAGAATAGTACACGTGTACTTACAGAAACAAGTAACTAGGAGACACCGCAGCAGCGCCACACAATGTAGAACGGGTGATCCTGAATAACACCACACAGTTATATAAGGACCCACAAAGTGAGAGCACCTGCTGTCACAGGGCGTGGCCCCCTTCTATTTGTCAGTTCTGTCTTAAGGGCCGGGGCAGTTCTGAGCACGGCCACTGTCAGTGCTGGTGTTTGGATGGATGCCACTGGATGTGAGGGCACCTGCAAGCCGAGAGGAAGAACAGAAACCATCCTCTGCTTTTTCTGTCTTGTTTCTTTGTTACTTTAAAAGAGAGGCATAACTAAGCTAAACTGTCAATCTTCCCTACTGAAATTTCAGTAATGAAACCGTTTTTAAATCCTTCACAGCTTATAATGTGCCTATAACTGTCTTTTCAACAAAGCATCATATTTATTAAATGTTGATTAACTCAGTTAATTAACTCCCTGTTGAAACCTTCTATTAAAGAACATGAAATGCACTATGTAAAAGCACCATGCCTGCAGTGACTACCTTAGCTGACTTGACGGCAGTGCAGTCAGCACCCACCATCCCGTGGCCCTGAGCTCCTGATGCTGGTAAGAGAGCACGCTGCCACCTCAGATGGAGAGAAACTGTGAAAGCGTTTTCTGAAGTCAACAGCACTGACAAAACATAACTGACAAATCCCAGGCTCCTTTGAGGCTGTCATTTTCTGTTTCTGGCCAACACCCGTCAATGAGCAGAACCACCCCATTCCTGAGCCATGGGACTCACGTAGGAAGCAGTTTTGGAGATATTGCCAGGTATAGAATGTAACCAAGTATACACAGAACTCTGACAAAGAAAAGATGAAATACTCTGATTTTGGAAGACACTCAAAATATTTTTCTAATCCTTAGTAGCTGGAAAGGCTGGGCTTCTCCTAAGCCACTTATTTATTTCACAGCCAGTGAGCATCTCCCACAAACCCTGTTTCCCTGTGTCTGCTGGGAGCCTCAGGCACACACTTGCTGTCGATCTTCTAAGTCACAGGGCAGATGCGTGTGTCTCACGCCTGCCATCCTCACACAGGCTCGCCTCCTAGCCTCACTGTCTGAACTTGGCCCCATTTTCTCTCCTGTTTATTTGGTATGTGTTCTTCTGTAAGCTGCCTGAAATGCTTCTTGGAACAAGTCAGAAGAATGAGTGGGTAGAGAAACGGACAGATGGACAGGTGAGAAATGGGCAGACAGACACAGTGTCTCCAAGAAAAGGGGAACAAAGAAAATTTCCTATGCAAAACCCTCTTCTAGTCAGGGAAGAAAACCACCACAGAGAAGTGTGAATAGGCTGGTGGCTTAGGACTGTTTCCTGTATTCTGTGAAAAGTTACACCAAGAGATGAGAGGGCAGGACTATAAATAATAAAAGAAAAAAAGCATGCATGCTTGAAAAATATATCTACAATATGTAATTTCTAAAGAATAGATTCAAATCAGCAGGGTCCAATAACACAATCCTTGGGTTTTTACAGAAGTGAGAATCCCATCTCCAAACCACAAGGCATCCCTTTGGAGCACTGAGAGTCTACACGGGGCGGTCATAAAGCCGTCACCACAAAAGCTATGCTATCCTGCACTTACGAGGAATGAGCCGCTGTGCTCGGGCTGCCTACATGAGTCATTTACACCCCACAGCACCTCTACGGGGGGGACGCCTAGCGAGCCCCATCTCTGCAGGAGAGAAAACCAGTCCGGGAGAGGCTCAGCCGACCTACCAGTTCTCCATCTCCCAGGACTGGTCACTCCAGAGCAGGACTCGAACTCGGACCCACGATTGTAACCACAGTACTACCGTGCTTTTTGTGCTTTTTGTGTGGATAATACATTTGTTTCTGGCATGAAAGCATATTTAGTAGATGTTCCGTTGTCTTGTCTACCTCATTAGCTCACAATCAATCTTTATACTGTTGAATTGTACTCTTTTCCCCTGGAGAAAGTAACGGAAAGATCAGGGGTAAGAATGAGGTGGGGCTCCATTCTTTATCTTGTACCTCATCTCGTCCATGTCCCCAACCAGGGTGAAGAAGCAAATGTTCTCTTCATCTTTTAAAGAGAGGGCTCCAGTGATGGTGACTTACTCAACTCCAAAACCAAGGTTGGGAGAAGGGCACATGCAGCAACCAGAGCAGTATCACATGTAGGAAAGTGAAGACAGCTCACTGGAAGGCTCAGTGGGTGAGCCTGATTTAATTTCAATCGATAAAAGAATACCACAGTCTAAAAATACTAGCATGCAATTAATTTGCTCTTTCTTGACATCTAGCAAGTTTCCACAGCCCACATGTAACATTATCGTCAACCAGTGAAAGGAAGACTCTACAGACAGGGAAAAATCAATGCCACAGGCAGGCTGAAACCCATGCTGGAGGAAAGGATGAGAAAGGGCATAGTTAAGAAGAGGGGAAAGGCTGGGAAAAGACATCATCACAAGGACTCTCAGTCATCATCCAACAATCATATAATCATTCATTCAAGAGAGAGTTACTGAGGTCCTATTTTGTGCAAGACTTTACAGAGTGCAAAGCAAGATCCCAGCATCCATGGTGGCAGCAGTTGGCTGGGCTCAAATACACTTCTGATCCCGGTACCTTGCACACTTGTCCTCAGTATAAAGGCAAAGAAAAAAAGTAAAATAATACTCTGTAAACTCAACGCATTGTTGAAAAAAATTTATAGAAGACCTAAATACCTGGACAGACACACCATGCAAATGCCTGTATAAGAAGCCAGTGCTCTTGGTATGGCAGTGCTCCCCAGAGCGATCTGTATATTCAATGTGGTCTCGATCACAATCCCAGCGGGCTCCACTGCAGAAACTGACTAGATGCTGCTACAACTCGTATGGGAATTCGAGGGTCTCAGTAACCAATACGCACTTGAAAAAGACAACATGCGAGGACTTGCAATTCTCAATTTCAAACCTTACAACTGTATCTCCAGGTGAGATTAGGGGCCATTTTTAAGTTATTATTGTGTTTATCCTTATTTTCTAAATTCTCTACAATGAATATGACTTATAATATGAAAAATAAAAAGTAAGGTATCTATTAAAACATGCACACCGATTCATTCATTGGGAAAAAAGTATTTTAACTATAAGGATGTAAACAAATATGTAGTGAAAAAGGACTCCTTAAAAACAAGAGTGCATTTAAATTTTTCATAAATTGAAAACTGAAAATCACAAACACATCAAGTTTCTAGGGAGACCGATGCAACATATTAATAGTTATTTTCAAAATTCTAATTGAACAATGAATACTCAAGAAAGGGAAAATCGTGATTGGCAGCCAACTGCAAACACATGGAGAGCAAAGGCCTAGAAATCACATTTCCTTTAACTCTGCTACTAACTCAATAGGAGAGGAAATTCCTCATTGAGGGGACAGTGGATTCCCATGCATAAGACAGGATACACAGTACAAACTGCACTAGATACGGAGGTGAATTTCTTAGAAGAATTCTAAAGTTACAACATTGTTGAAAAACTATACAAACAGTGACAGACAGATTAAAACACACAGTCATATATATTATATAGAAACATATGAAGGCTGCACCCATGTTGCATAGAAATAGAAACATATTTGTTCACTTGTAGGCACTGATTACTTTATCCCAGGTAGAATATTTCAACTAAAAAAAAAATTAATACACTCCTCTTGTCAAATTTAGTTGATAAGTTAGTCTGCTACGTAACCATAATGTGTCTAAGATAGATCAAAATTAGTGAAAAAGATCTTTGTATGGTTTCCTGAACTCTTCTCAAAATTCCAAGCTTTATTTTAAAATACATGTGAGCAGTATTTATATATTATCTTTCCCTCATGAAATGAACAACACAGTCTCTTGTAAAAATTCTGTCCTTACAATGATTCACGAGCACCGTATCCTAACAAAACTGCTGGACAGCAAGGCACTATCCAAACACTGTGACCAAATAAATGAAACACAAGGAAGACAGTGACACTATTCTGGAAGGCTTATATTCTGTGTCATCACTGGGGTTTTTATTTGATTGGTTTGATTGGATAGCAAAATAAAATCAATCAAGTACTTTCTTCTTTGAGCATTCTGTAAGTCATGACTCTGTTTTTAGTGTCATGAGCAGGAAAGAATTAAGCATGACTTCATTAGGTCAACTAGCAACAATCATCACTGGAGAGTGAGTAATAAAGTAGTTAACCTAGCAATGCTTCTGCCTACATGAGATGTAAAATAAACCTACACTGATCTCTGCAAGGAAAATGAGGAGATGAGGTCCCAAATGACAAAACAAAATAACAAGAAATCAAAAAAGGAAAGACTTTTTTATTAACGATTCCAGGAAGGAGTGGAGCATGGTGGTGAAGAGCACAGATGCTGGGGACAAACATGAGGGTCTGAACTCCCACAGCAATTGGTAGCTGTGACACTGATATGACAGAGAAATTTTCTGCAAATCAGTCTCCTATCCATAGGCTGGGGACAACAATAGCACCCGTCTCCTAGAACGGTCCTAAGAATTAAGTTATTTTATATATAAAAGTTTAAATAAAATACCTCAGATTTTAATACTACCCCAAAAGCACAAGGAACAAACAAAAGAGAGATAAATTGGAATTCATCAAAATTTAAAACTTTGCTTCAAAGGGCACCATCCAGAAAGTGAAAAAACAACACACAGCAGAAATTTTTTTCAACTCATTTATCTGCTTAGGAATTTGTATCTCCAAAAAAAAAAAAAAAGAAAAACTCCTACAATTCAACAATAAAAAGGCAACTCAATTAAAAAGTGAATAAAGTATCTGAAAAGATATTTTTCAAGGAAAATATACAAATGGCCAATAAGCACAAAGAAACGATGTTCAATATCATTAGCTGTAAGGGAAATCAAGTCAAAACCACTAGGAGAAACCTCTTCACACTCACTACAATAGGTTATAATCAAAAAAAGAATAATAAGCACTAATGAGGAAACAGAGGAAGCGGAGATCACAGCCCTTGCTGGTGAGGACGTAACACAGTGTGGCCACTTTGGAAAACAGCCTGGTAGGTCCTCAGAGAGTTGAACATTTGGTTTCTGAATGACCCAGCAATTTTGCTTTCTGGGCACACACGTAAGATAACTGAAAACAAATGTCCACATAAAAACTCCTACAGGAATGTTCACGGCGCCATTACTCATCAGAGCCAAAAAGCAGAAACAACCCAAATGCCTATCACATGAAGAATGGGTAAACAGTGAGGCCCAGCCATACAGTGGAATATTATTCAGCAATAGCAAAGCATAGAGTACTGACCCAGGCCACAACGTGGACAAACATTGAAAACGTTACTCAGTGTGAAAGAAGTCAGTCACAATAGACGGTTCCATTTACATGAAATGACTCGATTTACATGAAATATCCAGCACAGGCAAATACACAGAGAGAGAAGAGTGGCTCCTTGAGGCTGGAGGAGGATGGGGAAGTTGGGAATGACTGCTTATGCATACGGGGCTTACTGTTGGAAGGATGAAAATGTTCTAAGATTGACTGGGATGCACAATTCTCGGCATAGAGTAAATACCGCTGTACATTTTAATGAGTGAATTGTATTAAAACTCTTAAGAACAAAAGCACCTCGGGCCAGTACCTTCCGTAGTAAATGCAAATTGCTAACTTTTATTAGAGGAAGAATAAACTGCCCTCAACATGAAAGTAGGAGATCAGCAAATGTGAGTTAACCGAAATTGGACAAGAGCATTTCACTTGAAACAGTTGCTGAATGTACATGAAATGTTTAGAAAAAGGAAAATCCGTTTGACATCAAAAAGAAGCATTCTTCTTCAAATACAGATCAAGGATTTGGCATGCCCAGCTGCTATAAATGACCAGAGAAGAAACATTGTTCTTAAAACAAGCACCAGAGCGAACAAGGAAATGGTGGTGAGGAAAGCAGGCGGCCGAAAATCTGGAACACTTTGCTACAAATAATTACTCCACTGAAAATTCAAAAATAAAATGTAAGTGATGTAATGCTGTGTTGACCTCACGTGAATGGGCTTCTTTCGGTGCTCGACAGTTCTGTAACTGCGAATGAGAGAATCAGGAGAATCAGCATGGCTCCTGGGAGTCCCCAAGGGACTGCCCACCAGCACGCGGACCACCATCACATCTGCCAGGGTTGAACTGCAGAGAAGAGACCAACTTCTGAAAGGCACAGGAAATGTTGACAAGGGAAGAAAAGGCTGCGGTCAGTCCTGGGACAGAGGCCCTGTGAGCAGAGGCCAGAAGGCTGCAGGTGAACTGGAGTGGCCCTGGTGCATGAAGGGACCACGGGGGAGCAGATCTCAATTCTCTTCTCTCTCTCCCTCGGGTAGGAGAGATAAAGCCTGCATCCTTCTCAACTGGAACTGTGGGTTCTGGCTGGCAGAAGTCTTACCGACACGGAATGATTATTCAAGACTTTGTGGAAAAGGTCAAGAAATCGAGAGGGAGTAGGGAGCCAACTCCAAGAGACTCTCAAATGCTCCCATATTTATTGTGTATAATCAAAGGAAAAAGTCATTAACAGTTGTGTGATAGTAAGCAGGAACTTGGGGAAAGATGGGATGAGACAGAGATTGTAGAATCCACAATAAGTAAAAAAGCTTAGTGTATCTTTCGGGAAGTCATGGGGTGAGGGGAACAAGATACATTCTTTAGATATGTGAATTTCACAGCAGACCACCAGACCAGCCAGGTCCTTGATTTGGGGATAATAGACTATCTAACAGCCCACAATCCCAGCGTTTATAGCTGAGGGCTTGGGTCATTGCTTTGCAATGAGCAGAGTGCTATCTAAAACCTCAACTATGCAAGCAAAGCATTGTCTCTGCTTTTTAAGGCCAGGAGACAGGAGTGAGGATGTACAGGTGCCTGCTTGCAAAGCAGTTACTAAGCATATTTTTTCTTCTTAAAGTTGACAGGCGGCTGGGGTCTGTTACAATTTGTTAAACCAGTCATGGTCTCCCACATGGAACCATTACAGAGAACACTCTCGGATGACAAATCCTGACTCTCGGTATTTTCCTGCCAGCTTCAGCCACTGTAGCAGGGTCTAGGCACATCTCTGAATAACGATCCCTGAGAACCACCTGCACTCTTAACTCCTGGTACTTGAAACTTAATTTTAGCTCTACACAACTTAACATAGAAAAGTTTCAGAAATAAAAGGTATTATATTCTTTTTATATCTCATCATAGGACTGATTTTTCTGAATGCTCTAAGCTGCTTCTACTTGGTAAAGCACCTAATTCTGCAGGTGAATTCAGTACTTACCATTGGGCATAACTAGCCAGTTTGGGCTAGCTAACTACTATTGGTCAAATACCTATACACTTAATTGATTTCATTGTTCATCAATTTCAGTCGGGAGGAGAGGGAGTGTCACTATTTTCCCCAGCCCAACCTCAACTCTTTTCTCATCAGCAACTCAGGTCTCCTGAAAAAAAAAAACAAAACAAAGCATTTGTTTCCCTTCTACACTTTCCACAAACCCAACAGGAAACATCAGCCTGGAGAAAGAATTCAACACAAATGTTAAAACAAAAAATTACAAACCTGAAGAAACTCCATCTCTGGGTCATTATACACAATGACATAAGAGTAAGTGTGTCAGGCACAAAGCATTCGTGAGCCTGACCACCTGATTTCTATTATTCAAGGAAGGAAGGTTTTCAGATTTTTTATTATCACTCCTTGTCATTGTTTCTGATTAATCCAAAAAATAGTTTATGAAATAATTAAGTACTGCAATAACAGATTTTTGTTGTATCAATTACAGAAGGCATTCAGAGGGGATAGGAAAGCCCACCTGTGTAAAAAAAGCAAAATTACTTCCCCTGTTAAGAACACATATACAAAATGCAACAGAGAATTCAAATGCTTGTGAAGAGGAAGAGCCACAGAACCAAATCAAAGTCATTACTATGAGTCAATTCAAAATTCACTGGACAAACATGCTCTATGCATTCAATGAATTTTAAAGGCACACTGCAAACCATTCACTTAATGATCTGCAGGCTAGAGGAAGAATTTCCCTCTTTAACAGACAACAGAAATCAATAGGGTGCCCCAACAAACAAGGACCAAAGAAAAATCAGGTTTTTATTAGTTCTGATAATTCAGCATGTTCTTAAGATCAAAATCCAGAAATTTTAAACATTCATTCACACTACAATGAAAGAAGCACTTAAAAAAAAAAAAAACTAAGCACATAGATCTTGTACATAGATCAATGAGAATTTCTTGTACCGCTGGAAGAAAGAACAGGCTATAGCCTTTTACTTGAAAAATAAATCTACTTTTAAAGATAACTGCTAAAACACATTTCATCATTCATGTTGCCTTGGAAAATCTGAGGCACTTGTTTCTGATCAGAAAAGCAATTCTGACTAATAGTATGTTACAATTCAGTGCCAGTTTGCTTTAGAAGAAAAGAGAAAAGAAAAGCTACTGTTTCTCATATCCTGCACAAAGTGTGAAGTGCCTCCCTGCCTCTTTCTCCTCCCATTTTCTAAGCTCATGCTCCCCAACCTTTCTGAAACAAGTATGAGAACTTCGTATTCCCACCAATATGCCAAATGACATAAGAATATCAACATATTTGTGTAAATATATGCCTGAACCTTAAACTGGAGGAGAAATGTATCAGAAGGCTATATGGATCTTATTCCTACCTTCCTGAAATCACACACAGAAACATTCACACAGACACAGACACATACCCCCTGGATTACTGGGCACTTCACAAGCTTAGGTCTTCCAACTTCTAGAAGATAACTTTGTAGTTAGTTTAAAATACAAAATGGTCAGCTTTTGAAAGCCTTGATCATCTGCTAAACCATCCAAATATCAACGAGACCCAATTAGCCTTCTCTGTAGAATGTAATTTCCCATGATGGCAAAACAGACCCTAAGAAGTACTGGATCCAAGGCTCGTGTTTATCACTAGCTATGATCGTTTTTAAGCACATTAACAGATTCAGAAAGGTATGTCCCAACAACATTTATTCTTATTGAAATAGCATACGTGTTTAATTGTCTATACAGAGACTAGGTCCCATCTAGGTGTTTAAGAGCAATTTTGTGTGTTGCAATATTTATTTTCAAGTGCAGACAAGGAGGGTGTGTATTACTCAGTTGCAGAGCACCTGCTTAGCATACACAATATCCTGGCTTCAGCCCCAGTACCTCCAAAAAAATAAATAAATATATGTGCATATTTAAAAATAAGAATAAAGTTATAAAAAAATGCTGACTAAAAACCACTGCAATCTAGGAGCCACAATTATAATAAAAAAACAAATGTTTCTATCAAATATTTAGTATATGCCAATCAAAGAGACAACCACAAATCACACCTGATTATCATCATGTGTGATTCTCCGCAACACTACTATGTAGACAGGGATGAGAAACCCGGCACTGAGGATGAGGAGACGGAGCTCGGAGGAGCCGGGGACGCTGGCCGTCCTGCTCCCCGTGACAACACGTCAGCCCTGGGCAAGCGCTGACAGAGCTGCACTGAGGGGACACCCAGCTGTATGGAACCTTTGGGCACTGGGGAGTCCCAGAAAACACTAAAAATTGTTCAGTGAAAAATCAGCTCAAATATATTACACTGTGCCACATCCCTTAAACAGGGAACATGACTGAGACCTTTTTGAAGCCTCCGTGTCCTTTCTGCCATCATCAATTTTTTGCCTTCTCAGCGCAACCAGTGATGAACTGGATCCCATATGAAGTGCACTCAGATGGAAGAGCTTTTAAAACTGTTTTATGAAGTTTGTAAGACTCGGTCTATGCCTCACTCAGGCGGTCATCCATCACTTCTCACCGGTGTGGATGTACCACCTGAAATCACTCCTTTCTACTTTTTAAAATCCCTTCATCTAATCCAGACTTTTCAACAGCAAAGAAGCAGATCAACCACAGACAGTGGACAGCTTTTCACCAAATGGGCTTCAACAGCCCATCGGACTACCTGGAAGACCTTTTCTTCTATTAAACCCACTTCCAGCTACTTCATCATTTTCTGATTGGTGGACTTAGCCTCTGACCGGTCTTCTCAGAGAGCTCCCAGCCTCACATCTGGGCATGGGAGAGGACCCTGCTGTTGGGAGAAATCAGTGAGGAAGGCGGACATCCTCCAGTCAGGTCTGCACGGGTAGAAGTGCCACAACGTGCTCAGAAATTATACCATCAGCACCCCTGGGCTCCCATGGACTGGTTTCACATTAACCAAACTCATGAGACACTGAAACAAGAAAACCAGAAACTTAACTTATTAATGTAACAGAAGACGTGAAACTATGAATCAGACCGAAATATCAGAGTTCAACAGTGAGTATATTTTCTCCTCCACGGCCCAATCATGGGCAGGCAGTCACATGGCAAACATGGACAGAAGCAGAGCAGGAAGGGTTTCTAGATTAACTCAATGGACTAAGTTTCTGTTATATGAACAGATCTACTGCTTGGAAAACAATTAACGCTAATCACGCTGCACTCTTCATGGACTGTGGCCTAGACATGACTGTGAGCACCTGTGTAACTCTCCTTTCCCTGTCCTTTTTGGGCTAACTGATGCACAGAGGTACAGAGATCCAGGGATGCAGATACCTCTAAACACCCAAAGCCCATCTCTGGGAGCCTGGAAACCAGACATCCAGGGTTTAAATACCAGCTCTGCCACTTACTAGTTCTGTGACATTGGCCAACTTACCCTCTGTGTGCCTCAATTTCCACACTGTAAAACTGGGATAACAATCAAACCTTCCCTACTCACTTGTTGAGAATATTGAAGGATTCATTTCTGTAAAACGCTCAGAAAAGAATGTAGCACATTTTTTGAGCTCAACAAATGTCAACTTAATATGAAAGTGATTTACGAGTCTCCTTTCTAATCATCTTCTGTGTTTTCTGGCTAGTCTAAGTCCCAAAGGAAATCCTTATTTCTCCTTTTATAAACTCTTGGGGAGCACCCTTCTCTTCCATCTCACCTCCTGTTTAAACTGAGGGAGGGGATGCCTCCTCCCCACACCTCTGTGCCACGGAGAGTGCTTCTCCCTTCACACCCCTGACCACTGGCCCACAGCTAGCCCTCGTCACACTAACAGAATGAGGTGTGAGTCCTGGGAGACAAGCAGGGCATGTGAAACCCTTCCTTTCCCTCCAGTGTTGGCCACCCTTGGGAAGCAGCTGGGATGCTCAGCTCTATGGCAGGACAGCCCTGTGCATGATGGGACAGATCCTCTCAAGGGAAGGCTCGCTGTGGCCCAGAGCTACCTGGGAAAGGGTGAGTCTCTAGTTGTGGGACACAATACCATGACACCCATTTTCCCACAGCCCTGAAGTCCATGGAGAACGTGGCTTCATCATTAACAAAGAAGACATTTATCGCCTGCCTACTCTTTTGTGTCATCTCTCAGTTGGCTGCTGGAGAAAACATGTGTATAAGTATTGGATCCCCTTAAGCCCAACATATATGAAGTAACAAAAAATTCTGTGGCTTAACGTTGGTTCAGGGTGACTGTGTAACAGTTCTGACTCTGCTGATGGTAAATTATGAGTCTAGGAACTATGGAACCTCCTCAAATATCTTTCATCATAAAACCAGCTTTACTTATTTTCCTGTTTCTTAGTAATTGCTAAAGACTATAAAATGATGGCTTCACACAAAAATGCAGCTAAAGTTTATGAGTCCTCTTGACATACCCACTGTGGTAAACACTTTACATAATTTCTAATTCTCACAATTCTACAAAGCAGATACGAGCGTCCCCATCTCACAGACGACGGAAAAACCCAGAACGAACTGACTCAGGCTCACGTTGCTCAGTGGCAGCACGTGCACGCAAACCCAAGCCAAAAAACTACACCCCTTCGTATATGTATCAAATCTCCTACCACCAATTAACACACAGCGGCGGGGTCAATAATCAGGGATCTCAGTACACTTTTCAGCTTTAAGGTGCTCCAGAGGCCGCTTCTAGCTCTTTTATAATATCCCGGCTCACTGGTTTCTAACACTGGAAGAAAAGTCCGGTTTTGCCATTGTTTGCATAGCAAGTCTGAAATGTTCAGAGCGAGATGACAGAATAAAACTAAGATATAAGCAGAATAATTTTTCCAGGTAGACAGACATAATGGACTTTGTGCTATTCTGAAGCATTAAGCAAAGTAATCAAAATAAAATAACGTTGTTTAAACCTTCTTTTACAAATAGGAAAATTAAGACTGTAAGAATTTGCAACAGCACCACCTATGGCTAAAAAGACCTTCCAGGTTGCCGGGAAACATGGAACACAAAAATTGCCTGTAGGATCAGAAACGAGAATCAGGTAACTAAAAGCTTATGTAGCACATACTGCACTTTGCTTCGGGGGAAGGGAGCGGTATTCAGTATTTAATCTGATATTGTTAATACTCCTGAATATAAACAAAAGACATAGGCTCATGGAAACTCATCTTAGAAGAGGAAAGAATCCAGTCCAGCCACTTCATTTTACATGAGGGGAGACGGAGACCTGGGATCTGTCCTGGCAATCAGCAGCAAATCTCTCCTAGGCCTCATGTCTTGCACTGTAGCAAAAACCAACAGATCTGTACTAGGCCTATATTCATAAAAGTCACGTCTGTATTTTTCTAACAGTAGGTAATCTAAGTATCTTGAAAATACTTCTCAAAGAACCAGGAAATCATACAAGTTTGTTGAAATACAAAAACATTTATTTATATATTAAAACAGCATTAGCTTTATTCTCTCTATTAAAAAAGTGACATGTCAAATCAATGTTTTGATATTTTAAACCTGTTAATAGTGCAGGAAAAAAAATCAAAATTTTCTTTAATCACAAAAGAGAGAAGCTTATTCCCTGAAAATTATCAATGTGGATTTTACTAGACTTAATGGATCTGGTCAGAATCCCACGAATTTAAAAGTCTGAGTGGATGGTTACACGGCAACATGAATTCTGAGTTGTAACAATACACATTCTGTGTACATAATCTTCAAGGTCGTCTGCTTAAGGCAATTTGACTAGTCCTGTCTCACTAGAATGATACAGATTTCATTAAAATTTCATACTGCATTAAAAAAATAAAATGAATCCTTGTCACTTTAAGCCATATTCATATATATCATATATATATACATATTGAATATGCATCAGAAATAAGCCACCCTCTTTAGTATTCAGAGTTGATTCTTCTAAAATATCTGTCATTGTGACAGCATGTTTTTATTAAGCACCTCTTGGGTGCTTTGTATACAAGGCGTCTAACTCTCACGGTTAGACAAGGTAAACAACATTACTCAAATTTCACAAATGAGGAAATGTACTTAAGCCATGAAAACAACTTACATATTCATCATCAGGAAAGAAAAGACTAAATATTTTACTTACAATATTCACTGACAATCTTTTCTTCCATACTAAGACTACATAAAACCAATTCAGTCTTTGCAAGTGTTTCTGTCAAAAAGGGCCACTAGAGAAAAACAAGTAACATCATTAGCAATGGCTGGACTTTCAAAGCCCACTCCTCTTTTGCACTATAATTATTTTTAATGTTTTGTTTTTAGTGCTTACAGAGCACTAAAATAAAAAAAAATAACTTTTTAAGTCATTACCTGAGAATAAAACATTTATGAAAATGTACAATTTTAATTTATGACACTCTGTACTCACATTCTCACTGGTGTCTCTCCTTTGAAGGACTCATCAGGCTGAGATCACTAAAATCGGCCATTTATGGACTCACAGGAGTTCGGGAAACCACTCAACGGGAGGCTGATTAGAGGAGCAATTAAGAATGCATCCTGTGCAGCCTAGGTTCCAGCACCCAGCTAGCCACCGCCAGCTGTGTGTGATTTGGGACAAGCTGCCCCATCTCTCAATCCCTCAGCTGCCAAAAGAGAGACACTGTTACCTACACTCAAACACTTGCTATGAAGTAAAGCATGAGGAAAGAATTTTAGCCTTAGGTAGGTGTCCACTCAGAGCGAGTTTGGTCATTATGATGATGATGATGGCTGTTAATAAATTAAGCTAGACCAAAAAGTAGAAATCACCATAAAGGAGAAACATTTTTAAGTCAATGAGTATTTCCTTTTGGATGGATTGCGGAATATTCTATTGATTTTTTTAAAAACCAAGTTTTGTCCATTAATTATAGATATACAGGTTTATGGACAAGTCTCCAGAAAAAGAATTAGAGGCCTCTAAACTCTGAATACTAAGAAAGTAAAGTTTAAAAAAAAATATGGGGGAGATTATACCTCATTTGGGGAGTATGTGCTTCGCATGCATGCGGCCTTCAGTTCAATCCGCAGTAACTCCGTCTAAAAACTTTTTTTTTTTAAGAAATGGAGAAATAAAGCAAAAAGATGGAGGAATACAGAATTTTTTTAGAGACTCAACTCAGAATTAAGATGGGGAATAAAACATCCATTTCTCAGAGGAAATCGTGAGAACTATGTAAACTGGATCTGAGATGTCTAGTCTTTTAACATTATTCATGAATTCATATTACCAACTCTTAAAACTACCTGATAACCCACAGTGGTGATAGTGATCGTAACAGCTGCCAACACGGATCAAACTCGGCTAGGAATGCTCTGTTCTGACATCTCTTTGCCTGAGGCCTCACCAGGCTGAGAGCACTAAATTCGGTCATCCATGAGCATCTCGTGTAAGTCCTCCATTTGTGCTTCTCAATCCACCTTCACCAACCCACTCTGAGGGAAGCACTGTTATCATCTTCCCCACCCTCAGATAAGGCCACTGAGGCACAGAGACTAAAGCCATTCCAGGTCACATTGGCATTAAAGGACGTTTGTATTTCTGCTGTTTTGCTTTTGACAAAGGAATCTGAGATATCAATTCAAGGGAGACTGTAAAATAGTCAAGTCTGTCTGCTCTTCACCTCAAAGAGCAGATACTATAAATTCCTGATGTAGGATGAGGCTGCCGCCACAAACTGACTAAGCTTGAAATTAATATCCAAGATGAAGCAGCGGATACACATAAATATTCACGATTGTCAACTCCGCTCACGGTTCTGGGCCCTTCACTGACTGAACGGGGGTGAAATCCCCCCCCGTGTCAGGGAGGGAAGCGCGGCTCTTCCAGGTCTCACCCAGGCTTCACGGGCTATTTCCCCAGACAGAATGTCCTCAACGATTAAAAAGCTCTCAAGATTTTTACACCATGCAAAACTGAAAGACATTTCTGCAGATGGAGCACTTTCTCAGGCTTAAAACTTTTTTGCCTACACTCAGCAAGGGGGAAAAAGAAACATGACTCTGCAAAGTCCATGAGCCTCACCACTCACAGGAGTAGAATGGCCTCAGTACAAGATGACACTTCACACTGCAGGGTGAGAACAAAATAAAGCCACCCCAAAAACAGGCACTCCCAGAGACAGCGCTCAGCAGTCTTCTGCACACTCACGGTTGTGCAGCCCTCACCACCATCTATTTCAGAACACTTCATCACCTCAGAAGAAACCCCCTTTAACTAGCAGTCATTCCCTAATCCCCTTCCACTCTGCCCCTTGCAACCATCACCTGCTCTCTGCCTCTGCATGTGCCTTTTCTGGGCATTTCAGATCACTGAAGTCAACAATATGTGGCCGTTTGTGTCTGGTTCCTTTCACTTAACATGCTGTTATCAAGGCTCATCCATGTTGAAGTCGTATCAGCATCTCTCTGTTTTTTTTTTTTTTTTTTGAAAACTTTAAAGTTTATTAGAAGGTGGTAAGTACTATCAAAAAGAGCAGAGTGGAGCATAAGGGATTGGGTTACAAAGGGAAAAGGGCGGGTTGAGCATTTAGGGTGGACTTCCCAGAATACGTGGCCTTTTTCATCTTCTGCTTTATTTATATTTTCCTTTTTATTCACTCTTACGTCTGAATAATGTTCCAATACATGGAGATACTACATTCTGTTCATCCAATCAGCAGCTATGTATGGACGAGGTCCAGAAGAATGAGTGTAAGAGGTGACTAGCAGGGATGGCATTTAAGCAAAGGGCAAGATGTGCTTTAAAAAGAAAAAGCCTACAAACAGAGGCACAAGGAATTTCGGTGCGTTTCTGAGCATAGTGCATGCTTGCTTCGGCAAGACTTCCGTGCATGGCTGGGGCGGATATTGGCAGGAATCACGATGAGGGAGTCATCTGAGAAGAAGCCCCACTGCAAGCAGCTCAACCAATTCTCTTCCCTCATCCTGTATTTTTAGAGCCATGTTTCTAGGTTTATCTTATTTCAAGTAATAGCCCTTTAACTACACATCTGATCATCTGCATCAGACTACATTACCTCCAAGCCACAGAAAATCATTCACTGACCGGAGCAGCTATAGGACAAAATGGTGATGGATCAGGGAGTCCTGCAGCACCCCAGCCTGCATGCGCAAACCACACATGTGCCCTGGTGATGTCCGGAAAATAAAATGCATGGAAATATCTCACTGCAGGTGCAAGACATCTGCCCCCAAATTGCCCCAAAATTATGCTGGCAAAGCACTACTCAACCGTCTCACTACAAAAAAAAAAAAAAAAAATGCTAAGAAGGCAAATTTAGACTCTTTCCTTGAAAACCAGCAACACCACTGCCAGTATCTGAGCTGGAATGCTCCTGACTCCAAAAACCACTGCGCAGTTACTTTTCAAACGTGAAAGGCATATATGTATTCCACGTAGATGATATTACAGTAGGATTTTTCTTTTCAAAATTTCCAGTTGCAACATTAGCACAAGAAAGTTTATGTTTCAGCTGTAAAAAAAATCAATTGTCTTCCACTTTCTTAATTTTGAACCTATTATTATTTTATATAGGGAGCTATGCTGCATATTATAAACCAACTGTTTGGCTTCTGCAAACAAGACCTTTATGACCTCACTCTTTCAGAGCAAACTTTAATGATGTTTTGAGAGGTGGGGCCTGGGGCGCTCACTAACAGCTCTTTAAATACTGACAAGGATGTGCTATTAAGTAAGGCAAAAGCTCTAACTCCACATTAACTCAGAAACCAAAGAAACTACACCAAAGCCTTACTTTATCATTTTTAAATATTCCTATTCTTTTGAATATTAAAGCTCTTATAAGATATGATTTTTTTGAGAAAGACAAAAGCTGTATTAAATTTCCTCTCACCAAGAAAGCAATCTTTATCAAGAATAAAAACCCCTATGGAAATCCAAAAGACGGGACATTTCTAGCTAAGTGAACGTGCAGATCTGAACACAAACCTAAATCCTATCAGATCTCACTCAAACGAGCTCAACAAATTTCTGGGCTACTCTGGAACTTAGCTCTTCTGTTCCAAATGTTGGCTGAGCTAAGATCATCACACAAGGCTGGGAAGTAGAGTAAAGGAAAGTCCACCTGGAGGCCTCCATCTGTTTCCTTCCAGCCAAAATGCGCCGCTAGAGCGGCCCCGCTAACAAGCCCTTCCCATAAGGAAATCCGGCATCCACACTGCCCCTGCCATCCCCAAGCAGCCCCTACGCCCCTCTCCCACTGGTTGCCTCCCAGCCTGTGAATTGTCTTCTAATAACCCCCACCCAGTTGGTGGCACCCACCCCCAATTCCCCGCTACACACACACACACACAGAGCCAGGGCAGCCTTCTCAAAGCACAAATTTGATCAGGTAACCCCCATTTAAAACCCTTCAGAGGCTCCCTGGTAGAGTTCTAGCCCCACACCCGACCCTGCTTGCCCAGCCTCACCTCAGTACCCAGGACCCCAGTGACCTCAGGGCCCCCCTGACCTGCTCCTACTTCCCACTTGATTCCAGGCTCATTTTGACTGTTTCTCAAGGAAGCCTTCTCTCCCTCCAACCTCCCTAATTTGTTCCTCTGTTCCTAGAAGATTCTAGGCTAAGTCAACTTCTGACACTGCTAAGCTCCCAAGAAGAAAATATATTTGGCTTAATACTGTGGGACCAAACTCTCTCCCCTAGACACGCAGAAGTGAGCGTGTTATGAATAAATGAATGATGGGGTGGGTCTCAAAGGGACAAACAGAGCTGCTCTTGCCCGTCCCGACCCTTCTTTCTGTAGAATATCAGAAGTAAAACCAGATTTACCTTTACTGAGGGTCACTTCCTGCTAACAACATTCACTGCCTCCTGTGTCACTTCTAGTAAAACCCAAGCTCCTCAAAATCCCTCCAGCCCAGGCCCTCTCCTGTGTCCTCCCCAGCAGGGGCACCCTCCACCCTGGACCACACAAGGCACTCTACCCGAGACCCCACCCCACAAGACTCCAGGCCTCTGCGCAGGCTGCACCTACAACCTGAGACACACTCTTGACTCCTTCTCTTGGCTGACTCTTACTCTGTCCTCAGAACTGAATGTAGAGCCCATTTCTTCCAGGAAGTCCTCTCTAATTATGTCCTTTATGTCTTGGCTGGGCTCCCTCTACAGCAGCACTGCATGGTGACCAACTGGGCTTTTGTCCGCTCCTTTGAGACCACGACCTCTTGGGGGCCATGTGGGAAGGAGTGAGAGATTACAAGAGGGGTGGGAGAAACAAAAACCAAAAATCAAAGCCCAAGTCCCAAATTCAAGGATTCCTTCTCAGAAAAAAGAATAAAATATTTCACACGTTGGCAATTTGACTACTATTTTTGTGTTTTGTGGACAGCAAAGGCTTGGTGTTCTAGTCCAAAACCCAGGTTACATGCAAAGAAATGTATATATTCATATCCAAAGGAAACCAGAGCTCCTCAACAACTCTTTGCAGTTAGAATTGAAAGGAATTTTGATAAAGGCAATCCCTTTCTCTCTCTTCTTTCTTTTGTGGCATCATATAATTTTAGAAGTATTTGCGTGACTAAGAGATGGCTACAGCCCGTGATTCTGCACTGGAGTGTTTGGGGCTGAGGAAGCCCAGATTACATTCAGTGTGTAAATGCAATCACATCAACACACTGACAGGCGCCCTGGTGGTGGATCTGATGTTTCAAAGCAGGCAAACTTATGCTGTAAAAGAACTCTAAATAGAAAGTAAGAAATGCAATGATCTGTACTCAATTTCATTCTCTATATGGGCCATTAACTGATAGTATATTTTGTCTAATGAAAACCAAAAATGAATTGTCAACATCGATTATCTTCATCTGACCATTTTATGCTAAATTTGGATATCAAACCCTCACTCCATATAGAAAGCTCAGGCCTATGCTGCAGCACAGTTACATCCCGTGGAATAAAGTCTATCAAGGGAGAACTGGAGAGCTTCCTTCAGAAGCTGCTAAGTCTGGTTTTGCACCTGTACGTCATTTGCAACCATGTCATCGTCAAAGGAGTAAGACCTAACCTCTGTGGGGCGTAAAGCACTGCGGTGCTTCTGAACCATCAAAGAACACTGAGCTTTGTGAAACAGTCCTGAGGCACTTAAATCGCACTTTTTCTGAAAGGCTCCAAAACTGACCCACTTCACCATTCCAGGTACAAAAGGTAGGTACCGGAATTAGTAGAGAAATCACACCCTTGAAGTCTGACAAGGCCCTGCTTGAATCCTGCTACAGCATTTACTAGCCGCTACATGGACCAATTCCTTAACCCCTCTGAGAAGGCTTCCCAATCTGCAAAAGGGGGCTGCCACCACCCACATTCACATGTGAATGCAACACGCAAGTAGGGTGGCCGACTGGTACCTGACATGGGGCCTGGCTAGTTTCCCTCCGCTGCCCTTCTCCCCCTTTAAACTTGCACTGTTCCCCCTGGTAAGGAGCAAGCACCTGGAACACTGCCTGAATCTTCTGTGTATACCTGGATACATGCCTTACCCTTAGGAGGCAAGGAAAACAACTGCCTCCTCCCCAGTCACTATCAGTGTTCTTAAGAGTCTGGGTTTTTTAACTCTATTTTGCAGGGAGACTATTCCAGAACTGTCCAAGCACCATTCTCTAGTTTGGCTCCTCTCCCAGCGCCCATCCCTTCTCACCTCAGATACTCTGTTTGATTGCCTTCTGTTCATGGGAAAGTGAGTTCGGTAGGGTAGGGAGTCCCTAGGCCTCCCTCCCTCCCTCACAGGTAAGTGTGACTATATTCCCCCACTCCCCTCTCCAACTCCATCCACTGAGGTGTCTACCCTCCCGGACCCTGCAGTTTCTGCATCTTCGCAAGACACACACTTGGCCACGATCTTTCCTTCAGATTTCTTCCAGGGTGCCCCTGCCCATCCCACGGTCCCTTAAGGATAAATCACATTGCTCTGAAAATCACAAACGCCTCTGACTGACACACCAAAGGTGCATGGTCTGGGCTTTCCTCCAACCAAGGCACAGCCCTGGCCCCCTCAGCCTCAGTCTGCACCTCTCGAGATGAGCTCATCCACCTACACGGCTGTGAACACCAGCTAAGAATGATGACTCCTAACGAGTATCTCCAGTCCGGCTCCTTCATCGGAGCCCCAGGCTCATAGACCTGATTGCCTCTTTGATGTCCTAACTTGGATGACAAATGGCATCTTAAAAATGCCTCATGTCCACCATTTACTCTGGAATTGGGTTCCTGGCAGGTACCTCGCAGACACCCCATTTTAGTAACAGCCCCAGCACCCACCTAGGTGTTTAAGCTCATATTCAGTTTCCCCTGTTCCCTCCCCCAGCCCTGCTCTGGAATCAGTCCTATTATTTCCATCACTAAGCCCATCTCAAGTCTGGTTCTGCAGGGACCATGGCCGTAACCCCACAAGCTCACAGCATGTTGCCCTGAGTCACAGTCCTCTGAAGGGTGCTCCCTGTAAGGGGAGGCATCTCCTGGCATGGGTCGCCTCAGGAGGCACTGGATTCTCACAAAGGAGGCCCAGGAGAAGGGACTCGAGGTTGTCCCGTGATCTGAACTTTGAAGGGCCCGAGGTCTGGGGGAGCTGCTAGTTAGCAGACACACCTGCCAGTGAGCAGATGAGGATGGAGGAACCCAGGCAAGGCTGTTCTCACTCCAACCCCTGGGATCTTGGGAGCCACGGGAAAGGCCTGTGTCCAGGGCACAGCCGAGCCATCACAAATCCCAGCCTGCATTTGCCAACCCAGATAGCCTGGAATTCTACTTGCGACACTTACTTCTGTTCTGTTCCCCACCCAGAATGTGATGGACTCTTTCAGAAAGTCTGGCCTGTCTCAAGCGAGACCAAGTCAGTGAAAAACGAAGTGTCCACATTTGGACCAGAGCATGAAAGGAGAAACAAGGCCTCATGGTCAGCATGATGGTAGTGGCCAAACCGTTCCCCCGAGTGAGATGAACCAGGGTGGGGGTGAGAATCCAAAGTCCTTTGTCGGCCAAAGCATCTTCCTTCACGGCTGACTGGGGTGTTGGAGACTCACTACCGCAAACTAACGACATGGCCGTCAGTGGTGGACGCCAGCGGCAACAGACACAGAGTCAGCTATTTACTGCCAACATGGGTAAAAAGTACAGGCCGGTGCAGGGAGGCCTGCACGGCTGCTGAGACAAACCAGAGACCCAGCTCTGAATGCCCACTGGCTGAAACGGAGAGGAAGCTACGGTCCCCGTTAGCGGTCCCTGTGTCCACCAGATCCAGGTGAGCCAGCTACTTAGGAGAAGGCCATGTTGTCCTGATACTCAGAAAAACCAGCCTCGTAAAGGGAACAAAAGAGTGGCATGGATTTTAGACTCGCTTCTGCCCCTTTATGAAGGCAAAGTAAAATAAATGGCAAAGGGAAGTAGAATGCAAAAAGAAATAAAATAAGAAAACGGTGACTGCTTCCTCCAACATCGTCCCCTGCAGCTGCTCACCCCCGAGCCTGCCACCTCCTCACCAGTGACCGCCGGCCAGGAAGCGCCGTCACGCACGTCACACAGCGACAGCCCTGAACTGCGTGCCGAGCACGTTTGTGTAAAAGCGGGAATCGAGCAAGATGCTGCAGAATTTGACTTTACAAGTTTAAATACTCCATTAAAATAATCCCTCAGCAGCCAGCTATATCAATTAGCATCTCACTTCTTGAAAACAATCAAACAAATTTAATAAGGGTGCATTTGTCACCAAATATAAGGAGGACCAAACAGGGTCCTCAAAGCTAGGATTTTAACAGGTATCAAACACCAGTTGGTGTTGTGCTAACAAAGCAAATATTCCAAAAAATTAGAAAATAAAAAGATGACTAGGATAATATATGGGTCAAGGCAGCTGTTAAGTTTTTGCTTTTTAAAGTGATGGAGACAGCACGGAAGGCAATCTAGCTATTTCCAATGCATGGTGTGCACAGCCCACCTTTTCAGACACAACAACATGCTCACAGGGCAGTACAAGAGAAAAAGGAATAAAGAAAAAGGAAAAGAGGAACAAGAGAAAATTAGAAACTCATAAGAACAAAAATTACTTTGACAGCATGTACAAGAATTTACGTGAGTGTGTGAGGCCAGGAAATCGGGGACGGTGAGACCCACCCTCACCTCCTGCTCCAGGGAAGGCAGGGGCCTGAGAGGAGCGGCGCTGCCGGGGGACCCCAATGTGGTCAGCGCTCCTAACCAAAACTCCACCTACATGAGTCTAGGCAGCTTTTGAGCTACAAATTGTGGTCGCATTTCAGGCTGGACAGTTTTAGTCACTCCCATCAAGAGTAGCAGGAGAGAATTAGGCTCTGCTCCTGCACCAAAGCATTGTTTTAAATATTAATGACTGTGGAATAGTAAAAGCAACAATGGAGTAAAAGTGACTGGAGAAGAACGTGCTTGACCCAAGCTCACTGGCCGAGTTATCTCACTGATGTTCAGATGCTGGCTGAGCGCTTATTGTACCAACACAGACAGACCCACCAGGAGGGAGGTTTAATGCGCTGCTATATTTTGATGCCGAGAGCCATGCCTGGTACACGAGGTTCTGGGTAAACAATGGTGACTGTGTCAGCCACTATGGGCTAAGAACACATCTAGCTACTCCGCCAATCCAAAGGGCAGACTTCAAAAGGCAAAAACAAGCTGGCATTGTCTGGTGGGTCTGCAGACTCAGAGCCAAGCAGTTGCTGAGCAAAAGTGTCAACAGTGACTCCTATGACAAAAGAGGAGGCACTGGCCAGGGGGTTGGGGCTGGGCTCCAGGCTTCCACTGCTCACCCACCAGTCTGTCCATGGGGAGAAGGTGGTCCCTGCTTACGTTGCACCGATGCACCTACGATGACTAACACCTGGGGGCTCAGCAGGAGGTGACAGGTGAGGTGAACGGAGCCAGCCTCGGTGTAGCACGGTACTGGAAGCTGTGCCCTCAGCAGTACCCAGTCTCCTAAACCTGCCACCTCATCTCCAAGGAGCAGAAGGGGTGTGCGGGCATGTAGATCACAGGGCCCTGTGAGGACAAGTACAGATCATGGCCACGACATAACTTGCCCCTTCCTTAAGCCATAGATGCATGTCCGGGGATGAACTGAAAATTCACCCAGAGCCCGCCAGGCACCAAATGCAGGTGGGACTCGGGTCCCCTATGCCTCTCACTCACAGGGCTGGTCTGGACTTTCTTTTTATCAATTCTCTGGCATCTTCTCCTCCAACTTACCAACAACCAGAAAGTAGGTTCTGATCTTAGGTAAGTTCAAGAATCACAGAGCACTGCCTCAAGAGCGGGCCCGGCAGCACGTGCCAGGTCCTCCGACCGCCACCTGTGGGACCGCCATGAGCGCTCTCCAGTATCAAAGCCCGAGGCCGTAGGCCGGGGAGACACAGCTTCCCTCACTTTCCCCAGCAAAGGGGGACCACCTCTCGGCAAAGGCATCTCACCCTCTTCTGCCCGAGGGACAGCACGATAGATACAAGGGGAAACAGAGCAGAAATTGGGGGGGGTTAGGCAGCCCAGAAGAGCTCATCTGCACTTCCGAGGCAAAGTTGGCTGTTGACTTAATCACAGGGACAAAGTGAGGATGAACCTTTCCCTGCTCTGTCCCATACTCCGTGATATGCCTTTCCCTGCATAAGGAGTTCATTCAGAAGTCCCTGGAGGTGTTTCTGATGTCCTAACTTGGCATGGTGGCTGTCGGGCAGAAAGAGAGGGCCTGAGCCATGCAGGTGCTGGGCCTGGGAGGCAGGAGACACTGGCTTCACCCCCAGCTCAACCAGCGCCTCGTTCTGTGTCTCGGGATTCAGCATCTCATCTATAAGCAAAGGGATGAGACTGTCCCAGGACAGGCTGCCCAACAGAAATGAAATGAGAGCCATTGTAAAGAAAGTTTCCCAGTTGCCACATTTAAAACGGGAAACAAAGAAACAAAGAAACAAACAAAATCTAGAAAATGATTTTAAGAACAGACCTTACTTAATCTACTGTATGTAAAATACTATCCTTTTGACATGTAATCAATATAGAAAGTAACAAGATAATTTACATTCTTTTTACTAGACAAGTCTCAGCGTCTGATGTGCATTTGACCTACAGCACATCTCAGCTCAGAGCAGCCTCCTCCCCAGCGCTCCTAGCATCAGTGGCTGTGGCTAATCTATTGGACAGCAACTCCAGGGTTCCCACCAGGGTTCCTGGCTGAGAAGCGGGAGTAAGTGTCCACACTAACCCTAAAAGGATCTCTGTGAAAAAAAGGCGGATTCACTTTTAAATGTCTGTAAACCGGCGGGCATTACCTCCCTTCCCCCTTGGCTACAAGACAGCCCTCTTCCTTGCCGATCCATTTCTGGATGTAGGGAAGCAACCTGGCACACAGCCAGGACGGACGGGCATCCAGGTAGAATTACCTGCTGTCTGTGTCCAGTCCCATGAAGTCCTCCTTCTCAAACAGGATGCAGAAGAGGGGGATCTTGTCCCCAGACTTGTCGGGGGGCCCATCCAGCCACTTGGACTTGAGCATGATGAAGAGTGACTCAGAGTGACTCAGTGAATTCCTCGATCATCTTCTCCACCATCCTGCAGTCCTCGTAGTTTGAAGGCCATGACGGTGGGTGGCTGCTCTGCTACCTCCCCATGCAGCACAAAGACAAAGAGCTGAGAGTCATTAAGCGTGGTGCCATACAGCTCCTCTGCACGTGGAGCTTCTCGAAGGCCTTGGCCGAGAGGCAGTCGGTAATGGTGACAAGGCCCACGACCTTGCGGTGGGTCTGGAAGACGCTTCACCCATTCTCGGGCACATAGTGGTGCCTGTAGTGGATACAGAGTGCCCAGGGGGAGCTGCAAGGGATGATTTGGCTCACCAAGGAGATTTGCTTATAGATGCAAAGGAAATTCTCCTCTGAGATGATCCCCATGTGTTGGACCACCACGGGGAGAGTCTCGTAGTCCTCAGCACACTGCACGTAGTCAGGGATTCTCATGTAGCAGGCCCTGCCGAGAGGGGAGAGGAGATCGAGTTACATACTGTGCTGTGTTCTGCGGGCCCCTCTGCATTGCAGTGACCTGGTGTGTACCAGCCAGAAGGCAAGGGAAGCCCAAGCAAAGCCGGGGGTACAGTTTGTCCTCAGAGTCTACACATGGCTACTGTAGCTCGGATCACATTACCCAGCTTTTGGTCTAGGCTTCCTGCCCTTGCAGAAAAGGGTCATTTCTTGTTTTCTGTTTCCAAGCACCTAGCCAGACCCTGATGAAAAGTCAGTGCTCAAACTCCTGAATAAAGAAATGAACAAAGGAACTGCTTTCCCTACACCCCTTCAGCAGAATATAAAGAAAAGGACCACAGTGGGATCAAAAGATCTGGATTTCAACTCCAATTTATTTGAACTTCTAAGCTGCAGAATAATGGAGAAGAAAACTTGCCTTGGGGATGAGGGTACAGTTCAGTGGTAGAGCACGTGCTTAGCATGTACGAGGTCCTGTGTTCAATCCCCAGTACCTCATTTTAAAAAATGAAACAAATAAATAAACCTAATTACACTCCTCAAAAAATATTTTTAATTCAAATTTCAAAAACACTTTGCAACTGACACAACATTGTAAACTTGACTATACTTGAATTAAAAAAAAAAAAAATCCTTGCCTTACAAGAATATATCTGGATTATGGAAGTTTGCAAATGTAAAATGCTTAGGGTACCACCTGCATAACAAGGGGGGACTGTACAAATTTACTATCCCTCCTTTATGAGCTATATATTTTTGGGGGGGTTATAAAATCTCAGAGCTAATTTTCTCAGATTAAAAAATAGAAAACATTACCTGATTCTCAGTACTGCTGAAGAATCAGATAACCCTATGAAAGCATCTGACCCACAGAGGTTACTTAATAAATGTTTGTTGAATGAATGAATAAACAATCAAAGTGAATGCTGCTCCCTGCCACAGACCATCATAATGATACTGCCTGGAAATCCCAAGCCCACGTTCCACCCGACTCTACACTAACCACGTGGGTGACCTGGGCAGGCCTGTGTGCTTCTCTAAGCCCCAGTTTAATCATGAATAGAAATGAGGGCAATAACACAAACCTCGAAGTGTTAGTGAGTCAGTAATCAATTGTACCCCAACTTTGCAAGATGGAACCATTAAGGAAAATTGGGCAAAATGTCCATAGGCCCTCTCCATATTATCTCTTACAACTACATGGGAATCTACATTATATCTCAAAATAAAAAGTCTAATTTTTTGAAGAGGCTATTGAGGTTAAATGAGCTCACTGTCTCAAATAAGGGACACACAGTACAAATAGGACAATGCCCAGCCCATGAGATACACTCAGTTAACATTCCCACTGAACCCACTGGTCCCTCCAACTTCAGAGCACGAGGATGGGTCCTTACGGCCAGAGGCCACTGCACCTGACGGTAACAAAGCTAATGGTCCCCACTTCCAAGAGCCCCTGTCACCACCATACGTCTAATTTTGTATTTGTAATTTTTTTTTCTTTTTATTAAATAGAAACTCCCAATTGCATAGCATTCATGTCACCAAAACGTGACCACAGAGATTACGATGGCAGCCCTTCATGGTGAAACAATAAAATGAAAAGCCATTTCCATAAGACTTCTGTGTAAATCTACTAGGGAACTTCATCCTGGACTGAGAGGAAGAGGACTGGGGAGGAGGGGGCAATCTGGGGCAAACAGACCCATGGGCCACCTGTCCCACGATGGACTTTAGACTCAACCCTCACCCTTCAGGAACTTCAAAATACATACAGACAGAGTGCTATGGACAAGATTTTTTTTTTTAAAGAAATCCCTGACGCCCTAGCAGGTCTTGTTTCTACCGAGACACAATGTCTTATGTGTATAATGTTTCACAAAATCCCTAAAATATTATCACCCCAACTTGACACATTAAGAAACTGAGGGAGAAAGGTTTATCACATTGTGAAAGATTAGAGAGAGGCCACGTCAGACACCGTATTAAAATCCAAGCCCCTGCTCCAGTACTCATACTAGAAAGTGTGACATACTGCCCCTTTCCTGCCCTCTCCCTGCAATAAATCTCTGAAGAGTCTTTTCTGTGCCATCTGGAATCACAATGACATCAATTTTCCACAAAGAGCTATGTCACTCATTGGATGAAGTATCAAAATCTAAAAGGTTGAGGTGGGAGTAGAGATTTGTTTTTTTCTGTTTCTCAAAGGAAACATGGCTTTAAAAGAAACTGAAAAGCGCTTATCTAGTCTAAGCCCTCATTGTGCAGAGAAGGAAACGGAGGCTCAGAAGAGATGAGGAAAGGGCCTTATTAACAAATATTGCCTCAGCGCAGCACCAAGCCAGCCCTGGGCACTGCTGGGGGAGGATCTGGGAGGCCCAGAAGAATGAGTGTTAGAAAAAGGAAAGAGAAGAAGCATACAAGGCCCTGTCTCTACACCACCATAACTTGAAGTTCCAGCAAATTTCCCAGTATGGGTGCACCCAATATTAAGGTGGGCTAAACAGGTTATAGAAACCTGGAAGTCTCAACCATAGTGGAAATTCCAACATTTACTGTGTTTTTTTCCCAGTTCAAGCATCAGCTCAGTGGGTGCTCTGTACCAGGGACTACACGAGGCCTGGAGTACTCCCAAATACAGATCTATATTGCCACGTGTGCAAGCCACATAAAGGCCCACCAGAAGAAAAGCGCCACAGATAAGATGGAATTACTGAAACTGAAAGCAGCCAACCAGAATATATTACTAGGAAAAATGGTGCTGCTAGAAATGGACTCATGGACATAGAAAGCAAATTGTGGTTAGCAGGCAGGAAAGGGGGGATTAACAGATACACATTAATAAATATAAAATAAATGACATGGACCTACTATATAGCACAGGGAACTATATTCAGAGTCTTGTAATGAGTTGTACTAAAAACAATCTAAAACATATTTATATACGTATGCATATGTTTATAACTGAATCTCTGCTGGACACCTGAAACTAACATTGTAAATTGACTACACTTCAATAAAAAATAATTTAAAAAAATAAGTAAAAATAAAAGAAACGCCATTAAGAAAAAATAAAAGAACAATGTAATCCCCTTAGCTGTAGCTGGTGGAGAATTCTGGTTGCAAGCACCAAGTCCACTGGATCACTCAATCACTGAATGTCACTCTTTCTGATCATCAGAGTCACTTGGCTTCACTGAGGTTATTTTTCTCTTCTGTGAAAGGCTACAGTTGCAACTAACGATGTATAGAATCTCATCATTCACAAGCCCAACAATTAGTGAGGACTTCCCAAGGGCCAGGCTCTGGACAGATGAAAAGATAAGGTCCTAGATATATTCATGGGTAGAAGTTTATGTCATAAAGACATTAATTCTTCCTGTTTTGATAGACAGATTCTATGCAATTCTGATTAGAATTCCTACCAGATTTTTTGTGGAATGTAACAAGTTAGTTTATGGTCAGGAAGAGCCAAGAAACTTCTTTAGAACCACCACTGGGTAGGGGTGGATAGGTCATTCATTTCTACTGTTCTTTCTGAAGTGATGAAAACGTTCTGGAATAATAATGGTTGCACCACTGTGAATATGCTAAAAGCTGCTGAATTGTACCATTTAAATGGGTGGACTTCATGGTGTGTGAACAATATCACAATAAAGCTGTTATATGAAAAAATATTTCTTGACAATTATTTTTCCCTCTATACAACTAGTCTACCCCACTATTTAAGAAAAGATAAAACCAAAACAAACCAAACTGTGCCAGGAGCTCTTTAGGACTGCAATGTCCCTAGGTCTCCAATGCCTCTGGTGGTGCTATTCCTGTTAACACACACTAGCTGGGCTGGGCTAATTAGGGACTGTAACTATCTTTTTAAAATCGACGGTCACACGTTTCACCCTGGGAGAGGGAAGGAAGGAGAATGTCACAGCCTCATGCCTTCAGCTCATTTTTAACTGAAAAAATCCCTGCTTTCAACACTGTAATCCCTCTCACTATAAAAACACTTGACATCATCAAGCACCGCCATCATAACACCTGAAAGAATTCAAGGTACTTACCTGGGGCAGAAACACTGAGGGAGGAGACAGAATCTCGCTCAGCACTGACGATCCCTTTTTCCGATCCCTTTTTCCGACTCCACCAGGAGAAGCTGGGCTTTACAGCCGGAGGCTCTCAGCCCAGGGAGCAGCGCCCACGCTGCTGAGCTGGCCCTCAGGGAGCGGGAAAGGGAGAGGAGGGCAGCCCCGGGGTCGCGGGGCAGGGAAAGCGGTGGGGGGTGGGGACACGGGCTGCAGCCTCGCTCGGAGGCCAGCCACAGCCCCAGCCACCCGCCCCTGTCCCAGTCCGCAGACCCCGCCAACGCGGGACACAGCCCGCCCGGGGGCTGGGACGGGTCGGTGGCCGAGGAGAGGAAGCCCGGGAGGAGAGGACTCGCGGGTGGGAGAGGGGAAGGGGACGCCAGCCGCTGACTGAGGGGAGCCCGGCTGGGGCGGGAGGCGGCAGGTGCACACCTGGCCCTGGACAGCTGTGGCCGGGGCGCCGGGGCGCCGGGGCAGGTGGCGTGGGCACAGAGGGCTGGCCCCGAGCAATTCAGCTGAACACACGCTGACTCACGCCCTCGCGGGCTGTGACACGCGGACCGCCCTCCCGCAGCCGCCTGACCCCTTTCTCGGGAGCCCCCACCTTTCACTTCCAGAGCCAGAGGCCCCGGCCCAGGGCAGGAGCCAAAGGCCTACCAGGCGACAGAGCTGAGAAGGTTTTGTGGCCGATCCCTGGCTGGGAGCTGGAGCTTCCAAACCACCGTCCAGCTGGCACTGACTGCGCATGCGTAGGAGGGCCAGCGATCCTCTGGGTTCTGCGAGAGAAGCTAGGGCAGCAAGGGAGGGAGAAGATGGGAGGAGGAAGAAAGGAGGGGAAAAGTGGAGGGAGACTGATGGACAGGAGAAGCAGAGAGAAGGGAGGGATCTGGAGAGGGGAGGGGAATAGCGGAGATGGAGAGAAAAAGCTTTACCTCTGGGGGCACCCCGAAGGAGGAAGCAGTCCTGTCTCTGTACCCTTCTCTAACCCTTCAGTGCCCGCAGCTCAAGTTTTACCTCCCTGGTCCAGCCCTCCAGCCGATGCCTCTGAAGAACCCCTACAGGTATCACACCGTTGCCACCATGCGGAGCTGGGTTTCCTGTTGCTCCGGGAACCAAGAACCCGCAGGTGTTGTCGCTCAGAACTACCTTGGGAAGAGTACATATTCCCCTTTTACACGCTGGGAAACAGGCAGGCATAATCTCTGCCTTAGTTCCACTGTCCCAGGTTTTGGGCTGGCAGGGACCGGGAAGTACAAGATCAGAGCCGCAGACTGAGCAGACTTCCTGAGTGTTGGTGTGTAGTCCGCATCCCTCCTGGGTAAACCACACTCCACCTAGTGGAACCATCAAGGGCTCACATTAGGTCCCTGGGTGTGGGAGAGCTGTCCTCAGTTCCAGTGCCCAGCTTGCTAGGTAGATAGGAGTGTTACCGAGTCCAAATTCATTCTCCTCAGTGCAGGACAGGCCAATAAGTTGGGAGACCAGGTGTTGGGGCAAGGAATAGCAAGTTTCTGTAGACCTAGATGGCAAACTAATGTCCTGGAAAACCATCTCCCCAAGTCAGAATTCAGGCTTCTTTCCTACATGTTTGGTTGTTGCAAACTTCTTGGTGTATGTATACTTTGTTGTTAGAATCCTTTGTTTTTGCAGCTATCTGCCTGGGTCAAATCTCTGTAAACCTCCAGCAAAACAAACGTTATTTTCTATTCTGCAACTTGTTATCTTTTTATGAATGAACAAGTGTTAAATATCCTTAAAGGTCAGAGCCTTCAGAATAGGCTCTCCTGTATATTTCAGGCTCTAGGCAACATTGTTTTACAAGCAAAATGAAGCCTAGGAGACAGAGCACATGGTTAAAGTCAAAGGAACACATCTAATATGGAGTCAGATTTGTTCTTTCTATTACAGGGGCAGAAGCCACTTGAGGATTTAAATCTCTTTAAGTTAAAAATACCTAAAACTTTAAAGGAATTTACATACATAGGTGGGAATGTGCATAGCATATCTGGAAAAGCACACGAAGGATAGTAAACAGTGGCATCTCCAGGGAGGGCTTTAAGAAGAGAAGATGAGGGGAAACTTCTTTCACTTGTATATTTTTGTGCTGTGTTTGAATTATTTTTTAACCATATGCATGTATTTCTTTTTCAGTAAAAAAAAGTGTAATGAAGCAAAGGAGTAACTAGATCAGCAAATACAGCAGCCATGGAATCACTAAGCCAACACTTTTGATTTAAGCCAGGAAACATTTATTGACTCTCTGCTATGTGCCCAGTGCTGTTTTAAGACTTCTTTTATTATTCTTACTATTATTATTCTTACTATTCTTATTCTTATTTTATAAAATAATAACATGCTATCCCTCACCCCTGCCCAAGGCTGGTGGAAAACCAACTGAGCTTTTATTGAGTTGTTTTCCAAGTAGTAGAGATGAGTTATAAACAGAACACAACTTCAGGGCAAAACAGTCGGAGAGGTTTTCCAGCAGGCCAGACAGCTATGAAAGGTTTTCAATATAGGCGCCCAGAGGCTGAGAGAGAAAGCCTCCAGGACCCTACAAAAAGCTGCCCAAAGTGCCTTCTCCATGGCACTACTGAAATAGGAAAGAACAAATCTGACTCCATATTAGATCTGTTCCTTTGACTTTAACAAAGCCATGTTAATACGTTCCAGTGTTTTCATGGGTTATGATGTCACAGAGGAGATGGACAGGTCAACAAGGAACCACTCTGCCATGATCACGGAGCCGGGGAAAGGGATGGGCAGCAAGATGTATGACGCAGCCGCAGCTGTGCCCGCGCTTCTAGGCAGGTACCCAAAGTCACCTCTACAAGGTGTCAAACACTTGAGCCCAATTCCTCATCACCTGACATGTATTAAAGAGAAATGGAAACCTATAAAAGGCCAATAACCTTGGTGGGTACACCGTCCAAAGAGCAAAGTCACAGTTTGACAACTGGCCATCTCAGTTCCCTGGGATTCATTCTTGGAGAACCTTAAAAACCACTCCTCTGTCCTCAAGAAATGCTGCATATTTGTCCTCTCTTTGGTTCAGGGATGGAGCACGTTCAAGTGAACTTTAATGTCTGCACAGATTTGACTGTCTTTCTCCAGGTTCACTTGTCCATTCTAAAGAGGGCTGAGTTAAGTCCATCTTTCGTAAGATCTATTCCCTCCAGTGGCAACTCATTGAGCCTGCAATTAAAAGCCAACTGAACAAGACTGTCCTCAGCTAAAAAGTTAACCCACCCTTCACTGCTTTCTTAATCTCCTCTCCTGGCTAATTGCAACAGACAAACACCTCCCTCCACCAACCTCCCTGACTATACAGTTTGTCACCCCAAAGAGAAAGTAAGGTCCATAAAAGAGACAACTCCATAGTCACCTCTGAATTCCTAGCATATACTAATGTCAATAAATAGAACTATGATTATGGCTTCTTTCCTTTAAAACCTTCCTGGTTATTTGAATGAGACCTTGGAAGAGAGGTGTTTGCGGTCCAGTATTTTGATCCACAAGACTCTGGAGGCCTTTTTCGGAATGGCTGTTCACTGATTCATTCAAAACCTTCTAATTCCAGGAGTAGCTGTGATTTTCTGCCAGGAGTATGTGGTCACTCTCATGCCAGAAAAGCTTTAAACTAAATCTTTACTTTGGATTTGTTATTTTTCCCCTCTTCCAACAAAATTGACTTTCCTTACTTTCTTGCCTTGAGGAAGTTTTTTTTTTTCCAAGTTCACCATTTAGTAAACCAGGCTTCTCGGGATGGGCTTCTCTTTACATATGATCAGCCATCCAACTCCCAGTGTGAGAGGCCTGGGACTCAACTCCTGCCCTCCTGTCAAAGCAACTGAATCTCAGTTCAGGAGCCAACCGGCACCCCAGGGCTTCTAATGCTCACGTATCTCCCAGAATCCCTGCTTTCTGGTTTGTCTTGGCTTCTGAGGATTTCCCCTCACTTTCTTGACAATTAGCTGTGCAGCTTGAAAGATGAGGAAGGAAGCTTTTATTTCTTAATCAGCATTTTAAGGAACTTGTGTAATGAAGGTTTTCACGAGTTTATAGATCCCTCCATTGCCGAGACAGAAAACAAACTAGATATTTTCTAAATTTAGGTATCATGTGCATTTTTTCTTTTCTTTTCTTTTCTTTTCTTAACTGCTAACAGACATTTTTTAATAAAAAAATAATAAGGCCCCAAATAGGATAGAGCCTTGAAGGGGCATACAGAATTAAAGGGCAAAGACAGAAAAATGATAAATACTCTTCAAAGTTAATAAAATACATACACTATGGATCAGATCAGCAATTCTCAGTAACAGCTAATTGAAACATGACCATGAGGTAAAACTTCTCTCTTGTCAGGAGATAGCCAACAGAAAATAGAATTAAAACAAGAAACTAAAATTCTAAGTCTGGTGAGGTATAGAATGCTACCAGCTAAATGTGTCCCCTTCTGGAGAAGAGGGAGGCTCACCACCTCTTTACTGTGGAGCCTGAGCCCAGGGGAGGGCGGTGAAGTGAGTTCTGTAAGTACCCAGTTAGCAAAGTGAGTGATGAATAAAGAGACGTGAGCTTTGATGACAGAGATGATACTACTATACACTTGTCCTATAAAGTATGACTTCACGTTCAGTGATCAATACCTTGGGGTCCTCAGGGATTGAGATAATAGGAAAATGCACAGCCCGGGCACAGAGCTCCTTTTTGAGTTCATGACACTGCACTTAGATGTCTCAAGGGCAATTCCAACTCCACCTGCAAAGAGCTGACTTCACGGTGCTTCACCAGCCGTCCAGCCCAGGGCCCTTGGTCGGGGGCTAAGCTCTCCCTGTCTCTCCCAGCTCAGGCCCATCACTCACAGATGTGATTGGACCCCTTCTTCAGGGCCCAGGTTTCCTCAGTCACCCAGTCCCACAACCCTCATCTGTCCTACTAGGTACTCACTGGCACTCACTAAACACTGACTCTGTGCTGGGACCACGCTGCACACTGTGCACACGTTATCTCACTGGATCTCCACAGCAGTCCTGGGAAGTCGTTACATCACTGCTTCAATTGATTAGATAAATTGTTTCACTTCCTAGAGTGCGTCATCCAAAGTGACACGGCTACTGAGCCACAAACCTGGGACTGAAAACCACTTGAAAATTGAACACTGCTACACCTCGCAGCCACCCTGACTCATCACATCACCTCCTGCCGAGCCTTCTAAATGTTTCCAAGCATTCTACAAGACAAAAGTGATCCACGAGAGCACCCCACTCCCCTACTTTAAATCTGTCAATGACGGTCCACTGCCCTTAGGAGAAAGCCCCACCGGGCCTGAGCACAGCACAACGGCCCGGCATCTGCGTTCCCTGCACGGCCGCGCCGCCTCACCCACCACGCAGCTCTACACAGGCCGTGTCCAGGACAGGGATGCTGACCCCGTACAACCCGGGGCTTTTCTCACTCGAACAATGATCACCTTCAGTGGTCACACTCTTCATTGTTGACTCTCAGAAAAATGTTTTCTGAGGATGAATCAATATCTTTTTCCTTACAACTTCCATTCATTGATAATGAGCTCCCCTCAAAAGAGAGAAGATATAATTCTCAGTCTCCTTATCTGTAAAGTGAGAATAACAAGGAAATATGTGAGATTTTAAGAGAAATAATAATCATGTGAGGCCAAGGGACAATTCCCAACATACAGTAAGCACTCAATATGTGCTTACTTAATATTAGTAAGGATAGATTCCATTCCAGCAACCTTAAATCAATGTTTTATGGCTTTGTCCAACAGACTGACAAACTGTTGGACGAACCCCTTTGAGCAGATCAGCACAAGCCTACTGGGAGAGGTAAGTGCTGACTCCAGTTACAGCTGCAGCCAACCAGCACTAAGGGGCAGGGGCAGTTTGCTCAAACTCTACATGTTGCTTGAGCATTTAGTTGTCATTATTGAATAAAGACAGGTGTTCTTTAGTCAAAGCTCCTGAAACATAAATCTTCAAAATTGATGCAAATTAGGTTTCAAATACAACACTCTCACTAGAAATTGTTTGAAAATGATAGTCTTAGCTCCTCTGCACTTCAAAAGGGCATGTTCTTAATGTACCTGACTAAATACACTGAAAGGTTTGTTTAAAAGTAATTAAGATGAAGCCATCCTGAATAAGCTGTCAGTATCATCTGCACAAAGCCCCACCCAAGGGTCTTATTTCTCACTTCCACATAAGTGTTCAGGTAGCTTAACTTGGGTCTTGGTTTCTTATAACACAGGGGAGGGAAGAGTTGTGGATAGATTTATGTAGCAAATATAAACCTAGTGTATTTTCTGTGTAGGAATCCTAGAAATAAACAAATTGATATATAGTCCCACCCTTAAGAAGCTCAGCCTTTCCATTTACAACAGCATTAAAAATAAAATGAGAGATACATTTAACAAAAATTTACAAGATTTGTACATTGAACATTTTGAAGTATCTCCAAAATAAAATTTAAAAGATCTAAATATATGGAAGACATCCCATGTTCACGGAATGGTAGACAATATTGCTAAAAATGTTAAGACTCCCCAAAGTGATCTACAAATTCAGTGGAATCCCTATGAAAATTCCAGGTGACTTCTTTGGAAAAATTGAAAAACTGATCCCAATATTCATATGGAACTGCAAGGGGACCAGGACAGCCTAAACAATCTTGAAAAAGTAGAGCAAATTTGGAGTACTCACTTTAAATTGTACTAAAAAGCTATAGTACTCAAGTCAGTATGGTATTGGCATAAGTTTGGATAAATAAATCTATGAGACACAATAAAAACCCAGGGGGAAAAAACTTACATTTACAATCAGTTTTCCACAAGGGTGCAAACAACACTCCACTGAAAGAACAGTCTATTCAACAAATGGTGCAGAGATAGCTAGGTATCTGCAGGCAAAAGAATGAATCTGAAATCTGGACCCCCTTATTGTATATAACAAATAAAAATTAATTCAAATTGGATCACAGACAGAAACGTAATAACTAAACCTATAAACTTTCTGAAAGAAGACACAGTATAAATCTTTGTGGTCTTAGGATAGGCTTTAGTTTCCTAGATACAATAGCAAGAGCACAAGTGATAAAAAATAAAAGCAGATAAACTGGACTTCATTAAATTAAAACCTTTTTCTTACAAAGGACATCATAAAGAAAGTGAAATGACTGGGGAAGGGGTTATCTGAAGTGATAGAGTGCATGCTTAACAAGAAAAATAAATTAAATCAATACATCTAATTACCTCCCCTGTAAAGAAATTGTTTTAATGTTTAAAAAAGCTTAAGTGAAAGGACAACATGCAAAATAGGAGAAAAATTTTGCAAAGCATATATCTAATAAGGGACTAGTATCCAGGATATATAACAAATGTTTACAACTGAACAATACAAAGAAAATAGACCCAATTTTTAAATTTGCCAAAGATTTAAATAGATACACAATTGGCCAATAAGCATATGAAAAGATGCTCAGCATCACTAGCCAAATCAAAATCAAAACGAGATCTCATTTTACACCCACTATGATGTTTATTATCAAAGCATGGACAATAACAAGTGTCGTTCAGGAGGCAGAGAAACCTCATAGGCTGCCAGTGGAAAGGGACAATGGTGCAGCTTCTTTGGAGAAGTCTGGTGTTTCCTCAATAGCTTAGAGTTATATGGCTCAGCAATTCCACTCCTACATATAGAGTCATCCCTCAGTATCCTCGGGGGGTTGGCTTCAGGAACCCACCACCATGGATTCCATAATCAAAGGATGTTCGAGTCCCTTTACAACCAGCCATCTGGATCCATGAAGTGGAAACTACAGATATGGCGGGCCAACTGTACAGCCAACAGAATGAAAACATATTCTCACAAAATCTTGCACATCAATATTCATGGCAGTATCATTCAGAGTAGCCAAAGGTTACAAACAATATCCATCCATCAATGAACGGATAAACAAAATTACCAAGAATAGTCCCACAAACTTTTGGTCATTGAATCTTTGACAAAGGAGGTGAGAACATACAATGGAGTAAAGACAGCCTCTTCAGCAAATGGTGTAGTGAAAACTGGACAGATGCATGTAAATCAATGAAGTTAGACTACTCCCTCACAGCACACACAAAAATAAATTCAAAATGGCTTAAAGACTTAAACATGTAGACAAGACTCTATAAACCTCTTAGAAGAAAACATAGGCAAACTTCTGACATACATCTCAGCAATGTTCTCCTAGAGCAGTCTACTCAAGCAATAGAAATACAAGCAAAAATATACAAGTGGGATCTAATTAAACTTACAAGCTTTTGCACAGCAAAGGAAACAGTAAGCAAAACAAAAAGAAAACCTATGGAATGGGAGAAAATATTTACAATAAATGAAACTGACAAGGGCTTAATTCCCAGAATATGTATACTGCTTTTACACTTAATAAGAAAGAAAAACAAACAATTCAATCCAAAAATGGGCAGAAGAACTTAAGAAACATTTCTCCAATGAAGACATACAAATGGTCAATAGGCACATGAATAAATGCTCAATATCATTATCAGAGAAATGCAAATCAAAACTACAATCAAGTATCACCTCTCACCATTCAGAATAGCCATGATTCAGAAGTTCACAAACAATAAATGCTGGACAGGCTGTGGAGAATAGGGAACCGTCCTACACTGTGGTGGGAATGAAGTTTGGTGGAGCCATTGTGGATAACAGTATAGAGGTTTCTCAAAAGACAAAAAATTGACCTCCCATATGACCCAGCAAACCTGGGCATATACCCAGAAGGAATCGTAATTCAAAAGGACACCTACACCCCAATGTAATATTTATTTATATATCATTTACATTTACAGCAGCATTATTTACAATAGCAAGACATGGAAACAACCTAAATGTCCACTGACAGATGACTGGATAAAGAGGTTTTAGTATAATTGTACAATAGGCTACTATTCAGACATAAAAATATAATAAAATAATGCCATTTGCAGCAACATGAATGGACCTGGTGAATGTCATTCTAAGTGAAGTAAGCCAGAAAGAGAAAGAAAAATACCATATGAGATCGCTCACATGTGGAATCTAAAAAAAAACCAAAAAAGAAAAAACAAAGAAACAAAAAGATAAAATTATCTACAGAACCGAAACAGACACAGAGACATAGAAACCAAACTATGGTTACCAGAGGGGAAAGGGTGTGGGAAGAAATAAATTGGGAGTTCAAGATTTGCAGATACTATGTATAGAATAAACAGCAAGTTTATACTGTATAGCATAGGAAAATATATTTAATATCTTATAGTAACATGTTTAAAAAGAATATGAAAATGAATACAGGTATGTTTCCATATAACTGATGTGTTTTGCTGTACACAAGAAAATGATGCAACATTATAAACTGACTAGACTTCAATGAAAATATTTTTAAATAGACCAAAAACGAAAAAAAAGAAAAAGGATTTTATCAAACCAAAAGAATAAAGTACTGATTCAGGCTACAACATGGATGAACCTTGAAACTTTATGCTAAAATAAGCCAGACACAACAGGGCAAATAGTGCCCTTTTAGGTGAAATGTATCTAAGCGTTTATTGTACTAATCCTGTAAATTTTCCAGAGGTTTGAAGCCTATCAAAATCAAAATAAAATGTATTTTTCATTAAAAACATAAAACGATTCCTCACAGGAAGGCTTTAATTATTAAATGAAGAAATGTATGTAAAGCTCCTGGAACAACCCTTTGCAAGTCCACAGACAGTCATTGCTTTCACTGCCACTAAGAGGGTGGTGCCAGCGCTGATGAGAGCTGCCTCCACTCGCTCCCCTGCAGACAGGACTGAGGGCCTGGGCTCTGACAGGCAGGGTGACCATGAACCTGGGTCAGTCACAACCACACCCCAGACTCTACACTACCCAAATTTCTTATACAAACTTCTACATGTAACATAAACACGCTACAGGGATGTATCTTACAACACAGGGAATATAGCCAATGTTTTACAATAACACTAAATGGAGCATAACATTAAAAATTGTGCATCTATTCTACACCTGAAACATATCATATTGTAAATCAGCTATAACTTTATAAAAAATTAAAAAATAATTTAAAAATATTATCACTTTAATATTCAATTCAGTTTTTATGTAACTACTAAACAGCTTAGAATATATAAGAGCATTTGTGTGATAAGTTTGTTTACATATTTATTTACGTTCAGCCTCCTGCTAAAAGAGAAACTAAACAATTTTTTAAACACAGCTTAACAACTATAACAACAAAAAGACAAAAGTGAGAGTGAAGAGAAAATGGAGATTCAATACTTAAATGAAACCAGGGGGAGGTAAAATCATAAAAATGGATGCCATGAAGTCAGGGTAAGTGTTAAAGGCCGACTAGAAATTCAGCTGTAAGATTCTAGGCAGCTAAAGCAAAAAGAAAAAGATGATGGGGCGGGTGGTAGTGTTACGGAAACGAAAGGCCAGTCAAGAAACAAGCACCACTCGGAGGGTTGGAGTACTCAGATGTATTACACCGGCGGGCTCAGAGGGGCTTCTGCTCCAAAGCTCTGAGCACCTCCAAGACGTGCACATGAGGTTTTATAGGGTAAATTACAAGCTTGGGGTATTAGGCCAATAGGCATGGAACAGCTTTAGCAGCATTATCATCACAAAAGTGGAGGCAGGGAGGAAGCAAACCAACATTCCAAAGCCAGATATGTATCTTTGAAAATCCAGCTGGCTAGCAAAAACACATAAACAGCAAACCAACACAAATTAACCTAGATTTACAAGTTAGTCTAGCAGAACTCAGATCAGTATTCCAATACTTAGACTTGTTAGCCCAGCCCAGCCTCTCCTTCACATTCCTAGACTTATGAGTTATCTTGTCAGACCAGCCCGGTTTTTCCTTCACAGTAGAGCTCAGTGATAGAGAGTGTGCTTAGCATGCACGGGGTCCTGGGTTCAAGCCCCAGGGCCTCCACTAACAGATAAATACACCTAAGTACCTACCCCCCCAAAAGAGCCCCAAAGAAAAGAAAAAGAGAAATTTCTTTCCTAAAAATACCTGATATTAAATTTAGATTAAATACTTAAAAAAATATATATAAAAAGGTGAGTGACACAAGCGATAATGGCCGTGAGATAAATCTGCGGTGGCTGCTGGCAGTTCCAATGTCCCACGTGGGAAAATCTGAAACATCCTTCTCACCACTCAGAGTCATCCTCAGCCCAGCCTACCTCAACCCCTGTTAAATGCAGGAGCAAAGGCAGGGCCCTGCCTTTGCTCTCTCTGTGTCATCACAGTGAGACAGGATGGAAGGGGGCAGAGCACAGCCATTCAAGGAAGGCCACAACAATTAACAACAAAATGGTGAAGGATTCAACCCCCAATAGGTTTTGAGGCTCAGGATAAAGAGATTTAACTTCTAGCAGATCTTGAGCTTCATTATACACGCATTGTAATAGTAACATGGTGAATAACATGCCCCCAGGCACAATGGCAGTCCCAAGGCTAGCCACAAAAGGTCACAGGGTGGGAAATGTCCAGCTCCCTGGGAATCCCAGCCCATTGCCCTTAGGCTGGTCCTCCTACTTATTAGCATATGAAACCACCAAGCCAATCAAAACCAGCAACACAGTGCCACCTCGCTGTCACCCCTCTCTCTCCCTCTTCCGAGAAGGCCCACTCACTGTGGTGTGTGTACCTACTTTTAATCTGAGCATCCAACCCCCACACCTCGTGGCGTTTCTCTTGCCTTTCAATGTATCTCTCTGAATACACCTACCTTTACTCAACACTGGCTTGCTCTTGAATTCTTTCCTGCACGAAGCCAAGGACCAACATCTGGCGGGGCACACCCCAGGGGCTCAACAAAAGCCTGGGACACAGCCCTTCCCATGCCCCACGTTTTTTTCTTCTATCAACAGGACTGGGTTGTCAAGGGAGCTCTGAGGCTCTAGCTAAGGGACAGAAGCAGCCCCCTGGGCTCGAAATGGCGGGCAGCCCCTCTCCCAGCAGGGGCCCTGGTTTCTGCCTGCTTCTCTGTGGTTCCCTGTTATGCTGACTCCTCAGTGAGAGAGCGTTCTCCCTAGGCCTGTCCCCACAAAACCCTTCTCTCCAAAATGCAAGCACATCATGTCACAGTCCTCTTGTTCCACCAGGAAATGTTCAGCCCACTTTTTCCTTCCTCAGTAAAGAACCTAACTGTCTTCCCTCCCATCCCAACAATTCTTTCTTTGTGAGATCTCTGTACTCCCCACACACCATCCTGAATGCAGGCACCTTGCTGGCTGGGACCAAGATGTTTCACTCACACAGCCTGCGTCCTTTCACTTTCCCCTTTCTACCTTAGAAAGCCTTTCCTGTGTCTCCCACCTCTCTGATTCTGAACTTCAAAAAATGCTGAGGTTAGAGTCAGTATGTGCATACATCCCAGGTTTTGGCTAGGTTTCCTTCGCAAGATCTTCATTAATGAGGTGCATCAAGAAGTTTAAAGAGGCTATTCTTACATCTGAGCGGAGGAGACTGCATAAGGTTTAAATGGCTTTGAAGGGTGTTAACCAGGGACAGAGAGGTCGCAGGTCCTAGTCAACAGTGTCATGAGGTAAAATGTTCTTCAAAGGCTCAGAGTGGCTTCTGAACACAGAGTCGGCAGGGCAGAGGTGCCAGACAGTGAGTGGGGTGAGTGACACTGGGTACGCTCCCCCAGCTAGGGAAGAATTGGTTTTTATTTTCTAGTTTTCCAAACAATTTCTTACTATCTTTTTCTCTTGTTGTCACATACCATTTCCTACGAATTAAGAAAATCAGTGTCAGTCTTTTGGGCCACTTGGGAGAAGCTACCCGATGCCATTCACAGTGCTGGGTTATGACAGCCACACCAGTCTAGGTTGAAAGGCCAGTGGGTGTATTTCCAACATAATGACGGGCATGCAGCAATCTCCTCAGCTTCAATTACCTCATCTCAAAGGTGGGGACAATAAAACAACTGAGTAAATTGCGTGATGATTATGGCCGACATCTCTTTACTAGGTAAGTGCCCATGACAGCTGCCACTTAATGGGGAATGAGTATTATCAATGAGGCCCCGTCTATCCGGTCACACGCGATCTGTCTTCCTGCCTTGGTGCAGGAGCGGAGATTGTTTAGCTGAGATGAACGCCCCCAGAGCAGCCCCGACGGGAATGCTCCAAGCTCTGCACGGCGAGACCTGTTCCTTTCCTTCTCAAAGCTGATCACAGTTTGCCGTCATCTGTTTTTATGCTTATCCCTTTTGTAACTAACTCTCCTCTGGAGTTGTTGGTCAAGCATCACAGAGCCAGGTGTGTCTTGTTGCCTACTGGATATTCTGGGCTAGGAGACAGCCGACCCCACGTCTGGCTCTGGTGCTGAATGGAGAGGGTAGAAAGCCCAGGGGCCCATGCTGAACCGAGGACCCTGCACCCAAAATTATGGTCTGACTTTGGGCAAATTTCACAGTCTTCTTTACCCTGAGATTCCTCATCTGCCCATGAAAATAACTGCCCATGGCACACACACTTCCAAAGATTAAAGGAAATCACCAAATTCACAACCTATCTAAGGGGCTACTAGTGCATCCTCAACAGACACATGCTGCCTTTACAGCTCTGACACACGCTAAGTGGGGCGGACGGACACAGTGACCACTGCTAAGTGCCAGTGAGTTAAGTGCTTCATGTGTGTTATAATACTGTTTACAACTTACAACAAGCAAAGGAAGAAATGAATCTTATCATGCCCATTTCACAGATTCACCAAAAGTTTAATGGAGGTTACACTCTAGTTCAAGGCCCTTTGGTGAGGAAATGGCGATTTAAACCTGGATCTGAGCCCAGGCCTGGGCTACGTCTCTCTCCAATCCACCTGACCACTTGCCTATGAAATCCACCTGTCCAATATACAAGTTTGCACAGGCCAGCTCTTAAATGCAATGTGTTCCACTGTTTATCAATGTTGGTTAATTACCATAAACTGCTCTCAGAAACTGCTACAGAAAAGATTGGTGGACCCACATGCCTGCCCACAAAGAAGAGGAATTCTGCCTTACCTTCTCCTTTAATTTGCAGAACCACTTCCCCACATCACCAAATTCAAATGTATGCTCCATCCGTGTTTATGTTTGCACACGGCATATTAAAGTAGAATATACTTGCAGTAATTCCATCTCAGTTCCTTTCCAAGTTTCCAGATTATCCATAATCAGTGTGTGAACGAAAATACTACAATGTGAATGAAAATACTGCAACCATGTCAGTAAAGAAAGAATGCTGAAACCAAGTGATCAGCGGCTGCTGCCACCCCCCAGCGAGGACAGGCCAGCAGCCCAGCCTCTGCAGCCACTCACAATGGTGCCCTCTGAGGGGATTCAGAATAAGAAAGAACCGGATACTGGCCCTAGATACCTAGGTGCTTGTCAAAGGAATGAACTCAGTGAGCCCAAATGTTTGCTTCCTCCTATAAATAGAAAAGCACTAAATTCTTGAACTTGAGATATCTGGTTTTCTTTAGATAACAAGCAATCTTTTATTGTTCCAACTACCTGGTCTTTGTTGTAAAGCTCCTATATATCCTAGCTCCTCCCCTACCTCTTTGGAAAAGTCCCTCAGAGCAATCTGAGAGGCTGTCATCCCGGCTAGAGTCCTCCCGCCAAATAAAACTTCACTCTTAACTTTTAGGCTGCACATTTATTTCAGTCGACACAACTTACAACAAACCCAGGAAGTAGTGAATATTATGCCCATTTTACTGATTCACCAACAGGCTAAGTGAGGTTACATTCTAGTCCAAGTTCCCATGGTGTGGAAATGGTGATTTAAACCTGAAGCTGGGGTGCCCATGCATGTGCTCCTTCTCTCTCCCATCTACCTGATCACTTGTCTGCGAAATCCACCTGTCCAATACACAAGTTTGTAGCCGGCCAGCTCTTAAATGCAATGTGTGCCACCATTTGTCAATGCTGGTTAATTACCATAAACTGCTCTCAGAAACCGTTACAGAAAAAACAGGTGGACCCAATTCCCTGCCCACAAAGAAGAGGAATTCTGCCTTGCCTTCTCCTGTAATGTGCAGAAACCCTTCCCTACACCACTAAATTCAAACGCATGCCTCATCCGTGTTTATGTTTGCACAGGACTTATTAAAGCACATGGTGCCTGCAATAATTCCATCTCGATTCCTTTCCAAATATACAGATTAGCCCAAATCCACTGCTCAGGTGGAAGCCACCAATACTGCCCACATGGACTCATGAGTCTCCCAGTGGCCCCCCAGCCGCTCTTCCCTAATTGAGACAATTGGCATTCTGTCACTCCCGTGCTTTTAAGACTCTTTTCAAACCCACTGTTCTTAGAAGAAACTCTTAGTTCTTCACCTGGTGAAGGTCTTTACCATGAAACTATCAGCTCAGGGAGGGTAGGACCCGCCCTCTCCCCTCAGCCCCACCCTCTGGCACAGTGCCAGCTCTGGAGGACCTGCTGAGCCACACCAGCATGTATTCTAACCCTGGTCTTGAGTTACTAGCAAACTACTTCACTTATCCATACAAATCCAAGGTAGATTAGAAAGATTTTAGATATTTAGCTAGACTTTTGATTTGAGGATTTTGCACTAGCAACCTGCAAGTACAAGTTCTAATAGTTCTGTCTTCTTAAAACCACATCCAGATTTAAGTAGTATCTGTGGAATGCCTTCGGAATAAAAGGAATTGTACTTTCACAGACTTTATGTTTTATAATATGAACAACCTGGACAGGGCCACAAATGGAACCGCCTAACAAGTGACAGAAGACGGGTTAGAGACATAAAGCAACAGGTCACAAGGACGGTAAGAGCAAATTTGTTTCTCCAAACCTCTGCTAAAATCCTGAAAGAACCGAAAATTCTGAATTTTGAAAGTAAAATACTATCATATAAAGAAATAAAATAATCCTCTTCATCAGGGTTTCAAGATCTGACTCCAGAATTTTTAGCATGCCATACAGAATACTAGCACAGAAACATCAGATGGACTAGCCGTGAGTAAGTTCTAGGAAAACGGCAGTAATTCCTCCACTTGTAAGAGGACACACACTCACTTGTCGAAGGTGATTGTAAACCACATTCTGGAGAAATTCAGAAGGTTCAGGCTCCGCTTCCAGATGGTGAGGACACGGAAGGACGGCTTGGATGCACGCTTCTAACTGAGTCACCAGCATTCTAACACTGCAGGGGGAAAAGGAGGCCCTCAGTGAAGAGCAGAGGTGTTCCTGTCTTGTCTCGCAAGCCGTGCCTCGGGGACTCAGTGCCCTGTAGCAGTCCGGCCCTAGGCGAGGACGCACAGCGTGGCCCACCCAAGCAGGAGGGGCACTGTGCTTGAGAAAACCCACCCCTGGTGCGGGCAAGAGGGACTGGTGGGGTTGAGTGAACCTATAAATGCCGATAGAAATACACCTGCATTCATTCAAGTGATACAACCAACAGTAGCAGGCTATCTAACAAAATTTCAATTGTCAGTGGAAATTATACCATTCCTTTCTGCTTGTCCCCTGCACTCTGAGACAGGCTTAGGCTCTCTCACACCTGCAGCTCTGATGCAATAGTTGTGAAGTCATTTTACTTTGCTGCGATAGTCCTCACTCCCCGTGTCACTGTGTCTGTCCTCTCTTAACACAGTCGGATGTCTTCCTGGATCTCTCCCTGAACTCCTTGCTCCTGCTCCTCAGATCCTGAGATAAAGGGCAAGTGAAGACACATGACCAGAAAAGGCATTGTGGACTTGACCAAAGTCCTCAGTGACCCCTAGATGAGTGCTGCCCACCCCTGAACTTCAGTTTTCAAGGTTCTGCCCAGGGTGACATTCAGCCAGGAGAGTGGCCCAGGACAATAAAAAGCTGTGTGGCTTGGGTGCGGGGACACGTGCAGGAGCTGTCTCCGGAGCAGGGCCCCTCCCCACCTCTGCTCCCCTCTCTCCCTAGGCCCCGCTGCCAAGCCCCCAAGCTCCCTGATCTTCTACATTTCTCTTCTACTCCACTCCAAACACTTTTCCTCTTCTTTTTTTCCCTAATTATCCCCAGCTGGAGTGATTTTTCAATCACAGTATCTGAAAAAATTTCCTGCAGCCAAAAAAGAGGTATCCAGAGGTAAATGCCCATATGCAGTTTCCTGAATAGAGCACCAGGCTGTGGCGACCCTCACCAACACTCCTGGGGGCATTAGACATGTTGTGGGGTCAAACACCCTCAACAAGAGTTTGCTTAGACCCCAAGGCCCTCACAGCATCCCTGCTCACAAAAATGTAGTCAGCCCACTTATCGGTTATTAAGAAGCAAAAATACGAAATTGCTTATATTTCTTACTAAAATTATTTATGAGATGGAAAAAGAAATTGTAATAAAAAAGAAGAAATCTGACTCCATGTTAGATCTGTTCCTTTGGCTTTAACTCTGTGCCCTGTTTTCTAGGCTCAGACTTGCTAGCTCTGCACCTTTTGTGAAAGAAAGTTGCATTTAGCCTGAAATATACAGGAGAGCCTATTCTCCGGGCTCTGATCTTTAAGGATGTTAGCTCTTCTGCACTTATGTAGAGAGTTTCAAGTTGCAAAATAGAGAATAACCTTTGTTTTTTTGGAGGTTTTACAAGGGCACCATGATTTGACCCACATGGACAGCTGCAAGAATAAAGGATACCAAGGACAAACAATTTGTACAACAAGAAGTTTGCAGCAACCAACCACACCCCCTCCCCTTTTCAGTATAAAAGGAGCCTGAATTCTGACTTGGGGAATAGGGTTCTCCAGGACATCAGTCTGACATCTTCTGGGTCTGCCAGCTTTTCAAATAAAGTCACTATTCCTTGCCCCAACACCTCATCTCCCAATTTATTGCCCTGTCATGTGGCAAGCAGAATGAGTTTGGACTCGATAACAAAATACATTGGAGGTAGTATGTCTCCACTGCTTCCTCATTTCCAATATGTAGCATGCACATCATTTATGATCTAGTGCAAATAATTCATCAAAGACAACAATAACAAGAAACTCATCTAGCTATCAACACTGAAGCCATAACCTATTAATTTTACATGCCGTTTAACAACAAAGCCAAAAACCCTAATATTGAGACTTGATTCCATTGAAATAAAATTATTTCTAGTCCTTCAAAACTTTCTTTCTTTTCTATTTTCTTTTGTTTTGCTTATTTAAAGGAAAATAAAAATCAAATCATTTTGTTTCACGTATTTTGATTATACCTACATATTTTAAATACTACAAAGAGATTTAAATTGCAACAAAAAATTCATATATTAGTATAAATATATATACAATCAATGGGGATTAGGAAAAGAATGGACATTTACTAAAAATCCACTGCACATCCAGTCTTCTACAAGCATATCCTGGAATATAAGCTCTATGATCTACGGGTCCCCCACCCCCATTCTCATTGCCAACTCCCTTAGTAATCAACTACCAAGGCACCAGCATAGAACCACGCGATCTGAATTTTAGGTATAAATGAGGGAATTAACTCATTCAATTCTAAAACAAAAACCCTAAATAAATACTGAACTTATTTACAGATAAAGAAAATTGGACCCAAAAAAGTAAACTTTCTTCCTCAAGGTCACAAAGCTAGTAACTGGTAATGGCAAGATTTCAACTCGTCTGCCTGATTCTAGAAACTGAGGTGGAAATCCCATTCCACTTGTGATGGTCCAGCAGCACAAACTATCACCCTATCTTTGTTCAGATCTAGCCTTAGACAGCCTGAGACAGCACCCCATTCCTATGGAACTCGAGGACAAACGATAACAATAAAGATTTTATATCCAGTAGTTTTCTTAGGTCACATTTACATAAAGTGTCAGCAGGTCAGCAGAAAAACTCTGGGAAATGTGAGAGGGTCCAGAACTTTTTGCTGATAAGAAACTCAATCTATGAGGAAAGAGTGACCTTCCCATGAGAGGCCACATGGACATAAACTAAAGGCAGCTGAGCAATGAAAATTAGCAAGACCCTGGAACTCAAGCAAGAAGGATACCTGCCATCCCGCACCCAGTTGCCTCTTCATCCACGTGGACACGATGGCAGAAGACCCAGGTTCTTCTCCAAGTTACACCATCATGAATTCTCACCCATAAAAAGTAATGCCTCTATGCTGTCTTAAATCCTTTCCAACTCAAATATGATGACACCGATGTCTCAGCAGAATCTCTATGTCTCCACTTCCTCTCTTCTAATAGGAGATTAATTCTATGGCCACAGAGAAATCCAATAAAAAGCCATGCATGAAGCCAGGAGAAAGTATGCTTAAGAGACTTTGCTCTCACGCTCAGTGAATGAAAACTCAGAAAAAGTGGTCCTTCTCCAACAGCAAGTGGGAGGTAGCCTGATATGTGTGTGTGTGTGTGTGTGTGTGTGTGTAAATAAAATACAGTCAAGTCTGGGATGTGAACATATATTTTTATGTCACTGTCATTTCAAGGGGATGAGCCAACCTTTAAAGTAATTTGAATCTAGTGTTCTGAGAGAGCCTCAGGCTCTTTTGGTGGAGGAGGGGAAAGTAAAGGAGGAAAGAGTTAAATGAAGCAAAGGAGTAAGAATACTGCTAGGGAAATGCAAAACATTAATTTTGTTCCTCGTTGCATCACATAAAAATTAGGAACTGGCTTTTCCCCGATGTCTTGTCGAGTACTGAGTTGCAGAAGCGACAGCGTATTTCTCACTGAGCTTGTGACTGTATGTGGCATCTTATAGACACAAATCATTTACCCTGAACAAACACTCTAGCAGCAGGCTGTAATTCTGTTTTGAGAGACAAAAAAACAGGAGTTTAAAGAGGGTATATAACTTGACAAAAGTCAGAGGACCAGTAAAAAAGAGAGGATGAATTCAAACTGAGATCTGAATGCAGAGTGTGATCTTCCCACTCACAGGACTGGAAAATCCTTAACACAAATGTTCCCCAGCTTTCCTGCAGTGTTCCTGGCACCAAGCATTTCCCATGGCGATGGTCTCCAGTTCTCACAGACACAGCACACTGTGCAGCCAGTGAACTCCATCGGACCTTGATCATCTACCTGCCATGCCCACCAGGCTTCATCATACAGTCAGGAAAGCTGGCTTTCAAGTGCATGCAAAGCCACCCCTGGTCTAACCTGGGTTCTTCTGGGGCTTCTTCAGTCTAAAGGCAGCCATGAAACTGCTCACAATTTGTACGTGAGCCACACTACCTCTCTCCATCTGTCTCCCTACCTACACTACTTAGCTATGAGCATTTTGATAATCTTGGAAACAAGTTTTCCAAAACAGAATAGAAAGGATTCTGGAATAAGTACTTAATACTCACAATTTTAAATGAAAAGTTACAAAGTGAGTATTTACAAACCGAATCTGCCTTTCTAGGTGTCAGTTTTAAGCAGTTAGAAATTACAATAACAAACAATTCTCACTTACAAAATTAACAAAAACAAAAAACAATTATCTGGAATACACTAAAAAATTATGCCCATGTTCTAAATGAAGAAAACTACAGGAGTGTACTGAAGGGTAAAGAAAGAGGTGTAAATGTAGAAACATCAACATATTGCATGCAGGAAAGCTGTTTTGTAAAGACATACGTCATCCTGAAAATAATACAAAACTTAATAAAAAATCCCATGAAAACTCTTATCTGATTTTTTTTAACTTGAGCAAAATATTTTTGAATTCTTCAGTAATAATAAAGTGATATTACTGGCCAAGAAAATTTGGAATTGAAGAAAAGAATCAAAAACAAATCACAGTGTCAAATATTAAATAAATTTTTACAATATGGAAGATATGGTGCTGGAATAAGAAAGGAAGATTGACAGAAATGAACCATGAGCTCAAAAAGAGACTCTAGTGTACATAAGTATTTTGTACAGGTGGGATTTCAAGTCAAAGAGATAAATATGAATTGAATAATTGTCCTGGGACAATCAGAGAATCACCTGGAAATAATAAATTCTATTCCTGTCATAATGACCACAAGAAAAATTACAGATAGTGATGTAAATATTAAAAAGTAATAATAACAGTAAATACAACACATTGCTCATATTAACTCAACTTACCCTCACTATAACAAGTACTATTATCATCTCCATCTTAGAGATTAAAAAACCTACAGAAGACATTTATTCCATTATAAGAAAGTATTTCTAAGAATAATGCCAAAGATAAAACTCATAAGGAAGACATTTACTATCTTAAGAATATTTTGGGCCAGAACCAAAATAAAAAAACCAATGAACAAAATGAAAGGCAAGAAATGACAAGAAAAAGCTCTGTGACACTTGTTGATGAAGACAAGAAGTTAATGTTCATAACATACAAAGAGCTGTCACAAAGCAACAAGAAGCTCCCTCACTTAACTGTGTGCAAAGAACAAAAGGGATCATTCATTTTTAAAAAGTTAAACGGCTAATTAGTGAAAAATGCTCAATACCTCACTGGTCATCAAATGCAAACTAAAACATTGTAAAAGCACTTCTGCTCATCATATAAGCAAATATTTGTTAAAGGTATTCTAGCTAGTGTCCATCTGTGGGAGAAAATACTGTGAGTGAACTTTTTGGAGGACGACATGTCAATGGATATGTAAAGTATAAAAAAGTGCGTACACACTGACTCAACTTCACTTCTAGGAATCTTTTCCTTTAGAAAAAAAGAAATCAGCTCAAAAAGATGTACTCATCAGGGCATTTACACAGCACTGTTTACAATGGTGGGAATTAAAGCTGAAGTGAAATCATATCCAGTGATAGAGAATTGGTTACATAAGTTATTCTACATCTTTTCATTCCCCAATGGAGAAGGAATTTTTAGAGTCACTTCAAAGGAGCCTGTGATGAATGAAAATGTCACATCCAGGGACTAAATTTCCAGAAGTCTTAACTAAAGGAATACTCATACAAGATCACAGGAATGTCTATACAAGAAGGATGCCAGTCAAACATCATTTCTGACAGTGGAAAATGGAGAAAACCTGTGTCCACCATCAAGACAATGATGCGGTAAATCACAGTGAGCTGCGGGCCCTGAAGGAGCCAGTGTTTCGGCGTGGTCCAAGGCCTTGTCCACAGCACTCTCCCACCAAAGGTATCCTTTATAAGAGACCACACCTGCACATCAGGAAACCCCTCCACTCTATCTGAAAGGACCGGGTGAGTCTGTAGTGGGAGGACGTATATGTTACAACCCTGAGTGAATAAAGCGAGCTGCAGAAAAACATACAGTATGGTCTCATTTTCCAATAAAGCATATATACACACATATATATATAGATTTCTCATATACGTGTGTGTGTCTGTGTGTGTGTGTATATATATATATATATGTCATAGGCAAAATGGTCATGAAATATATACACCACATTGTCAACAGCTTTTACTCTCAGGAAATAAGGGGAAGGGAGTAGGGGCCTTTCTGTACCACCGTTGTTGTCTTTTCAGTATTTCAGTTAAGTACACTTGGAATTTAAAAGTTTATTTAAGTCCGAATAAAATGGACGATGCCTCCACAAGACAGAATGCTATACTGGTCATTAAATATCATGCCAGGGGAGATAGAATATTGTAGAAAAACATGTAATAAGCTGAATGGAAAATGGAGGTCTCCACACAGTAAACAGGCACAGAGTGCTCGCTGGTTTTTATGACAGAGGTGATACACACTGATGAAAAGAAAAGAAAATAGATGTTAAAGTCTTAATTATTATCTCTGAGTAGTGGGACCAGGATAGCCTCTTTTGCCACTTTTATCAGACTTATTATATTATTTACACATTATTTTTCATCTGAAAAAAGCATTTTTAGATGTGTAGTACAGCACATTGGAGAATAGTACACGTGTACTTACAGAAACAAATAACTAGGACACACCGCAGCAGTGTCACACAATGTAGAACGGGCGATCCTGATTAACACCGCGCAGTTACATAAGGACCCACAAAGTGAGAGCACCTGCTGTAACAAGGCGTGGCCCCCTTCTATTTGTCAGTTGTGTCTTCAGGGCCGAGGCAGTTCTGAGCACGGCCAGTGTCAGTGCTGGTGTCTGGATGGATGCCACTGGAGGTGAGGGCGCCTGCAAACAGACAGGAAGAACAGAAAGCATCTTCTGCCTTTTCTGTCTTGTTTCCTTTTTACTTTAAAAGAGAGGCACAAATAAGGTAAGCTGTGAATCTTCTCTACAGAAATTTCAGTAATGAAACCGTTTTTAAATCCTTCACAGCTTATAATGTGCCTATAACTGTCTTTTCAACAAAGCATCATATTTATTAAATGTTAATTAACTCAGTTAATTAACTTCCTGTTGAAACCTTCTATTAAAGAACATGAAATGCACGACGTAAAAGCACCACGCCTGCGGTGACCAGTTCAGCTGTATTGACGGCAGTGCAGTCAGGCCCCACCATCCCGTGGCTGTGAGCTCCTGATGCTGGTAAGAGAGCATGCTGCCGCCTCAGATGGAGAGAAACTGTGAAAGCGTTTTCTGAAGTCAACAGCACTGACAAAACATGACTGAAAAGTCCCAGTCTCCTATGAGGCTGTCATTTTCTGTTTCTGGACAACACCCGTCAATGAGCAGAACCACCCCATTCCCGAGACATGGGACTCACGTGGGAAGCAGTTTTGGAGAAATTTCCAGGTATAGAATGTAACCAACTACACGTAGAACTGTTACAAAAGAAACGATGCAATACTCTGATTTTGGAAGTCACTCAAAATATTCTCCTAAGCCTTAGTAGCTGGAAAGGCTGGGCCTCTCCTAAGCCACTTATTTATTTCACAGCCAGTGAGCATCTCCCACAAACCCTGTTTCCCTGTGTCTGCTAGGAGCCTCAGGCACACTGTTGCTGTCGATCTTATAAGTCACAGGGCAGACGCGTGTGTCTCACGCCTGCAACCCTCACACAGGCTCGCCTCCTAGCCTCACTGTCTGAACTTAGCCCCATTTTCTCTCCTGTTTATTTGGTATGTGTTCTTCTGTAAGCTGCCTGAAATGCTTCTTGGAACAAGTCAGAAGAATGAGTGGGTAGAGAAATGGACAGATGGACAGGTGAGAGGTGGGCAGACAGACGGAGAGACTGCAAGAATAGGGGAACAAAGAAAGTTTCCCATGCAAAACCTTCTTCCAGTCAGGGAGGAAAACCACCGCGGAGAAGTGTAAATAGGCAGGTGGCTTAGGATTGTTTCCTACATTCCATGAAATATAACACCAAGAGATGAGAGGGTGGAACTATAAATATTAAAAGAAAAAATCATGCATGCTTGAAAAAATAATCTACAGTATGTACTTTCTAAAGAATAGATTCAAATCAGCAAGGCCCAATAACACAATCCTTGGGTATTTACAGAAGTGAAAATCCCATCTACAAACCACAAGGCATCCCTTTGGAGCACTGAGAGTCTACAAGGGGCGGTCATAAAGCCGTCACCGCAAAAGCTATGCTATCCTGGACTTACGAGGAACAAGCAGCTGTGCTCGGGCTGCCCATGCGTGTCATTTACACCCCTCAGCACCTCTACGGGGGAGGGATGGCTAGAGAATCCCGTCTCTGCAGGAGAGAAAACAAGTCCAGGAGAGGCTCAGCCGACCTACCAGTTCTCCATCTCACAGGACTGGTCATTCCAGAGCAGGACTCAAACTCGGACCCACGATTATAACCACAGGACTACCGTGCTTTATGTGTTTTTCTGTGTATAATACATTTGTTTCTGGCATTAAAGGATATTTAATAAATAATCGGTTGTCTTGTCTATCTCATTAGCTCACAATCAATCTTTATACTGTTGAATTGTACTCTTTTTCCCTGGAGAAAGGAACGGAAAAAGCAGGGATCAGAATGAGTTGGTGCTCCATTCTTTATCTGGTACCTCATCTCATCCAAGTCCCCATCCAGGGTGAAGAAGCAAATATTCTCTTCATCTTTTAAAGAGAGGGCTCCACTGATGGTGACTTAACTCCAAAACCAAGGCTGGGGGAAGGTCACATGCATCAACCTCAGCATTATCACCTGTAAGAAGGCGAACAGAGCTCACGGGAGAGCTCAGGGGGTGAGCCTGATTTAATTTCAATCGATAAAAGATTACCACACTCTAATAATACTAACATGCAAAGGATTTGCTCTTTCTTGACACCTAGCAAGTTTCCACAACCCACATGTAACATTCTCATCAACCAGTGAAAGGAAGAGTCTACAGACAAGAAAAATCAATGCCACAGGCAGGCTGAAGCCCAAGCTGGAGTTTAAGAAGAGAAGGGGCATAGTTAAGAAGTGGGGAAATGCTGGGGAAAAAAATCATCACAAGGACTCTCAAGCATCATCCAACAATCATATAATCATTCATTCAAGAGAGAGTTACTGAGGTCCTATTTTGTGCAAGATAGTACAGAGGCTGAAGAAAGAGCGCAGAGACTATGGTGGCAGCAAGGGGCGGGGCTAAAATACACTTCTGATCCCAGAGCCTTACACACTTGTCCACAGTATAAAGGCAAAAAAAAAAAAAAAAACCCAAAAACTAAAATAATACTCTGTAAACCCAAAGCATTTTTGAAAAGAACTAAGGTAGACCTAAATACATGGATAGGCACACCACGCATATTCCTGTGTCAGAAGGCAATGCTCTTGGGATGGCAGTGCTCCCCAGAGTGATCCTTGCGTTCAAAGTGGTCTCAATCACAATCCCAGCGGGCTCCTCTGCAGAAACTGACTAGCTGCTGCTACAAATCATATGGGAATTCGAGGGTCTCAGTAACCAAAGGGATCTTGAAAAAGTAGAACAACGTGGGAGGACTCGTAATTCTCAATTTCAAAACTTACACCTGTATCTCCAGGTGAGGAGATTACAGGCCATTTTTAACTTATTTACTGTGTTTATCCTTATTTTGTAAATTCTCTACAATGAATGTAACTGTTACAATAAGAAAAATAAAAAAGGAAGGTATATTTTAAAACATGCACACCGACTCATTCAGTGGGAAAAAAATTAACTATAAAGAGGTAAACAAATATCTAGTGAAAAAGGACTACTTAAAAACAAGAGTGCATTTACATGTTTCATAATCTGAAAACTGGAAAGCACAAACACATCAAGTTTCTAGGGAGCCTGGTGCAACATATTAATAGTTATTTTCAAAAATTCTAATTGAAAAATGAAAACCCAAGAAAGGGAAAATTGTGATTGACAGCCAACTTCAAACACATGGAGAGCAAAGGCCTAGAAATCCCAGGCTTGTAGCTCTGCTACTACCTCAGTAGGAGAGTAAATTCCTCACTGAGGGGACAGTGGGATTCCATGCATAAGACAGGATACACAGTACAAACTGCACTATATACGGTGTGATTTTCTTAGAAGAATTCTAAATGTAGAACATTGCTGAAAACTATAAAAACACTGAAAGACAGTTTAAAACACACACCCATATATATTATATATAAATGTATGAAGTCTGCTCCCATGTTGCATAGAAATACAAAGTTACATTTGTTCATTTATATGCACTGATTACTTTATCCCAGGTAGAATATTTCAACTAAAACAAATAATCAATAATACACCCCTCTTGTCAAATCTTGTTGATAAGTTAGTCTGCTATGTAAACATAATGTGTCGAAGATAGATCTATAATTAGTGAAAAATACCTTTGTATGGTTTCTCGAACTCTTCTCAAAATTCCAAGCTTAATTTTAAAATAGATCTGAGCAGTATTTTTATAATATTTTTCCCTTGTGAATTGAACAACACAGTCTGTTGTCAATATTCTGTCCTTTCAATGATTCACAAGCACCGTATCCTAACAATACTGCTGGACAGCAAAGCACTATCCAGAAAGTGTGACCAAACAAATGAAACACAAGGAAGACAATGGCCATATTATGGAGGGCTTATAATCTATGTCAACACTGGGGTTTTTATTTGGTTGGTTAGAAAAATAAAATCAATTAAGCACTTTCTTCTTTGAGCATTCTGTAACTCATGACTCTGTTTTAAGTGTCATGAGCAGGAAAGACTTAAGCATGACTTGATTTGGTCAATTAGCAACAGCAATCACTGCAGAGTGAGTAATAAAAAAGTTAACTGATAGCAATGCTTCTGCCTACATGAGACCTAAAATAAGCCTACACTGAGCTCTTCAAGGAAAATGAGAAGATGAGGTCCCCAATGAGAAAAAAACTAACAAGAAATCAAAGAAGGAAAGATTTTCATTAACGATTCCAGGAAGGAGGGGAGCATGGTGGTGAAGAGCACAGATGCTGGGGACAAACAAGAGGGTCTGAAATCCCACAGGGCCACTGGGTAGCTCTGACACTGATATTCAGGGAAATTTTCTGCATCTCAGTATCCTCATCCATAGTCTCAGGAAAACAACAGCATCCATCTCCTAGAACGGCCCTAAGAATTCAGTTATTTTATATATAAAAGTTTAAATAAAATACCTCATACCTTAACTATGACCACAAAAGCACAAGGAACAAAGAAAACAGAGATAAACTGGAGTTCATCAAAATTTAAAACTTTGCTTCAAAGGACAGCATCTGGAAAGTGAAAAAACAACACACAGGAAAAAATTTTTTCAAATCACTTATCTGATAAGGAATTTGTATTTCCAAGATAAAAAAAGCTCCAACAACTCAACAATAAAAAGGCAACTCAATTAAAAAATGAATAAAGGATCTGAAAAGATATTTTTAAAGGAAAGTGTAAAAATGGCCAATAAGCACAATGAAAAGATGTTCAATGTCATTAGCTGTAAAGGAAACCCAGTCAAAACTACTAGGAGAAACTGCTTCACCCTCACTACAATAGGTTATAATCAAAAAAGAATAACAAGCACTAATGAGGACACAGAGGAAGCGGAGCTCACAGCACTTGCTGGTGAGGATGTAACATAGTGTGGCCACTTTGGAAAACAGCCTGGCAGGTCCTCAGAGAGTTGAACATTTGGTTTCTGAATGACCCAACAATTCTGCTTCCTGGGGACACACGTAAGAGAACTGAAAGCAAATGTCCATAAAAAAACTCCTACAAGAATGTTTATGGCACGAGTATTCATCACAGCCAAAAAGCAGAAACAACCCAAATGCCTATCATGTAATGAATGGGTAAACAGAGGGACCCAGGCATACAGTGGAATATTATTCAGCAATAGCAAAGCAAGGAGTCCTGAGACAGGCCACAACGTGGACAAACGTGTACAAACGTGGACAAACATTGAAAACGTTACTCAGAGTGAAAGAATTCAGTCACAATAGATGGTTCCATTTACATGAAGTGACTCGATTTACATGAAATCTGCAGCACAGGCAAATCCACAGAGAGAGAAGAGTGGATGCCTGGGGCTGGGGGAGGATGGGGAAGGTAGGAATGGCTGCTAATGGATACAGGGCTTTCTATTGCGGGGATGAAAATGTTCTAAGATTGACTGGGATGCACAATTCTTGGCATAGAGTAAAAACCACAGTACATTTTAATCGGTGACTTGTATTAAAACTGTTAAGAACAAAAGCACCTTGGGCCAGTACCTTCCCATAGTAAATGTAAATTGCTAACTTTTATTACAGGAAGAAGAAACTGCCCTCAACATGAAAGCAGGAGATCAGCAAATGTGAGTTAACTGAAATTGGACAAGAGCATTTCACTTGAAACAGTTGCTGAGTGTTCACGAAATATTCAGGTATGACAAGGGAAATCAGCTTGACATCATGAAGAAGCATTCTGCTTCAAACGCAGATCAAGGATTTGGCAAGTCCAGCTGCTACAAATGACCAGAAAAGAAACCTGGTTCTTAAAACAAGAACCAGAGCCAACAATGAGAATGTGGTGAGGAAAGCAGGCGGCCGAAAATCTGGAACACTTTGCTACAAATAATTACTCCACTGAAAATTCATAAATAAAATGAAAGTGGTGCAATGCTGTGCTGGCATCACGTGAATGGGCTTCCTCCGGTGCTCGACAGTTCTGTAACCCCGAATGAGAGAATCAGGAGAATCAGCATGGCTCCTGGGAGTCCCCAAGGGACTGCCCACCAGCACGCGGACCACCATCACATCTGCCAGGGTTGAACTGCAGAGAAGAGACCAACTTCTGAAAGGCACAGGAAATGTTGACAAGGGAAGAAAAGGCTGCGGTCAGTCCTGGGACAGAGGCCCTGTGAGCAGAGGCCAGAAGGCTGCAATTGAACTGGAGTGGCCCTGGTGCATGAAGGGACCACGGGGGAGCAGATCTCAATTCTCTTCTCTCTCTCCCTTGGGTAGGAGAGGTAAAGCCTGCATTCTTCTCACCTGGAACTGTGGGTTCTGGCTGGCAGAATTCTTACCGACAAGGAATGAGTTACTCATGACCCTGTGTAAAAAGTTAACAGATCGAGAGGGAGTAGGGAGCCAACTCCATGAGCCTATCAAATGCTCCCATATTTATTGTGTATAATCAAAGGAAAAAGTCATTAACAGCTGTGTGATAGTAAGCAGGAACTTGGGGAAAGATGGGATGAGACAGAGATTGTAGAATCCACAATAAGTACAAAGGCTTAATGTATCTTTAGGGAAGTCATGGGTGAGGGGAACAAGATACATTCTTTAGATATGTGAAGTACAAAGCAGACCACCAGACCAGCCAGGTCCTTGTTTTGGGGATAATAGACTATCTAACAGCACACAATCCCAGCGTTTATAGCTGAGGGCCTGAGTCATTGCTTTGAAATGAGCAGAGTGTTATCTAAAACCTCAACTATGCAAGCAAAGCATTGTCTCTGCTTTTTTAGGCCAGGAGACAGGAGTGAGGATGCACAGGCCCCTGCTTGCAAAGCAGTTATTAAGCACAGTTTTTTCTTCTTAAAGTTGACAGGTGGCTGGGGTCTGTTATAATTTTTTAAACCAGTCATGGGCTCCCACATGGAACCATTACAGAGAACACCCTCGGATGACAAATCCTGGCTCTCGGTATTTTCCTGCCAGCTTCAGCCACTCTAGCAGGATCTAGAAACCTTCCTGAAGAAAAATCCCACAGAACCACTCACACTTTTAACTCCTGATGCTTGAAACTTAATTTTAGCTCTACACAACTTAACGTAGAAAAATTTCAGAAATAAAAGATATTATATTCTTTTTATATCTCATCATAGGACTGATTTTTCTGAATGCTCTAAGCTGCTTCTTCTTGGTAAAGCACCTAAATCTGCAGGTGTATTCAGTACTATCCACTGGGCAAATGTAGCTAGTTTGGGCTCGCTGAATTCTATTTGTGAAATACCAATACACCTAATTGATTTCATTTTTCATCAATTTCAGATGGGAGGAGAGGGAGTGTCACTCTGTTCCTGAGCCCACCCTCAGCTCTTTTCTCATCAGCAACTCAGGCCTCCTGAAAACAAAACAAAGCATTTGTTTCCCTACTTCTACACTTTCCACAAACCCAACAGGAAACATCAGCCTGGAGAAAGAATTCAACACAAATGTTCAAACAATAATCTACAAACCTGAAGCAACTCCATCTCTGAGTCATGATACACAATGACATGAGAGTGTGTCAGGCACAAAGCATGTGTGAGCCTGACCACCTGATTTCTATTCTTCAAAGGAAGGAAGGTTTTCATATTTTTTATTACCACTCTTTGTCATTGTTTCTGAGTAAGCCAAAAAATAGTTTAAAAAATAATTAAGCACTGCAATAACAGATTTTTGTTGTATCAATTACAGAAGGCATTCAGAGGGTATAGGAAAATCCACCTGTGTAAAAAAAGCAAAATTTCTTCCCCTGTGAAGAGCACGTATACAAAATGCAATAGAGAATTCAAATTCTTGTGCAGAGGAGGACAAGCCAAAAACCAAAGCAAAGTCATTACTATGAGTCAATTAAAAATTCACTGGACAAACATGCTCAATGCATTCAATGAATTTTAAAGGCATACTGCAAACCATTCACTTAATGATCTGCAGGCTAGAGGAAGAATTTCCCTCTTTAACAGACAACAGTAATCAATAGTGTGCCCCACCAAACAAGGACCAAATAACAATCAGGTTTTTAACAGTTCTGATAAATCAGCATGTTCTAAAGATCAAAATCCAGAAATTTTAAACATTCATTCACATCACAATGAAACAAGCACTTAAAACAAACAAACAAACAAACAAACCCAAAGAAACTAAGGACATAGATCATGTACATAGATCAATGAAAATTTCTTATACGCTGGAAGAAAGAACAGGCTATAGCCTTTTACTTGAAAATTAGCACTACTTTTAAAGATAACTGCTAAAACACATTTAATCATTCATGTTGCCTTGAAAACTCTGAGGCACTTGTTTCTTATCAGAAAAGCAATTCTGAGTAATAGTATGTTACAATTCAGTGCCAGTTTGCTTTAGAAGAAAAGAGAAAAGAAAAGCTACTGTTTCTCATATCCTGCACAAATTGTGAAGTGCCTCCCTGCCTCTTTCTCCTCCCATTTTCTAAGCTCATGTTCCCCAACCATTCTGAATCAAGTATGAGAACCTCGTATTCCCAACAATATGCCGAATGACAAAAGAATATCAGTTTATTTGTGTAAATATATGCCTACACCTTAAACTGGAGGAGAAATGTATCAGAAGACTATATGGAACTTATTTCTACCTTCCTGAAATCACACACACACATTCACTCAGACACAGACACAGACACATACACACTGAATTACTGGGCACTTCACAAGCTTAGGTCTTCCAACTTCTAGAAGATAACTTTGTAGTTAGTTTAAAATACAAAATGGTCAGCTTTTGAAAGCCTTGATCATCTGCTAAACCATCCAAATATCAACGAGACCCAATTAGCCTTCTCTGTAGAATGTAATTTCCCATGATGGCAAAACAGACCCTAAGAAGTACTGGATCCAAGACTCGTGTTTATCACTAGATATAATCATTTATAAGCGCATTAACAGATTCAGAAAGGTATGTCCCAACAACATTTATTCTTATTGAAATAGCTTACGTGTTCAATTGTCTATACAGAGATTAGGTCCCATGATGGTGTTTAAGAGCTATTTTGTGTATTGCAATGTTTATTTTTAAGTGCAGACAAGGAGGGTGTGTATTAGTTGTAGAGCACCTGCTTAGCATGCACAATGTGCTGGCTTCAATCCCCTGTACATCCATAAAAATAAATAAAAATAAGTGCTTATTTATATATAAGAATAAAGTTATAAAAAAATAAATGCAGATTAATAACCACTGCAATCTAGAAGCCACAAGTATAATAAAAAAAATCAAGTGTTTCTATCAAATACTGACTATATGCCAAAAACAGGGACAACCACAAATCACACCTGACCACCATCACGTGTGATTCTCCGAAACCCTACAAAGTAGACAGGGATGAGAAACCCGACACTGCGGATCAGGAGATGGAGCTCGGAGGAGCTGGGGACACTGAACGTCCTGCTCCCTGTGACACCACGTCAGCCCAGGACAAGCGCTGACAGAGCTGCACTGAGGGGACACTGAGATGCATGGAAACTTGGGGCACTGGGGAGTCCCAGAAAACACTCAAAACTGTTCAGTGAATAACCAGCTCAAATATATTACATTGTGCCACATCCTTTAAACAGGGAACAAGACTGAGACCTTTTTGATGCCTCTGTGTCCTTTCTGCCATCATCAATTATTTGCCCTCTCAGCGTGGCCAGTGATGAACTAGACCCCAAATGAAGTGCACTCAGATTGCAGAGCTTTTAAAGCTGCTTTATGAAGCTTGTAAGACTCTGTCTATGCCTCACACAGGTAGTCAGCCATCACTTCTCACCAGTGTGGATGGACAACCTGAAATCACTCCTTCCTGCTTTTTAAAATCCCTTTATCTAATCCATACTTTTCAACAGCAAAGAAGTAGCTTAACCACAAACAGTGGACAGCTTTTCAACAAATGGCCTCGAAGAATCCATCGGACTACCTGGAAGCCCTTTTCATCTATTAAACCCACTTCCAGGTACTTCATCATTTTCTGATTTGTAGAGTTTGCCTCTGACTGTCTGGCCTACTCAGAGAGCTCCCGGCCTCACGTGCAGGGCTGGGAGAGGATGCTGCTCTCGGTAGAAATCAGTGAGGAAGGGGGACATTCTCCAGCCAGGTCTGCATGGATAGAAGTGCCACAACGTGGTCAGAAATTATACCATCAGCATCCCTGGGCTCCAATGGACTGGTCTCACATTAACCAAACTGATGCAAGAAAACCATACGTTTAACTTATTAATGTAACTGGAGATATGAAACTACGTACCAGACTGAAATATCAGAGTTCAACCAGCAGTACATATTCTCCTCAACCACCCAATCAGGCAGTTGGTCATATGGCAAGCATGGACCGAAGCAATGCAGGGAGGGATTCTAGATTAACTCAATGTTATACGAAAAGACATGCTGCCTGGAAAACAACGTTAATCACGGTGCACTCTCCTGGACAGTGGCTGAGACACAACTGTGAGCACCTGTGTAACTCTCCTTTCCCTGTCTTTTCTGGGGTAACTGATGTACAGAGTTACAGAGACCCAGGCATGCAGATACCTCTAAACACTCACAGCCCATATCTGGGAGCCTGGAAACCAGACAGCTAGAGTTTAAATCCCAGCTCTGCCACTTACTAGCTCTGTGACCTTGGCCAAATTACTTACCCTCTGTGTGCCTCAATTTCCACACTGTAAAACTGGGATAACAATCAAACCTTCTTTACTCGCTTATTGTGAAGATTGAAGGATTCATTTTTATAAAACTCTCAGAAAATAATGTAGCATATTTTTGGTACTCAACAAATGTTAACTTAATATTAAAGTGATTTACAAGTCTTCCTTCTAATCATCGTCAGTGTTTCCCGGCTAGACTAAGTCCCAAAGGAAATCCTTATTTCTCCTTTTATAAACTCTTAGGGAGCACCCTTCTCTTCCATCCCACCACCTGTTTAAACTGCAGGAGGGGATGCCTCCTCCCCACTCCTCTGGGCCACGGAGAGTGCTTCTCCCTTCACACCCCGATCACTGGCCCACAGCTAGCCCTTGTCACACTAACAGAGTGAGCTGTGAATCCTGGAGACAAGCAGGGCATGTGAAAACCTTCTTTTCTCTCCTTTGTTGGCCACCCTCAGGAAGCACCCGGGATGCTCAGCTCCATGGCAGGACAGCCCTATGCATGATGGGGCGGATCCTTTCAAGGGAAGGCTCACTGTGACCCAGAGCTACCTGGGACAGGGTGAGTCTCTAGTTCTGGGACACAATACCATGACACCCATTTTCCCACAGCCCTGAAGTTCATGGAGAACATGGCTTCCTCAGTAATAAAGGAGATGTTAATCGCCTGCCTGCTTTTCTGTGTCATCTCTCAGTTGGCTGCTGGAGAAAACATGTGTATAAGTATTGGGTCCCCTTAAGCCCTAACGTATACTAATTAACAAAAAATTCTGTGGCTTAACGTTGGTTCAGGGTGACTGTGTAAAGGTCGTGACTCTGCTGATGGTAAATTGTGAGTACAGGAACTATGGAACCTCTTCAAATGTCTTTCGTCATAAAACCAGCTTTCTTATTTTGCTATTTCTTAGAAATTGCCAAAGACTGTAAAATGATGGCTTCATAGAAAACAGGAGCTAAAGTTTATGAGCCCTCTTGAGATACCCACTGTGCTAAACACATTATATAATTTCTAATTCTCACAATTCTACAAAGCAGACATGAGCATCCCCATCACACAGACGAGGGAAAAACTCAGAACGAACTAACCTGGGTTCACGTGGCTCAGTGGCAGCGCGTTCATGCAAACCCAAGTAAAAAGCTACACCACTTCCTATATATACCAAATCACCTCCCACTAATTAACACACAGCGGCCGGTTCAATACTCAGAGACCTCAGTACACTTTTCAGCTTTAAGGTGCTCCAGAGGCCGCTTCTAGCTGTTTAATAAAATCCTGGCTCACTGGTTTCTAACACTGGAAGAAGTCCGATTTTGCCATTGTTTGCACAGCAAGTCTGAAATGTTCACAGTGAGATGAGAGAATAAAAGTAAGATCTAAGTAGAATAATTTTTCCAGGTAGACAGACACAATGGACATTATGCTATCCTGAAGCATTAAGCAAACAAAATCAAAATAAAATAATGGTGTTTAAGCCTTCTTTTACAAACAGGAAAATTAAGACTGTAAGAAGGCACAACAGCGCCACCTATGGCTAAAAAGCATTTCCAGGTTGCCAGGAAAGATGCAACACAAAAATTGCCTGTAGGATCAGAAACGAGAATCAAATAAACTCAAAATGGATTAAAGACTTCAACATAAGATAAGATACAATAAACCTCATAGAAGAAGCATAGGCCAAATATTACCTCACATACATCTCAAAAATGTTCTCCTAGGGCAATCTACCCAAGCAATAGAAATAAAAGCAAGAATAAATGAATGGGACCTAATTAATTTTACAGGCTTTGCACAGCAAAGGAAACCATAAGTAAAACAAAATGACAACCTACAGAATGGGAAAAAAATGTTTGCAAAAGATGAAATTGACAAAGGCTTGATCTCCAGAATATACAAGCAGCTCATATGACTTAGAAAAAAACAACAACCCAATCCAAAAATGGGCAGAAGACCTAAACAAGCAATTCTCCAATGAAGACATATGAATGATCAATAAGCATAGGAAAAAAATGCTCAGTATAAGTAATTATCAGAGAAATGCAAATCAAAACTACAATGAGGTATCACCTCACACCTGTCAGAATGGGCATCAATCAAAAGTCCACAAATGACAAATGCTGGGGGGGGCTGTGGAGAAAAGGGTACCTTCCTACACTGTGGTGGGAATGCAGTTTGGTGCAGCCACTGTGGAAAAGAGTATTGAGACTCCTGAAAAGACTAGGATTAGACCTCCTATGACCCAGGAAACCCACTCCTGGGCATATATCCAGAGGGAATCTTACCTCAAAATGACACCTGCACCCCAATATTCATAGCGGCACTATTTACAATAACCAAGACATGGAAACAGTCTAAATATCCATTGACAGATGACTGGATAAAGAAGAGGTGGTATATTTATACAATGGAATACTATTCAGCCATAAAAATGACAACATAACACTATTTGCAGCAACATGGATGACCTGGAGTATGTCATTCTAAGTGAAGCAAGCCAGAAAAAGAAAGAAAAATATCATATGAGATCACTTATATGTGGAATCTAAAAAAGAAGAGAAAGGGACAAATGAACATAAATACAAAACAGAAACAGAGTCATAGACATAGAATACAAACTTGTGGTTGCCAGGGAGGAAGGGGGTGGGAAGGGACCGACGGGGAGTTTGAAATTTGTAGATACTGACAGGTATATATAGAATAGATAAACAAGATTATACTGTATAGCACAGGAAAATATATACAAGATCTTGTGGTAGCTCACAGTGAAGAACAATGTGACATGTAAAACTGAAATATTGTGCTCTACACTGGAAATAGATACAACATTGTAAACTGACTATAACTCAATAAAATAAAATTTAAAAAAGAAAGAAAGAAGAATCAGATAACTGAAAGCTTATCTAGCACATACTGAATTCTGCTTCGGGGAAGAGAATGGTATTCATCATTTAATCTGAAATCGATAATACTCCTGAATATAAACAAAAGACATAGGCATATGGAAACTCATCTTAAGAGAGGAAAGAATCCAGTACAGCCTCTTCATTTTACAGGAGGTGAGACTGAGACCTGGGATCTGTCCTCCTGGCAATCAGCAGCAAATCTCTCCTAGTCCTCATGTCTTGCACTATGTCAAATGCCAACAGATCTGTACTAGGCCTATATTCATAAAAGTCACTTCTGCAATTTTCCCAACAGTAGGTAATGTAAGTGTCTTGCAAAATAGTCTTCCCAAAGAGTCAGGAAACCATATCATTTTCTTAAAATGCAAAAAGATTAATTTATGTATTAAAACAGCTTGAGCTTTATTCTCTCCATTTAAAAAGTGACATGTCAAATCAACGTTTGATATTTTAAAACCTATTAAGAGTACAGAAAAAAATCAAAATTTTCTTCAATCACAAAAGAGATAAGCTTATTTCCTGAAAATATTTAATGCTGATTTTTCTAAATTAAAGGTTCTGGTCATATTCCTACAAATTTAAAATTTCTAGTGGATGGTTACACGGCAATATGAATTCTGAGTTGTAAAAATACACATTCTGTATAGATAATCTTCAAGGTCGTCTGCTTAAGGCAATTTAACTAGTCCTTATCTTACAAGAATGACATTGATTTCATCAAAACTTCATACTGCACTAAAAAACAACTGAATCCTTATTACTGTAAATCATATTCATATCTATCATATATATACATATCGAATATGTATCAGAAATAAGCCACCCCCTTTAGTATTCAGAGTTGATTCTTCTAAACTGTCATTGTGACAGCACATTTTTTTATTGAGGTCCTCTTGGGTGCTTTGTACACAAGGCGTCTAACTCTCACAGTCAAGACAAGTTAAACAGCATTACTCAAAGTTCACAAATAAGGAAATGTACTTAAGCCATCAAAAACAACTTATATATTCATCATCAGGAAAGAAAAGAGTCAAGATTTTACTTTCAATATTCACTGACAATTTTTTCTTCCATACTAAAACTACATAAAACCAATTCAGACTTTGTAAATTTTTCTCTCAATAAGCACCACTAGAGAAAAACAAGCAATGAGTCACTAGCAGTGGTTGGACTTTCAAAGCTCACTTTTCTTTTGCATTATAATCATTTTTAATATTTTGTTTTTAGTGCTTGCAGAACACTAGAATAAATAACACTAACTTTTTAAGTCATTAGCTGAGAATAAAACATTTGTTAAAACGTACAATTTTAATTTATGCCACTCTGTCTCACATTCTCACTGGTGTCTCTCCTTTGAAGGCCTTATCAAGCTGAGATCACTAAAACTGGTCATTTATGGACTCACAGGAGTTTGGGAAACCACTCAACAGGAGGCTGATTAGAGGAGAAATTGAGAATGCATCCTGTGCAGCCTGGGTTCCAGCCCTGAGCCTGCCACCGCCAGCTGTGTGTGATTTGGGACAAGCTGCCCCATCTCTCAATCCCTCAGCTGCAAAAAAGGAGACACTGATAACTACCCTCAAACACCTGCTATGAAGTAAAACATGAGGAAAGCATTTTAGTCTTTGGTCGGTGCCCATTCAGGGCGAATTTGGTCATTATGATGATGAGGATGGCTGTTAACAAATTAAGCCAGACCAAAAAGTAGAAATCATCATAAAGGAGAAACATTTTAAGTCAATGAGTTTTTCCTTTTGGATGGATTGCCGAATGTTCTATTGATTTTTTTTAATAAGCCAAGTATTGCACATTATTTATAGACTTCCAGGTTCATGAACAAGTCTCTAGAAAAAGAATTAGGCCTCTAACCTCTGAATACTAAGAAAGTTAAAAAAAAATAGGGGGGAGATTATACCTCAGTTGGGAAAGCACGTGTTTAGCATGCATGAGGTCCTCAGTTCAGTCCCCAGTAACTCCACTTAAAAACGTTTTTTGAAGAAATGGAGAATTAAAGCACAAAGATGGAGGACTACAGAATTCTTTTGCAGACTCAACTCAGATTAAAGTTGGGTAAAAAGGACACCCTTTTCTCAGAGTAAATCTTGAAAACTATCTAAACCGGATCTGAGCAATCTAGTCTTTTAACATTATTCATGAATTCATATTACCAAGTCTTAAAACTACCTGATAACCCACAGTGGTGATACTGATCATAATCACAATGCCAACACGGATCGAGCTCTGGCTAGGACTGCTCTGTTCTGACACCTCTGTCCCTGAGGCCTCACCAGGCTGAGATCATTAAATCCAGTCATTCATGAGCATCTCGTGTAAGTCCTCCATTTGTGCTTCTCACTCCCCCTTCACCAGGCCCTCTGAGGGAAGCAATGTTATCATCTTCCCCACCCGCAGATAAGGCCACTGAGGCACAGAGACTAAACCTGCTTCAGGTCATATCGGCATTAAAGGATGTCTGTATTTCTGCTGTTATGCTATTGACAAAAGAATCTGTGATATCAATTCAAGACAGACTGTTAAATAATCAAGTCTGTCTGGTCTTCACCTCAAAGAGCAGATACTATAAATTCCTGATGTAGGATGAGGCTGCCACCACAAACTGACTCAGTTTGAAATTATTATCCAAGATGAAGCAGCGGATACACATAAATATTCACGATTGTCAACTCTGCTCACAGGTCTGGGTCCTTCACTGCCTGACCGGGGGTGAAATCCCCACCCGTGTCAGGGAAGGAAGCGCGGCTCTTCCAGGTCTCACCCAGGCTTCACGGGCTATTTCCCCAGACAGAATATCCTCAACGATTAAAAAGCTCTCAAGATTTTTACACCATGCAAAACTAAAAGACATTTCTGCAGATGGAGCACTTTCTCAGGCTTAAACCTTTTTTGCCTACACTTAGCAAGGGGGAAAAAGAAACATGACTCTGCAAAGTCTCTGAGTCTCACCACTCACACGAGTAGAATGGCCTCAGCACAAGATGACTCTTCACATTGCAGGGTGAGAACAAAATAAAGCCGCCCCAACCACAGGCACTCCCAGAGACGGCGCTAAGCAGTCTTCTGCACACTCACGGTTGTGCAGCCCTCACCACCATCTATTTCCAGAACACTCCATCATCCCAAAAGAAACCCCCTGTCCACTAGTAGTCACTCCCCATCCCCCCTTCACCCAGCCCCTTGCAACCAACACCTGCTCTCTGCCTCTGCATGTACCTATTCTGGGCATTTCAGATCACTGAAATCAACAATATGTGGCCGTTTGTGTCTGTTTCCTTTCACTTAACATGCTGTTATCAAGGCTTGTCCATGTTGAAGTGGTATCAGCATCTTTTTCTTTTTTTTTTTTTTGAAAATGTTAAAGTGTATCAGAATGTGGTAAGTACTATCAAAAACAGTAGAATGGAGTATAAGGGGTGGGGATTCAAAGGGAAAAGGACAGGTTGAGCAGTCAGGGTGGAGTTCCAAGAACAGGTGGCCCTTTTCATCTTCCGCTTTTTTTTTCTTTTTTCATTTTTTTCATTCTTATATCTGAATAATATTCCACTACATGGAGATACTACATTTTGTTCATCAATTTAGCAGCTATATATGGATGAGGTCCGGAACAATATGTGTCAGAAGTGACCAACAGGGATGGCATTTAAGCAAAGGGCAAGATGTGCTTTTAAAAAAGGCCAACAAACAGAGGCACAAGGAAATTCAGGGCGTTTCTCAGAAAGTGCATGCTTGCTTCAGCAGGACTGCTGTGCAGGGCTGTGAAGGATTGTGACAGGATACATAGTGAGGGAGTCACCTGAGAAGATTCCCCACTGAAGGCAGCTCAGACAATTCTCCTCCCTCATCCAGTATTTTAGAGCCATTTTTCTAGGTATCCTCTTATTTCAAGTAACAGCACTTTAACTACACATCTGATCATCTGCATCAGATCACCTTACCTCCAAGCCACAGAAAGTCTTTCACTGTCTGGAACAGCTGCAGGACAAATGGTGATGGATGAGGGAGTCCTACAGCATCGCGGCCAAGTGATGTCCAGAAAGTGAAATGCACAGAAATGTCTCTCTGCTGGTGCATTACGTCTGCCACAAAATTGCCCCAAAATCATGCTGGCAGATCACTACTCAACCCTCTCACTACTAAAAAAAAAAAAAAAATAATAAAATAAAAAATGCTAAGAAGGCAAATTTAGGCTCTGCCATTGAAAACCAGCAACCATCACTGCCAGTATCTGAGCTGGAATGGTCCTGACATCGAAAAACACTTCATAGTTATTTTTCAAATATGAAAGGCATATATGTATTTCACATACATAATATTACTGTAGGATTTTTCTTTCCAAAATTTCCAGTCGCAACATTAGCACAAGAATGTTTATGTTTCAGTTTTTTAAAAAAAATCAATTATGTTCCAATTTCTTAATTTTGAGCCTTTTATTATTTTATAAAGAGAGCTATGCTGCATATTATAAACCAAGTGTTTGGATTCTGCAAACAAGACCTTTATGACCTCACTATTTCAAAGCAAGCTTTAGTGATACTTTGAGAGGTGGGGCCTGGGGCACTAACTAACAGCTCTTTAAATACTGACAAGGATGTGCTATTAAGTACTGCAAAGGCTCTAACTCCACATCAACTCAGAAACCAAAGAAATTACATCAAAGACTTACCTTATCACTTTTAAATATACCTATTCTTTTGAATATTAAATTTCTTTGAAGATAAGATTTTGTTTTTGAGGAAAACAGTAGCTGCATTCAATTTCCTCTCACCAAGAAAGCAATTTTTGTCAAGAATAAAAACCCCTATGGAAATCCAAAACACGGGGCATTTCTAGCTAAGTGAAAGTGCAGATCTCAACACACACATAAATCCTATCAGATCTCACTCAAACGAGCTCAACAAACTCCTGGGCTACCCTGGAAGTTAGCTCTTCTGTTCCAAATGTTGGATGAGCAAAGATCATCACAGAAGGCAGGGAAGGAGAGAAGAGGAAAGTCCACCTGGCGGCCTCAATCTGTTTTCTTCAAGCCACAAGGCGCCGCTAGGGCGGCCCCGCTAACAAGCTTTCCCCATAAGGAGATACTGCATCTACACTGCCCGTGCCGTCCCCAGGCAGCCCCGATGCCCCTCTACCACTGGTCATCTCCCAGCCTGTGAATTGTATTCTAATGACCCTCCCACTTGGTGGCACCCTCCCCTTGTTCCCAACTGCACACACACACACACAGCCAGAGCAGCCTTCCCAAAACCCAAATTGATTACATCACTCCCCTGCTTCAAGCCCTTCAGGGGTTCCCTAGTAGAGTTCTAGCACCACCACCGCCCCTGCCCCTAATTGCCCAGCCTCACTGCAGTACCCAGGTCCCCAGTGACCTCAGGGGCCCCGTGACCACCTGCTACTTCCCACTCGCCTCCAGGCTCATTTTCACTATATCTAAAGGAAGCCTTCCCTGCCTCCAGCCCCCGCACTTTTAGTTAGGTGCTCCTGTTGTGTTCCTAGAACATTCTACGCTGAGTCAACTTCTGACACTGCTAAGCTCCCAAGAGGCAAGTACTATTTGCTTACTACTGTGGGTCCATCCGTCTCCCCTACACACTCAGAAGAGAGCGTGCTATGAATAAATGAATGAAGGGGTGGGTCTCAAAGGGACAAACAGAGCTGCTATCGCCCGTCCTGACCACTTCTTTCTGTAGAACATCAGAAGCAAAGCCAGGAGTACCTGTCCTGAGGGTCAATTCCTGCTCACACCATTCACTGCCTCCTGTGTCAGTTCTAGTAAAATCCAAGCTCGTGTAAAGCCCTCCACCCCAGGCCCTCTCCAGTGTCCTCCCCAGCAGGGCACACTCCACCCTGCACTGCAAAGGGCACTCTCCACGAGTCCCCACCCACAAGCCACCAGGCCTCTGCCCGGCTGCTCCTGCAACCTGAGACACCATCTTGACTCCTCCTGGCTGGTTCGTACTCAGTCCTCACAACTGAATGTAGAGCCCATTTCTTCCCGGAAGTCCTCTCTGATAATGTCCTTTAGGTCTTGGCGGGGCTCCCTCTACAGCAGCACTGCATGGTGACCAACTAGGTGTTTGTCCGCTCCTTTGAGACCACGACCCCTTGGGGGCCACGTGGGAAGGAGTGAGAGATTACAAGAGGGGTGGGAGAAACAAAAAGCAAAAATCACAGCCCAAGTCCCAAATTCAAGGATTCTTTCTCAGAAAAAAGAATAAAATATTTCACACGTGTGCAAGTTGGCTACTATTTTTGTGGCTTGTGGACAGCAAGAGCCTGGTGTTCTAGTCCAAAACCCAGGTTACATGCAAAGAAATGTATATATTCATATCCAAAGGAAACCAGAGCTCCTCAACAACACTTTGCAGTTAGAATTGAAAGGAAATTTGATAAAGGCAATCACTCTATCTCTCTTCTTTCTTTTCTGGCATCATATAATTTTAGAAGTATTTGCGTGACTAAGAGATGGCTACAGCCCGTGATTCTGCACTGGAGTGTTTGGGGCTGAGGAAGCCCAGATTACATTCAGTGTGTAAGTGCAAACACACCAACACACTGACAGGCACCCTGGTGGTGGATCTGATGTTCCAAAGCAGGCAACCTTATGCTGTAAGAGAACTCTAAATAGAAAGTAAGTAATGCAATGATCTGTACTCAATTTCATTCTCTATATGGGCCATTAACTGATAGTATATCTTGTCTAATGAAAACCAAAAATGAATTGTCAAAGTCGATTATCTTCATCTGACCATTTTATGCTAAATTTGGATATCAAACCCTCACTCCATATAGAAAGCTCAGGCCTAAGCTGCAGCACAGTTACATCCTGTGGAATAAAGTCTATCAAGGGAGAACTGGAGAGCTTCCCTTCAGGAGCTGCTAATTCTGGTTTTGCACCTGTACGTCATTTGCAACCATGTCATCGTCAAAGGAGTAAGACCTAACCTCTGTGGGGCGTAAAGCACTGCAGTGCTTCTGAACCATCAAAGAACACTGAGCTTTGTGAAACAGTCCTGAGGCACTTAAATCACACTTTTTCTAAAAGGCTCCAAAACTGACCCACTTCACCATTCCACGTACAACAGGTAGGTAACGGAATTAGTAGAGAAATCACACCCTTGAAGTCTGACAAGGCCCTGCTTGAATCCTGCTACAAAATTTACTAGCTGCTAAACGGACCAATTCCTTAACCCCTCTGAGAAGGCTTCCCAATCCGCAAAAGGGGGCTGCCACCGCCCACCTGGGAGGCATAGATGTGAATGCAACGTGCAAGTAGGGCGGCCGACTGGTACCTGACATGGGGCCTGGCTAGTTTCCCTCCGCTGCCCTTCTCCCCCTTTAAACTTGCACTGTTCCCCCGGTAAGGATCAAGGCCCTGGAACAGACTGCCCGAATGTTCTGTGTATCCCTGGATACATGACTTACACTTAGGAGGCAAGGAAAATAAATGTCTCCTTCCCAGTCACTATCAATGTTCTTAAGATTCTGAGTTTTTTTTAACTCTATTTTGCAGGGAAACTATTCCAGAACTGTCCAAGCACCATTCTCTAGTTTGGCTCCTCTCCCAGCGCTCATCCCTTCTCACCTCAGATCCTCTTTCTGATTGCCTTCTGTTCATGGGAAATTGTCCCTAGGGTGGGGACTCACTAGGCCTCCCTCCCTCCCTCACAGGTGAGTGTGACTACCTTCTCCCAACTCCCACTCCAACTCTAGCTTCTGAGGATTCTCCCTTCCTGGACCCTGCAGCCTCAGCATCGTACCAAGACGCGCACTCGTGGCCACAACCCTCCCTTCAGATTTCTTTCTTGGTAGCCCTGCCCACCACCCGGCCCCTTAAGGATAAATGGCATTGCTCTGAAAATCCCAAACGCCACTGACTGACACACCAAAGATGCATGGTCTGGGCATTCCTCCAACCCAGGCACAGCCCTTCCCTCCCTCAGCCTCAGTCTGCACCTCTCGAGACGAGCTCATCCACCTACATGGCTGTGAACACCAGCTAAGAATGACGACTCCCAACGTGTATCTCTAGTCTGGCTCCTTCACCTGAGCCCCAGGCTCATAGAGCCGAGTGCCTCTTTGAAGTCCTAACTTGGATGAAAAATGGCATCTTAAAAATGCCTCATGTCCACCATTTACTCTGGAATTGGATTCCTGGCAGGTACCTCGCAGGCTCCCCATTTTAGTAACAGCCCCAGCACCCACCTAGGTGTTTGAATTCACATTCGATTTCCCCTGTTCCCTCCCCCTAGCCCTGCCCTGGAATCTGTCTTGTCATTTCCGTCGCTAAGCCCATCTCAAGTCTGGTTCTGCAGGGACCACGGCCAGAACCCCACAAGCTCACAGCATGGTGCAGTGTGTCACAATACTCCGAAGTGTGCTCCCTGGAGGGGGAGGCATCTCCTGGCACGGGTCACGTCAGAAGGCACTGGATTCTCACAAAGGGGGCCCAGGAGAAGTGACTCAATTTCTTCCGTGGTCTGAACTTTGAAGGGCCCGAGGTCTAGGGGAGCTCCTAATTAGCGGACACACTTGCCAGTGAGCAGATGAGGATTGAGGAAACTAGGCAAGGCTGTTCTCACTCCGACCCCTGGTCTCTCAGGAGCCACGTGAAAGGCCTGTGTCCAGGGCACAGCCCAGCCATCACAGATCCCAGCCTGCATATGCCAACTCGGACAGCCTAGACTCCTTCTACTTGTGACACTTATTTCTATTCTGTTCCCTCTGAGAATGTGATGGACTCTTTCAGAAAGTCTGGCCTGTCTCATGTGAGACCAAGTCAGTGAAGTATAAAGTGTCCACATTTGAACCAGAGCATGAAAGGAGAAACAAGGTCTCATGGCCAGCATGACGGTGGTGGCCAATCCCTTCCTTCGGGTGAGATGAATGAGCTTAAGGGGTGAAAATGCAAGGTCCTAGGTCGGTCAAAGCATCTCCCTTCACGGCTGACTGGGGTGTTGGAGTCTCACTACCGCAAACTAGATGACACGGCCGTCAGTGGTGGAGGTCAGCTGCAACAGACAGAGTCAGCTATTTACTGCCAACATGGGTTAAAAATAAAGGCTAGTGCAGGGAGGCCTGCACAGTTGCTTAAACAAACCACAGACCTGGCTCTGAATGCCCACTGGCTGAAGCAGAGAGGAAGCTACGGTCCCCGTTAGCGGTCCCTGTGTCCACCAGATCCAAGTGAGCCAGCTACTTAGGAGAAGGCCATATTGTCCTAATACTCAGAGAAACCAGCGTCATTAAGGGAACAAAAGAGTGACATGGATTTTAGACCCACTTCTGCCCCTTTATGAAGGCAAAATAAAGTAAATGGCATGGGGATGGCAAAAGCAAAAGATAATTGCTTCCTCCATCAGCACCCCTTGTGTGCTGCTCACTGCCCCCAGCTGGCTACGTCCTCCCCAGTGACCGCCGGCCAGAAAGCGCCGTCAGGTTCGTTACACAGCGATGGTCAGGAACCGCGTGGGAGTAAAAGCCAGAATCAAGCAAGGTACTGCAGACTTTGACTTTCCAAGTGAAAATACCCATGAAATACATCCATCAAAGCCACCTAAATCAATTCGCATCTCACTTCCTCAAAACAAACAAACAAGCAAAATTCATAATGTCTCATTTGTCACCAATAAAAGGAGGATCAAACAGGCTCCTCCAATCAAGGATTTTAACAGGTATCGAACACCAGTGCATGATGTGTTAACAAAGCAAAAATTCCAACACATTAGAAAATAATAAGATGTCTAGGATAATAAATGGATCAAGGCAGCTGTTAAGTTTTTGCTTTTTAAAGTGATGGAGGCAGCACAAAGTGAAATATAGGTATTTCCGGTGTAGGTTGTGCACAACCCACCTTTTCAGACCCAACAGCATGCTCACAGGGTGGTACGAGAGGAAAGGGAAAAGAGGAACAAGCAAAAGTTAGAAATACACAACAACCAAAATAACTTTGACAGCATGAATATAAGAATTTACGTGAGTGTGATGAGGTCAGAGACGCGGGGACAGTGAGACCCACCCTTACCTCCTGCTCCGGGGAAGCCAGGGGCCTGAGGGGAACGACACTGCCGTGGGGACCCCAACATCGTCAGCGCCCCAAACCAAAACTCCACCTACATGTGCCTAGACAGCTTTAGATCGACAATACTTGGTCGCAATTCAGGCTGGACAGTTTTACTCACTCCCACCAAGAGTAGCAGGAGAGAATTAGGCTCTGCTCCTGCAGCAAAGCATTGTTTTAAAAGCTGGGTGACTATGGAATAAAAGCAACAATGGAGTAAAAGTGACGGGAGGAGAACCTGTTTGACCGGAGCTCACTGGCTGCGTTATCTCACTGACGTTCAGATGCTGGCTGAGCGCTTCTGGTACCAGAACAGACAGATCCAACAGGAGGGAGGTTTAATGCGCTGCTGTATTTTGATGCCCAGAGCTGTGCCTGGTAGACGAGGTTCTGGGTAAACAGTGGTGACGGTATCAATCACTATGCACTGAGCACAATATCCTGAAACTAGCCCCTCCGCCAAATCCCGAGGACAGACTTCAAAAGGCACAAACAAGCTGCCAATCTCCGGTGGGTCCACAGACTCATAGCCAAACAGTCACTGAGCAAAAATGTCACCAGTGCCTCCTATGACAAAAGAGGAGGCACTGGCCAGGGGGATGGAGCAGGGCTCCAGTCTTCCACCGCTCACCCACCAGTCTGTCCAGGGGGAGAAGGTGGTCCCTGCTGACTCTGAAGCGCTGTGTGCACGTGCAGCCCCACCTTAGTGCATCACCGATGTACCTCTTTCGCCTAACGCCTGGGGGCTCAGCAGGAGGTGACAGGTGAGGTGAACAGAGCCAGCCTGGTAGTGGCCTGGTACTGGCAGCCGTGCCCCCAGCAGTGCCCAGGACCCTAAACGTGACACCTCATCTCCAAGGAGCAGAAGGGAGCTTAAGTGTGTAGATCACAGAGCCCTGCGAGGACAAGTACACATCATGGCCACAACATGTCTTGCCATTTCCTTAAGCCATAGAGGCATTTCCGGGGAGGAACTGAAAATTCATCCAGAGCCCGCCAGGCACCACACGCAGGTGGGACTCGGGTCCCCTGTGCCTTTCACTCTCAGGGCTGGCCGGGACTTTCTTTTTCTTAGTTGTCTGGTGTATTACCCTCTAACTTACCAAAACCCAGAAAGTATGGTCTGACCTTAGGTAAGTCCAAGAATTATGGAACCTCTGCTCCACAGCGGGCCCGGTAGCATGTGCCAGGACCACCAACCGTTACCTATGAGACTGCCTTGAATGCTCTCCAGCGCGGGGAGAGCAGACTCATTGCCCGAGGCCCGAGGCTGGGGGAAACAGCTTCCTTCGCTCTCCCCAGCAAAGGTGGACCACCTCTCAGCAAAGGCATCTTGCCCTCTTCTGCCCGAGGGACAGCACGATGGCCACACATGGAAGCAGAACAGAGGGTGGCAGAGGGGGGCAGATGGCCCAGAAGAGCTCACCTGCAATTCCGGGGCAAAGTGGGGCCACTGACCTAATCACAGGGACAAAGTGAGGACGAACCTTTCCATACTCTGTCCCATACTCCATGACATGCCTTCCCCTGTGTAAGGAGCTCCTTCGGAAATCCCTGGCGGTGTTTCTGATGTCCTAACCTGGCATGGTGGCTGTCGAGCAGGAAGAACAGCCTGGGAGGCAGGAGACACGGGCTCCATCCCCAGCTCAGCCATTGCCTCGATCTGCTGCGTCTTGGGATTCAGCCCCTCACCTATACATCAAATGGACAAGACTGTCCCAGGACAATGGGAATGCAGTGAGAGTCACACAAAGAAAGTTTTCCAATTGCCACATTTAAAAAAGAAGAAAAACAAATACTTTAAAGTGATTCTAAGAACAGATCTAATTTAATATAATATGTATTATACTATCATTTTGACATGTAGTAAATATAGAAATTATCAAGATAGTTTACATTCTTTTTTCTAGACAAGTCTCAGTGTCTGATGTCAATTTGACCTTCTGCACATCTCAGCTTAGACCGGCCTCCTCCCCAGCACTCCCAGCCTCTTTGGCTGTGGCTACCCTATTGGACAGCAACTCCAGGTCCCACCAGGGGTCTTCGTTGGAAAGGGGGAGTAAGTATCCAAACTAACCCTAAATGGGTCTCACTGAACTAAAGATGAATTCATTTTTAAAAGTTTGAAAACAGTCAGGCTGCATCTCCCTCCCCCCCCTTGGCTGCAAGACATCTCCCCTTCTTGCTGATCCCTTTCTGGATGTAGGAAAGCAACCCAGGCACACAGCCAGGGCGGCTGGGACTCCACGTAGGCTTACCTGCTGTCTGTGTCCAATCCCACCAAGTCCCTCTTCTCAAATGGGATGCAGAGGAGGGGGATCTTGTCCCCAAAATTGTTGGTGGCCCTCTCCAGATGCTCGGACTCGAGCACGATGAAGAGCGACTCGATAAAGTCCTTGATCCTCTTCTCCACCGTCCCACAGTCCTCATAGCTGGGGTACAAGGCCACATCAGTGCGCAGCTGCTCAGCGAGCTCGCCCTTCAGCACAAAGACGAAGAGCCATGAATCTTTCTGTGTGTTGACACACAGCTCCTCTGCACAGGGAGCTCCTCGATCTGCAGCCAGTCCTTGGCCAAGGTGTCAGTGGGACTGGAGGTCAACCCACTCATTCTTGTGTGGGTAGTGGTACCTGTAGTGGATACAGAATGACTGCTGGAAGCCACAGAGCCTGACCTGGCTCACTGAGGAGATCTGTTCATAGATGCATAAGAGATTCTCCTCCAAGATGATCCCCACGTGCTGGACCACCATGGGGAGACTCTGGTGGTCCTCAGCACACTGCACGTAGTCAGCAATGCTCATGTTGCAGGCCCTGCCAAGAGGGGAGAGGAGACTGAGGTACATGCTGTGCTGTGGGCTGCAGGCCCCTCTGGGATGCGGTGACCTGTGTGTACCAGCCAGAAGGCAAGGGAGGCCCAAGCAAACCTGGGTGTATAGTCTGTCCTCAGAGTCTGCACATGGCTACCGTAGCTAGGATCACATTATCCTGCTCTTGGTCTAGGCTTCCAGCCCCTGCAGAAAAGGGTAATTTCTTGTTTTCTGTTTCCAACATCTAGCCAGGCCCTGATGCTCAAAAATGCTGAATAAATGAATGAACAAAGGAACTCCTTCTCCACCCCTCAGCAGAATATAATGAAAAGAACCATAGTGGGATCGAAAGATCTGGATTTCAACTCCAATTTACTTGAACTCCTATTCTGCAAAATAATGCATAAGAAAACTCGCCCTGGGGAGGAGGGTACAGTTCAGTGGTAGAGCACATACTTAGCATGCACGAGGTCCTGCGTTCAATCCCAAATATCTCCATTAAAGGAATGAAACAAAAAATAAACTTAATTACTCCCAAAAAATTAATTAAAAATTAAAAAGAAAAAACATTGCAATTAACACAATATTGTTAACTTGACTATACTTCAATTAAAAACAAAACAAATCAAAACAAAACAAAACAAAAATCTTGCCTTACAAGAATATATCTAGATCAAGGCAGATTACAAATGCAAAATGCCTAGGTTACCACCTGCATAAAAACGGGGGAATGTACAAATTTACTAATCCCTCCTTTATGAGCTGTATTTCCTTTGGGAGGTTTTATGATCTCTGAGAGTTAATTTTCACAGATGAAAAAAGAAAACATTAGCTGATTCTCAGTACTGCTGAAGAATTAGATAACCGTATGAAAGCATCTGACCAACAGAGGGTACTCAATAAATGTTTGTTGAATAAATGAATAAACAAGCAAGTGAATGCTGCTCCCTGCCACAATCATAATGGTACTGTCTGGAAATCCCAAGCCCATGTCCCACCCGACTCTACACTAAACATGTGGGTGACGTGGGCACGTCTATGTGCTTCTCTAAACTGCAGCTTAATCACAAATAGAAATGAGGTTAATAACACAAACCTCAAAGGGTTAGTGAGTCAATAATGAATTGTACCCCAACCTTGCAAGATGGAACCATTAAGGAAAATTGGGCAAAGAGTACATATGCTGTCTCCATATCAGCTCTTACAACTGCATGGGAATCTTCATTACATCTCAAAATAAAAAGCCTAATTTTTTAAAGAGGCTATTGAGATTAAATGAGCTCCACTGTCTTAAATAAGGAACACACAGTACAAGTAGGACAATGCACAGCACATGAGATACACTCAGTAAACATTCCCACTGAACCTACTGGTCCCTCCAACTCCAGAGCACAAGGATGGGTCCTCATGGTCAGAGGCCACTGCACCTGAAGTTAACAAAGCTAATGGTCCCCACTTCCAAGAGACCCTGCCACCACCCTAGGTCTAATTTTGTATTTGTAACTTTGTTTTCTTTTTCTTAAATAGGAACCCCCAATTGCATAGCCTTCAGGTCACCAAAACCTGACCATGGAAATCATGACAGCAGCCCTCCCCAGTGAAACAATAAAATTAAAAGCCATATCCACAAGAAGTCTGTGTAATTTTAATGGCAGGAACTTCATCCTGGACTGAGAGGAAGAGGACTGAGGAGGAGGGGGCAATCTGGGGCACACAGATCCAGGGGCCACCTATCCCATGATGGAATTTAGTCTCAACCCTCACCCTCCAGGAACTTCAAAAGACACATCAACAGCATGCTATGGACAAGGTTTTTTTTTTTTAAAGAAATCCCTGACCCTCTAACAGGTCATGTTTCTACTGAGAAACTAATGACTAATGTGTATATTGTTTCATGAAAACCCTAAAATAATAACATTCAAACTTGGCACATGAAGAAACAGAGGAAAAGAGAGGTTTATCACATTGTGCAAGATTAGAGAGAGGCCACGTCAGAGGCTGTATTTAAATCCAAGCCCCTGCTCCAGTTCTCACACTAGAAAGTTTGACATACTGTACCCCTCCTGCCCCCTCCCTGCAATAAATCTGAAGTCTTTTCTGCACCACTTGGAAAGAACCAAAATCACATCAACTTTCCACAAAGAACTGTGTCACCCCTTTGAGGACGTATCAAAATCTGAAGAGTTGGGGTTGGAGGAGAGATTTGAGTTCTCAGTTTCTCAAAAGGAGACATGGGTTTAAAAGAAACCAAAAAGCACTTATCTAGTCCAAGCTCTCACTTTGCAGAGAAGGAAATGGAGCCTCAGAAGAGATGAGGAAAGGGACTTATTAACAAATATTGCCTCATTGTAGCGCCAAGCCAGCCCTGAGCGCTGCTTGGGGTTGGATCTGGGAGGCCCAGAGAAAGAGTGTTAGAAAATAGGAAGGAGAAAAACTATATAAAGTCCTGTCTGTACACCGCCATACCATGAAGTTCCATCAAATGATCCACTACAGGTGCAGCCAACATTAAGGTGGGCTAAACGTAGGTTACAGAAACCCAGAAGTCTAAATTATACTGAAAATTCCAAACTTTACTATTTTTTTTTCCAGTTCAAGCATGAGCTCAGCGGGAGCTCCGTGCCAGGCACTACACGAGGCCTGGAGTTCTCCCAAATACAGATCTCTATGACCATGTGTGCAAACCACATGCAGGCCCACCAGAAGAAAAACACCTACAGATAAGATGGAATTAATGAAAGTGAAGGCAGCCAACCAGCATATATTACTAGCAAAAAGGATGCTGCTAGAAATAATCATGGACATAGCAAACTGTGGTCAGCAGGTGGGAAAGGGGGGAGGGACAGATTAGGAGTTTAGGATTAACAGATACACATAACTATATATAAAGTAAATAAATGACAAGGACCTACTGTATAACACAGGGAACTATATTCAATTTCTTGTAATGAGTTGTACTAAAAACACTCTGAAAAGTATATGTGTACATATGCATAAATATAACTGAATCACTGCTGTACTCCTGAAACTAACATTGTAAATTGACTACACTTCAATAAAAAAATAAGAATTTAAGAAATAAATAAATAAATAAAAATAAAAGCAACACCATTAAAAAAATTAAAATAACTCTGTAATCTCCTTAGCTGTAGGAGGGGAGAACAATAGTTGCAAGCACCAAGTCCACTGGATAACTCCAGGACTGGCTGTCACTCTTTCTGACCATCAGGGAGGCACTTGGCTTCACTGAGGTTAGTTTTCTCTTCTGTAAAGGCTACAGTCACAACTAATGATGTATATAATCTCATCATTCACAGACCCAACAATTAGTAAGGACTTCCCATGGATCACGCTCTACAGAGATAAATGATAGAGTCCCAGATATACTCATGGATAGAAAAAGTTTATGTCATAAAGCCATTAATTCTCCCCATTCTAATCTATAGATTCAATGCAATTCTGATTAGAATTCCCCCCAGATTTTTCATGGAATGTAACTAATTAATTTATGCTCAGGAACAGCCAAGAATCTTCTTTAGAACTGGGGAGTGTTGGATGGGTCATTCATTTCCACTGCTCTTTTTGAAGCAATGAAAACATTCTGGAATAATGATGGTTGCACCACTGTGAATATGCTAAATGCTGCCGAATTGTACCATTTAAATGGGTGGACTTCATGGTGTGTGAACAAAATTGCAATGAAACTGTTATATGAAAAAACATTTCCTGACAACTATTTTTCCCTCTATACTAGTAGTATGCCCCACAATTTAAGAAAAATAAAAAACCAAAACCAAACAAAAATTTTCCAAGAGATCTTTAAGACTGCAATATTCTTGGGTCTCCAATGCCTCTGGTGGTGCTGCTCCTGTTAACACACACTAGTTGAGATGGACAAGTAAGGGACTGTGACTATCTTTTTAAAATTGACAGTCATATGTTTCACCCTAGGAGGGGAAAGGATGGAGGATGTCTCATCCCTCATGCCCTCAGCTCATTTTTAACTGAACCAAGCCCTGCTTTCAACACTGTAATACCTCTCACTATAAAAACACATGACATTGGAGTTTAGAAGCAAGATGGAGGAGTGGAAGAATGCTCGTAGCTCACTCTCTCCAACAAATACACCAAAACTCACATCTACGGACCCACTCAGCCAACCAGAGCACCTGCTGAATGCAGACAGAACATCGCCTTCTTCAAAAGACAAAGAAGCAAAAAAATCTGTTTTATTCCTGCATAGGCTTTAGGTAGATAAATAAATACACTCCTTAAGGACCGCAATAGATAACTGATAATCCTTAAGTCACAGTACCAGAGAGATAGGAGAAGTATGAAGAAGCAGAGGAACCACTCCCAATTAAAAAGCAAGAGAAATCCCTTGAAAGCACAATCAAGGAAATAGACATTGATGGCCTACTCGATCAAGATTTCAAAGAAAGGAGTGATCAAAGTACTGAAGGAACTAAAAGAGATAGTGTTTAGAGATACAAAATATGTCAAAAATGAAATAGAAGGTATAAAGAAGAAACAAGTAGAACTGGTAAACTCATTGGCTGAAATGAGAAGTGATCTAAAAGCTGTACATAGCAGGCTAGATAATGCAGAGGAATAAATTAGTGACCTAGAAGACAGGACAACAGAAACCACCCAATCAGAACAGCTGAGAGAAAAACAAATAAAAAACAATGAAAACAATAAAGGGACATATGAGATAATACAAAGCACGCTAATCTATGCATAATAGAGTTTCTAGAAGAGGAAGAAATAGCAAACGGGATTGAAAAGGTATTTGAAGAAATCATGACTGAAAACTTCCCAAACCTAAAGAAGGAATCAGATATCCAAGTACAGGAGGCTCAGAGGGTCCAAAACAGGAAGAACCCAAACAGACTCACACCAAGACACATCCTAATTAAGATGGCCAGAATCAAGGTTAAAGAAATGATCCTAAAGGCAGCAAGAGAAAAAACAAAAGTGAGTTATAAGGGAACCCCCATAAGGCTCTCAGTTGATTTCTCTACACAAACACTACAGGCCAGAAGGGAGTGGCGAGATATATTCAAAGTCCTGAATGAAAAAATATGCAGCCTAGTATACTCTATCCAGCAAGGCTACCCTTTAGAATAGAAGGAGCGATAAAGAACTTCACAGACGAGCAAAAACTAAGAGTTTAACAACACTAAACCCATGCTAAAAGAAATATTGACAGGTCTACTCTAGAAAAGAAGCAAGATGCTACAAAAATGAGAAACTCATAACTGGAAAGGAGATGACTGCCATGAATTACAAATAGAATAAATAAAAAATTGTAAAAGAAGACATCTAAATCATTAAGAGTGGGAGAGGGAAGCAAGAAAACATACAGTATTTTGTTTTTCTTTCTTCTTTAAAAAAAAATGTGTTCTTGGTAGGATGGGTTTGAGCTAATATTACTATCTGTTTAGTAAAAACATTTACAGTAATAGGTTAATAGACTTACAAAAAAGGGTAACCACAAGCCAAAAGCTTACAAGTGAGTCAAACAAACTAAATGAAATCCAAGATAATACATAGGAAACTTATCAAATCACAAAAGGAAGAAGAAAAGAACAGAGAAAATACCAAATCAAATGCAAAAATAAGTTGAAAATGGCAATAAATACTCATCTATCATTAATTACTGTAAATGTTAATGGGCTAAATGCTCCAGTCAAAAGACGTAGAGTGGCAGACTGGATAATAAAGCAAGAACCTTCAATATACTGCATATAAGAGGCACACTTTTGGGAGAAGGACACATATAGATTAAGAGTTAAAGGATGGAAAGTATATTCCATGCAAATGGAAAAGCCAAAAAAGCAGGTGTTGCAGTACTGATTTCAGACAACATAGACTTTAAAACAAAGGCCATAAAGAAAGATAAAAAGGACATATTATAATGATTAAAGGAGTAATACAAGATGAGGATATTACAATCATTAATATATATACACCCAACATAGGAGTACCTAAGTATGTGAAACAAATACTAACAGAGATAAAGGAGGAAATTGATGGGAATACAATCATTGTTGGACTATTTTAACACCACATTAACATCACTAGACAGATCTTCCAGACAGAAAATTAAGAAGGCAACAGAGAAATTAAATGATACAATAGAAAAATTAGACTTGGTGGGTATTTTCAGAGCATTGCACTCCCCAAAAATAGGATATACATTCTTTTCAAGTTCACATGGAACATTTTCTAGGATTCATCATGTAATTGGGCACAAAAGAAACCTCAACAATTTTAAGAAGATAGAAATTATCTCAAGCATCTTTACTGACCACAATGCCATGAAACTAGAAATCAACTACAGAGAAACAAAGAAGAAAAAAAGGAAAACATGGAAATTAAACAACATGCTATTAAAAAACCAATGGGTCAATGAGGAAATCAAAGTTGAAATTAAAAGATACCTTGAGACAAATGAAAATGAAAACGCAACCACACAAAACTTATGGGATGCAGCAATCTCAATGCTAAGAGGGAAATTTACAGCAATACAGGCCTATCTCAAAAAAGAAGAACAATCTCAAATAAACAATATAATCCACCAGCTAAAAGAACTAGAAAAAGAAGACCAAAAGCACCCAAAAGTCAGCAGAAGGAAGGAAATAATAAAACTCAGGGAGGAAATAAATAAAATAGAGATTAAAAAATAGAAAAAAATCAATCAAACCAAAGGCTGGTTTTTTGAAAGAGTAAATAAAATCGACAAACCTCTGGCCAAACTCACAAAGAAGAAAAAAGAGAGAGCACAAATAAGCAAAATAAGAAAGGAAAATGGAGAAATTACAACCAATAAACATGTAAATACAGAATATCATATGAGAATATTATGAAAAACTGTATGGTACCAAAATGGTTAACCTACAGGAGATGGATAAGTTTCTGGAAACATACAGTCCACCAAGATTGAATCAAAAGAGACTAACCACTTGAACAAACTGATCACTAGAAATGAAATTGAATTAGCAATAAAAAACCTCCCTACAAATAAATGTCCAGGACCGGACAGCTTCACAATGGAATTCTACCAAACATACAAAGAGGAACTAATACCAGTCCTTCTCAAACTCTTTCAGAAGTCTGAAAAAGAGGGAGTATTCCCAAACTCATTCTATAAAGCCACCATCACCCTGATAACAAAACCAGGCAATGCCACCACCAAAAAAATAGAATTACATACCATAATCACTGATTAACATAGATGCAAAAATCCATACCAAAATACTAGCAAATAGAATCCAACAGCACATTAAAAAGAGTACACATCATGATCAAGTGGGGTTCATCCCAGGGACACAAGGATGGTTCAGCATACACAAATCAATCAATGTAATACATCACATCAACAAAAGAAAGGAGGAAAAAAAACATGATCTTCTCAATAGATGCAGAAAAAGCTTTTGATAAAATTCAACACCTATTTGTGATAAAAACTCTCACCATTGTGGGTATAGAGGGAACATATCTCAACATAATAAAAGCTACAGCCACCATAGTACTCAACGGTGAAAAGCCCAAAATCTTCCCACTAAAATCTGGGACAAGACAAGGTTGGCCACTATCACCACTCTTATTCAATATAGTCTTGGAATTCCTAGCCACAGCAATCAGGCAAGAGAGAGAAGTAAAAGGGACCCAGATTGGAAAAGAAGAGGTAAAAGTGTCACTATACGCATACAACATGATACCACATATAGAAAATCCTAAAATGTCCACACAAAAACTACTAGAAATAATCAAAGAATTCAGCAAGGTAGCAGGTTACAAGATTAACATTCAAAAATCAGTTGCATTTCTTTACACTAATGGTGAATCAACAGAAAAAGAAAGTAAAGAAACAATTCCCTTTAAAATGGCACCCAAAGTAAAAAACTATCAGGAGGAAATCTAACTAAGGAGGTGAAAGACTTATACATGGAAAAGTATACAAACACTGATTAAGGAAATTAAAGAAGACTAAAAAATGGAAAAAATATCCCATGTTCGTGGAGTAGAAGAATCAATATTGTTAAAATGGTCACCCTGCTCAAAGCAATCTACAGATTTAATGCAATCCCTATCAAATTACCCAGGACATATTTCACAGAACTACAACAAATCATAATAAAATTTATATGGAAGCACAAAAGACCTAGAATTGATAAAGCATTACTGAAGAAAAAGAAAGAAGCTGGAGAACTAACCCTCCCAGATTTCAGACAATACTATAGAGTTACAGTAATCAAAATAGCATGATATCAGTACAAAAACAGACATATGAACCAATGGAACAGAATAGAGAGCCCAGAAATGAACCTACAAACTTTTCATTAACTAATCTTTGACAAAGGAGGCAAGAACATATAATGAAACAAAGACAGGCTCTTCAGCAAATGGTGTTGGGAAAACTGGACAGCAGCATGTAAATCACTGAAGCTAGAACACTCCCTTACACCATACACAAAAATAAACTCAAAATGGATCAAAGATTTAAACATAAGACAAGATACAGTAAACCTCCTAGAAGAAAAGATAAGCAGAGCATTATCTCTCATACATCTCAAAATGTTCTCCTAGGGCAGTCTACCCAAGCAATAGAAATAAAACAAGAATAAACAAATGGGACCTAAGTAAACTTACAAGCTCTTGCACAGCAAGGGAAACCATAAGCAAAACAAAACAACAACCTACAGAATGGGAGAAAAGTTAGCAAAAGATGAAACTGACAAAGGCTTGATCTCCAGAACATATAAGCAGCTCATACGACTTAATATGAAAAAAACAAACAATCCCATCCAAAAATGGGCAGAAGACCTAAACAAGCAATTATCCAAAGAAGAAATACAAATGATCAATAGGCACATAAAAATGCTCAATATCACTAATTATCAGAGATTTGCAAATCAAAACTGCAGTGAGGTATCACCTCACACCAGTCAGTATGGCTATCATTCAAAAGTCAACAAATGACAAATGCTGGAGAGGCTGTGGAGAAAAAGGAACCCTCTTACACTGCTGGTGGGAATACAGTTTGGTGTAGCCACTGTGGAAAACAGTATGGAGATTTCTCAAAAGACTAGGAACTGACATACCATACGACCCAGGAATCCCATTCTTGGGTATATATCCAGAAGGAACCTGACATCAAAAAGACACCTGCACCCCAATGTTCACAGCAGCACTCTTTACAATAGCCAAGACATGGAAACAGCATAAATGTCCATAGAAAGATGACCGGACAAAGAAGATGTGATATACCTATACAATGGAGTACTATTCAGACATGAAAATGACAATATAATGCCATTTGCAGCAACATGGATGTCCCTGGATAATGTCATTCTAAATGAAGTAAGCCAGAAAGAGAAAGAAAAATACCATATGTTGCTCATATGTGGAACCTTAAAAAAAAAAATCAAATAAACTTAAATGTAAAATAGAAACAGTCTCACAGACATAGAATACAAACTTGTCATTGCCAGGGGAGAGGAGGGTGGGAAGGGACAAACTGGGAGTTCAAATTTTGTACATACTGACAGGTATATATAGAATAGATAAACAAGTTTATACTGCATATCACATACAAGGTAGCTCGTGGTGAAAAAAGATGTGACAATGAATAAGTGTATGATTGAAAAATTGTGCTCTACATTTAAAATTGACACAACATTGTAAACTGAGTATAACTCAATAAAAAACAATAAAAAGAATATTAAAAAAAATAAAACACTTGTCCTGGGGTCCCCTACTACACCCAATGCCAGAACCCTAGGCTGGGGAGCCTGATGCTGGGCTTATAATTCCCACTCCTGTTGGAGGTTTGTTGTGACTTATTCTTCACCTTGTGTGTTGCCCACAGTGAGGGATATGGGGTCCACCTATATCATGAGAATGCCCCTCCTACCATCCTGCTGTGGTTCTGTCTCTGTGTTTCCACTGAAGATCTTGTTTTGCTAGGATCCAGTCTTTTTTTTTTTTTTTGATGCTTGTTTAGCAGTCAGTTGTGGTTTCACTGTAGTCGTGAGGAGAGGCAAATAGTGGAAGCCTATCAGCTGGCTTTCAGCAGAGTCACTGCAGGCCAGAAGGAACAGCCATGATATATTTAAAGTACTCAAAGGAAAAAACCTGGAATCTAGGCCACCTACTCAGCAAAGTTATTAATCAGAATTGAAAGAGAATTAAAAAGCATCTCAGATGAGCAAAAACTAAGAGTTCATCATTCCTAAACTGACGTTACAAGAAGTATTAAAAAGTTTTCATTATATGAAAAAGAACAAGAAGTAAGAACTTATGTGAAGGGGGAAATCCCACTTTAAAGGCAAAAATGGAGCAATGGCTGTGAATCAAACACTTAAACAAGCTACTACAAATACTAAAAGACAAAATTTGTAAAAACTATACTTACAATAAACACTTATAGGATGCATATGAAGATGTAAAAAATACAATCAAAAAAGGAGTGTAGAGGGAGAAAAAGAGCAGATCTTTTTTGATCTTATATAACTTTAAATGACAATCACTTTAAAACAATCAGATATTGTAACAAAGCAACTTATATGAACCTCATGGTGTCCATAAATCAAAAACCTACATTAGATATGCAAAAACAAGTGAGAAGCACAAATATAACAATAAAGAAAATCAACTACCCATAAGGAAAGAGTATGAAAGAAGGAGGACAGAGAAGAACTACAAAAACATGTAGCAAGGTGGCAGGATACAACATTAACATGCACCAGTCAGTTGCATTTTTTACACTAACAATGAAATAGTAAGAAAAGAAAGTAAAGAAGCAATCCCCTTTAAAATCACAGCCAATAAATGATAAAATACTTATGAATAAATCTGACCAAGCAGGTGAAAGATTTATACATGGAGAACTACAAAATACTGATTAAAGAAATTAAAGATGACTTAAAGAAATGGAAAGAAATACTATGCTCTTGGATTGGAAGAAACAATATTGTTAAAATGGCCATAATGTTCAAGGCAATCTATGGATTTAATGCAATCCCTATCAAGTTACCCAGGACATTTTTCACAGAACTAGAACAAATAATCCTAATTCCTATGGACTCATAAAGACCCAAAATTGCCAAATCAATATTGAAGAAAAAGAATAAAGCTGGAGGAATGACCTTCCACAACTTCAGATGAATCTACAGAGATACAATAATCAAAACAGTGTGGTACTGGCATGAAACCAGACATATAGGTCAATGGAACAGAACACAGAGCCCAGAAATAAACACAGACCTACAGTAAATTAGTCTTCAGCACAGGAGGCAAGCACACACACTGCAGTAAAGACAGTCTCTTCTGCAAATGCTGCAGGGAAAACTGGACAGCTGCATGCAAATCAATGATGTTAGGACACTCCCCCACACCACACACAAAAACAAATTCAAAATGGCTTAAAGACTTAAATATAAGACAAGACACTACAAGCCTCTTAGAAGTAAACATAAGCAAACCATTCTCTCACATATTTCTCAGCAATGTTCTCCTAGGGCAGTCTACTCAAGCAATGCAAATAAAAGCAAAAAATAGACAAACGGGACCCAACTGAACTTACAGGCTTTTGCACAGCAAATGAATCCTTAAGCAAACAAAACGGCAACCTACGGGATGGGAGAAAATATCTGCCAATGATGCAACTGACAAAGGCCTAATTTCCTGAGTATATACACAGCTCACACAAGTTCATAACACAAAACAAGCAACCCAATCCAAAAATGGACAGAAGATATAAACAAGCATTTCTCCAATGAAAACATAAGGCCAATGGGCACATGAAAAAATGCTCAATACTTCTCATTATCAGAGAAATGCAAATCAACACTACAATGAGTTATAACCTCACACCAGTTAGAATGGCCATCATGAATGAGAAATGCTGGAGTGGTTGTGGAGAAAAAGGAAGCCTCCTACACTGTCACTGGGAAATGTAGTTTGGTATAGCCATTATGGAAAAAAGTATGGAAATCCCTCAAAAAACTAAAAATAGACTTACCCTATGAATCAGCAATCCCACTTCTGGGTATATATCCGGAGGGAACTCCAATTCGAAAAGGGACCTGTACCCTAATATTCACAGCAACACTATATACAACAGGCAAGACATAGAAGCATCCTATAATGTAGCAACAGATGACAGGATAAAGAAATTGTGGTATATTTATGCATTGGAATACTACTCTGCCATTAAAAAGGATGAAATAATGCTATTTGCAGCAAGGTGGATGGACCCAGAGAATATTGTTCTAAGTGAAGCAAACCAAAAGGAGAAAGAAAAATACCACATGATATCACTCCACATGATAACATCTGGAATCTTAAAGAAAAAGAAGAAAGAAACAAGGTCACTGAATTCATCTACAATACAGAAACAGACTCGTACACATAGTTAACAATCTCATGGTTACCAGGGAAAGAGGGTGGGAAGGGATAAATTTGGGAGTTTGAGACTTACAAATGTTAGCCACTATAAATGAAAATAGATTTTAAAAAAAAGTTTATTCTCTATAGCACAGAAACTTACATTCAATATCTGGTAATAACCTATACTGGAAAAGCCGCTACTGCCACCACCTGAGGGAGCAAGAGAAGAAAGGAGAGTTAGTTACCCTGGGCTAGAGCCCGGTCCTCCACAAGTCCTTGCCCGCTGTTGACGCTGACCTAGACAGCAATGCACCCTGCTCCCAGGAGTGGGCTAGCATGAATATTTGTCTCCGAACCCGGGGCAGCAGAGGCCGCCACGATAACAGGCCCTGGAGGAGATGGGAGCAAGTCCACCTGCTCCCCCTGAGGACAGGCACCCCTCCTCTCAGCCGCCGCCCACTGACTGCACCGCACCAGCCTCCAGGGAGAAGGCCATGGTCTGAGGGCCGGTTGGAGATGTTCCGGGGCCACACCCACTTTCACAAACCCGGGAATAAGAGTCAGGGAAGACGAGGGGTTCAGGGACTACTAAGGACCGGGGACATCACCACTAACCAGGTGGTGGCCTCAGACCCTCCTCAGGGTCCTAATGGGCCTCGTGGCCCTGGACTCAATTAAGAACCCCTACCCGTGTGCCTCCCCAACTGCGCAGCTCAGACCGCACTCGCCGGCTTCGTGCCCCATCCAGATCCCCTTCACCTCCCAGGCGGCGGCAGCGGAGGAGACTGTAAGCGTTGGCCCAGACTCCAGGCCGTGCTCCTTTTCAGGGATCTGCTCCAGGAACACCCGGCTCCCACCTGGCTGCCACACGCTCTGCGCGGGTTCCGCTGTCCGCGAGTCTGTGTGTTTGCACATGCGCGCCCCTCCCCATCAAGCCGGCATCGGGGACTTTTGGCTGGGGCTCCTGCTGTACCGGAAGTGGTACCTGGGGCCAGGAGGACCTGGGTGGGGCCCTGCGGTGGGACGGTGGGCTAGGAACTCACCCTTCTGCAGGCCCACTCTCCTGCGGGCCTACCCTCCTGCCTGCTACACCGCTGACCGCCATTCCCCAGATCTCCATCCCCAGTGCCCCCGTACCGCCACGAATGGGGTCCTGGCACTCAAAACCACGACCGCCCTGGGCCGGGCCACAGCCCCAGCCCCACTCCCCTTGCTAGCCTCTCCCTTCCCAATACTATCCTCCCATCCTGGACAGGCCCAGTCACCCACCAGACCCCGAAGATGGGGCTCCTCCTCACACCGAGGCCCCTGCCACATACTCCATCCTTCTAGATCCTAACTTATGGCCCCTACACCCCAACTTCACCCTTCATGCCTCACCACAGGACCTCCAACATCCCGAAGTGGTCCCCCTCACCCCTCAAAAGGGTCAGTTCCTTCTGAGCGGCCTGTCACCTCTCAGCCTGTACCCTCTTCACTGCGGGTTCCCCCCTCACTCCTAGTGCACCCCTACCTGGAGATGACTCTCTCACCACTCACCCCGTGGTTGGGGTTTGGTAGTCCGGATTCCAGTCCCCATGGTGACTGCCACCAGCGAGGTTTCCGGCCTAGTGTGCACATGCATAGCTAGTGTCTGAAGCTACAGGGCGAGGTGGGCGAGATGGAGGCAGGTACAATTCCCGCCCTGGTGTCCTGAACCCTGCGCACTGTGCCTCATCTGAGTCCAAGTGTCAGGGTGATTTCTGGCTGCCCGCAACTGGCCTGTGGATCTGGGGTGGTTGATGGTCCTGATGGTGATCCAGACCCCTAGGGCAGAAGCACTGGGAAAGCAGACCTGCAGGGATTTGGGAGTTTGGAAGGTGCAGCTAAGCCCAGAGATGGAGAACAGGCAGTTGGCTGTGTGCACAGGGCTGAGTGCATGGCCTGGGCTCAGCCCATGTGGGTGCAGGGAACTTGTTCATTCACACTGGGCCAAAGGGAATAGGGATGGGAGCTTTTAAAGTGTTCATGTTAGGAAGCTAAGGTTGGAGAACAAAGCAGGCAGCTTCGCTGGCCAGGCCACCTTGGAACCCACCATGTTGCTGGTCCCTTGCATCAGGGGAGACTGACCGTTGACTGGCCTATGAGATGTCCCTTGCCATGGTATGGTTTACAGGCAATTGAAGGGACTTTGACTGCAATTTTAATCACCAATAATTGTTACTTTCTCTGCAGGAGATCAAGTCCAAAGTCATGGTGAACCTGGAAGGACTCTTGCCTGAACCCCAGCCTGGGGCAGAGGAGGACCCACCTGTAAACATCCTCTTACCTCTCACCAAAAGGCACTGTAATAGAAAAGAACAGATATGAATCCATATTAGATCTGTTCCTTTTCCTTTAAACCTGTCTTCTGTTATCTAGGCTTATTCTTGCTTTCTCTGCACCTTTTGTAAAACAATGTTGCCTTTAGCCTGAAATATGCATGAGAGCCTATTCTCAACGCTCTGACCTTTAAGGATATTAACACTTTTGCCCTCCTATAAAGATAACTAGTTGCAGGATAGAACATAACCTTTGCTTTCTTTGAGGTTTACAAGGATACCATGATCCGACCCACGTGGACCGCTGCAAAGGATTCCAAGAACAAAGAAATCCTACACGAAGAAGTTTGCAGCAACGAACCACAGCCCCTCCCCTTTTCAATAGAAAAGGAACCTGAAGTCTGACATGGGGAAGATGGTTCTCCAACGTAGTCTACCATTTCCTTGGTCTATAGCTGTCCACGTGGGTCAGGTCATGGTGCTCCTGCAAAGCCTCTAACAAAACAAGTTATTATCTATTCGGCAACTTATTGTCTTTATATTAGTGCAAAAGTGTTAATATGCTTAAAGGTCAGAGCCTTGAGAACAAGCTCTTTCATTTACCAGACAGGCTAAAGGCAACATTGTTTTACAAAAGGTGCAGAGCCAGCAAGACTAAGCCTAGAAGACAGGGTACAGGGTTAAAGACAAAAGAACAGATCTAATATGGAGTCAGATTTGTTCTTTTCTATTAGAGTAACATCTAGTTATATGTTTTAAGTTTACAAGAATAAAGTTTAGCCTTTTCCCATTTAAAATTCTGCAATTCAGGAGCATTAAGTGCACTCATAATGCTGTGAGACCAACACCACTGTTTGGTTTCAGACTATTTCCTTCCTCAAAGTAAAAACTTGTATTCAAAGCACGGCCCACATCCCCCCTCCCCCAGCCCGTGAAAAACCCCAATCCCCTTTCTCTTTCTATGTCTTTACCTATCCTAGATGTTCCCTGTTAATGAAATCATATAAAAGGTGGGCTTTTTGTGTGTACCCACATACCTTAAGGGGACTGGTGATTTTTTTGTGTGTGTTTACATGAATTAGCATGTTTGTATTTTGAAAGGAAAAATCCAGATGAATTAAAAATGATATGTACAAAATAAAGCCCTTTTAATAACTGTGCAGCATCTGGGGTAGGCACTGCTGTTCTAATTATGAAACAAGAGCCAAAAGGGAGATGCTTAGCTCTTCCTGTTGTGAAACAAATCAAACAAAACCAAAAAACAAACAAAGGCCAAGAAAGACAGCTGGAAAGCCAAACCACAATGTGGAAAAAGCTTTCCTCATGACCCAAGGTCAGAGAAAGATTTCATATCCCTGTGGGCCAAAAACCTCATGAAACCCAGTGTTCTAAAAAGAAACAGAACACACACAGGCAGTTCCAATGAGAGGCAGTGCAGGTGGCCAGTGTGCTCGAGATGCTCAACCTCTCAGTTGAGGACACAGGCAGACGGACACACTGTGGAGGCAGCACTGGTCACCATAGCACTGGCAGGTCTTTAGCCTGGTGACAACGTGAGGAGGCAGAGGCCCCAGCAGGTCTCCTGGAGGGAAGAGCGAACAGACGCTCCTCTCCGGGGGAACAGTGTGCAGGACTCATCAAAGGGCCACAGGTGCATCCCTTCCCCAGTGGTACTGATCCTTAGAGCTGATCCCACCAAAGTGTTTGCACAACTTTCAAAGATTTTTTTTTTCTTCAGTAACATGAATACCACATAATATGTCATCAAGGCATTTTCAGAAGTGATCTGTCCTGGGTCCTAACAATACACACACATGATACACACATATACACGTAAAAATATGCACACATACATACAGGAAAGAAACAGACAGGCTGAAACACAGAGAGGCAGAGGGAGAGAGAGAAACAGAGAGAGACAAAACAGACAGAGATGCACTGAAAGACATAGAAAGAATGAACACTGGAGCTAGGAATGTGTGGAAGTCATGCACGTTTTCACAAGTCAGTCTACATGTCAGAACCTGGTCCCAATGTCCATCTACCGTGCAGGGGAGCGTGTGGGGATCACACAAGGACGTGTGACCAGAAGGCAAATAAGCAGGGAGACACTGTGGGGCAGCTCACTCTAGAAGCCCAGATGAGACACTGAGCCTGAATCTGAACATGACAGAATGACTTAGGAGGTTGTATGCCAGAGTGGACAATTTCAGAATTGTATTTAATTTAAACCTGGGGACAGGGAGCTGGGAAGCAGGCGGCAAGAAAGTTGTCTTTTCCCATTCCTCAGGGCAGACCCCAGCCTGTGTAGAGTGTGCTCTGCGCTCTGCCAACCTTGTGTGGTGTCCTTCATTTGCTAGGTCTGTGCACGAGCTCCCTGTGATCCCAGCCCATGGGGGTGACATATGCAGTGGGCATTTATGTGTTTATAGACATATGGCTTACCTAGGAATCAGGGGCCTGAATGATGCCCTCTGCAGTGTTGGGGGACTGGGGAGACCCTGAAAGTCATGTGGCATGTCCAGGGTGTCAGCACTGCTGACTGGGGAGCCGGGTCTGAACCCAGCTGTGTCCTCAGAGGTGTGTCCAGAGCTGATGCCCTGGCTGCATCCAGGTCTCCCCAGGACTAAGGGCTGAGCTGAGTTGGTGTCACTGTGTGTGGACATGGCATGGGGTGGGAAGTGAGCCATCGGGAGCCCAGAAATGCCCTTGGGGAGCTTTGTGTAAGGAGGAAGCTTGGGGGAGGGGACCCCAGGAAGTGACCTCACAATAGAGCTCAACAGAACTTGGAACCTAGTTCCAAGTTCCAAGACACCGACTCTGTAGAAGAGCCCCCTACTCAGCTCACTTGGTTGGTACTCAGCGCAACTCAGAGATGTTCTGCGCATCCCAACACCCGAGGCGCGGCCTGTGGAATGCTTGCAACAAGGGACTGTATCATCGGTGCTGACACTGGGTGAATCTTCACCCCAGGAGCCTCTGGCTTTTTGGCCAGAGGGACACAAAGGTAACACAGGGAGCCCCAGGGCAGGCTTGCCGAGGCCGTGCGACCACTCAGATCCCACCTGGGTAGCCCCACAGCCCTTTCCTGGCTGGTGCAGATGGGGCCGTCATGTTGGGGTGGGAGGGTCCTGCCTCAAGCAAGAGCAGGCTGAGGAAGAGTCAGAGGCCTGTGAGGCCGGTCACATCCACAGCCCTGGTCCAAGATGACTGGCTGGGATGTGGAGAGCCAGGGCAGGGCCCTGCTGCCCAAGGTGGAACCCATGCCCTCTGGGTGTGTCTCTTCCCTCCCGGGTGACTGTCTGAGTTGACCAAGGTACTAGTCTGATATGGCAGCAGACGGTCGAGTGGGCAGAAGCAGGGGTGGTCCTGGGCGGGCAGGGCTCTGAGACCTCCGGGCCAGGGTGGCTGCTGGTCATTGTCACTGCCACTGCAGAGCCAGACACCACAGGAGCTGGTGGACAAGGACACCCATTCCACATCCCCGAGTGAGGGGCTGGTGTGCCACACTTCTGACGGCCAGCACAGGCTCTGGGTGGATCTGGACATGGAGGTGTCCCCACTACCATGGCCCATACGTGAACAGGGCAGTCCTCCTGCCTAGACAACACCCAGGCCTCTCACCAGGTTCATGCCTGGGGCTGACGGGCAGCTCAGCACACCGGCTTCGGCCTGGAGCACCGTGCCCTCCTCTCTATGAGTCAGGTGGAGGACCAGGAGCCCACAGAGGCCTAGCCCGAAAGTGAGAAGGGCAGGGCTGGGTGAATGTGTGTAGGTGAGGGAGGGCCGAGGGCTGGGCTACACAGGGAGGTGTCCCCAGAGGCTGCTGTTGGGACCAGAGAAAAGACTGGCCTCAGACCATCTGTCTGGAAGAATTCAGTCACAGAACACATCCTGTGGGCATTTCCTGGATAAGACCAGTCTGAAAAGCTCTGGGAAGATTTCTGTTCTCGAAAAGGCACATGGAAAGGGAGGCACGTGGGTAAATTGTTTTTCTGTCACAGCTTGAGCATTTCCACAAGACTCAAAGCTCTCTCCAAGTCTAACAGTTACAGATCCAGAGCAGGCGGGGTAGAGGAAGATGCCAGAGACCAAACAAAGGATGATCTGGACCTACCAGGAGACCCCAAGCTCCGGCTTGCAGCTCCTACTGCTCCTCCAGAACCTAAACCTGGAATGCTGGGCAACGGAGAACCAGTTCAGGCGTCACCACCCCCTAGGGCTGAGCACCCTCTGCCCCCAGCCACACCTTCTTCTCCAAATTCCCACGGTCAATCCCCTCCCCCACCCAAAGTTGACTTCCTTTCCCCTGGAGTTGTTTTCATTTGCTTTTTCTTTAGTTTCCTTTGTTTCTTTCACATCTTCTATGATATCCTTTATTTTTATGTTTTTAGTTTCTTGCAATAAAATATAGACGTTTTCCCTTTTGAATTGTGCAATTCAGGAGGATTAGGCGCATTCACAATGCTGTGCGACCATCACTACTATCTAGTTTCTCACTATGTCTTTCCTCAAAGTAAAACCCTGGATCCAAAGCACATACTCTGCTTCCTTCCTCCCCAGTCCCTGAGAACCCCAAGTCCTCTTCTTCTCTGCCTGTTTTTACCTCTCCTGGATATTACCTATGAATGAAACCATATGAAAGGTGGCTTTTTCTGCCAGCCCACATGGTTTAAGTGGGGGATGGTGAATTTTTTTTTGTTTTCACTTGAAATAGCACTTTTCATTTTGCCTCCCCCCAGGAGCTTCCTAAGAACATACCCGAAACAGGCTCACACACACATTTTTGTCTGAGGATCTGCTTCATGGGGAGCTCAGCCTGAGACAATCCCTACAGATCTTATCACAGCACTCACGTATTAACGCTGGCTTTTTGCTTTCTTCTATATGTGTGATCTCATTGATGAAGTCACAAGTGATTTTAGGGAAGGAACTACACTTATTGCATCATCAGTTTTCCTCATCGTCTCCTGAGCAGCACAGAATTTTATGTAGGACGGGGAGTGTGAGTCAACTTTTCAGTGCCAAAGTTTCCCATTATGTTGCAAGTTTTCATTTCTACCACCTGGAGTTTAGGAAACTCACGAGTTTACTGAAATGCATGTAAAATATGTAAATACTATTCATATAAGGTATGTCATTATTGGAGCCCAAGCTCCTGGTTTTGGATGTACATCATTTTTGTACATATCCACCAAAGGGGAGGTCAGCTGGGAGAAGACAACCTGTACTTTCAGGAGTCAATGACTGAACATAACGTGCAGGCTTATCCTTTTGAAGTGGAAGATTGAAGGGTATCTGGCTGTTATTTATAGCAGTTCACAATGTCACTGAGTCAGAGGGACCTTGGGACAATCTGGTGTCTGACCTTCTACTATCCAGTTGGTAATTTGCAAAGAGGTCAATATAGTCTTAACATTTCAAGTAAGAACGTGAAAACACCTTGGTAAACCAGATGAGGAAATAACCAAGTGGAAAAGGGTCTCCCATCAGATTCTATGCCCATTTTCCTGGATACTCTGTGTGTTAAGATCTTTGTGCTTTGGCGATGGATTACCTGGGCCCCACCACCATCATTGGTAATTAGTATTAGAAAAGTCACTCCTCTTCCAACCTCAGCTTCCTTATCTGTCAAATAGGGAAACAGTAAAGGCACCAACTTCATAAATGGCTTGTGAGTAAATGAAGTAATTGAGTATTTTGCCCAGTATGGTCTTGGGCACCTCCAACCCCCACTGTCATCATTATCACAGCAGGGACTCTCAGTATGTGCATAGGAAGTGGGGTGTGAGCTACTGGATTGGTTTCCATCTCCCCTGAGGCCTGCCTTGGGGGCAGCATCTGCTTCCTCAGGTTCAAGGGATGCAATTCTCCTGGTTAGCTTACTCCCAGGAGGCTTGCGTGGTGAGGTAAGAGGTCTGGGGGTTTGGCAGTGACAGAGGCAGGTGTATGGGACCTGCCCAGTATACTCTGCTCTGGTCATCTTGCTCCTATCTCCCACTCAGACAAGCCTGGAGTCTGAGAATACAATTCTTCAACTTCTTGCTTATGAAAATGCTAAGGAGGTCTGCAAAAAGGCTATTGGTCCTTTTAAAAGGAAGGCTCCATTGACTGAATATATAAAATTGTGCCAGAGTGTGGGAACAGAAAGTTTTAAGGCCAATATTATGTTGCAAGCCATGGCAGGATTGAAATTAGGAAAAACTTTTCAAGGCAAATGTTTTAATTGTGGAAAAATTGGTCATACAAAAAAGGAATGAAGAAATACAAACCAAAAGGCTGCACCAGAAAATTTTATGAGAAATAAAAAGGAAAAATCTCCTGGAGTCTGTCCAAGATGTGAAAAAGGAAATCACTGGGCAAATCAATGTAGGTCTGTGTTGCATAAGGATGGGACAATGCTTCAGGAAATCTTCAAAAGGGGCTTGTTCCCAGCCCCGTGACAAAAGGGAGCGTTTCCTGTACATGCCAGCGCGAACAAAGATTACAGCACACGCGAACAAAGATTACAGCACAATGTCATGGAATTATCCCCAGCAACCGCAGGGAGTGCCTCCATCAATATCCCCTGTTTAAATTCACTTATTCTTATGCCAGTAGAGGAACCATCATTAATAGAAACAGAAATGTATGGACCTCTTCCTCCTGGAACTGTGGGCCTGTTATTAGGAAGATCGAGTTTAACTTCTCAAGGTGTCCGTGTTCATACTGGGGTGACAGACAGTGACTATACAGGAGAAATTAAGGTTATGATGTCATCTACAAAGCCATGAAAAGCAGAAAAAGGAAATAAACTGCTCAGCTGCCACTACTGCCATACTACACTGCAGGTGACGGCAACAATGTGCGAGGAAACGAAGGGTTTGGAAGGATAGGAAAGGTGGGAGTGTTTTTAAACAAAAAGATTCTGATTCACATCCTGTCTATAATGTGAAAATACAAGAAAAATCTTTCAGAGGCTTAATTGATTCTGGAGCGGATATTTCTATCATTAATCCTGCTCACTGCCAAGTCGATGGCCAACACAGCCAGCAAATATTGATGATGTGGGTCTCGGGAGAACCCAGGGAATAAAATGTAGCAGTCTGATCCTTGATTGTCGAGGCCCTGATGATCACACAGCTAAGACACAACTTTATATTGCTGACTTGCTGATAAATCTATGGGAGAAAGACTTATTAAAACAATGGAAAGCTAAAATTTACATTCCTCTCCCAATCTAGTCAAATAAGCCAAGCAATGATGGCACATCAAGGCTACCTGCCTGCTATAGGATTGGGGAAAAACAATCAAGGAATGTTAAGCCCAAAAGAGCCTGAAATAAATAAAAACAAAATATATCCCATGTTCCTGGATTGGAAGAATCAATATTGTTAAAATGGTTCACACTGCCCAAGGCAATCTACAGATTTAATGCAATCCTTATCAAATTACCCAGGACATATTTCACAGAACTCCAATAAATCATAATAAAATTTATATGGAACCACAAAAGACCTAGAATTGACAAAGCATCACTGAAGAAAAAGAAAGAAGCTGGAGGAACAACCCTCTGAGGCTTCAGAGAATACTATAGAGCTACAGTAATCAAAACAGCATGGTATTGGTATAAAAACAGACATATGGACCAATGGAAAAGAATAGAGAGCCCAGAAATGAACCCACACACTTTTTATTAACTAATGTTTAACAACGGAGGCAAGAACGTACAATGGAACAAAAAAAGCCTCTTTGGCAAATGGTGTTGGGAATACTGGACAACAGCATGTACAGTAATGAAGCTAGAACACTCCCTTACACCATACACAAAAATAATCTCAAAATGGATCAAAGACTTAAACATAAGACAAGATACAATAAACCTTCTAGAAGAAAACCTAGGCAATGCATTGTCTGACATACATCTGAAAAATGTTCTCCGAGGGCAGTCTAACCAAGCAATAAAAATAAAAGCAAGAAGAAACAAATGGGACCTAATTAAACGTACAAGCTTCTGCACAGCAAAGGAAAGCATAAACAAAACAAAATGAAAACCTACGGAATGGGAGAAACTTTTTGCAATGATGAAACCGACAAAGGCTTGATCTCCAGAATTTATAAGCAGCTCATACTGCTTAATATAAAAAAAAAAAAATGGAAAAATCGGCAGAAGACATAAACAAACAATTCTCCAAGGAAGAAACACAAATGATCAATAGACACATGAAGAAATGCTCAATTTCACTAATTATCAGAGAAATGCAAATCAAAACTACAAAGAGGTATCACCTCACACCAGTCAGTATGGCTATCATTCAAAAGTCCACAAATGACAAATGTTGGAGAGGCTGTGGAGAAAAGGGAATCCTCCTACACTGCTGGTGGGAATGCAGATTTGTGTGGCCAGTGTGGAAAACAATATTGAGTTTCCTCAAAAGACTAGGAATTGACTTACCATATGAGCCAGGAATCCCACTTCTGAGCATATATCCAGAAGGAACCCTACTTTGAAAAGACACTTGCACCCCAATGTTCATCGCAGCACTATTTACAATAGCCCAGACAGGGAAACAGCCTAAATGCCCATCAACATATGAGTGGATAAAGAAGATGTGGTATATTTATACAATGGAATATTATTCAGCCATAAATATGACAACATAATGCCATTTTCAGAAATATGGATGTTCCTGGAGAATGTCATTCTAAGCGAAGTAATCCAGAAAGAGACAGAAAAATACCATATGAGATCACTCATATGTGGAATCTAAAAAGAAAAGAAAAGGACAAATGAATGTAAATACAAAACAGAAACAGACTCATAAACAAAGAATGCAAATTCTGGTTGCCAGGGAGGAGGGGGGTGGGAAGGGATAGACGGGGAGTTTGAAATTTGTAGATACTGACAGGTATATATAGAATAGATAAACAAGAACATACTGTATCGCACAGGGAATTATATACAAGATCTTGTGGTAGCTCACAGTGAAAGACAATGTGACAATGAATATATGCATGTTCATGTATAACTGAAAAATTGTGCTCTACACTGGAATTCGACACAACATTGTAAATGACTATAACTCAGTAAAATAAAATTTAAAACAAAGAAAGAAGAATCAGATAACTAAATGCTTATCTAGCACACACTGAATTCTGCTTCGGGGAAGGGAGTGGTATTCAGCATTTAATCTGAAATTGTAAATACTCCTGAATATAAACAAAAGACATAGGCTCATGGAAACTCATATTAGTAGTGGAAAGAATCCAGTTAAGCCTCTTCATTTTACAGGAGGGGAGACTGAGACCCGGCACCTGTCCTTCTGGCAATCAGCAGCAAAGCTCTCCTAGTCCTCAGGTCTTGTACTATATCAAAAACCAACAGATCTGTACTAGTCCTATATGCATAAAAGTCACTTCTGCATTTTTCCAACAGTAGGTAATCTAAGTGTATTGCAAAATACTTCCCAAAGAGTCATGAAATCACACCAGTTTGCTGAAATACTAAAATATTTAATTACATATTAAAACAGCTTGAACTTTATTCTATTTAAAAAGTGACATGTCAAATCAATGTTTTGATATTTTAAAACCTATTAAGAGTACAGAAAAAAAATCAAAATTTTCTTCAATCACAGAAGAGATAAGGTTATTCCCTGAAACTATTTAATGTTGATTTTTCTAAATTAGTGGTTCTGGTCAGATTCCTTCAAATTTAAAAGTTCTAGTGGATGGTTACGTGGCAATAAGAATTCTGAGTTGTAAAAATACACATTCTATGTAAATAATCTTCAAGGTTGTCTGCTTAAGACACTTTAACTAGTCCCTATCTTACTAGAACAACATTAATTTCATGAAAAATTCATACTGCACTAATCAAGTCTGTCTGGTCTTCCTCATAAATTCCTGATGTAGGATAAGGCTGCCGCCACAAACTGCCTCAGCTTGAAATTAGCACCCAAGGTGAAGCAGCGTATGCACATATGTATTCATGATGTCACCTCCGTTCACAGGTCTGGGCCCTTTACTGCCTGAACGGGGGTGAAGTCACCACCCGTGGCAGTGAGGGAAGTGCGGCTCTTCCTGGTCTCACCTGGGCTTCACTGACTGTTTCCCCCACAGACTGTCTTCAATGATTAAAAAGCTCTCATAGTTTTTACACCATGCAAAAATAAATAAAGACATTTCTGCAGACAGAGCCCATTCTCAGACTTAAACCTTTTTCACGTACACTCAGCAAGAGGGAAAAAGAAACATGACTCTGCAAAATCTCTGAGCCTCACTGCTCATATGAGTAGAACGGCTTCAGCACATGAGGACTCTTCACATTGCAAAGTGACAACAAAACAAAGCCACCCACAACAACAGGTACTCCAGAGGGAGCAGAGGACCGGGGGCTTACAAAGCTGGAATCTCCTCCCAGAGACAGCAGAGAGGACGGCAAGGGATAAACACAGTGGTGGGGGGAACACTGACGGGAAGGACCTCAGATCAGAATCAAGCCCAGGAAAGGGGGAACAGAGACATCTAGACCTGATCTCCTCTATCACATCTCAGGCTGCCTCTTCCCTCTCTAGTAGCTGAGACCCCACTGAAACCACTAGAACAGTCTGAGGAAGAATGATGAACCTATCTTCAAGAACCATCAGATTCATTGGGTACAGAGATTGCACCCAGGTTCAGACCGCGCGGCTTCAGTGGTGGTTTATCAATATTCTCTGCACCACTTGTTGGTGGTGGGGGATGGAATAAATCAGGGAGAAGGAAATTTAAGGCATTTCCTCATCTAATACACATCTACTACCAGAGGATTTCTCCTTGGAGGGAATAATCCATAAAAAGAATAAATAAAAACTCATGGATCAAAAATCACCTGGCAGCTCTGTGTCCCACCTGTATCTCCGCATTCTGTTATTACCTTTGCTACCTGTGTGATATGACAGCTATGTCCTGAACCTTTTAAGGCAATTTCATTCATGAGGGGCCCAAAGGGTCAGAGTCATTCAGCGATCATTTGCAGGTCATCTCCTGAAAAAAAATTCTTTGCTGTCTGCAGCTGCTAATGAACATAACCAGATCTAACTTCACTCAGTAAGAGAAATTCGTCAGCCAGGAAAAAAAGCAGCAGCCCCCAGGCCCTGAATCAGCTGTTAAAACTGACATCTGGGATTAACATCAGCAAATACACGGGATGAAAAGAACCCAGAATTTCAAGGTCGATCTACCATGAAATGTTATGTATCTGTTCCAGAAATCCACCAATGACTAATTCATTATTATCATTCAATAAGACTCAATAAGATTGATGCATATTCAGTAAAATCAGAAGAAAATGTCTCATGTGTAGGATTCTTGACGCAACGGATTTTATACTTTATTTAAACATTAGTCAAGCTTAACTCAGAGGGGACAATAACAAATTACTCCTGCTTGCTGAAGGACTGCCAACGAACCCAGGACAGAGGCACGGGCAGAGCTTACCTGGGAGGTGTCTGTTGGCTGCCTCGGCAGGAAGTGAGCTGCCCTGGAACCTCTGAGCCCCAGCTTGGCAACCAGTCTCAGCAGGATAGTGACAGATGACACAGGCCGAACATAGCCCCTCAGGGTCAGCTGGGCGTTAAAATGAAAGTACAATGAACAAAATTACGGCCCATCCTCATCTCAGACTGCAGTGACTAACAATGATTTGGACAGTCTGATTACGTGGAAATGCCAATTTCCCCCCCAAAGATCAAACCCACAGATCTCTGGTTTTGTTACAAACAGGAACATGCCACCTTTTCTGCTCTGCACGCCCGTGTCAAGGCTGGCAACACGGAAGAATCTCACGATGCTCAGGGTTCCATTGAGGGACTGAGCCCACACGTGAAACAGGCCATCCAGTCCTTCATTTAACCAAGAATCTAATGTGTGCTCTGTGGCAGGCTCTGGGCCAGATGCTGGCACTGCAGAGAGATGGATTGAGCAGGAAGGACCCCGAAATGAAAGTGTTTTAAAATAATACCACCTGAAGCAGGACCAGAATACCTTTCCACCACCTTCACCCTAAATTCATCTGACCCACCTGGAATAAATATCTAACTGGCCTGCCTCCTTCTCAAAGGCGGCCACAGTTAGTAGCTATAGCCTTTTGCTCTCCTCTCACTGGCAGTTCCACCCTGAGAACCTTACACAGCCACACGCCTGACAAGCTGGGCTACAGTCTTCATCTGTATTCTTTAGCTCTGTAGGCCTCCAACTTTTTGGTCTTAGATATCTCTGACACTCTGAAAAATCACTGAGGATCTCAAAGAGTGCTTTTGTGTGTGTGTGCAGGTTATACCTACAGATACTTACCATATTCAAAAGTAAAACTACGGGAGAGGGATATGGCTCAGGGATAGAGCACATGCTTAGCATGCAAGAGGTCCTGGGTTCAATCCTCAGTACCTCCATTAAAAAAAAATGAAGAAAAATAGAGAAGGATTTAAAACTTTATGTATTCATTCCTATTAAAATAATAAGCCCATTAAATGTTAAATTTTTATGAAGGATAACTGTTTTCCAAAACAAAACGCCAGAAGAGTGGCATCATTTTACAGTTCTACAAATTTCCTTACCGTCTTGCTCAACACAAGTGAGCCGGGTCCCCACAAGCACTTCTGCCCTCTGTCTGCTGTGGTGTCGCACGTCGTGGAGCCCCCGGGAAGCTCCAATGTACATTTCCAATGGACTGAAGTTGAGAGGCCAAGAACACAGGACACCGTTCTCTGTAGGAAGCTGACAGCCCGTCACCACCATGTGGGCCAGGGGCCCGGATGGGTTCTCACCCTGGAGAAGTGCCCGATCTGACAGCTACCCTCCAGCCATCAGTCATGAGGATTTACAGACTTCTCTTTCAATACAACATACTCAAGCTCCCATCATTTCCTTTTCTCATTCAGCTTAATTATTTTTACATGTTTTCTCTTTTCTTTTGCATTGATTTCTTCTCTTTCCCACTTTTATTTCTCTCTACTCTTTAAGAAGCCAAATTAGGAAATGTAAGTCCATTCAAGAACCTGTTCTACTTTGTGTGTACTACAGCTCGTTGTTAAACTTCTATCAGAGAATTTTGTTACTTCACTCTGACCCGTATTTATCCTAAGTGGCTGGCAGGCCATCTGAGCTGACAGCTTCTTCCAGGAAAGAGCCCCATTTTAATCCTTACTCCCAGAGCATTAATAACAAGCATTTAGGGAACATCTACAAAATGCTAGATGATGGAAACACATGGATCGTTCCTCCCGCTCCCACCTTCAGGAGACAGTCCCTGCAGGAGAAAACCATGTCACAAGCATCTCAAGCACAGAGGGAGACTGACAGACCCCACTGCGGGGCAGGCCCAGGATAGGCTGTCCTTTGACTGAGTTTTTTTTTTCCAGTGTTTTATAATTGAGATATAATTCACATATAATAAAACTCACCCACATAAAGGGGTAAGATTCAGCAGCTTTCTGTATATTCACGGTTGTGCAACCCTTACCATCATCTATTTCCAGAACACTCCATCACCCCAAAAGAAATCCCCTGTCCATTAGCAGCCACTCCCCATCCCCCTGTCCAGCCAACCCCTCGCAAGCATAATCTGCCCTCTGCCTCCACATGTGCCTATTCTGGACATTTCAGATCACTGAAAACAATATATTGCCTTTTGTGTCTGGCTCCTTTTACTTAACATGTTGTTATTAATGGTCATCCATTTCAAAGTGGTATTAGCATCTTATTATTTTTTCAAAGGTTATAGTTTATTAGAAGGTGGTAAGTACTATCAAATAGAGAGGAGTATAAGGGGTGGGGTTTCAAAGGGAAAAGGGCGGGTTGACCCGTCAGGATGGACTTCCCAGAGCAGGTGGCCTTTTTCACTTTTTTATTCATTCTTATGTCTGAATAATATTCCACTACATGGAGATATTGTATTCTGTTCATCCACTCAGCAGCTACAATTGGGCAAGGTCTGGAAGAATGAGTGTAAGAGGTTCCTAACAAGAATTTCATTTGAAGCAAAGGGCAAGTTGTGCTTTAAAGAAGCCAACACACAGAGACACAAGGAAATTCAGCGTGTTTCTGAGCAAAGGGCATGCTTGCTTCGGCAGGACTACCGTGAAGGGCTGGGGTGGATATTGGCAGGTATCACGGTGAGGGAGTCACCTGAGAAGACTCCCCACTGCAAGCAGCTCAGCCAATTCTCCTCCATCATCCTGTATTTCTAGAGCTGTGTTTCAAGATTTTCTCTTATTTCAAGTAACAGCACTTTAACTACATATCTGATCATCTGCATCAGACCACCTTACCTCCAAGCCACAGAAAGTCATTCACTGACCTGAGCAGCTCCAGGAAAAATGGTGATGGACCAGGTAGTCCTAAAGAATCCCAGCCTGCAGGCACAAACCCCCTCGTGTTTCCGCATGCGCCCTGTGATGTCCAGAAAGTAAAATGCACAGAAATGTCTCACTGCTGGTGCACGACGTCTGCCCCAAAATTGCCCCGAAAGTATACTGGCAAAACACTACTCAACACTCTCACTACAAAAAAGAAAAAAAAAAAAAGCAAAGAAGGCAAATTTAGACTCTACAGTTGAAAACCAGCAACCATCACTGCCAGTATCTGAGCTGGAATGATCCTGACTTCAAAAAACATTGCATAGTTATTTTTCAAATGTGATAGGCATATAAGTATTTCATGTAGATGATATTACAGAAAGATTTTTCTTTTCAAAATTTCCAGTCTCAACATTAGCACAAGAATGTTTATGTTTCAGGTTTAATATCTATCTTCTACTTTCTTAACTTTTAACATATTATTTTATAAAAAGAGCTATGTTATATATTATAAACCAACTGTTTGTATTCTGCAAACAAGACCTTAACAAATTCACAATTTCAGAGCAAGCTTTAATGATGCTTTGAGAGCTGGGGCCTGGGGGGCTCACTAACAGCTCTTTAAATACTGACAAGGATGTGCTATTAAGTAATGCAAAGGCTCTAATTCCATGTCAATTCTGAAACCAAAGAAACTACACTGAAGCCTTAATTTACCATTTCAGAATATTCCTATTCTTTTGAATATTAAATTTCTTTAAAGATAAGATATTTTTGAGAAAAACAGCAGCTATATTCAATTTCCTTTCACCAAGAAAGCAATCTTTATCAAGAATAAAAACCCCTATGGAAATGCAAAAGACGGTGAATTTCTAGCTAAGTGAACGTGCAGATCTGAACACAAACCTAAATCCTATCAGATCTCACTTGAACGAGCTCAACAAAGTCCTGGGCTACCCTACAATTTAGCTCTTCTGTTCCAAGTATTGGCTGAGCTAAAACCATCACACAAGGCAGGGAAGGACAGAAGAAGAAAGTCAGCATGACTGCCATCATCTGCTTTCTTCCAGCCACAAGGCGCCGCTAGGGCAGCCCCTCTAACAAGCCCTCTCCATAAGGAAATACTACATCCACACTGTCCCTGTTGTCCCCATGCAGCACTGACGCCCCTCTCCCACTGGTCGCGTCCCAGCCTGTGAGTGGTCTTCTAATGACCCTCCCACTCAGTGGCACCCACCCCGTCCTCCCCGCTACACACACACACACACACACACACACACACACACACACACGAGAGAGAGCAAGAGAGAGAGCGAGAGAGAGAGTGAGAGAGTGAGAGAGCGACAGAGCGAGAGAGCGAGAGAGCGAGAGAGAGCAGGGATAGCTTTCCCAAAGCACAAATTTGATTACATCACTCCTCCACTGAAACACTTCGGAGGCTCGCTGGTACAGTTCTAGACCCACCCCCGCCCCGCCTCTCATCGCCCAGCCTCACCGCAGTACCCAGGTCCCCAGTGACCTCAGGGGCCCCCTAACCTGATGCCTAGCTACTTCCCACCTGCCTCCTGGCTCATTCTGATTCTGTTTCTCAAGGAAAACTTCCCTGCCTCCAATCCCTGCACTTTGGTTTAGGTTTCCCTGCTGTGTTCCTAAAACATTCCAAGCTAAATCAACTTCTGACACTGCTAAGCTCGCAAGAAGCAAGTACATTTTGCTTACTACTATCGGTTCACCCCTCTCCCCTAGACACTTAGAAGTGCGCGTGTTATGAATAAATGAATGAAGGGGTGGGTCTCAAAGGGACAGACAGACCTGCTCTCACCGGTCCCAACCCCTTCTTTCTGTAGAACATCAGAAGCAAAACCAGGAGTACCTCTCCTGAGGGTCACTTCCTGCTGACAACCTTCATTGCCTCCTCTGTCAGTTCTAGTGAAAAACAAACTCCTCCAAAGCCCTCCACCCCAGGCCCTCTCCAGTGTCCTCCCCAGCAGGGGCACCCTCCACATTGGACCACACAGGGCACTCTCTCCTAGTCCCCACCCACAAGCCTCCAGGCCTCTGCCCGGGCTGCTCCTGCCACCTGAGCCACCCTCTTGACCCCTTCTCCTGGCTGATTCTTACTCTGTCCTCACAACTGAATGTAGAGTCCATTTCCTCTAGGAAGTCCTCTCTGATAATGTCCTTTAGCTCTTGGCTGGGCTCCCTCTACAGCAGCACTGCATGGTGACTAAATGGGTGTTTGCCCACCTGCTCCTTTGAGAACACGAACTCTTGAAGGCCACCTGGGAAGAAGGAGTGAGAGATGATAAGAGGGGTGGGAGAAGCAAAAGGCAAAAATCACAGCCTAAGTCCCAAATTCAAGGAGTCTTTCTCAGAAAAAAGAATAAAATATTTCATATGTGTGCAATTTGGTTACTATGTTTGTGGCTCATGGAAAGCCAGAGCTTGGTGTTCTAGTCCAAAACCCAGGTTACATGCAAAGAAATGTATGTACTCATATCCAAAGGAAACCAGAGCTGCTCAACAACAGTTTGCAGTTAGAATCGGAAGGAACTTTGATAAGTTAATTTCTCTGTCTCTTTTTTTTTTTTTTTTTTTTTTGGCATCATATAGTTTTAGAAGTATATGCATGACCAAGTGATGACTACAGCCCTTGATTCTGCACTGGAGCATTTGGGACCAAGGAAGCCCAGATTACATGCACTGTGTAAATGCAATCACACCAACACACTGACAGGTGCCCTGGTGGTGGAGCTGAAGTTCCAAGCAGACAACCTTAAATTCGAAGACAGCTATAAGTAGAAAGTAAGAAATGCAAGTTCTGTACTCAATTTCATATGCTATTTGGGCCATTAACTGATAGTACATCTTGTCTAATGAACCCAAAAATAAACTGTCAATGGCGATTTTCTCCATCTGATCATTTTATGCCAACATTGGATAACAAATCCTCACTCCATACAGAAATCTCAGTCCTAAACTGCAGCACAGTTACATCCCGTGGAAGAAAGCCGATCAAGGGAGAACTGGAGAGTTTCCCTTCAGAAGCTGTTAAGTCTGGTTTTGCACCTGTACGTCATTTGCAACCATGTCATCGTCAAAGGAGTAAGACCTAACCTCTGTGGGGCGTAAAGCACTGCAGTGCTTCTGAACCATCAAAGAACACTGAGCTTTGTGAAACAGTCCTGAGGCACTTAAATCGCACTTTTTCTAAAAGGCTCCAAAACTGACCCACTTCACCATTCCACGTACAACAGGTAGGTAACGGAATTAGTAGAGAAATCACACCCTTGAAGTCTGACAAGGCCCTGCTTGAATCCTGCTACAAAATTTACTAGCTGCTAAACGGACCAATTCCTTAACCCCTCTGAGAAGGCTTCCCAATCCGCAAAAGGGGGCTGCCACCGCCCACCTGGGAGGCATGGATGTGAATGCAACGTGCAAGTAGGGCGGCCGACTGGTACCTGACATGGGGCCTGGCTAGTTTCCCTCCGCTGCCCTTCTCCCCGTTTACACTTGCACTGTTCCCCGGTAAGTATCATGTCCCCGGGACAGAATGCCCGATTCTTTTGTGTATCCCCGGATACATGCCTTACCCTTAGGAGGCCAGAAAAAGAACTGCCTCCTCCCTAGTCACTATCCGTATTCTTAAGAGTTTCTTTTTTTTCTTTTTATTTTATGTCTACTTGGCAGGGAGAATATTCCAGAACTGTCCAACCACCATTCTCCAGGTTGGCTCCCCTCCCTACCCCCATCCCCTCTCACCTCAGATCCTCTGATTGCCTTTTCTACGTGGAAATCGGAAAGCGAGTCTGCTGGGGTGGGGGCTCCCCAGGCCTCCCTCCCTCCCTCACAGGTGAGTGTGACTACCTTCTCCCCACTCCCCAATGCAATTCCAGCTTCTGAGGAGGTGTCCCGCCCAGATCTTGTGGCTTCTGCATCTCCCTGAGATGCACATGTGGCCAAGATCCTCCCTTCTGATTTCTTCCTGGGCGGCACCGCCCGCCTCCCCGGCCCCTTGAGGATAAATGGCATTGCTCTGAACATCCCAAACGCTGTTGACTGACACACCAAAGTTGCATGGTCTGGGCTTTCCTCCAGCCCAGGCACAGCCCTGCCCTCCCTCAGCCTCAGTCTGTACATCTCGAGATGAGCTCATCCACCTACATGGCTGTGAACACCAGCTAAGAATGACGACTCCCAACGTGTAACTCTAGTCTGGCTCCTTCACCTGAGCCCCAGTCTCATAGACCGGAGTGCCTCTTTGAATTCATAACTCGGGTGACAAATGGCATCTTAAAATGCCTCATGTCCACCATTTACTATGGAATTCATCCCCTTGCAGGTAACTCCCGGGTTCCCATTTTAGTAACAGCCCCAGCACCCACCTAGGTGTTTGAAGTCACATTCAATTTCCCCTGTTCCCTCACACCAGCCCTGCCCTGGATTGGTCCTGTCATTTCCGTCGCTAAGCCCATCTCAAGTCTGGTTCTGCAGAGACCACGGCCGGAACTCTGGAAGCTCACAGAATGGTGCAGTGAGTCACAGTCCTCCGAAGGGTGCTCCCTGGAGGGGGGAGGCATCTCCTGGCACGGGTCACCTCAGAAGGCAGTGGATTCTTACAAATGAGGCCCAAGAGAAGGGACTCAAGGTTCTCCCGTGGTCTGAACTTCGAAGGGCCTGAGGTCTGGGGGAGCTCCTGGTTAGCAGACACTCATGCCAGTGAGCAGGTGAGGATGGAGGAACCCAGGCAAGGCTGTTCTCACTCCGACCCCTGGCATCTCAGGAGCCACGGGAAAGGCCTGTGTCCAGGGCACAGCTGAGCCATCACAGATCCCAGCCTGCATTTGCCAACTCGGACAGCCTAGACTCCTTCTACTTGCGACACTTAATACTGTTCTGTTCCCTCCGAGAATGTGATGGACTCTTTCAGACAATCTGGCATGTCTGAAGCGAGACCAAGTCAGTGAAGGATGAAGTGTCCACATTTGGACCAGAGCATGAAAGGAGAATCAAGGTCCCATGACCAGCATGAAGGTGGTGGCCAAACCCTTCCCCCAGGTGAGATGAACCAGGGTGGGGGGTGAAAATGCAATGTCCTAGGTCGGTCAAAGCATCTCCCTTCACGGCTGACTGGGATGTTGGAATCTCACTACCGCAAACTAACGACACGGCCGTCAGTGGTGGACGTCAGCTGCAACAGACACAGAGTCAGCTATTTACTGCCAAAATGAGTTAATAGTAAAGGCTGGTGCAGGGAGGCCTGCACGGCTGCTGAGGCAAACCACAGACCCGGCTCTGAATGCCCACTGGCTGAAGCAGAGAGGAAGCTACGGTCCCCTTTAGCCGTCCCTGTGTCCACCAGATTCAAGTAAGCCAGCTACTTAGGGGAAGGCCATGTTGTCCTGATACTCAGAGAAACCAGCCTCGTAAAGGGAGTAAAAGAGTGACATGGATTTTAGACCCGCTTCTGCCCCTTTACGAGGACAAAGTAAAGTAAATGGCATGGGGAAGGCAAAAGCAAAAGAAAACCCGGTGACTGCTTCCTCCAACAGCGTCCCCTGCAGCTGCTCACCCCCGAGCTGGCCACTTCCTCACCAGTGACCGCAGGCCTGGAAGCGCCGTCACGCACGTCACACAGTGACATCCAGGAAACGCGTGCCGAGCACGTTTCTGTAAAAGCCAGAATCAAGCAAGTTGCTGCAGACTTTGACTTTCCAAGTGAAAATACCCATGAAAAACATCCCACAGAAGCCGCCTAAATCAATTCGCATCTCATTTCCTCAAAACAAGCAAAATTAATAAGGGCTCATTTGTCACCAAATGTAAGGAGGACCAAACATGTTTCTCAAAACAAGGATTCTACCAGGTATCAAACACCAGCAGGTGACATGATAACAAATCAAAAATTCCAAAAAATTAGAAAATAAAAACATGACTGAGATAATACATGAATCAAGGCAACCATTAAGTTTTTGCTTTTTAATGTGATGGAGGCAGCACGGAGGGCAATCTCGCTATATCCAATGCAGGGTGTACACAGACCACATTTTCAGAACCAACAACATGCTCACAGGGAGGTCCAAGAGTAAACAGAAAAAAGAGAAAAAAAAGAGGTACAAGAAAATAATTATAAACCCACAGTGCTCCTAGCATCAGTGGATGTGGCTACTCTATTGGACAGCAACTCCAGGGGTCCCACCAGGGGTTCTGGCTGAAAAGGGAGAGTAAGTGTCCACACTAACCCTAAAAGGATCTCTCTGAACCAAAGGCGGAAACACTTGTAAACGTCTGAAAACTGGCGGGCTGCACCTCCCTCTCCCCTTGGCTACAAGACAGCCCTCCTCCTTGCCAATCCCTTTCTGGATGTAGGGAAGAAACCCGGCACACAGCCAGGGTAGCCAGCCCCCAGGTAGGCTTATCTGCTGTCTGTGTCCAGTCCTACCAAGTCCTCCTTCTCAAACGGGATGCAGGGGAGGGGGATATTGTCCCTAGAATTGTCGGGGGCCCTGTCCAGGCTCTTGGACACGAGCACGATGAAGAGTGACTCGATGATGTCCTTGACCCTCTTCTCCACCACTATGCAGTCCTTGTAGGTTGAAGGCCACATCAGTGGGTGGCTGCTTGACCACCTCCCCATGCAGCCCAAAGGCAAAGAGCTGAGGGTCATAGAGCGTGGTGCCATACAGCTCCTCTGCAAGTGGAGCTTCTCGAATGTCTTGTCCAAGAGGCAGTCGGTGAGGGTGACAAGGCCCATGACCTTGCGGTGGGTCTGGAATTCACTCCACCCATTCTTGGGCCAGTAGTGGTGCCTGTAGTGGATACAGAGTGCCCACTGGGAGCCGCACGGGCTGATCTGGCTCAACGAGGAGATTCACTTATAGATGCAAAAGAAATTCTCCTCTGAGACGATCCCCAACATGTTGGACCACCACGGGGAGATTCTGGTTGTCCTCAGCACACTGCAAATAGTAGGGATGCTCATGTTGCAGGCCCTGCTGAGAGGGGAGAGGAGACTGAGGTACACACTCTGCTGTGGGCTGCAGGCCCTTCTGGAATGCGGTGACCTGGTGTGTAGCAGCCGTAAGGCAGGGAAGCCCAAGCAAAGCCGGGGGTACAGTTTGTCCTCAGCGTCTGCACATGGTTACCATAGGTCGGATCACATTACCCAGCTTTTGGTCTAGGCTTCCAGCCCCTGAAGAAAAGGGTCATTTCTTGTTTTCAGTTTCCAACACCTAGCCAGGTCCTGATGCAAAGTCAGTGCTCAAAAATGCTGAATAAAGAAATGAACAAAGGAACTGCTTTCCTCACCCCCCTTCAGCAGAATATAAAGAAAAGAACCACAGTGGGATCAAAAGATCTGGATTTCAACTCCAATTTACTTGAACTACTAAGCTGCAGAATAATGGAGAAGAAAACTTGACTTGGGGAGGATGGTACCATTCTGTGGCAGAGCCCATGCTTAGCATGTATGAGGTCCTGGGTTCAATCTCCAGTACCTCCATTAAAAAAAAGAAACAAATAAATAAACCTAACTATGCCACATCAAATATTAATTTTTTTTAATTCAAAATTCAAAAAAAGACCTTGCAATTGACACAACATTGAAAATTGACTATACTTAAATTAAAAAAAAAAATCCTTGCCTTACAAGAATATATCTGGATTATGGAAGTTTGCAAATGTAAAATGCCTAGGGTACCACCTGCATAAAAAGAGGGGGACTGTACACATTTAGTATCCCTCCTTTATGAGATATATTTCCTTTGTGGGGGGTTATAAACTCTCAGAGCTAACTTTCTCAGATTAAAAAAAAGAAAATATTACCTGATTCTCAGTACTGCTGAAGAATTAGATAACCCTATGAAGACATCTGACCCACAGAGGTTACTCAATAAGTTTGTTGAATGAATGAATAAACACGCAAGTGAATGCTGCCCCTGCCACAGACCATCACAATGGTACTGCCTGGAAATCCCAAGCCCACGTTCCACCCGACTCTACATTAACCATGTGGGTGACCTGGGCAGGCCTGTGTGCTTCTCTAAACCCCAGTTTATTCACGAATACAAATGGGAGTAATAACACAAACCTCAAAGTGTTAGTGAGTCAATAACAAATTGTACTACAATTTTGCAAGATGGAATCATGAAAGAAAATCGGGCAAAGAGTCCATAGGCTCTCTCCATATTATCTCTTACAACTGCATGGGAATCTACTTTACATCTCAAAATAAAAAGTCCAATTTTATTAAAGAGGCTATTGAGATTACATGAGCTCACTGTCTTAAATAAGAAACACACAGTACAAATAGGACAATGCACAGCCCATGAGATACACTCAGTAAACATTCCCACCGAGCCCACTGGTCCCTCCAACTCCAGAGCACAAGGATGGGTCCTCATGGCCAGAGGCCACTGCACCTGAAGCTGACAAAGCTAATGGTCCCCACTTCCAAGAGCCCCTGCCTCCACCCTAGGTCTAATTTTGTATTTGTAACTTTCTTTTCTTATACTTAAATAGTAACCCCCAATTGCATAGCCTTCAGGTCACCAAAATCTGACCACGGAAATCATGACAGCAGCCCTCCCCAGTGAAACAATAAAATTAAAAGCCATATCCACAAGAAGTCTGTGTAATTCTAATGGCAGGAACTTCATCCTGGACTGAGATGAAGAGGACTGGGGAGGAGGAGGAAACTGGTCCCCCCAGACCCAGGGGCCACCTGTCCCATGATGGAATTTAGTCTCAACCCACACACTCCAGGAAATTCAAATACACATAGACAGAGTGTTATGGACAAGATTTTTTTTTTTTTAAAGAAACCCCTGATTCTCTAACAGGTCAGGTTTCTACTGAGACATAAATGACTTATGTGTATATTGCTTCATGAAAACCTAAAATAATGTCACTCCAACTTGACACATGAAGAAACGGAGGAAAAGAGAAGTTTATCACATTGTGCAAGATTAGAGAGAGGCCACATAAGAGGCTGTATTTAAATCCAAGCCCCTGCTCCAGTTCTCACACTAGAAAGTGTGACATACTGCCCCCCTCCTGCCCCCTCCCTGCAATAAATCTCTGAAGTCTTTTCTTTGCTACCTGGAAAGAACCAAAGTCACATTAACTTTCCACAAAGAGCTGTGTCACCCCTTGGAGGACATATCAAAATCTGAAGAATTAGGTTGGAGCAGAGAATTGAGTTATCTGTTTCTCAAAAGGAGACATGGGTTTAAAAGAAACCAAAAAACACTTATGTAGTCTAAGCCCTCATTGTGCAGAGAAGGAAACGGAGGCTCAGAAGAGATGAGGAAAGGGCCTTATTTACAAATCTTGCCTCAGCGCAGCACCGAGCCAGCCCTGGGCACTACTGGGGAAGAATGTGGGAGACCCAGGAGAATAAGTGTTAGAAAAAGGAAAGAGAAGAAGCACACAAGCCCTCTCTCTACACCGTCGTATGATGCAGTTCCACCAAATTATCCAGTATGGGAGCTGCCAAAATTAAGTTGAGCTAAACAGGTTATAGAAACCTGGAAGTCTCAACCACAGTGGAAATTCCAACTTTGATATGGTTTTTCCCAGTTCAAGCATGAGCTCAGCGGGAGCTCCGTGCCAGGCACTACACGAGGCCTGGAGTTCTCACAAATACAGATCTTTATGAACACGGATGCAAACCACATGCAGGCCTACCAGAAGAAAAACACCCACAGATAAAATGGAATTACTGAAAATGAAGGCAATTAACCAGCATATATTACTAGCAAAAAGGATATTGCTAGAAATATTCATGGACATAGCAAACTGTGGTTAGCAAGTGGGAAAGGGGGAGGGACAGTTTAGGAGTTTAGTATGATCAGATACGCATTACTATATATAAAATAAAATGACAAGGACCTACTGTATAGCACAGGGAACTATATTCAATTTTTTGTAATGAGTTGTACTGAAAACAATCTGAAAAATATACATGTACATATGCATATATATAACTGAATCTCTGCTGTACACCTGAAACTAACATTGTAAACTGATTATACTTTAATAAAAAATAAGAATTTTAAAAATAAATAAATAAATAAATAAAAGAACACTGTAATCCCCTTAGATGTAGGTGGTGGAGAACACTGGTTGCAAGCACCAAGTCCACTCGATCACTCCAGCAATGGCTGTCACTCTTTCTGACCATCAGGGAGTCAATTGGCTTCACTGAGGTTACTTTTCTCTTTCATGAAAAGCTACAGTTGCAACCAACGATATATATAATCTCATTATTCACAGACCCAACAAATTAGTGAAGACTTTCCATAGGCCAGGCTCTGGACAGATGAAAAGATAGGGTCCCAGATACATTTATGGGTAGAAAAAGTTTACGCCACAAAGACATTAATTCTTCCTGTTCTGATATATAGATTCAATGCAATTCTGATTAGAATTCCTACCAGATTTTTTATGGAATGTAACAAGCTAATTTAGGGTCAGGAAAAGCCAGGAAAAGCCAGGAAAACCCAGGAAACTTCTTTAGAACCACCACTGGGGAGGGGTGGATAGATCATTCATTTCCACTGTTCTTTCTGAAGTGATGAAAACGTTCTGGAATAATAAAGGTTGCACCACTATGAATATACTAAAAGCCCCTGAACTGTACCATTTAAATGGATGGACTTCATGGTGTGTGAACAGTATCGCAATAAAGCTGTTCTACGAAAAAATATTTCTGGGCCACTATTTTTCCCTCTATATTACTAGTCTGCCCCACAATTTAAGAAAAACAAAACCAAACAAAAATTTACCAGGAGATCTTTAGGACTGCAATGTTCCTGGGTCTCCAAAATGCCTCTGATGGTGCTGCTCCTGTTAACACACACTAGTTGGGCTGGACTAGTTAGGGACTGTATCTTTTTAAAATCGACGGTCACATGTTTCACCCTGGAAGAGGGGGGATGGAGAATGTCAGCTTCATGCCCTCATCTCTTTTTTTTTTTGCTTTTGTTTTTGGAGTAGAGAAAGCTTTTACTGCAGGGCCAAACAAGGAGAACAGTGGCTCGTGCTCAAAAACCCTGAACTCTCTGATGGTTTCTGAGGTGAATTTTTTTTTTTATTAGGGTAAAGTTTTTAATAGGCAAAATGAGGCTTGATGGCTTCCAGGTGTGTGACTTTCTTCTGACTAGTTGGTGGTAGGTAATAGGGCCGTGTTCCAGGAATCTCGTGCTCAGCCTGAAGTTACCATCCTCCACCTGGGTGGGGGCCTTAGCTCCTGCAGAACAACTCAAACATATTAAGTATAGCCCTGCCCCTACTCCTCAGCTCACTTTTAAGTGAAACAAGCCCTGCTTTCAACACTGTGATCACGCTCACTATAAAAACACTTGACATCAACAAGCACCACCATCCTAACACCAGAAAAAGTATTAAGGGTATTTACTTGGGGCGGAAACACTGAGGGAGGAGAAAGAAGCAAGCTCACCGTTGGCGCTCTCTTTTCCCAAGTCTCTTCCAGGAGAAGCTGGGCTTTACAGCCAGAGGATCTCGGCCCCAGGGAACAGCATCCACGCCACTGAGCTGGACCTCGGGGACAGAGAAAGGGAGAGGAGTGCAGTCTAGGGGTGGCGGGGCAGGGAAAGCGGAGGGGGCGCGGGCTGCAGCCCCGCTCAGAGGCTAGTACCAGCCACTGTCCCCGTCCCCGCCCCCGTCCCCGCCCCCATCCCCGCCCCCGTCCCCGCCCCCATCCCCGCCCCCGTCCCCGCCCCCATCCCCGCCCGACTCTGCAGATCCTGCCGGCCCGGGACATAGCAGGCCCAGGGGCGGGGCGGGGTCTGATGCCGAGGAGAGGGAGCCTGGGAGGAGGGTACTCGCGGCGGGAGAGCGGAAGGGGGCGCCGGCGGCGGACTGAGGGGAGCCCGGCTGGGGCGAGAGGTGGCAGGTGCGGGCCGCGGTATGGACGGGGGTGGCCATGTCCCCGGCAGGTACGTGCCCAGCCCTGGACAGGTGTGGACAGGGCGCCGGGGCAGGTGGCGCAGGCAGAGGGGGCTGGCGCGAGCCCCTCAGCTGGACACTCCTCGCTGACTCGAGCCCTCCCAGGCTGTGACACGCGGACCCCCTTCCCCAGAGCCCCCAACCTTCCACATACACAGCCGGAGGCCCCGACCCGGGGCAGGAGCCAAAGGCCTACCGGGCGACAGAGCCGAGCAGCCACTGGGGCTGATCCCTGGCTCGGAACTGGAGCTTCGGACCCGCGGGGTCCAGCTGGCATCCAACTGTGGGCATGCGCGGGAGGGCCAGCCATCCGCACTGGGCTCTGGGTTCTGAGAGATACATTGGGGAGTCCAGGGAGGGAGAAGTTGCGAGGAGTAGGAGAGGAAGCGAAAAGTGGAGGGAGAGAGATGGACGGAGGAGGAGCAAGGAGAAGCGAGAGATCTAGAGGGAGAAGGGGGAGGGGAGTAGCAGAGATGAAGAGAAAAAGCTTTACCTTCAAGGGAACCCCGAAGGAGGCACCAGTCCTGCCTCCATGCCCTTCTCTAGCCCCTGAAGCCCAGAAGCTCAAATTTCACCTCCCTGGTCAAGCCCTCCAGCCAAGGCCCTGCAGAACCCCTACAGGGATCACACCTGTTGCCCCCAAGAGGAGCTGGGCTTCCTGTGTCTCCCAGAACGAAACACTCACTGGCGCTGTCGCTTAGAACAACCTTGGGAAGAGTATAAATTCCCCTTTTACAGGCTGGGAAACTGAGGCAGGCATGATCTTTGCCTTAGCTGCACTGTCCCAGGTGTTGGGCTGTCAGGGAGCCGGAGGCACAAGTTCAGAGACCCAGACAGAGCAGACTGCCCGAGTGTCAGTGCATAGTCCCCATCTCTCATGGGTAAACCACTTTCCACCCTAGTGGAACAATGAAGGGCTCACAGTAGGTCCCTGGTTGTGGGAGAGCTGTCCTCGGTTCCAGTGCCCAGCTTGCTATGTAGATAGGAGTGTTCTCGAGTCCAAACTCATTCTCCTCAATGCAGGACAGGCCAATAAATCAGGAGACCAGGTGTTGGGGCATGGAATAGCAAGTTTCTGTAGACCTAGATGGCAAACTAATGTCCTGGAAAACCATGTCCCCAAGTCAGAATCCAGGCTTCTTTCCTACTTGCTTGGTTGTTGCAAACTTCTTGGTGTAGGAATCTTTGTTGTTAGAATTCTTTGTTCTTGCAGCTATCCACCTGGGTCAGATCCCTGTAAACCTCCAATAAAACAAATGTTATTTTCTATTCTGCAACTTGTTATCTTTATATGAATGGGAAAATGTTAATACCCTTAAAGGTCAGAGCCTTCAGAATAGGCTTTCCTGTCTATTTCAGGCTCTAGGCAACATTGTCTTACAGAAGGTGCAGAACCAGCAAGACTAAGCCTAGGAAACAGAGCACAGGGTTAAAGTCAAAGGAACAGATCTAATACAGAGTCTGATTTGTTCTTTGCTATTATCGAGGCAGAAGCCACTTGAGGGTTTAAATCCTTTTAGGTTAAAAATAAGTAAAACTTTAAAGGAATTTACATACATAGGTTGAAATGTGCATACAATATTTGGAAAAGCTCACAAAAGATTGTAAACAGTGGCATCTCCAGGGAGGGCTGAGAGAACAAAGGATGAGGGAAACCTTTCCCTTGTGTATATTTGTGCTGTCTGAATTTTTTTTTTTTAACATATGCATGGGTTTATTTTTCAGTTAAAAAAAAGTGTAATGGAGGGAAGGAGTAACTAGGTCAGCAAGTACAGCAGCCGTGGATAACTGAGCCGTCACTTTTGCTTTAAGCTAGGAAGCATTTATTGACTCTCTCCTATGTGCCCAGTGCTGTTTTATGACTTCATTTATTATGTATATTTTTTATAAAATAATAACATGCTATCCCTGACCCCTGCCCAGGGGAGCTGGAGGAAAACCAATTGAGTTTTTATTGAGTTGTTTTCCAAGGAATATAAATGAGTTATAAACAGAACACATCTTCAGGGCAAACCAGGTGGAATGGGTTTCCAGCAGGCCAGACAGCTAGGAAGGGTTTTCAACAGAGATGCCCAGAGGCTGAGAGAGAAAGCCTCTAGGGCCCCACAAAAAGCTGCCCAAAGTGGTTTCTCCATGGCACTATTGTAATAGGAAAGAACAAATCTGACTCCATATTACATCTTTTTCTTTGACTTTAACCCTGTGCTCTGTTTCCGAGGCTTAGTCTTGTTGGTTCTGCACCTTTTATAAAACAATGTTGCCTAGAGCCTGAAATAGACAGGAAAGCCTATTCTCAAGGCTTTGACCTTTAAGGATATTAACACTTTTCCATTCTTATAAAGATAACATGTTGCAGAACAGAAGATAACATTTGTTTTGTTGGAGGTTTACAGGGATCTGACCCAGGTGGATAGCTGCAACAACAAAGGATTCTAACAACAAAGATTCCTACACCAAGATGTTTGCAACAACCAAGCATACCCCCTTTCCCTTTTAATATAAAAGGAGCCTGAATTGTGACTAGGGGAAGATGGTTCTCCAGGACAATTACTCTGACATCTCCTCAGTCAGCTGGCTTTTCAATTAAAGACGTTATTTCTTGCCACAAAGCGTGGTCTTCCAATTTATTGGCCTGTCCTGCAGTGAGCAGAATAAGTTTGGACTCAGTAACACAACCAAACATTGAAAGTATTCATTTGGTATATTAAATGACTTGCTTCTGCTGGTCTTTCTTCCTGACTTTTTCTTTTCTTGACCACTCCTGCTATGTTTATGAAAAATCTGTCAGTCTGCTCTTGTGGACACATTTACATCTCTAGCCACTACCCTTCCAGATAAGAACTGATGTAGCCAAAATTGCTAAGAGATATTACATGGTCAGAAAAGACCGGAAGTGTGTACCGGCTGATGATCAGGAGCAGGCTGGGACACATGACAAGATGTCATAAGCATGGATAGAAAGCTGGGCACCAAAGGAGAAGCTTCTAAGCCTCCATGAAGGACTTGCTGGATAAGAAGGAAAAGTCCCAGATTGTAGATCTGATTTCACCATGAGCTTCCTGTGTGAGGCTCGGCAAGTCATTTAAGTTCTCTAGGCCCGTGCTGTCCAATATGTGAGCCACCAGCCAAATGCAGAATTATGAAGTTATTCTGTAGCCAGGCAGAATTATAAATAAACATTTTACAGCAGAGGCTCAGCACATATGATGTTTAGAAATATTAGTGGTTTTCTTGCCCTAATAGGTTATTTTTGTATATCTAGCTTTCTGTGGTTTGTAACGCCCGTGACTAATGATTCCCTTATAGTGAGGTATTTTGAAGTTATAAGTTACTGGACACAGTACTGTCATATCACAGTTGAAAAAAAAAAAAGATCCACATAAGCCAGGCCATTTGATTTAGTAGTTTTGAGCAAGGTCTCCGGGGCCAGCCTGCCTAAGTATAAATTCTTACTTTGCGTCTGGGGGGTTCTGTGTGAATCTTGGAGAAATTTTTATTATTGTTGTTGTTGTTGTTGTTGTTATTATTTTACTTATTTGTGCCTCTTTTTCCTAACCTTTTAATGGTGAGGAATATGTAGACTCTATCTCCTACTGTGCTGGCAGGATTAAGTAATTTAACGTCTGTGCTGCCCGCTTCCCTGGGTTTCAGCATTCTCCAGGCAATCGGTTTCAAACCGGAGGTATTCTCCACTGTCTTAGTCAGTCTGGGATGCTGTAACAAATTACCATGGGTCAGGTGGCTTAAACAACCAGCATATTCCTCAAGTTTTGGAGGCTGAGACATTCAAGATCAAGGTATCTGGGAGAGGATTGCCTTCATGGCTTGAAGATGGCTGTCTTCCCACTATCTTCATGGGGCAGAGAGCAGAGAGAAGCAAGTACTCTGGGGCCCCTTATAAGTGCCTTAATCCCATTCATGAGGACTCTACTCTCTTGACCTCATTTTATCCTACTAATCACCTCCCAAAGGCCCCGCCTCCCGATACCATCACCCTGGGAGATTGGGTTTCGACATATGGATTTTGAGGGGATGCAAACTTTCAGTCCACACATTGGCTAACTCTCCCAAACATGCAGTCATCAAACCTGTAGCTAATTTCAAAGTAATGTTTATATCTCTCTGCCCATTTCCATTCCTACACCCACTAACACTGAAGCCCTGTTAGATTTTATTCCTTATTTTTCTGGTAGAGATTTAATTGATTCCTATACTCTAATGCTCTCTTCACTCCAAACAGTCTGCTTAACAGCCCTGCCAGGTAGGTCTTCCTTAAAAACCTTCCCACTTCACCTGGTTGTTTTTTAGGTGTAAATGTCAGAATCCTCTCCACACCCCATCCTAGACTTTTAATCCCTTACACTACCGCTCACTATGTTATTTTTCTATTACCACTGTAACAAATTTCCATAAGCTTAGTTGCCGGAGCCTGCGGGCAAAACGAACAGGTCTGAAAACGCGGTCGCCACAACTAGGAAAAAAGAACAGACACACACACAAAGAATGGGATCGAGAGGGACGGGTCTTGCAGACTGCCAAGACAGAGACCTGCCACCGCCGCCGTGGTTTATTCACTGATTCTTTTTATAATGCTTAAGAAGGAAAAACATTGCATACCAGGGAAGATTACATAGTGTGCCTCAAGATCTTTTACAATGCTGTTTTGGACATATTTATTGTAGTCATAAAGTTAAGATGTCAAGCTTTCCTTATCTTGTTTTCCTTGGGCAAGGAAAAAGTCCAGATCCTCTTCCAGGACAAACACCTGTTAATCTACAATCTTTAAGGTGGGGTGGCGGGACAGGGAATCTTTGCAGAGCAAGTTTCCCAGGGCTATGTCTTGCAAACAGGATTGTTAACTGCTGAGTGCTCGACCATCAGTCTTTGAGGCAGCTCCCCGCACTTAATAGCTTAAACCAGCACGGATTTATCACCTTATGGCTGTGGAGGTCAGAGGTCCAACACAGTTCTCATTGGGCTAAATTCAAGGTACCAGCAGGGTGCCTTCCTTCTAGAGGGTCTAGAAGAAAATGTTTCCTTTTTTGTTTTTTTTTCCAATTTCCAGTGGTCACCCACCTTCCTTAGCTTGTGCCCCACGACTTCCTTCATCTTCATGGCCAGCAGCCTTTCTGAACATCGCTCCATGGCTGCACCTCCCTCTGATCCTAAACTCAGATGGGAAATGTCCTATGCTTGTAAAGACCCCTGTGACTACATGGGCCCACCTGGAAAATCCAGGCTACTCTCCCTATCACCTCATCTCAGGATCCCCTTGTCCCACCCCACTCAGGCATTATGTATGTGGCTATGACACTCACATTGGGTAACATTTCCTTTCGTGAGCAATTAAAGGTTCAAGACACCTGTGAACGGCTTTTTGTTTTTCTTCCTTAGTCTTTCCACATTCAGTACGTCTGGTGAGATTATACAAATCCTGTTTATTTGTAACCTGGCACTAATCTTTAACAACGTATTATGGGATTAAAAGGTTAATAGCCAATTTAGAAGGAAAATCCTCTAAGATTTTTTAAGATTTTTGTCCTAAAATGCCTGTCATCCCTTTTACTGTCTACAGTAACATGTCACAGGTGGCTTCCCTGTGGGGGTGGGGGACACATTGTTCTGCCACCACAGTCCCTTCATTCACACCAATGTGCTTGTCTCCTAACAGAAGATCTATGCTCCCAGCTTTGCTCACTTCCTCCTCCTTTCCATTGACCATCCTGTTCCCACCACTTCCTTCGTTCACCACATCAGGATTTCATGACCACATTCTTCTCTAAATGGAATGGATATTGTGTATCTAACGTCTAATAATTGTTCTCGGTGTATACGCATACACTCACCTACATGTCTCCCCATCCATCTCTTTATTTTCCTAGAATCTCCCAGAGGAATCTGTTCCATGATGATGATGATGATGATGATGATGATACTGACAGTGATGACAAGGGCCTCTCAAGGAATCTGATAAAGACAGAATCAATGAAGAGAGGGAATCATTGCAAAATTGCCCCAGAAACAGGTTAAAGGTAAATAACTGTTATAGTGTTTAAAGAAATCGACTAAAATTTAACTATTTTTAAAACTTTATATCACCTTATTTTAAATTTTAAGGGGAATTTTCATTCACCACTAACCAAGATTTGAATTTAGGACCAAAATCTAAGAGGACTTCTATCTTCTAACAAATTGTCCACTAGCTTTTTAAACACGTGATTCTTAAAAAAAAAAAAAAAAAAGTTAGTGCTGGGCTGCAAGTAAGTAGGATTCATATAATTTCACCAGACATACTGAATGTGGAAAGACTAAGGAATAAATACAAAAAGCCATTCATAATATCTTCAAACTTACGTTGCTCACAGGAGAACATGTTAGCCAAGGTGAGTGTCACATCAACATGACGCCTGAGTGGGGTGGGGAAGCTGATCTTCCTCATCAGACATTGATGCTGATTTGTTAGATGCCAACACAGTTTCCTCATTGGATTTGCTTCTAATAATTATGGAAGAGTTTAGGCTCTACCAAAAGCAGACTAAAGATTTTCCCCTGCCGCCAAATCTCTGGACTGAATGTCCCCACAAGAGGGACATGATTATATTTCACAGGAAACTCTTCTTGAGAAACAACAGGCTTTTTGAGGGCAGAACTACTGGTCCCCCAGGAAGGGCTGGAAGAGGGATCGAGGGGACACTGGAAATACAGGAGGAGTCAGTTCAGATACTGCTGCTCAAGTAGCCAAAGACATCCTACCAAAAGTTTCATGAGTGAAGTAGCCTGTGAACACTGAGCAGGTTGTTAAGACACAGCAGTGCATAACTAGCATCACAAGTCAATTGTAGCATGTTTTGATATTTGGAAAATAATTAGCCCATTGCTCTTTGAAAATGCAGCAGTAGAAATAGAAATAATAAACACTGAGCTGTCTTGGAGATAACAAACAATAAATAATTCTAAATCTGCAGGATTCCTTGACAATATGCAAGTGATGAGCTAGATGTGTGCTTCAGATACCTCTTACTGCAGGGCTCACTCATGAAAAGCACAGAACTAGTTTTCTCAGCAGACAGAGAGAACCAAGTCAAGATTTCTAATCTTGAGAGGTTTACTATATGGCAGGAAAGATCAGACAAATAAATACAGCTAAATATGAATAAATGCAATCAAATATTATGAAGTGTGTATGGAGCACAGAAGAAGAAAAATTCCTTTCACCTGGGATCTAGAGAACTTCTTCAGAAAATGTAGCTTTGAAGATGGCCAAAGACATGGGTGGAAATTTGGCAGAACAGGACGTAAGGAATTTAAATCTAATTCTAAAATTCATATAAAAATGCAAAAAATCACAAATATCCAAAACAACTTTGAACAAGAAAAATTTTGAAGACTTACACTATCTGATTTTCAGACTTTTTTAAAAATAAAGCTACAGAAATCAGAAAGTATGGTATTGTTGTAAAACAGGAAAATAGAATAATGGAACAGAATAGAATGTTCCGAACTAAACCAACACTTAGATGGACAATTGAATCTCAGTAAGGATGCAGTGAAGAAAGGATCTTTTCAACAAGTCGTGCTGGAACAATTAGATATCCATATGCAAAAAGAAAAAAATGAACTTTGACCCATACCTCACAAAATACAGAAAAATTAATTCAAAATGGATCATAGATCTTAATAGGAAATCCAAAACTATAAAACAGCTAGGTGGAAAAGCATAGGCTTAAGCAATATGACCTTAGGTTTAGCAAACATTTCTTTGCTATGACACCAAAAGTATAATCTATTTTAAAAAGTAAGTGATATAGTGAACTTTATCAAAATAAAGACTTCAAAGCTCTTCAAAACACCGCTAAGCAAATGAAAAGACAAGCCATAGAGAGAAACTATTTGTGCCAGCTTACCCGCCCCCTGGCCGCACCGCGCCCGCCCCCCAGCAGCAAGCTCACCTGGAGACGGGCGTCCGGCTTCTTGGGCAGCAGAGGCCGCCCCCAGGCCACGACGCGGGGTGGAGCGGAGCAAACTGCCGGCTCCCGGGCGGCGGGCCCCCTACCCACTTTGCCCCTGCAGCACCCTAATTGCACTGCCCCGCTCCCCTCCTCAGCAAGCTGAGTGGGACAGGTGTGTCCGGGGACCTGGGGCAGCAGAGGCCGCTCCCAGGCCCGGCCTCCGGGGAGACGGGAGATAATCCACCAGCTAGCCAGGGGCAGGGCTACTCCCCTCCGCTGCCGCTGCCTCTGCCGCTGCCTCTGCCGCTGCGGCCACCCCTGACCGAACCGCCCCGCCTCCCAGGCGCAAGCTCACCTGGAGTCCGACTTCCGGGGAATCTCCTGCGGCCAAGGGCGCCTCCAGGCCAGGCTGCGGGGAAGAGAAGGAAACAACCAGCTTGCCTGGGCAGCCCCCTCCCGCCGCCGCCACCCCAAACGCACCACACCCGCCTCCAGGGGTCAGGCTGACTGCGAGGATGTGCACCAGCCTTCTGATTCTGGCCATGAGCCTGAGCACCTCCCAGGTTGGTTAGGCTCTGGTAAAATAATTTCTCATTAAAAAAACAAAGAAACAAGAAACAACTTCCCCCAGTGAAACAGAATGTTCTGGGTATATTTCAATAGAGTTATTTTCTCCTTTCCAGGCAGGAAGCATAAGGGGTTTTTCTCTGACCTTCATTCTGAGAACAGGGCACGGTCCTGGATGTAAAATGCATGAAAAAGAGCATGGGGCCCCTCTGACTGGCCCCCTGGAGTTTTCACACTCAGACTTCCCCACCCTGAGCCTCCCGCTGGCCTCAGGGACCTGTTAAATCCGCTTGCCCCCGGGGTTCTTACAAAAGCGGGTTCTGCCCTGGGAGCTGTGACTCTCCAAGCCTGCCCGGCTGCCTCTCTGGGTTGGAAGCAGCTTTTCCCCTCAGTGTTCTGGGATCTAAGAAGATCAGTGGGTTTGCAGCTCCCTCAGCTCTGGTGTTGTTTTCGGGACAGAAGGAGCAACTTCTGAGCTCCACAAGAGCTGGACCAGAGGCTGGAAGCCTCCCCTCCTCTGCCTCCGTGCAATCAGTGACTGTGGCTCTAGCCGAGTTTCTGAAGATGTGGATTTAAACACACACATCCCAGCCCCCACAGGAGCAAACAGTCCCATAAATCCCCCCAGTTTCCACTGGTAACTACCGAGCCGATGGGGACATGGGTTTCGGGACCACAGAGGCCTGACTGCACGACTTTCTCTGTGGCCTATTAACGTGGTTGCTCTGGGCCTTGTCTGAAGTGGCTTGCTTACAGCACCTGGTACGTGGGAAACACAAAATAAGTACTAGAACCTTCACTTTTTCTCCCTCCAGGGCCTTAAAACATAGAAAGTAATAAGTGAACTCAGACTGCCTAGTCACCACAGTGAGGTCCGAACAGCCTGGCTCTCCTGTGTGATGGGCACTGACTTGCACCTTAACTCGGAACAGTAGGAGAACCACCTTCCTCTAACTGGGCCTCTCCCCACACCAGGCACGCCCTCAGCTGAGACGGGGCCAACTCCCCCATTGAGGTGTGGGCTGGTGGCTTCAGTGTGACCTGGCCCTGCCAAGACATGAATCTGCAGTGAGTGAGGTGGAGGGTCGGGTGGAGGGTGGTCCCTTCTGGGGTGGCAGGGGGCCCGGTATCACCCCACCCGGCCTGGTGCCTGGGGCTCCCTAACACCCCCTACAGCTCCTGGGTTGGCTCCAGTCCTGGCCTCTGCACACACCCTCCTAGTATCTTTTCATTAAGTCCCTTTTTTGCTTTTATCAGCGAGAAGTGGCTTCTGTTGCTTGCTCAGTGAAACAGTGCATTGGGAAACCAGACTATTTCTAACATCAGTAAAATACCAACCTCGGTCAGCTCGCCGGGCAGACCGTGCAGCGCAAAGGCCTGCACAGGGCTGTGCGAACGGCTTAAGTGAAGGGTCCTCATCATCTGTCTTCAGAGATACAGAAGCTGGTGGTTCAGGTAAAACCTCAGGGAGGGATTGAAGAATCCAAAGCTGGTTGGTTTCAAAGGCTAACTGGTCAGACCAGACCCCTGAGCTGTGGTCAGAAGCCTAGCTCAACATCACGCAGACTCATCGTCCTAAGTGCCGGGTGGAGCCAGTGGTGTTCCCTTTTCAGGCTCTCATTGGGGATTCACTGTAGCCCCTTAAATGCAGCAGAGATTCCAGCCCCCTTAGCCCCCACCCTGAGTGTTCATGACACAAATCCCAGGAGTGTTTAATATTCATCTTTGTTTAGGAGGATGAAGGTGGGGCAAGAGGAGACATAAATTCATACTGACTGACACAAGGTCACAGCCAGTACCTCCTCCTCGGAGAGCTATGTGCTCCCACAGTACTGGCTGGGGGCTGGGCAGAGACCCTCCACTGGTCCCAGAGAGATTCGCTCCTCTGGCCACAACTGATGGGTTGGACAACAGATCCAGAGGGAGACAGAGCATCTTTCCTGGGAATTTGGAACTGACACACAGAAATTAAGTTCACTCATCTGGGGATTGGCAAGGGGGAGGGGCCGTGGTTGGAAATCAAATGAAACCAGAGCATGAGAGAAAGTTAGAAGTGAAAGAGAGAGAGAGACAGAGAGACAGAGCTTGTGAGAGAAATAGTCAGAAAGAAGGAAAAGAATCAAGGGACAGAGGAATTCCAGCTCCTGACTGTCTAGTCTGTCCCAGCCCATCAAAGATCCCGGGGGATGGTTAATATAATTCCAGTTTTGCAGATTAGGAAACAGGCTGAAAGAGGTGCAGGCTGGGTTTGGGTGCACAGTTAATTTAAGTGTCGCTGGACCCCTCACTTCCCATTGCCTGAAGGCACCGTAATTCTCACTGGGACTCCTGTGGTCCCCTGACAGCCCAGCACCCTGATCAAAGGGCCCCTGCAGGAGTGGGAACCCCTCTGAGTGTGGAGAGTTCCCTGCACCGAGATGCCATGCATCAGCAGGCTCCCGCTCACCCCAGGTTAACATCTCCCCAGCTGTGCAGTCTCCCGACCCGCTTCCCTCCCTGCCAGGCACCCCAGTCCTTATATCCTTACCACCTAGTGTACTGCAGGAATTCAGGCACAGGGATGTCCAAAGAAACATGAGCCCACCAGCTATACAAACAGCAGACTCCCAGCCCCACCTGGGTTCCGAGAGGACAGTAGGCGTCCTCACCTTTCATGTGTCTAAGACAATCTTCTTCTTCAGCTGGAGGTTATAGAGAAAAATAAAAAGTCCAAAACATAGTTTTGTGAGGAATTCCTCCAAGGGCCTGACTCCAGAGTCTACAACCAGGTGTACCTACCCCCCGTACTTGGGGTGAAGGTGGATTATTGATCAGCACAACCCCCGGTGGCCCAGCTCCTCGCCTTGGCTGCCCAGAGGGGGCTGGCAGAATGGGTCAGCCCGGGCACTCAGGAAGAGCACAGAGGACCTGACCTCTCCCCTCGGCACTTGTAAACCCTTCCCCAAATCTCAAGGCATCGGAGAGCAGCCACCACAATAAGGAGATGCTCCCATCTCTTCACTCACTCCTGTCGGTTCACTTACGTGCTGAGCATCCACTGGGTCCCAGGACATGACACATAGGATGGCCGATGGGACAGGCTTGGTCCTTCCCCCTGGACCCTGTTCAATCTGATGGAAGAATGATCACTAATAAAGAGTTTCTCAAAATTATACAAAGAACAAAGACAAACTGCAGAGTGAACCAAATTTAAAAATATATATGAAGATCCCCCAGTCTCCCTGGCTAAGGTTAACAGCATAAAGCAAAAAGATCTTGCCTTTGATCACCAAGGAAGTGGTCACCCACTCTCAGGTGGAAAGGAGAGTTATTCTTTGAGCAGGACACAGAAGTGCTCCATCGGATTGGACCAGGGCCTCTACATTCATTCAGCAAATGTGTATAAGCTCCTACTACGTACAGGAATCTCCTAACTAGACCCATTCCCAAGGCTCTCGGGCTTTATCAGTCAGCAAAATAGACATGACTCCCCATCACTGGGGGCTCAGAGTTTTAGCAGAGGAAACAGGCAGCATGTTGGGGGTAGCAAGAGCTTGGAAAAATTAAAAAAAAAAAAGAGATATATGAGCAAACTCGGGTGATGGCGGTGGGGTGGGAGGCAGGTAGGAGGGAATAAGTCAATCCTGGCAGATCTCACGGAGTAATGAACTTGAAGCAGAATAGATCCGGAGGAAGAAGGAAGAGGCAGAGCCAGAGGCCCCCAGAGTGAGAAGGAAAGTTTGGGCGGAGAGGCAGAGCACGCCGGGTCCTGAGGCCTTTGTGACGACTTTGGCTCCTAATGAAATGGTGACCCGTTTAGTGAGTTTTGAGGGGAGGGGTGATGTAGTCCAACCTATGCTTTTGTGTTTGTGTTTTTTGGGGGGAGGTAATTTATTTATTTTAATGAAGGTGCTGGGGATTGAACCAAGGATCTCATGCATGCTAAGCATGCGCCCTACCACTGAGCTACACCCACCCCCTCAATGTGTGCTTTTACGGGCTCCCTCTGACTCTGTGGATGAGAGATTGTAAGAAAGCAAAGATGGAAACAGGAGGCTATTGTTGTCCAGGAAGGGCTGAAGGTGGCTCTTAGGAGGGCGGGGAGCATGGAGCAGGTCATTAATGAAGACGGAGTATCCAGAATTTTCTAACAAGCTGGATTTGCTGTCTGTGTGTGTAAGAGAAAGAGAGAGATAGGACATGGTTCCAACATCTGGACCTGGACAATGGGAGGGATGTCCTCTCCATCCACAGGGTATGGGACATGTTTGGGCTGAGCAGGTGGAAAGGGGCTGGTATCAGCTCAGTTCTTCAATGTCATGGTTAAGGGGTGTATTACATATTGCCAAAGAAATGCCTAATAGGTAGAGGAGTCTGTTTTCTTTTTCTTTTTAACATTAAAAAAATATAATTTAAATGTATTAATTGTATTATGTGTATGGTTTGGGAAGTTTATTTCATTCCAAGTTATATGTTATATATAGCCAAATGGAAAATGTATCAGAAAAGGGGAGAAATGAGGGTTTTCACATAAACTGACTGTCTATAACGTAGGTAAAATTTCAATAAAACCAGTCTTCAGTGCAAAAACCTCATCTCGGAGTTACATAAAAATAAATGAAAAAGGACTATGTTGATGTATCATTATTTCATGTTACATAATAGCCCTAAACAAACACACTGTTTAAATATGAGGCTTGTAGAAATACTATTCGCTTTATTCACATAAATACAGAAATGCAGAAATGTTCTAAGGTAGAATAAGCATCTTAGTGGAAATAATACAGATTTGAACATTTTACATGATATATATGTACCGATTCAAAATTTGGAAAAGTAATTACATAGTAGAACATATGTATGAATGTGAAAGCAAGATGAATAAAAGAAAAAGAATGTGAGTCTCAAGGATAAAGTTCCAGATGGAAAGGGCAAATCAGGGAGTTTTGGAGAAATCGAGAAATTGATGGCATGCCAATTTCCAAGGCTGTGTTGCTTCCACCAAAGTAATAGCAGAGAGAGGAAGGAGAAGCCCGGGAACCAACCCTGGGGCACACCCACAGTATATGTTTGGAAAAAAGAGGAGACATTGGCAAAGGACCAGCCAGTAGACCAAAAGCAGAAAGCAGACAGAGCGATGGGCTGGAGGTTGAGTGAAGCAGGAACACAGGGGAGGACGGATGGAAGAGCTGGGTCAAATGCTGCCAAGGGGCCAAGCATGATGAGAACTGAAAATTGACCACTATATTTAGCAACGTGGGGTCACTGATGGCCTTGACAGGGCAGTTTCCATAGAGCGAGGGATCAGGGGAAAAGCCAGAGTGGGTGTAAAAGGAGATGTCTCAAGAGAAGATGCAGACAGTGACTTTTAACAACTCCTTAAAGATTTGCTGCAAAGACACAGGGTGGCAATTTGTGGGGGTGAATTCGGGTCAAGGAGTGCTGTTTGTTTCTTTTAAGAGGATGGATGTTTATATACCGATAGGAGCCAACTAGCAGGAGAACAAAATAGATGAGGTAGTGAAAGAGAGGATGGTTTTGGGAGTGACATCCCAGAGAAGATGGAAGGGATGGGGCCCTGGGGAATTTTAGAGGAACTGGCTTTCGATGTCACTTGTAATAAGAGGTGGGGCACCGAGAGTGAGGTCACAGACATCAGAAGTCCAGCGGATGTTCTGGGAGTTGCTTGTGAAATTTCCCTTCTGTTGGCTTGTTTGCTTGTTCAAAGTAGAAAAGTAACCTTACCAGATGAGGAACGAGGAGGAAGAAAGAGTTACTGGAGCCATGAGCAGAAGATAAGAAAGAGCCTTCCAGGGAGAATGGGACAGTGAAAAGAGCAGGGGGAGACGGGGGAGTGCACTCCCAGAAGTTACATTTTCTCTTTGACGTCTCCAAATGTGTGATGTGTGATTACCCTTCCTGCTGTCTACGAAATAAAAATTAAGTATGGTTCAGAGGAAATGCTATTTCAAAGAGGCTGCCTATTTCTCAGGAATGGTCATCTTAAACTGAAAACATTACAAAAAATGTTGAAAAGATGAATCTGTGTACCTAAAACCCCTATTTTCTATTAATCTGGTTACTATTTAGTTCCCCTATCAATAACAAATAACCAATACTGCCATGATGGAGGTACATCGATGCTTAAAATGAAATGAGATCTGTATCCTTTTCCTAAATTCCATGACTTCCTTAATATGCAGTTCCTCTTGGAATTTAGGAATGTCTGGTATAAGAAGTGAGAAACAGTTTGAGAAAATCCCGGCTCAGAATTACACAGCACAACCACATCTCAGAAGTATATACAGCCGTAAAAAAATTTAGAAGCAAAACTTCATAACTACTCTTAAAGACTTTTGCAAACCTGGGCCTGCCCAGATGTTCCCAAACTGGAAAGGAAATCCAATCACTTGCCTGGTACCGGGACCAGAGGCTGGCCAGCCTTTTCCATAAAAGCGAGAGAGTAAATATTTTCAGTTTTGCAGATCATTTTGTTGTAACCATGAAGGTCAGCAATAAAAGCTAAGAGCACTGGGAGACAGGAAACAAATGGGCATGCCCACACTCTCCCTTCCACTCAGGGCAGCTTCTCTGTGCTGGGGAGCTTTGCCACAATCACTTGCTTCTTTGTTTCCATTGGTTTCTTTGTTTCCACCTTACTGCTCAAGCTCAGAACTTCAGGTGGGCCTGGTCCTTCAGCATCCATGCAGAGAGAAGGCTGAGCAGAGGTGGGAACCCCACCTGATGGAGAAGAGAGATTGCTGGGAGGGACACTGCGGTGGTCACCATGAAACACGACAATCACGCCTTCTGGGGTGAAAGGGAATGAAGACAAGGGAGGGACACAGCAGTGGGACCCCTAGGTATCCTGCCAGGCTTGCTCTCCCTCCACGGCCACCCTGGGGGCCTGGGGGGTGTTGGGCTTCAGCTATGGTTATTAGGCAGAAAGGACTCAATATAAAGGACCCTCCACCTCCTCACTAGGTTCCAAAAGCACCCCCTCTAAGCCCACCCTCTCAGATTCTGGAACTCAGCTGGAAGAATACATGAGCAGGCCAGACCCAGAGCCCAAGCCAAACACGAAAGGGGTCATGTGGGGTTGTAACCAAGTGCTCAGTTGTCGGGGACTCCTTGCAAGTCTGCAGAAATCCCTGTTCTGCCTCATTCCTGGGAGAAACCCCAGATCTCATCCTGCTCTGTGTGTTCTTCTCTTGAGGCTATTGTCCTGGAGGGATGGAGTCCTTGAACCTGGCCCTCCAAACGTACATAAGCAGCCTGTTCAATAAAACAAATTATGCACTTTTTCACATTTGCCAGTTCTTTGATTCCAGAAAGGCTGTGGGACTCATTCTCACAGTCTCCTGTGCCCCCCACCACTTGGTGGCCCTCTGCTCATGGAAACACGATTTCCCACAACTGCACCCTGCCTCCCAGCTGGTCAGAGGGGAGTGCCCCACAAAGACACAGGTGTTTGTGAGGATCCTGTCCCCCAGCAGAAAGACTACTCCTGGAGCCACGGACAGGTATCTGGCCTCCTCAGCTGCTCAGCTCTAATTCAAAGCCTAAAGTGGGGACACCGAACATTGCTGAATGACTTTCTGAGTCACCTGGACTGGAGGGGCCTGATTTTTCTTTCCAGGAATGGATGTAGCGCAGCCTCCATTTTCAGGGCTGACATTGACGATGGATCTAGTCCCCCCCACTGCACCGCAGGAAGGAGAGGCCCTTCCATCCCACAGCTTGGAAACCCAGCCCAAGGGTGTTCTGAAGCAGTGCATCGCTGCCAGGTCCAGCATCCCTGCAGAGTGGACTCTGCCCCTGAATAAGCCCCTTCCCTGGGCCTTTCCTGCCCCGACACGACCACACCCCAGGCTGTGCCAGAGCTCTGGGGCTCTGCATGTCCAGGGCACACAGGTGGGACCTGAGCCAGGTGTCCCTTGGGCCTCAAGGGGGAGAGGTCTGCCTCTGCATCAGGGGAAGGTGACCCCACATGGCTGGCAGGACACTCTCAGTATGGACCTCCAGGAGCCCTGGGAGCAGTTTCCCTACAGGTGTTAGGAGCCATCATCAGGAGGGCAGGCCCCTCTTTGGCAGGTCATCCCGCAGTGCTGGGCCCACGTGCTGACCACAGAAATCTACATGCCCCAGGATACCCCAGGCAACCTCACAACTTCGTCACTTGGTGACCTGGGTACCACGGGCTCCTTGGCCATCCAATGAGGGTGGTCCTTGCAGGCATGGTCTCCAGGTGCTCCCGTTAAGAAATCCCCCTGGGTTTCTGTGGTCACAGAGCCCACACCAGAAGATTCTATTCCTGCCGTCACCCCCACAGCAGTCAGCTCCCCTGTGTATGTCCAGGGACAAATGACAGCAATTTATTGCCAGGAACCGTGATGAACAAGGGGGTGGGATTCCATACTAAGTTCAGGATCCTGGTAACTCACTCTGCACCCCAAAAAGCATCCATGAGAAATGTGTGTATTGGGATGTCTGTGCCCCTAGAAGAGCTGTTCCTGAGGGCTCCTGGGACCCTCCAGCCCCTCTCAATGTTCTCAGAGCCTGGGTCTAAATTTCTGTCTCCCTCCTTTGGTGTACGGCCACCTGTGTCTCGTGGTCACGGGTCACTTTATTGCTTGACTTGGCATGTTCTTAGTGTTTGTCCTCCACCCCTGCACTAGACTCCCAAGATGTTCCCACTGACCCTTGGCTCCCTCTGTGGGTCAGGGGGCCCTAAGTCTCCATCCTTCTCTCTCCTCCTCTACCCCCACTCTTGGGGCCACCCCTAGGTGGAGTGGGAGCTGTTTGTAAATGAGTCTCACACGAGGACATGACTGGGCAAAGCAGGACTCCACCCCCAGAAAGCACACCTGCTCCCTTCTCTGAAGAGGACCCCACAGCCCTACATTGCCTCCCAGGGGTCTACTCACGACACAGTCCCCCAGTTCTGGGCAAGGCGTCTCCCTGGAATCCTTGCTTCCAGGCAGAGTCTCTCTGTCCTTCTTCAGAGTTTAGAATTGTTCCCATGTCCCTGACCAGCAAGGTGCCCAGCACAGACCCTTTAGTGACCTGGAGAGACAAGGAAGATATGTGGCCACAGGTCTCACAGGACACACCTGCTGGGACTCTAGGCCATCATTCTGCCTTCTCAGGTGTGGATCCCGTGGTACCCTTTTGCAGGGGGCCCAAATGGGGTGTGGGGCCCAAAGCAGTTCATGAGCTCTCTGGGCAGGGAAGACTTGGGCCAGGCGGCCTTGCCTGGTTTCCCTGCTGGGCCACTCTGAAAACCCCCGCTCCTCTGGCTGTGGCTGGAGGCCCCACAAACCTCAGGACGGGGCCCTTTCTCTCAGCCTCCGCTGCCTCCAAAGCCATGCTGGAGCTGGCGCTGGTGTGGGGAAAGAGCTTTCTTGCCCTCTTGTGGCCAAGTTGCCACAGGTGGATGCTGCAGGGAGCTGGAGAGAGAAGTAGCACTTGCTCAGAAGTGAGTGGTTAGGCAACTTGACACCCTGTCAACTAGCCTTAAACATTGGAAAGAGGACTTTCCCGGGAGAGCTGGAAGTTACTTTCAGTAATTTGTCTAAAGATTTGTTGTTGTTTTTTTTCCCTTAAAGACTCATAAAACCTCTCCCAGGTCATTCCTAGTATGGACCATTATCCAGGGATCAATCAGGAAATGCAGGAGGAGAGGGGTGGGGGTGGGGGAGAGGGGAGTGGGGATCAGAGCCCACGGAGAGGAGATGCCCCTCCCAGGAGCCACACACTGGGCAGTGGCTGTTGGCATCCAGCTCTCCTGTTCTCAGGCCCATTTCATCTGCAGGGTGTTTCCAAAAGAAACAATGTTGGAAGGGCCATGGAGGACACCTAGACTTCCCAGAATAGACAGGGGGAGCAGAGTCACCATGCTGGCCCTGGGCTTGGAGACAGACCTGCAGTGGAGACCACAGGTCTTCTGAGAAGCCAGTTTCAAAATAAAGGCCGTATGCGCTGGAATACCCAGTTCGAGCGAGTGCTTCATCATAGACATGTAATTTACATAGTTCTCACCAGGGAACTCTGTGTTCCCAACACGCTACATGAATGACGGCTTCAACACACATTCATTTCTGAGATGTGAACAAGTGTAGAGCCGCTCTTTCATCCAGAATAATAGGCATGGTTACACCTAGGAACGCTTACCAAGATTTCTCAGCAACAGTCAATTTTGAAATAAAGGCAGTTTGCGCAGGAAAAGCCTGTTGGAGTGAGGGCTTCCCCATACACATGTAAGTTATATAGTTCCCCTCACCATGAAACGCTGTTCCCAAAATGATACATGCATGAAGGCTTCGACACACATTCAGTTCTAAGATGTTAGCATGTGGAGAGCCGCTCTCTCATTCAGCAATAAAAGGCATGGTTACACCCAGGAAGATTTACCCAGATTTCTCAGCTGGTTCCTTCACCTAGATTCAAAATAAAGGCAGTTTGTGCTGGAAAAGCCTGTTGGAGCGAGTTCAGAGCTGTTTCGGGCTCTGTCACAGCTGGAGGGTGCAAACCCCAACCTCCAGAAAGAGGGGCCAGGCCCCCCACCCACCAGGTGGTGTTGCCTTTGTTGGGGAACAGTGATCTTTGGGTTAGATATTTTGCGGCTCTCTCTAAAAACTGCTTTGACTTAAGTTTGCATCCTCGTCACCAGTTCCAGGGCAACAGAAAAAGCACACCCTACATCCCTTTGCACTCAAATCTTCCCAAAAGAGCAAATATTTGCCCATGAAAATACCAGCTGCTCTTCTAAGGCCCCCTAAATACCCAGCAGTGTGGGCGGTGCACTCTTGATCAGGGACAGGAGTAGAGGGACCAGAGGTCCTCTGGCAGACTTGGCCCTGTGTGGCAGCTGCGCTGTGGGTGCGTGGTGGGTAGGGCCATACAGACAATCCTGTTTGAGGGGCCTCTGTGCACGCCTGCATTATGGTCTGAGGTTTCATACAAAGGCTCCAGGCGTCCTAACTGGTCAGATACAGCCCCCACCCTTGGGCTGGAACCACCAGGAGCTCAGTACCTGTAACAGGGACAGTGCCTGGTCTGGGGAGATGTCATGGGACACTCCGGGGGCAGGGGCAGTGGTGCTGGGGAAGCAGAGGATGCAGTGAAGGGTGGAGGGAGCAGGGTCCCTTGCTTGGGGGTGAGAGTTCTTGGGGAGACCACAGACCATGGCACACACCATCCCCACCCCCTACCCCAAATTCCTAGCCCCGCCAACACAGGGGCCACTCTGTGCCCTCTCACTGTGGCTCTCCTGTGAGACCGCACCCAACACGGCATCTGGCACCCCTGCCCTACCTCCCCTCTTGGGACAGACACTGTCTTCTTGGAAACTGCCCAGCAGCGCGAATTCAAGGCCGGCAGCGGGCCTGGCGGATCTGCACTTCAGGTGCCCTAACTGGCGAGCCTTGCGTGCCTGGACTCAGTCCTCTATCTTGCCCACCGGCAGCCTGGGACCACGTCCGGTGCAAGCAGAGGCCGCAGAGCCCAGGCTGAGCCCCACACACAGACAAGTGAGGGTGCCCCGCCCCGCTGCCCCGCCCACTGGCGGCAGCACCGCCCCAGCCTCCGGCCGGCGCCACCTGCAGGTGAGGACGTCCGCGCGGCCCCGCTCGCCGCGGCCCCGCCTAGCTGTCCCATAAGCCTCCCCCCAGCCCCCGTCCTGGCCGCGCCCTGGCTCCCATTGGCTCCGCAAGTTCTGCCCTCACACGTCTAGCCTCGGGAGGACGCAGACGCAAGCGCTAAGGGAGGGCCCCGCGGCGTTGCCATGGCTACAGGCGCCGCGCTCCGCGCGGGCCGGCGTGCGCTTCTGGGGCGGGCAGCGGGCTCCGGAAGTGTGCAGCTGCCTGGGACCATGGTGGTGCTTGCTGCTGGGGATGGCGGCTTCCTCGGCCAGGCGACTAGTTCTGGCCTGGTCAGTTGGTGGCCGACATCCTGTCTGGGGCAGCGTCCAACAGACGGTAAACGTACGGCCACGCCGTTGGCGGGGCCAGTGAACATGGACCCGGGTGGGATCCTGGTTGGTGTAGCAGCTAGGGAGGGGCTGTGGTGCCGGGGAGCGGGTTGGGGCGGGGGGGGCAGGGCTGGGGCACAGCCTCGGGCTTTCCTCCTCTTCGGGCGCTGGGGTTGGGACTGCGAGTTCGGGTAGCCCTGCGTGGCCGCGGCCTCCCAGAACCCTCCGGGAAGGGCAGGAGGAGGACCCGTCTTTTATGAAGCGGGGCCTTACCCGAGTTTTGAAGAGACCCAGAATCAGATGTTGGAATGGGGTGGTTTATCAGCCTTGTTTATCTGCAGGGAAATTTCAGTTCCATCCAGATTTTGGCTCCTTCGATAAACCTCAGGAATAAGACAAGGGTCAGTGCCGATTAGCAGTTATCTAGGGCTTGACTCAAAATAGACTGTGCGGGGTGTAGGGATGGTAGATGGGCCATCCCTCTCAAGGTTGGCAGTCTTCTGGGATTAGAGGCCCCAGTTGAGGATTACATCCTCATCTGCAGTAATGGAGGTTGTGGGAAACATTAACACAGAGAATAGAGGGATGTGGCTGCGGTAACTCATTAAAGAAGCCAGGACCCTTGCCTGGCTCTTGTGTAGGAGAGTCTCGCCTAGGGTAGGGCAGCAGTTATCAAAGTGTGTCCGAGGCCCCTGAGATGCAAGACTATTTTCGTAGAAACACGGATATGTCACCTGCCTTTTGCACACTCTTGCACTCCCGAGTTTCCTGTGTTTTCCAGGGAAAACCTGGTCTGTGATATCACAAAACAGGGAATGTAGAGGCAGATAGAATTCAGCTCTCACCAGTCCAAACGAGATTTGCAGAAATTAAAATCACTGCTATTCTTCTCATTAATGATTTTTGTTTAGAAAAATATACTTATTTTTTGCTTAGGAGTATTAATGGTAACATGTAGTAGGCTGTTATTATTTTTAAGTGAACTCATAAGCATTTTTTAAAGTTCTTATTTAACTTCAAACACAGGAACCATTGATAGATTTAACCCACATAAACAGCAGCCTTTTGGAGTCCTCAGTAATTAAGAGTGTACAGTGGTCTGTAGACCAAGAAGCTTGAGAGCCCCTGGAGAACGGGTGCTCAGGTACCAGTCAGGTGCTTAGCGTTGTTAGACAGATGCCAAGATGTCTTCTGCATGTGCTCCCGGACTCGAAGTAATTGGCCACATGGAGATGGGTGGGCAGTGCCTCCACTATACAAACCAGAAGCTACTGAACATGTCTTGAGTCTAGGCCATGTGCTGTGCAGGGATTCCTGTTGTATCTGTTATATCTAAGCCGGGATTCCTGCGCAGAGGCCTGTCCCTGAAGACCTGCTCTCCTTTGCTCTCTGCCAGGTACCTTCTGTGTGACGTGAACCCTCCAGAGGGCTTCAGCCTCCATAGGAACGTCTGCATCCTCATTGCCTTCCTCCTGAAGACCCTGCTGAAGATGGAGGAGTCAGTACTGTTGCTACCCCCTTGGGACCGCCTCTACCATTGGCAGAGCCTGGACATCCACCAGGTCCAGATTCCCTGGTCTGACTTTTTCATCTCTCAAGTCTCAACAGAAACATCCCTGACACTGAGTACGAACAGTTCATGGCAGGTGAGATGGTGGTCGTTTAACTAGGGCCAGACGATTGTTGTTCTGGTTCCGATGTGAATATCGGGCCGTCTTGCTTCGGGCTTGTCGGTCTGCTTAGGGGCCCTGCTCATGTTTCCCTCACTGCAGGTGAATTTGGTCTTTCCATAGTTTTTCTCAGGAAATAGATCTGAAGTGTATGAGCTCTGTGTTCCCTGCCCTCTGAAAACCCTGGCCTCCTGGTGAGATGGAGCAGTGACAAGGAGGCCACTGCCACAGAGGCCTTGTCCCAGCAGGACTCGTTCTCTGGGAAGTAAGGGCCATTCTTACCTGAAGGAAAACACGATGTGTGTGTAGCATGGGCCACATGCTGGAGAAGGTACGTAACCTCTCATTCAGTATAATTTGGTCCTTCTCAAGCTTCCCATTTTACTTTTTGTAACAGGGAAGAGTTGAAGATTTTCTTTGAATAAAGGTATTTAGAGCTTATCTTTTTTTTAATTGAAATGTGGTTGATTTACAATGTTTTGTTAGTTTCAGATATACACCTGTTTTGTTAGTTTCAGGTATACAGCATAGTGATTCAGTTGTACGTATACATAGTCTATTCTTTTTCAGGTTCTTTTCCATTATAGGTTGCAAGATACTGAATATTTTCCCCTGTGTTCTACAGTGAATCCTTGCTGTTTGTCTGTTTTACATATAGTAGTTTTTAATTGTTAATCCCAAACTCCTAAGTTTGTTTTCTAAGTCTGTGAGTCTGTTTTTGTTTTGTAAATAAGTTCATTTATATCATTTTTAAAAATTCCACATATACGTGATATCATATGACACTTGTCTTTCTCTGTCTGAGTTATTTCACTTTAGTGTGATAATCTCCAGTTCCATCCATATTGCTGTAAATGGCATTATTTCGTTCTTTGTTAAGACTGAGTAATATTCTTTTATATCTAAATACTACATCTTTATCCAGTCATCTGTCAGTGGGTGTTTAGGTTGCTTCTATGTCTTGGCCATTGTAAACAATGCTGCTGTGAACATTGGGGTGCAGGTATCTTTTGGAATTAAAGTACCCTCTGGATATATACCCAGGAGTGGGATTGCTGGATCAAATGATAAGTCTTTTTTCAGTCTTTTGAGGAATCTCCATACTGTTTTCCACAGTGGCTGCACCAAACTACATTCCCACCAAAAATGTAGGAGGGTTCCCTTTTCTCCACAGCCTCTCCAGCATTTATGGTTTGTGGATTTTTGAATGGTGGCCATTCTGACTAGTGTGAGATGATAACTTATTGTAGTTATGATTTGCATTTCTCTTATAATTAGCGATATTGAGCTTTTTTTTTCATATGCCTCTTGGCCATTTGTATATCTTCATTGGAGAATTGCTTGTTTAGTTGTTCTGCCCATTTTTGGATTGGGTTGTTTATTTTTTTTCTTATTAAGTTGTATGAAATATTTATATAGTCTAGAAGTTAAGCCATGTTCAGTCTCATCTTTTGCAAATATTTTCTCCCATTCCATAGGTTGTCTTTTTGTTTTGCTTATGGTTTCTATTGCTTTGAAAAAGCTGATAGGTTTAATTAGGTCCCATTTGTTTATTCTGGCTTTTATTTCTGTTGCTTGGGTGGATTGCTGAGATGTATGTCAAATAATGTTTTGCCTATGTTTTCTTCTGAGAGGTTTATAGCGTCTTGTCTAATGTTTAAGTCTTTAAGCCATTTTGAGTTTGTTTCTTTTTGGGTTTTTTTTTTGCGACTCTATTTTATGCGTTCGATTTGTGGTTACCTTATTTTTCAAGTATATCAACCCATTACTATATCTATTTCCTTTAGACTGATAATCACGTAGGCTCCAACACATCCTAAGTATAATGAGAAAAAAAAAAGAAAGAGAAAAAAATCTATCTTTTCTTGCTACTGTCTCCCATTCCCACCTTTTTGTATTTTGATGTACTTTTTCTTTTTTACATCTTCATGTTTATTCTCCTGTAACTCGTTATTGCATTTCCAACAATGTTTTTCCCATTTCTATAGCATCCTGCTTCCTTTCTGTTTAGAGTAGAACCTTTTAATATCTCTGTTTGGTTCAATAATGCTGAATTATCTCCCCATCCCCCTCCCCCTGCGCCTCTGAATCCTCAGTCCAGGGAAGCCAAACCATCCTAGCCTTCATCGGTTCTGGGAAAGCAATCTTCAGAGTGGGGAAAAAACACATTGAAAAATAATATTCTGTGTGTTGCTTTCTACCCTTGCCCAGAGAGTGAGAATCACCTCTGAAGGCGGAGGAAGAAAGTTGGAGGTGTGGGGCGCAAAGTATTTTCTCCATTTGCTACTGAAAAAATGATTGCTTTTGTAATTAGTGATGATGCCCTTTAAGTTGGTGAGATAGAGATTCCACAGCTTCAGCGCCTGTGAATAACCAGCCGGGAGAAAGCTCTCCAGGGCCCCTGCAGTGGGAAAGGCAGCCCTCTGAGCACCTGTTGTTCTGTATTCTTCCTGCCTCCACACGGGTTCGCTAGGCACCGTGCAGGACGTTGCAGTTACCTGAGGTGGAGGACGGGGTGACCCCTGCTGGGTGGCGAGCCACAGGAGCCCACACTTGAAGGACAAAGTGAAGAATAGTGGGGCGGGCGTAGGAACAGAGGATGATTGAGACCCAGGATGGTGTCCTGGAGTCCAGCAGGTGAGGCTGGCAGGGCAAATGGGGCCCTGGGGCATGGGCAGTCCTTGAGGGATCTGAAGCAAAGATATGAACCAAGAGACTGGATTCGTGTGGGCGTACAGCGCCCCCTGGAGGCCGCGGAGCAGCACAGCGAGCCCAGGAGGAGTGTGCACTTCCCCGAAGTTGGGTTGACAGGTCACAACCAACTCCCTGGGAACCGAGAGGTACCCAGATATTGTTAACATTTTGTCCCTCTTCCTGGAAAAGGAAATGCTTCCTGTTGATTAGCCTGTGTTAGTGAGAGTTAAAGACATGAAGCAACATTTCCTCAAAAGTTATCCATTGTGTAGTTGTTAATAAGGGTCAAATGCAAACTTGAATAGATTAAATCAAACATTCATCATCGGATTTTAAAATCCTTTAAAATAAAAATACTTGCAGTCTTTGTTCTTCATTTCAGGGTTCACTTGGTGATAATAATAGTAACCAAAGCAAAAGCAAACCCTCACAGAACTCTGTCCTGCTGTTCCAGGAACTCTGTGTTCATGACAACCCAATGAGGTGGCACTTTACAGGAAGGACAATCATTAATCACACAGTTAGTAAATGGCAGAGCTGGGACTTGAACCCAAGCTGGCCCCAGAGCCCCCTCTCAGCCCCTTCATTGCAGCTCATCACTTGGCATGCCTGACACAGGCCAGCATTAAGGAGCAGTGTGACCTTTGCCAAGGCTGCTTCACCGCTTGGTCTCTGTTTCCTCATCTGTAGAATGGGGGTGTGGGCAGTGAACTCTGTGAGCTCAGTGGTCACTTCCTCCAGCTCTGCTATTCTACTGCTTTGAGTTAATTTAGTAAGTATCCGAGCCTCTGAATGGCCCACCCATAGGCTGGCTCTTTGCTAGGCCCTGGGTTACGAAGAAAAGTAAGATCAGCCTGCTCCCCCAAGGAGGCTGTGTCCCTCCACGGCAAACAGCTATGAGGCCCAAGCTCCCTCACTGTCAGTTGGGGGCTGGGCAGGAAAGTCTGATAGAAGATGGAGGCAGAGCCCCTCCGGGAACAGTGGTGGCCACAAAGTTCTCAGGAACGGGAGCGTCTGTCCAGGCTGCTGAGAGGGGAGTCCTCATGAGGCCAGGAGCCCCCCCAAACTAAGCCCTCAGGACAAAGATCCAGCCACCCCTGCAGTGTCACCATAGAGCCAGTCCATCCTCATCACTGTGCCTCTGTGCTCCTTTGTCCTGGGGCCTCTCTTCCGCCTACACCAAGAAGACTCTTCTCCCTCTCTTCTCTGAGTGTTCCCTCACTTCACCCGTGGTCCTTGCTTCCTCAGCAAACATCTCTGGAGTTGACACTTTGCCCCCTCACACCCCTCGTTTGATCAGGAGCCTGGGTTGGCCTCCTTGTGATCACTTTCCCCCTTCAGAGGATTCCTCCTCCTCTCCTGGGAGCACCTGGAAAACCCAGATCCATTCCTAGAAGTGGCTGCCACGCTGGCCTCCCTACTCATCTGCCTCAGTCAGGAGCACCTGGACCACCAGCTCTGTATTGTCTCACCTCCTACCATCAAGACGTCAAAGTTCATTCTCCCTCCACCACCCAGTATGGTCATTTTAGGGTCTTCTTCTCCGTCAGCATGAGCCAGCCACCCCCCATTCACCCTACCCCCGGGCTCATACCCGGGCGCATCTCCACCCCAGGTCCATCCTCTCTCCTTTAACTGCCCACCTCTAGCCATCCAGCTGCTTCTCCACCAGACTCCCTGGCCCTCCTTCACCCTCACTGGAGCATCATGTGCTGACTCCTCTGCTTTCCTGCCTGTCCACATTCCTCTTACTTCCATTTCCCCACCTTCCAGCTCTGCATCCACAGTCAGCACTCTATGACAAACAAAACCCCCTTGACCCTTGATCTTTTCAGTTCCTCACCAGGCCGACTTCCATCTCGGTTCACCCAGCTCTATTTGTTCTAAGCCTGCAGGCAGCAGGCTCTCCCAGCACAGATTTCTAAGGCTACAAATCAATGCCCACCATGTTGCCGCTGCCAGGCAATCCTCCAGGATTTCTCTAGTGAGCACATTTCCCCACTTACCACTCAGTGGTGTCAACATTCTCTGCTCTCTGCACACCTCTAACCTTCCCTCTGTCTCTTCCCTGACTCCCAGCAGATGGCCTTGCCTCCTTCTTCAGAGAGAATGACATGTCACTGGAAAGGAACTTGCTCACCTGCAGCAAATCTGCTCACCTCACCTTTTATCTGTCCCTCTTCCACCTGGACTCTAGCTGTAGTTGTTCTTAATTTAGTGAGTTTAGTTGACATATATATACACACAGTTAAAATCATAGCACACTATAGGCTACCTTCTAGGGCTTACTTTTTCCATTTAACACACAGTGTATGATTCATCCATTTCATTGCATGTACCTGCAGTTCATTTGTTTTAACTGATCTTAAATGTTGTGTGTGTGTGAAAGTAACACAAGGCAAGGGTAAGCCAGGATTCAAGATGCTGGTTACTTCCTGTGAGAAAAGGCCAAGAGCAGGATAGGACACAGTATGTCACTGTCAATAGTCCTGTTCTGATGCTGGGTGATAGGTTCACAACTGTTTCTTATAATATTAAATTTAATACATAAATACCTCTGACAGGCACCTAAGATGACAATGTGTCATGAAACAAGACATACAATGGGTAGTATTACATCATTATTGTTATGCTAATCTTGTTATAAAATATATTAATCATAATCCTACATTGTTATGTGTTATATATTATATAGATGCATGAATTATATATTATGTATATAAATACCTACATATGTTTTATATATTATCTGATAATAAATAAACAGAACATAATATGCTAGTATATCTACTATTATGTATTATTTATTAAATAATAACATACTATATCCTGTTATATGACATGGCACATAGTCTTTAATCAAATAAAAATATGTCACTATATGTAATGGTAATTAGTAAAATTAAATAAAAAAGCCCACAGCTTTTAAGGCTGACACCGCTCCAACTGTCACTGTCTTTTCTCTTCCCTTTCACGGCCGAGGTCCTCACAGAGCTATCTGTTCCCCCTTTCATCTCCTTATCCTGAACCTTCCTCCTCCTCTCATCCCATGCTACCTTCTGCCCTGTGGTCCCTCTAGTCACCAGCGGCCTCTGGGACACTGATCTGTGGGCATGGTCTCAGGCCCCAGCTCACCTGCCTGTCCGCCACCTCTGCCACCGCTGGTGGGGGCAGGGCGGGGGTCAGAGTGCACCCCTTGTCCTGGAAGAGAACACAGCACAGACTCAGTGACCAGCAGCAGGTGTGGCCGGGACCTGCAGGACTGAGGGGAGAGCCAGGCTGTCTGCATCCAGACCTGGGGCACTTGGAGTGTGAAGAAACCCAGTCCTCACTGCCCCTGAAGTGAGGAAAACACCCTCAGGTGAGTTAATTTGCTTATGACCTAGGTCTGTTGGCTGGAAAGGACAAACGGACCCCTAAGGGGAGGGTAGTTGATGTTCCAGGACCCACCAAGGCCCTAAGGGTTGGCAGGGAACCAGGCTGGATGCTCCACTGGACCCAGTGCCCCCTCGGGGGTGGGGCTTTCGGGAACAAGCAGAAAGCCCTCGGTCTCTGGGGGGGAATGGGGCAGTGTGGGAGCATCCCTTCAATGATTCAAGTGACGTCAGGGCTTGTGGGGTCCCTTTTTATGGCCACATCGAGCCTCAGCAGAAGCCACAAGCAGGAGTGGATTCCTGTCTCTCCAGCTGTCATCGTGTCTGAGTACCAGGCTTCGGATCTGATACCCTCGGGTGCTAGGACAGTTATAGACAGAGGCGGCTGGGGGTGGGGCCTCAAGAGGGCGGTACTGGCCTTCCTGCCGACACGATTACACAAAGATCAAACAATCCATTGATGGGAAGAAAATAAGAACCATGGTCACATCTGGACCTCAAGCTTAGACGTGGTGTATGGGTGACATCAACAATCCAGCGTGGTTCAGGCCAGGGCAGCAAACCGGGAGTGGCACTAAGGGGCATCGTGGTGCAGAGGCTGGACTGGGGGTCTGCAGGCTCCTCCAAGGAGGAGACTCAGTGTTTGGGAGGTGGCTAACATACCTGCTATGTTTCACCAGCAAGTGATGCCACCTGTGTAAAATCAGCTATAATCCTGAGCCAGGTCAGCCCTGGGTGATGTGAACAAGGCTCCTACAAGTGGGGGCGCCAGATGGATAGTGAACCAACCAACAGGCTGATGAGTTTCTGGCCTGTGTTTATCGTGGTTTCATAGACAAGAGTGAGGAGAGAGTTGAATGGCTCACCATGAAGATTTTAACAACTTAACAGGGTTCCGTGTCTCACTGCATTTCAGTGCCACCCGGAGGAATTCAGGAGGTGTTTAGACCCAGTGGAGACTAATGGCCTCTTGTTCCTCATCAACCTGTCAAACCCACCAGCCCTCTATGGCCAGACCTTGGCAAGTGCCTTCCCTTGTTCTAACAAAACCCTTTCCACCCACGCCTGTGGTAAGCTTTTATTTTTTATAATTAATGGGAATGAAGATACCTTACAGCCTCCTCAGACCTTTCCTTAGGGCTTCTACCCTTAGACCCCGGCAAGGGGGCTCTCTGCCCTGGGTCCTGCACTACAGAGGGTCCCGCTGGCCCTGACACTTCCTCTGGCCATGCCCTCCATGGGGTGGAGTCAGCAGGGCCAAGTGGACACGGTCATTGGCTCCATCCTGTGCTCTGGAAACCCAGGACCCTGAATGCCCTGCCTCAGCAGCCCCTGACCCATTTCTAGTGCCTGCACCGGCTCTCCCCAGAGTTCAGATTCCAAGGACTCACAGGCCAAAGGGCAGCTGATTGCATGGAGGGTATGAGCAGATCCTGGACGTGAGGTCTGAGTGTCCCCCTGTGCACATCCAAGGCCCCTTGTGGCAAGGGATGGACCCAGCATTGGGAAGAAAAGGGTCAGCCTAGTGATCAGAGACTGGGAATCATCTCTCCCCACATGCTCACTTTCTTTGCCGGACTCCCCTGTGTCTGGGAATTCTAAATTTGAACCTGGCCTTCCCCCTTATAATGAATGTATATTTGTAAAGGCAGGAGTTAGAACCTATTGCACTTAACATGTTTACATGTATAGGATGTGAGCTCCCAGGTATGCTCTGGCCCTGCACTTCCAAAGGTCCAGAGCAGTTATATTGGCTCTACTGAGACTGAAAGTGGTAAAGATCATCTCCAGAGAGGAGGGGCTCCTGCTTCACGCTCCAAAGTCAGGATCTTCTGAGTGGATAAAACAATGGACACTGAGACCTTCAATTGTAAATTGATTTAGAATAACGCCAAAGTGTGTATGACGTGTGTGCACGCACGCACGCACGCACCTGGGGACGTGTTTGGTTGTGTGTATGGTATGTGTGTGTGTGGTACATGACTCCGTGTGTGTGTGCGTGTGGGGATGTATGTGGAGCAGAGACAGTGTGTCTGCACGTGTGTTTGTGTGTATGTGCATGCATTAGTTTTAATAGTAGAAGCTGTCCTTTAGAATTATGAAGTAGTAAAAATTGTATGATGGCCTTTGCTGTATAATTCAAAATTAAAATAATCTTCAATCAGGAGAAATTTTGTCCCCCTCATATTCTGATTTTTTTTCCATATTGATTATGTCTTCATTTTACTAATGAGGAAACTGTAGCTTAGAGATGTTAACTGACTCAACCAAGGGCATGAAGCTCACGAGCCCAGTACCAGGACGCAGTCCAAGCCACGCTGCTCCATAGGCCTGGAGCCCTGCTCATGATCACACGTGGCCTCTTTGCGGGGGAACATATTCTGAAGAGCTGTGGCCAGCGTGCAGGCTGCCCAAGCCGGGGACTCAGGAAGCCGGGCGGCGAGTACCAGGCAGCAGACAAGAGTGAAGGGCTGCTCAGAAGTCAGTTAGCTTCCTAGGTCTTGGATGAGGAAGGAAGCTCACTGCTCATCCTTGATCCCTTTGCTGGTGGCTAAAGGGGACAAAGGCCCAGGAGAGCACTTCTGGGAGCTGCCTGCCAAAACCTGGAAAAGGACTGCTCAGGACTGGCTCTGCAGTAGGAGCAGAGGAAGGAAATGTCGCCTCCTGGTGTACATCCTTGGTGATGGCAGTAGGAGGCCTAGCAGCCTTAGTATAGAGGTGGCAGTACAAGGTCCTAGTGGGTGATCATTTTCACGTGTCTTAAAAATCATTGCTTCATATATTTTATCCATTTTGTGGTTTGTTTAAGGATGGTAAATATGGTCTCTGTTACTCCATAATACCTGGATTGATTAATTTTTTTATTGTTTATTTTCTCTTCAGTGATTTGGAAGCTATATTGCCTCTTAATGAAAATTCTCTCTAAATTTTTATAACTCATCTCTAAATTCATAACTTTATAAGCAATTGGACCAGTATTCCTATAAGAGTCTCAAAAATGAAATAATCTATTAGATCCTGTTCCTCATTAATGATAAATTAAGCATATTTTACCTCCTCTGCTGTTCCAAATTGTGTGTGTGTGTGTGTGTGTTTGTGTGCTCCAGTTACTACTTTTTAGAAAGTTGCTTTAAGTTTGTTACATTAACAAAGAAAATATAGGTATAAACATCTTGGATTTCATTGCTCACTACCACTATTTAATCCCATGTCTTTCCCACTTTTGAGTTATTTACTTATCGGGATTTCCCAATCAACTGGACACATGATTGACTAATTTTTTTTTTTTTGAGTGTTGGACTTGGAACACTTACATATCTATATGCAGATTTATGTTCTCCTCATCAACAATTCTCAGCATGTTGTTGATGGCCCAAGCCTTGTTTTAAAATAAGGCATTGTTTTTCATCACCAAAAAAAAAAAAAATTCTTAATTTAAGGTGCTGTCTTTTTTGGCTAGCTAGTCTTGTATGGTGAATGGGTATTAATAGAGATTTCCTTAACCTTCCTCCTTCTTTTTGCCATAACTCGGATTCATTGCGAAGCATGTTTTTACCATTTCTCAAATGGGCTTCCGCTTTGACTTCCGCTTTAAACCATCACCCTACTCTTTTTCTCCATGCTTATCCCTGAAAAATTGAGCTCTCTATCGGATTAAAGGTGGTTCCCGTCAGAGATGTGTGGCTCCCTGTCCAAAGGTCCAAAGGAAGAGAAAAGGAAAGATTCCTGTTTCTGGTGGATACATTTTGTCAAGTTAGAGATCTAGTTATCCGTGTGCCTGTGGTGGCATCTGCAATATCTTGGCTTAGAGTTTCCTTTTTCTGGCTTACTAGGGGAGTGGCATTAGCTGCGGTCATGGTGCTGTGGCCGTTGTCAGGATCCGGGGCTGAGGCAGCCCCTCTATCCCCTTGTTATTTTGATCTTGCAAACTGTGTCCCAGCTATGTGAACCCTGCACCTGGTGGCCAGGATCGCCCCCCATGTGACGTGTCCCCAGTTCCTCGGCGTCCCTCACTGCTATCAGCTAGCTCCAGTAAGAGTACGAGCTGGCTTTCACTGCGATCCTTCCTCCTTCCTCTCCAGGCAGGCCCTCCTTTCCCACTAGTTGGCCCTAAGCCTTCTCTCTTGCGCTACATATGCTGAAGGAATTCCTCAGGTTTTCCAGCAGGTAGATGGCGATCTTCTATGTTTGGACCCCTTCAGTGCTTGCAGTGGAAATTTAGGAGGTGGGAAGGAGGAGTTTGGGGGTTCTCCGTATCTAGGGGCTCCCTATCCAGCAGATTTAACTAACTGTGGATTGAAAATATTCGGGAAAAAGCAGAAAGTTTCAAAAAGCAGCACTTGAATTTGCCATACACTGGCAACTACTTACATAGCATTCATATTGTATTAGATACCATGAGTAATCTAGATATAATTTAAAGTACACAGGAGGGCACAGCTAAAGAGAAAGTGACAATAAATATATGTGTATATTCATGTATAACTGAAAACTTGCGCTGTATGCTGGAATTTGATACAACATTGTAAAATGACTATAACTCAATAAAAAAATGTTTGTATATATAAAAAAAAGGTACATGGGAGGATGTACATGAGTTCCATGCAAGTCCTATGTCATTTTATACAAGAGGCATCAGCATCCATGGATGTTGATGTCTGAGGGGAGTCCTGGAACCAGTGCCCCATGGTTACCAAGGGATGACTGGAGGTCCAGGCTCCTTATCCCAGCCTGTCAGGTCCCCACGTGGTCTGAATCCTACCTGTACCACACTTCCCTTGTCACTCTCCTCCAGCCCTGGCAGACTGCCCTCTGATTCTTGAACAGGCCACCCTCACTGTGCTTCATGTCTGGCTCCTAGAAATACCCTTTATTTTCTGAGCATGGCTCTGCTTTCACAAAATGGGCTGCATTGTCACTAGAGAAGGCAGTGTGGAGGTTCCTTTAAAAACCGAAAATGGACTTAACTCATGATCCAGCCTTCCAACTCCCAGGCATATGTCAGAAGAAAACTCTAATTCAAAAAGTCACATGCACCACAATGCTCACATCAGCACTATTTATAATAGCCAGGACATGGCAACAACCAAATGTCCATCGATGGCTGACTGGATAAAGAAGTAGTAGTATATTTATACAATGGAATACTACTCAGCCATGAAAAAAACAAAATAATGTCATTTGTGGCAACATGGATGGACATAGAGATAGTCATTCTAAGTGAAGTAAGCCAGAAAAAGGGAAAAATGCCATATGATATCACTTATATGTGGAATCTAAAAAAAGACACAAATGAACTTAACTACTAAGGAGAAACAGACCCACAGACATAGAGAAACAAACTTATGGTTACCAGGGAGAGAAGGGGATGGGAAGGGAAAAACATGGGAATTTGAAAAGTGCCCCTCTTGAGGAGTGATAGAAATGTTAGCTATCTTGATTGTGGTGATGGTTTTCTGGGTGTAGACATTTATCAAATTCATCAAATAGTACAAGTGAAATATGTGTATTTTACTGTACAGGAATCATACCACAATAAACGTGTCTGTAAAAAAACAAGAAAAGGTTGGCGGCATTGTGTCCTACATTTTTATGTGTCTTCAGTGTGTGGGTCTTCAAGTTTCTGGTCTGCCATATTTTCTGAACCTGAAGTGCCCTCCTTCCCTTTTCTTTGGTAAACTGTCAGTGTGTGGCATTTATTCCCGTGGCTTCAACTGCTCTCTGTCCACTGATTAACTGTCAAATCTTTTCCAGCATGGACATCTCAGTTCAATCCCAGAAATATACTCATAATTTACAAGTAGACATTCCCACTTGATTAGCCCATACAAATCTCAAGCTCTGTATGTTTGGATTTACACTCGCTCAGAACTAGGTTTACTTTTTCAAACAATGGCATCACCATCGCATCTGTTTTCCGTGCCATACATCTGGGAGTTTTCTTTACTTTTCCCCTCCCTCATCCCCCGTCACTACTACAATTCTATTCCTTAATGTCCCCCAACTAAGTCCCTGCCTCTCGCTCCCCACTGCATTAATTCACACCCCTTGCTAGTCTCCCCAGTGCTGTTCTTTAGAGTGAACTATCCACTTTGCTCACTTTTAATGACTAATCTATGTCACTCTCCTCCTTAAAACCCCAAAGAATTCCTCGCTGCGTATGTGAGGAAGTCCACTCTCCCTGATTTAACGTTACACCTTCTCATCACCTGGTTGCTGCTTTTTTTAGCCTCAGCTTCCGTTAGTTCCCCACAGCCTCAAGCCTCACTGACCTTCCTTCCCTAAGTGCAAAGTGCTGTTAGACACGACCAGACCTCTGCACGAGACACGCAAGCTGCCGAGAATCCAGTCCACACCAAGCACTCTCCTGGTCTAGAGATTTGCTGGAATCATTCAGATGTCAGTGCAGAAAGCATTTCCTCTCTGACACCTTCCCTACCTTCTAGAACCCAGCCCGTCAGTGCAAGAGCCCCTCTGAACATACAGTATACATGATGCCATGTGACACCACATTGTTTTGAAAACCTATTTAAATTTGTCTCTTCCACGACACACTGTGATCTCCTTGAGGGATGGGGGGCTGTGTGGTATTTGTCTAGACAGCTAATGTCTGGCACAGACCCCGGGCCATCGGAAACAGTCTGCTGACTCATCAAGAAGAATTGTCGTCTTTGCGATGTAAGAAAGACTACATGATTTCTGATCTTACAAAATCCGGCAAGGGTCCAAATAATTTCACATAGAACTTCACAGGCAAAATATATGTATTCTTTTCCTCTTTGTGAGCCCGAGATCATAGGCATCCTGGAACGGAGGTGTCACTCTAAGCTGTCTGTCCCCTAGGCTGTCACGTCCAGCTTCAACATATTTTTTAGAAGTTGTAGGGATACGTGTACATCACCCCATCTTAGAGCAAACGGCGCTTCAGCCTGACCAAGTTTAATGTCCCTATAAACATCAGAAATCTTCCAAACTGAAGCTTGAAGAAACATTTCCTGTCTCTCCTTCCAGTCTGTCTGCCATCTGCAACCCACATCCCCACTGCTCATCTGCGTCAGGCCACCTTCCATCTAGAAACATTTTCGATGGGACACTTGGATGAGAACTAATTACAGCAGTCATGAAAATGGTCCCATGAACGTAGGCTCTGCACAAAAAGGATGCTTTGACCAGATGCCTCAGCTGTGGCCTGCAGGGTCTGTTCACATGTTCTGCCTGGTTTCCCTGCAGACGTTCTGCAGAAAATCAAGACTGCTCTTAAAGTCATAGAAGGCCCAAGAAATCCAGAAAAATGGAGTGAGATTCATCTCCTTGGGAATATTTTTGAAAACCATCCATTAATAGGAAGAAGAGATTTAAGAGGTTTGCTTCAGAGCAGATGATGTCCAACTGCAGGTGGGTCAATTTTGTCATTGTTGCTCGCTAGTTGGCTTTCTGCTGCTTCTAACATGCCTCTGCTTAGAGAAGTGGCCTGAGTCGGCCCTCAGAGCAGAAAGGTGAGCTGGGCCTGGTGATAGCCAAGCTCCTCTGCTGTGTAGTAACCCGCTGAGAAGGAAGGGATGGTCCAGGGCTTCCTCTGACTCTCTCCCTCAGTTATAAACTCTCTGAAAAAAAAATCTTAATTCAATATGGTATTGTCAAAGTATAAAAATAATTGTCTTTGGAGGTGATGGTATAGTTCAAGGGGTAGAGTACATGCTGGGTTCAATTCGCAGTACCTCAATGTAAAAAAAAAAAAAAGAAAAAGTCTTTAAAAAAAAGGTAAAAACAAAAAAAAAAAAAGAGATCTCAAACAACCCAAGTTTAAAAAGAAAAAAAACTCTTTTAAAAATAGTAATCAGCTCGGTCTTTTTCTAGATTAGGAGTTTGGGATTAACAGATACACACTACTATGTATAATATAAATAATCAAATCCCAGGTCCTTAAGAACCTAGTTCAATCTAAATCCTTTCTCTTTTTTCCCCTAGGCAACCCGTGGAAGCCTCTGAAATTCTCATCTTATAAAAGAATTCATTTAAAGGAGGTTTGAAAGTTACTGGTTAAAACAGTTATTTGTGGTTCCATGAATATAGGTCTAGTAAGAAAGATAGACAATAAACCAGTAAGCAAATATATGATGTACTGCCAAGTACTAATAATTGCCACAAAGAAACATAAAGCATATTAGGAGAGAAAATGATTGAATAGGAAATATGTGCGTGCTATTTTAAATAATGTGGTCAGATAAGTCCTCTCAGTGTAAAATAATTTGAACAAAGTCCTGAATGAAGCAAAAGAATAAGCCAAGTAGGTAACAGACAAGAAAAGCCTCCCAGGCCGGGAGAAGTGTAGGTACAATACTTGGAGTTACAAACACAGCTCTCCTGGTGGGGCCAACCTGTGCGGTGAAGATGGGCTGGAGCAGAATGGTGAGAACTGAGGCTGCGGTAACGGGAGAGGGACCGGCTCACACAGGGCCTTGGTAGGGACTCTGGATATCCTTCTGAATACAATGGAAAATCACGAGAGTATTTTGCAAAGCGGAACAACTTGATCCGATTCATACTTTAACAAGACCGTTGTGGATAACATATGGGGAATAAATAATGGAAGCAGGGCAAGGTAAGCTGATGGGAAGCCAATGGGAAGAGTGCTGCTGACCTGGAGAGAGACACCGAGGTTGGGCTCGGATGATGGCGGGAGACGGGCTGAAATGGGGACACGATTTGACAGTAACTGTCACAGGCCTTAATGCTCGAGTTGGACACAGACACAGAGTGGTTCAGGGTGATGGGTATGTGATATTTGGGGCTGAGCCACAGTTTTTGTGCAGAGACCTGACAGGAGAATAAAGTGGGGACGTTGACGTCGGTAAGAAGGGTTTGTGGGTGTTGAATTCCCCCTTGAGCCGCGTCTCTGTTTCTCTGTAGATGAAGTCAGCAGAGCAGGGATGGTGTTCCTACTTCTTCAGAGAATTGCGTGTCCTCCTAATCAACAAATTCAAGAGGCCAACCTGCCCATCCAATTGCAACATCTTGAATCTGCTTCTTTCTATCCAGGAGGAGATTTCCAACTAAGATGCCAATCAAAATTTCCCGTGTCCATAGTTAGAGCTGTGTGCCTTTGGGATGATCTCAGAGATGCCTCCACAGAGGCTCGGTGTGCTCTCTCCCTCAGAGTACACAGTTCCCTTCTGTCCAGTGGGTCTCAGCAGAGAAGATTTCACAAATAGCCCCTCTCATGCCCTGGGGACCAACGTCCCGCTTGACCGAGCTCTGAAAATGAGCACGAATTCTGGACAAAGGGCCTTCTCCAGGGCGCCATCTGGCAGATTACATGAGGACAGTGTACAAAAGAGTGGGAGGGTTGATGGTATAAATGGATTTTAATTTTTGCTCTGAATCTGATTTTGTCGTTCCGTTTTGTTAAGGAAGTGTTCTTAGGTCAGACATGATTCTCCTTTTTTCTTTCCATTTGATCAACCAAGAGGTTTAGATAGGGCATTTGTTTTAGGGTAAGAATCTTAAAAAAAAAAAAAAAAAAAAACATGCAAATAGCGTCTTGTTAGGCATTTGGACAAGACAACCAGTAAATTCTCCCAGCAGTATTGAACCCCCTTGTTTCTCCAGGGGGTCTCCAAAGGTATACATGTTCCGAATCTGACCCAAAACCAATGAGCCTTTTCTTTTTTTTAAGCACTTAACCATGGACAAAAGATGTCACTAAAGAATGTGAGAAAAGAGCAGGTCCCCATCATCCAGAATTCCTCCCAAAGAGCCCACAGAAGTAAAAAGGAGATGAACGAGAGAAACGGTTTATTTATACACACGCAGGAGACAACCAGAAAAGTAACTACCATGTTAAATGGTGAAAATTAAAGGCTTTTTTTTTTATCAACCTAACTTAATAGGGCAAAGCGAGAGGAGAGGATTGGCTTCCATGACAGGTTTTCTTCTACATCTATTGAATCTCAGGTATTTTCAGCTTAAAGTGCTTTGTATTAACCGTGGGTTCCATCTGACTTTCCATTCCTCGAACTTTGTTCTTCTTTTTCAAGATTCACTCATGTATTCTGAGCCGCTGGATTTTCCACGTGAATTTTAGATTGATTGTCAATTCCTACAAAACACCACCTGGGATTTGGGTAGGCATTCTTTGAATCCTTAGATCTATTCGTGGACTACTGTCATCTTAGTAGAATGAAGCCTTCTGCTCCATGAATATGGGATTATTCTCTGTGAATGTAGGTCTTAATTTCTCTCAACAGAATCTCTCATCTACTGTAGTCTTCAGTGTCCAAGTCTGACACTTCTTCCTCACCTCTTTTGGATGCTGATTCAGAAGAGACACGACCTCCTGGAGAACCTCTGCTGCCATGGAGCTGACATGGAACTGAGTCCTGAGAAGGCTTTAAATTCTTTTAAAAATAGGATTAATGTACTTTAATTACTCCATAGATGAGTAATGAATGGGTCACATTAACATAGGATTTTAATCCTTTTAGAATTAGTAGAGTAATACAGACACAGTACAAAAAATTGAAATATTGCCTAAAAGAGAAGAGATTTGTAATTTCCACCCACAGAGGTGACTGTCATGAATGATTTGGTGCTTATGTCTCAGTCTCTGTGTCTCTCAGTATGTCTCTCTCCATCTATGTCTCTCACACACTCACAATCAGATCAATTTACATCTATATTGATTTCACACATATGTGGTAGTGCAGATGGGACCCTGGATGCAGACAATGTGTCTGCATACTTCCACCCTGAGGCTTCCCTTGACATTGGGTTGAGACCAGGCACCCACTTTTCCAACTGCACAGCACTCATTCATCCACATGAACCAGAACGAATGGACCCCATCCCCTCTCCATCAACATTAGTGTTGCTTTAATTCCGACTGTTTCAACCAGTGCTGTGATGAACACCCTTGAAAAGGCATCTTTGAATAGGCGTGTAAGGATTTTAGTGGGATGAACTGTAAGGATCAGAAATTCTGGGGAAGAGATGCATCTGTGGCCCTTTGATGCGTCCTGCACCCTCTTCTCCTGAAGAGGAGCGTCCCTTCACTCTTCCCTCCAGGGGGTCTGCTGGAGCCTCTGACTGCTTACATTGTCACCAGAGCTGGTTGTCACCTGACTAAAGACCCGCCAGTGTGATGGTGACCGGTGCTATCTCTGCAGTGTTTCCATCTGCCTGTGTTCTCACCTGAGAGGTCAAGCATCTCTAACACACACTGGCCACCTGCATTGCCTCTCATTGGAACTGCCCATGTCTGTTCTGTTTCTGTTTAGAACACTGGGTTTTGAGATGTTTTTGGACTACAGAGATAGGAAACTTTTCTCCAACCTTAGGTTATGAGGAATGCTTTTTCCAGGTTGTGGTTTGTCTTTCAAGCAGTTTTTCTGGGCTTTTGCTAATTTTTTTTTATTTGTTTGGTTTTGTTTTTGCCACAGGAAGAGCTAAGCATCTCCCTTCTGTCTTCTGGCTGTGGTGTCACAGGGGGAACAGCAGTGTCTACCCTGAGATTATGCACAGAGTTACTAAAAGAGCTTCATTTTGTACATCACATCTTTAATCCCCCTGGATATCCCCTTAAAATAATAAAAATGTTGTTTCAAGTCGAAACAAAAAAAAATCCCCAGCCCCAGCTTAAAACATGTGGGCAGGGACAAAAAAAAAAAAAAAAAAAAAAAAAAAAAACAACCTTTTTTAAAGTTTCATTGACAGGGAACACCCAGGAGAGGTAAAGACACGCAGAGAGAAAGAGGACTTGGGGTTGTCAGGGATTGGGTGAGGAGGGAGGGAAGTGTGCGCTCTGGATCCATGGTTTCACTTTGAGGAAATATATAGTGTGAAACTAGATGGTAGTGATGGTCGCACAACATTGTGAATGCCCCTAATGCTCCTGAATTGCACAATTGAAAAGGGGAAAAGTCTATATTTTATTACATGAAACTCTAAAAAGAAAAATAAAGGATGCCATAAATTATGTGAAACAAATAAAGGAAACTAAAGAAAACCAAACAAAAGCATCTCCAGCAGAAGGGACGTCAATTTTGAGAGGGGGAGGGGACTGACGGTGGGATTTTGGAGAACATTTTGGAGAAGAAGGTGTGGGTGGGTACAGAGGGGGCTCTGCCCCAGGGGCTGGTGATGCCTGAACTGGTTCTCCGTTGCCCAGCAGTCCAGCTGCAAATGCAGGTTCAGGAGGAACAGCAGGAGAGGCAGGAGGGAGCTCGGGGTCTCCTGCTGGATTCAGATCATCCTTTTTTGGTCTCGGATATCTTCCCCTGCCCCTGCCTTCTCTGTAACTATTGGATGTGGAGAGAGTTTTAAGTCTTGTGGAAGAGCTCATGCTGTGAGAGAGGAAAAATTTACCCACCTGCCTCCCTTTCCATGTGCCTCTTCAAGGACAGAAACCTTCTCAGAGCTTTCCAGACAGCTCCCACCCAGAAAGTGCCCACAGTTTGTGTTCTGTGACTGAATTTTTCCAGGCAGGTGGTCTGAGGCCATTCTTTGCTCTGGTCCCAACAGTAGCCTCTGGGGACACCTCCTGTGTGGCCCAGCCCTCGCCCCTCCCTCACCTACACACATGCACCAGCCCTGCCTTTCTGATCTTCGGGCTCTGCTTATGGGGCTCCTGGTCCTCCACCTGACTTGCAGCGAGGTGGACACGGTGCTCCAGCTCAAAGCTGGGTGTGCTGAGCTACCCGTCAGCCCCGGGCAGGTCCCTGGGTAGAGCCCTGGGGGATGTCTGGGTCGGAGACCTGCCCCACTGATTTCTGGGCCATGGTGGTGGGGACCCCTCCATATCCAGACCCACCTGGATCCTGTGCTGGCCCTCAGAAGAGTGTCACACCAACCCTTCACTTGGGGAGGGGACGCTGGTGTTCTTATTCATCAGTTTCTGATCAATATGTGGTATCTGGCTCTGCAATGACGGTGACCAGCAGCTGACCCGGCCTAGAAGTCTCAGAGCCCTGCCCGGCAAGGAACATTCCTGATTCTGTCCACTCGACCCTCTGCTGCCAGATCAGACTGGGACCTTGTTCAGCTCAGACACCCGGGAGGGAAAAGACATACCCAGAGAGCATGGGCTCCACCTCGGCAGCAGGACCCTTCTCTGGCTCTCCACATCCCAGCCAGCCAGCTTTGATCTGGGCTGTGCAAGTGACAGGCCCCCCAGGCCTCTTACCTTCTCTTGCTTGAGGCAGAAACCCATCCCCATCATGACTGCTCCACCTCCACCCGCCAGGAAGGGGCCGTGGGGTTACCTGGGTGGGATCTGAGTGGTGGCCCGGGCTGGGTGGGCCTGCCCTGGGCCTCCCTGTGTTACCTTTGGGTCTCTCTGGCCAAAAGGCCAGAGGCGACTTGGGTGAGACCTGACCCAGCGCCGGCAGCGTTGGTACAGCCCCTCGCTGCGGGCTTTCCGGTGGCTGCAGCCTCGGGATGTTGGGATGCAGCATTACATGCCTCTACCTCCAACCAAGTGAGCTGAGTAGGGGCTTCTCTACAGAGTGGGTGCCTGGTGACTTCGGTTCCAAGTTCTGTTGGGCTCTATTGCCAGGGAAGTGAGGTCACTTCCTGGGGTCCACTTACCCAAGCTTCCTCCTAACACAAAGCTCCCCAAGGGCCTTTCTGGGCTGCCGATCTCTCATTTCTCACTCTATGCCATGTCCACACACAGTGACACCAACTCAGCCCCCCTCATAGCCCTGGGGAGGCCTGGATGCAGCCAGTGCCACAGATCTGAGGACACAGCTGGGTTCAGACCTGGCTCCCCCCACTCAGCAGTGCTGTCACCCTGGACAAGTCACGTGCCTCTCAGGGTCTCCGCAATCCCCCAACAGCACAGTGGGGATCTTTCTGGCCCCTGCTTCCTAGAGAAGCCATCCTGTCTCTAGACCTAGAAACACCTACTGCTTCTGTCACCCCCTTGGGCTGGCATCACAGGGAGCTCGTGCACAGACTCAGCCAAGGAAGGACCCCACAGAGGGCTGGCGGAGTGCAGATCACATGCCACACAGGCCTGGGTCTGCCCTGGGGCCTGGAGAAAGTCACTTTCCTTGCTGCTTGCTTCCCAGCTCCCAGTCGTGTGACTGAATTTAAACACAACTCTGACATCATCCGCTCTGGCATACAACCTCCTAGGTCATTCTGTCATGTTGACATACAGGCCCAGTGTCCCATCTCGGCCTCTGTGGTGGGCTGCTCCACAATGGCTTCCTATTTTTTGCCTTCTGTTCCCACGCCCTTGTGTGATCCCCACACCCTCCCCTGGAGGGTGGATGCACTTTGGGACCAGGTTCTGACATGTAGACTGACTTGTGAAAATGTGCGTGAGTCCCACTCATTACCAGCTCCAGTGTTCCTTCTCTCTGTCTTGTCTCTCTCTGTGTTTCTCTGTCTCCCCCTGCTTCTCTGTGTTTCAGTCAGTCTGTCTCTTTTCCTGTATGTATGTGTGTATATATTTATGTGTATATGTGTGTATTTATGTGTGTGTATTGTTCGGGCCCAGGGCAGGTCACTTCTGAAAATCCCTTGATGACATATTGATTATTTTGAATTCATGTTACTGAAGAAAAATTATCTTTGAAAATTGTGCAAGAACTTTGGTGGGATCTTCTCTATGGATCAGCACTGCTGGGGAAGGGATGCACCTATGGCACTTTGATGTATTTTGCACCTTGTTCTGCCGGAGAGGAGCGTCCATTTGCTCTTCCCTCCAGGGGAACTCCTGGGGCCTCTGCCTGCTCATGTTGTCACCAGGGCTGGTTGTCACCGGCTTAAAGATCTGCCAGTGTGATGGTGGCCAATGCTGTCTCTGCAGTCTGTCCATCTGCCTGTGTCCTCACCGGAGAGGTTGAGCATCTCTAGCGCAAACTGGCCACCTGCACTGCCTCTCGTTGGAAGTGCCTGTGTGTGTTTTGTTTCTTTTCAGAACACTGGGCTTCAAGAAGTTTTTGGGCCACAGTTATGTGAAGCTTTACTCAGACCTTGGGTCATGAGGAAAGCTTTATCCAGGATGTGGTTTGTCTTTCCAGATGTCTTTCTTGGCCTTTGTTTTCTGCTTTGGTTTGGTTTTATTTTGCCACAAGAAGAGCTAAGCATCTCCCTTCTGGCTCTGGTTTCACAATTAGAACAGCAGTGCCTACCTCGAGATTATGCACAGGGTTACTAAAAGGGCTTCATTTGGTATGTTTCATCTTTAATCCATCTGGATTTTCCTCTCAAAATAAAAAATGCTAATTCACGTGAAAACAAACAAACAAAATATTCACCTGTCCCTACTTAATATATGTGGGCAGACAGAAAAAAAAAAAAGCCACCTTTTACATAATTTCTTTGATAGGGAACCTCCAGTATAGGTAAATACATAGAGAGAGAAAGGGGATTAGGGCTTGTCATGGGCTGGGGGAGGTAGGATGTGGGGTGAGCTTTGTATACAAGCTTTTACTTTGAGAAAGGAAATAGTCTGAAACCAGTGGTGTTGGTCTCACAGCATTGTGAATGCACTTAATGCTCCTTAAAATTGCACAATTTAAAATGGGAAAAGGCTAACCTTTATTCTTATAAACTTAAAACAAAAATAGATTATACTATAAGAGAAAAGAAAAAATTCTGACTCCATAGAAGATCTGTTCTTTTGGCTTTTACCCTGTGCCCTCTTTTCTAGGCTTAGCTGTAAACCAAGATAATGGCAGACTAATATCTTGGAGAATCATCTTCCCCAAGTCAAACTTTAGGCTCCTTTTCTAGTAAATAGGGGAGGGGCTGTGGTTGGTTGTTGCAAACTTCTTGGTGTCGGATTTCTTTGTTCTTGGAATCCTTTACAGCTGTCTATGTGGGTCAGATCATGGTGTTCCTGTAAAACCTGCAACAAAACAAACTTTTTCTATTCTGAAACTGGTTATCTTTATAGGAGTGCAAAAGTGTTAATATCCTTAAAGGTCAGAGTTTTGAGAATAGGCTCTCCTGTTTATTTCAGGCTAAAGGCAACATTGTTTTACAAAAGGTGCAGAGCTAGCAAGACTAAGCCTAGAAAACACGACAGAGGGTTAAAGGAAAAGGAGCAGATCCAATATGGAGTCAGATTTGTTCTTCTCTATTACAGTGCCTTTTGGTGAGAGCTAAGAGGATGATTCCTGGGTGGGTCCTCGACTGTCTCAGGCTGGAGTTCAGGCAGGATCTCTGCCAGATTCACCATGACTTTGGACCTGATCTCCCACAGAGAAAGTGACAATTATTGGATTAAAATTACCTGTCAAAATCCCTTCAATTGCCTGTAAACTATACCACAGCAGGGGATGTCTCATTGGCCAGTCAACTGCCAGTCTCCCCTGATGCAAGGGACCAGAGTCGCGGCAGGCTTCATGGTGGCATGGCCAGTGCACCTTCCTACTTTGCTCTCCAGCCTTGGCTTCCTAACTTTGACGCTTTAAAATCTCCTGTCCTTCTTCCCTCTGGCCTGGTGTGAATAAACAAGTTCCTTGCACCCACCTGGGCTGAGGCCAGGCCACACACACAGCCCCATGCACACAGCCCACCACCTGCTGTCTACCCCTGGGCTCAAGTGCACCCTATGAACTCCCCCACCCCAAAGGTCGGCGTGCCCAGTGCCTCCGCCCTAGGGGTCCAGACCATCATCAGGACCATCAACCACCCAAGGCCCACAGGCCAGTGGCTGGCAGCCTGGGATCACCCTGACCCATCAGGTCAGTTGAGGCACAGGGTGCGGGGATCAGGATGCCAGGGCGGGAATTGGAACCTCCTTCAACCCAGCCTGCCTCGCCCTGTAGTCTCAGACATTAACTATGAAGGTGCACACTAGGCTGGATCCCCCACTGGTGGCAGTAGTCATCATTACTGGAGCAAGGATTTCCCCACCCCAATCACAGGGTGATTGGTGACGGAGTCAGCTCAGGGTAGGGGTGCACTCAGAGTGAAGGGGATCCCATGGTGAGGGAGTACAGGTTGAGGGGTTTGGGACCCGCTCAGAGTGGAACTAACCTGGCTGAGGTGAGGGGGACAATTTCAGGATGTTGGGGGTCCTGTGGTGAGGCATGAGGGGTAAGCTTGTGGGTGTAGGGGCCATAGGTTAGGACCTAGCAGGATGGAGTGTCAAGGCAGGGACCTCCGTGTGAGGAGAAGGAGCCCTGTCTTCAAGGTCTGGTGGGAGACTGGGCCTGGCCAGGGGTGGGAGGGTAGTAACAGGGAGGGGAAGTTGAGCAGGGGAAGTGGGGCTGGAGGGGTGTGGCCTGGCCTAGGGCAGTCGTGGTTCTAGTTCAGTGCCAGGACCCAGTCGGTGGCAGGGTGAAGGCTCTGGGGATGGAGACCCGGCGGGACGAGCAGGAGGGGCCCCACCTGGCTCCTCCCGGCCCCAGTGGCCAGGTCCGGTAAAGCAGGAGACCCACCCGAGTAGTTTGCGCTGCGGGCAGGAGGAGGAGGGGCGCGCACGCGCAGATGGACAGACGCGCGGACGCCGGAACCCGCCCAGAAAGCGTGGAAGCTGGCGGGAGCCGGTTGCTCCTGGACCAGCTCCTGGAAGAGGAACACGGCCTGGGGTCTGGGCCGCCGCTTGCCCTCGGCTCGGCTGCCGCTGCCGGGCAGTTAAGGGGGCGCTGGTGAGGGCGCGCTGCTCAGGGAGCAGGCAGGTGACGCCTGGGATGTGCAGCTGGGGAGGCGCACAGTGAGGGGTGCGGAGGTGAGGTCCCGGCCACGCGTCCAGTTAGGACACTGAGGCGGGTCCCAGCCGCCTCTGTGGTTCATGGTAACCCCGCTATTAGTAGTTCCTAAACCCCGCATTTTTGCTGCTGCTTATACCCGGGTTTAGGAGAGCAGGTACAGCCCTGGGAGGTGGGAAGGCGCTGGACGGCTCCGGAGCATCTCCGACTGTCCCTCAGACAATGGCCTGCTCCTGGGAGGCAGGTACGGTGCGGTCGCGGGGTCTCGGATGGAATGGGGGCTGCCCCATGAGAGCCCCTGGATTTGCTCCCATCTTCCCCACGGCCTGACCTTGGGGGAGGCCTCTAAAGCCCCAGGTTCATGGGACTCAGGTTACAGGTCAGTCTGCTCCTGGGAGGTGGGCATGGTGCGATCAGTGTGCTGGGATGTCTGCAGCAGCAGCAGGAAATGGTTGCAACCCCCGCGCTCTCACATGGCAGCCCCAATCCCGCCATCACAGCCGCCGCCATTCCCTGACAGCACAGCACCCACCTTCCAGGAGCAGGCTGACCTGTAACCTGAGTTCCACGAACGTGGGGCAGCAGAGGCCAAGCTCAGGCCATGCGCTGGGGAATTTGAAGCAAATCCACTGGCCCCCATGGGCAGACCCCATAACCCGCCACTGCCTTTGACCACACCGCGCCCTCCTCCCGGGAGCAGGCTGACCTGGGGACCATGCCTGGAGCAACAGAGGCCGAGACCTAGACAGGCCGTGGGGGAGATGGGGGCAAATCGACCAGCTTGCCAGGTCGCTGCCCATCTCCCTGCCACAGTCCCAGGTTCGTGGATCACTTGTTTTCAAGTCAGTGGGTTCCTGAGGGGCAGGCGCAGTGCAGTCAGGTGGCGGGGGCTGCAGGGAGGGGTGCTGCCCCAGGAGGGGCAGGTGGACTTGCTCCCATCTCCCCCAGGGCCAGAACTGGGGATGGCCTCTGCTGCCCCAGGTTTGCAGGACGCATGTCACGTCAACCTGTCCCTGGGAGGAGGGCTCAGTGTTCTCGGGGCAGCCTCAGTGGCTGACAAGGATTTTAGAAGTGGGCTCTAGCCCAGCATAACTAACTCTCCTTTCTTCTCTTGCTTCCTTAGTTGGTGGCTGTATCAGCTTTTTCATTATACGTTATTGCTGGATAATGAACATAGGTTTCTGTGCTATACAGAAGAAAGTTTATTTAAAATCTATTTTTATATATAGTGGCTAACATTTGTAAATCTCAAACTCCCAAATTTATCCCTTCCCATCCTCTTTCCCTGGTAACCTTAAGATTGTTTACTAAGTCTGCAAATCTGTTTCTGTTTTGTAGATGAGTTCACAGTGTCTTTTTCTCTCTTTTTTTAGATTGCACACATAAGTGGCATCATTTGGTATTGGCTGCTTTCACTTAGAATGACGATCTCTAGCTACATCCATGTTGCTGCAAATGGTTTTATTTTGTCCTTTTCATGGTAGAGTAGTATTCCAGTGTATAAATATACCACAACTTCTTTATTCAGTCGTCTGTTGCTACATTTAGCTTGCCTCCATATCTCGGCTATTGTATACAGTGGTGCTATGAATACTGGGGTGCAGGTATCTTTTCACATTGGAGTTCCTTCCAGTTATATACCCAGAAGTCGGATTGCTGGGTCATAGGGTAAGTCTAATTTTAATTTTTTGAGGGATTTCCATGCTTTCCATAATGACTACACCAAACTGGATTCCCACCAGCAGTGTAAGAGGGTTCCCTTCCCTCTACAGCCTCTCTAGCATTTAAAATTCATGAACTTCTGAGCGATGGCCATTCTGACTGGTGTGAGCTGATACCTCATTGTAGTTTTGATTTGCATTTCTCTGTTTATTGGTGATATTGAGCATTTTTTCATGTGCCTATTGGCCATTTGTGTCTTCATTGGAGAAATGCTTGTTTAGGTCTTCTGCCTATTTTTGGATTGAGTTGTTTGTTTTTTTGTTATTAAGTTGTATGAGCTGTTTATATATTCTGAAAATTAAGCCTCTGTTAGTCGTATCATTTGCAAATATTTTCTCCCATTCGTAGTTTGTTGTTTTGTTTTACTTATGGTTGCCTTTGCTGTGAAGAAACTTATGAGTTTAATTACATCCCATTTGTTTATTTTTTTCTCTTATTTCCATTGCCTGGGTAGATTGCCCTAGGAGAACATTGCTAAGATTTATGTCAGATAATGTTTTGCCTATGTTTTCTTTTAGGAGATTTATCAAGTCTTGTCCATCTGCATCTTAAGCCTGTACTCTTGATCTGTGCTTCTGTTTTGAATTTTGAGCTTCTTAGAGAACACCTACTCTTAGCTCATATGTCAGATTCAACATGTCTAAAGCTGATTTCATAATCTTTTTTATTGCAGCATCTCCACTTATTCAGTTGGATAATCATTCTTCCGGTATTGAATACCCAAAGGCTTGGAATGGTCTTTGATTTATCTTTCTCTCACCACCCTCCACATTTTGTCAGCTTCTGGAACTGTATGTTTTTGGTTTCAAGTGTCTATTCTGATTTCTGATACTCTGATGAAGAGCTTTCATCCCTGATACATGAATTTTTCCTTCTGTTGAATTCTTGGATATTCTCTCCCCCGCTTTCAGTCCACCTACAGTTTTGACCCTCCAACATCTAGAGTCAAGTCAAAGACTTACCACAACCAGATCTCAGCCAGGTAGTCTCGACCCTCCATCACTTTGGCCTTACCTTATGTGTTCCAATCATTATGTGACTTAGCCTCCTAGGGTAACCTGTGCCTTATTAAAAACCAGGAGTCACCAGCCTTTTCCTATCCAGTCCTCAGTTAAAACAGCTTAGAATTGCCCTGAGAGCTAGTTGGAGTCCCATCCCCTTCATAGAGTCTTCCCTATTTACTCCAAATACTTCTAGCTCCTCTTTTTATTCCTGCACTGTTTATGATCAGTAACCTGTAATCTTGGCTTTGAGTACTGACTTGGTACCATTCCCAGGTGGTTTCCAATGTGTCTCCTCACTTAGCTCGTAACTGGAGAAGACTCCCTTGTTCAGCCTCTTTTATACCCCTCACCCTGCTTAGCATCGGGCAATAGCAGGCATCCAGGCAGTGCTTACCTACTTTATTTATTCGCAGGGGTGGTGGTGTGGAGTATAGCTAATAACTATTAATTCAGTGTTGCAATTAAAAAAGAAAGCCAAGTAAATCCATAAAAATTTATCTCCATGTTTTGTTTAGCGCTTTACCTCAACAGTTTTCTTAACACTGTGTTTACATTCACATAGTGTTCAGTGCTTGTACAGTTCCCTGAGGCAAGCAGGTGAGATGTCATTATGTTTGACTTTCACATTACATTTCATATTGGATATATTTGTGGATTGACAAAACCTTCTGTTATAAGTAAACAGCCAGAAGCCAGAGAGGCTAAGAGCCTAACCCAGGGTCACCTGGTTAGTGTTTGGCACAGGCCAGGACCGCGGTTCACATCTTCCAGTTGATCCTCTTCCAGTGCCTTTTCATTCCAGTGCTGGGAAATGTACCCCATCAGCCAAATGGCCAAGTCACATTGCTGCCCCTTTACCTGCCAGTGACGGCAGTGCTACAAAAAGTGGCAAATGAAAGGTCAGAAATAGGAGTGATAAAAGACATGGAAGTGCTAGAAATGGATCCTCAGCCTCCTTCTCCCTATTTGAGCGACCCACAAGTGTCCCACTCTGACAGTGATGTTCATTGTTTATAACACAGTCTTTAAAATCAGAGTGATCTTTTATAGGACATGCTTTTATCCTGGTCCCTTTCCTGCTAGTAGTCACCGTCCTGGGCAGAAAGTGCCTGACTGTGCTCTGTTTGTCACGTAGTTGGGAGGGAAAGTGGGAGAGGGAGCAGGTTGAACTGAAGCCGAGCTTTTTACAGCTCTGTTGTTCTAGGACCAGAGAAGTTCCACTCTTTATTTCCTCACCTCTCCACCTCCAAGTCCCAGCCACCCACTCCTGCCTGCTTCCCCACATGCCACGTCCTGGGGGAGGACAGTGTGGTGGGAAATGCCCCCTCCGCCCTCCGCTCTGGGAGGTGCAGGAGTCTGCTTTAACTTTTGAGTTGTTTTGGTAATTGGGCTTTTCCAGCTTTTCTAGACATCTTTCCAGCTCTGAGAAATTGGAGATGTAACTTAACCATACATGGGCTATACTAATGTATTCAGTGGCATTAATGTGATGTTGTCTGTAAGGTTTTCTGTGACTGGATAGGAGGTTTTTTATCTCACAGGATGCTTCACATCCAATTCTAAAGGCCTACAGGATGCAGGTGTAATTCAAGTTCTTACATGTCTGTAAGGCAGACATGAACATTATTTGGTAATATGACCATATGTTCATAGATTAGAGTTAGTTTGCCGGCTCTGTATCTAATAAAAGTTTAAATTCCAAACACTTGAAGAAAATTTGCAGAGCATGTCTTTTTGCCTGTAACTAGTTGCAAAAACTGAAATCACAACTCTACCACAAGCCACAGTGTTTCCCAGTATAGAAAGCCCTCTACTTTTACAACCTCTAAGTAATGCGGCGGTTCTTTGGGTGAGATGAGGGATGCCAGAGTATTTTGTTGGGAAACTAGAGTGGCATGACAATTATTCTGGGACTGGTTACAGTTGAATCTCTACTTCCTATATCCTGGACTGATTACAGAGGCAATGTTAGTGCGGTAACCAGCTTCTGAATGCAAGTGTAGCTAGGAAGACAACAGAGAAAATAGAAGGGATATAAAGTAATGGAGGGACTTCAGAGCAGTACAAATGTTGGACTTTGACACCACCAGCTGCTGACGTGAACTTGGCAGGAATTTGTGAGAAGTGGTGGGTGTCATTGCAAGCAGGAGAGTCCTGCAGCTTTTGGGGTGAACAGGCAAAGGGGAGAGCAGATATGGTGGCCACCTGGGGTCTGAGTACTTGTGTCCTGAATGTGAAAATGTCTTGTCCCCTGTTCAATTTTTCAGCCACAACTTCACATGACTCAGGGCATTATTTCCACCAGAAAACCATAAAAACATAAACAACCTCTGTTTCCCAAAGTGTTTGTTCTCGATCTGAGATGATTGTCCTGTGGTGGGAGGTAAGTGTGCAATGGGGCCTATTACATCACCCCCTTTCACTAAAAGTCTACCTCATTGCTTTTCAACCCACTCCTAGAGGTGCTGTCATTCTGTTACACCTAGACCTGTAAGACGGGCTTGCCTGAATCCTCACGTGAAGAGGGACGGTTATGTGCAGTTTTAAAAAATTGCTTGGGTCATGTGGTCCTTTGTTCCCTCCATTGGAAATCACTATTCCAGAGCAAATAGTATGCATCTATAGAAGCTATATTGTTTGTAAGATGTCTTCAGTAGTTTTGCAGTAGGTTTAAATATTTGCTTGGTGATGGCATCTTGATTGTTTGAAGGAGGCAACCCTCACTAGGGGCTTTGTTTGCTTCCTGTCTGAGAGTTCCTTTTCTGGTAGTAGAGTGTTCATAGGCAGAGTTAGAAAGCTACCTGGTCTGAGAAGCCGAATTTTCCCGCAGCTGGGAATTGGCAGAAGAGTCAGTTATGGAACGAAGGCTTTAGGATTATCTGATAGCAGAATTCTGGGATCCAAACCCTGGGAAACCTCAGCATTTGTAGAGTATGTTCTGTAACAATAGGCTATTGGATAATTTTAACACTTGTTATGAGATGTAGAGTTGGGGAAAGACTTAAAAGTGAAAGAACCTTAAAAAAGAATCTCCAAATATTTTAAAGAAGACAGTTCTCAGAAAGAGAACTTTTCTGGAAAAGACTAGTTCTTCACTTCACAGGGGAAGCAGGGAGGTGTAACTGCACTTACGGTAACTTAAAAGGTAAACCTTACCCTCCCACTTAGCTGTTTCCTGGTGTACGTTCATCTTCCACATCTGCAGTTTTAGACATGACGTGTCATTTTCTGGTACTCCATTCTGCTTCTGAGTGAGAGACTGACACAAAATCACATAGCAATTGAAAAATTGTGCAAAGGACTTTATTGTTAAATATGTAGACCTGTGGCAGGGTGCTGCATTTGCAAGTGACTTTCAGTAAAGAGAACACTTAAAAGAATGCAGTGTTATTTCTTTTTTTATTCCTTTAAGCCTTTGAATAGAAGGTTTTCTTTGCAGAGTTTCTGGAGTACATCAGAAAAAGCAGGAACTAAAAATAGCTTTAAGAAAGCACCAGTATAGACGTTGCTTACAGTATGGTATCTGCTTGGAAGTGCTTGGAAGAAAAATGGAAATGTGTAAAGTTTGTAAAAGTTCTGAAATGAATTAGAATTGATTTCACTGACAATGTAGGAGGCAGTGCTATACAGTTAGTGTGTCTTTGGGCTCTTTGAGTATTTCAGTTCTTTCACTTAATAGTTGCTTCATTTGGGGCAAATTGCATCATCTCCACGTGGCTCTATTTCCTCATCTGTAAAAGAGATATAATATTACCTTTTCCACAGGTTGATTGTGAGGATTTAGAAAAATAGATGTGTGCTGAAGCAATAGTAAGCATTTAAAGAATCTTAACTATTATGATTACTTAATACATAATTAAAAAATTATTATGCAGCCTTTTTAAAAATGCATACTATTTAAATGGCCTATATGTGCTGTACAAGAGAGGAAGGCTTAATATACCTTCTATAATACATTTTTCTCAGCCTTAACTAATTTTCACATTTAATCATACACACACCAAAAAGTTATTCCTTTCAGAAACATGAAGCCTTAACTGTGAAGAAAAGGATAATGAAAGAGAGTAGAGGAGGAAATAAAATGCTTTCTCTACAAACTGATGTCTTAAAAACTAAGAAAAATACCTTTTGAAGACTTTGGTCACCATATTCATAGCTAATACTTAGGTAGAGTTTTTCACGTGCCTGTGGTTAATGTTCTAATTGTTTTCACAATTAGTAAATCATTGACTCACCACAATAATCCTATAAATTGCTATTATTTTCCCCCCATTATATGGGTGAGGAGATTGAAGCCCCTAGAGGTTAAGAAATTTGCACAAGGCCCCACAGCTAGCATTGGAGCTGGGATCCAGATGCAGGAGTGTGGCTCCAGGAGGGGCTTGTAAACACTCCCTCTGCTCTCCCCTGCAGGTGTAAGCCAGCCTCCCTCTATTACTGTAAATAACATGATGTGGTTCACTTAGTCTTGAAATTCACATTCTTTGTAGCTTTCTCTCTGGGACAGCCATCAGGAGCAGCCAGGGACACTTAGTACATGCTTCTGGACTATGACCAAGAAGGTAGATGGAAGGAAAACAGTTTAAAAATGGGATCTTTAATGTGCATTCTTCAGTGGCCAGAAAAAAACCTGCCTAGCGAGGAACTGAAACCCTATCAGGCACATGCAAATTATGCTTCAGACTCCCCCGTTGCCCTTGGGTCCACACAGTCAGAATTGCAATGGATCAGGGACATGAATCTTGTGCAAATGCAGGGAGTATGAATACCTGCCATTTTAAGATCTCAAGGAGTATGAAAAGCATGTGAATCTTTCATCAGTAGAGACCTGCTGTCACTTCCAGTATTTCCCTCGTGGCATGCCCACAGCTTCACTGGTCCTATTCAGAATGAAGATGACAGCTAGCACCTGCTGACCCCTGAATCAGTGATAGGTTCTCCCTTGAAAGGAAGCATATCCCCTTCATGGGTTACAACTAGTTCATAACCTAAGTAATTCTATAGATGTAGAAGGGATATTTTCATTGGTTCTGCTATCACAGACTTGTCTCCAAAAGAACATATCACCAGTTACTCCATTTTCAGCCATTTAAAGATATACTTAACATGCTTCCTTCTTTAGTGCAGTTTTAGGTTTACAGAAAAATTCACAGAAAGTGGAGTTCCCATATATTCCCTATGCCCTGCACACAGCTGCTCCTGCTGTGTCAGCATGTTACATTAGTGGATGCTCTCATTCTTTTTGACATCCTTCATTCCTCCTCCCCTAAAGTTTAACATGCCTGATATTCACGTCTCTTGTGGCATTTATGTGCGATTTACATCACTTCTCACGTTTACTTGAGGTTTACAGCACATGCATGTTGTCTGTTTAAGCGTGGGTTGGGGGCAAGTTTTCTGTGTAAAAATACGATCATTAGTGAGTCTCATGCTGCTGGGTTTTTGGGTTGTCAGATCCTGTTGACCATTGCTTCAGTTATTGGGATCATTGTCTATGGACTTTCAGTGTTCATTGTATTTTCTGCAAAACTTCCCAAGAACCTGAATGGAAGACACCCAATCCAGAAGTACCTGACTGTGCAGGTGGGCCACGCCCATCACTGCTTCCCTCATCAATTTTATCATCATTGTGACCCTGAACGCCATGAGAAAGTGGCAATCATGATGACTGACTCTGGTAAGCTCCTCCTGCAGCTGAGGTCATTTCTACACCAGTTTTAGAACCAGGTCAAAAAAGAGACTGTATCTTTTAAGCACTTCAATTCCAGTACATTACAGTCTTTAGAAAACTTCAAGTGTAAACGTATTTCCTCTAGCCTATGTGAGAAGTGAATTAGCTCCAGCTTTGCATTAGTAAAAGGGACAGAGGAAGCATTAGAATGTCCAAGCTCTGTGTAAACAGGTCAGTGCTTAATAATAATTTCAATTACATTAGGTCACGTACCATATTGTTGAAAGTAAATAGTCTCTGTATTGCAAATAAGTGGAAGACGGTCGTGGTTCCAGTGGCAGATTTGCTTGTGCGTTACAGAGAGGACAAGTAATCACAGTGTTATGTGTCTTCCCCCCATGCTGTTCCTGTTAGTGTAGCTCCATTCTCATCAGCTGTGGCTTCTATAATGTTTCTTCTCTCTGGCTTGTATACCAGCCAGCGGCTTAGCGGCCCAAGTTAAGTGCTTCCCACACACTGCATGTGGCTGGGTCGTTCTCTCAGTGGTCATCTCCTGAAAACACTAAGACCAATTCAAATTCTGAACTAGGAGGATGACCCATTTTATGTTCCCCAAATGCTTCTAGCAAGTTGCCCCATGTTTTGTTTGTTTTCTTCAATAGTCCTACCTTACTGCCTTTCAGGGAGACAAGAGAATATCATTTAGCATGGTGTTTAAAAGTAGCTTTCTGTCAACTTCCACCTGACAGAGGACAGTTCTTGCCCATTGGATACTGTTGTGCTTATAAATTTTAAGGAACGGCTGACTTTTTTTTTTTTTTTTTTTTTTTTTTGCCTTGTGGGATATCGCGTTCATAGTGGGAGAAACTCTTACAACAGTGTGCACACTTGGAATTAACATAGTAGCTATGTTAAGGAATTCAAAACAGCTTAAATGAAAACAGTGTGAATTGTGTGTGTGTGTATATATATATACACACACATATTTACCGTGTTAACTCATATGTCCATGGCTTTGATTAGGGTCTCAAAGCTGTTCACAGTTTTACAGACTTAACTTTTTTTTTTATTCTAGCTGCAGAGCTCCCAAGGACCAGACTGACTATGAGAACAACCTAGCCTTGAAGGTGTTCTTGTTCCAGTTTGTCAACTACTACTCCTCTTGTTTATACATCACATTCTTTAAGGGCAGATTTGTGACTTATCCAGGAGATCTGGTGTATTGGCTGTGAAAATACAGAAATGAAGACGTGTGAATACAGCTTTGTGTTCTGACAGTCTAACCTGTTTCATGTTTTCTCTTAGTTGCCCAATGAAGAGTGTCTTTACTCTCTGTTCCTTAGATTTTTTTAGACATAAAATAATGACTTTATTTCATGTTAGAGCTATCTAAAATTTAAATGAGATTTTCTTTCTAATATCCCAGTGTGACCCAGGTGGCTGTCTCCTTGAACTGATGACACAGCTGACAATAATCATGGGAGGACAGTCAATCTGGAATAACATACAAGAGGTGTTACTTCCGTGAGTACTAAGTCATGTGATCTTGGGGTGAGAATGGCCCACCCATCCAAGTCAGTTTCCTGCATGCCCATCTCTAAAGAGACCCTCTGCTTATTAAAGCTCTCCAGATAAGATGATCCAGCCAACAGTGTAAAGCTGTTTAATAATTATGCTTAAATACCTTCCTTTTTATGTTTAACTTAAATCCCCAAGTGCTATAGTTTCTGCTTATTAGCCCATCACTGGGGACTGACTGATCAGAGCCCTTTGAGAGATGGCCCTTTTTGGGGCCATGAACTAAGTTTTCCCACAACTTCCCACAACTTTCTCCTCCTTTTATACATGCATTTAAAAATCCATAACAGGAATTTGTTGAGTGCCTAGTATGTGCTAGTCACTGTATTAAATGTTGTACATATATGTGTGTGTGCGTGTGTGTGCGTGTGTGTGCGTGTACAATTTAATCACCCAAACAATCCTTATTCTTATCTTCCTTCTGCAAATGAAGATCCTGTGGCTTAAAGAGGGTAAATGATTTGCCCAAGCTCTCATTGCCAATAACAGACCACTGTGGGACTCAGATTAAGACCCTATCTCTCTGAATCCAGGTTCTTCTAAGAACAGAGACTCTCTTGGGGTCCTAAGGCACAGGGTTACATAATGTTTTAAGAGACACTTGTCTAAAATAATAACTACAGAGGTTTTGACTTACTGTTCTCTTCCTAAAAATGAGAAAAGTAGATGTTAGCAAAGGTCACACTGTCCTTTTGATTTTCACATAAGCCCAATCTCATATCAAAGTGGACAGTCCAGTGTTATCTGCAATTTCTGAACATTTCAAGGAGCTTACTGTATTCACTTTCTGTTGCTGTTGTAACAAGTATCTCCAAACGTCATGGTAGTAGGAAGAAAAAAGAAAAAGTCTCCACTAAACAACACAAATTTAGCCTTGTAGGGTTCTTGAATGCAGAAGCCTGCTGAAGTCAAAGTATTGGCAGGGCTGTTTCTGAAGGCCTCAGGGGAACCTGTATCTTTGACTTTTCTGGCTTCCAGAGGCCACCTGCGTCTCTTGGCCTGTGACCTCTTTTCTCTCTCTCAAGGTCAGCATGATTGTGTGTCTCTGACTCTGATTCTGTGGTCACATCTCCTCTCCTCTCTCCCCTCTTCTGCCTCCCTCTTCCTCATTTAACGACCCTGGTGATTACACTGGACCCACCTCTATAATCCAGCTCGTCTCTCTTAGAGTCGGCTGGTTAGCAACCTTAACCGCATCTGCAACTATAGGCCCCCTTTGCCAGGGAAACTGACCTCTTCATATGTTCTGGGGATTAGGACATAGACATCTTGGGGGGGATCATTTTTCTGCCTACCACACTAAACTTTTTAAAATAATTTCTGGCTTTGCGTTTCTGTTCTCATGAAACTGTTGACCTCTCTTCTGTCTTGCCTTCCACACCAGCATTCTGATCCTGGCCAAACTAACTGCAGAGCTCACCCCTCTCTGTTGTGTCCCCCAAAACCACTTACACAAGCAGGCCTTACTGTTGTTTGGAGCATGGAGGAGAAACTCAAACAACTTGAATTTTGAAATAAAAAACATCCATTTTAAAATCTTCCATGCTACTACAAAAAAGTTTATTTTTTTAACTTCGTTCTTTAATTTTTAAACTATTTTAAACTTTGTTACTTTTTTAAACTTTCCTTTTTTTTCTTATCATCCTTCATTGTAGGCTCCAGAAACCTGCTATTCTGCCCACCGCATCCAAGTTCCCTTTCATTATTTCTTCTCCCTTCCCTAACCTTCCTTCTCTCTCGCTTATTACCAACTTTCTGTCCATTCTCTTTATAGGGCAGTTAAATTATTTTTTCTTTCTTTCTTTCTGTTTTTGCAGAGTGAACACCTTTGGGTGTCAGTGTGTCCTTCCACATTTCTTCACAAGGGCTTCATCTTTCAGCTTCAGTATGGATTACCGGGGTCTGTCTCTAAACAAAGGCATTTCCCTTGTCCCCCACCTCACCACGCCCCTCAAACAAAAAAAATTCTGATATTTGCTGTGAAATGAATCTTTTCTTTTTTCCTACTGTGCAGTAGACAACTCTTACCCTGAGCTCACAGTCAGATTTTTCCAGAGGAGTAAAAGTAGCTCATGTGCAAATAATACTATTTTTCTCTGTGAAAAGAAATAGATAAGATAGAGGAAATACTTAACTCAGATTACTCAAAAGCACTTCCTGAAGGAAATAGGTTAGTTATTTAACACTAAATTTTGTTGAATCTGGTTATCAGTGAACTATTTTTACCAATCAAGGAGAAGGATATATTTCCTAAATTGGTACTGAGCACTTCATGTGAAGCGAAACTTGCTCACATGAACTAGTTTAAAGTAAAGGGTGCATTATAGTATCTGTGGTCTGTTTATACCTTCGCTTAAGTAAGCACATTGTTGTAGGTTCCAGTGAGCTGAACTTTGCCTCCATGTATTTCTACTATGGGCTAAAATATTTAGGGAATATGTTTTGAATTATGTTTCCCTTGTTTGAAAACCAGGAATGCTGAATGGTAGCCAAGTTCAAGGGTGGCTTGTGTTTTCCTCACTGCCTCTTCTCTTTGTATAAGGTGCCAGTTTCCTTCTTAATTTTTCATATAAAATCCTAACATACCAAAGATCTATCAATTACTCTTGCTGCACCAAAATTGTACCCATCCTCAAAAATACATAGGAAGGGAAAAGAAAACTTATCAAAGTTAGTGACTATTTTCATGCTATTTAAATATGTCTAAAGGAACATAATGAAATGAATTTCACCATAACTCACCTGCCTCCACCTCCCCAGTTCCATGTGGGATTCTTTAGTAGAATTCTGTGAGCAAATGAAGAAGGACAGTGATGCCGTGATCCAGGCTCCCACTGGGGTCTCCCCAGCACTTGGATCGGCACCTGGTATAAAGCAGGTCTCAGTCCAAGCCAGCTGAGTGAGTGAGTGACTCACAGGCATCGAATGCGTAACATCAGTGAATTAACAGCATTCTTTGTAGGACTCAGAGAATAAGCTGAGAGCCCTGTGGCCTTCCCAGCCTCACATACTATTTTGATATTGGGGTCATTTCTGGGAATGTTATTCTGTACTTGACAAAAGACTAGTACAATTCCAGGGCTAAGCAACTTGCCCTAGGGAAATTTTATGATAAAATATTAAGAAAAATAGTTAAATGCCCAAAATGACAGAGCATTGTCCTTTGGTGTTTAGATAATGTATGGCTGTAATTTTCTTACTTTATATGTTTTCTACATTTTCCACCGTGTGTATGCACGACTATATAATAAGAAATTGCAAATGTTTAAAAGAGAAAATCTCTCTTCTCCAGATATGATTTGGTTAGAGGATGAGTCAGATACATATAATAAGACAATCTTAAATACATGTGTCCATAATTCACTCTTTAAATTCAGGAACAGGAAACTCAGGGATGAAATAGATTAAGAGAATCAAAGATACTTGTATTCAAGATTAGCAAGTGGGAGTGTCCTCAACAGAAATGGTGATAATTTATAATTCAGGGATTAAATGTGATAATGAAGGTACAAAGACAACATGAAGTAGAAAATGCCACGTGGCAAGCACTGAGAAAAGGGCAATTTACTATGATTATGCTAATATGTGTGGTCAATTCCCAAGCAAATGATTGTGTAACTCCTGCTAGAGGGAGAAAGCTTCCCGCCTTGGCTGGAGAAGGGGGAGGATCCAGTGTCTGTATTTTTCAAAATGTCTACAGGTGCTTCTCATGTGCAACTTGATATCCCTGCACGAGAACCATAACCCAACAGAAAACCCAAAAGACCGAGGACAATGATGGGTTGCCGACAGCCCAAGCTTTTCTGCCACAGAAGAGTGGTTCCACTCAGGAAGACTGAGCAAGAGGCTCAGAGTCTTAGCTAAGGACAAGCAAGTCGGGACTTCTAATATAACCTAATGCCATTGACGGGGGAGGGCAGTTCAGCACAAGAAGGGAGCGCCAGGTGAGTTAACATGGAAGTTTCATCCTGGATCCATAAAGTGATGGATTTGGGTCCCAGAGGGTAAAAGCCCTGCTTCCCTGGGGCATGGACCGGATTCCACAAGAGGCTGAGACAGGAAGTATGAGGCAAAGAAAAATTCCCCCAGGAGACTCCCGAGTCTGGGTGCCAGGGAGGATGATGGACGAGCGCGGTCCCAGCTCCACACGCACCGCAGGGCTCTGAATGGCTGTGGAGCTGTTCGCTCCCGGCCGAACCTCAGACCTGACTGCAGCGCTCTGGGCTGCAGCCTGGGGAATGGCTTCAGCAGCAGGCTGTCCCCGTCGTTCTCGTAGGTGCTGCAGTGACCTCCACCCCTGTGGCCACGGTGTTCCCAAGCCAAGGGTCTAAGTGACTTCAACCCTATTTACAGGTGACCACAGCTGTCTAGCCTGTGCTGCTCAAAAGGAAGATCCCACATGGGGTTTTGAAGTGTTAGGGGGGTTGCTAATGCCTGGCCTGCTTTGAATCGTTTCATCCTGACAGCAGCCTGGGCAGTGGAAGTTTCATCTCCCAATTTTATTTCAACATTTTTTGTTGAAAGTGTAGTGGGTTTACAATATTGTGTTAATTCTTGGTGTACAGCATAGTGATTCAGTTATACATACATATATATATATATATATATATTCCTTGTCATATTCTTTTTCACTATAGGCTATTAAAAGTTACTGAATTTACTTCCCTGTGCTATACAGGAGGACCTTGTTGTTTGATGCAAAAATTAGTAAGCAAAGTATTTGCAGACTAAACCTAGCCATGTATATGACAGAGTTGAGTTTATCTCAGAATTTAAATGTGGTATTGATCTCCAGGATCTCTTTATAAACTTATCATAAGTAAAGAGCCTGTGGACCACTTCTCAGAAAAATGTTTTAAAATCATAAGATTTAGAGAATAAAGAAGGAAGATAATTATACTGAAAAGCAGATATCAAAATATAGAAATGGGCATTTGTGATACAGTAATATCTGAATTACTGGAAGAGCGTGTTGAATAAGAGGATCCAGTGGTGGGTCTACAAACCGCAACATTCTGCCATAGCAGTGAGTGTAAATCATCTTCTGAGGTCTGCAACACTGCATTTTGAATGTAAATAAAGTTAAATAACAAATAAGCCATGAAGTGTGGATTCAGATTCAGGGGTATCTCGAGTCCATATCCCCACCCCTTCCCAGAGCTCCCTGCTCTTCCCCTAATCTCATTGAAAGAAGTGGGGAAAGTTTGTGAAGCGAAGGGCATGTTCTGTTGCAAAGAAATCTCGTAGCAAACCTGGGAGCATGGCCAGTGAAAGGTTAACACTGAGATCAGAGGCAGTGGGAAACCTAGCAGGGGCAGCTCTTTACAAGTCACATCATATACTCTGTGTGTGTCCATGTGTGTGTGCATACAGACATGTGGGCATGTATGATGTATACACCTGCCTTTCATGTGAAGCCGCCTCATTGTCCAAATTTGAAATCCATCCAAACGTGCAGTGCAGTCAGCCGAAGCTCAGCCAGAAGCTAAGTTGTCTGTTTTTGCTCTGTCTCTTCTGCTGAACTCCACGAGTAAACCACACGCCAGCTGTTGCCTTCAGGGACAACAGCTCTGTAGGCTACAGGTCCATGCCTTGTTTCACTGCCAACTCCGATTTCATTTCAGGACAAATTGCCATTTGAAAAAGGGGGACGTATTCAGTTGGCCCACAAGCCTCTGAGTGAGGAAAAAAGATAACCTTAGAGACAGTTCTGTGGGACAGCATCCAGGAGGGGGCAGAGAACTGGGCTGCGAGTCGAGGCTGTGTTTCTTTCAAGCTCTGCACTGACTTTGAGGCGGCATGTCACTTCTTTGGCCCTTGATTTGTTCAGCTTAAATTAGGGTCTTGGACCTGTTTGATCCAACGTTATATTATCACTTTTCTGCTCGGTGACCCTCCATGGCTCCGCAATTCCTTCAGAGGGAAAAATGCCCACATCCTCACTGCAGTCTCAGGCTCCACCCCCAAAACCACCACTTATTTCCTATTCACCCTGGCCCACACCAGTCTCCATGCTGTCTGTCCAGCGTGAGGGAACTCCAGGCCTGTGATCACTGTTCCCTCTGCCCCTCCTCTGCCCACCCCTTTGCCTCTGTCTTTGCCTTATTCAAAGGTCACTGCCCCATCCCCACTCCTCCCTACCACACATTCCTCGTCCTCCTTTATTTTCCTCTGCAGCACTTATCACCAGCTCACAGACCCTGTATTACTTTCTTTTACTTATTTTCTCTGACGATTTTCAGACTGGAAAGGCCATGGTGGATAATAGCAGAGAAATGGGGGGAAAAAAGACAAATGAGGGAAGGTATCTTCTAAAAGCTAAAATGCCCACTGAAAAGGAGTTAGGAGATAAAGTAGTAGTCGTTACAATTTTGGTAAACCCAAGGTACGTAGTCAGGACTAGTTTTCACAATATTTGGGGGTAGGGAGGCAGCAATAAAAAGAAATTTATCCTGAAATCAAGAAATTAAATTCTTGGGAAGATGATGTGTTCAGCTTGAAATGTCAGTAATACTTTTATGACCTTGGTCTGATAATATTCTGCCTTATAATTTGATCTGTTTGGCAGCTGGGTCATGAATCTAATGCCACAGTTTCGGGAGCAGAACAGACCACCCCACGATGGGAACGGGACAACCATCTGTATCCCATGGCAAACTGGGCTTATTTTATGAATATCTTGAAATGAGTAAGTCATCAGTGGAGATTTCGGTGCTGTCAGTTATACTAGAGTATGTTTTGGGTCTCAGAAGCATCGGTTACCGAGCCAAACAATGACCTAGCATACCTAAACGGAGCCCGCTTTTCTCCATTAGATGCAATTATGCCGTCAGGCTTTCAAATAGGGTGCCTGTGTGTATCTTTGTCAATATTTATGTTGTACAAAGCTGTACTGCCAAAGAATGAAATGGAATATTCATTCAGGTACGTCTCCACCATTGATTCTCACATCCTTCTGGTCATGTCGTCTAAGGATGAACTCAGAACCGTTACTAGATGTGACTCAGCTCGGGCTGCAGCCCGTGTGGCACAGTTGTTGGCTGATATCCTTCTAAACAGAGTCATGTGAGCCAGCCAGCCTGTGCAGAAAGCCCTCAAGAGCGTCCTGCCTCATGGCAGCAAGGTTCACAGGTTCACCCCTTCCACATCTCACACCTACCTTTGACATTGTTCTTATTTCTTCTGGCCGATGGTTTCTGCCTGGTCCCTTGAGTGACCTCATAGCACATCATTGGCTTGAATACAGGATGAATTTGCTGATCTGGATTATCGGTTGAGCACACGTCCCCTCCTTCTCCAATAACTTTGTCCATTTCTGTACATTTGCTTGGGCTCTGTTTCTCTTTGGTTGAACTTGCTTTTGAGCTCTCGGTTGCCTTTAAATAGTTGCATGTCAAAATAGATTTCCATAGGAAACGTCATCTTTTCTATTACGCATGGCGCACTTTTATCTCCTAGAAGGCTGATGATGTGCACGTTTTGCATCTGAGCCCTTTCAGCTCACCACTGCCTTGAATTAGTTTTTTTTTTTTTTTTTTTAAGCTTAGGAGACAGGAAAGGATTTTGGTCAATAGGCTTTGCATTTATGCATGCGGGTTCATGTCTGCAAAGGCACCACATTGTGCTTCCTGTTTCTAAGTCTACAGATAGAGGGAATTTTTTTTTTCTAAATTACATTCTATATATAAAATAACTGCTTTTAAAAATATACATTATACATGGAAACGCATCTGGTTCCCTCAGTGAGTGAAAGGTCATCTTGTGGCATCTTCAGTGAGCTATGCTTTGTGGCCTGGTGTCTGATTTGAGTTTCATCTTTGCTTTTGTTGTGTTTCATGACCAGGTTCCATTAAGGGTGCAGCTGCAGTCCCTGGTGTAGAAGCTATGTTCATTTATTCTGCTGATTTTCAAAAGGACTATAAGCCAATGACCTGTTATTCAAAAATGAGTCATAATTGTAAATATGTCTTATTGTGGCTATTATCAGCATTAATAATAACAACAACATTCTGGGGGCAGCATATCATTTGGTATTTTAACACACAAAAAAAAAGTCTTGGAAAAAAGTTATTGTTCTAGTTAAGTCAAATAAAGTTCATTGAAAGGAAAAGTTGTACGCTTTTGGGAGAAATTGATAGGACTTTTAGAACTTTATAGTCTCATTAAAATACCAATTAAATAATTCAGCCTCCCCTTACCCTGCAAAACAGGATGGAGTAACAGCTATTCTAGAGAGATTTTTCAGATTTATTCTTTTTCCTATTATCTAAATAATCCCTAATGAATTAGAAAATTCAATCTATTTCTGACAGTAGGCAGTCTGTTATTCTGTATTCAACGCTGGAGTGAAACTTATTTTGTGTTCTTTTCGTTCATGGGAGATAGAATTTCCAGGTGCTTTTTGAATTATTTTTGTTCCTCTAAAATAAAGTGCCTTTGGTGATGATTTCCTGACCTCGGTTTCCTCCTCCCAGTTTTCCCCACAATCATTAATGACAGCCCACCTGCCTTTTTAGTTATGCCTCTTAGCTGCTGAAGGGGAACGACTTCTGACAGATGACCCTGGAGCCCTCCACCCGTGCTTCGTTAGGCCTCGCACCCAGCCACCAACTCTAGTCTCCTTCGCCTGAAGTACCTTTCTCTGCTTTTCTGCCTGGAAGGACTCTTGCCAAGCCTTGGCAGGAACCCCTCCACATTTTAGAGATTTTCTGCTCTCCTCTCTAGGCATGAATAGCACTTAATTCTTGTCTTGATGGTGCGTGATCGTGTCCGTGTCCATTGTGCTCCCCGGCTGGACTGATCCTGTCGGAAGCAGTAGTCAGGCTTTTCATCTTCCCGTCCATGTCCGGAGCACCACAGCCTGGACCCTGGTTCTCATACGTGTGTAAGTGACTTGAGCTTGGAGTTTCAGCACACTCACATACAACTGTTAGATGAGTTGGCGGTAACATTGCCCCCAAGGCCCCCACAAGTTTCTATAGGGCATATGTTTTTTTCTGAGTGAAATTTCTCTTTTATTTGTTTTAGTGAATTCCCCACTGTCCTTTGAGATTATTAGAGTAACCCTGAGTTGTTAACCACAATATCTCTCCCCCCACCAGCAAATGATCCTGCTGTCTGAGAACTCAGACATGGGACATAAGAGAAATAATCTATCAGTCTTAAAATCTGGAAGCCATAAGATACTGTTTTGTACTTAGAGCACCCACAGCACAAACACCAGTCTCTCAAGAATTTGGCACTGCCTTCCCAGAGGGCGGGTGCCGTAAGTGAAATGCAGTGAGTGAGGCAGTGAGAGCTCTTTGTCTCTGTTACTGCCTTTTCCACCCTTGCTGTGTTAACTTGATCTTCCCTTCATATATTATGTTCTCCATTTAATTTACTGCAGTTAATATCAGTTGTTCTTCAACATCTCCTTGCACCCGTCCCCTCCATTCCCTCTCTCTCCAGTGCTCTCCCACCCATGCCTCTCCTGCACTCTCCAGGACCGGGCCTGTCTCCCCGACGCCCTCACCTCTGTTCCATCTGCTCACCACCTGCACTGACATTTCCTTCACTCCGCAGAATGAACTTTCCAAAATGGCAGCTGAGTAACTGGGGGGGGATTGTAGACCTCTCATCTCTTTACTGAGTAATTCGTTTATCCATCCAACAAACATTGAGCACCTGCTATGCCAAAAACTGTATCAACTGCTGGGGAGACCAAGACAGGTAAGACTTGGTGTCTGCACTCCCCAGGACAGGTGAGGCATGGCGAGTAGTTGATGGATTGCTAAGCAGGTGAACACAAATTGGACTTCCTAGGGCTGGAAATGTTTGAACTGAATTTTGAAAGGTGAAAGGAAGTTAGCTCTCTAACGTGTGGTAGAGAGAGTGGACACTTCATGCAGAGAGGTAGAGACATATAAGAGTACACGGCATGAAGCAGCTTGGCCAGACTGAAGAACAACAAGTAGGACTAGAACAAAGGATACATAGGTGGGAATATCAGGTACACAAGGCCTCTGTCACGATGGGCCTTGTGTGCTTAGACTTGAATGTATCCTTAAAGAAACAGGGATATATTGGTATGTTTGTAAGCAAGAGAATTGCATAATGTTTATGTTGAAGAAGATCTGGTTATTCTGGCAGCAGAATGAAGATACTATTTTTGGGGGGAGGCCCATATTTTGGGGGGAAAGGATATTTCAGGGACCACCCCAGGTAACCCAGACAACAAGTGGCACACGCCTGCAGAGAGGCCCTGGGCAGAGGGATAGAGACATGGGCGGCAGAAGTGGTAACTGCTGCAGAGGGGACTGCAGGGCCGGGGCGGGGGGCCACAGAGCTGCTGAGGTGACTTTCCATGACCCATCCAGAAAGCGGATCTGCAGGGGGAGTGTAAGGGGAGGAGCTGGTTTCAAGGAGATGGTTCTTTGTGGCATTTTGAGTGATTAGTGTCTATGGGACATCTGAGGGGTGATGTCCGTTGTTAAATTGGATTCACCATTCAGAAGCTCAGAGGAGCTGTGGGTGAGGCTTTGGGGGCGATTCAGTCCTGCCAAGCAGAGGATTGAAGACGAGGCCCTGGGGAAAAGGGCCATGTACATGGCAAATGGGAGAAGAGAAATCCACCAAGAGAAAGAATAGCAGAGCAGTTGGGAGAAAAGTAGTTGAGGCAACACAGAGAAGGCTGTAACCTGGCTTCAGTGGGATTTGAACAATGGCTAAAAGGAGCATAGTGAGAAAGGGGGGTGTGTGGGGCAAAAAAGCAAGAGCTAAAGCCCACCTTTCATTGCAAAGACTGGGGAAAAGGAGGAGGAGGACTATACTTAGGTAGCCTTTAAAAAACAGATCTGTGTATATCTGTGTGTGTGCATATGTGCACACACACTTTTCTGCCTGGGTTTTTTAAATTTATTTAAGTAAAACAAAAATTAAGGGGGGAAAACATTCCACTGAGAGGAAAATACTTGTCCACGGCAAAAGCTACCTGGTAAATAAACAGGAGCTGAAAATGCCCACTGGTTTGAAACACGCAGCCACCGGCAGTGCAACTCCTGTCTTAGTGCCGCAGTGAGGGCCGTGGGGGATGCAGGGATCTGAGCCCTGGAGGAGTCACCAGCGCAGGTACTTCTCCAAGAAACTGGACTTTAAAGGGAAGAAGAAAGTGTAGAAAGTATCAGAGAGCAATACAGGGCCATGAGAGAGGGTTGGGCGAGGGTTAGTTTTGTTTTACAGTGGGCGTTTCTGGCCTTGCTGAGTTGCTAGGCCTTTGCTGTTGTTGGTCTTTGTTCCAAAAGCTTTTTAGAAAGTTCTTCTCTCTTGAAAATCTGAACAGATTAAATCATGTTTAATTATTTCTGGTGTTTTATTTTTTAATTAAAAAGTTATCTGAAATTTATTTTAATGTCAAAATTGAAGACACTGTACCAGGTCATCCAATGATTTAGCTAATTACTCCAGTAATTGAATCCACTGATTTCAAGTGTCAGTTTTATAATATTACTAAAATCTCATAAATATCCACGTCTATTCTTGAAATGTATTGTATTTCATTCATACTCTCAGTGCACTATTTCTGTACTGTTTCCATGACCATAGATTAATACTTCCTAGAGTTGGTCCTATTTTATCCTTTTCCAGAATGTCCCTAATACTACAAATTCAAGCATCCCTCCTCATTATTTTATTTGTATATTTGTGTATATTTCTGGAAGAACTTTAGGATCACCTTTCAGATTTTTTTCGTAAATCCATTTGGGATTATTAACAAAATTTGTATTCAGAGTCTAAATTTATTTTGGAGAAAAAATATTCTATGTCCCCCAAACTTGAGTCTGCCCAATGAAGAGTATGGTGCATTCTACTGTTCATTCAACCATCATTTTTTTTTCTTTTTTTAAGTCATTTATCAGAATCATCTTAACATTTTTCATTAATTTATTTCTGAATAGTCTGTGCCTTCTTTGTCATTATAAATGATAACTTTTCTGGGTTTTGAACTGGGTTGATTGCTAATAATGTCTTAATTTCTGGCTTCTGTTGAAAAAGAAGGAGATCTGACAGTGTGGGGCCCTCTTTCCAATATGGTGACTGTGAGCAGTGCGTTTCATTAGGATGTCCACTTGCCAATTTGCCAGTGGCTGCACCCACTGCACACATTTCTGCTACTTACCTGCCCCCTGAAAGCAGATGAGTTCACGTAGGATTAGGTGGTTTATGGATACAGATACTGACATCACTGCTGCCACGCTGCTGACCCTATGGTGTCACTAACTCTGGTTCTTGCTCTCTGACCTCCCTGAATATGACAGCTCCTTTTGGGCTGTGGACATGCTGTATCTTTCCAGCACTGTCTGCTTTTCTGCAACACACCCCTTCCTCTCAGGTCAGAAGCAAATGTCAGCTCCTCCTACTCATCCACCCCATCCATGGTCTTGCCGTTCCTAGCCAGAGTGGTCCCTATCCCTTGACTGAGAAGTAACCCTAAAGGGACTATAAATTTGCCTCTCATCCACTGTCTTAGTTACATACCTGTGCTAGTTTACTTTAAAGGTCTGCCAGTTAGGAGGGGAGGGTCTAAAAGTCTTTTAGATCTCAGGCCTTATCATTTCTAACCGCTCCCCCACCCCATGGAACAGCTTACCACAGATCTCTGCTGCCCCATCTGTAGCAATGCCCTGTAAATTACAAAGAGAAAAGAACTAAGCCACCACCATAACTTTGACTTCCTGTGACCACACAGACCATAGAAATATCAAGATAAAAATTCCTGAAGAAGGATATTTTGCTTATGAAGACACTTTAATTGCATACCTTACTGTGACTTGTAATAACTTCATAGACTGTCTGAATGTGCTGCACTCACCCTCCCAGACTCAAGAGAGCTTGCTTACTTGCCTATTTTCAGTGTATTTCCTCCAACATTCTCTATGCATAGCTTTCCCAAAGGTACATTTCTTATTTCTATTTAAATTGTTGGATTCATCCACAATATTCTTTTTTTAATCCTTAATTACAAATCATCTTCCAAGATTGTATTATTTCAACACTGAGAGTGAATAATATGCTTCAAGATTCCCAAGTTTATTACCAGCAAATAGCTATGGTTGGTTAAAGATTTTTAAGTATGTTATTCCTACTGAGGGTATATACGTGAAAGAAACAGGTTGTAATTAGTCTTCTTCCCAGAGATTTTATATTTGCCTTTTGTTTGGATTCTTTCACTGTTGAACGTTATTATTACCATGAATGTCTTTTCTCTTTGGGATTTAGTTCACCATTTGCCCCTCTCTCTTTACAGGAGTAAAGGAATTTGTGTTGTCCTTCCATCCATCCACCACTCCATGTTGTGTGTCCATTCCTTCAACATGTATTCAGTTTGGGTTCACCACCTTATTTGTGCCCTCTTTCCAGTGGCCCCTCTGTTGTCTCTGGAGAACAATATATTGGAAATCAGAGTGGGTACGTGGAAACTTGACTACACAGTATAGACGCATGGTGCCAGAAAAAGCCCAGGACATCGCAGCGTGGCAGCCCACCATTCAAGGAACAGCAATTCTGGCTGTGGTGGGCCAATGTGAGTAAAAAGGCTTCATGGGGTGAAGACCTAGAAAAGTCCAAAAATGCATTAACGTTGCTTCCTAACGAATCCAGTGTTGGGTATTTTTAATATGAGAGGGAGATGCTAACACTATCATCGTTATAAACAACATAGTTGTTGTACTGTAATTGTTATTATTTTTAATATATTTTCTTTATAATTAATATTTGTGACTTACAAGACCATTACAGAGGCAGTTGTCAAGAAGCGTGGCCATTATACTGTTGCTGAAGTGTTAATTCAGTAGAAGAGTGGTAATAGCATTAATAAACCCTCACTCTTTTGATCCTCACATGACTATAAAGGTTACCCAGCAGGGCTTGTATAACGGAGATAGAAATCTATCCATTTAAGAGTTTGTAGAACCTAAAATAAGAGCAGTCATTCCACCGTATTTTACCATATATTCCAGACTATCAGTTTAAAGTAGGAACTACCTGATGAGGCCATATAAACCCTTTGTTCATCCCCAATCATTCATTACCTTCCTGGTCCCCTGGGGCAGACGTTCTTCCAGAAGGTGGTCCCATCTCTCCTCTCCACCCCACTCTTGGCTTTGCTACCCACTGTTGGTCATTAGCTAAGTATCCTCATGTCCTGCATGTGTCTGAGCTGTGAGGGAACAGAACTCAGCTGTTTACAAACTATATTGACTATGACCAGTCTGAACAGTCTCTCTCCTTCCCTGCCCACACCCCCACAGGGCAACAGGGGGCTCACAACCACAGCGATTCCCATGCCAGCCCATCAGGGAAACTTCTTTCCTAGAAATATTCTTACAACCAGGGCTGTTTCCTTCCTTACTTCACTGCCAGTTTCACTCCCAGTTTACAGTCCCCAACAAAAGGCTATCCCAGTTTGAATATCTTAATCAAGTCTCATTAACCCTGAGTACCTGGCATTTTCCTATGAGTACTCATAGAAACAGATCAGGACCTGGCAGTGGCTGCGGGCCAGGTTCCTGGGTGAGGGGACTTGCTGGGCTCTTCAGGTTCTATAGTCTGGCCCGAGCTTAGCTCCCAGCACAGTGTCTTCCCATCTGCATGATTTCGGGCCAGTCTTCAACAGTTCAGAGCTTCATTTTATCATCTGCAAACAGAATAATTCCCTGCTGCATATTTTAAGACTGTTATGTACCACAAAGTGTGCTTAGGGAATTCAGTGAGTCAATGCATGGAAGTCACACAATCTGGTCCTCAGGGAATGTTAGTTATCTTCATTATGCACCATCGATAAAATTGGCTGCACAGACTTGGCCAGGTATCAAAGCTACAGGCAGAAGAATTTGACAATGTGTCACTGTCTGGATCATAATCACAATTTTACACAGTAAAGCAAGCTACCTGGGACCACCCAGCTGTCAGCCCACCCGACTCCCCACCCCAAGAACCCTCAACTTATGTGATTTGCTTGCTAACCCTACTTTTTGGAGAAAGTTGGCAAATCACACACAGTCAATGACTGCTAGGTTATGTCCATTCCCATTCACTCAAATTGCCCCACGTTCAGTATCCACTGTGCTGCAAAACATAGACTAATGTTCAGAAATATGACAGCAAGGCCTTTCCCGTTCCACAGTCAGAGAAGTATGAATCTGTCATGTTTAATATGCCATATGACACTAAGCAAGGCAGGAAAACAGGCTCCTGTGCTTTAAGAAAGTTTTTAGCAATGACGTTTGAAACTAAAAGTGTTTTTGTTTGACCTTCAGCTAACCAGAATATTCAATTGACTCCTATTACCCATTACTCAGGTGTCCTGGTTTGATTGTATTAGGCACTTTTTCCTCATCTCCCCAGCATGACTTTGCTCCATCAGCACAGATGGAGTGTCTCCAAGGCTGCTCCGTGTGCATGGGCGTGTGTATGCACACATTTGCACCCACTGATTGGTGCCACTGATTCATATCCAGGAGTTGTTCTGTCTTATAACTCAAGCATTGCTTTATTATATCCTAGAAAACTGCTTTTAGATCATTGATTGAACTATAGACCATCCTCTTGCCCACATTAGGAAGTGACATCTTCTAAGACACAGGTCCTGTGTGCTTGTATATATGTATAAGTAAGAATTAAATATGTATGTCATCCCCTCACATGTTTAGTTTGTGCCTTCCCAATTGAATGTGCTCAGTAAAGGCTAATTTCCCATAACAAGAGAACTTTTAGGAAGTGAGAAGAAGGAATTAGCCACCAGGGAGAAGACAGGACATCAAGCAGAAGTTTGGTATAAAATCATTTATTCTAAAGCTGCTCTGGCTCAATAAATAAGTGGAATTGACATTGCTGTATCATGCCAGAGCATCTGCTATTGAAGATTGATTTTAATTTACTTTGATATAAGTGGAAAATTGTGTTGGAAGAGCATGGGAAATAAAGCACACTGCATCTGTCTGTACTCCTGAAGTATGTCTCAGAGCTGCTCAGTTTTGAGGAAAAGTATCTTGTCTGGAGACAATAGAATTATTTTCATTGTTGGAATTTTTATAGCTTCCAGAAGCACATCTGCAGGTGATTCTATAAAAGTCTAGAGTTGACTTAAATAGCAGGAAATTTTAGCCTATTGAAATCAGGAGAAGTTTAATAGTTTTGCCTACCACCACCACCACCACCAACACCAGCACCACCAGGCAAGCACATGTACCCACAGAGAGATTTCACATCAGAGGGAATGACAAATCTTGTTCTGTTACTGAGGCCAAACTTGTTCTGCTCACTGCACAACAGTGATAAATAAACAAATCAGGAGACAAGGTTTTGGGGCAAGTAATAGTAACTTTATTCAGAAAGCTGGCAGACCAAGAAGATGGGGAACTAATGTCCTGGAGAATCATCTTGCCCAAGTCAGAATTCAGGCTCCTTTTAAACTAAAAAGGGGAGGGGGTGTGGTTGGTTGTGCAAACTTCTTGCTGCAGGCATTCTTTGTTCTTGCAGTCATCCATGTGGGTCAGGCTATGGTGTCCCTGTAAACCTCCAACAAAACAAAGGTTATTCTCTATTTTGCAACTTGCCATCTCTGCATAAGTGCAGAAGTGCTAACATCCTTAAAGGTCAGAGCCCCGAGAATAGGCTTTCCTGTAGGTTTTAGGCTAAAGGCAACGTTGTTTTACAAAAGGTACAGAGCCAGCAAGATTAAGCCTGGAAAACAGGGCACAGTGCTTCAAACTAAAGGAACAGATCCAATATGGCGTCAGATTTGTTCTTGATTACAGTTTTAGTTAGGGGAAATTTGCAGTAGAAAATCCCCTCAGTTGTTTTTCTTGCTTTGCTGAGATATTGTTTGTTGGCTTGTGGTCTCATGGTGTCTAAACCGTATGTTCAGATGAATACTATTAAAATCATATGGTGCAGAAAACATATATGTTCTGCTTCAAAAAATGACTGAAACATTTAGCTTTGTTTATTCCCATAGAATTTGGATTGAATCTATTCTCGACTTTCTCCTTCCTTCAAACCAGTTTTTACTGGAGGGTTTAACGCCCAAATTAAAGAATTTTGGAGAACACTCATGTAATTCATAAGAGCTTCACATCCGAATTTAAGACTGACCCATATTTATACTTTTAATCAAGGAACATAATCAACTTTGTTAGTCAATCATTTATGACGTTTTTAACTTTGTCCATGTAATCTTTTGGAAGTTGAGAGGCTTAGACACTTGATCTAACAAAACAGGTATCATTGCTTGACTCTGTGAATGAAAGAATCCCAGTATAGTATCCTGCAAGTACATTTTATTAAAAATAATAAATAATTCTTTCTCTCTAATAAAGCAACAGGCAGAAGCACATACTAAGTGTTTAAAATAAATCAGACTATGGGATAACATCCAAACAAGTCAAAATAGTATAGGAAAAAAGTATGAACTTGAAGGAAAATACATATTGTGCAATTAATATCCTATTTTTAAGAAGCAAATGATAAAAAAACAATTTTTAAATCATTTATCTACAAAGGAGTTATATAAAGCCAACTTATTTTCATAAGTGTTACATAAACAAAAGGGTTATCTAAATCTACATTATTAAAGATTAAATTATACCAAATAGATCTCCAAGGTTGATTGATTTTCATGATATTTATAATTTTTGAAAATATAACTTACATTTAACATATCCAAGCAGCTCTTTAGTTATCCACAGTACTCTACTCTGCAGTTATTCTTACTGTACTTAAAAAACGTAAAATGCAAGGTTCAGGCCCTTGCTTTTGAAATGCCACTGGACTTCTGGATATTCCCTTAGGTTAAAGAGCAAAAACAAAGTAACTATTCTACTTTAAAGCAGTTGCTCAAACACTTTAAGACATTCACTATCTATATCCAGTTACAGGAAAGAATTAAGGTTTCTGAACCTTAAAAATAAGAAATCTAATGCTGAAAATGAAATTCTGTCATGTCTGCTGACCATAATTATAAAGGCTCTAAATTAATGCTCCCTTTATTGATTTCCTACCAGCATAGGCCAGGATCACAGCTTTCACATTCCCCTTATGCTAGATGAACGAACGCCTCTCCACATGCTCAATTCTGAGATTTAAGTGTGTGTGAAAGCCGTCAATCACCTAGCTTGTTGGGAACACACAGTTTCTTTTCAGTGGGAAACTACACTACATACATATATTTGGGGAGGTACAAGCTCCAACTCGGTTTTACAGAGAAATCTTCATGAACTTCAAACTGGCACTAAGAAACATACTGAGAAATCACAGAAAGTGATTCTATGGCTCCTCATTAACTTTATGCTACATTAATGAACGCGTCTCCACATGCTCAATTCTGAGAGTTGAATGTGCGTTTAATCGGTCAATCACCTATCTTGTTGGGAACACACAGTTTCTTTACAGTGGGGAATGAAACTACATACATATATATGGGTAGGTAGTAGCTCCAACACGGTTTTACAGTGAAAACTGCATGAAATTAAAACCGGCACTAGGAAACATACTTAGAAATCAGAGTAAGGGTTTCTAATGCTAACCAATCCTTTAAGCTAGATGAGTGAACACCTCTAAACATACATAATTCTGAGAGTTGAATGTGTATGAAAGCCATCAATCAACTAGCTTGCTGGAAAAATACACTACACACATATATATGGTGAGATATTAGCTAAAACCCGGATATACATTGAAAACTGCATGAACAGAAAACCTGCACTAGGAAACATACTGAGAAATAACAGAAAGTGTTACTACTGCTAACCATGCCATTTATGCCAGATGAATGAACGACTCTACATATGCCTAGTTCGGAGACTTGAATCTGTGTGAAAGACGTCAATCACTTAGCTTGTCGGGAACACAGTTTCTTTTAAGGGGAGAAATATGCAACATACACATACATGCGGAGATATTAGCTCCAAATCGGTTTTACAGTGAAAACTGCATGAACTGAAAACCCGCACTAGGAAACATACTGAGAAATCACAGTAAGTGTTTCTACTGCTACCTATTCCATTTATGCTACATGAACGAAAGCCTCTACACATGTTCATTTCGGAGGGTTGAATGTGTGTGAAATCATCTATCACTAATCTTGCAGGGAACACACACTTTCTTTTGAGAGGGGAACTACTCTACATAGATATATATGGGGAGGTAATAGCTCCTACTCGGTTTTACAGTTAAAACTGCATGAACATAAAACCGGCACTAGGAAACATCCTGAGAAACCACAGTAAGTGTTTCTAGAGATATTTATTCTATTTATGCTACATGAACAAAGTCTCCCCAAATGCTCAATTCTGAAGGTTAAGTGTGTGTGAAAGCCGTCTATCACCTAGCTTGTTGGGAACACAGTTTCTATTAAGTGGAAAACTACACTACATACATATATATGGGGGGTACAAGCTCCAACTCGATTTTACAGTGAAAATTGCATGAACTTCAAGCCGGCACTATGAACAATACTGAGAAACCAAATTAAGTGTTTCTTCGGCAACACATTCCCTTTAAGATAGATGAATGAACGCCTCTCCAAATGCTAAATTCTTAGAGTTAACAGTGTGTGAAAGTGGTCAATCACCTAGCTTGTTGGGAACACACACTTTCTTTTCAGGGGGAAACTACAACACATACATATATAGGGGGAGGCAAAGATTGAACTCTGTTTTACAGTGAAAACTGCATGAACTTCAAACCGGCAATAGGAAACATTCTGAGAAACCAGAGTAATTGTTTCTACTGCAACCCAATCCCTTTGTGCTAGATGAACGATCATCTCTCCACATGCTCAATTCTGAGAGCTAAGTGTGTGTGAAAGCCGACAATCACCTAGCTTGTTGGGAACAGTTTCTTTTCAGTGGGAAACTACACTACATACATATATACGGGGACGTACAAGCTCCAACTCGGTTTTACAATGAAAACTGTATAAACATCAAAACGGCACAAGGAAACTTACTGAGAAACAAGAGTAAGTGTTTCTACTTCAAACCATTCCGTTTCTGCTATATGAATGATCGTCTCTCCACATGCTCAATTATCAGGATTAAGTGTGGGTGAAAGCGATCAATCACCTGTCTTGTTGGGAACACACAGTTTCTTTTCAGTGGGAAACAATACTACAAAGTATATATGGGTAGGTAATAGCTTCAACTCGAATTTACAGTGAAATCTGCATGAACTTCAAGACTTCACTAGGAAACATACTGAGAAACCAGAGTAATAATTCTAGTGCTACCTATTCTATTTAAGCTATTTGAACGAACGTCTCACCTCATGTTAAATTTTGAGTGTTAAGAGCGTGTGAAAGCTCTCAATCACCTATCTTGTTGGGACACCAAATTTCTTTTCATTGGGAAAATAATCTACATAGATTTATATGTGGAGGTACGAGCTCCAACTCGGTTTTACAGTGAAAACTTCATGAAATTCAAACCGGCACTAGGAAACATACTGAGAAACCAGAGTAAGAGATTCAAAAGCAAACCATTCCCTCTATGCTATATGAACAAGTGTCTATCCAAGTGCTCAGTTCTGTGAGTTTAGTGTGTGTGAAATCAGTCAGTCACTTAGCTTTTTGGGAACACACAATTTTGTTTACTGGGGAAGTACACTATCTACATATATATGAGGAGGTACTAGCTCCAACTCTGTTTTACAGTGAAAACTGTATGAACTTCAAACCGGCAGTAGGAAACATACTGAGAAACCAGAGTAAGTACGCAGATCCAAATTCCGACCCCTTCCCTGGTGGGTGTACTTACAGTGAGGGTGTCGCCGTGCAGTTTGTCTGCATCCAACATATGAAAATGAAAGGGACTCCAGTTTTCAACATCACAGTCCCTCTGAAACAACTGGTGTTCAATTGGCGTTTGTCGGCAGCAAAACTCGATTTTCTCCCCTGCACGTGGAGATGAACACACAGAAAAGACTGTTGATCCCAGCTGCGAGTGTAGCTAAGTGTTCCTAAGCAAACTGGCTCCATCATCCTCCTGATGAGCAGAGGAGTGTGTGAGCCGTGGGGCTTTGCCGACTAACGGCCAGGCAAGGAGGGCGTTTCCTTACATTGGGAAGAAAAAGGCGGGAGCAGCACTCGCTGGAAATAAATTCTAATTAAAATTTCAGGTGCGGTTCCTGCAGCGGAATCCACTCCAATAGATGAGGCTCCCTCTGTGCTGTGCAGTCATGTGAGCTAGGCTCATTAATATACCTGAGTGTTTGGTTTAGCAAGTGATTCATGCCTGTTTTCTTGAAATTACATGAGGGTGGAAAACCTTCTAAACATGTTCATTTATTTGCTGTGGAATTTGTTTAATCCTCTTAGGAGCATTTAGAATGACAACCTTCTTAAATTAGCATCTTTGTCCGAGAGATCTTTCCAGTCACATGCGCCGAACCCTAGGACAAACAAGAAGAAAATCAAAACCGTTTCAGCTGCACAGCACCGCAGAATGTGTCCACTTTGAGAATCAAGGATTTTTTCTCCACACACTTTTCCTCCTCTGCCCAAATTAATCAGCCTCTGCTGCTCTTGTATAAGAGTATCATATGACTCATCTTCTCTGCCTGTAAAATGGAAATGGGAAATACTTCTACACAATAATATGTCATATAACTAACCCACAAAATTATATATATTAAAAAAAATGCCAGAGCTTTATGCTGTCCAGGGATATGAATCATTTATTTAAAGTATCAATTGTTACTAGAATAGATTTCAAAATGTAACACGTCCTCAGAAAAATTCAACTACTATTCAATAAAAATATCATAGAAAATTTCACAAAAGAATTTGAAGGAAAATAAATTTTAACTGAATCATATTCTAGGCACACTGAATAAATTCTACTTAGAGAACTCCTACATTTTTTTAAAATAAATGACTTATAAAAATAAACCCATCATTAATCAGTAAACCTTCATTCCTTATTTTTAAAATTCTGAAGGCATGCTATTTTTCTTAAATCAAATGAGGAGTTATTCACAAGCCAATGGACAACAGAATTACCTAAGAAGACATTATACAGCAGCAAGAGCAACTAGCACTTTGCCAAGCATTCTGCCTGAGAGTCACTCGTACCAGCTCATTTTGACCTGACCGCTTGGAGGTGAGCTCCATCAGCCCACTTAACACATGAAGAAACTAAGGCTCTGAGTGGTCATGTTTCCAGTACTTGGTGGAGCCAGGATCCCAACCCGGATCTCTGTCTATACAGCCTGTGCATTTACCAGATCACACTTACATTTCTCACTCTTCAAACGCACTCAGTCCCCGAGGTAACACACCTTCCTTGCGTTTCTGAGAGTTTTAGGAAGTACTGAATTACAAGGACTAATCAGACATTTGTGTGGGCTAATTTTTTTATTTTCTGATTTTCCTGAACAAGTTCAGGCTGAATTCATACTACTTACAAGGAGAAGGTCTGAGGCAGAGGAGAGAGGGGAAGATAAGCCAGTCATAAACAATTTCAAAAGATCCACTTAATCAAGGAAGCAAAATATTAAACAACTTCAGCAACACGCTTGTCAATAAACCTTGGTGTCTCTGTCTCAACCTGAAGGAGGGTAAGCCCTCCAGCCCATCTGCCTTCCAGCCACTTACCCTGGGTGATCTTGGTTCCCTCACCTGTGACACGTGTGTTCTCCAGGGAATCTTTGTAGAGATTAAATGATAAAACTATATGCAAAGGGGCTACTTCTTTGCAAGACAGTAGGCACTAAACAGATAATAAAATTATTTTATTTCATGAAAATGGGAGGTCAGTCTCCCAATTAAACTTTCCTGATAGAATCCCAACAAGGACTTTAATTTATCTGCCAGAAATTGTAAAATCACATTTCTTTTTTAAAGGCTGTATCTATTCTCCCTAGTTTTTACCAATCCTGGTTGTTATCCTGAAAAATCTATTCCCAGAACTTGGCATCCATCTCCCATATTTAAATCCTTTAAGTTTGAAATTATGATGAAGCTTGGGCACATAAAGATTCATACCATAATTCACAGAATAAACATTGACCTCAGGAACAGGGCCACCTCAAGACCCCATGTGCTCAGGACAGGATCCAAATTTTATAAAATCAGATGCATGTTTGAACAGAAAGAAAATTGAATGTGATCAAGGAGGCTGATATAGAGCACTGGACAGCTCACAAGATGACTCCTTCACCCCCTCGTCTGACTAAGTCATCTAAAACAGTTATCAGTTGATCTCTAACTAAAACTAGAACATGGGTATGGTTGGAAAGTAATATTTTTTTCCTACAATATATACATATTGTCAAATAAAAATTGGCACTTTCCATCTGCCTTTGATTTGATTAACTCATGAGCCACTGCAGCTGCTGGCCTTCAACACCCTCTGAAAGTAGCTCAAGGTGGAGATCAGAAATGAGATGCTCTGTGCTCTGGGAAAATGGGCAGAAAATCCTTCAGTTAGTTAGACATTTTCAGGAAATTTTATGACCCCAAATTCTTGCATCTCCTCCTATTTAGAAAAGCACTAAAATCATTAACAGAAACTCCTGTTCCTCGACAAGTAACAGCCTCTGCCTAAACGTTTACTGGACGGCACGTCCCCCTTCACTGAAATTACATATAATGCTGAGCTCCCCACCCTCTTCAGAGCAGTTCCTCCGAGCTGTCTGAGATGCTGTCTCCTGGGTTGTGGTCCTCATTTTGCCCCAGATAAAACTTAACCCCCCAACTCTCACGTTGTGTGGTTTATCGACAGCACCACAAAAATTAAGCTTACATAATTGAACTCATAGTAAACATTCAGTATCAAACATTTCTTGACTTAAATTCCTTTTTAAAAGTAAATAATTATTACATTTCTTAAATATAGCATCTTTAAGTATAGATTAACAGATATTTGTGAATCTTAGGAAAATATATTCTAGACACATTTTTAGCTAATTAAAAAAAGCTATCTGTGGATATTTAGAATTTCAAAAGTGGAGGAGAATAGTATTGTAACTCAAGTTCTTGTTTTAAATGAAGAGATACTGAGGCCTCAAAAGGGATATCAATTTGCCTGATTTTATACACTGTCCTTTAACAGAAAGCCTAGAACTAAGATCCTGGTCTTTGAGAAACCAAGACTTGCTCTGCTGGTGCAGGGCTGAACCTGATGAAAATGGGTGGTGAGAAAGAACCAGAATGCGGGGGCTGGGCGAGGCAGCGGAGGAAAGGAGGGTCTCACCTGGTCGTGGGTGAGAAATAGGATCCCACAGTGCTGGTGTGATGGGCACCACTCAAGTGCCTGAAAACTACTATTTAGCACACCTGCCACCAAAACACTGTTTAACTAGAAAGCTGACCAGGAGGCTTTCTCAGTGACACAACGAGCTATTTTCACATTAACTCTAAACTACAGGAAGAGAAAGAATAGAAAGCTGATATTAATTATTAAAAATTTGCACCAAGAACCAAGGAATTTCCAGGAGAAATATAAAGACTTGTTGGAAGTTTCATTATGTGAACTTACTGCCAATTCAGTTGTCTTAAAATTTGTGCTAAAAATTATATTGTCCTTTGCTGTTCCAAATCACATTTGAAAAAAATAATAAGTTTCTTACAGGTGTTTCTGGAGTTTTATTCTATTTTCTAACACCAAATCTCAGACATTTAAAGAAATGGGGTGTTGGCATTTCGTCCACTGTCCTCTAGGCAATTCGTAGTTCCTTCAAAAAACAAGGGGGAAATCACACAGAAAAGCATTTGAGCATCAGGCTGCTTACATTTCCCTTGGAAGTATTGGAAAATAACGTGGAAATGAACAGTAAGACAGAAACCTAGTGGGAGACTCACTGGCTAGAAGGTGAGAACAATTGTGTTCTACAACGTGCTGTGGTAGCCACTAGTTTAAATGAACCGAGCAATTTTTCCATCATACACGCACCTCTACATGAAAATCTCAACCATTACCAACCGCTCAGTGCAGCCTGAAGCAATGGACGGACTGCAGAGGCCCCCGGTGGCTCATCGTGGTGTCTTACACCATGTGCAGGATGAGCGGTGCCTCCCAGCCCCCTCCCTCCCCTCCCCTCGAGGGGGACGGCTGGTCTTGAGCTGAGCTTACCTCATAGCAAGCTGTCTCTCAGCCCTCTGACTAAAGAAAGATAAAAGCAGGAAAGCTACCTGGGACTTCACAGAACCATCCCAAAAGGGAAATGAAGCACCTTTCTTCCCTACTCTCTGCTGCCTGGAATGTGGACCTGATGGTTGACCCTCAGGCAGCCACTTTGGGCCATCAGGTTGATGGGCTGAAGATAACAGGCATCTGGTTCTTTGACCCTGGGACCATCATGCAAACCGGCCCTGGGGTACCGATCGCTTGACTTCTTTATGTAAGAGGGAAATACAATTTTAGCATATTTAAGCCACTGCTGTTATCTGGGGAACTAGGTGTTGTACATTGCCATGGTAAGTCCTAATAATATAGTTAAAGATTCACCAAAAACTATTTACCAAATAGTTAATAAATGATAAAGAGATCTTGATTTTTGTTTTAATGATATGAAATGTAAATCAAGTTTCAGCATATGCCAGTAAAACAAGACACTGTGGAGAAAAAGCAAAACTGAGTTTGTAGGACAGAGACCCAATGCATCCTCCTCTCCAAGGCACAGGACAGCCGTGACTCTATGTGCCAAGGCTGGAGTCACATGGGCTCCCTGTGTTCCTTGCCTTGGGTTGTATTTTTTTGCAGCCTTGGGAAAAATTTATAAGGCTGCTTGTCAAATCATTTCAGGAGCAGCTTCCATCATGTAGAACCCCTGTCTCTTCCTTTCTTCTGCCTCCTGGAATGTTCTGACACAATTAATCAGTCCAGCCTTCTAAACTGAGGAAATGGAGCTCAATCAATCTGCTTTTAGACAGAGTTAAGAAATAGACATTAAAAAGCATAACTAGGAAATCTTATCTTCCAGAGGTCATTGCACACATGAAATAGGAGAAAATCTGTGAATCACTCTGTAAACACTAAGTACAATACAAACAATATTAGTACAGATTCTATGTTACATTCATCAATAAAGGAAAACAGAACACTTTCCTACCAGAAGGAGAAGGTGCTTTGCAATTTTCTGTCACTTTAATTCTTCAAGACTTTCTATAAAATTGATGTCTTTTAAAATCAATGCACATTAGGGACTAATTTTAATTCCTTCATCTCCACCTGTTTAACAGATATCAATAGTGATACTATTTCTAGATATTTTATTTAGGAAAGCCTTTGGTATACATGAGGCACAGAGCATGACAAATTGTCAGTATCACTCAGGATATGAAACCCATGTTTGATACCCGAACTTGAAGACATGAAGAAGATGCCTGACATGTCCCAATGACCTTTCAAACTATTCTTTTTCAAACACTTGTTTCTCCTTGGTCCAGAACAGACATGCATTTGTTGATGTGAGATTCTTTAAGTGAAAAGGTCAACCCATCATTACCACTTTAGAGACTGAAATCTTACCCTCTTCATCCATGTGGACATAGCATCCTTACTGATTCCTAACATGAAAAATGACCACCAATGACATCTCAGGATGCTCCAATGCAAAGGTTCTCTGCTGCAGTGAGGAGGAAAGACCCATGTGCTTAAAGATGAACTTACTGTCTGTAACTCACTTGGCAAGACACTGCAATTCATCTAAGCTAAAACTTAAAAGTGAAAACAGAGACAACATCCATGGCAAAGGGCATTCGGAGGCTAATTCCTTGGCCCCACTTCATCCCTTCTCAAGAGCTGTGGGCAATACCTTGAGGAAGGCAGCAACATGGTACCCAACTCATCAAAAAGCTGTGCCTCCTAATAATTGACAGTAAAGCAAGTGTCATCTGGCTCAACAGATCTCCCTGTGTCTCTACAGTATACATCTACTTTTTCTTTATTTTCTCAGTTGTTGGACACTCCTTTTTTGAATATTCCCCTCCCTGCAGTAGAAGTTCTTAGTTTCCCAATCACAATGCAGTCTTGATGGGGGGATACAGCTGACAAAACATAGAACATTATTTATTCCTTGATATATTTTTGGCACATGGACTAAAAATTTTTGGGTCAGTTGGACATCAAGATCATATCTAATTTACACAATTGTCAACTGTCATTTTACTACCAGCTCCTGAAACAGCCACATGGTCACTAGGTTTTTTTTTTCCATCCCTTGACCCATGGATTCAATGATTTCTCTCCAGACACAATAGCTTTTTGAAAAGAAGTCTGTTTCACCTTTTGCTTTTAAACTAAATTTCAGTGCTTGACCCTGACTTCACTCTAACATTCACAAAAAGCTATCTAAGGACAACCACATTTGACATCATCTTTAGATGTCTTGAATACACTGCTGAGCTGATTCTTCCAGATCATTAAAATATATATGCACATTATGGTGTGGTCCTCTTCAATTTGTGGTGTTTTCAGTAATCATTACCTCTTTGGATACTTTATTACACATTTACCATTTCTTTATCCAATTCAGTTACATTAATATGTAAGATTTCAAAAGAACTGATTTCTCAAAATGATGATATTTAACATCTATGGCCTTTTTTTAATCAAGTAATTCTATAAGGCTGTCAAGGACAGCAGTGAAGTTTGAGTGTGGTGATTGCTGCTTCAGAGTCTCCTGTCCTGCCCCATGATCTTGCAGGTGTTTATGCGTCCTTGTCAATGTTATCACATCAGTGTATTAGGAGCTGAAATTAAACTACCTGGAGGCTAATTTTTCTTTTTAAAAACAATAAACTCAATTTCCCCTACTAATTTTTTATTATTTCTCATACTGAGGCTCACCACTTTTCCTAATATATATATTGGTGTGGGTTGGGGATACACAGCCATGAAAGCCTGAAGATAGCACCAACTCTATAAAAGTAACCAGAGGTGGCCGTGGATGTTCTGTGACTTCAGCCACTGAGCATAAGCACTTGCTGTCTGCCTCCATTGCTTACAGTCCTGAAGGTCATTGCATCTTGTAAAATTCTACAACATTATAGTTCATATTTTTTAAAAGGTATAAAATTGTGAAAGTTGTCTGTGTAAAATAGGGGGTACTTGCCTTTGCTCACTGCAGGCTAAACTAACTCCAGAAGAACACACACACACACACACACACACACGCAGTTCTGAGTGGTCCCATGGAAAAGTTTGAAAGACTTTGGGACAGTGGTGGCACCCAAACCTTTGGAATTTTGAGCTCTATGAAAGTATCACTTATTCAGAAATTAAGCATTATTATTCTAAACCAAGAGAATCAGAATCCCCCACAAGATGCTTACCAGAATATTTTTAAAGAAACTATCTTCCCTACAATCCAATGATAATTCAAATATCCATGGAAAGAAAATAGATCAGTAATATCAAGCAACAATTTCTACAATAATGCTGATTAGCTTTTAGCCCCAACCAAAGTACATAGAAATAAGACACCTGGAAATAAAGAGATGGAAGAGAGGTTTTAAAAAGCAAGAATATAAAAGAAGTAGTGGCCCTATGGAAACCTGCTCATTTTCTTTGAAATAATTACGTGGTTAAAGGAACTCACTTGTGAGGATCTGGAAATGCACCGAGAGGAAATCTAGCAGAGGAAAGAAGCAGGAGCAAGCCTCACTTTTCTCCGAGGCTGATCCTAAATGAAAAAAGTTTCCTTGGCTTCCAGAATACACAACCTGCATGGTTCCCTTAGCAGAAGAGTGAGGAGGAGAGAAAACCGAATGTGTGTGGAAGCCATCCTTCACCAAGCCTGTTGGAAACAGAATTTTGGTCTTAGGGGCGCTGCCTGACTGATATATATAACTGCAGGATCAAGCTCTAACTAGGTTTTTGAGTGAAAAATGCTTTTAGCTTTAAACCTACTCTAGGAAACATGCAGAGAAATCATGGTAAGTGCTTGAGATGTAGCCTTGCTGTTTAGGTTAGATAAAGGAAATCTTCTCCACATGTTCCATTATTTGAAAGGAATGTGTATGTAAGCCATCATTTACCAACTTGTTGGGAACACAGAATTTCTGTTTTGGGGTCACTAAATTACCTATATATATAAGGGGAGGCAGTCGCTCCAACACGGTTTTTGAGTGCAAGCTGCCTTTACCATGCAACCAATCTAGGAAACATGCTAAGAAACCAGGTTAAGTGCTACTAGTTGTACACTTGCTTTTTAGGTTAGATGAGTGAACACTTCTATGCATGTTTCATTCTGGAAACCGAATGTGTGTAGAAGCCGTCCTTCACCTACCTTGTTGAGAACATAGAGTTTCTGTTAGGGGCACAGCTTTACCTCTATATGTAAAGGGATGCTTTCACTGTAACTCAGTTTTCCAGCTCAAAATGCCTTTATGGTGCAACCAGCTCTAGGACACATGCTGAGAAATCAGAGTAAGTGTTTCTACATGTACTTAGCTGAATGAAAGCTTCTACACATGTTCTATTATGTGAAATGAATGTGTGTGGAAGCCGTCCTTCACCTACCTTGTTGGGAACACAGAGTTTCTGTGTTACAGGTACTGCCCTAGCTATATACATAAGGGGAGGGACTCGATGCAACTTGGTTTTCCAGCGCAAACTGCCTTTACTGTGTAACAGACTCTAGGAAACATGTCGAGAAATCAGAGTAAGTGTTCTAAATGTAATTTTGCTCATTATGTTAGCTGAATGAACGTGTCTGCAGATTTTCCATTCTGGGAAACGAATGTGTGTGGAAGCCGTCCTTCACCTACCTTTTGGGAACAAAAAGTTTCTATGTTAGGGGCACTGCTGAACATATAAAGATAAGGGGAGGCACTCGATTCAACTCAGTTTTCCATTGCAAACTGCCTATAACATGCAACCAGCTCTAGGAAACATTCTGTGAAATCAGGGTAAGTGCTACTTGTTGTACCCTTGCTCTTTAAGTTAGTTGAGTAAATGCTTCTCCACGTATTTCATTTTGGGAACCAAATGTGATTGGAAGTGGTCCTTCACCTACCTTGCTGGGAACATAATTTCTGTGTTAGGGGCACTACCCTTCCTATATATATAAAGGGAGGCACTCACTCCAACTCAGTTTTCCAGTGCAAACTGCCTTTACCATGCAACCAGATCTATGAAACATGCTGAGAAATCAGGGTAAGTATTTCCAAAAGTAACTTTGCTCTTTAGGTTAGCTGAATGAAAGCTTCTACACATGTTTCATTCTGGGAGCCAAATGTGTGTGGAAGCAGTCCTTCACGTACTTTATTGGGAACACAGAGTTTCTGTGTTAGGGTCATTGCCCTACCTACATATATAAGGGGAGGCACTCCCTCCAACTTGGTTTTCCAGCGCAAACAGCCTTTACCATGCAATCGAGTGTAGGAAACTTGCTGAAAACTCAGGATAAGTGCTTCTAGATCAACCCTTGCTTCTTAGGTTAGCAGAATGACTGCTTCTCCACATGGTCCATTCTGGGAACTGAAAGTGCATGGAAGCTTTCCTTCAACTACCTTGTAGGGATGACATAGTTTCTGTGTAATGAGCACTGTGCTACTTATGTATAAAAGTGGAGACACTCCCTCCAACTTGGTTTTCCAGCACAATCTGCCTTATCGTGCAATCAGATCTAAGAAACATGCTCAGAAATCAGGGTAAGTGCTTCTAGATATACCGTTGCTTTTTAGGTTAGCTGAAAGAATGCTGCTTCACATGGTCCATTCTGGGAACCAAATGTGTGTGAAAGCTGCCCTTCACATACCGTATTGGGAACACAGGGTTTCTGTGTTAAGGGTACTTCCCTACCTCTATATATAAGGGGAGGCACACACTTGTACTCTGATTTCCAGTGCAAACTGCCTTTACAATGCAACTGGCTGTAGGAAACATGCTGAGAAAACAGAGTAAGTGCTTTCAGATGTTCCCTTGCTCTTTATGTTAGCTAAATAAATGCTGTTTGACATGTACATTTATGGGAACCAAAAGAATGTGGAAGCCTTCCATGACCTACCTTTTTAGCATCACAGAGTTTCTGTGTAACGAGCACTGCACTACCTATATATATAAGGGGAGGCACTTGCTCCAACTAGGTTTTACAGTGCAAACAGCCTTTACCATGCAACCGAGTCAAGTAAACATCATGAAAACTCAGGGTAAGTGCTTCTGGCCTAGGCCAAAATTTCTGGCCTAGATGAACTACGATACTAACATATCTATGGGGAGGCACTCGGTCCAACCCATTTTCCACTGAAATCTGCTTTTACTTGGAAACAAGCTCTAGGAAACATGCTGAGAAATCACAGTAAGTGTTTCAAGAATTTCCTATGCCTTTTATGCTGGATGAATGAACGCCTCTCCATATGCTTACTTTTATGATCTGAATGTCTGTGGAAGCTGCCCTTCACCTAGCTTGTTGGGAACCCAGAGTTTATGCCTTAGGGAAACTACGTTACTTACACATCTATGGGGAGGCACTGGCTCCAACATGGTATTGCAGGGCAAATCGACTTTCCTTTAAACTGGCTCTGGAAACATGCTGAGAGTCAGAGTTTAATGTTTCTATATGTTCATCTGCCCTTTATGCTGGATGAATGAACGCCTCTCCACATGCTCACTTCTTAGATCTCAATGTGTGTGGAAGCCGTCCTTCAGCTAGCTTGTTGGGAACCCAGAGTTTCTGGCCTAGGGGAATTGCACTACTTACATATCTATGGGGAGACACACACTCCAACCCTGTTTTCCACTGAAACCCACTTTTACTTGAAAACGGCTTTAAGAAATATGCTGAGATATCACAGTAAATGTTTCTAGATGTCCCTCTGCCTTTTATGCTGGATAAATGATCGCCTCTCCACAAGCTCACTTTTAAGTTCTGAAAGTGTGTTGACTGTCCTTCACCTAACTTGTTGGGAACTCAGAGTTTCTGGCCTAGGGAAACTACACTACTCACATATCTATGTGGAGACATTTGCTACAACCCAGTTTTCCACTGCAAGCCTCTTTTACTTGGAAGCCTGTTCTAGGAGTAATGCTGAGAAATCAGAACAAAAGTTTCTAGATGCCCCTCTGCTTTTTATGCTAGTTGACTGAATGCCTCTCCACATGCTCATTTCTGAGATCTGAATGTCAGTGGAAGCCACCCTGCACCTAGGTTGTTGGGAACCCAGAGTTTCTGTCTTAGGGAACCTACGCTACTTACATATCGATGTGGAGGCATTCGCTCCAACTCAGTTTTGCAGTACAAATCAACTTTCCTTTTAAACCAGCTCTAGGAAACATGCTGAGAAATCAGAGTTTAATGTTTCTATATGTCCCTCTGCCCTTGATGCTGGATGAATGAACGCCTCTCCACATGCTCACTTCTGAGATCTCAGTGTGTGTGAAGCCGTCCTTTAGCTAGCTTGTTGGGAACCCAGAGTTTCTGGCCTAGGGGAACTGTGCTACTTACATATCTATGGGGAGGCACTGGCTCCAACCCAATTTTTCACTGCAAACTGCTTTTACTGGAACCAGACTTAAGAAACCTGCTGAGAAATCACAGTAAGTGTTTCTTGATGTCCCTCTGCCTTTTATGCTGGAGGAATGAATGCCTCTCCAATTCTCACTTCTGAGTTCTGTATGTGTGTGGGAGCCATCCTTCAACTACCTTGTTGGGAACTTAGAGTTTCTATCCTAGGAGAACTACGCTACTTACATATCAATATGGAGGCACTCGCTCCAACCCTGTTTTCCACTGCAAACTTCTTTTACTTAAAATCAGCTTTAAGAAATATGCTGAGATATCACAGTAAATGTTTCTAGATGTCCCTCTGCCTTTTATGCTGGATGAATGATCGCCTCTCCACATGCTCACTTTTAGTATCTTAAAAGGTGTTGAAGCCATCCTTCACCTAACTTGTTGGGAACCCAGATTTTCTAGCCTAGGGAAACCTTGCTTCTTACATATCTATGTGGAGACATTCACTACAACCCGTTTTTCCACTGCAAGTCTCTTTTACTTGGAAACCTGCTCTAGGAGAAATGATGAGAAGTCAGAGTATATGTTTCAAGAAGTCCCTATGCCTTTTATGCTGGGTGAATGAACACCTCTCCACACGCTCACTTGTGAAATCTCAATGCATGTGGAAGCTGTTCTTCACCTAGCTTTTTGGGAATGCAGAGTTTCTGCCCTAGGAGTATTATGCTACTTACATATCTATGAGCAGTCACTCGTTCCAACCCAGTTTTACACTGCAAAGTGCTTTTAATTGAAATCTGCTCTAGGAAACATGCTGAGAAATCAGAATAAGTGTTATGTGATGTCCCTGTTCCTTTTATGTGGGATGAATTAATGCCTCTCCACATGATCACTTCTGAGATCTCAATGTGTCTGGAAGCCGTCCTTCAACTACATTGTTGGGAACCCAGAGGTTTTGGCCTCAGGGAAATACGCTACTTATAAATCTATGCGGAGGCCCAAGCTCCAACCTTGTTTTTCACTGCAAACAACTTTTACATGTAAATCTGCTGTAGGAAACATGCTGAGATATAAAATAAGTGTTTCTAGATGTCCACTTGTCTTTTATGCTGGATGAATAATCACTTTCCACATGCTCACTTCTGAGATCTGAATGTGTGTGAAAGCCGTTCTTCACCTAGCTTGTTCAGAACCCAGAGTTTTTGGCCTAGGGGAACTAAGCTACTTTCATATCTATGGGGAAGCATTTGCTCCTACCAGGTTTTCTACTGCAAACTGCTTTAATTTTGAAACCTGTCCTTGGATACATGTGGAGAAATCAGAGTAAATGTTTGTAGATGTCCATCTGCCTTTTATGCTGGATGAAAGAACGCCTCTCCACATGCTCACTTTTGAGATCTGAATGAATGTGGAAGCCTTCCTTCACCTACCTTGTTGTGAACCCAGAGTTTCTGACTAGAGGAACTATGCTACATACATATTTATTGGGAGGCCCTCGCTGCAACCCAGTTTTACACTAGAAACCACTTTTACTTGAAACCTGCTCTGGGAAATATGCTGAGAAAGCAGAGTAAGTGTTTCACGATGTCCATCTTTTATGCGGGATGAATGAATGTCTCTGCACATGATCACTTCTGAGATCTGAATGTGTGTGGAAGCCGTTCTTCACCTAACTTGTTGGGAACACAGAGTTTCTGGCCTCGGGGTACTACTCTACTTACATATCTATGGGGAGACACTCGTTCCAAGCGGTTTTCCACTGCAAACTGCTTTTACTTGGAAACCTGTCCTAGGAAACATGCTGAGAAATCACAGTAAATGTTTTTAGATATCCCCTGCCTTCTATGGTGGATGAATGAACACCTCTCCACATGCTCACTTCTGAGATCTGAATGAATGTGGAAGCCTTCCTTCACCTAGCTTGTTGGGAATCCAGAGTTTCTGGCCTAGGTGAAGTATGCTTCATACATACCTAAGGGGAGGTACTAACTCCAACCCGGATTTACAGTGCAAAATGATTTTACTGGCAACCAGCTATAGGAAAAATGCTGAGAAATCACAGTGTTTCACGATGTCACTTTGTATTTTATGCTGGATGAATAAACGCCACTACACATTCTCACTTCTGAGATTTGAATGTGTGTGGAAGTCGTCCTTCACCTACCTTGTTGGGAATCCAGAGTTTCTGGCCTAGGGGAACAACACTACTTACATGGGTATGAGAAAGTCCTCATTCCAACATGGTCTTCCACTGCAAAACTCTTTTACTTGAAACCGGCTTAAAAAACATGCTGAGAAATTAAAGTGTTTTGCAATGTCCGTCTTTTATGCAGGGTGAATGAACGCCTCTGCACATGATCACTTCTGAGATCTGAATGTTTGTGGAAGCCGTCCTTTACCTAACTTGTTGGGAAAAAAGTTTCTGGCCTCGGGGTACTACTCTACTTACATATCTATGGGGAGGCACTCGCCCCATCCCGGTTTTCTACTGCAAAATGCTTTTATTTGGAAACCTTCTCAAGGAAACATGCTGAGATATCAGATTAAGTGTTTCTAGATGTCCCCCTGACTTTTCCCTTAATAAAGACCACCACTCCACATTCTCACCTCTCAGATATGAATGCATGTGGAAGTCGTCCTTCATTTAGCTTGTTGGTAACCCAATGTTTCTAGCCTAGGGGAACTACGCTACTTACATATCTATGGGGAGGCACTCGCTTCAACCTTGTTTTCCACAGGAAACTGCTTTTAAGTGGAAACCTGCTCAAGGAACCATAATTATAAATGAGAGTAATTGTTTCTAGGTGTCCCACTGCCTTTTATGCTGGATGAATGACCGCCTCCCCACTTGGTCACTTCTGATATCTGAATGTGTGTAGAAGCTGTCCATCACATATCTTGCTGTGAACCCAGAGTTTCTGGCCTAGGGGTACTATGCTACTGTCATATCTATGAGGAGGAACTCACTCTAACCTGGTTTTCCAATGCAAACTGCTATTACTTGAAAATCTGCTCTAGGAAACATGGTGAGAAATCAAAGTGTTTCTACATGTCCCTCTGCCTTTTATGCTTTATTAATGAACACCTCTCTGCATGCTCACTTCTGAGATCTGAATGTATGTGAAAGCCAATCTTCAACTAGCTTGTTGGGATCCCAAAGATTCTGTCCTAGGGGAACTATGCTGCTTATATATCTATGGGTAGACAGTCACTCCAACTCGTGTTTCCAGTGCAAATCATCTTTACTTGGTAACCGGCCTTATGAAACATGCTGATATAACAGAGTATTTATTTCTAAATGTTTCCCTGACCTTTACACTGGATAAATGAAAGCCTCTCCACAAGCTCACTTCTGAGCTCTGAATGTGTGTGGAAGCCGTCCTTCACCTAGCGTGTTAGAATCCCAGAGATTCTGTCCTTGGGAAACTACACTACTTATGTATCTATGACGATGCACTCACTCCAACTCAGTTTTCCAGTGCATACTGCTTTTACTTGGAAACCGTCTTTAAGAAACATTCTCAGAAATCAGATTGAGATTTCCTAGGTATGCCTATGCCCTTTATGCTGGATGAATGAACACCTCTCCACATGCTCACTTCTGAGATCTGAATGTGTGTGGAAGCCATCCTTCACCTAGCTTGTTGGGATCCCAGTTTCTGTCCTAGGATAACTACGCTATTTACATGTCTATTGGGAGCCACTTGTTCCAAAAATATTATACAGTACAAATCTTCTATACTTGGAAACCAGCTGTAGGAATCATGCTGAGATATCAGTGTAAGTGTTTCTAGATGTCCCCCTGCCCTTTATCCTGGATGAATGAATGCCTCTCCACATGCTCGCTCCTGAGATCTGAATGTTTGTGGAAGCCAACCTTCACCTAGCTTGTTGGGAGCCCACAGCTTCTCTCCTACGGGAACTACACTATTTAAATATCTAATGGGAGGCACTTGTTCCAACTCCGTTCTCCCGCACTAACCACTTTTACTTGGAAACCAGCTTTAGGAAACATGCTAAGAAATCAGAGTAAGTGTTTCTACATATGCCCCTGCTGTTTATGATGGATGAGTGAACGCCTCTTCACTTGCTCACTTCTGAGATCAAAAGAGTCTGGAAGCTGTCCTTCACCTAGATTTTTGGGAATCCAGAGTTTCTGTCCTAGGGGAACTGTGCTACTCTCATATGTATGAGGTGGCACTCTCTCCAACTAGGTTTTTCAATGGAAACAGCTTTTACTTGGAAACGGTCTGTAGGAAACATTCTCAGAATTCAGAGTAAGTTTTACTAGAAATCCCCCTGCCCTTTATCCTGGATGAATGAACGCCTCTCCACATACTCACTTCTTAGATCTGAATGTGTGTGGAGGCTGTCCTTCACCTAGCTTTTTGGGAACCCAGAGTTTCTGTGCTAGGGGAACAATGTTAGTTTCATATCTATAGGTGGCACTTGCTCCAACTAGGTTTTCCAGTGCCAAAAGCCTTTACTTGGAAACCAGCTTAAGGAAACATTCTCAGAAATCAGAGTAAATATTTCTAGATATCTGTCTGAAATGTATGCTGGATGAATGAACACCTAGCCACATGCTCCATTCTGACATCTGAATTTGTATGGAAGCTGTCCTTCACTTACCTTGTTAAGATCCCAGATTTTCTGTCCTAGAGGAACTATGCTACATAAATATCTATGGGGAGACACTCACTCCAGCTAAGTTTTCCAGTGCAAATCACCTTTATTTGGAAACCGGCTAAAGGAAACAAGCTGAGAATTAAGAGTGTTTCTAGATGTGACCCTGCCCTTTATGCTGGATGAGTGAACGTCTCTTCATGCTCACTTCTGAGATCTGAATTTGTGTGAAAGCAGTCCTGCACCTAGCTTGTTGGGAACCCTGAGTTCCTGTCCTAGGGGAACTGCACTACTTACATATATATGGCGAGTCACTCACTCCAATTCAGTTTTCAAGTGCAAACAGCTTTTACTTGGAAACGGGCTTTAGGAAACATGGTAAGAAATCAGTTTACGTGTTCCTAGATATGCCCCTGCCCTTTATCCTGGATGAATGAACGCCTCTCCACATGCTCCATTTTCAGATCTGAATGTGTGCAAAAGCCATCCTTCACCTAGCTTGTTCTGATCTCAGATTTTCTGTCTTAGGGGAACTATGCTACTTAAATATTTATGGGTAGGCAATCACCCCAACTATGTTTTCCAGAGCAAAACGTCTTAACTTGGAAACCGGCTCTAGGAAACATGCTGAGGTAACTAAGTATTTCTAGATATCCCCCTGCCTTTCTTGCTGGATGAATGATTGTCTCTCCACATGCTCACTTCTGATATCTGAATGTGCGTGGAAGCTGTCCTGCACCTAGCTTGTTGAAGTCCCAGAGTTTCTGTCCTTGGGGAACTATACTACTTAAATATCTATGGCGAGGCAGTCTTTCCAACAAAATTATGCAGTGCAAATTGCCTATACTTGGAAATCAGCTGTACGAAAAATGCTGATAAATGGGAGTAAGTGTTTCTTGATGTCACCCTGCCCTTTATGCTGGATGAATGAACGCCTCTCCACATGCTCACTTCTGAGATCTGAATGTGTGTGGAAGCCTTCCTTCACCTAGCTTGTTGGAATCCCAGATTTTGTTACCTAGGGGAATTACGCTACTTAAATGTCTATAGGGAGGCACTCGCTCCAAATTGGTTTTTTAGCAAATCGGCTTTACTTGGAGACTGGCTCTCAGAAACATTCTGAGGAATCAGAGTAAGTGTTTCTGGATGTCCCCTTGCCCTTTATGCTGGATGAATGAACGCCTCTCCACATTCTCACTTCTGAGATCTGAATGTGCATGGAAGCTGTCCTTCAGATAGCTTGATTGTATTCCAGAGTTTCTGTCCTAGTGGAACTATGCTACTTAAATATCTATGGTGAGGCACTGGCATCAAATCGATTTTCCAGGGCAAAACACCTTCACTTGGAAACAGGCAATAGGAAACCTGCTGAGAAATCAGAGTAAGTGTTTCCAGATGTGCCCCTGCCCTTTATGCTGGATGAATAAAAGCCTCTCCACATGCTCACTTCTGAGATATGAATATGTATTGAAGGCTTCCTTCACCTAGCTTCTTCAAAACCCAGAGTTTATGACCTTGGGGAAGTATGCTACTTACATATCTATGTAGAGGCACTATCTCCAATTCAGTATTGCAGTGCAAATCTTTTCTGGGAAACCAGCCCTAGGAAACTTGCTAAGAAATTAGAGTAATTGTTTCTAAATGTGCCCCTGCTCTTTATGCTGGATGAATGAATGCTTCTCCACATCCTAACTTGTGAAATCTGAAAGTGTGTGGAAGCCGTTCTAACCTACCTTGCTGGGAACACATAGATTCTGCTTGCGGGGAAATATGCTACTTACATATCTATGGGGAGGCACTAGCTCCACCTGGGTTTTCAGTCCAAAGTGCCTTTCCTTGCAAACCAACTCTAGGAAATATGCTGAGAAATCAGTGTTTCTAGATGTTCCCCATCCCTTAATAGTAAATGCAGCAACTTTTCTCTCTTTGCTCCATTCTCACAACTGAATGTGTTTGGAAGCATTCCATCACCTAACTTTTTGGGAACACAGAGTTTCTGCTTCAATGAAACTATGCTACTTACGTATCTGTGGGAAGCACTCGTTCCAACTCAGTTTTCCAGTGAAAATTTCCTTTCTTTGCAAACCGACTCTAGGAAACATGCTGAGAAATCACAGTCAGTGTTTCTAGATGTTCCCCAGCCCTTGATGCTAGATGTGGCAACGCCTCTCTCCTTGTTCTATTCTTAAATCTGAATGTGTATGGAGGCCATCCTAAACCTTCATTGTTGGGAACACAGAGATTCTCCTTGTTTTGATTGAAGGGGATCATTCTTGATTGCAGAAGGGACATCATCACCTGACACTGCTGATTTGAAGAGGCATGGAGGGAGTAAATTACCTTGCAGACTATAAGAAAAACACAGGAGATTACTATACAAAATCCAACAATAACCAAGATGCTGAGATTGAGTCCAATAAACTAGTTGGTGGGGTTTAGCCATTTCATATCATATAATTCCTGTTCCATATTTGTTTGAGTCTCCTTTAGAATGTAAATGAGCTGCTGATGCAGCTGGGCAGAAAGAGCATCAACATTATTTTGTAAATCAGAAGAAAGACTTCTTGAAGTTGTTTATTAATAATGTCCCAAGAGTACTGGGGGTGGTTATATTTAAGAGAAGTAACACATATCTTATCATGTTGCCACACACACTGCAGGGGCTGGCGATCAACAATGGCTTGTTGTCAGTCAGCAAGCCATTCCAAAGCAGCTTCCAAGGCCTGAAGCAGATGCATAATTCCATCATCAATTTGAGTCTGAGTTATCATAGCCTTAGTAACATTAGTCATAACATGATTAACAACCTGAGCGGTATGGGTTGATTTAGTAAGAGACACCATTGCTACTGAAGCAGTGGCAAGAATAACAAAAGCTGAGTTGATAAAAGCAATCAGCCAACCAATAAAGCGTTTTGTCTCCACTTAGAAATTGCATGAGTTAATTTAACAAAACCATTTTTGCCCTCCCAGAGACAGGTTAAATTAACAGGTAGCCAAACCTGAGGTTGTCACTTTAGAATGAGTACCTGTGAGATATTGAGAGAAGTAATGTTCATTGGACTAATACAAGAAGTGTACCAGGCCAAAGGCTGGACATAGGTAGCATAAAATCCATCTTCTAATGTAACATTAAGAATAGAAGATGTCATAAGGAAAACATAAATGTGAGTAGTACACAGTAATACATGATTGGAGACATGAAAGTCTAAATAAATATGATAAAACTGAGTATTAACAACTATGTTAGTAACATATGTACCATGTGATAGAGTCCTGGGAAAGAAAGACAAAGCAATGCCCCAGAGATTAATGTGCCAGCGACTATGGGCATGAGAGTTAGAGAGGTGTAAAAAAGGTCCAGAGAGTCCCCCATCTGTCCAGGTTACTTGAGAGGTGGCCAGAAGGCCAAAACTAATACGAGTATGATTAGCAGAAAGATATACTTGTGGGCCCCAATCTTAGACTGTATAGTTAAAAGATGGGGATCCACGGGGTCTGGGAGCCCTGCAAGGGAATCAAGAGATGGATTGACTATGAGGACTCCATTCTTTCAACATATGACAATGAGCAACAGGTGGAGGAAAGGCTGCAGATGTTGTTTGATTAATGTCAAAAGCTGCAGCAAAAATGAAAGTTAAGTTAGCAGGTTTTGTGCCAGTCTTAGGTAAACAATACAAATAAGTATGGGTCTTAGCATGTAAGCAAAATGATGAAGGGCCATTAGACACACAAATCGGGGTGGGGGGAATAAGAGATAAAAGAAGCAGTTTCATTTAATATTATCCAATTACAATTTTCTAACAGGTGAATTTGAGGAGGGAGCCAGACTCCTCCAGTCCATTGAGTATCATTAGTGCTGAGTGGGGGGGTTCTGCATCCCACCAAGAGACTGGCCAGAAAACAAGAGGGTCAATAATATGGGCCCAGTACAGATGGGCCCCTGTACTTAAAGGAAGCAACAGAAAGAATAAAAGAAACAACAATACCTGAGCAGATGCATGAGAAATTACTGCTAGATATGCCAGAAGACTGTATTTTGTCGTGTGAGGCACTTTTGCCTCCCTCATGACCTTAGTGGCCTGACAATCTTATTTCTTTTTCTGGCCCCAAGAGATGTTAGTTGCGTCCCGGGTGGAGGCTGCTATCCAGGGTGTGGCAGGGTTTTAAAGTTTTCCAGTGAAATTCCAGGGGAGACAACATCAGGGTCATAAACATTTAGTTGTTGACAGCAAAGTCATCCTTTGAAAAGCAAATTTGTAAGCTGTTATGTATAAGCCATTAAAGTTTTTTTTAAAGGAATGAGGTAGTAAAATCCATTCAAGGCACCTTGATCCAATAATCAGCTTTCCTAAGAGACCTGTGGAAGTGTGAAGGGTTGGAAAAGGAAATAGATCTAAAGGATTTCCAATTTGTTGACAAGAAAGCTGCTTTTGCGACAAGGCTTTCTCCACAAGAGCAACTTCCTGTAAAGCTTCGAGTTAGTGTTCATGGGGAGTCTAAAGCAGGGTCCCCTTTTAAGGTATTAACCAAATGAGACAATTGACCTGTAGGAATGCCAAGAACTGGATGGATCCAGTTAATGGCCCCGAGAAATTTTTGAAAATTATTAAGAGTTTGTAGCTTTTTGTCTGTAAATGAATAGAGGTTGAGGCCAGACAGTTTGGTGGAAAACAATGTAACCTAGATATGTCCAATCTTGTTCAATTTGCACTTTATCTGGATTTATCTGTAAACCAAAAGAAGCCAAAAAGGACTGTAGAAATTTATAAGCGGAGAGTAGTTGTGTCTGTGAAGGAGGTCCTAAAAGAATGTCATCCATATAATGATAGATCAGCCAGGTTTATCACACTTGAAGCAGGTCACAGCAGAAGGGGATTTCATTAAAGCTGCAAGGACCTGAGTACGATGGGTTTCAGTTCCCACATTCTGGCAAGCTCTTACATAGTTGGCTAAAGTTTTGTTTTGAGTTCGAATACTGGCAAGAGCTGCCTAGCAATCTGCATTAGCGTTTTCATAGGCCAGCTTTTTTTAAGAGCATTTTTGCTGCCTCCTGATTATCTACTTGGCGAGAGATGCTGTTCTAAGCAATTAATAAAATCAACATAAGGTTCTGTGGTGCCTTGTTGGTTGATAACAAAGGAGCCCGAAGCAGCTTTAGTACTGGGAACCTTACACCTCACCATGAGGGCAATATGAGTACAATTGCCTAAAAGCCAGCCTATCCATATGTATCTACTGCTGAATGTCGGCATAGTGACCTGTTCCTTCAAGCATTTCTGTAGATATATCAACACTAGCATTAGCATTATGAGCAGCTTGTAAAAGACAAATTCATGATAATCAGAAGACCAGACAGCAAATTGAGCAAGAGTTAAGATAGTTTTTACAAGAGCTCTCCAATCCCATGGAGTCATAACATATGCATTTCCAACCATATCAAGAATACCTTTAGTAAATGAACTTTGAGTCCCATTTTCTATAATACTAGTTTTTAATTCCTTAAAAACTGAGAAAAGGATAGCCTCATACTTAAAACCGTGCCCAAGTCCTGCAATCACTGGGTAAGCATGTAGCTCTCCCAATTGTAAGCCTTCTTTAAAACATTGTTCCATAGCAGTTTGGTTACAATCATACTCCTCAGGAGAGGGAGGAGTAGGTGGTGGCAGCGGCAGATCAACCTCCCGTGAAAGAGGGGCACATGATGTAGGAAGGACTTGGGGAGAAGAAGTAGGAGAAGAGGAAGGGGAAGAACGGGATTTATGTTCAGCATAATTATTCTGCAAGGAAGAATACAAGGGACATAAGGCTGTATGTACCAAACTCCAAGTAGTTAAAATGGAAGTGGGGAGTTTTTCCCCTTGCTGATGTCTAAAGTTTTAAATTCTTACCAACCCATTCCCAGAGTTCTAAATCGACTGTTCCATGGTCTGGAAACCAGGGACAAGCCTCTTGTACCATTCATAACAATTTAATAAGTTGCTTTTCTGACACAGTGCAATGAGCTGCCTTCAGCAGCTGCTGCAAATTGCGGAGGTAAATCATTTGTTTCTTAGTTGTAGAAACATAGTAAGAAAGAGAAAGAAAAACAAGGCTCTCACTAAAATCAAGGCACGCTTGCAACTATCCCGAGCGGGCATTGTTGTTCCCTTACTGGGATGAAATTTATGGGGATCCGGATGCAGTTTCTCTCTCCAACTGAACGTGCCATTCTATCTCTGCATAGTCAATCACGTCAGGGTCACCAGTTGTGGGTTTGTCACCAGTTGTGGGTTCTGGCCAGTAGAAGTCCCACCAAGACAGAATGAATTAATCAAGATTTTGTGAAAAAAGTCAAGAGAAGAAGTGTGATTTGGGAGCCAACTTCATAAGCCTCTCAGATCTCTCATATTTATTGAGTACAGTGAAAGGAGGAATGCAGGAATTTAGGGAAGGATAGGGTGGGATCACAATGAGTACAAATGCTTTATTTATTGTTGGTGTTTGGCTCAAGGTCAGAAGACCCTTTTTGGTAAATAATATTCTTGTTGAGCCTTTCAGCTTATCAGAGTGAAACGTGTGAGAATCAGCTGCATAACAAGATTTTTCTTGGACTCAGGCAGCTGTACCTGTCTTAGGTTGCCACCTCAGGGGATTTTACCCGTCATTGGCTAAGCAGCCTTCACACCTGAGTCTGCAGTTTTTTTACAATTCAAGCCCAAGGCTGTTTTGGGGATAGAAGATTAACAGCAGACACGACCAGCGTTTATAGCTGGGGGCCTTGGTCATTGCTAAAACCTCAAGGCAGTTACAAAGCGCAATATCTTAAAGGAGATAGTGGCTGGGATCTGTTAGACCATTTGTTAACCCAATCACGGGCTCCCACAAGATCTCAGAATTGAACATTTGGAGAAGCATTCATTCATCCTGCATAAAGGGCATGAGTACATGTAGAAACACTTTGTTTTCTCAGCATGCTTCCTACAGCTGGTTTCCATGGAAACTCAGTTTGTGCAGGAAAACCGAGTTGGAGCGATTGTCTAATGAGATATATATAAGTAGCATAGTTCCCCTAACACAGAAGCTTTCTGTTCCCAACAAGGTAGGTGAAAGAAGGCTTCTACAAACATTCAGATCTCAGGATTGAATATGGGGATAGGCATTCATACACGTTGAATAAAGGGCATGGGTATATCTAGAAACACTTACTCTGATTTCTCAGATTATTTCCTAGAGCAGGTGTTAAGATAAAGGCAGTTTGTGGTGGAAAACTGAGGTAGAGTGATGAACCTCCCTTATATCTTTAAGTAAGGTAGTGCCTCTAAGAAAGAATCTCAGTATTCCCAACAAGGTAGGTGAAGGACGGCTTCCACACACACTCAGATCTCAGAATTGAACCTGTGTAGAATCGTTTATTCATCCTGCATAAAGGGCATTGGTATATCCAGAAACACTTTGATTTCTCATTCTGTTTCCTAGAGCCAGTTTCCAAGTAAAGGCAGTTTGCGCTGGAAAACTGAGTTGAATCCAGTGCCTCCCCATATGTATGTAAGTTGCATAGTTCCCCTTACACAGAAACTCTGTGTTCCCAATAAGGTGGGTGATGGACGGATTCCACACACATTACGATCCCAGAAATGAACATGTGGACAGGCGTTCATTTATTTAGCATAAACTGCATGGGTACATCTAGAAACACTTACTGTGATTTCTCAGCATGTTTCCTAGAGCAGGTTTCATGGTAAAGGCATTTTGCACTGGAAAACCAAGTTGGATTAAGTGCCTTCCATTATAGTTATAGGTAGCACAGTACCCTTGACACAGAAACTCTGTGTTCCCAACAATGTAGGTGAAGGACATTTTCCACAAACATTTGGCTCCCATAATGAACCATGTGGAAGAGCGTTCATTCAGCTAACTATATGTCAATAATATATCTTAAAACACTCACTGTGATTTTTCAGGAAGTTTCCTAGAGTGGGTTTCAAGGTAAAGGCAGTTTTCACTGTAAAACCATGTTAGAATAAGTGGCAAAACTTATATAAATAGGTAGGCTTTTCTCCCAAACATAGATGCTCTTTGTTGCCAAAATATAGCTGAAGGACAGCTTTCTTCCACATTTACATCCCAGAAGATAACATATAGAGTAGCATTCATTCAGCTACACTAATGTGTAAAGTTAAATGCAGAAACATTTATTGTGAATTCTCAGCAAGTTTCATAGAGCTGATTTCAATGTAAAGGCAGTTTGCCCTGGAAAACCGAGTTGGAGTGATTGCCTAACCTTATATATATAGGTAGTCCTATCCCCCAAAACACAGATACTCTGTGTTCACAACAAGGTAACTGAAGGACGGCTTCCACACACATTTGGTTCCCACAGTGAAACATCCTGAGAAGCGTTCTTTCAGCTACACTATATTTCAAGGATAAATCTACAAGCATTTACTGTTATTTCTCAGCTTATTTCCTAGAGCAAGTTTCAAGGTAAAGGCAGACTCCCTGTAAAACTGAGTTGGAGCAAGTGCCTAAACTCATATATATAGTTAGGCCTATCTCCCAATCAGATACTCTGTGTTCCCAACAAGTTAGCTGAAGGATGGCATCCACACACATTTGGATCCCAGAATGAAACATGTAGAAAAGAATTTTTTCAGCAGTACTACAGTACAAGTTTAAATCTAGAAACATTTACTGTGAATTCTCTACATGCTTCCTAGAGTTGGTTTCAAGGTAAAGGTAGTTTTTGCTGTAAACTTAGTTGGAGCCAGTGCCTAACCTTATACATATAGGTTCCCTATCCCCTAAACACAGATACTGTGTGTTCCCAACAAGGTAGCTGAAGAACGGCTTCCACACAAATTCGGTTCCCAGAATGAAACATGTGGAGAAGTGTTCCTTCAGCTACACTATAATTCAAGGTAAATATAGAAACACTTACTATGATTTCTCAGCATGTTTCCTATAGCGGGTTTCAAGGTAAAGGCAATTTTCATTGTGAAACCAAGTGGGAACTAGTGCCAATACTTATATATATACGTAACTGTATTTTCCAAACACAGATACTGTGTGTTCCCAACAAGGTAGCTGAGGATTACTTCCACACAAATGAAACATGTAGAGAAGTGTTCATTCAGCTACACTACACTTCAAGGGTAAATCAAGAAACACTTTTATTTCTCAGCCTGTTTCCTAGAGCTTGTTTCAAGGTAACAGCTGTTTTCACTGAAATATCGAGTTGGAGAGAGAGCCTAACCTAATATGTATAGGTAGGCCTATCCCTCAAACAAAGATACTCTGTGTTCCCAACAAGTTAGCTGAAGGACGTCTTCCACACACTTTAGCTTCCCACAATGAAACATGTGGAGAAACTTTCATTCAGCTTCTCTATTTTTAAATGGTAATTCTAGAAACACTCGTGATTTCTCGGCATGTTTCCTAGAGCCGATTTCAAGGTAAAGTCTGTATTGACTGTGAAATCAAATTGGAGCAAGTACCTAAACTTGTATATATAGGTAGGCCTACACCCAATCACAGATACTCTGTGTTGCCAAAAAGAAAGCTGAAATGACTTCCACACACATTCAGATCCCAGAATGGAACATGTGGGCAAGTGTTCATTCAGCTACACTAAAGTGCAAGGGTAAATCTAGAAACACTGACTGTGATTTCTCTGCATGTTTCCAATAATGGGTTTCAAGGTAAAGGGAGTTTTTGCTGTAAAACCGAGTTGGAGCTAATGTCTAACCTCATATATATAGGTAGGCCTATCCCCAAAACACAGATAGTGTTTGTTCTCAACAAGTTAGCTGAAGGACGACTTTCACGCACATTTGGTTCCCAGAATGAAACATTTAGAAAAAAGCTCATTCAGCTACACTAAAGTGCAAGGGTAAATCTAGAAACACTGTGATTTCTTAGCATTTTCCTCAAACGCGTTTCAAGGTAAAGGCAGTTTTTGCTGTAAAGCTGAGTTGGAGCAAGTGCCTAAGATTATATATATAGGTAGGTGTATGTCCCAAACTTAAATACTCTATATTCCCAACACAGTAGCTGAAGGACAGCTTCCACACACATTTTGATCCCAGAATGGAACATGTAAAATAGCATTCATTCAGCTACACTATACTTCAATGGTAAATCTAGGAACTCTTCCTTGGATTTTTCAGTAAGTTTCCTAGAGCTGGTTTGAAAGTAAATTCAGATATTGCTGTAAAACTGAGTTGGAGTGAGGGCCTATCCTTGTATATATAGGTAGGCCTATCGCCCAAACACAGATACTCTGTTTCTACAACATTAAAGCTGAAGATTTGATTCCACACACATTCAGATCCCAGGATGGAACATGTGGAAAAGCCTTCATTCAGCTACATTAAAGTGCAAGAGTAAATCTAGAAATACTTATTCTGAATTCTCAGCATGTTTTCTAGTGCCAGTTTCATAGTAAAGGCAGTTGTCGCTGTAAAACCGAGTTGGATTGAATGACTTCCATTATATATATAGATAGGCCTATCTCCCAAAGACAGATACTCTGTGTTCTCAACAAGGTAGCTGAAGAATGGCTTCCACACACATTCGGATCCCAGAATGGAACGTGTGGAAAAGCATTCTTTCAACTACAATAAAGTGCAAGGGTCAATCTAGAAACATTTACTGTGAATACTCATCATGTTTCCTGAGCCTGTTTCAAGGTAAAGTCAGTTTTCACTGTAAAACCCAGTTGGAGCTTTTGCCTAACTTTATATATATAGATTGGCCTATGTCCCAAACATGTACACTCTGTGTTTCAAACAAGGTAGCTGAAGGATGGCTTCCACACACATTCAAATCCCAGAATGGAACATGTGGAGAGGCATTCATTCATCTAGCATAAAGGGCATGGGAACATCTAGAAACACTTACTCAGATTTCTTAGCATGTTTCCTAATGGCGGTTTCAAGGCAAAGGCAGTTTTCTCTGTAAAACCGAGTTAGAGTGAATGCCTCTCCTTATATATATATAGTGAAACCTGCTTCCCAAACACGGAAACTATGTGTTCCCAACAAGGTAGGGGAAGGAGGACTTCCAGACACATTCAGATCCCAGAATGGAACTTGAGTAGAAGCATTCATTCAGCTATGCTAAAGTGCAAGGCTAAACCTAGAAACACTTACTCTGATTTCTCAGTCTGTTTCCTAGAACCAGTTTCGACATAAAGGCTGTTTCTGCTGTTAAACCTGGTTGGACTGAATGCCTCCCCTTATATATATAGGGAGATCTGTTTCCCAAACAGAAACTATGTGTTCCAAAGTAGGCAGATGAGGGAAGCCTTCCATTCACATTTGGATCGCAGAAAGGAACATGTGTAGAGGCGTTCATTCTGCTATCCTAAAGAGCAAAGATCAATCTAGAAACACTTACCCTGATTTCTCAGCATGTTTACTATAGCTGTTTTCAACATAAAGGTATTTTGCCCTGTAAAACCAAATTTGAGTGAATGCCTCCCCCTATATATGTAGGGAGGCCTGATTCCCAAACACAGTAATTCTGTGATCCCAACAAGGTAGATCAAGGAAATTTTCCACACACATTTGGATCCCAGAATGGAACATGTGTGGAAGCTTTCATTCATCCAGAGTACAAGGGTAAATCTAGAAACACTTACCATGGTTTCTCATCCTGTTTCCTATAGGTTGTGAACAAATATACTGCAACCATATCGGTAAACATAAAATGCTGAATCCAAGGCATCAGCACCTGCCACAACCTCCCATTGAGGAAAGGCCTGCAGCCCACCTTCTGCAGCTGCTGACAATGCTGCACTCTGAGCAGACTCAGAATAACAAAGGAGAAAATAAAATGCCCTAGATAGCTAGATGCTTGTGAAAATAATGAATTCAATGAGTCCAGATACTTACTTCCATATAGAGAAAAGAACTAAATGTTTGAACTTGAATTGCCTGGTTTTCTTCAGATAACAAGAAAAATTTTATTGTTCCAACTACATGGTCTTTGTTGTAAAGCTCCTATATATCCTAGCTCTTCCCCTACCTCTTTGGAGTAGTTTGTCAGAGCCATCTGAGGGGTTATTATCCTGGCTCGAGTTCTCCCACCAGATAAACATAACTCTGAAATTTTATGATGCACATTTATTTCAGTCAATGATTTTGGTGACCACAAAAAGACCCAGAGCAGATTTCTGTAATTCACCTGAAACGTATGAGGAAACACGGCCTTGGTACAGGCAGCAGACCTTGTGCCCATCTGCTTAATTGGAGAGTACAGATGAATTTGTGTGAGTCTTTCCTGGTTCTCAGATCTCCCATATTGCTTCATGATCATGAGTTTTATTTGGCAGTGTATCCAGGTACGTGGCCCTCCAGTTTAAATACACTAGGGAGAAATACACACCCAGTGGAGAAAGATGAGTGGGGTCTGGTTGAAAGATACCACAAAATACCCACCTAGATTAGACATCCTAGGTGGGGGTGGGCTGGTTGAAAGGCACCAGGGAAATACTTTGAGGAGATGCCCGAGGTGAGGCTGGTTGAAAGATACCAGGGAAATACCCACTCAGTGGAGATGAGCCAGGTCGGAACCTGTTGAAAGATACTGGGGTCTGGAATGAGTGGTTGGGTATGAGGCTAGTCTAACACTTTCCTCAATTTGGATATTTTCATTGAATTTGTCGGAATTAAAGTAAAAATATTAATAGATATATTTCAAAGACAAGAATGGGGCCCTCCTCCTGGCTAGAAATATCTTTCGCAAATAACTGAGAAACGTGGAGGAGTGGTAGAGGAAAAGACTTCATTCAATGCAATTATCCCTGCGGGAAAACCTAGTAAATAATTTATTCTGAAAACCCGACCTTAGAATGGGGAATAGAATTTTCAAAATAAAAGAAAAAGAGACGACAGATTGTCAGCCTCCAAATAATACCCCAGATGGGCATATGTACATAGAAACTTACAACTAATAATTGGAAATTAAAAAAATCTCACCTTGAAAATAACTAGCCAGGCCTGATAAAAAGATTTTTTGGAATTCTGACCTTATACAAACAAAAACTACTTTAGGAGGAACATGGATTTCTCTTCCTGCATCTTTGAAATGTAAATATTTTAACTTTCTTGGGTGTTTTGTGTGTGTGTGTGTATGTATGCATATATTTATTTCCTTTTCTTCCTTTAAAGAAACCTTGAACTCTGCCATCCAAAAGGTACAAGTATTGTGTACATATGGTGGCCAAGAAAATAAATTGGGATTATAAACAATCCTTTGATTGTACTAATTCTCAGGCATTTTGCCATCTTAAACTTTGTTGCGTCAGCCTGGAACACAAAGACCTTTACCTTTTGGGGAGGAAACTTTTGAATTTTATTTAGGCAACACGCCCAAATCTCATATGGAAAAGTCTCTTCATCTTATTGATTTAAACTCACTATATATATACACACGCGCACACACACATATATATGTAAAATAGATAGCTATATGATGGATCCCTTAATCTGGAGAAACTTCTAAATTGGTGAAAGTGGAGAGAGCTCTCATTAGAAACAGCTGTTTTATTGGTACCTTTTAAAGTCAATCAAGTTTAAATATGTTAATCTATATGTAATGGTTAAACGAAGAACATATTTAAAAAGAAAATCAGTTTGAAAAGTTACATTTGTGTTTTCCCTTTCCCCTCAATGGGTTTTAGAGATGCCAATAAAAACATTATAGTAATTAATGTTAATTAGGCTGAGTAACTGGAAAAAGAAATGTAAAAAATGTTGAAAGTTTTTCTTTTTTTTTCCTAACAAGAAAAACTAAGGGACTTATCCAAAATGGATAACAATTTTTAAATGGTTATTTTGAATGGGACATATAAAATGGACATTTTAGATTAAGATAGAAGGTTTTGACACTACAGTACGAAAAGTTAGAAAACGGCCAAAGGGATCAAATACTGGTCCCCAAAATTAAAGTTCAAACAAGTCCGCTTTATTTACCCCAATGTGAATTGTAAAAATTTATAGGGCTGGAAAAGATATATATGGACTGAGATACTTGATCAATGATTGGGGCAACAGACCAATAAATCAAATTAAAATTTGACAAGGGCCCAAGTCCTTTGGCTCAAACTTAGGGATCCCAGAGTCTTTTATATAAAGTTAGATAAAATGGACAAGAAATAAAAGGGAAAGGCTTCTGGCACTCCTTCTAGAAATAAGACTTATTGATTAAACTGAATAAACATTAATATTAAAGGTATAAGAATTGACAAAATTGAGATAAAATTTTGTAAAATTGATATATTTAAATGGGCTTTATATAAACCTCTTTTGCTTAATGGTGTTGTGGGATAGATTTGTTTCCATGGAGAAATGCTTCCCCTTCTTGGGACAATAAGAGGGTTTCCCTGGGTTTAGCTTATAACTCAAGGAACAGAGACCTTACTAAATGTCTTATGCAAGGTTTTGAAGACAAGTATGTAAGTAAACCTTACTAAATGCCTTATGCAAGGTTTTGAAGACATGATAAAGTAAACCTTAAAGTTTTAAAATATGGAATTCTTTGTTTAGGGCTCTTCTCACTGATACAGAAAAGCAAATTAAGGAGATACAATTGGATATAAGTGACCAGAGCAGTTCTTGAGGGAACTGGAAGCAACTGTCTTTGTCTTGCAGATCAGAAATGTAAATACAGCAAACAATTACCTAAGACTGAGCCTAATTAGCCCAAGGAAGTAAAACTTAAGGCAGAATAAATTTTTGGCATTTTAGAACTCAGAACTCGGACGGGCCCTTCAGACTTTGTCAAAAAATCTTAAATGTCTTTTTCATAAATAGTAAGCCTTAGTGATTTGAGCAAGCAAATTCAGCTTACTCCAACTGTTATTTATAAGCAGTAAATTTATATTGTAATACCTAACTCATAAGTAAGTTTTAAATTGAAGCTATGAGATCTCTAGCTTTTGACTCTTTGTAAGTCTCTGTACACATTATAGATATGAGATATTTCTACTGCTAAAAAGTAAATCAAAGTACACATTATAGATATGAGATATTTCTACTGCTAAAAAGTAAATCAAAGTCAAAGTAAATCTTGTTTTTACTTGACTTAAAAACAAGAGCTTACAAATTAAATATTTCTAAAATAAAAACTGACCAAATTGACTCTCAGGTTCACGTGAAGTGGAAAATATCCAATATTAACTTAATACTTGTTATTAAGTTTAGTTTAAGTTTGTTCTAATAAATATAGACATCTTTAGAGTTATCAATATTAAGTATAATACCTTTACTGTACCTTGGTTTAATAAAAGTCAAATAAGATCCTATTATAACTGTTACAGATTTGTCAAAAAATAATAATAATGATGTGGTGTGATAAAATTCTAAGTAAATTAAATGCAAATGAGATGAGAGCTTTTGGGTAAATTCTTTAAAAATATATTTTTAGAAATCTATGCTTAAGATAATCTCTGTAAATATTTGATATGTATGAATTCTAGAGTTGTGCTAAATTAAGTTAAATGATGGGTGTTTAATAAATAGCTATGCCATTTTCAGATAAAATAATCCCCTTTCAGAGAAACTAAAGGCGTTTAGAAATATTAATAAATGGTTGGTGCCACCCTGAAATATTCTCTACTATTAAGGGAAACATCTCAGAATCCTAGGAAAGTAGGATGAATGTGTAAAGATAGATATAAGGAAGGGAGTTATATTTTGTTAATGGAAAATAGTGACTTTGTCCTGAAGCTGGTTACTTCTGAATGCAAGAGAAAATAAGGGACAAAACACTGAGTATAGAAAGTTGTGGAAGACTTGCGGAAGAGGAACCCTGAGGAAAGGGTTTTGTACATGGTCGGGAATGGCTAAGTTTAGGATAAATTTGGTCAAAGTAAATGAATCTTAGAAGTAAGCCTGTACAAGACTAGATTTGGTTTTCCCTCTGTTAAGAGGACAAAGTTTTCTTAAAGTGTTAATCCGCCTTCTGTAACAGACTGTAAATCTTCTTTTGCCCTTTAAGTGATCTGCTCTGCATTTACCTTTGAAATATTTTCTTGTTAATGAATAAGTACTTTCCCACAGTTGTCTATACTTTCATCTGACCAAGTGTTTTGAAACCTTTTAACAAGCTTCCCAAATATCAACTTCTGATTAAGGTCCTTTTGACCTCCAGTTAACTTTGGGATGCTACAGAGGGCCCCCTGAAATATCCCAAGGAGAGATTTTAAACTAGTAAGTTTCTTTTTTTATGTTAAATAACGTGAAAATTATTGTCAAATAAATAGTAAATCTTCCTAGTTTACATTGTATGAGAAAGTATAATTAATACAGATATTCTAGGAATCATGTGGAATCCCTAAAATTGTGGTATACCTGAAATGTTACCAGTCATAATTCTGATTATTGTGACGAGGTTTATTTATCGATTGCAGTGTAACGGTGTTTAACCATGCCTTTAAATCTTTTGTCATTTATAGACGGTTATTTTACTCTGATGAGTTTGCCAAATGCTTTCTCTTCAAGGAGATTTACTGGTTTCTAATAAATTTCAAACTATAGCACTGAACTAAACTGGGTAAGAAATTTTAAAGTTCTGATAAAAGCTCTGATTTCATGAAACTGTTAACAAAAGGATTATTTACATGGGGCTGAGTAAACTGATGAATATGGTTATATCGTTTGATTTTGTCTGAAATGTTACTGGCTTTTAAACTCTTCTCCTTAAGCTAATTATGATTCACAGCAATTTGATAAATTATACCTATGTAAGCAGACTTGGAGCACTTACATTTACACTCTATCTGATCCCTCCAGAGACTGGAAACTCTTAGGTCACCAGTGGCTCTGTCAGAAAAATTAGAAAGCTCATCTCCTAAGAGGTATAGGAATCTCAAGGTATTTTAAGGACCTTAAAGAGAAAACAATTTGCCTAAATCTGTAAGGCAAAAATCTATGACGAGACCTTGACGTGGCTTTCCTGGCCTTAGAAAACTTTATTAACATTCTAGCCTGAGACTCCTTATTAAATGTTCCAACACAGCCAATTTAAAAGAGCCTATATGATCAAATAGACTTAACTTGTAAACAAATTAATCTAGATTTGGCTATATTTGATAAAATTGGCGGTATCTTTAGAGAGAAAAAGAACATATTTTAGTGGATATTAAATGCTAGTTTTGTTGATTGAGGTCTATATTTACTAAGACACTTCCCAGATCATTCCTTCCTGTTATGTTACATTGCTGCAAAGTTTAATTGAATTATTAAAAGGACACTCTAGGTTTGATTCTGAAGCCCAGTAATCTTTCCTTGGATGAAGGCCCGATGGCCCATCACCTGCAACCTGGGGATTATACATACTGGAACAGGCATGACTTAAAGGATTATCTCCAACCTGAATGGAAGGACCCTTTCTCAGTTACTCTTAAGTAGACCATACACAGCAAAGCAGAAGCAAACTGACTTTTGGACTAGTTTCCAGTCAGAAAGAGTCGAGGCCCTGCAGTGCACTGGCCTATAGAGTAGTGCTCACCTTAAAACAATGCTCAAATGGAGGCTAAGCTACCTGACCAGGATGAGAAGAAGACGACATCTGAGGTAGACAGCTGACCCAAGACACCGGACCAGGCCTGTATACCAATTACTTTGATAATTTCTCATACCTTTGATTATGAACTACTCCAATTGTTAGGTTTATGGTAAATTATGTATATCTAGTACTTCTGTGTTACCTTGGTGGGTCTCCCTACTCCAAGGCTCCAACTAGATAGACCTCAGAAAATTTATTATAAAAAAGAAATTGTAGTTCTGTTTAGGCCACTATTGCCATTACAAGGTGGGTGACCTCACCTGACCAGTTAATACTACCTGCTCTGAGCCTGACCATGAGTATGAATTTTCTTATAAGATCATTCAAGCTCAATCATGAAACATAAGCAAGATTTTAACCCAAAGACATAACTTCTTGACTATTAAATTCTTACTTGTAACTTTATTAACGTTACTAGCTGTATTACTTGTGTCCAGTATATTTTATATGATTGTTGCCTCTTGCATTCCCCAATGTGTAACTAGGCCTCCAACAAGATTGACGATGGCTATACATCTTGAGGAAAAAGACAAAATTTACAACACTGCATAGAATAATTCTAATATTGTGATTCTATATATGGAATTAGCAATGAGTTTTAAGCATCTCCTAGATCATAATAGAGTAGTAAGACAGGTGATCCAGAGAACTTTTAGTATTAACAAGTCCTGATCCAAAAACTAGCACTTTGAGTGGCATGTCATCAGATTCTTCTTCTGAACTAGGAATGAGCCTTCCTTACACTCTGGGACAAAATTGTTCATGGAATGACTCCCAAAATATTGGTCGAATTTAAGACAAAGGGGGAGCACTGTGAATGAAGATACTATAATATGAATAAAAATACTGAAACCATATCAGTTAAAAAGACTGCTGAAACCAATTAATCAACGGCTTCCCTCCCCCCAGTGAAGACTGGCTTGCAGCCCAGCCTCTGCAGCCACTCACAATGGTGCCCTCTCAGCGGACTCAGAATAAGAAAGGACAGGCTACTGGCCCTAGATAACTTGGTGCTTATCAAAGGAATGAATTCAGTGAGCCCAATTGTTTGCTTCCTCCCATACATGGAAAAGGACTAAATCCTTCAACTTTATATGCCTGGCTTTCTTTAGATAACAAGCAATCTTTTATTGTTCCACCTGTTCTTTGTTGTAAAGCTCCTCCCCTTCCTCTTTGGAGCAGTCCCTCAGAGCGATGTTAGAGGCTGTCATCCCGGCTCGCGTCCTCTCACCAAATAAAACATAACTCTTAACTTCTAGGCTGCGTATTTATTTCAGTCGGCAAGTGAGATTTTTTTTTTTAATTACCTATTAAAGTTGTTAGTTTTGTACGTACGTCTGTTACGGAAATGACATTCCTAGCCAAGAAACAAGCACCACTCGGAGGGTTGGAATACTCAGATGTATTACGCCGGCTGGCTCAGAAGGGCTTCTGCTCTGAAGCTCTGAGAACCTCTAACCAGTGTGCATGAGGTTTTATAGGGTTAAGTACAAGCTTAGGGTATTCAGCCAATAGGCATGGAACAGCTTTAGCAGCATCATTATCACAAAAGTGGAGGCATGGAGGCAGCAAACCAACATTTCAAAGCCAGATATATCTCTTTGAAAATCCAGCTGGCTAGCAAAACAAAACAAAACAAAACAAAACAAAAAAACATGAACATGGAATCAGCAATCCAACACTAATTAACTTAGATTTAGGATTTAGTCCAGCAGAACTCAGATCAGTTTTCCGATACTTAGATTTGTGAGTTATCTCGTTAGCCCAGCCCGGCTTTTCTTTCACATTCTTAGACTTGTTAGTCATCTTGTCAGCCCAGCCTGGCTTTTCCTTCACATTCCCCCCTGTTGAGGCTTTCACAACCCTAGTTGGAGTAAGCATCATTACTTATCTGTTGCAGGGGCTCATAACTACAGGGTAACATCTGAAGTTTTATAGCCTCTATCCTCTCACTGACAAAGCAGGTCATGAACTTTAGGACACAGGGCCCAAATAGCAGAACTGCAAAAATCAGGAGCAAGGGACCTATGAACGTTGCCAGCCAGGAGGTCCAGCCCCAGGGGCCTGTCCATGGGTTCTTATCTATAATACGTTTCCTCTTTTTGACTTGGTCTTGTAACTCTTGAACCATCCCTCTGACAATTCCTGATTGATTGGCATAAAAACAGCACTCTTCGTTTAGGAAGAGGCATTGTCCCCCCTCTTTGGCCGTGAGTAGGTCCAGACCCCTCCTGTTTTGTAAGACCACCTCAGCTAGAGAGTCAATCTGATTTTGCAGACTTCCCAGTGTTTCTGCTATTTGTTGAAGATCGTGGCTGAATTCACCCGTAAGCTGAAAATGCAGGAAAATGCAGGAAAATGTACATGGACCACCTGTCACCCGGTTCTGTGCAGGTGCATTGTACAGCCAAGGAGAGTGAGGGCACTAGCGTCAGTAACATCAGCCTTATGATTATCTTAGACATGATGCTGCAGTGATGGCACTAATTATAACAAGATATAGAATAGCTATAAGGATTCTATGGCCTATGTTCCAGTCAGTTAGCCCCAATGCTAATAAGCAGACTAGTATAGCAAACAAGGAAAGAGGCAAGGGAGCACAAAAGAAATGCACTTAACAGATTTGTTGAGCTTTCCTCAAGCTTTGGCCGTGCATTGACTAGCCAGCTTCCGGGTGTGGCTGGAGCAGGGCTTGTCAATCTTTTTCTGGTCCCTCTTGATCTTGATCTTGAGTGGGTCTCCCAGGACAGTCTCAATTTTCCAGGGACCCTCTGTCTGAGGTGAAGTCGCTCTTTTAACCCTGGAGTGATGGATCCAAGGGATGATTCCTGCAACTTTAACAGCTGTAGGGGTAGTTAATACCACTAAATATGGCCCCTTCCATGTTGGTTTGAGAGGTTCCTTTTTCCAATCCTTCACCCATACTTGGTCACCTGGTTTATGGGGATGCACTTGGACTCCTAATGAAATGGGGTTTCTCTCTATTACCTAACCACAAACTTCTCATAATACTTGTCCTAGTCCCCACAGTTGTTGGTGGAGCCCTAAATTTCCTATTTCTGGGGTGGGATTTCCCATCCTGACTAAAGGTGGCAGTCGCCCATAGAGGATTTCAAAGGGAGAGTACCCAATATTAAATCTTGGGGTGCATCTAATTTGCAACAGAGCCAGGGGTAAAATGTCCACCCAGGGGAGCTGGGTTTCTTGGCTGATTTTTAGCTATCATTTGTTTTAGAGTTCTGTTCATTCTTTCTACCTTTCCTGAGCTTTGAGGCCAATATGCTGTGTGCAGGTTCCAGTGGATGCTCAGTGCCTTTGCCACTTGCTGTAAAATTTCTGCCACGAAGGCGGGTCCATTGTCAGACCCGATGGAGGTAGGGATAACATCTCTGAGGAAAGCCTTTGTCACTTCCCTTGCTTTCTCTGTCCTGGTGTGGTAGGCTTCTACCCACCCTGTGAAGGTGCAGGCAAAAACCAGCAGATACTTACATCCCTTACTGGGCCCAAGTTCAGTAAAGTCCATTTCTAAATCTTTGAAGGGAGGCAATCTGCATTGTTGTATTCCCATTGGTCCAATGAGCCCTTGTTTTGGGTTGTTTTGTGCACAGAGCAAGCAGCGTTGGGAAACTGATGCGCACAGAGTAGGGAGATGAGAATTTAGGAAATATCGCTTTAAGAGGGCCTCCAACGCCGTTTTTCCCATATGTGTGGCCTCGTGTTTGTTGGACTATGTGAAAAGCTAGGCGTTCTGGGATGAACACCCTTCCATCCGTCATGACCCACCACCCGTCCTTTCCTTTCTTTCCTTGTTTGACCTGTGCCCACTTGTTTTCATCGTGGCTATATTCTTGGCCAGTGGGTAGCTCTGGAACTACCATACTTTAATTACTGAGTGTTCCCAGGCGGCTGCTTCTCTTGTCTTTTGATCAGCTAGCCTGTTCCCCTGGCTCACAGGGTCATTTCCTTTTTGGTGTCCCTTACAGTGAATAACGGCCACTTCCTTTGGATCCCATACTGCCTCCAGTAACTGTAAAATTTCTTCTTTGTTTTTGATTTCCTTTCCTCCAGCAGTCAAAAGTCCTCTCTCCTTATAGATGGCTCCATGTACGTGCAAGGTTGCAAATGCATATTTGGAATCAGTGTATATATTGACTCATTTTCCTTTCCCTTCACTTAGTACCTGGACCAGTGCCCAGATCTCTGCTCGCTGAGCAGACCATCCTGGGGGAAAGGACTCTGCCTTTATTACCTCTCGGGTTGTTGTTATAGCATAACCTGCTCACCATTGTCCATCCTGCATGTAACTGCTGCCGTCTGTGAAAAGTTCCAGGTCTGGGTTTTGCAGGGGCTTGTCGGTTAGATCAGGCCTGCTTGCGTACACCTCTTCGATGATTTCTTCACAGTTATGGTCAGGCTGCCCTTCCACCTTGGGCAAATATGTGGCTGGGTTTAAGGTTTGCACAGTCTCTAGACGGACTCTTGGATTTTCACATAGAAACCCCTGGTAGTGGGTCATCTTTGTGTTAGTTATCCATTTGTAACCTGGGCTGTTTTTTCAGGGCCACCACAGAATGGGGCACTTTTACATTTAAAGTCTGTCCCAGTGTGAGTTTGTCTGTCTCATTGACCAGGAGGGCTGTGGCAGCGAGGGCCCGTAAACAGGGTGGCCATCCTGATGCTACAGGGTCCAGTCTTTTAGACAAATAGGCCACAGGGCGCTGTCATGGCCCCACATTCTGAGTTAGGACTCCAAGAGTGGTTTGGTCTCTTTCATGTACAAACAGGTTAAACTCTCATGTCACATCTGGTAAGCCTAGTGCTGGGGATTGGGTGAGCAGTTCCTTTAATTTCCTAAAGGCATTTTCTTGTTCAGTTTCCCATTTGAGGGTTTCCTTTCCTGATCCAGCAGTTGCTTCGTAGAGGGACTTGGCTATTCTTGAAAACCCGGGGGTCCAGATCCGGCAAAACCCAGCTGCGCCCAGGAACTCTCACAGTTTTCTTTTTGTTTCCAGTCCGGGTATGGCGCAAATAACTTGTTTTTGTTCTGGTCCTAGGGCTTGGTGTCCCTCTGAGATAATAAATCCCAGGTATTTCACTGTCTTTTTGCAGATCTGGGCATTTTTCCACGAGACCTTGTACCCAGTTGTTTGGAGTAACCCTAGGAGGGCTCGAGTTCCTCTCCAACAGTCCTCTTCACTGGGGCTGGCAAACAGCAAGTCATCCACATACTGAAGCAGGGTACAGTTCAATATCTCCCCAGGGAATTTTACAAGGTCTGCAGCTAGTGCCTCTCCGAACAAGGTGGGCGAGTTTTTAAAGCTCTGGGGGAGACGTGTCCATGTCAGTTGAGTTTTTCCTCCTGTACGGGGATCCTCCCATTCAAATGCAAATATGGGCTTGCTCACAGGTGAGAGTCGAAGACAGAAGAAAGCGTCTTTAAGGTCTAGGCATGTAAACCATTTGGCATCTGCCAGAATGAGGCTTAGAAGAGTGTATGGATTTGGCACTACTGGATGTATTGTAGTGACTACTTCATTCACTTTTCGTAAGTCCTGCAGTGGCCTATAGTCTGTTCCTTCTGCTTTCTTCACCGGGAGAAACTGTGAGTTCCAAGAAGATCTGCACTCAGTCAGGATTCCCTCTTGTTGGAGGTGCTGTACATGCTTCTGGATTCCTAGGTGGGCCTCTCGAGGCATGGGATAGTGCTTCTTTCTGGCTGGGCTGGCTCCAGGTTTGAGGTCAGTCACCAGTGGTGCCTGATTATGTGCCAAGCCTGGCGGTCCATTTTCAGCCCAGACTAATGGAAACCCTTCCAGGAGTTTGCTAGGATTTTCCTGGAGTTCTCTGCTCTCATACAGATGCCACTCTTCTTCTCGGGGAACTGAGATGGTTAGAATCATAGACTCTCCCTGTTGGGACAGATGTTCCTGTTTCCCGGGGATGAAGGTAATTTGTGCCCCCAATTTAGATAGAAGTTCTCTTCCAAGCAATGGTATCAGGCATTCAGGCAAATATAAAAATTCATGAGTCACTAGATGGCCCCCTACTTGATAGGATCGTGGTTGGCAGAAATGGCGGGCAGTTGATTCCCCAGTATCTCCTATAATAGTCGCCTTTTTCTTGGCCAGGGGGGCTACAATTTGGGTCACCACAGAATACTCTGCTCCTGTCTCTACCATAAAACTCATTGGTTGGCCCCCTATAAACATTTTGACCTTGGGCTCCCGGGGACCCAGGGGCATGGAGCCCGGTCTCTCCTATTCTGAGTCGACCCCAGCCAGTCCGATGTGATTACTGGCTGGTGGCTCCAGCTGATAAGTAGGCCTTTTGGGGGGCGCTCTCTTTCCATCCTTTCTGTTTGGGCACTCGTTGTCCCACTGTCCTTTCTCCCGGCAGTATGTGCACTGGTCTCAGCCCCGGGGCATCCATGTTTGGGGTCCCCTCTCCCGGGGTAGTGCAGGATTCTGGCTGAAGCTTGTTTTCCCCAGGGCTGCTGCAAGGAATGCGGCTTTCTGCTTCATTCACTGGTCTGCCTCTCATTGGGCTTCCCGTTCTCGGTTTACAAAAACTTTGTTTGCTACTTCCAGCAGATGTGTAGGGTTCATCCTTGCGAATCCATCCAGTTTTTGGAGTTTCCGGCATATATCTGGGTATGATTGGGCTACGAAGGCAGCATTGACCATCAGCTGGTTTTTTTGGGCCTCAGGATCAAAAGGAGTGTAGACTCGGAATGCTTCACATACTCTCTCATAGAAGTCAGTGGAGGTCTCGTCTGTCCTCTGGGTCACCGTGGTCATTTTAGACATGTTAGTTGGCTTCTTGGCTCCTGCTCTTAGCCCTTGTAGGATGGCCTCCCGGTACTTACACAGTGCTTCTTTTCCTTCTTCGGTGTTAAATTCCCAATCTGGTCTGTTGTCAGGGGCATGTGTCATGGCCCATCCCTCAACATCCATTGTGTCCCCAGGGGCTCGGCCCTGCAGCCATTTTCGTGCTTCAGTGAGAATGCAGTCTCCTCTCCTCCCTATTGAAAAGAGTCAGAAACAGCTGGTGGACATCTTCCCAGGTGGGTCGGTGAGAATGGAAGATAGACTTTACGAGGTCAATCATAGCCTAAGGCTTGACAGCCTAATTACAGTCGTTACATACCACCAAGTAGAAATTATCGTGGGCTGGACAGAGACCAAATATTTGCATGCCTTTGAGACACAGCCCTATTACTATCCCAGCATCGCTTTGGGACAGGGCAGGGGCCAGCGCTCCCCGCCAGTTGCCATGGAGGCAGCGGCGGCCGAGTTGGAGGCGGTGCCGGGGCTGCGGGGGCTGCTGCTGCTGCTGTTGCCGGGCGGCTGTGGCCGCTGCTCCATCCGCCACCGCTTGGCGTGGCTCCCCTTGACGTCTTCCGTGGCCCGCTCTGACACTTTTCACTCCTTTCATTTGGAGGGCAGGCCAAAAATCCTGACCGGTTTACCAGTGGCTCTTTATCTGCTATTATTGTGGAAGCTCTTCTTAATTTTGCTTAGACCATAATGTGATTGAAATGCCTGCAGTTTTTCAGAGTAGGAAGGAGTATGATGGCGCCAATTGAGAAGGGCTGTAGTGCTAAAGGGTTGGTAGCAGAGTATGGGGTGCCCAGGCTGAACAGTCCCATTTTCCCCAACTTGTTGTGGCCCTTGTGTCTCCCGCAGTGGCATTTGGAGGGCCGGTGGTGCTGGCCTCCCGGCTTGCGCTGAGTGGAGTCTCCTTCCTACCGGCTCAGGCTGGGGGCTGGGCTCTGCCTCTGGGTCCTCAGGTTGGAGAGGTGTTGGTGCCCCGGGAGCATATGTAGGGGGCAGGCACATTTTGTTCTCTGTGTCTCCCTGGAAAATAGGCTTTTTTCTGTCTGCCTTTTTGTCCTGGACCAGCTGAGCTGCTAATATCTTCCATTGTCCATGTCCATTTGAGCAGAACCGAATCCATGGGGGTAGAGTCTGGGCGATATTCAGCCAGGAGTCAATGTAAGGGAATTGATCTGGGTGGCCTGGGGTTCCACTGATTATTCGATAGACTGCTAGCACTGTTGCTAGGTCCAGAGTTCCTCCTGAGGGCCACCCGACTCCAAAGGGCGAACATTCAAGCTCACACAAAGTGCGGAGCCTGCCAGGGGTCATTTGAATTCCATAGTCTCCTAAGAACCCCTTTTTGAAATTCTTAATAATGCAGTCTAGAGTGGTGGGTTTCGACTTAGAGCCTCCCATTCTTTTTAGATGTTTAAGGATAATAGATCTGTTGCTTTAGATGTTTGGGAAGGTAGCCTTTATATATTTTCCTTCTTCACTCTTCAAAACACCTGAGTTCCCAGAGAGACTGCTCTCTTGCTGGGTCTATGAGTTGTTTGAAGGCTAATTTGGTCCGGGAGTCTGGTTTCCACTCACAGCTGATGTCTCTGGAGCTCAAGGCCTCAAGCAGTTCTAGGGACTTTCTTCATTAAATCCTCTCTATATCATGCACTAACGTACCAGGGGTGTGGGACTGATGGTGGATGGTAAAACAAATGGACTAGAAAAGGGGCCTCCAAGGCTGGGTGAGCCCGGTCCTGAAGGAATTCATCTTCTAAACTTGAGTCCTGGGGGTCTGAGGCTAGGCAAAAGGGGCATTACTTGGGTCAGTTCAGTAGGGGAACAATAAGTCTCTGGTGCTCTGTGACAGAATCAGGTAGGAGACTTTCTCAAAGAAATAGCATCCTAGCCTCCGAGGGCACAGGGGCATTGACTCATTGGCTGTCTATGTCCTTTTCCCTCCCAGTGTAGCCACCTTGTGCCGGTGTCGCAGACAAGGGAGGGTTTTCGTTGCGTCGGCCTGGCCCCTCCCCTCGTGGGGACGAAGGTGTCTCTTAGCTTTGGCGGGTCAGTATAAGCCACTGATTCCGATCAGGACCCTGAGGGACCGATACCACCCTGGGCCGTATGAGGTCACCACGGAACCGCAGGTTGGGACTCACTTGAACTCCGTAGCAGAATGCCATGGAGCTGCAAACTCTAGCCTGATCGCATGCTTCATAGGCCGCTCATTCACTCACACACACACAGAGGTTAACAAAGGTCATCCCACCAATACCAATATCCTATTTCCTGTAGGAGGGGATCCGCCTCCTCTTCTGTCCACTGGGACAGGACCTGATACCTGACCTGATTTCCCCATCTGAAATACCATCAGACAGAGAGCCTGTAGGAGGGGATCAGCCTCCTCTTCTGTCCAATGGGACAGGACCTGATTCCTCCCGGGGGTTCCTACCTTGTCCGGACGGCCACCTGGTGAGTATGTCCTTTCCTCCACGGAGTCTGGTTCTGGTTGTAGCCCAGCCACCCAGGGGGCCGAGTTGCCATCATGAAGGAGAACCCGGAATACCGTCGGGTGGCTCCACCTGGTTTGCTGCTGGAATCCCATCCCCCGGTTGGCCAGAGCCACCAGTCCAGCAGCTCAAGGGGCCGGTGTGGTTGTATCTCACTGGGGCCTCCAGAAATGTTACAGAAATGACAGGCCAGCCAAGAAACAAGCACCAGTCGGAAGGTTGGAGTACTCAGATTTATTAAGTCAGCGAGCTCAGAGGGGCTTCTGCTCCAAAGCTCTGAGCACCTCTAAGCAGTGTGCATGAGGTTTTATAGGGTTAAGTACAAGCTTAGGGTATTCGGCCAATAGACATGGAACAGCTTTAGCAGCATCATTATCACAAAGGTGGAGGCAGAGAGGCAGCAAACCAACATTCCAAAGCCAGATATATCTCTTTGAAAATCCAGCTGGCTAGGAAAAACCATGAGCAGGAAATCAGCAAACTAACACTAATTAACTTTGATTTATGAATTAGTCCAGCAGAACTCAGATCAGTATTCTGATACTTAGATTTGTGAGTTATCTCATTAGCGCAGCCCAGCTTTTCTTGTTAGCCTAGCCCTGCTTTTCTTTCACACATCCACCTGCCTGGGTTATTCGTTGGAAGCTGGAAATATGTCATTTCTTTTTCTCTTGTTTTGAAAGTTTTATTCCCCACTCTAAGGTCGGGTTGTCAGAATAAAATCGCTAGTAGGTTTTCCCGCAGGGACATCTGCATGGCATGAAGTCTTTGCCTCTTACACTCCTGCAAGTTTCTCAGTCACTTGAGAAAGCTGTTGCCAGCCAGGAGGAGGGTCCCATTTTTGGAGTTGAAAGCATACTCATAAGATTTTTACTTTTATCCTGACAAATTCAATGGAGGTAGCCGGGTTGAAAAAAGAATTAGACCAGCCTCTTATCTAACCACACAGTCCAGACCCCAGTATCTTTCAACTGGGTCCCCTTTAGGGATGTCTCCACTGAGTGGGTATTTCCCTGTTATCTTTCAACCCACCCCCCCACCTAGGACGTCTCATCTAGGTGGGCATTTCCTGGTATCTTTTGACCAGGCCCCACCCAGAATGTCTCCACTGGGTGGGTATGTCCCCCCAGTATCTTTCAATTGGAGGACCAGGTACCTGGATACACCACCAAATAAAACTCAGGATCATCAATCAATATGGGAGATCCGAGAACCAGGAGAGACTCACCCAAATTCGTCTGAACTCCCTGAGGAGGCAGATGGGCACAAAGGGCCACTGCTGGTACCAAGGCTGTGGTTCCTCAGAGAGTTCAGGTGAAGGAGTCGTCTGCTCTGTGTCCCTTCGTGCAGCCTAAAAGTCGAGAATTATGTTTCATTGGGCGGGTGGACTTGAGCCGGGATGACAGCCACTCAGAAGGCTCTGAGGGACCACTACGAAGAGGTAGGGGAGGAGCTAGGGTATATAGGAGCCTTACAACAAAGATCAGGTAGTTGGAACAATAAAAACTTAACTGTTTCTTAAAGAAATCCAGGCATCTCAAGTTAAAGAATTTAGTGCTTTTCTATGTATGTGAGGAAGCAAACAATTGGGCTCATAATATTTATTCCTTTGACAAGCATCTAGCTACCTAGGGCATTTGATTTTGTCTTTTTTATTCTGAGTCCGCTGAGAGGGCACCATTGTGAGTGGCTGCAGAGGCTGGGTGGCAAGCCTGTCCTCACTGAAATGAGGCACAGTTGCTGATGCCTTGATTTCAGCATTCTTAGTTCACTGATATGGTTCCAGTATTTTTGTTCACAATGTTCCCCTTTGACCTAAATTCGACCAATATTTTGGGAGTCATTCCATGAACAATTTTGTCCCAGAGTGTAAGGAAGGCTCATTCCTAGTTCAGAAGAAGAATCTGATGACATGCCACTCAAAGTGCTAGTTTTTGGATCAGGACTTGTTAATACTAAAAGTTCTCTGGATCACCTGTCTTACTACTCTATTATGATCTAGGAGATGCTTAAAACTCATTGCTAATTCCATATATAGAATCACAATATTAGAATTATTCTATGCAGTGTTGTAAATTTTGTCTTTTTCCTCAAGATGTATAGCCATCGTCAATCTTGTTGGAGGCCTAGTTACACATTGGGGAATGCAAGAGGCAACAATCATATAAAATATACTGGACACAAGTAATACAGCTAGTAACGTTAATAAAGTTACAAGTAAGAATTTAATAGTCAAGAAGTTATGTCTTTGGGTTAAAATCTTGCTTATGTTTCATGATTGAGCTTGAATGATCTTATAAGAAAATTCATACTCATGGTCAGGCTCAGAGCAGGTAGTATTAACTGGTCAGGTGAGGTCACCCACCTTGTAATGGCAATAGTGGCCTAAACAGAACTACAATTTCTTTTTTATAATAAATTTTCTGAGGTCTATCTAGTTGGAGCCTTGGAGTAGGGAGACCCACCAAGGTAACACAGAAGTACTAGATATACATAATTTACCATAAACCTAACAATTGGAGTAGTTCATAATCAAAGGTATGAGAAATTATCAAAGTAATTGGTATACAGGCCTGGTCCGGTGTCTTGGGTCAGCTGTCTACCTCAGATGTCGTCTTCTTCTCATCCTGGTCAGGTAGCTTAGCCTCCATTTGAGCATTGTTTTAAGGTGAGCACTACTCTATAGGCCAGTGCACTGCAGGGCCTCGACTCTTTCTGACTGGAAACTAGTCCAAAAGTCAGTTTGCTTCTGCTTTGCTGTGTATGGTCTACTTAAGAGTAACTGAGAAAGGGTCCTTCCATTCAGGTTGGAGATAATCCTTTAAGTCATGCCTGTTCCAGTATGTATAATCCCCAGGTTGCAGGTGATGGGCCATCGGGCCTTCATCCAAGGAAAGATTACTGGGCTTCAGAATCAAACCTAGAGTGTCCTTTTAATAATTCAATTAAACTTTGCAGCAATGTAACATAACAGGAAGGAATGATCTGGGAAGTGTCTTAGTAAATATAGACCTCAATCAACAAAACTAGCATTTAATATCCACTAAAATATGTTCTTTTTCTCTCTAAAGATACCGCCAATTTTATCAAATATAGCCAAATCTAGATTAATTTGTTTACAAGTTAAGTCTATTTGATCATATAGGCTCTTTTAAATTGGCTGTGTTGGAACATTTAATAAGGAGTCTCAGGCTAGAATGTTAATAAAGTTTTCTAAGGCCAGGAAAGCCACGTCAAGGTCTCGTCATAGATTTTTGCCTTACAGATTTAGGCAAATTGTTTTCTCTTTAAGGTCCTTAAAATACCTTGAGATTCCTATACCTCTTAGGAGATGAGCTTTCTAATTTTTCTGACAGAGCCACTGGTGACCTAAGAGTTTCCAGTCTCTGGAGGGATCAGATAGAGTGTAAATGTAAGTGCTCCAAGTCTGCTTACATAGGTATAATTTATCAAATTGCTGTGAATCATAATTAGCTTAAGGAGAAGAGTTTAAAAGCCAGTAACATTTCAGACAAAATCAAACGATATAACCATATTCATCAGTTTACTCAGCCCCATGTAAATAATCCTTTTGTTAACAGTTTCATGAAATCAGAGCTTTTATCAGAACTTTAAAATTTCTTACCCAGTTTAGTTCAGTGCTATAGTTTGAAATTTATTAGAAACCAGTAAATCTCCTTGAAGAGAAAGCATTTGGCAAACTCATCAGAGTAAAATAACCGTCTATAAATGACAAAAGATTTAAAGGCATGGTTAAACACCGTTACACTGCAATCGATAAATAAACCTCGTCACAATAATCAGAATTATGACTGGTAACATTTCAGGTATACCACAATTTTAGGGATTCCACATGATTCCTAGAATATCTGTATTAATTATACTTTCTCATACAATGTAAACTAGGAAGATTTACTATTTATTTGACAATAATTTTCACGTTATTTAACATAAAAAAAGAAACTTACTAGTTTAAAATCTCTCCTTGGGATATTTCAGGGGGCCCTCTGTAGCATCCCAAAGTTAACTGGAGGTCAAAAGGACCTTAATCAGAAGTTGATATTTGGGAAGCTTGTTAAAAGGTTTCAAAACACTTGGTCAGATGAAAGTATAGACAACTGTGGGAAAGTACTTATTCATTAACAAGAAAATATTTCAAAGGTAAATGCAGAGCAGATCACTTAAAGGGCAAAAGAAGATTTACAGTCTGTTACAGAAGGCGGATTAACACTTTAAGAAAACTTTGTCCTCTTAACAGAGGGAAAACCAAATCTAGTCTTGTACAGGCTTACTTCTAAGATTCATTTACTTTGACCAAATTTATCCTAAACTTAGCCATTCCCGACCATGTACAAAACCCTTTCCTCAGGGTTCCTCTTCCGCAAGTCTTCCACAACTTTCTATACTCAGTGTTTTGTCCCTTATTTTCTCTTGCATTCAGAAGTAACCAGCTTCAGGACAAAGTCACTATTTTCCATTAACAAAATATAACTCCCTTCCTTATATCTATCTTTACACATTCATCCTACTTTCCTAGGATTCTGAGATGTTTCCCTTAATAGTAGAGAATATTTCAGGGTGGCACCAACCATTTATTAATATTTCTAAACGCCTTTAGTTTCTCTGAAAGGGGATTATTTTATCTGAAAATGGCATAGCTATTTATTAAACACCCATCATTTAACTTAATTTAGCACAACTCTAGAATTCATACATATCAAATATTTACAGAGATTATCTTAAGCATAGATTTCTAAAAATATATTTTTAAAGAATTTACCCAAAAGCTCTCATCTCATTTGCATTTAATTTACTTAGAATTTTATCACACCACATCATTATTATTATTTTTTGACAAATCTGTAACAGTTATAATAGGATCTTATTTGACTTTTATTAAACCAAGGTACAGTAAAGGTATTATACTTAATATTGATAACTCTAAAGATGTCTATATTTATTAGAACAAACTTAAACTAAACTTAATAACAAGTATTAAGTTAATATTGGATATTTTCCACTTCACGTGAACCTGAGAGTCAATTTGGTCAGTTTTTATTTTAGAAATATTTAATTTGTAAGCTCTTGTTTTTAAGTCAAGTAAAAACAAGATTTACTTTGACTTTGATTTACTTTTTAGCAGTAGAAATATCTCATATCTATAATGTGTACTTTGATTTACTTTTTAGCAGTAGAAATATCTCATATCTATAATGTGTACAGAGACTTACAAAGAGTCAAAAGCTAGAGATCTCATAGCTTCAATTTAAAACTTACTTATGAGTTAGGTATTACAATATAAATTTACTGCTTATAAATAACAGTTGGAGTAAGCTGAATTTGCTTGCTCAAATCACTAAGGCTTACTATTTATGAAAAAGACATTTAAGATTTTTTGACAAAGTCTGAAGGGCCCGTCCGAGTTCTGAGTTCTAAAATGCCAAAAATTTATTCTGCCTTAAGTTTTACTTCCTTGGGCTAATTAGGCTCAGTCTTAGGTAATTGTTTGCTGTATTTACATTTCTGATCTGCAAGACAAAGACAGTTGCTTCCAGTTCCCTCAAGAACTGCTCTGGTCACTTATATCCAATTGTATCTCCTTAATTTGCTTTTCTGTATCAGTGAGAAGAGCCCTAAACAAAGAATTCCATATTTTAAAACTTTAAGGTTTACTTTATCATGTCTTCAAAACCTTGCATAAGGCATTTAGTAAGGTTTACTTACATACTTGTCTTCAAAACCTTGCATAAGACATTTAGTAAGGTCTCTGTTCCTTGAGTTATAAGCTAAACCCAGGGAAACCCTCTTATTGTCCCAAGAAGGGGAAGCATTTCTCCATGGAAACAAATCTATCCCACAACACCATTAAGCAAAAGAGGTTTATATAAAGCCCATTTAAATATATCAATTTTACAAAATTTTATCTCAATTTTGTCAATTCTTATACCTTTAATATTAATGTTTATTCAGTTTAATCAATAAGTCTTATTTCTAGAAGGAGTGCCAGAAGCCTTTCCCTTTTATTTCTTGTCCATTTTATCTAACTTTATATAAAAGACTCTGGGATCCCTAAGTTTGAGCCAAAGGACTTGGGCCCTTGTCAAATTTTAATTTGATTTATTGGTCTGTTGCCCCAATCATTGATCAAGTATCTCAGTCCATATATATCTTTTCCAGCCCTATAAATTTTTACAATTCACATTGGGGTAAATAAAGCGGACTTGTTTGAACTTTAATTTTGGGGACCAGTATTTGATCCCTTTGGCCGTTTTCTAACTTTTCGTACTGTAGTGTCAAAACCTTCTATCTTAATCTAAAATGTCCATTTTATATGTCCCATTCAAAATAACCATTTAAAAATTGTTATCCATTTTGGATAAGTCCCTTAGTTTTTCTTGTTAGGAAAAAAAAAGAAAAACTTTCAACATTTTTTACATTTCTTTTTCCAGTTACTCAGCCTAATTAACATTAATTACTATAATGTTTTTATTGGCATCTCTAAAACCCATTGAGGGGAAAGGGAAAACACAAATGTAACTTTTCAAACTGATTTTCTTTTTAAATATGTTCTTCGTTTAACCATTACATATAGATTAACATATTTAAACTTGATTGACTTTAAAAGGTACCAATAAAACAGCTGTTTCTAATGAGAGCTCTCTCCACTTTCACCAATTTAGAAGTTTCTCCAGATTAAGGGATCCATCATATAGCTATCTATTTTACATATATATGTGTGTGTGCGCGTGTGTATATATATAGTGAGTTTAAATCAATAAGATGAAGAGACTTTTCCATATGAGATTTGGGCGTGTTGCCTAAATAAAATTCAAAAGTTTCCTCCCCAAAAGGTAAAGGTCTTTGTGTTCCAGGCTGACGCAACAAAGTTTAAGATGGCAAAATGCCTGAGAATTAGTACAATCAAAGGATTGTTTATAATCCCAATTTATTTTCTTGGCCACCATATGTACACAATACTTGTACCTTTTGGATGGCAGAGTTCAAGGTTTCTTTAAAAAAAGGAAAGGAAACAAATATATGCATACATACACACACACACACAAAACACCCAAGAAAGTTAAAATATTTACATTTCAAAGACGCAGGAAGAGAAATCCATGTTCCCCCTAAAGTAGTTTTTGTTTGTATAAGGTCAGAATTCCAAAAAATCTTTTTATCAGGCCTGGCTTGTTATTTTTAGTGTGTGAATAAAAATACTGCAATGTGAGTGATAATACTGCAAGTATATCATTAAACAAACAATGCTGAAACCAAGTTATCAGCAGCTGCAGCCACCACCCTCACCCCTTCTCGCAGTGAGGACATGCCTGCCACCCAGCCTCTGCAGCCACTCACAATGGTGCCTTCTGAGTGGACTCAGCATAAGAAAATACAAGATACTGGCCCTAGAGAACTAAGTGCTTGTCAAATGAATGAATTCAGTGATATCAATTGTTTGCTTCCTCCCATACATAGAAAAGCACTAGATTCTTGAACTTGAGATACCTGGCTTTCTTTAGATAACAAGCAATATTTTATTGTTCCAACTACCTGTTCTTTGTTGTAAATCTCCTATATATCCTAGCTCCTCCCCTACCTCTTTGGAGCAGTCCCTCAGAGCGATGTTAGAGGCTGTCATCCCGGCTCGAGTCCTCCCACCAAGTAAAAGATAACTCTTAACTTTTAGGTTTCACATTTATTTCAGTCAACAGTTTTGGCAAACTCAAAGGGACCCAGAGCAGACTTCTCTCCTTCGCCTGAACTCTATGAGGAACTGGAGCCTTGGTACCAGCAGTGGTCCTTTATACATAGTAGTTAGTATCTGCACATTCCAAATTCTTAATTTATCTCTCCTCCCTTCCCCTCTGGTAATCATAAGTTTGTTTTCTATGTCTGTGAGTCTGTTTCTGTTTTGTAAATAAGTTAATTTGTGTCATTTTTTTAGATTCCACATATAAGTGATATCATATGATATTTGTCTTTCTCTGACTTACTTCACTTAGAATGATAATCTCTAGGTCCTATCCATGTTACTGCAAATGGCATTATTTTATTCTGTTTTATGTCTGAAATATATATATGTATATATATATATATATATATATATATATATAATTTCATCATCAAATAGATATATATATATATAAAATCACATTTTCTTTATCCATTCATTTCTTGATGGACATTTAGGTAGTTTGCATGTCTTCATTACTGTAAATAGTGCTTCTTTGAACATTGGGGTGCATGCATCTTTTGGAATTGGAGTTTCCTCCAGATATATGCCCAGGAGTGGGATTGCTGGATTATACGTTAAGTCTATTCCTAGTCTTTTGAGTAATCCCCATACTGTTTTCCACAGTGGCTGCACCAAACTGCATTCCCACCAGCAGTGTAAGAGGGTTCCTTTTTCTCCATGACCTCTCCAGCATTTGTCATTTGTGGATTTTTGAATGATGCCATTCTGACTGTTGTGCAGTGACACCTCATTGTAGTTTTGATTTGCAATTCCCTGATAATTAGTGATACTGAGCATTTTTTCATGTATCTCTTGATCATTTGTATTTCTTTCTTGGAGAATTGCTTGTTTAGGTCTTCTACCCATTTTTGGATTGGATTGTTTGTTTTTATCTTATTAGTCATATGAGCTACTTATATATTCTGGAAATCAAGCCTTTGTCAATTTCATTTGCAAATTTTTTCCCCATTCCAGACATTGTCTTTTTGTTTTACTTATGGTTTCCTTTGCTGTGCAGAAGCTTGTAAGTTTCATTAGGTTCCATTTGTTTATTCTTGCTTTTATTCCTATTTTTTGGGTACACTGTTCTAGGAGAACATTTTTGAGATGTATGTGAGATAATGTTTTGTGTATATTTTCTTCTAGGAGGTTTATTGCATAGTTTGCAGCAACATGGATGCTCCTGGAGAATATCATTCTAAATGAAGTAAGCCAGAAAGAGAAAGAAAAATACCATATAAGATTACTCATATGTGGAATCTAAAAAACAAACAAACAAAGCATAAATACAAAACAGAAGCAGACTCATAGACATAGAATACAAACTTGTGGTTGCCAAGGGGGTGGGGGGTGGGAAGGGACAGACTGGGATTTCAAAGCTGTGAACAGATAAACAAGATTATAGTGTATAGTACAGGGAAATATATACAAGATCTTATGGTAGCTCACAGAGAAAAAAATGTGACAGTGAATATATATATGTTCATGTATAACTGAAAATTTGTGCTCTACACTGGAATTTGGCACAACTTTATAAAATGATTATAAATCAATAAAAAATGTGAAAAAATAAAAAGAAGTAGGACAGACACTGCAGACGCTTGGAAGTACCTCCCCTCCCCTAGGATCTTTAATTTGTTTCTTCTAAAAAAACTTTTTGAAGTGTAATTGTATATAACATTATTTTAGTTTTAAGTGCTCAACATAATGACTCAATATTTGTATACAATTGTCCCTTGATATTTGAGAAGGATTGGCTCCAGGACCCCCAGGGATACCAAAATCTGCAGTCCTTTATATAAAATGGTGTAGTATAGTCAGGCCTCTTTATCCTCAGGTTTCACAGCTGCACATTCAACCAACCTGGGGCTGAATTTGAATTGGGGATATGGAAGCAGAGGATACAGAGGGTCAAATGTATATTGCAAAATTATCACCACAGTAAATCTTGTTAACATCCATCACCATACATAGGTATTTTTTTCCTTGTGATAAGGACTTTTTAAGATGTATTCTCTTATTAACTTCCAATATGTGATGCAACAAAATAGTATGTGATGTAAAACTATTGACTATCAGCACCGTGCTATATGCTACATCCCTATGACTTATTTTATAATTGGAAGTTTGTACCCTTTGATCTTATCTTCCCTTCTCTAGGATCTTAGGTAACAATTAAAGGCCAGAAATATTTGGAGCGTGTAGCTTCCTGCCAGGTTTACACTGTGTAAATTTCTAATTCCTACTTACCCAGTAGATAAAGGGGGGGGTGATTGCCACTTTCCTCTGCTAAGTGGAAAAGTATTGCACTCAACAAAGTGCATGGAAGGATTGAAGCCTCTTCTTACCCCTCCTCCTCCAGAAATCAAGAAAGCATTTTTTTCTTTTTTCTTTTTGATTTTCTTTCCTTCCAGCTGCCTCCCTCCCTCCTTTCCTTCCTTTCCTTTTTGGATACAGAGAACAAAGGGAAATGGCACTTCTCCCAACTCAGTCTCTGGAAGAGGAGGTAGAGTTTGAAAGAAGTAGTTTGTGAAGATTTCCACAACTACAAGGAAAGCGTGTGTGTGGAATGTGTGTGTCTGTGTGTGTGGTGCGGAGGGAAAGTAAAAGGATCAAGGCTATATAGAGATGGAAAAAAAATATACTACATGAAAATACAAAAGAGGTTCCCTATGGAATACTTCATGGGCAGTTTGTACCAGTTGAGAGAATACATAGCAAGAATATGGAAAAGATTTAAAAAGTTTAAACTCATATAAGAGGCTCAAGGACAAGGGAGTTAAATTGGGGTTTTCAGTACTCAATGTTTGATGCTTCCATTAATTTTGTATGGTTAGCATCTTTCACTTTGACCTGGGGTTATAATGCATATGTATATGTAAGTATCTGTGTGTGTTCTTGCTTGAAGAAGACCATCCCTTGCTTCCTCTCCCATCAGCCAATAGCAGGTACTTGAGATACATTTAGGGAGGAAGGAAGACACATATTCTTGAGGGTCAAAACTAAAAGCATAGTGTCTGAAATCAAATGTATTGAGCTGTTTGCTGTGATTATACACGGATGATGGAATCATGGATTTTTTAAAATTTTATTTTACTCTTTTTTTTCTTTAAAAAAATTATACTCTCGTTTTTCTGTAGACTGTATTTTTTTGTAGTTTCCAAAATAGGAAAAAAAAATGTAAAAGAGGCATTGTTTTATATGTGTGCAAATCTCCTTAATGTTTGGCTTAATAGAATGCAGCTAGATTCTCCTACCTGTATTCAATCTGTTGCTATCTGTTGTTTTGTTTTAGTATATTGTAAATGTTTGGAAAAGAAAGGAGTATTTTCCTAGCCTTTCTGATGGTAGTAATATTCGTATTGGTAGTTTCTTAGAGGTTAGTTGCAATATATTATCTGACATAACACAGAGGAAGTTTCCTTAATCTGTTATACATTAAAATCCATTAGTCAGTTTTGTATCTTGTGTGGACATTTTGCCCATGCAAGATTTTCTAACATCATGTACCAGTCATTCGAGTTTCATGGGTCTTCTAAATTTTGCCACATTTTATTATACTATTTTAAAAGTCACATTTGTTATACTATCACTATGTATCCTGGAAAATGTGTTAAGGATTGAAAAGCTGAAAAGCTTTCTGGTGGCATACGTGTTTTCCAAAAGTTGAATTTTCTCTTGAAAGCAAAATTTTATAATTGGTAACGAATATGATCTGTTGCTCTTCTCAAAATGAGAGGCTTACCCTTATTTATGTTCCAAAAAAGTCTGCCAAAGGCTGTAGTCTAAGTGAATTATAGTGCACCTGCTGATGGTTCTTACCAGTAAAGATGATGTTCCATTAAAAAAACTCAATTCAACTTGTCACTCAAATAATCACATGAGTGCTTTTCGTCAAGACAGTCATCATACTCTAGAATGCAGAAGTCCTTTCTGTGAACTTGGCATTTTGTCACACATAATATGAAAAGTCCATCTACTCAAGATTTGAGATGTAATAAAATGAAATTTTTCTTCTTAAGTGGCATTTTCTAGTAAATTTGGCACTTTTACAGTGAATCCGCATCTGTGATTACAGGTACAGTTTGATGCCACTGCCTTGAACCCACTAAGGTGCCAGCGGTTTTACTCACCATTGTTTATGTACCATCTGTGTAAATGTTAACACAATGAAAAAAGCTAACACTTTAGAATAAATAGGAAAATAATTTTGACCTCATGGACTGCCTGAAAGTGTGAGATTTTTAAAAGAGAATATTGCATGTGTATTTTGAACTTTATCTCCTCCAATCTAAAACTTATTAGCCTCCTATCCTCTCTAGAGTTGACCTCTGTCCCCAAGTGGGTGTGCATTCTTAATGTTGTGCTTGCATCCTTTTATGACATTTATATATATATGCTGATCAAAGTATATACCATTTCAGGTGGTTACAAACATTATCTCAATTACATATTTCACATTATTTATATTATATTGCATGTATTATTATGCAACCTGCTTTTTTCCTCTCAATGATATATCTTAAGATTTATCCATGGTGATACGTGTAGATTTATTTCACTTACTTTAAAGTTTGTACAATATTCCTTTGTATAAATATTCCAATTTATAACTATGTACATATCTAGTTCCTTTCACTTATGTCTAGTAGATATCTGTATATACTTCCACCCACCTATTGAGAGACAATTCTGTGGTCTCCATGTTTCTAGTATTACAAACAATGCCAGCAATAACACCCACACATATACTTTCTCTTGCACAGATGTGAATTTCTTGTGGGTATTTATTTAAAAGAAGTCCTGGGCTGTGCTAGTAGGGAAAAAAAAAAGAATGTAATATAAGATGATGAATGTAACTTACATTATTGATATTATAAATCTATATATTTAATGTTTGGCTATCTTATGGAGTAAACTTTTATGATTTTAATTGAGAAGTGGGTGATGTTTATAATATTACTTCTATAAGAATATATATTTAAATTTTTACATAAAGCAAAATCAAAGGATAATGTTTGGAGCCCATAATGTACTTTTAAGTAGAGAACTGCTTATCTTTTTAATTTCTTACTCCAGAACTTAATAATGATAGGTTAAGGAATGAGTTTTAGAGACAATGTCTCTAAAATCCTATACTCAGCAAGGTGAACACAAAGAGAATCCCATTTCCTAGTACATAAGAGAATCAAAGAAAGAAGATGGGAACTATTTTTCATTGGTGCCTATAATCATTGTTCCTGTTTCTGAGTACCAAGGGTAAATTAAAAGTGTTGGATAATGGAGATTCATTATCATGACTTCAAGGAAAAAATTACTCTCCCATAAATTCTAGGTAATTTGTCTTTTTCAAGCTATCTAGTAATGAATTTCTATTTGTTTACAGCTTGGGTAGGAACACCTTTTCAACAAATGGCTGGAGCGACTTGCCATCTTATATCTGTCTTCATTTATCTGAAACTTGTGTGACTTCAGAATGTTTATTTCCTTTTTGACCCCAAAGTAGATAAATAAGTACTGAATTTTGTATTTATTGGCTAAGTAGATATAACCATTTCTTAAAGCTAATTTTATTTAGTCACACATGTACTATTTCTGCTTTTGTCAAGAAAGATCTAAGTTGTTGCCAGCATGTGGGGGAAACCTGAACTACTCAAGTAGATGTGATCTAATTTAAAAATTCACTGCTTCCTAGTAACAGGATATTCTTGTTCAAAATTTTCATACGCTGGAGGGAAAACATTCTTCATTCTCATATTTTCCTAAACAGAGAGATGGTAAATTATTAGTTCTCTGGGTTTTATTAATTTTTCATGGAAGATATGTACTTCCAATGGGAGTTTTAGAAGGCAATTAAATTCATCAATTCTTACAACACACAATTTGAAAACTCCTAAGACTCAAATTAGATTAACTAGCTTTAGTAACTTTCAAAAAAATCTAATATCTAGATTTACTATTAGTTTCTAATAAATAGCCTGAAATGATACCAACTTCTCAAAGCTGTTTATGATTGCATCCTGCAAGATTCATTTAAAAGGAAGTGATACAATGTTCATAGCAGCATTATTTACATTAACCAAAACATGGGAATAGCCTAAATGTCCATCAACAGATTACTGGATAAAGAAGATGTGGTATATTTATACAATGGAATACTATTCAGCAATAATAAAAAACAACATAACACCATTTGTAGCAACATGGATGCTCCTGGAGAATGTCATTCTAAGTGAAGTAAGCCAGAAAAAGAAAGGAAAATACCATATGAGATCGCTTATATGTGGAATCTAAAACAAACAAACAAACAAACAAACAAACAAACAAACAAACAAAAAAACAAATACAAAACAGAAACAGACTCATAGACATAGAATACAAACTTGTGATTGCCAAGGGGGTGGGCGGTGGGAAGGGACAGACTGGGATTTCAAAACTGTGAACAGATAAACAAGATTATACTGTATAGTACAGGGAAATATATACAAGATCTTATGGTAGCTCACAGAGAAAAATATGTGACAATGAATTATATATATGTTCATGTATAACTGGAAAATTGTGCTCTGCACTGAAATTTGACACACCATTGCAAAATGATTATAAATCAATAAAAAAGTTAAAAAATACAAATTTTTAAAAAAGGAAGTGATAAAAGCTGGCCTAATCTCCTTAAAAAATATGAAAGTTGGGAAAGCAAGTGTAATTTTTTTGATCATTACTGATGACTGAAATAAAAACTCACATAACAAAATCAAGGGATTTAATTATGAATATGATTTTTTTTACATTTTTTACACTGAATAGTCAAGAAATTTCTTCCTGACTGCACACATGTATTTTTCTGCTGAAGTGTATCATAGTTCTACATAGAAAAGAATTGTTGAAGTAAAGAGTATTGTGTAAATAAGGTTAAGCTTTTCTCTAACTATGCTATTAAAAATATATACATAAGTACCAAGATGTTACAGGTTCATAAAAGCATAGAAAGGGAGGGAATATATAAACAGAAGAGTCACTTACCACCACAAACTTCTTCTAGGCCCTCCAAACTCTTCCTTCTTGTGGCTAGAATTTTTTTAAAAAATGATTACTGTTAAACCTATAGGAAAACAGCTATGGAAAATATAAAATGTCAATGATGGTTTTGTTCTGTAGTAACATACAAATTAGAAATTTTCTATTAAGTCAGAAAATGAAATCAAAGAAAAGATGAATGTCTTTTCCTGGAAAAATCCATGCCTACTACAATCAAGTAATATGTATCCCCTTCCCTACCATTTTAATAATCTCTGTCTGTATTTCACAATTTACTTCAGAATCCTTATTAATGCAATGATTTGGCTACAATAAGTTAAATGACAAAAAAATATGTACTATGATTTGATGTTATGAAGAAATTGATATTTTTATATCTGACATCTATTAGCTATCTATTTCTGACTATCAGTCTCTCTCTGGAGAGCTGTTAGAGGACGATGATTAAGAACTTATACTCTAAGCATGTGGTTTGATCTGAGCCCCATACTTTCTAGCTGTGTAACCTAGTGCAAGTTCCTTATCCATTCTGTACCTCAGTTTCCTCACCTGTAAAGGAGGATAATATTCATACCCATTTCCTACATTTTTTTTCTTGTGGAGTAACTGTATTCCTATAAAGAAAATACTTATAAAAGTGTTTATAAAAATGTTTAATATCTTTATATGTTTAAATATGGTATACAAGTTTCATTTTGGAAAAGGCTAATATCTTCAAAAAAGAAACAGAGTTCTAACAAAAGGAAAGGAGGTGAATAAGATAAGGAAAAAGATCTTTGATTATGAGGGATGTAGGTAGCAATGACATAGAGTCCTAGGTCAGGAATCAGTCACTGTGTTGGTTGCCAGTTTGAATTCAATTGATCTGGACATAGATGTCTCACTTGCAGGAATCTGGGTTAGTTTTAGGAAGTGGGAGAGGATCAGGCCCAGTTCCATTTTCTAGGCCAGGCCTTATTCCTGGTCCACCCCTTCCTGAAGTTCACTGAGTAGGTCCCTCAATGAGGAAGCCTTCAGTTTCCCAGGGCTACACCAACTTTAGCCCAACAGTCAGGTTTAGTATTTGGGGGCTCAAATGTGTCTTATATCAGTCTTGCCTACAGACATAATTCACATTCTCCATATCAGTTGTATCAAACCTAAAAGAAATACTTTTATTTCCTCATCTGGCTTTTCTTCTTACATAGTTAGTTCAAAATTTGGGAGAAAAGTTAAAGGATGAAATTTATTGAGACCTCTCAGTCATAGACCTAAGACCTAAGTCTTATTCTTCTCTATTCTTTCATAAAAACATTAAAAGAATAAGAAAGCATAATTCCTGGACAGAGAATCTTTTTGTAAGAAATTGGTAAACATTATATGTTATTCCTTTTATTGCTAGAGAAAGGCACCAAGATTTTACACCAAGTATACTTAAGAATAATGAGTAAAAGTCACAGTTTACCAACCCTAATGGATTCCCAGCTGAGAGATGTATGCTGTTGATTGTGTTGTAAATGTTAGAACTGCAAGTGTATAAAGAGAAACATGAATCTAACATTTATTTGAAGTGATTACCCAGGTTGTGTAAGCACATTCTTTAGACACGTGTCCAAGTACTCCATGTGCCCAGTTGATTCAATAAATAAAATGTCTGATTACATCAGGGAGATGGCAAAACAGAGGGCATGGTAGGGGTTCAGAACTGGGAAGGCTGGATTAAACTTTTCTTGAAGAAATCAGAAGTAATTTCTTCTTCTGATATATGCTGAGAACAGGTAAGATTGTTTAATTAACACTAGTTGAGAGTAGGCTGGTAACAGATGTAAGACAAACTTGTGTATACACTCGAGATATTTCAAGGTGAAAGAAGATGAAAATACAGCCATATTTTGTGTAATAAGTCTAAAACCAGTTTAATCTACCTTGATGACTATTTCTGTCATTGATTTTTAGTTTTACCTTTTTCTCATCATACATAATTTTGTGTAGAGATGGGTATGTTTTAAGCACATGTGCTTCTATGATTAAATTATTTGTTTTTATAGGAAATATCTCCCCCCATGATAATGTATCATGTTCTTGTCCATCTCAGTATCCAAAGCTGATTGACTAAGGGCTTATACTTACTGATACTTTCTGTGTGCAAGACATGATCTAAACACTTCACCTCATTTCATCCTCACAATAATTCTTGTAGTTATCAGTAATATCAACTCCACTTTGCAGGTGAAGACATTTATTTTTAGAGTGGCTAATAGATTTCCAAAGGCCATAGTGTTTCTATACAATGAAGCTGAGTTTTGCAGGCTGGAATTGTGATTGAGCAGGACTCACAGCTCTTGTAGATAGGCAGAAGACAGTGAGGGAGGCATAGCAATTACAATCTTGGTAGAAGAAAGCAAGAAACCTTGTCAATGATAGATTCTAGATATAACTCATAGAGAAAAAAAATTCAGGAGTGGGAGCTATTAACATGAACCAAAATAAAGCAAGGCCTAATGAGATCACATGTCAATAGCATGAAAAAAACTCAATAAAAGTAATGACATGATATGTCACACGATACACTACAGCGCGTGGTCTGTTTTTTCTTCACAAGGATGAGGCCATATCATGGGGAGTGGGGTTTCCAGAATGGCAGAATGATGAGTTTGACAGACCCTCTCCCCCTAAAACAATCATTTCATTCGATATAGGTAAAAAAGAAACCAGTCATTTGACATCTCTGGAGGTTCTCACAAGGACATCTAGCAAAGGAAGGAACAGTCATTCAAGAAAACCTCCCACATCACTGTGAGAATAGTCAGAGTCTGGTATTTTAGCCACAGCCTGTTCTTCTGATTCTGTCCCCATCTCATGTGGATGCTCTTCTCTGGGTGGTCTATCATGGGAGAGTGAAGTCGAAGTGTTAAAAGCCCAGGATACAGTGAAAATCTTGAAAGTGGTAAGAGAAAAACATGTCATCTTGTATAAAGAATCTCTCATAAGTTCAGTGGCTGTTTTCTTATCAGAAACAAGAGAGGTCAGAAGGAAGTTGGGTGACATATTCAAAGTGCTAAAGGTAAAACTGCATCTATCAACCAAGGATCTTCTATCCATAATAACTAGTTTTCAAAAATCAATGGTGTTGAATTTTCTTTTAAGCCAGAAAACAGCTTGTTAGAACACTATTCCTCAAAACAGATCATAGTTAAACTCAAGTTTATTGGTATATGGACCAAAATTTCAGACCAAATAGGAAGAAAAGAAAAGAAATCCTATCAAGCATCCAGGCATTTAATTAACACTCAGGACTTATAAGGATATTGGCAACCATCTGAATATTTGAATTTTACATTTTTTAGTTCAATGTTTGGCATCATTTAATCACCCTTAAGCAGCAGGGTGCTTGGGCATAAATAAAATCTTTTCACCTTAATTAGAGATAGAAAGACTAATCTGTACCCTAAAATGACACAATATTTTTTGTATGACTGCATATCAATATTGGTTAAAATATTCATGTGGGAGTTCCAAAGGTTATAACCAATTTGGCTACTTCAATTAAAAAAAAATGCATTTATATCATTGCCTTGTTGTTTTAATGGTCCAGTTTACAGATTTGGAATATTTCTTTTAACCACTGAACTGTCAGTTATAGGTTTTCTAAATCAGCCTCTACTCTCAGCAGAATAAGGGAATAGAAATTGTTTGTTTGAGCTCCTAAGTTATGCTAAATATTTTGCTTATAACACTTAATTCAATCTATGCAAATCCTATAAAATAGGAATTATTCTCCACATTTTTATGGATGAGAAAACTAAAGCTCAGAGAAGTTGCCCAAAGTCATACAGCTATCAAAAATTAGAACTATCTAGATTCATATTTGATCTCTATATTTCTATCCCCAAAGCCTTTCTCTTTACACCATATTCCTTAATGTTACTTTCAAGGACTTAACAATAATTTGACTTTAGCAGGGTTCTTAACTTACATTGATAAAATCCATTGGGCCATGATATCTGGGAAAGCCCAAGTTTCACAGCTATATGAAAGGGAGTATTTGTATGAGACGTGAATATTTCTCTGGAATACAATTTCTTCAAGCACATGGTTGGTTATTGGCATGGAACCCAATATACACAGTGGCCTAGGAGTCATTGTGGGCCATCTGAAAATATGTATCACTTGTAAAGCACTATATAAATACATGTAAGCCATAATTTTTCTACTACTATCACTAATATATGTACAAGAGTTGCTAGAAATATATAGTAGTAAGAATGGCAACAGTTTGGCAACCAAAATAAGATATAAAAATGGTTCTTAAACTAGTAGTACTTTGTGCCTTGAGCAGTGTTGCACAAGCTGTTTCAGCATTATGAATTCATGGGGAATTTGAAAACAATAGAAGAAACCTAACATAAGTTTAACCCCAGAAATAATCATCTTATATTCTTCCATATTCAATTTTTGCATTTATATACACATACACATGTATTTTCTTTTTTCTCTTTTTCTTTCAAAAAATTGAGATTGTACTCTAATTAATATTTTAATCAGCCTTTTAATATTTAACATATTTTCAGCATTTTCTTCTGTCATGAAGTACTTTTCAAAAACATCATCATAATGACTGCACAATATTCAGCTGTATGAAATTGATCATACTATGTTAAAACAACAGAGAGTTTTATGAATTTCAGTATCTTTAAACATGAGCCATGTTATTTTTATTTATATTATTCCAGCTTCACTATGCATGTCCAGTAAATACATTCTCATAAGGATTTCTTTTAACATTTCACAGATATCCAAAGATAAACTCTGACTACATTTGAGACAGTTGATGTGTCCTTAGTGGTTCTTTATTTTTTACTGAGCAAAATTCAGTGTCCTTAGGCTGAGCTGCTTTTCAAGACCCTGCTGTGTGTTAATCAAACTTAACTGTTTTCTGCTCCATAGTTAGGTATGCCCCATAAGCTCATGTCTTCAAGCTTTTGTTCAAGTGCTTGGATCCTACTGCTTATGTTATTGTTTTTTTCCCCCCAATTCCTCATGTGTAAACTCTTCCACTTTTTAAGGACTACCTCATGTTTTACTCCCTCAATAACATTTTCTGTCCACGAAGCAACCAAGAGGATCTGTTTCACTCTCAGCCATCACAGCTCTTTATTCATGCCAACATTTCTTGGATACATATTACTTTCTTTCTTAGATTGTTTAAAGGAACTATTTATCAAGCAGCTAATGTACAACAGTTTGAGAGAGTCCAGAATATAACAGCTAGCTCTTTCTACCTGAGTTTTGAACCAAATGAAAAATGAGTCTAGCAAGTAGGAATCAAATAGCCCTTTAATTACAGATAAAGCAAAAACATGCCTTCCAGCTTTCATTACCCACCTTGTCACTGACAATACTTCTCTGGGAAGATTTATGGTTTATAGAGAGATTTCATTCTGCTCTGCCATGTGGAAGGAAAAAAATGGATTTAATACTGAGTCTTTTTCTCACACTCATAGTCAGGTAATTTATTACAATTTTGTGGGAAAGGCTAAGGAATAAGACAAGAGATGAGCAGTATTTAGCAGTAATCCTTCCTTATGAAACCTCTACAGTTCTGTACTAACACTGCTTAGCTTTTTCATTTTTTAACCCAATGTACTTAATCATTAAACCCTTGCTTACCAAGAGGCATGTCTATCCTTCTTTGGAAAGATGATCAGCATCCCATTGGGAAGTCCTGCTCCCACCTTCCTGAGGCTATTTCCTGCACATCACATCTTTATGGAGTGCCCCCAGAAGGCTGTTGGGTGAATATTTCGTATCAGAAGATTCATAAATATGCCTAAACAGTATGTGATTTTAAAAGAATCCATGGCCACTCTGTATTCAAGACTGAAACCTCACTCCCTCTTCTATTCCCATCCCAAATTGGGTCCAGAGTGCTTCAGTTTCTGCTTCTGGGGCTGAAGTTCACTGGAATGGGTATAGTTCATTCTGGTCTCTGATGTACATCACTGTTAAAGACTTTCCAGCTCTCACATAATTATCACACCAGTGACTCTCACTCATGACATTTCAAACTGAAACACACATTGCCAGTGCCTAATGAAGTAGTCCCAGGCAAATGTATATTGCCAGAACACATTACTTAACATTGGCAAGTCAGAGAGAACAGTGATATCTGAAGGAAAGGAGGGTAGACAGGGGAAACTTGATTTCTGCTTCTCTAGAATTGCAGTCAGTCTTAAGCCAATTGTCTGTAGATGATGTCTGGCAAGCAAACACCTGGGAGAACTCTTCCTGCATGAGAGATTCATCATATCTTGGGAATGAAAATTTACCTTTTCATTATGTCTTCTCTCATCATAAGTGGCATTTGGGACATGGTGACTTTCTGCAATTTAAAACTTTTGCAATGCTGGCAGCCCCAGACAGAGGTTTATTTTGAGGTATATATTTTTTATGCATCATGTTCCAAACCCTTAACTTTCCATTTCTCCTTTGAACCCAAAGGATATGTTATAAGAGGACTTCTACAGACTTTTGCAAGAGGTATTTTTAGTTCTGTGCCTCTGCCATGTGCTTCTGAAACCGTATGAATGCTTCAGGTCTTGCCTAAAATAGCAAGAGCAGTTAAGTGTCTATTTAATTATCTGAGTGAGAAAAGATGGTGGCTTAGATCCAGGTAGCAATGGAGGAATTTGGTGAGATGAACAGGATCTAGATGTATTTTGAAAATAGAACAGCCAGGATTTGATAATAGATTGACTGTGTGATGTCAAAAGAAGGGACAATCATAAAGATTCTAACTTTTTGGCTTCACCCCTGGAAAAATGGAGTTGCTGCTTACAAGGAGTACCACCTAAAACCCATCCAAAAATATTGACAGTGTTTTAGGCTCTGTCCTCCTGGTGTTGCCTTTCAAATCTGTCTCAAGATTATATAATCACTTGGTGTATCTGTTCTTATCTTTAAAGGCTATTTCCCAGTTACTCATATTGTGGCATCTTTACTTTGGTCTCTACCACCATAGAGTGCTTAGCAGAGTCTAGATATTGGCTCCTTCTATGCCAAGATAGGTCTTAACTGTTTTCCACCATGGGCCCTTTTGTAAAGTCTGGTATAGCCTAGGAGCCTCTTCTCAGAATAATGATTTTATTTTTTAATTTTAATTTGTTTTTTGAGAAGAACTATTAAGATTTAATCTCTTAGCAACCTTCAAATATTCAATACAGTATTATAAATTATAATCAACATGTTGCACATTATATTCCTATTGCTTATTTATTTTTATCACCAGAAATTTGCACCTTTTCATCCCTTTCCCCCATTTCACCCAAACCCCCCATCCCTGGTAACCACTAGTTTGTTTTTTCTATCTATGAACTTGGCTTTTGTTTTTTTCTGGTTTTGATTTGTTTGTTATGCTGTTTTAGATTCCACATATCAAAGAAATCACACAATATTTGTCCTTCATTGTCTAACATAGTTTACTTGGTATAATGCCTTCAAAGTGCATCCATGTTGTTGCAAATGGCAAGACTATTCTTTTTATAGCTGAGTAGTATTCCATTATATATATAATATATTTACATACATACCTTACATATATATATTTGCATATACATCTTATTTTTAAATTTTTTATTGAATTATATTCAGTTTACAGTGTTGTGTCAATTTCTGGCACAGAGCATAATATTTCAGTCATAAATTTCTGTATCCATTCCTCCATTGATGGATACTTAGGTTGTTTCCATATCTTGGCTAATGTAAACAGTGCTACAGTAAACATGGGGGTGAATATATCTTTTCAAATTAGTGTTTTCATTTTCTTTGGATAAATACCCAAAAGTAGAATTAATGGATTATGTAGTAGCTCTATTTAAATTTTTTGAGAGACATCCATATTGTTTTTCACACTGACTGCACCAATTTACATCCTCACTAACAGTGCACAAGTGTTCCTTTTCCTCCACATCCTCAACAATATTTTTTTTTAAATAATATTCATTATAACTGATATGAGGTGGTATCTCATTGTGGTTTTGATTTGAATCTCCTTATTTAGTGATGTTGAACATCTTTTCATGTGCCTGTTGGCCATCTGTATGTCTTCTTTGGAAAAATGTTCGGATCCTCTGCACACTTTAAAACATTTTTAATTTTTAACTTTATTTATTTATTTAATCACTCTTTTTTGTGGGGGGAGGTAATTAAGATTTTGTTTATTTAATTTGTTTATTTAAATGTAGGTACTGGGGATTGGACCCAGGACTTTGTGCATATTAAGTATATATTCTACCATTGAGCTATACTTTCCTCTCCTCTGCCCATTTTTTAAATTTTTTTTTTTTTTTTTTTTTTTTTTTTGCTATTGAGTTGTATGACTTCTTTATGTATTTTGGATATTAGCCCTGTATTGTATATAGGATTTGCAAATATTTCCTCCCATTTATTTCTCCCTGTCTTTTCATTTTGTTGATGTTTCCTTTGCTGCACAGAAGCTTTTAGTTTGGTGTAGCCCCATTTGTTTATTTTTGCATTTGTTTCACTTATTTTTGGGTCAAATCCAAAAATTCATTGCCAAGATCAATGTAAATAATCTCACCATGTATGTTTTATTCTAGGATTTTTATGGTTTCATGTCTTACATTCAAGTCTTTAATCCATTTTGAGTTGATTTTTGTGTATAGTATAGTTTAGCTTCATTCACTTTGTTGAGTGTTTTTATCTTAAATGGATGTTGAATTTTGTCAAATATTTTTTTCTGCATCTGTTGAGATGATCATACAATTTTTGGCCTTCATTTTCTTAATGTTCTGGATCACATTGTTTGATTTGCTCATGTTGAACCATCAATGAGACCCTGGAATGAATTCCGCTGGGTCACGGTGCATAATTTTTTAATATATTGTTGAATTTGATATGCTAATGCTTTGTTGAGGATTTTGCATCTATGTTATCATCTACATTGGCATGTAATTTTCTTTTTTTTTTTTTTTGTGACATCCTTGCCTGGTTTTGGTATCAGGGTAATCCTGCCTTGTAAAATGAGTTTGGAAGCATTCCCTTCTCTTCAGTGTTATGGAAGAGTTTGAGAAGGATGGTTATTAATTCTTTTAAGTGTTTGGCTTCACCAGTGAGGACATCTGGACCTGGACTTCTATTTTGGGGGGAAGTTTTGGAATAGTGATTTAATCTCCTTACTAGTTTACTCATAATTTCTATTTCTTCATGATTCAGTCTGGGAAGATTGTATGTTTTTAAGAATTTATCCATTTCTTCTAGGTTATCCAATTTATTGGCATATAATTATCCATAGTGTCTCATATGATCTTTTGTATTTCTGTGGTGTCAATTGTGATATCTTCATTCATTTATGATTTTATTTGATTCTGTCTCTGACTTTTTTTTTTCCCCTTTGGTGAATCTAGGTAAAGTTTATCAGTTTGGTTTATCTTTTCAAAGGACCAGTTCTAAGTTTCATTGATCTTTTTAGTCTCCATTTCACTTATTTCCACACTGATTTTTGTTTTTCCTTCCTTCTACTAACTTTGGGTTTTGTTTGTTCTTCTTTTCCTATTTTCTTGAGGAGTAAGGTTAGATTGGTTATTTGAGATTTTTCTTGTTTCTTGAAATAGGCTTGTGTCACTATGAACTTCCTTCTTAGAGCTGTTTTTGATGTATCCCATAAATGTTGGTATGTGTGTTTCCATTTGTCTCAGGTATTTTTTTTTATTTCTTTGTTGACCCATTGATTGTTCAGTACCTGTTGCTTAATTTACACATATTTGTGATTTTTCCAGTTTTCTTTTGGCTTCATACCATTGTGGTTGGAAAAGATACCTGATATGATTTCAGTCTTTTAAAATACATTAAGTCATTTTTGGTGGCCTAATGTATGATCTATCCTGGACAATGTTCCATGCAAACTTGAGAAGAATGTGTATTCTGTTGCTTTTGGATGGAGTGTTCTGCTGTTAAATTGAATCTGATATAATGTGTCATGTGAGGCTGATGTTCCTTATTGACTTTTTGCCTGGATGATCTATCCATTAATGTAAGTGTGATATTAAATTTCCCAAGAGTTACTATATTACTGTCTATCTCTCCCCTTAGGTCTCTTAATATTTGTTATATATATTTAGGTGCTCCCATACTGGATGCATATTTATTTATACATGTTATGTCTTCTTGTTGGATTGACCCTTTTATCATTATTTAATACCCTTCTTTGTCTTTTATTATATTATTTGTCTTAAAGTCTATTTTGTCTGTTATAAGTATAGCTATACAACTTTCCTTGGTTTCCATTTGCATGGAACATCTTTTTCCATCCCTTTGCTTTCAGTCTGTGTTTGTCCTTATATCTGAAGTGAGTGTCTTGTAGACAGCATATAGGTGGGTCTTGTTTTTTATCCATTCAGCCACTTTATGTCTTTTGATTGGAGAATTTTGTCCATTTTCATTTAAAGAAATTACTGACAAGCATGTACTTATTGTCATTTTGTTAACTTTTTATGGCTGTTTTGTAGTTTCTCTGTTTCTTTTTCTCTTGCTCTCTTTGTGGTTTGGTGACTTTATTTAGTGTGATACTTAGATTCCTTTTTCATTATCTTTTGTGTATCTCTTGTAGATATGTTGCTTTATGATTGCTGTGAGGCCTACATATAACAATTTATATTTATAAGTCTATTTCTTGTTGATAATAACAACTTTAAACATATTCTAAAACTATATTTTTACATCCTCTGCCACCTTTTTTTGTATCACATTTTATATCTTGTTATTTTGTGTATCACTTAACTAATTGTTGTACTTATTGTTATTTTTACTTCTTCCTTTTAATCTTCATACCAGCTTTATATGTGATTAATCCACTATCTTTACCATATATTTATTGTTACTAGTGAGAGTTATACTTTTGTATTTTTTTAATTACAAATTAGCAACCTTTCTTTTCAGCTTGAAGAAGGCCTTTTAAAGTTTCTTATAAGGGTGGTTTACTGGTGATGACTCTTTAGTTTTTCCTTTTCTGCAAAGCTCTATCATTCCTTCAATTCTGAATGATAATTTTGTTGGGTAGAGTATTCTTGATTGGAACTATTTTTTCCTTTCAGCACTTTGAATAAATTCTGCCATTCCCTTCTGGTCTGAAAAATTTGATGATAGTCTTATAGGACTTCTCTTGTACATAAAAAGTTGTTTTCCTCTCCCTCATTTAAGATTGTCTATCTTTAAATTCTGACAGTTTAATTATAGGGTTTCTTGGTGTGAATCTTTTTGGGTTCATTTTGTTTGGATCTCCCTGGGATTCCTGGACCTGAATGCTTGTTTCCTTCCCCAGATTAAGGATGTTTTAAGCCATTATTTCTTCAAATATGTTTTCTGCCCTTTTCTTTCACTCTCTTATCCTTCTTGGACCCCACCATGTGGACGTTACTTTGCTTGACTGCTCCCATAAGTTCTTAAGCTATCATCACTTAATTTTTTTGTTTATTTCTGCTACTCTGTTTGTGTGAGTTCCACTGCCCTGTCTTCAGTATCTCTGATCCTTTCCCTTTGCTTAATCAATTCTGTTGTTGAACACTTCTAGTAGTATTTATTGATTCAGTTATTGTATTTTTTAATCTCTGTGATTTCTTTTTGGTATTGTCCTACATTTTCTCTTTGTTGAAATTCTCACTATGTTTATTCTTCTCCCAATTTCAGAGAGCAACTTTATGACCATTATTTTAAACTCTTTATCAGGTAAATGTCTCCTTTTTTTGTTTTGTTTTTTTGAGTTTTATCTTGTTCTTTTGTTTGGAACATATTCCTCTGTTTCATAATTTTGCTTAATTCTCTATGTTTGTTGCTAGGTATTAGGCAAAACAGTTACCTTTCACAGTCTTGAAGAAGCGACCTCTTGTAGGAGTTGAACCTTGTCATTTAACCTTGTCCTAGCTCTTGGCTGTCTCTTGAACTTGATGATTTTTCAAGCAGTCTGATTTATTTATTTATTGAAGTATAGTCAGTTTATAATCTGTTAATTTCTGGTGTATAATACAATTATTCTTATATACATATATTCTTTTTCAAATTTTTTTCATTATAGGCTATTATAAAGTATTAGATGTAGTTCCCTGTGCTTTTCAGTAGGACCTTGTTGTTTATCTATTTTGTATGTAGCAGTTAGTATCTATAAAGCTTGAACTCTGAATTTATTCCTCTCTACCCCCTTTCCCTCCTGGTGACCATAAGTTTGTTTTCTATGTCTGTGAATTTGTCTGTTTTATAAATAAGTTCATTTGTCTCTCTCTTATTTTTAGATTCCATATGTAAGTGGTATCATATGGCATTTTTCTTTCTCTTTCTGGCTGACTTCACTTCATATGACAGTCTGCAGATCCATGTTGCAGCAAATGGTATTATTTTATCTTTTTTATGGCTGAGTAGTATTCTATATATATAGAGAGAGAATATGTATATATATTATATATATACACACACACACACATACACACACCACAATTGCTTTATCTTTCCATGTCTTGGCTATCATAAATAGTCCTGCTGTTATGTTAGGGTGCATGTATCTTTTTGAGTTAGAGTTTCTGCCAGATATATGCCCAAGAGTGGGATTGCTGGATTATATGGTTAGTCTATTTTTAGTTTTTTAGGGAATCTCCATACTGTTTTCTGTAATGAACACACCAAACTGCATTCCCACCCACAGTGTAGGAGGGTTCCCTTTCTCCACACACTCTCCAGCAGTTCTCATCTGATTTATTTTTAATAGCACCACTTGCTGAGGATATGTCAAGACCTGTTAGTATTTCAAGGGGAAGAATCTCCATCAACACCTAGTTTCAGGCTGATTGGAAGCCAGACCCTCAGACAGCAGCTTTTAAATTATGCAAATATAATTTGTGGGACAGCAATTGGAAATCCTGCTGGCCTCAGCCTAGCTGATCTGGAGGTATTCCCTATGGAGCAGCTGTGAAAAATCAAAGCTCCATGTGGATGTATCAATCTTTCTGAAAGGTAGTGGCAAGCTGGAGGGAGGTAGAGGGAGGATGCAAAGATTGCATCCCCTGACCTACATTCCCTGAAAGCATCTCTGTAGCCTGTAAATGACTAGCAAACCTGAAGCCTGCATCTAAGTCTGAAACTTCAGGACAAATAAATATGTCTCTTTCACAGAAAGACTGGTGGTGTGTTTCAGTCTGCAGTCTGTGCAGGGCCCTGGGGGTGGTGGTTGAAGTCATCATCACATCATCCCTCCACCTTAGCAGTGTCTTATTTTGCTTCAAGTCTGTTATGCTTCATTTGTAATCATTAAAGCAACTGAATATTTTTAGAACACAAAATAAATGTAAAAATATTTTGAATGCCTCTATTCTTCCCATCTTTATGGAAGAGCAATATAGGAGTTGATGGGGGTGACTACAGGAGAATCTGATCTCTGGCAAGACCTGGAATAAACTTGTCTTGTATTAGCTACTGAGCAACATGGTGTATTAAAAGTCTTCCTGGGAATGTATTCTTGGTTATGAATTATATACAGAAGCTGGACAGGGAACAGCATCCAAATCTCTAAGTTAATGATAATCACACCCAAAATCAACCAACTAATTAACATTAACTATAATGAAAACACAACTAGTGTTCAGTCGTCATGATTACATGGTTTACTTAGTAAAACACAGGCTTAGAAATTTCTTTAACTGAGAGAAGTAATGGTTGTTAATACTAAATATTCCTTTTTTCCATTAAAGATCTCTAGCATATTAATTACATAATAAGCCCATTTATTGATTTTAATGCCTTGCAGTTTGCTAAAAATGAAATTCTCTCCAGTTGCTTTAGGATTCCTTGAAATTTAATACATATAGTGATTTGGGGCTAGAGAGGCTCCACTGGCCAGTTTTAATGAAAATATACAGTACAATGAAAAATAAAACTCTAGGTTCACCAAATTAAATTTTTGTTCAGTGGGGGAAAAATCCAGATAAATCAGACTTTCTTGTATTTACTTTGTTAATGAGGAAATATAATCCAAGCAAAATAAATCTCTTTCTGCTGAGATGGCAATTTATTAGTGCTGGAAGTTTTATTTCTTATTGATTAGGTAATAGATATAAAGAGACTCATTACTCTTGAGTGCTCCGGCTTGAGGAATGTTAACACAAGACAACTTCATGGTGATTCTGAGTAATTCTAGGAGTCCACCTGCAAAGGACAATCATATTCTTTTTTTGTTGTTATTTGTTTTTACTACAGACAATCTTCAAAAAGAACAAAACAAGTGCAGTAGACAAACATCAAAATTTTCCATTTATTTAAAAAAATCCAATTCAGCACTAGCAAATACATTGAAAAATACTTTTTGTTTTAATAATTTAAGTTCCTTAAGCTTAATGCTTTGGTTTGTTCTCAAAAGGCACAGCATATTAGATGATTGGATCTTAAAGACTTGAAAACAATAAGATTTCCAGGTAACTCTTTGTGGGAGCAGCAGTCCCCAGCTTCTGAAGTAATATTACACATCCAGTGTGGGAACTACTTAACTATTCCTAATGTGACATGTTGAAGAATATTTCTATTTTTTTGCTCTTTGGCAGAGTATGTGACAGAGACCCAAAAGTGTTAGTCATCCTTTATTTTTATTTTGCTGCTGTGTGTTTCAGTTGCCTGCCACAAAGCTATCTTTGGCACTGTTTGAAGAGTTTGGACTCCACTCTGCAGTTTGATGGGACTTTAGTGTAGCTGGATTAACTTGTCTTGCTATATAGTTTGTTTTCCAGTGGAATCCCATTGTTTATCTGTAGGAAGTAGAAAAGGTCAGCTGTGGTTTTCAGATGTTACCAGCCAAGGAAACTCATCTCACAGTCTTTTTGATTTAAAAACCTAATATTACTAGGGGGAGGGTATAGCTCAGTGGTAGAACACATGCTTAGTATCCAGGAGGTCCTGGGTTCAATCTCCAGTCTCTCCATTAAAAAAACAAAGCACCCTAATATTATTAAGTTATCCAAGCATCCTCAGGTGGGAATAAGGGGTGGGAGGAAGGGGTGGGGCTAGAATGTGGGCTTAGGGCTGGAGCCTTCAAATGGACAAGAGTTCTAGCTCAGGCATATAATAGCTTCTTTCCCTTGATGACAATATGTGCAAACCATCTGATTAAATGGATACCCTGATAAACAGAGTAAGGTGAAAGCTGGGGGTGGAGACTAAATCCTAGAAACAGACAGGATTTTCTGCTAGATTCTGACAGTCTTGGACAGTAACCTTACACAAAAGGCTGATCTTCAGAGCAAAATGCTGATTTGTTTATTTATGATATTTAGACCTACCAGAGGTGATAGTGATAGTCTCAACCTTTTATAAAAACTAGTCATGCAAATTATATTGGGATGAGGTACAGTGTTTGTGATTTTCTTACTTAGGTTCTGCCCACATTGCACTGTCATTCTGCCTCTTTATGAAGAGAAACAAGGATTGTATTTCACTGGACAGTTAAATGAATTGTGCATTTCTTAAGAGTCTAAAGGGCACTCAGATATTACTGTCATGGGCACTTTATGTAAGTGTAACAGAGCAAATGATAGGGCAAGAAAGTGAAGGTGGACAGGCCATCTGGAACTGGGTAATTGACATTCATTTTGCATCAGTTTTATTTTCCAGGTGAGTCTGTTTCAAGGGCCCACTCTGCCAGGTAGAGCCCCAGACTGACAAATTCATCTTTTCCTCCTTTCGGAGTTAACCAGATCAATCATCACACACTGCTGGCAACCAGCACATGTCCCTCTTGATCTACATAAAATCAGGAATCAAGTGTTCTTTCTGGATGTAATGGATCAGTTACTCTCAATAATCACCTAGGCTTTAGCACTGAGCTCACCTGTACCTTTCTCATGTGGTCACAGTTGGAAGCACACCCTCCCTACTAGTACTGTTTTTTTTATGTGGTCCAGGGACCACCGGCTTCAGAATCTTTTGAGCTGCTTGTTCAAAAATGCTTATTCTGAAGTTTAATTCAGACCTTTGGAATCTCTTAGGATGGGTCCTAAGAATCGGTATCAGATCCACTGTTGGTGGTGGTGATGATGGGGAGTCTCTGAGGATCCTTCCCTCACTCTGTGGCTGATAGAAGCTCTGAAACTCCCTGGGAGCTCACTGTGTGCTGGAATGGGATTTTTGTGGGAAGAACACAGTGCCCTCTCCACCTTCTCTGTCTGGAGGTGCATATCTCACATGGCACATGCAGTGAATGGACCCTCATGTCCATCTTCACTCATTAAACAGAAGAATCAGAAAACACAACTGGGTCCCTGAAAGAGGAAAGAAGGAAACTCATAGGCTCACAACTGGTCTAATTCAGTTCACAGTGGCAGGAGATTAGACAGGCTTTAGGTAACTGAACTTCACCCAGTCATAACAATGGACTATTGCTAGAAAAATAATCAAGGACATTCTTAAATGAACCTGGCTTGTTTTGTTTTCTTTCATTTTGTTTTACTGCAAGTGAAGGATGCAGGACTGCTGGTATAGTTTGCTGCCACAGTCTTGATTTGATCTAAGAAGAAAACAGTAGTTTTCCCAGCCAGTGCTTCTGTCTCACCAATGCAGGTGTCAACACAGTGAAAGGCAAATAACATGTTAGCATTGTTATGAAAACAGTTTTGATCTCAAACACCCCCAGAAAGAGTATCCAGGACATCCCAAGATCTCTGTACCACATGCTGAGATTGACTTGGTGTGAGTATATTCTCTGAGCTACATAGCACCCCTTAGTAACCTAGCAGGGTGGTATTACAAAAGTTGATGGGAGATTTAAGGATTTGGGAATTCAGGATCTCAGCTATCCTTCCATCTCTAACAAACACCTGGTAGTTTGTCATACTAAGCAAGTACGTATGTGCTATTCAACTTCAACTGCAAAAACTACGTGTATTGAAGTGTACAAACAACACCCGTGAACCCAGAGAGGGTCTGGTGTGGATTTGCTTTTCTTGAGCTAGAGCCAAAAAATAAAAAAATAAAAACCCAAAACTTGTACTTTTCCTTAAGAACCAAATTCCATATGGACACAGCAGAGCATCCACTACAGGAGAGAGTAGCAAATATCTCATCCTTGTAAGGTTAAGGATGCTGGTCTTCCCAAAGACAACTGCAAGATCTTTCAGTGATTTCAGACTGCAGCTGAGTTTTCCATTTTAAGTGTCTCCACAGCAAAATCCTTGGAAACCTGTGATGATAATATTATTCATTCAGCTCTATTGATGCATATGCATTAATTGCCTACTACCAGACCTATAACAAAAGCTCACCTGAATGGGATTTTCTGTGTTGATCTCTGTTGTGGGTATCACCAGTACTGAAGGTCTTGGAGAATTTGTATAGCTGAATGGCACTTCTGAAACCAGAAATAAATATACAGCTACAACCATCTGGAGCTTCCACAGAATATTCTATGTAAAGTCATATCATTTTTCTTGTGGTAGTAAATATTTAATGGTAGTAAATATTAGTGCCAAATAAAACACACACATACACACACACACACACACACAAAAGTAATATAACAGCTGCAGTGTATTTCTGATTAAAAAAACTGAATGATTTGTTATAATCATTGCACTTCATTATATAAAAGTAAATTATAAAGTCAAAGGTAGCACTGAATATAAGATTATGTCTAAATAACATTAATGGAGAATTTTTTTCTTAGGTGAGACTTACTTCTTTTGTTCCTTCAATATTTATTGATTATCTGCCATGTTCCACATGTTTTAGCAATCAAGCACTCTTCTTTCCCACCTGGAGTCCACAATGTGGTTGGCTAAATGCACTGTTTATAAAACACATTATATTATACAGTTCAATAATTGTCACAATATTAATTCACATATTCATTCAGAATATATTGTCTGAGCTTGCCCTATGTGCCAGACATTGTCATGATATTGATGAATCATGACTTAGAAGTTATGTGGTTTGTAAATATTTGGTCAGTCATCTCTGTTAAATATCTTCATTCTTTTTTATTAATAGCTTCAAAAATAATGAAAAATTCATCAAAACGGTGAACTCTTAGTAAATAAGCAATAATGGGTTTAAAAGATGAGCTATATTTCATTAAGATAAATTTTAGCTCTTCATACATTCTGTAAAGGAGAAAATGATCACACTGAAGAATTATTCAGTTCTGCCATTGAAAAGAGGACCACAATAGCACTGTCTATCAGTACTAGAAAAAGAAAATTATTTTAGCTTTAAATGGATCCTTCAAAATGTGAATAGAAGTGGTTTACTTGTTTAAATGAGGTATTATTACAATGGACTTCAGAAGGGTTAGCTGGTCTGACCTTAGGAGAAATGTCTAAATTACTTAATTTATTCATAAATATTGTAATTTGCCATGCTCCCAGCATGAGAGAAACAGAATTAATGATGATTTCAAATTATGTGAAAACAGTGCCTGGCAAGGGCTATGAACTATTATTTCCTTATAGAATAAAATAAAAAAGAGCTTTATATCTTTTTGAGGTATATACTTATTTCTTGAATCAAAGGAAAATTCCAGTAGGAAAATAATGGCTATTTTTTTTCCCTCTAGTAACAAAGGACATCTTTAAAGTAAAGAAGTGAAAATTGGCTTGATAGCTCAGCATCACAAAGAATTACCTTGGGTTGAAATACCCAGAGGCTCAGAAGTGGAAACCTGGAAGCCCTAGTGCCAGTATTGTCTGGTGAGGCTGGAGGCATCAAGTCTTAAAGCAAGGAGAGACATCTAACGACATTTCTCATTACCGACAGAAAACAGAGTATGTTACCCATCATATGAAATATGTATTTTTAATTAAATAAGTTATTGGAAAATTGCAACTGCTGTCAAGTTTGAAGCCATAAGATTTGTAAGAGCACCACATTCAGGAAGGTAATTTTCTAGACATGGAAGAAAATAGAACATTCCTTCTAAGGAATGTCTATTTGAAATTCAGAATAAACTGATTTTAAGTGGGAATTGTTAATCTGAGGTTCAAAATTCCCAGTTTTGTGAACAATAGATTTACCCAGTAAAAATAATAAATCTATGATTTTTATAATTTTATAATGAAAGTCAGTGATCAAAAAGGAAAATAAAGGTTCCATAGTTTTCTTTAAACTTTTTGACCTACTTGAATTCAGAAACCAAACGATAGATTTGCTTTTAAATGATTTTGGACTTATGCATATTATTGTACTCACTTTGCCTTCCTGATGCTTCAATTTCATCATCCCTAGGTATATTAACTGAAAAGACTAAACACATAAATCATCACAACTAATAAAATGCTTCCTTAGTCGATGCAAGAGAAAAAACTATGTTTTTCTGGGGATGTGGTTTTTACTGACCACGCTAATGACTACTCTGACCAAAGTCACGTTTTCCTTGGGTGGGCATATATTTTTAACACAGGAAAATAGAAATTTTGGACATAACTCATTACTTAATTATTCATAGCCAACATTATAGCTTATATTTTTCTTTTTCCATTTATTTGAATTGGGATTTAAATAAGTTATATTTTGTGATTGTTTGGCATACATCTCTAGACGTTCCTGCTGGGAAACAAGCCACTGGACAATAAGCAGCTAGAAAAGAAGCCACTCCTAAATTTCCATGAGCTTAAAATGTTATATTCACACTTGCTTTCTTAAAATGCACATGCCTGCTTTGTTTTAATGTTTTGTGCAGTAGATGATCTATAGAGTGTATTATGCTAAAGAAAATTTGTGGTAAGCAATCTTGACATTGACCATAAGGGAACGAAGGAGGGCAGATATTTCCTTAGGGTGAAACAATGGAAGATCTTGGAAAGCCAGATCATCCATTAACAGAAATTTATTCAAGCGTGAAAGCATGCTGTTGAACCCAGAGGAAGTACTTGCTATCTTGAGATGTCCTGGAGGCAATGACAGGATTGACTTAGAAGTTTTGCATACCCCCAGGAGGGTGATTGTTCCTGGAAGGGATGGACCTGCAATTAATCAGTTAACCAGCAAGCAGAACTTAGTGCTTTATCAGATGGAATATCTAAAGCCCTACCTCTTTAATCGCTGTTATTTTCTAAGCTGTATACTCCTAATAAATATGATGTTGACCAGACTTTCAGGGCTCTAGATCCATGAGATCTTGAGTACCCTGGTCCCATCATTGCTCTTTATTTTGTCTCTTTGTTTCTTAATTCTTGCATCGCCCATCCTCAGACATGAACCTGAGCTGTGCTGGACATAGCACTTTCCAATAGACTAGATTGTTCAGGTTGCATCCTTGTGGAATTGTTTAATATGTTGTTTTGTGTTGTAAATTTCCTGTCAATTAAAGGTAGCTCTAGTGGTTTGATCAGATTCAGGTTGGATTGCCTTGGCAAGTTAGTGAATTTTTTCATCAGGAGGCAATCAATGTCTGGCTATTTCTATTTTGGTGATGTCAATAACCATGAATGTTTAGTGCCTAAGCCCAATTAGGGGTTTAAGAAATGGCGACATTCTAAAAATATCAAACTATCATTTTTTTCTGGTCCTTTTTTATTTGGGATACCTTAATAAAGATTTATTCTCTTTATCTCTTATTTGGTTTTGCCCTATGGTACCGTTTATATAGAATACATGGGATAAATGATTGGCTTGCTCCATTTTATCTACCAATGTTCAAAGTAATGAATTGATCCTTCATCATTCTCTGGTAACAAATTAGGTTTCCTCTTTTTTTTAAAAACACACTTATGAATGCAGGAACTTAACCACACTTGGTTTCTCCACCCATAGTAATTATTATCACTTTTGAAACTAAACATAGCCCATATTTGCCCAGATTGTTTCTCTTTCAACTGACTCCTAAGTCCTTTTGACATGACCATAGTAGTTGTTTATAGATAACTTTCTTGTGATGTCATCTCTTATGGCAAGATACTTCAGATTAGTTTTACATTTTGCCTACTGCAGATCTGGAATTAGCCATTTCTCTAAGGATCTCTGTTTCCTTTTAGTGGGAAATGTAGTTGGAGATCACAATCTGGGTGCTAATGGTGCTCATTGCTACTGGGGTTGTTGTTTTCAATTTTTTCCAAGTGATAAAATGGGGAAATACATACACACACAAATACATATACAAGTATAAATAGATATTAATGAACATATATGTATATTTCATCATGAATTCTATTGATATATCTAGTCAGTTTCAGGAATACAGATTTTTTTTTTCTATTGGTGGTGTTTTTTATTTTTTTATTTTAAAATTTGATTTTATCTTTGCCTAACATCTTCTATCTGCACCACTTTGCTCCCCACAATAAGATAAAAATTTCTGGTTTACAACCACACCAGGAATATAACTAGAATATCACATAATTACTCAATTAGTTTACTCCACAATCCACATATAAGTATTCCAGAATAGCAATACCAGTCTGCCAGCTATCACTACTGCCAACAATATTAATGGACAGAGTCTAAGATGTTGTTTTCTTCTAATTTTTTTAATCCTTAAACTACATCTCAATAAGCAGTGAAATTACTGTTTTTTTAAACATTTTTTATTGATTTATAATCATTTTACAATGTTGTGTCAAATTCGTGTTCAGCACAATTTTTCAGTCATTCATGGACATATACACACTCATTGTCACATTTTTTTCTATGTGACTTATCATAACATTTTGTGTATATTTCCCTGTGATATACAGTGTAATCTTGTTTATCTATCCTACAATTTTGAAATCCCAGTCTATCCCTTCCCACCCTCCACCCCACTGGCAACCACAAGTCTGTAATCTCTGTCTGTGAGTCTATTTCTGTCCTGTATTTATGCTTTGTTTTTGTTTGTTTGTTTGTTTTTGTTTTTGTTTTCTAGATTCCACATATGAGTGATCTCATATGGTATTTTTCTTTCTCTTTCTGGCTTACTTCACTTAGAATGACATTCTCCAGGCACATCCATGTTGCTGCAAATGGCATTATGTTGTCGGTTTTTATGGCTGAGTAGTATTACACTGTATAAATATACTACATCTTCTTCATCCAGTCACCTGTTGATGGACATTTAGGCTGTTTCCATGTTTTGGCTATTGTAAATAGTGCTGCTATGAACATTGGGGTGCAGGTGTCATCCTGAAGTAGATTTCCTTCTGGATACAAGCCCAGGAGCGGGATTCCTGGGTCATATGGTAAGTCTATTCCTAGTCTTTTGAGGAATCTCCACACTGTTTTCCATAGTGGCTGCACCAAACTGCATTCCCACCAGCAGTGTAGGAGGGTTCCCCTTTCTCCACAGCCTCTCCAGCATTTGTCATTTGTGGATTTTTGAATGACGGCCATTCTGACTGGTGTCAGGTGATACCTCACTGTAGTTTTGATTTGCATTTCTCTGATAATTAGAGATACTGAGCATTTTTTCATGTGATTTTGATCATTTGTATGTCTTCCTTGGAGAATTGCTTGTTTAGGTCTTTTGCCCATTTTTGGATTGGGTTGTTTGGTTTTTTCTGATTAAGTCGTATGAGCTGCTTATATATTCTGGAGATCAAGCCTTTGCCAGTTTCACTTGCAAAAATTTTCTCCCATTCCGTAGGTTTTCTTCTTATTTTACTTCTGGTTTCCTTTGCTGTGCATAAGCTTGTAAGTTTCATTAGGTCCCATTTGTTTATTCTTGCTTTTATTTCTTCTAGGAGAAAATTTTTTAAATGTATGTCAGATAATGTTTTGCCTATGTTTTCCTCTAGGAGGTTTATTGTATCTTGTCTTATGTTTAAGTCTTTCATCCATTTTGAGTTGATTTTGTATATGGTGTAAAGGAGTGTTCTAGCTTCATTGTTTTACATGCTGCTGTCCAGTTTTTCCAACACCATTTGCTGAATAGACTGTCTTTATTCCATTGTATATTCTTGCCTCCTTTGTCGAAGATGAGTTGACCAAAAGTTTGTGGGTTCATTTCTGGGCTCTCCATTCTGTTCCATTGGTCTATATGTCTGTTTTGGTACCAATACCATGCTGTCTTGATGACTGTAGCTCTATAGTATTGTCTGAAGTCTGGGAGAGTTATTCCTCCAGCCTCTTTCTTTCTCTTCAGCAATGCTTTGGCAATTCTAGGTCTTTGATGGTTCCATATAAATTTTATTATGATTTGTTCTAGTTCTGTGAAATATGTCCTGGGTAATTGGATAGGGATTGCATTAAATCTGTAGATGGCCTTGGGCAGTGTGACCATTTTAACAATATTGATTCTTCCAATCCAAGAGCATGGAATATCTTTCCACTTTTTAAAGTCTTCTTTAATTTCCTTCATCAATGGTTTATAGTTTTCTGTGTAAAATTCTTTCACCTACTTGGTTAGATTTATTCCCAGATATTTTATTATTTTGGGTGCTATTTTAAAGGGGATTGTTTCTTTACTTTCTTTTTCTGTTGATTTATCATTAGTGTAAAGAAATGCAACTGATTTTTGAACATTAATTTTGTAACCTGCTACCTTGCTGAATTCTTCACTCAGCTGTAGTAGCTTTTGTGTGGACCTTTTAGGGTTTTCTATATAGAGTAACATGTCATCAGCATATAATGACACTTTTACCTCTTCTTTTCCAATTTGGATCCCTTTTATTTCTTTCTCTTGCCTGACTGCTGTGGCTAGGACTTCCAGGACTATGTTGAATAGGAGTGGTGATAGTGGGTATCCTTGTCTTGTCCCAGATTTTAGTGGGAAGCTTTTGAGTTTTTCACCATTGAGTACTATGCTGGCTGTAGGTTTGTCATATATAGCTTTTATGATGTTGAGATATGTTCCCTCTATACCCACTTTGGCGAGAGTTTTTATCATAAATGGGTGTTGAATTTTATCAAATGCTTTTTCTGCATCGATTGAGATGATCATGTGGTTTTTGTCCTTTCTCTTGTTGATGTGATGTATTACATTAATTGATTTGCGTATGTTGAACCAGTCTTGTGTCCCTGGGGTGAACCCCACTTTGTCATGATGTATAATCTTTTTTATGTGTTGTTGGATTCTATTTGCTAAAATTTTGGTGAGGACTTTGGCGTCTATGTTCATCAGTGATATTGGCCTATAATTCTCTTTTTTTGTAGTGTCTTTGCCTGGTTTTGGTATCAGGGTGATGGTGGCTTCATAGAATGAGTTTAGGAGTATTCCCTCCTTTTCAATCATCTGGAAGAGTTTGAGAAGGACTGGTATGAGTTCTTCTTTGTATGTTTGGCAGAATTCCCCAGTGAAGGCAACCAGTCCTGGACTTTTATTTGTAGGGAGGTTTGTAATTGCTATTTCTATTTCCATTCAAGTGATCGGATTGTTCAAGTGTTCAGATTCTTCTTGATTCAGTCTTCGTAGACAGTATGTTTCCAGAAACTTGTCCATCTCCTCTAGGTTATCCAGTTTGGTTCCATATAGTTTTTCATAATATTCTCATATGATATTCTGTATTTCTATTTTATTTGTTGTAATTTCTCCATTTTCCTTTCTTATTTTGCTAATTTGTGCTCTCTCTTTTTTCTTCTTTGTGAGTTTGGCCAGAGGTTTGTCAATTTTATTTACTTTTTCAAAAAACCAGCTTTTGGTTTGGTTGATTGTTTCTATGGTCTTGTTAATCTCTATTGCATTTAATTCCTCTCTGATCTTTATTATTTCCTTCCTTCTGCTGCTTTTTGGGGCTTTTTGTTCTTTTTTTTCTAATTCATTCAGGTGGTGGGTTAAATTGTTTATTTGATATTGTTCTTCTTTTTTGAGGAAGGCCTGTATCGCTATAAACTTCCCTCTTAGCACTGCCTTTGCTGTGTCCCATAGGTTTTGAGTGGTTGTGCTTTCATTATCATTTGTCTCAAGGTATTTTTTAATTTCAGCTTTGATTTCCTCATTGGCCCATTGTTTTTTCAATAACAGATTATTTAATCTCCATGCTTTCCTTTTTTTCTCCTTTGTTTCTCTGTTGTTGATTTCCAGATTCATGGCATTGTGGTCAGTAGAGATGCTTGAGATAATTTCTATCTTCTTAAAATTGTTGAGGTTTCTTTTGTGCCCAAGTACATGATCCATCCTGGAAAATGTTCCATGTGCACTTGAAAAGAACATATATCCTATTTTTTGGGGGTGTAATGCTCTGAAAATATCCACCAAATCTAGTTTTTCTATTGTAGGATTTAATTTCTCTGTTGCCTTGTTTATTTTCTGTCTGGAAGATCTGTCTAGTGATGTTAATGCAGTGTTAAAATCTCCAACTATGACTGTATTCCCATCAATATTCCCCCTTTATCTCTGTTAGTAATTCTTGTATGTACTTAGGTGCTCCTATATTGGGTGCATATATATTAACGAGTGTAATATCCTCATCTTGTATCACTCCTTTAATCATTATAAAATGTCCTTCTTTATCTTTCTTTATGGCATTTGTTTTAAAGTCTATGTTGTCTGAAATCAGTACTGCAACACCTGCTTTTTCGGCTTTTCCATTTGCATGGAATATCCTTTTCCATCCTTTCACTCTCAATCTATATGTGTCCTTCTCCCTAAAGTGGGTCTCTTGTATGCAGCATATTGAAGGTTCTTGCTTTATTATCCAGTCTGCCACTCTATGTCTTTTGACTGGAGCATTTAGTCCATTAACATTTACAGTAATTAATGATAGATGTGTGTTTATTGCCATTTTGAACTTATCTTTGAAGTTGAATTGGTATATCCTCTTTGTTCCTTTCTTCTTCCTTTTGTGGTTTGGTAATTTTCCTTTGTATTATCATGGATTTTATTTAATTTTTGTGACTCCCTTGTAAGTTTTTGGCTTGTGGTTACCCTTTTTTGTAAATTTAGCCCATTACTATAACTGCTTTTATTAAACTGATAGTAACATGATCTCAAACCCATCCTACTGTTAAAAAAATTTAAAAAAGAAAGAAAAAAATTCTATATTTCCCTGCCTCCCTCTCCCACTCTCAGTGATTTGTATGTCTTCTTTTATAATTTCATGTTTAATTTATTTGTAATTCATGAGTTATCACCTTTCCAGGTGTAAGTTTCTCATTTCTGTAGCATCCTGCTGCTTTTCTTTTTAGAATAACCCTTTCAATATTTCTTTTAGCATGGGTTTAGTGTCGCTAAACTCCTGCAGCTTTTTTTTCTCTGTGAAACTCTTTATTTCTCCTTCTATCCTAAAGGATAGCCTTGCTGGATAAAGTATCCTAGGCTGCATCTTTTTTCATTCAGGGCTTTGAATATATCTTGCCACTCCCTTCTGGCCTGTAATGTTTGTGTAGATAAATCAGCTGAAAGCCTTATGGGCGTTCCCTTGTAACTTACTCTTTGCTTTTCTCTTGCTGCCTTTAGAATCATTTCTTTATCCTTGACTCTGGCCATCTTGATTACTATATATCTTGGTGTGGGTCTATTTGGTTTCTTCCTGTTTGGGACCCTCTGAGCTTCCTGTACTTGGATATCTGATTCCTTCTTTAAGTTTGGAAAGTTTTCAGTCATGATTTCTTCAAAAACCTTTTCAATCCCCTTTGATCTTTCTTCCCCTTCTGGGACCCCTATTATGCAAAGATTGGGATGCTTTATGTTATCCCATAAGTCCCTTATACTATTTTCATTATTTTTTATTTGCTTCTCTTGTAGTTCTTCTGAATGTGTGCTTTCTATTGCCCTGTCTTCTAGATCACTAATTCGTTCCTCTGCATTATCTAGTCAGCTTTGCACAGCTATTAGATCATTCCTCATCTCTGTCAACGAGTTTACCCATTCTACTTGGCTCTCCTTTATAGCTTCAATTTCATTTTTGACATATTTTATATCTCTAAACACTATCTCTTTTAATTCCTTCAGCAATTTGATCACTCCTTTTTTGAAATCTTGATCTAGTAGGCTATCGATGTCTATTTCATTGATCTTTCTTTAAGAGGATTTCTCTTTTTCTTTTAATGGGGAAAGGTTTCTCTGCTTCATCTTGCTCATACCTCTCTGGCACTGTGGTTTATGTAGTATCAGTTGTCTATTTTGGTCCTTAAGGATTTTATCTATCTAATGCCTATTTAGGAATAGAACTTAGGAAAAAAAGAAAAAAAAATGTGAGAGAGAGAGAAAGAATTTTCAAAGAAGGGAGAACGAGGGTTTGAAAACAGTGTATAATGAATAATAGAAGAGCGAGTTGAAGCAGAGTATTAATTGGGTTGAGACTTCCTTTTAAAACCTTTAAAAAATAAAGGGGGGTGAAGATGAATAAATGTATTTGAAACCTGTGTCTAATCAATAACAGGACATCAAAACCCAAGAGAAATAGAAATGAATTAAGAAGTAAAAATTAAGAGGGTAATAGAAAATAGAACAGGCAAAAACAGATTTTAAAAAAGGGGGAGGGCGTTGTCAGTGTTCTCCTGGAGTCTATGTGCTTTTAATGTGAAGTCTTTCTGTCTTCATCCTGTTTTGGAAGCTCAGATTGCTGTTTTCAGAGGCCCTCCATTGGCGCCCTCTTCTGTGCTGCTCCCAGTACCTGTCAGCAAGCAGATCGCGCCTCCTCCTAACACTGGGTCACGTGCACCTCTCCTCTGCTGTGGGCGGGCTGGTCACTGCCCCTCCTGATGCCGCAGTCAGATGTTGCAGAATAGCCAGGTAGGAGGGCGGGTCGTGCCCCCTCCCAGCACCTCGTTCAGGGGTTGTGTTCCTGCCTGAAAGGCGGCGGGCCTCTCTCCCTCTACCTATGCCGGTAGCTCCACTGCTCTGTGCGACTGTGTGCTCTGCCCTGGTCGGTGCTCCGCAGGTGGGCTCTGGGAAGACCGAGGGACAGCCTTGTCCCTGCTCTGAGCCAGAACCCAGCTCCTTATTCATCTTTGTGGAGCAAGTTCTCTGAGGGACCAGGATGAAAGGATCCTATCTGCTCTGGGCTGTAGGCCCATCTCAGTCTGGCCCTTGAGGCTGCTAATCCCTTTGGTGCGGATGCAGGTTTCACCCCTGCCCCCACCTGGGTGCTAAGCACGGAGGATATGGCGGCTGTGCCTGAGCCCCGCCCCTCTTCCCCCAAAAAGTTTCCGTGGGTTTTCAGAGATGGGGGTATACACCCTTCCCCCGAGAGCACATCAACCTTGCTGTTTTATGGAGGGCCCAGATTGTTCTGCCCTGTACACCCACAGCCACGGCACGCAGCCCCTTGCTTTTCCCCGGGGCTGCCTCCGTGCAGCCGCCCCCATCCTCCACCCGGCTTTTGCATCCTGGCCCTGCACGCCGCTGCCGTCCCGCGTCTCAGGCTGGGTGTCGGGGGGATGCTCTGTGCCCGTTTAACTTAGTTCTGTCAGTCAAGGGCTGCTCTGTACAGATCCAAGCCTCGTAGGCTCCCCCCCTTCCCGCTGGCCTCTCAGTTGGAGAGGGGAGACCCAGCGAGCGAGCGCCAGTCCTCCTTTGCCGCTCCCTCCCCGCGGGACCTGTCCCACTCTGCTTTGCCTTTTGTTCTTTCTTTTTTCCTTTCCTCCTACCAGATTTTTGGCGTCTTTATCTTTTGAAGAGGGCGATCTTCTGTCAGAGTTCCACAGGTGCTCTGGTTGGCTGAGTGGGTCCGTAGATGTGGGTCTTGGTGTATTTGTGGGAGAGGGTGAGCTGCGAGTGCCCTTCAACTCCACCATCTTCTCCGAGTCTCAATCAAAATTACTGTGTTTTAATTTTGTTTGGAACAGTTTCTTCATACGCTTATGCCACCAATAGGGTACACATTTGTTTACTTTTCTGATTTTAAGGATTTAAATTTTTTTTAATTTTATCTAATATCCAAATTTAATCCTTACAGTTTTTTCAAAGGAGGGACAAGTTAAAGAATGAAGTCAGGGGTAAAGAAAATATAGGTTCAGAGAAATCTAATAAATCATCCAAGTTAAACAGCTAGAATTTAAACGTACATTTCTGCAGAAATCCAACATTTTAAGACCATAATACTATAATGACTTTGAATAAATTTCATGTTAGTCTAAATGAACTATCAATTTAAAATCAGTAGTTTAATTTCTGATTTTGAGTATTATTGTTGCTGAATGTTTAAGTAAAAGTGAATTTTTTCTTCCACTCCAGGAACAAATTTTTTTTTTGTAAAATTATGCAGATTATTATTATATATTTATTGTTCTAATTATGAATTTATAGCAAACATGTTTGTAGGACTATGTCTTTACCATCAGTTCATTTTCTGTAAAATGGTACCAGGGTTCATTCATTGATTTATTCAGCAACTGTTTATTCCATTTCTACTGTGGTAGATAATGTGCTAGTTACTGACAGAGAACAATGAATAAGATGCTTTCCACTCTCAGGGAGACTATAAATAACAAGCAGAACTACAAACAAACACTTGTAAGATAGGATGATAAATGTCACATGAGAGGTATATTCTAGACACCATAGGTAGATGTTGGTAAGGAACAGCTCCTGGTAAAGAGGAGGAGATAAAGGTGAGTATCGTCAGGAGGTCTCTACTGAGGTCTCTGTTGAGTGGTGAAGGAGCAGTTAAAATTCACCAGGTTGCAAGATGAAATGAATGAGGTATTTTCTGTGTAAAAGAGTATAGAGGGTTATATTTTACAATATTATCTAATGTGTATTTTTGTCTCTATGATTACTCTTCCCCCAAATCCTTTCCAACATTAAAATTAGATTTTAAAATAATAAAAATCTTCATGTAGTAATGTTCTTAAAATTAATGTAAACACAGGCTTTCCTAACATTAAGATCAGAGTTGGATTATTTTCTAAAAAAAAAGTATGACTGTGCTATTTTTATTTTTATGACATGTAGAAGGAAGAAAAAAGCAGCATTTATTTATAAAGCACAAAATAATTAAAATTTGGGAACTATTCAGCTAATTTCATGATTTTAGACAAGGCTGAACAGACTACTGCCATAAAATTTACTCTATAATGCCATATAATTCATGGTGTCATTTCTGTTACTTACATAAGTTTCAAAAACTGACTATGTGTTTTTGATGAACTATAAAATGCAAGAAAAGATAAAGATAAATACCATATGATATCACTTATATGTAGAATCTTGAAAAATGATGCAAATGAACTTATTTACAAAACAGAAATAGATTCACAGACATAGAAACCAAACTTATGGTTACCAAAGGGGAATGGGAGAAGGGATAAATTGGGAATTTGGTATTAACAGATACATACTGCCATATATTAAAACATGACTTAAATGTCTTTACATCACTAATGAAAAAATAGAAGGCAGATGTAATATCTTTCAGTAATGCCAGCACAGTTAGCTTTTCCTGCAGCTTTGGAACAGGTGATTGGTTGCAGAACAGATGAGATAATTTGTCTGCATTTTAGGTGCCAAGTTTAACCCCTTTAAATGCCTGCCATGGGTTTATATGCTAGGATGATGTTTAATGCATGATATATATAGTTGAATTTATCTAACTTAAATATGTTTATGGTGTGACCTTATACATGATAGGAGGTCAATGATTATTTGTTGCATAACTGATTGATTAGGCTAATTATAACATTACTTTTTCTAGACAATACAAATAAATATTGCACCAAAATTCTTTGATAATTTTGTCAGCCTTCCTCTCTAGCACAGGGAATTTATTGCAAGGTCAGTTCATGCTCTTTCTAGAAAGGGTTGAAGTATTTCTCTGGAAGCTGGATATTATTCTGCACCTCAGGAAAACTAGGGGTTTCAGTCCTCTTGAGCTTTGACTGTTATTATCAGCTACAGACATAACCTCAGCTCTGCTGGCAGTTTTACAGTGGAGGGTCCACTAAATGTGCATAGTTATTCTGGTGAAGCCCAGAGATCATTCCAGCCTTATGGGAGGTGATGTTTTTGCATTTTTGCTAAGTTGTTTGTGCCCATAAAAGGGCACCAGAGCTACAATTGTTAAATTCATTGTTCTTGGAAAACCTTGACTTTTCCAAAACTTAATGCAATACAGTTGGCATCATGGCATTACCCAAAATGGGCTTGTTAAAGAACAGAAACATAATTTGAAATATTAATAGCTACCATTCCCGTTAAATTATCTTTGTTATTATTCTGTGATGGAGTTTCCAAACTCATTGTGTTTATTAAGGAAGTGACCATCCTCATGCAGGTATTAAGGAAACATTTTTCATTATTTTATGTGTTTGAGATGAACAAGACAGATATTGAAGCCTCTGGAAAATTTACTGTTTTAAGGAAACCAATAGAATTATTTTCTCCCTGATGGATAAACAAAAACAAAATCTGAAGAAAATGTGGAAAAAGGCAGTAGAAGGTTTAATGAAAATGGTTAAAAAAAATGCCATGAAAAGTTGCTTTTTCACTCTTAAGAGGCTTAAAGGTAATTTTAAAAAGAATGGCATAGAAACTTGCTTTCTAAATTAAAATGAAGGATTTACAAACATGAAGATCATGACTCTCTATTCCACTCTTTAGAGGAAAAATAAATCACAGTTATAAATAGAAAACTGTCATTTTCCTTTTGAAAATTAATATCTTAACCATGAAGCATTTTTTTAAATTTTATTTTCTTGAGTTATAGTCAATTTATAATATTGTTTCTAGTTTAGATCACAGTTTTTCAGTTATACATGAACGTACATATATTCATTGTCTCATTCTTTTCCACCGTGATCTACCACAATATTTTGTATATATTTCCCTGTGCTATACAGTATAATCTTGTTTATCAATTCTATATATACCTGTTAGTATCTACAAATTTCGACTCCCAGTCTGTCCCTTCCTACCTCCTACCCTCTGGCAACCACAAGTTTGTATTCTATGAGTCTGTTCTGTTTTGTATTTATGTTCATTTGTCTTTTTTTTTATTTCTTTTTTTTTATTTTAAATTCTACATATGAGAGATCTCATATGGCATTTTTCTTTCTCTTTCTGGCTTACTTTACTTAAAATGACATTCTCCAGTGACAACAATGTTGCTGCAAATGGTGTTATGTTGTAGTTTTTTATCTTTGAATAGTATTCCAGTGTATAACATACCACAATTTCTTTATCCACTGAACTGTCAGTGGACATTTAGGCTGTTTCCATGTTTTGGCTATTGTAAATAGTGCTGTTATGAACACTGATGTACAGATGTATTTTTGAAGTAGGATTCCTTCTGGATATATGCCCAGGAGTGGGATGACTGGGTCATATGATATGTCTTATTATAGTATTTTGAGGAATCACTATACTGCTTTCCACAGTGGCTTCACGAAACTGCGTTCCCACCAGCAGTGTAGGGGGGTTCCCTTTTCTTCACAGCCTCTCCAGCTTTTGTCATTTGTGGACTTTTGAATGATGGCCATTCTGGCTGGTGTGAGCTGATATCTCATTGTAGTTTTGATTGGCATTTCTCTGATAATTAGAGGTATTGAGCATTTTTTCAAGTGCCTATTGATCATTTGTATGTCTTCATTGTATAATTGCTTGTATAGGTCTTCTGCCCATTTTTGTTTTGGGTTGTTTGTATTTTTCTTATTAAGTCACATGAGCTGCTTATATATTCTGGTTATCAAGCCTTTGTCAGTTTCATCTTTTGCAAAAACTTTCTCCCATTCTGTAGGTTGTTATTTTGTTTTACTTATGGTTTCCTTTGCTATGCAGAAGCTTGTAAGTTTAATTAGGTCCCATCTGTTTATTCTTGCTTTTATTTATATTACTTGGGTAGACTGCCCTAGGAGAAGATTTTTGAGATGTACATGAGATAATGTTTTTCCTATGTTTTCTTCTAGGGGGCTTATTATATCTTATCTTATGTTTAAGTCCTCGATCCATTTTGAGTTTATATTTGTGTATGATGTAAGGGAGTGTTCTAGCTTCAATGATTTACATGCTTCTGTCCAGTTTTCCCAACACCATCTGCTGAAGAGACCGTCTTTATTCCACTGTATATTCTTACATCCTTTGTTGAAGATTAATTGACCAAAATTTGTGGGTTCATTTCTGGGCCCTCTATTCTGTTCCATTGGTCCATATGTCTGTTTTTATACCAATACCATGCTGTTTTGATTACTGTAGCTCTATATTATTGTCTGAAGACTGGGAGGGTTATTCCTCTAGCCTCTTTCTTTTTCTTCAGCAATGCTTTGGCAATTCTGTCTTTTGTTATTCCATATAGATTTTATTATTATTTGTTCTAGTTCTCTGAAATATATCCTGGGTAATTTGATAGGGATTTCATTAAATCTGTAGGTTGCCTTGGGCAGTGTGACCATTTTAACAATATTGATTCTTCCAATCCAGAAGTATGGGATATCTCTCCATTTCTTTAAGTCTTCCTTAATTTCCTTCATCAATGGTTTATAGTTCTTCATGTATAAGTCTTTCACCTCCTTGGTTATATTTATTCCTAGGTATTTTATTACTTTGGGTGCTATTTTAAAGAGAATCATTTCTTTACTTTCTTTTCCTGTGATTCATCATTCAGTAAAGAAATGCAGCTGATTTTTGTACATTAATCTTGTAACCTGCTACCTTGCTGAATACTTCGATTAGTTCTAGTAGTTTTTGTGCGGACCTTTTAGGGTTCTCTGTAAATAGTATCATGTCATCTGGATATAGTGACACTTTTACCTCTTCCAATTTGGATCCCTTTTATTTCTCTCTCTTGCCTGATTGCTGTGGCTAGGACTCCCTAGACTATGTTGAATAGGAGTGGTGATAGTGGGCAACCTTATCTTGTCTCAGATTTTAGTGGGAAGGTTTTGAGTTTTCACCATTGAATACTATGCTGGCTGTAGGTTTGTCATATATAGCTTTTATGATATTGAGATATGTTCCCTCTATACCCACTTTCGTGAGAGTTTTATCATAAATGGGTGTTGAATTTTATCAAATGCTTTTTCTCCATCTATTGAGATATTCATGTGGCTTTTTTTCTTTCTCTTGTTGATGTGATGTATTACATTGTTTGATTTGCATATGTTGAACCATCCTTGGGTCCCTGGGTTGAACCCCACTTGATCATGATGTATAATCTTTTTTATGTGCTGTTGGATTCTATTTGCTAAAATTTTGGTGAGGATTTTTGCATCTATGTTAATCAATGCTATTGGTCTATAATTCTCTTTTTTGGTAGTGTCTTTGCCTGGTTTTTGTTTCAGGGTGATGGTGGCTTCATAGAATGAGTTTTGGAGTATCCCCTACTTTTCAATGTTCTGGAAGAGTTTGAGAAGAACTGGTATGAGTTCTCCTTTGTATGTTTGGTAGAATTCCCCATTGAAGGCATCCAGTCCTGGACTTTCATTTGTAGGGAGGATTTTTTATTGCTAATTTGATTTCATTTCTAGTGATCAGTTTATTCAAATGGTCAGTTTCTTCTTGATTCAGTTCTGGTGGACTATCTGTCTCCAGAAACTTGTCCATCTACTCTAGGTTATCCATTTTGCTTCTATATAGTTGTTCATAATATTCTCATATGATATTCAGTATTTCTATATTATTTGTTGTAATTTCTCCATTTTCCTTTCTTATTTTGTTTATTTGTGCTCTCTCTTTTTTCTCCTTTGTGAGTTTGGCCAGAGGTTTGTCAACTTCATTTACTCTTTCAAAAAAAAACCAGATTTTGGTTTTATTGATTTTTCTATTGTTTTTCAAATCTCAGTTTTATTTATTTCCTCCCTGATCTTTATTATTTCCTTCCGTCTGCTGACTTTTGGGTTTTTTTTACTCTTCTTTTTCTAATTCTTTTAGCTAGTGGTTTAGATTGCTTATTTGAGATTGTTCTTCTTTTTTGAGGAAGGCATATATCACTCTAAACTTCCCTCTTAGCACTACATTTGCTATGTCCTATAAATTTTGTGTGGTGTGTTTTCATTTTAATTTGTCTCAATGTATTTTTAATTTCAACTTTGATTTCATCATTGATCCATTGGCTTTTTAGTATCATGTTGTTTAATCTGCATGCTGTCATTTTTTTCTCCTTTGTTTTTCTGTAGTTGATTTCTAGTTTCATGGCATTGTGGTCAGTAAAGATGCTTGAGATAATTTCTATCTTCTTAAAATTGTTGAGGCTTCTTTTGTGCCCACGTACATGATCAACCCTAAAAAATGATCCATGTGCACTTAATAGAAAGTTTATTCTATTTTGGGGTGTGTGTGTGTAATGTTCTGAAAATATCCACCAAGTCTAATATTTCTATTGCATCATTTAATTTCTCTGTTGTCTTATTTATTTTCTGTTTGGAAGATCTGTCTAGTGATGTTAGTGCAATGTTAAAATCTCCAACAGTGATTGAATTCCCATCAATTTCCCCCTTTATCTCTGTTAGTATTTGCTTTATATACTTAGGTGCTCCTATATTGGGTGCATATATATTAACGGGTGTAATATCCTTATCTTATATTACTCCTTTAATCATTATAAAATGTCCTTCTTTATATTTCTTTATGACCTTTGTTTTAAAGTCGATTTTGTCTGAAATCAGTACTGCTACACCTGCTTTTCTGGCTTTTCTATTTGCATAGAATATCCTTTTCCATTCTTTCACTCTCAATTTATATGTGTCCTTCTCCCTAAAGTGTATCTCTTGTATGCAGCATATTGAAGGTTCCTGCCTTATATCCAGTCTGCTACTCTATGTCTTTTGATTGGAGCATTTATTCCATTAACATTTACAGTAATTAATGATAGATGTGTGTTTATTGCCATTTTGTACTTAGTTTTGCATTTGGTTTGGTATTTCCTCTTTGTTCCTTTATTCTCCTCTTTGTGGTTTGATAATTTTCCTTTGTATTATGTTGGAATTTATTTAGTTTTTGTGAATTACTTGTAAGTTTTGACTTGCAGTTACCCTTTTTGGTAAGTCTATTATCTCATTACTATAACTGTTTGTATTAAACGTATAGTAATATAAGCTCAAACCATTCTACCAATAAAATAATGTTTTAAATAACTCTATATTTTCTTGCTTCCCTCTCCAACTGTTAATGATTTAGATGTCTTCTTTTACAATTTTGTGTTTATGCTATTCGTAATTCATGGTAGTTATCACCTTTCCAGTTATGAGCTTCTCATTTTTGTAGCATCCTGTTTCTTTTCTATTTAGAGTAGACCTGTCAATATTTCTTTTAGCATGGTTTTAGTGTTGTGAAATTTCTATTTTTTCCTTGTCTGTGAAGTTCTTTATCTCTCCTTCTATTCTAAAGAATGGCCTTGCTGGGTAGAGTATCCAAGGCTGCATCTTTTTTTTTTTTCAAGGCTGCATCATTTTTCTTTTTCATCCAGGACTTTGAATATATCTTGCCACTCCCTTCTGGCCTGTAGTGTTTGTGTAGAGAAATCAGCTGACAGCCTTATGGGGGTTCCCTTGTAACTCACTCTTTGTTTTTCTTTTGCTGCCTTTAGGATCATTTTTTATCCTTGACTCTGGCCATCTTGATTATATGTCTTGGTGTGGGTCTGTTTGGGTTCCTCCTGTTTGGGACCCTCTGGGCCTCCTGTACTTGGATATCTGATTCCTTCTTTATGTTTGGGAAATTTTCTGTCATGATTTCGTCAAATACCTTTTCAATCCCCTTTGTCCTTCCCCTTCTGGAACTCCTATTATGCATAGATTGGCATGCTTTATATTATCCCATAGGTCCCTTATATTGTTTTCATTGGTTTTTATTTGTTTTTCTTTCAGCTGTTCTGATTGGGTGCTTTCTGTTGTCCTGTCTTCTAGATCACGTATTCATTCCTCTGCATTATCGAGTCTGCTTTGTACAGCCTTTAGGTCAGCTCTCACATCAGCAAATGAGTTTGCTAATTCTTCTTGGTTCTTCTTTATAGCTTCTATTTCATTTTGACATGTTTTGTATCTCTAAACACTATTTCTTTTAGTTCCTTCAGTTCTTTGATCATTCCTTTTTTGAAATCTTGATCTAGTAGGCCAGCAATTTCTATTTCATTGATCGTCTTTCAGGGGATTTCTCATATTCTCTTAATTGGGAGTGGTTCCTCTGCTTCTTCATCTTGCTCATCTCTCTCTGGCACTGTGGCTTATGGAGTATCAGTTATATATTGTGGTCCTTAAGAAGTTTATTTATTTATCTATCTAAAGTATATGCAGGAATAAAACTTTAGAAAAAAGAGAACTTTAAAAGAAAGGAGAAAAAAACTTTGAACACACCATATAATCAATAACAGAAAAACAAGTTGAAGCAAAATAATGATTGAGTTGAGACATCTTTTATAAACCTTAAAAAAGGAGAAAGGAACAAAAAAAATTGAAACCTGAGTATATTCAATAACAGGAGATCAAAACAAAGAGAAATAAAAATGAAATTGAGGTGAATTAAAAAATAATAATAATTTTAAAGAAAAAAATTAAAGGGGTTAAAACTGGAGACATATAATTGTTTAAAAAGTAAAACTTAAAAAAGTAATAGAAAATAGAACAGAGAACAACATAGAAGAAAAAAGTGGGTGTGTTCTCTTGGAGACTGTGTGACAGGTCTTTCTGTCCTCACTCTGCACGATCTCAGCTCACTGCTTCCAGAGTCCCTCCGTTGGAGCCCCTGGTCTGTGTTTCTCCTTGCTGGTAGGCATGCCTCCTCCCAACAGCAGGATCAGGTGCTGTGCTCCTGAAGGGTAGGTGGTTGGTCACTCCCCCTCCTGATGCTGTCATCAGATTCTGCACTCACACAAGCTAGGCGGGCAGGCTGTGTCCCTTCCCAGCACCTCCAGGGTCAGGTGCTGCACTCCTGCACAGAAGGTAGGTGGTCACCTGCCCTCTCAGTGCCAGCCACTCCCCTGTTCTATGCAGCTGTCCACTCTGCCTCAGGTCCATGCTCTGTAGGGGGGCTTGGGGAAGACTGTTGAACAGCTCCTCCCCTGCTTCATGCCAGAACCCAGCTCCTTGTTTCTTTATCTTAGAGGTGTGAGTTCTCAGAGGTACCAGGGCAGAAGAATCCTATCTGCCCCAGGTTGTAAACAAGTCTCCGTCTGGCCTCTGAGGCTGCTAAGCCCTTAGGTACGGATTCAGGTTTCTACCCCGACCCCACCAGGGTGCTAAGTGCTATAGGGTATGGTGGCTGTGGCTGAGCCCTGCCTCTCTTCTCCTGAAAAACTGATTTGGTGGGTTTTCAGAGATAGGGGATATGGCACCCTTCCCCCCAGGGCACAGCAGCTGTGTTGATATTTTTCCCCATATTTAATGGAGAGCCCAGATTGTTCTGCCCTGTGTACTCACTCATCCATGGTGCACAGCACCGTGCAGTCCCCTGGGGTTGCCTCTGTGCAGCCTGCCCCAGTCCTCTGCCTGGCTCAGGCAGCCTGTCCTGTCCCCCACCTGCCACTTTGCTTCTAGGGCTGGGGGTCATGGAGACCCTCTGTGTCCCTTTAACTTAGTTCTGTCAGTAAAGGGCTGTCCCATACAGATCCGAGCCTCAGAGTTTCCTCCTCCTTCCCACTGACCTCTCCATTGGAGAGGGGGACACCCAGCAAAAGAGAGCTATTCCTCCTTTGCCCACTCCCTCCTTCTGGGACCTGTCTTGCACTGTTTTGCTTTTTCTTCTTTATTTTTTCCTTTTCTCCTACCAGATTCCCAGAGTCTTTGTCTTTTGAAGAAGGTGATGTTCTATAGTAGTTCAGCAGGTGCTGTGGTTGGCTGGGTGGATCCGCAGATGTGAGTTTTGGTGTATTTGTGGGAGAGGGTAAGCTACGAGCATCCTTTTACTCCATCATCTTGGCCACCTGCCCCAGGTTTCTTATCCTTAGAGGATGAGAAAACTCACTAACTGACTAGTCTTCATCTCTTGTCTATTGTCCAAGTGAAAAAGTCATCACCTTTTGGAGGCCCTTCATAATTTCTCCATGCCTTTAGCACATTTCAACTAATGGGAAAGGCAGGATGGACCATACCTTTTTCATACCTAGCTATCTACCAGGAATTTCCAATAGCAGTTTCCTTTTGTTCCATCTCATCTCTGACCTGCACATTGGGTAAGTAGCCAGCATGATATCACTGTATCTCTATTGAAAAAAAAATTTATATATATTTAACAAAACACTATTGGAGAACATAAATTATCATTGTGAGTTCTTTTGGAGTAGAGACTAAAACAAAAGCAGGGTTTACATGAACTAGAAAATTCCTACAGCAGTGACTCTCAAGGTGGATGATGTGAAGGAAATGAGGGTAGTCCTTTCATGAGGAGCATCAGAATCCCTAGAGTCCACAGCTGTTTTACTGTTTTTCCAACTGTCCAGTCCACAACCTGAAATTTTGATAAAACTCCCTCTGAGAGATGCCTTATCATCCCTTCTCTCACCCCATCCTCCCCTCCTTTATCTCTGAAAATCACTGTGTATGACAGGAAGTGTTAATGATAGTAATGTTCACCGTGAGAACTGCACTTAGGGATGAAAAAGTGCTGATAACCTCTCTGGCTTTGTTTTAAAGGCATTTCTAAGTAAATATGTGAAGTAGTTAGGATACGGGTTTTAATTTCATTTTAAAAGTAATATGAGAAGCTGTAGCATCAAAAGACTTAGAATTTATGGAAAACCAATGTCAGTGGGGAAAACCCACCATGCAAAAACCCAGATTATCCTTTTCAGGTCACCATACATATAGAAAATTTGGCTGATCAGTCCCCAAAGCCAGATCAGTTAGCACTTTTCTGAGAATAACTTCTTTCTATTACGAATCATGGATATTCAGTTCATTAATGGTAGTGTGAGAAACTGAGTAATAATGATGATGATGATGGTGAAGATGATGATGATAACACATGTAGTCATTCAGACATTCCATCAGTCATGAATATTTATGCAAAAAACAGTTTGGCAGGCTTTCTGCTATATTACATGAGCCATAATTCTGATTGCACTGTGTTAAAATTTTCAAAGGGTGACAACTGGACATGAATGGGTTTCACAGGAGGTAGCAAGTTCTTTGTCAGAGTAGGACAGAGGATGATAGTCTGGCATGAGTTATATGCATCCTCAGTCTGAAGACACGGGAGATTGGAAGACATGACTCCAGTGTTCAGGGGCATGAGTTTTTGGTGTTGCTTCAATTCAAAGGTTGTATAACACTAGGTGATTTGTTTCTGGTGCACTTCTGTTTGAGGATGAAGGAAAAGTGGATCCCAGAAACAGCTTCAGGACTAGCCTTATCAAATGCCCTGAGAAGACAGTCAAAAATTAGTATAATGCTTTGTCAGAGCTGTTTTTAAAAGAGCATATAACCCCACTAATCAACATTTTCACAAAATAGAAACATGAAAAAATAATATATTCATTCACTGATTTTTTGCCATAAATAATGACTTCACTCATTTTTTTAAAAAGAAGTATTTTCCTTTTAAGAAGATATTAGTCATTTTTGCCTTCCTTTATTAACAGTTTCCTGAATCTCTCAAGACTTAGTGAAAATAAGTAAACAAATGTAAACTATATTTAATTAAATTGTATGAACTAGAAATAAAAAAGGAGTGCTCACACTCAGCTTTGTCTTGTCTTCCTTTCACTGCTTTTATCAAGTTTTTCAACTATTTTATAAAAAGGAGTACGGTGTTGCTGCTGTCATTTAACCTTAGTGTGTTTTTGTTTTTTTTTTTAGAATAAGAGTTATGTTATGTCCATTAGCATATTAGAAATCATGACACAGATGTAGGAGAAATTTCATGCACTTTCATCAAAGCTTTACTTCAATGAGTAATAATACTTCATATTTCAAAGGTCCTCTAAGGCCACTAAAAATCCATTAAGAGACAGCTGTGGTCTTCTAGTTTGAAAGAAATCCATGTTGACCAGGATCCTTGTTTCACAAATAGTTTTTTGCTCAACTCGTTTGAGCCAATCACACTGGTGACCATATCAAGATAAGCAGAACCCTCTGAAGAACACATACAAAGTACACAACAGAAAGAAAGGAATGAAGAAAGAAAGAAAAAAGAAAGGAATGAAGAGAGGAAGGAAGGAAATCAAGGAAAGAGGAAGAAAGACACAACTATTGTTTCAGGGATGAGCAGAAGTCAAGTTTATAAAGAATGCTCATGATGGCATCTTGGAAAATGGAGAAAGGTACATCTAGCTAATTTCCCCATTCCCTTTATCTTTGCTTCCTCAGAAAAACATGCAAACTAAATAGCAAATGGTGTGCCTTCCTGGGCTGAACTAACAGAAGTGGCCATTTCCCATACTATTGACTCCCTTTAACATATATCAGAGTAAACAAGAATCTTAAGGGTGACTTTTTGTGACTATCATGATTTCACAAATGCATTCACCTTCTATTTAAGAAGTGAATTGAAAGACAATTTGTCTTGCATAAACTAACCAGTATCCTTTATCTCCCTACATGAATGATAATTTTCCCCTTCAAATGGTAAATGCATCAAACTCATTTTTTGTGGGTTCTGGCAGCAGAAGTCCCACTGAGACAGAATGAATTACTCAAGACTGTGGAAAAAGTCAAGAGAGTGAGAGGGAGTCAGGAGCCAACTACACGAGCCTCTCAAATGCTCCCATATTTATTGTGTACAGTCAGAGAGGAATGTAGGAATTTAGGGAAGGACAGGGTGGGATCAAAATGAGTGCAAAGGCTTTGTTTATTGTTGGTGTTTGGCTCAAGGTCAAGAGACACTTTTTTGGTGAATCATAATCGTGTTGAGCCTTTCAGCTTATCAGGGTGGAACGTATGAGAATCAGCTGCTTAACAACTTGGACTCAGGTGTCTGTGACTATCTTAAGTTGCCCCCCTTAGGGGATCTTACCCATCATTGGCTAACCAGCCTTCTCAACGCTGAGTCTGCAGCTTTTTATAACTTGTTTACCATTCCAGCCCAAGGATGTTTTGGGGATAGAAGACTATCTAACAGCAGGCATGCCCTGCGTTTATAGCCTAGGGCCTGGGTTGTTGCTAAATCCTCAGCTATGCAAGCAAGGTAGTTACTAAGCACATTTGCTCTTCTTTAAAGGAATAAGTGGCTGGGGTCTGTTACAATTTGTTAACCCAATCATGGACTCCCACAATGTGTAGTGCCAAATAATAGCATATGATTATGTTTACTTTAAGCATCACACATTTTAGTTAAAAATTAATTAATATGTTACATTCTCTTGATTGAACGTGATAAATATCATTGCAGCTGAGAAATCTGTAATTATTATGTAAAAATGAAGACGGAAATGTCACATCTCCCTCACCCCTGTCACTTACCTGTTATTTAGACTGCTTGCTAATCAATATTGTTATTTAGACTGCTTGCTAATCAATATTCTATTCATCACTCTCATTAAAGAGCAGTGGCATGCATTATCTTGAACTGAAAATTATATGTAGCATATTGAAAGTAGATGTATGTATATGGCAATGAGACATAATAGCAATACTATTGCTCACAGTTCAAAGATGCCAGTGTTGCTGTCCCACATATTTAGGAGACTACAAATTGCTGCAAAAGTTTCCCACAGATTTAAAGTTTTAATATACAGCTATTTTGAAATTCCTCATGTTTATCTCTAGTTTCAAGGGAGCTTTCAACTTCCTCTGGGTCTGGTTCTATTCATTTACATGTGACTATCTGGGTCCCTGAGAGCCCTTGATAATGTAGTATGTGTCTTTTTTTTTTTTTTTTTTTTTGGCATAGAGGGATGATAAACTCTTCTAAATCCAAATGTGGTACTGAGGCTGAAAATACCAAGAGCTTGGCACACTCTTTCCATTTAAATCCATTTCAGGATGCAGACTTTTCCTTTTACTATCCATTTTAAGTTGATGTTGGAATTGCATAGAAGGTACTGGCTGTCACAACTGTAGGCAAAAAGAACAAGTCCTGAGGCAAGCCATTTAACTTCCAGTAAAAAGATTACCTACTTTTCAAAATTATTAGCCGATAAGTAGATGTAAATACCCAGTAGATGTAGATATGGACCAGGTGCACCATGCAATTGATACAGTATACACACTGCACAACTCCAGCCATTCACATAGGCTGTGATATAGGGGAGTCCCCTGTAATGTGCCAGAGCAGCCCTGGTAATGGGAGTCTTTATTATTTAATTTTCAAAAACTGAACAAGCATTCAACCTGGATGGAGAAGGGCAAAGTGGAAACCTGTCTAGCTTTTCAGGTGAATCAATTTCATGATAAATTTGGTGAAAATTTGCCCTCCTTCCCTCATCATTCTCTGTGCATTCTTGGTCTTCTACCTCACTTAAGTCTTTGGAGTCCTGGGTGTAGAATACATATATGGATGGAAATTTTCACTGGTTTTCCGGGAGTTATTATGATCAATCCCTTACTTTTCACTTCCTAGTGGAAAAGAGACAACAGCAAATATTTGTATTAAAACAAATCACTATCACCTATTGACATTTGCTGGAAAAAGAAAAATGTACATACTCACATGGACAAACTGTGGCCAAGAGGAACAGACTATATACTAGCATTAAACTTTGGGATAAAATGTAAAGTCTACTCATTAAATATATTGGGGGAAATGCAATTTGAACTTTGGCCTAGTGTAATTTAATGTCTTATTTATTGTCCACTCTACCCTCAGAAAATTTCAAATGGCTGTAACCCATTATCAACCATTAGTGATGATCAATTTGCATGGTTTGTCTCTGCAAGTTTGTTGCTGTTTCTTTTTTTACCAGGGAAGAGTAAGAAAGGGAGACATTTGTGATTTTAATAAGCAGGCAACTGGCTATTTTTTAAAATGTTCATTATACCAGAGCTAATTTTCATGTGCCTATTTTGGGATATATTAATTGCCTTACTATATTTAGGTTTACCATACCACCATGCACAGTTTGTTGATTTTCTATATGTATAACTGAATTAATATGCTGTACACCAGAAATTAACACAACACTGTAAACCAACTATACTTCAATAAAGCATATAAACCTAAGTTTTTCTTTGATTTAAAAAAGCACTGAAAATCTTATCCCAAAGGAAATATTTCTAAATTTTAAGTGCCCAAGTGATGGAACCAGGGGTGAAATTTTAATTCCTCAAAAGCATGGATGACTGTTAAATGTTATTCACTCATACAAATAGAAGAACCAACCAACCTATCACTGAACTCAAGTTCTGCTAAGTCTCCTACTTTTGCAGTTTTTGTTTGAATGATTTGCTAACTTCATGGTGAAACAATAACTCAGTAATTGTTCCCACTTGTGAGATTCTGTGAACATGTTTTAATTATCAACAAAAGTAGTGCAAATTCAGAGATTTGAATGACTCAAATTTGAGTTTTGAAGAGCTCTTTATGGTTCATTCAAGTTTAATATAGTTTATGGCTTATTTGTGGGATTCCAAGCCTTCAGGATATTTTTTTATTTTCTACTAAAACAACAAAATTTTTGTTTTCCAACTTTTCGTGGGGCCTCAAACTGCAGGATTCTAGTCTTCCATTTCTGTAGAAGCAAAGGTGTAAGAGAGATTAACTTAACAATAAATACTTAATCTGGCTAAATTTTAATGTTGGCCATTAAACTATGTGAGTGTTGATATCTTAATATTGCAGACATGAGTAAAGGGATTTTTATTAACTGTCAAAATCAACTTAAAAACAGAGCAAAGAAGAAGAGTGTCCTTCATCATTTAATCAGTTCCTAAGGATAACAGACAGGCCTTTTCATCAACCATTTGTCCCCATTTCTCCATCTCACTCACCACCAATGTCACACAGCATTTTCTACTTCAGTCCATCATCATGGGTGTGCCACCACCATTATTTCCTCTTTGTTCTATTGTTCCATGTGTGCACTCAGCAAAAATACTCCTGATTAGTAGAATCACTGGGCTTTCTCTCTGAGAGAAAAATTGGGGATTTTTTCCACCATTTCAAACCAACTCTTCAAGGATGACTAAGAAACTTTCACTCTCAGATGTTGTTTTTTTTTATATATATATAAGCCCTGTGTGTGATGAGGTGATATAGCAAATTCCTTCAATATTTTCTGCCCAAACACACTATATTATTTCACACTTGGCTTTAGCGTCTACTGTCCTTCAGCTGTTGCTACATGTCTGTAGGTCTCACAAGTGGAAAAAAGCAGAGGGTGGGTAACGTAGAGCATAGAGAAAAGATGAGAAGAGGAATTAGGAAGCTAGGCTGAGAAGCTAAGGGAGCTGTTTTCTATTTAGCAGGCATATTCGTGGTTCACAGTTCTTAAATGCACAGTGGTCCCACACACACGTGACAAGTAGAAATTTCCTTGTCTTCAGCTCCCCAGCTATTCTCCCTTGTCACCAAGTCTGATTTCTACGTTGCTGTAAATAGCTCAAGACCTTTTGAAACACCATGTAAACAACCATAGTGTATAGAAGTTGGGGATAAGAAATTAAACTAAAAAGCCATCTACCCTCAAGTAAGTATAATAATCCACTTCTGTCAGAATGGATTTCTGTGTTTTTTCCATATGTATCTCTTTCAGTACAGTTTGACAATACTATTTAGAAAAATGATATGTAGCATACTGATGAATGATTTAAAAAAAAACTTATAAGGGGAAAATTCCAGTGTTCTTAATGGAGAACGTTTCCATATGTCCAGTGGTATCAAGACAAGAGAGGCTTTCTTAGTACATAGTAACATTTTTCTCAAGATGATCTTGTGAAGAGTAGTTCTGTTTTCCTTTGTGAGGATTTTTCAATGTGTAACACCTTGCCTTGAGTAATATATAAAAGCTGGGTAGTTTGTACCCTGAAATTTAACCTTGAATAATAACTTGGGGCATGATCAATGTATAATTAAACACATGACATTAATATTAATGCTTTTCTGGAAAACCACAAAGAGCCCTTTATGATCAGAGTATCTTTCATGTATTGGGATATTCACAGATAGATTAGTGTAGAAAGAGAATTTTCCTCTATTAGCAAAACTAGCATCACTAAAAAGGTACAGTTCTGAAATTTTCTTTTTTTTTTTTTTGGTGGGGGAGGTAATTAGGTTTATTTATTTACTTATTTTTAAAAGAGGTAATGGGGATTGAACCCAGGACCTCATGCATGCTAAGCAAGGGCTTTGCCACTTGAGCTATACCCTCCCCCAGTTCCAAAATTTTCAAGCAACACAGCTGAAGTGATGTAGCCTAATATACCTCTTACAATAGTCACATAGGCAAAAAGCTATAGTCTTGCCTCATCCAATATGGTAACCATTAGCCATTAAGCATTGATAAGGCTAGACAAAGTCAAGATGTTCCATATGTATGAAACACACACTTGATTTCAGAAAATTCTGTGTGTATACAGAAAAAAAAAAGCAAAAAGATCTCATTAATTTTTTTTTTATTGAGTACATGTTGAAATATTATTTCAGATAGATTGGGTTAAATAAAAATATTATTAAATGTAATTTCTCCTGTTTATTTTTACTTTTTATAATGTGGTTATAAACATTTTCAATTATACATGTGACTTGCATTGCATTTACATTGTATGGCCCTGCTCTGTAGAAAGACAAAATTTAAGTGATATGCCTGAGTCTGACAAATGTCACCAGAGAGACATTTCTTAAATTACACTTATTACCTTTGTTTCAACAACTCCACTTAAGCCCTTAATGAGTTATCATTTTACAAGAAACTATGTATGCTAAACTCTGCTGCTTGCTAAAGCTGTAACTGATTTGATTGCTCCAACACTGGGGAACCTAATGACAAACCTCCATGACTGCTGACAGTAATGCACAGCAATCTTTTTAATCATATCTCAATTAGCTGTGGAATTCCCTCATTTCAGAGATCCCGGGGGTCTCACTGCTTGCCTTTTCACTTGAGATAAACAAAATCATCTGTCTTATATTCATCTCCAATATTTGTTTGTTTGTGTGTGTATGTGTGTATGTGTGTGTGTGTGTGTGTGTGTGTGTGTGTGTGTGTGTGTGTGTGTGGTGGTGGTCTTAATAAGCTGCAGTTGATGGTGTTTTCTGCTGCATACCTCCCTGCTGTCAAACTCTTATCCTTCCAGAGCACAGGTGAAATCACTCCTGTTTTGTGGAAGCAAGCTGGCCTCCCCCACCACATCCCTGGCAAAACTTCTAAGGCCATCTATGCATTGCTTTGGGAAACCATGGGACAAGAAAGGTGCAATTTTTAGCCCCTTTCTTTAGATAAGAACTGGATATGCAGCATCTATCTATGATGGGAAAATGTTTAGATAGTGATTATGATTATTATGATCATTCTTCATATTATTATTTTTTGCTTTATTTAGAATGGATGCAGGTATAAGCTGTAAGTTATTTATTCCTTTTCTCATTTATTCATTCACCAACCACACTTCATCTATTAAGTGAAAGGTGCCAGGAATACAGAGACAAAAATATGTGTATTTGCCTTCAAGGATCTCAACTCCAAGTCACTTTCATCATTATGTATAAGTAAAATCCATTTTTCTCAAATATTTAGATTTTTAGAATTGATCTTCAAGATTGATAAGGAGAGGCAGACTTGTTTAAAAGCATCAGAATGCCCTAACATAGCACTGTCCTTCATGGCTCAGCCTCTTTATGTGAATATACCACAGTCCCATATGACGCATATCCATGTCTCTAATCCATATCATACCATATCTATGTCTATCATTGATACCCATACCTGTATCTACATCGACTCCATCCTTAAAGTATGCACCACATACACATGACTGAAAAAATAATACTTTGATAATTGTTGTCCTTGGCAATAAAGTAGATATAGTTAATATTCTTAGGATAGATGCATGACTTTTAAGTCCTGGAATTAGAAAAAAAATATGCTGGGCTCATGAATGAAGAGAACTGCTGAGTTAATTCCCAGCAGTAAGAGAATGCCTCTTGACAACCAGTTTGATAACCAGAAACTACGTACTCCATTCAGGACTAAGGACTGAGCAGGCTTCCTCCAGATTCTTCTGAGATACACACACTATTGCTGTGATGAGCAGCCTGTCTGACAACAGGGCAAAAAAACCTCAAGAGTTTCATGATGTGGTGTGGCTGTGGCATTCATTTTAAGCATAAGAATTCAGATCCAGAAAGAGTCATGAATGCTAACTTACACTTTCACAGAGAAAATGGTCCTCATTTTTTCCCCATTAATGTCATGCAGAGAACAAACATCACTCCAATCTCCAGTAAACTTCTTGCTCGTCGCCCACATTCCCCGAAGACATAGCACTGTGGATACAAAACAAGAGGAGAATTTAATTGGTTTTGCCTCTTTAGCTTTCCTTTTGTTCTGACCTTTCAAGAAGGAATGTTCTCAACAGATTGCCGTGGGCCCCTCCAGTTTTACCACAAAATTACACATTCCAGCAAGGGATGAGGTCCTATTTTATTTCTTGTAAGGGCCACCTGGATCTCCTAAGTCACTCCCAGGTCATTACCTTTTTGCCTAGGGAATGGCATCTGTGAAAGACTTTCAATTTCTGGGAGTAATGTTTGAAGACTGCCAAAATAAGAAAAGGTTTATTCCCTTTCCAACATCTCCATGTTTACTCCTTTTTTCATTGACTGTTCAACCTGAAAATCTACTGCACAATATAATTAACTCAGTGTGCTCTAAAAACCAATGAAACGGTTAGACACTCAGGGAGCTTTCCAAAGCACATACCAACCAGAGAAGCCATCAATTTTTTTTAATGGGATCTCAAGCAATCTAGAATGATTAGTTACAATAAACGGCACAGAGAAGAGGGTAGGCTCTGGGTGATGACAGTTCTGGGAACATCTCTTCTGGGAAAGCGCTGGGATTAGCAAAAATACATTCAGGATCAAATATGCAATGAAATGGCATTAAGGACACTGATGTAGGTTTGAAATTTTATGTTGAAAGTGGAAAAGGAAGTGAGATTTTGAGTGTGATTTATTTAAGACTTATTTTTCCATTGAGGTCAATTTATAAGGCAGCTGGAATGCTCCTTAATGTATCCACCTGTCCTGTTCATCCTAACAGTGTTGTCACTTGCACTTAGACAGCACCTAATATAAGACTTTGGGGAAGAAAAATGCAGGCAGAAATATGAGCTCTGTCTTTAAGATGATGAGGGAAACCAGGGAGAAACTTATGATTAAGTCAACAAGCTATTAATGCACATGTGTATACAGAAAAGATCACATCCAGGCATAGGTAAGAGAACAGCATCTAGAGCAAGAAATAGAACATTACTAGCACCATGGAAGTTCCCTTTCCAATCATCAAGCCCCTGACTTAGAGATGAGTTTTTAACTTTATATGAATGAACTCATACGGACTGGGCTCTTCCCTGTAGTTTCTATGTTTGCCATTATGTTCATGAGATGTATCTGTTTTATTGCCTGTAGCAACAGTTCATTCTCTTTGTTGCACAGCATCCATTGAATGAATACACCACCATTTAATTTGGGTTGCTCCAGTTTGGTCTACACTGAAGGGTGATGTCATGAACTTTTGTGTGCACATCTTTTAGGACACACACGTACACATTTCTGTTGAGTATATATTTAGAAATGAAATCGTTGACTCATAAGATATAGTCTGTGTTCAGTTTTAGTAGCTCCTGTCCAACAGCTTTCCAAATGATTATACTCATTTATTTGCTGTAAATTGAGAATTCCAGTTGCTTCTCATCCTTGTCAACTCTTAGTATTATCTATCTTCCTCATTTTAGCTCTTCCAATGAGTTCACAGTCGTGCTTTGACTGTGGATTTCACTGTTGTTTCTCTGATGATTACTGAATTCCTGCCTCTTTTGAAAAGGTCAGTGGTATTTGAATACTGAGCCATGATATTTTATAAAGCTGTGTCAATATGGAGTTCCAGGTACTATGAATGTTCTCTAGGATGAACAAACATGGATTGTCAACTGATCCTCAGACAGTGTGCCCTGATGTTATGTCCCTCCCCTGACAGTTCTTTCCTGGACTGGTCCACAGTCTCACTGATCTTGTAGAGCACAGTGCACAGACCTTTCTTCTGTGTGTGTGGTAAGTGGCACAGAGTAGAAGGGGCAGAAAACTTGAATACATTTAAACCTCTATTTCTACTAATGTTTCATACAAGTAAGATGTACAAAAATTCCACATCATTTACTTACTTTGGCTCAATAATGCCTTTAGGGAATTTTTTTTTCCTCTATTAATACTTAATACTTAGAATCTGTACTGACACCAAACAAACTGCACTCATCTATTCATTCATTCATTCATTCAGAAAACATTAATTGTGCACTAATTATGATTCAAGGATGTCTCTGGATATCAGAAAAGCAAAGTCGATGCCTTCCTGGAGCTGATGTCCTTTCTAGTGGTATAACACAAAACAAATAAATACACAAAATAAGATCACTTGAAATAATGAAGGATTCTGAAGACTGAGTCTGTAAAAGAGATTATAGTAATTGCTGCAGGGACGGGGTGAGCAATATTTTTCACAGGAGAGTCAGAAGCTTTCAGCAGAAATAACTTGAACTAAAACCCAACTGATTAAAAATGAAACCAAAAACACCCTAGCCAAGTGCTTATGGGAGTGGAACAGATCTCAGGAGACAGAGAGAGAGAACCCAGCATGACGAATTACAGCTGGAGGGTCAGAGGAGTTAGATCTTGTTAGGGACACAGGGAGGAGGGTGCCTGGTTAGGGTTATGAAAAAGAAGGTCAAGACAAATGCTGGAGAGTCTGTGGAGAAAAGGGAACCCTCCTACACTGCTGGTGGGAATGCAGTTTGGTGCAGCCACTGTGGAAAACAGCATGGAAATTCCTCAAAAGACTAAGAATAGATTTACCATATAATCCAGTAATCCCACTCCTAGGCATATATCCAAAAGGAATCCTACTTCAAAATGACACCTGCACCCCAATTTTCATTGCAGCACTATTTACAATAACCAAGACATGGAAACAGCCTAAATGTGCATCAAGAGATGATTATATAAAGAAGATGTGGTATATTTATACAATGGCATACTATTCAGCCATAAAAACTGACAACATAGTCCCATTTGCAGCAACATGGATGTTCCTGGAGAATGTCATTTTAAGTGAGGTAAGCCAGAAAGTGAAAGAAAAATACCATACGAGATCACTCATATGTGGAATCAAAAATAAGTAAGTAAATAAATAAATAAATAAATAAATAAATAAATAAATAAATACAAAACAGAAACAGACTTATAGACATAGAATACAAACTTGTGGTTGCCAAGAGGGCAGGGAGTCAGAAGGGAGAGACTGGGATTTCAAAATGTAGAATAGATAAACTAGATTATGCTGTATAGCACAGGGAAATATATACAAGATCTTATGGTAGTTCACAAAGAAAAAAATGTGACAATGAATATATATATATGTTCATGTATAACTGAAAAATTGTGCTGTACAATGGAATTTGACACAATACTTTAAAATGATTATAAATAAATAAAAAATGTTTAAAAAAAAAAAAAAGAAGAAAAGGCAGGTCAAGAGAGGTAAGGCTTTACCAGCAGTTCAGATTTTATCTTACCTAGAACAGTAAGGCAAAGGAGGGCCTCAGCTACAGAGTGACAGGTTCTAATAGTTTTAAAATAGGAGTTGGCAAACTGCCCAATGGGCCTACCCTCAGTTTGTGTAAATAAAATGTATTGGAACATAGCCATGCACATACCTTGAACTATTGTCAGTGGCTAGTTTCATACTTGGTTTCCTACTTTTTTATATGACACCAGTGGTGTGTAGCTGTAACAAAGATAATATAGCCTGAAAGCCTGAAATATCATTTACCTGGTCCTTTGAGAAAAAGTTGGTCAAACCCTGTAAAGACCACTTTAGCAGCTCTATGAAGCATGGACTGTAGGAAGGGGGTGAGAGGGTAGGCTGACCACTCAGGAGATTATTTAGAGGTCCTGGCAGGAGATGACAAGGCTGAGATTAGGGCAAATGGGGGTGATGAAATGTGGGCAGATTCTGGAATGAGTATGTTGTAAGACCTATGGAGAAGCATCTCAGAGAGAGTGGAGAAAATTCATATTCTGCAGCCAGAGGTGAGCTGATGCTCTTTCACAAGTCTTGGAGTCCACGTTTGAAAGATTTCATCTTTATAAGGTAAAAGCTGTATAGTTTAGTGAAAAATGCTATTACAATTATTTTCAAAGCCACACTTCCTGATTCTAGTAATTGCCTCAGGTGCTCTGCCAAATGAAACAACACACCAGTAGGTGAAAAGCTCCTGGTCTTTTTTAGTGTGACCATGTCAGTGTTTATTTATGAAAACATTTTCCTCAAATTGTCTCCAATACTGAATCAAGCAGGAAGCAAGGAAAAAAGAGCAGAATAATCTAAATAAAAACATCAACATAGAAGCTTTGATTTCATTTTGCAAACAAGACTTTTCTCTCATCAATATTAGTCTGAAAGAAAAGATAATTCCAGGAATCAAATCCATTTGGGTTCCCTCACAGCATGAACGTTAACAAGGAAGCATTGGGCCAAAGACTCTTCAGGTACAAGAGATTGAATTCTGGTCCTAGGTAGTTAGTTGTCCTTATGCTGTAAGCACGTGACTCCTGATAAATAGAAGGATGGAGGCCATTGTGTGGGGATGATGATTGGGAAGGAATCACTTTGCCAACCACATAGAGAATGCAAGCAGGGGGCTCAACTTCCAACTGACCATCCTCAAAAAATTGGGAGAACAGAGGACACTGAACAGTTCCCAGGGAACTAGAGCTGTTTTACAATAAAAGGAAGGGAGGGGAGATGTTACAGATTTGCAGGTCTACAAGTATGTGACCTCAGAAAGTTTAAGGAATTTTCTCTGACATACCCTTAAGGAAAGAAAAATAGGACTTCAAATTAGATTTTCTAAACCTCTACTCTGTACTCTGTGGACAAGGTCAACATGTTCCAAAATTATTTGGGTGAAGTTTTCCCCATCTGATTCAGATTAGAGAGGTCATTAGGAAAGAATTGTTTCAAACAAGGTGGAATCTTGAAGCCAATTTTATGGGTGTCCCAGATTGCAGGAGCCCCAGACCCATCATCTGCCCTCCCAGCCAGAGAAGGAGGGTGCGCACGGTCGCGCAGGCAGGCGGACTCGGGAGCACACCCAGACCATGGGGAAGCTGGGCGGGAGCTCAGTGCTCCTGGACTAGATCCCCGAGGAGGAACAGGGCCTGGGGTCTGGGCCGCCACATGCCATCGCCTCCGCTGCTGTTGCCTGTCAGGTAAAGGGGCGCTGGTGGGGGCTCGCAGGTCGGGGAGCCGGTGGTTGAGGCCTGAACTGCGTTGGGGAGGCGCACAGGGAGGGGTGAGGCCCAGGCACGCAGCCCGTTAGGACCCTGAGGCAGGTCTGGGGCTGCCATCCTGGTTCGTGGTGCCCCATCCCCCTGCATTAGTTGTGACTGAATCCGTGTCTTCATCCCCACTCACACATGGGTTTGGGAAAACAGGAGCAGCCCCAGGAGGTGGAAGGGCACCAGACTGGCCTTGGAGCACCTCCAACTGGCCCTCAGGCCATGGCCTTCCTGCTTAGGTGGATCTGCTTGGCAACTGCAGGCCACCCTGAACCCTCCACGTTGGAATAACAGACTAGGTGTGGGGTTTTTGGGAAATTGTTGGCCTGCCCTGAGATCAAAATCTTTGGCAAGTCTAGTTTTAGTCTTTGGAAGAATCTCCAAACTGTTTTTCACAGTGGCTACACCAAACTACATTGTCACCAACAGTGTAAGAGGGTCCCCTTTTCTCCACAGCCTCTCCAGCATTTCTCCTTTGTGGACTTTTGTTGAATGATGGCCTTTCTGACTGGTGTGTAGTTTTGATTTGCATTTCTCTGATAATGAGAGATATTGAACATTTTTTCATGTGCCTATTGGCCATTTGTATGTCTTTATTGGAGAAATGCGTGTTCAGGTCTTCTGCCCATTTTTGGATTGGATTGTTTGTTTTTTGGTTATTAAGTTGTATGAGTTGACTATGTAGTCTGAAAATTAAGCCTTTTCCAGTCAAATCATTTGCAAATATTCTCTCACATTCAGTAGGTTGTCTTTTGGTTTTGCTTATGGTTTCCTTTGCTGTGCAGAAGATTGTAAGTTCAGTTAGGTCCCATTTGTTTGTTTACTTGTGCTTTTCTTTCTGTTGCTGGGGTAGACTGCCCTAGGAGAACATTGCTAAGATTTATGTGAGATAATGTATTGTCTATGTTTTCTTCTAAGAGGTTTATAGATTCTAATCTTCTGTTTAAGTCTTTAAGCCATTTTAAGTTTATTTTTGTGTATGGTGTGAGGGAGTCATCTAACTTCATTGATTTACATGCAGCTGTCCAGTTTTCCCTACAGCATTTGTTGAAGAGACTCTCTTTCTTCCATTGTATGTTCTTCCCTCCTTTGTCAGAGATTACTTGACCATAAGTTTGTGGGTTTATTTCTGGGCTCTAATTTCTGTTCCATTGATCCATATGTCTGTTTTTGTACCAATACTGTGTTGTTTTGATTGTAGCTCTGTAGTATTGTCTGAAGTCTGGGAGGTTTATTCCTCCAGTTTTGTTTTATCTTGAGTAATACTTTGGTAATTCTGGGTCTTTTGTGATTCCATATAAATTTTAAGATGACTTTTTTCTAGTGCTGTGAAAAATGTCCTGGGTGATTTGATAGGGATCTGCATTCAATCTGTCGATTGCTCTGGGAGGTATGACCATTTTAACTATTAATTATTCCAATACAAGGACATGGGCTATCTTTCCATTTCTCTAAGTCCTCTTTAATTTCCTTAGTCTTGTTTTGTAGTTCTCCACATATACCTTTTTAACATCCTTGGTTAGATTTATTTCTTACTGTATTATTTTTTGGATGCAATTTTTAAAGGGAATGTTTCTTTACTTTCTTTTCTTATTGAGTCATTGTTATTGTAAAGAAATGCAACTAATTTGTGTATGTTAATCTTGTGTGTTGCTACCTTGCTAGATTCTTTAATTAGCTCTAGATTTTGTGTGTGTGTGATGGTTTTATAGTTTTCTATATATAGTATGTCATCCACATATAATGACAATTTTACCTCTTCTCTTTCAATTTGGATCACTTTCCCTTCTTTTTCTTGCCTGATTGCTGTGGCTAGGACTCCAGGACTATGTTGAATAGAAGCAGTTAAAGTGGACCTCCTTATCTTGTTACCGATTTTAGTGGGATAGTTTTCAGTTTTTCACGTTGAGTACTGTGCTGACTGTAGGTTTTTCATAAATAGCTTATTATGTTGAGGTATGTTCCCTCTATGCCTACTTTGTTATGAGTTTTTATCATAAATGGCTGAATTTTGTCATGCTTTTTCTGCATCTATTGAGATGGTCATGTGGTTTTTGTCCTTTATTTTGTGGATGTGGTATGTCACATTGATTGATTTGTGTATTTTGAACCATCCTTGTGTCCCTAGGATGAATCCAGCTTGATTATGTTGTATGATCTTTTTTATGTGTTATTGGATACTGTTTGCTAGAATTTTGTTGAGAAATTTTACATGTATATTCATCAGTGATATTGGCCTGTAATTTTCATTTTTGGTAGTGTCTTTGTCTGGTTTTGGTATCAGGGTGATGGCGGCTTCATAGAATGTGTTTAAGAGTACTCGTTTCTTTTCAATCTTTTTAGAGTTTGAGAAGGATCGGTATGAGTTCTTTGTGTGTTTCGTAGAATTCCCTAGTGAAGTCATCCCGAGTGAAGCCAGATGTTTGCAGGGAGGTTTTTGCTAATTGCTAATTGCTAATTCTCTTTCATTTCTAGTGATCAGTCTATTCAAGTGGTCTATTTCTTCTTATTCAGTCTTGGTGGACTGTATGTTTTCAGAAATTTGTCCATTTCTTCTAGGTTGTCCAGTTTGTTTCTGTATAGTTGTTCATAGTATTTTCTTATGATATTTTGTATCTCTGTGGTATTGGTTTTAGGAGATTAGTTCTTAAATGTTTTTCAAATTGGCCTAGCATAATTCACATTCAGTAAAGCAATGGTTTATAATCATTAAACTGAGTAAGGAGATTATTTTTAGGCCTTACTATCTTGAGCCTTTGCCCAAAAATGAAGTGTGAATCCTCACATCCCTTCCAAAAGGTTTTGTTTCAGTGAGGGCTTAGAAGCAATACAGGAGCCTGGGGTTGTTCCTAGGAAAACATGGTGGGTGGGAATGGACATGCTCATTGAGGGGGATGTCCAAAATTCATTCACCTAGAAATTTTAGTATGTTAATTTATTCATTGATCTATCTTGATATCATAGCATATCTCTGGATATTTTTTCCTGTTATATTGATGTACATATCTTTTTTTTTTTTTACCAATACCATACTGTCTTTATTAATTTAGCTTTATAGTAAGTTTTGAAATCAAACAGTATAAGTCTTCAAACTTAGTTTTTTTTCCAAAATTGTTTTTTTCCAAAATAGGTCTAGTCTTCTTTAATTTCTTCCAGTAATATTTTATATGTTTCAGAGTAGAGATCTTTCACATATTCTGTAGAATTTTTTCCTGAGTAGTTAATATTTTCATGCCACTGTAAATGATATTTTCAAAATTACAGCTTCCAACTCTTCATGTCTGGGATATAGTAGTATAGTTGATTTTTATACACCAACCTTCTCTCTTGCAGCTTTGCTAAATTCACATATTAGTTCTAACACCGTTTTTTGTAGATTTCTTAGAATTTTCTATTTTGATCATATCTGCGAATAAAGAAAGTTTTACATCTTCCTTTTATTCATATATATGATTAAGTGTGTGTATGCGTGTGTATATATATATATATATATATATATTTCTTTTTTTTGCTTTATTTCACTGGCCAGGATCTCTAGTACATTTTGAATAGAAGTAGTGAGAGGTTCTTGCTATGTTCTTAGTCTTAAGGGCAAATATTCACTGTTTCACTGTTAAGTATGATGTTAGGTGTATGTTTTTCATGTGTGTCCTTTATTATGTTGAGGAAATTCCTCTTAATCCTAAATTTTTTTTTCTTTTTTAAAGTCATGATTAGATATTGAATTTTATCTCATGCTTTTCCCACATTTATTGATAGGAACCTTTTTTTTTTTAATATGAAATGCATTGATTGATTTTCAGTATTAAACTTACAATCTTGCATTCTTAAAGTAAAATCTTTGATTTTGGTATTAGAGAAGTGGTAGTCTCATAAATTGATTTGGAAATTTTTCCCTTTTCTGCTTTCTTGTAGGATTTGTATTACTTCTTTCTCAAAGATTTGGTGGAATTCAGCAGTGAATTCAGAGCCTGGAGTTTACTTTGTGAAGTTTTTAACTACTAATTTAATTCATTTGATAGACAGAGTGCTGTTACTGGCATTTCTTTATTTTTTCTTGAGTGAGTTTTGATATTTTGGGTCTTTCCAGAAACTTGTCCATTTGATCTAAGTTGTCAAGTTTATGAGCATAAAAGTGTCTTATTATTCTCTTTTTAATACATGTATGGTCTGTAGTGTTTTTGTCTTTATTCCTCATGTTGATAATTTGTCATTTCTCTTTTTTTCTTTATTAGTATGGCTAGAGCCATATGATGTTATTGATTTCTCAAAAAATTAATGTTGATATCACTGATTTTTCTCTATTGCTTTTATGTTTTTAGTTCCATAATTTCTACTCTTTATCATTTCTTTCTGATTGTGAGTATAATTTGCTCCTCTCCTGATAACTTAAGATGGAAGCTTAGGTCATTTATTTGAGACTTTTCTTTTTTCCTTATATAAACATTAAAAAAGAATAAATTTCCTGCAGACAACTGTTTTAGCTACATATAACAGTGTTTCTTTGTTTTTTACATTCCTTTGAAAATCCTTTTTATTTTATCTTGAGATTTCTTCTTTAACTTTCAGAGTTTATTTAGAAGTTGATTATTTAATTTCCAAGTATTTGGAGGACTTTCCAGTTATTGTTTTAACTTAATCCTTTTGTGGTCAGAGAAACTACTTGATATGATTTCAGTTCTCTTTAAATTTATTGAGAATTGTTTTATGGCCTAGAATATGATCTGTCTTGGTGAATGTTTTAAGTGTATGTGAAAAGAATGTTTATATGCCGTTTTGGGTAGTGTGTTTTGTAAATACCCATTAGATCAAGGTTGTCAGCTTCATTTTGTGACCTGTTGTTCTGTCAATTATTGTGAAACAAATGTTGAGCCATCCAGTTGTAATTGTGGATTTGTCTCTTCTGTTCTGTTTTTGCTTCCTGTATTTTGAAGTTCACTAATGACAAACATTTAAGGTTGTACTGTCCTCTTGGTCCGTTGGCTCCTTTGTTATTATGGGATGTCTCCCTCCATCCTTAATATTTTCTGAGCTGATATTAGTGTAGTTATCCCAGCTTTCTTTTGATTAGTGTTTTTGTGAGATGTCTTTTTTCCTTCCTTGTACTTTTAACCTGTCTCTGTCTCTGTATCAGTCTGTGTCTGTATGTGTATAGATAGCATGGAGTTGGGTCTTGTTTTTGTTGTTGTTGCTATTGTTTAATCCAGTCTGCCCATCTCTGCATTTTATTTGGAGAATTTTTTTGAAAAAGACCATTCCATATAATAATATATATATATATATATTATATATATATATATATAAAATATATATATATATAATTATGATTTGTTCAGGTTTCAAGCTGCCCTTAGTGTGACTAGTTTTTCATTTGTCCTATGTGTTCTTTGTGTCCTATTTCCTCTTACCTGTCTTCTTTTGATTTAAGTTGTGGTTATTGTTGTTTAAATGAATCTCTTTTATCTCCACTTTTGGCTTATTAGCTCTGCCTCTGTTATTTTATAGTGGTTGCTCTAGACTTTGCACATCTTTAACCGATTATAGCCAATCTTTAAATAATATACCAGTTACATAGAGTGTACATTCCTTGAAACAATGAACTTCCATTTCTCCCTTCTTATTTAGTCCTCCTTTACTTCTTATGTTATGATCCCCCAAAATACATTACTGATAGTGTGCTTTAAATTATTATCTTTTAAAAATATTAAAAGTGAAAAAAATCTTTATATTTACTCCAGTATTGATACTTTCCAGCTCACCATTCCTTTAAATTGACACATCCACTTAGATGGCATCATTTTTTTTTGCTTGGTGAACTTTAACATATCTTACAGTGCAGCTCTGCTGGCAGTGAATCCTCTAAGCTTATGTTTGGTATTATATCATCTTCATTTTTACTTGGTATAGAGTTCTAGGATGATAGATTTCCCCTTCCATGTTAAGGATGTCCCTCCATTGTCTCCTGTTGTACGTAGTTTCTGAAATGCAGTTTGCTTTCATTCTGTCTGTCTGTATTCTTTTTAGTGTGTCTTTTTTTTCTGACTTTTAAATTCATTTCTTTATCATTAATTCTGATGTGATGTACCTTCATGTGGTTTTCTTTATATTTATTCTATTTAAGATTTGTCAAGTTTTCTTGGATCTGTGGGATTATGGTTTTTATCATCTTGAAAAAATTTAGCCATTACTTAAACATTATTTCTCCTGTACTCTCCCTCCCTCCCTCTCTCCTAGTTTTGACCCCAATGACATGTGTGTTATACAACTGAATATTGTCCCACTGGTCGCTGATACTTTGTTAATTTGTGTTTAAGTCTTTCTTGGACTCTCTGTGCTTCATTTTGGATAGTTTTTATTGTTATTTCTGAAAATTCCCTGATCTTCTGCAATGTTTATTCTGCTATTAATCTGTGTATTTTTTATTTCTTATCTTGTTATTTCATTTCCTGGAAGTGCAACTGAATGTGTCTACTTTGTATCTACCATTTCTCTGCTTCCATTTGCTTTACCTTCTTACTACATGAATATATTTATAATAACTTCATGATAGCTTTGTTGAGACCTAATCATACAGGTATATAATTTACCCACTTAAAGTGTATAAATCAATGTCTTTTAGTAACAGAGTTGTGCAACCATACCCACAATCTAAATTTTAGATTATTTTCATCACCCCTCAGAGAAACTCTGTCCCCATTAGCAGTCACTCCCCATTCTGTCCTCCTCTCTAGCCCAGGCAACTACTCATCTTCTTTCTGTGTCTATAGATTTGATTACTTAGGACACCTCATATAAATGGAATCATATGTGTTTTTTTGTGACTGTTTTTTTTTTTCCCCAATTAGCATATTGGTTTCAAGGTTCATCCACATTGTAGCATGCTCAGTACTTCATCCCTTTTTATTTCTGCATAATATATTCCACTGTATGGATATACTACATTTTACTCATTCATCAGTTGATGGACATTTGAATTGTTTCTCCTTTTTGGCTGTTATCAATAATGCTGCTATGAACACTTGTGTACAGGCTTTTGAGTGGACATAAATTTTCATTTCTCTTGGATATATACCTAGGAGTGGAATTGCTGGGTCATATGATAACCCTATGTTTAACCTTTTAAGGAATCACCAAACTTTTCCCCAAGAAGCTATAGAAGTATAAAATTGTTTAATGCTCTTGTCTGCTATTTCTGTTACCTCTTGCTGAGTCTGTTTCTGTTGATTGTTTTTTCTGCTGGTTATAGGCCATAATTTCTTCTTCCTTTGCCTGCCTGATGATTCTTTTTGGATATCAGACATACATTGTTGGGTGCTAGATTTTGTTGTACTCCTTTAAATAGTGCTGGACTTTGTTCTGGCATGCAGTTATGTTACTGGGACTTAGTTGTATCATTTTTTAGCTAGTTTTTAGGCTTTGCTAGGGTGGGTCCAGGACAGCTGTTAGTTTAGAGATGATTTAGCTCCATTATTAAGGTGGTACTCTTCTAAGGATTTTGTCTGATGCCATGTGTATTAGGAATCATTTCCACTCTTGCTGGTGGAGCCACGAACTAGTCCTAATCCTGTGTGAGCTCTGGGCTTCTTAGACCAACTGTTCCCTGGTGCTTGTCTCCAACTTTAGTTTTTTAATATATTTTTATTGAAGTATAGTCAGTTTACAGTGTTGTGCCAAGTTCTGGTGTACAGCACCATGTTTCAGTCATATAGGAACATACATATATTTGTTTTCATATTCTTTTTCACCATAAATTACTACAAGATACTGAATGTAGTTCTTTGTGCTGTATAGTATAAACTTGTTGCTTTCCCCAAATTTAGATAGTCTTCTCTTACACGGATCAGAATTAAACCTGAGTCTAGGGGACCTCTGTGCTGCCCTCTCCTCCCAGGGGTGCTGTAATGCCAAATCTAGCTGTCTTGGCCTCCCTGAATATTGACCTCTACCCCTCAACTCAGTGTGACTGCTGTCCTCTGAGTTTCCCCTTCTCTGTGCTGTGGCTTGGAAACTGCCTCCTGGCCCTAAGTTCAGGCAGTTATCAGGCATGCCTCCCTTGTTTCACTGTTCTCAGGAATTAAGTTCTATGCTCAGTGGTAGAGCATGTGCTTATTAGCATGCATGAGGTCCTGAGTTCAATCCCTAGGACCTCAATTAAAGTAAATAGAAAAACCTAATTACCTCCCCCTCAAAAAAAAAAGTTCTTTTTTCAGTTTTATTAGGTAGAATTGTGACAGTTTGCACATATGCAATATATTGCATGTAAATACATAAATACAATATATTGCACATATTTTATGTTAGTTTATGTATATGTACTGATCATTGTCTCTAAGAACAGATTAGAGCTTTAACTTTTTAAACTTACATAGTTATCAAAGGAATAAAGCCAACCACAAAATAAGAATCAATAGAATGCACTAATCTGATCACAAAGGACAGTCAAATATGCTTACATATATTCAAGAAATCAATCATTAAAGTTATAAATAATAAGTAGTTCATTTGTGTCCCCCTCTTTTTATTTTTTAGATTTCACATATAAGTGATATATGGCATTTTTCTTTCTCTTTCTGGCCCACTTCAGTTAGAATGATGATCTCCAGGTCCATCCATGTTGCTTCAAATGGCATTATTTTATTCTTTTTTATGGCTGAGTAGTATTTCATTGTGTGTGTATGTGTATATATGTGTGTGTATGTTTATGTGTGTGTGTATATATATATATATCTCACAACTTCTTTACCCAGTCATCTGTTGATGGATATTTGGGTTGTTTCCACATCTTGGCTATTGTAAATAATGCTGCTGTGAACATTGGGGTACATGTGTGTTATTGAATTTTATTTTTCTCTGGGTATATGCCCATGAGTGGGATTGCTGGATCACATGGTAAGCCTATTTTAATTTTTTAAAGGATCCTTCATATTGTCCTTCATAGTGGCTGCACCAATCTACACATCCACCAACAGTGTAGAGGTTTTCCTTTTTTCTACACCCTTTCCAGCATCTATCATTTGTAGACATTTTAATGATGGTTATTCTGGCTGGAGTGAGGTGATATTTCATTATAGTTTTGATCTGCATTTCTCTGACCACTAGTGATGTTGAGCTAATTCATGTACCTATTGGCAATTTGTAAGTCTTCATTGGAGAATTGCTTGTTTAAGTCTTGTGCCCATTTTTAGATTGGGTTGCTTGTTGTTTTTTTTTGTTTTGTTTTTTGTTTTTGATATTAAGAGGTATGAGCTGTTTGTATATTTTGGAAATTAGTCCCTTTTTGATTGCATCATTTGCAAGTATTTTCTCCCATTCTGTAGGTTGTCTTTTCATTTTGTTGATGGTATCCTCAGCTGTGCAAAAGCTTTTAAGTTTAATTAGATCCCATTTATTTATTTTTGCTTTTATTTCAGTTACTTCAGGAGCTGGTTCAAAAATATATTGCTGGGATTTATGTCTGAGAGTATACTGCCTATGCCCATGAATGAATGTGCCAGGGTAACGGATCTGAAGCCTGGGGCTCCCCCAGGCGCTAGCCCAGCCCCTCTGCAGGTGTCTTCAGCTGGCCTTCCCCTCTGTGCGCCATGCACGGTGCCTCCCCAGGTGCCTAGTGCACAGGCGCCAGCCATAAAGCCAATGGTGCAAGGAGCTACAGTGGGTCAGAGCAGCAGCAGTGGCGAGGACCCCTGGGCTGGCTGACTGACTGCAGTCAGGCCGTGTCCCCAGGCACCTGCTGAACTGGAGCGCCTGAGGTTGTCTACACTGGAAGGTGCGAGCCGCCAGGCCAAAGCCGCGCGGGGACCTGGCACCAGTCGCGGGAGCCATTGGAGGTTTGGGGGGTGAGGGCTGTGCAGCGAGATGGGTGGCTGGGCCCCACAAGGGTGGCTGGGGGTGGGCAGGGACCCTAGGGCAGCCTTGCGAGGGGCCCTGGCACCCGAGGCTCCCAAGGATGCAGGAGCGAGCACCAAGTGGGGCTTCGTGGAGAGGTGACTTTCTCCATTTGGCCCCATCAGCTAGTGGACCCGAGGAAACCCGGGAGGTGGCGCCGGCATCCGAGGGGCTGAGCACCCTGCTCAGGCTAGGCACCGCGAGATGTGGGCTGCAGTAAACTACATCCTCTTTCCCCGCCCAGCGCGGACTGGTAGGCCGACCACTGCTGGGAATGGATCGAAGGTGCTGGGAGACTGGGCTGCGTGAAAGGGGCACGGGGCATGGTGGGGAGGCTGGAGGAGTCAGTTATGCCAGGTGCGACGTCCGTGGCTAACAGGGGGCTGATAGATCGCCCCGGGAGTATGGCCACGGGCTCTCCAAGTGGAAGGGGAGCATGGAGGCTTTTTAGGGGCGGTTATTGAGTGAGGCTCAGGATTCTGTAAGGAGCCTCCCCAGGCAGCAGCGATTGTTGCCGTTCTGGGCTGGTTGGCTAAGGGTAGTAGGAAGATATAATTATTACAGTCTTCCCAGTAAGGGGTGGGGGCGGCAGGCATGGTGGCCTCCTGCTGGGCCAGGTGGGTGCCGGGTTCCCGGCACCCCCCACTGTGTCGCACTTGCTGCCCCTAGATACGTGGAGCGGAGGGCACGTGATCCGGCGGAGGCCAGGGAAACAGTCATGGGTGGAGAGGGGCGGCAGGCACAGAGCCCCAGGGCCCAGTGGGTTTGCAGTGGGAGAGCAGCGAGAATTAGCCCCTGGGGTGCGACCTGCCTCGGAAACTCAAGAGCAGCTCCCTGGGTTCTTGATCTCCTTGCTCTCCTTGCTCTCCTGGGGAAAGTGTTCTGGCCACCTGCTTGTTGCTTCCCCCATGAATGATGACTTGGCAGGTCTCCAGATTCAGGACTTATCTGCATGTCTGGCTCCTATGGAACAAAAATAAAATGATCATCAGGGATTCCTTTCTGTAATTAATGCTGTCAGTGCGGGCTGTGGATGGTTTTGGAGCTGGAAATGTAAAGCGCATCTGCTTTTTCTGTCATCAAAGGAGGACTTCAGACAAAGGCTTTCCTGATGGGCCTCAGCCTGGGGAGTCTTGGGGCTTTGCTCACAGTAATGGTTCATCCTGATGGACAGTGTGTCTGATTGGAACTCGCAGGCCTGGTAATCTGTGACTTCAAGAGGACTCTTATTTGCACATGTGAATTAATTGTATTAGTTATTAGAAAGTCCCCCTGTGTCTCAGCATGGCCTGGAGGAGTCCAAGAGCCTCATCCAAAAGGAGCCTTCATTCCCTCAAAGCTAACACCACAGAATTATTTCCCCTTTCCCACACCTTGGAAGGAACAGCATTCAGATTTGAGGTTAATGTACATTAAAACACCATTTTCATTTTACTTCCTTTATGTTCTCTGAAGAAAATAGTAGGTAACCAAAGCAAAAACTGGTGAAATGATGAAAAAATGGTCATTTTGGGTAAGTCAAGTTGTTACTCTGGTGTTTAAAAAAGTCATTAATCAGGAATTTCCACTAGTCAAATTGGTGCAGGCAATTGGGTGACTCACAGATGTGGTTCTGATAGTAATTCTAGACTGTGTGACTTTCTCATGGCTTGGAAGGGAACGACTTAGAATATTTTTCACCCCACATCTGGCAACATGACCAGTAGGCTGTGGGGAGTACTCTGCCCAAGCACATCTGGGGTGGGAGGGCAGTGGACCTACTGAACGGGAACAGTACAAAACACTCCCATCCTGGGGCACACTGCCCCTTTCCACCACCACTTCATGTACCGTCCCAGGTCATGAGTTCCACAATTGGGGACTTTATTCACCCTGAGAACCTGTCAAGGGAGGCTGCTTTGTGTCTGTGAGTCCATCCTGCCCTCTTGTGGCCTCCTGTCACTAATTTCCTCTGTTCTTTGTTAAGACGTCCATGAGCCTTGAATGACCTACCCCAGTGATCAGGGTTAGCTTGAAGAGCACATTGAATTCTTTATCAGATCAAAAAAAGTGATGACATAATTGGAGGTTTCTCATCACAAAGATGCTTTCTGAAATATGACGTCTAAGTCAGCTTTCAATGCTGTTAATCATATTCTCCCTTTCCTTCCAAAGAGCTTTGTGCTTACAGTATTGCTGTCCTAAATGGTGCTGCTGGAGACAGAAATAAACATGGAGTTATTTAGCAATGTTTTTGGAGATTTAGGTTTTCTGAGTTGTAAATGAATTAATAACAAATTGTTTATTTTTATGCAGTTCAGGTTACTTTGAATGATTTCTGCCTGGTGATATAAATGTCTTCCTTGGCAATCTGTTTCTTCTCTTACTTTTATCTACTTCATTTTTGAAGTTGATGGAAATTTCACATTAAATATTAAAAGGAAAAGAGCACTTTGCCAAATTTGAGTCACATTGGATTCTGAACACCCAGAAGCCAACCAATTCTGAAATTAAATTCTAATATTTTAAAGAATGTTAGAGGATTTGTTATCTTTGGTCTTAACAGAATTTCTCTCATCATGTGCCTGCATGATGAAATTGAAGAAATGTTATAATCCTTTTATATTTGAGGAAAAACTTCATGGTTTCTCAGTTACTCAAAGAGTTGCAATGATATATATGTTGATCATAGATTTTTAAGGGAAATTAATCAAATGTATTATTTATTGACCCTTGGAATGGATATGCCATGGTCATTCACTGGACACAATTAAAGTAACTGATTTATCATTTTGGTCAGATGGAAATCATATTTCAAGCATTGCCACATGTTGGTTATAAAAGAATTACAGGTCACCAAATAAGAAGTTAGCAGGCAAAGCATTCTCTGTGGTTACGAATCATTCTGATCAACAACATGTTTATGTATAAATCATTTTTATTCAATAACCATCTTCCTAGCTGATCACCAGCTTTTCAAATAGGTGCTGTTGTCTTTGGTCACAAAGTCTGTTCTGGGTGATTTCATGTTTATTCATGACAAACAATCTGGTTTCTGGGAGCTAAGCTATGAGCCTCAGTGTGGATGGTGGGGGTGCAGAGCTGCAGACTCCTCTTTAACTCCTGCACCTGCTGTTAGAAGGGTGGTTACATTTACTGCATGTGTCCCTTCCAGGGCTTAACCCCAGCTACAAACAACAAACTTGAGTCTGTGTTGCTTGCCTAGAAAAGGCAGTGGGAGTCCACACTCTCAAAGCCAGCTCTTCTTTTTTCCACATGGTTTGTGTGCTGGCCTCACCTGTGATAAAAGCATCAGTCAGGCGGACCCTTGAGGGTCCCTCACTCTCAGCCCCCTTTGGGGGGGCACCCATTTCTGACTGTTCCCACACTTCCCATGAGGGGTTTCAGTTGGGTAACTCTCAGGGAACACACCTCCAGATTTGGCACTGATGGTTTTCCATGCTGGGGTGGATTATGTGTGTTCTTGAAGGCTCTGTCTTCCTTCAAGGGTCTCCAAGGAGTAGAGCTCACCAGTCCAATTAGGACAATTTCTGTGTCCTATGCAGTCTGGCCTTTCAGGACACTCACACGAGGATTTCTCTGGAGAACCGGCCTGGCTGACTTTTAGGATCTGGTGGTTGTGGGCCCACTCTCTGCTTGGAGGTGGGCTCCTAATGGGCTCAGGAAGTCAGAACCCCACCCCTCTCTTAGGAGTAAGTGCCCCCGTGAGGAACATGGCTTTTCTTTGGAGCCAAGAATGATACCTGCCTTTGAGTGAAGTTTAGGAAGTAAATCTAAAGATGTAGGGCCATCACTGCACAGCCTCTGAGAGTGGGGAGGGGTGGCCCATTTGGAAAGGAAACCAGTACCCAGGGCAGCAGGGGTTCTGCAGTTCTTTAAAGCAACCAAGCAGCACCTCTAAGTCTTCAGTTCATCCACTTGCTTGTTTCTCTAATGGTATTTTTTTAAGAGTCACGGCAGGCACTCAGTTTAAAAAAAAATCTTTTGCAATTTCACTTCTGGGAATATATCCTAAGGAAATAATCATGAATTTACAGAAAATTTTCTAAACAGATGATCACTCCATCTTTGTTTCATAGTAAAATATTGGAAACTAGCAATAACTGGAGATTGAATAAATTCATTATGATACAGCACTTTGAAAAAAGATACACACCCACTATAAATTCATTATGATACAGCAGTTTGTAAAAAAAAAAATACACATCCATTACAAAGATGAACGTTCAGCACTTATAATGCTACAGAAAGGTGTTCCTATTATTTTAAGTGGAGGAAGCAGGCTGTAAAAGAGGATGCACAGTGTGGTCCCCTTTCCCTGAAGCTGTGGAGTAGAGGGCAGTCAGGAAGGACCCCCAGGGGCCAGGGAAAGAGGGGCTGTTCACCCATTAGCATCTGCACCTTGCTTGGGCAGGGGGGCCTCTTTACAGCAGTCTGCACCACCCAGGGCCCCCCAGAGGCTCTCTCTGGGCTGTTCCCTGAGCTGCCACCAGGGCCTTTGCACGGGCCTTGCCAGCCCACGTGTGTTCCCCAGACATCGAGGGTCACTCCCCACATGGCACTTCCTCAGTGAGTGGGCTCCATCACTCCCCTCCCTCCCTACCTCCTGGTTGCTGGCTAGTGTATCACAGGCTTTACTCACTTACATGTGGGTTTGTGGTCCCCACTTCTGCTGGTGTGATGGGCTTTTCCTGAGCTCTTAGTGCCATGCACCCTGTGGAGCATGGTATGTGCACTGGCTTGTTTGCAGCACCAGTCCTATGAGGCCAACCCCCGGAAAAGGGGCCAAACCAGAAGGAGGGTCAGTCCTGCATGGGGTCTGGCCCAGCTGGATCTTTAGCCATGGCCCCCAGGGCCTCTTGTGGCAGTGTCGTGTGTCTAGGTCCAGGCGGGATGCCAAGTGCAGTGCTTGCTGAGTAAGTGGACAGAATCAAAGTACTAACATTCCTTATCTGGGGATGTGGGGCCTGGAGGTGGTTTTGGTTTCTTTTTCCTTTTTTTCTATTTGGCCTCATGTCACAGAGAGCCCCAGACAAAGTGGCCTCAGCAGCACTGTCTGTTAGCTCCTAGTGAGGCTGGGGCAGAATGTGTGAGAACCCCGGTTCTCCTTGCCTTCCTGCTCTGTTGCTCTCACAGTGGTGGCTTGACACCCTGTGTTGCAAAGGGCCATCACCATTCAAGGCCGTTACTCTCAGGTGGGACAACTGGTGAAACAGGGGGCTTGTCTCTTGCTGAGATCCCCAAGCTGCTGTATCAAAGACCCTCTGGAGCATATGTGGGGAAACAGAGCACAGGTTGTCCTCAGCTCAGGTCAAGTCAGGGGAGGTTTTCTTGGTCCCCCGAGTGGTCATTCTGTAACCAGGCTCTTCCTGCCTTGTGGCTTTGCCACTGTCACCCTGATCCAGCCCAGAGGGCGGCAAGCTGGGGACCATGTGGGCTCTTCTGCTCCAGCTCACTTTGCCTCTCTCCAGTGTGCACTGGCCTCAAGGACTCAAGGGAGATGGGGAAGAAGATGAAGGGGTCTGTGATGGGCTGTTTCTGTGAAGCCTTCCTGGTTTCATTATTGGAGTGAGGACACCTCACCTGGAAGTTCCTCAGAAGTGTTTCCTTCTTGTCCCTACATGCACGACCAGGTGTAGCAGGAGGGATGGGACCATCATTGGGGTTTAGATTCATTTTAAGGCACCTTTCATCTGAGCTGCATCTGGTGCCCTGAGGCCATGCAGGGGAGGCCCAGCCCTGGGGGTGGCTTTTTGATTATTTACCAACATTTTCAAGTATGTGGTTGTTCTGGATTTATAAATTGCCTAGGGCATGTAACACTTACATAATTTAATGTCTTAAAGGAAACTATGCATCTATCTGGTAAAGATTACAAAGATATTGTAAAGTGAATAGGACAGAAACACCTGAAGACCCACTGAACCCAGGGTTGGGAGTCCCCCTTTGATCCATCAATCACAGGGTCATTGTCCGATGGACTCTGGCTAATGCTAGTACCACAGAATCCACCAGAAGGACCTGTACCAGCCTCCATCCTGAGGGAAATTTGGAGCCCCGTGGTAGGTCTTGTGTGAGTCTCTCCGCACTCCATTCTGGCCTTGCTCTGCCAGGTCGAGCGTGCACAGGCCGCTCTCTTCCACCCTGAGGTGTGCAGGGCACCTGGGTGGAGGTGGTGCTGGGCCAGGCAGACCTACCCAGTCTTGTTCTGTGGCCTCAGTGGTCAACTCGTACCTGGCCTTGCCCCAGGAGAATACTGGAGTGCAGATGGGGGGAGGGCAAAAGGCACCACGTCTCAGGTCATCCTACAGTGTGTCTGGTTCTGTTAAGACAGATGCCACATAGGCAGGCGGGTGAGACCAGGGTCTGTGGTACTGAAGAGAAGGGTTGTCTCTGGAAACCACTCGGATTGCTTTGGGCATGCATATGCTGTTCTTGGGCACTGCCTCTGAGCCACTGTCCCTCCTTCACAGTTCCCTCTGTTCTAGATTACGGTGTGCTTTTCAGAGTATTCAGTTTCCCCAGAAAGCTAGAATAGCCAAACCTGTAGGTCAGTGTTTTATTGTCAGACTGGGTAACTCATTTCCTTGGCTCCCAGATCTTCTCTTTGTCATGTTTACCCCACTTTTGGAAGCTCATCGTCTTTGTCTTCCCAGCCTGTCCTATTTAACAGAGCCTTTAACATTTAACATTTAACATTTTACCTTGCTTGCTTTAGTTGTCTGTCTTTGAATCTTCTCTGGCTTTCATTTTATGAGACATGTGACTAGAACCGCACCTGTTCCCTTGGGGTCAGGAATCACCATGACTTTTACACAGACAGGGTGATGCTTTCTGATTTATTCCAAACACCTTTTTGATGAGGGCTATCATTTTATTGATGTTTGGGGGACTGTCATATTTCCTCAGTTAGCCTTAGAGAGAGGTGAGTCATTCACTTTTACTCATCTGACTTGCTGAGCTCCAGCAAGTGGGTCATATTTGTTACCATGTTCAAAGTATTAGCAGAGGTGGCTGCTGGCAGTGGTAACGTTCATTTAGCTGAATTAGAGACCCTCCTGTCCCCAGTGTGACTTGGGAATTGCCCTGTTGCAGTTTACAAAGAACTAAACTTAGTATGATATACTTGTATTGAGAATCTGTCCTATAAGTTATCAATAATAAACTAAATACTAACAGTGATCAACTGGCTTTTATATAAAAGAAGATACATTTGATAGATTGATATTTTAATGGCAGAAACAGAACTTTTGTCTGTGTCAGGCCAGATTTAGGCAAAGCTTAGCTTTTCTGTTATTGGTGATACTGACCCTCCAACTGTTGCTCTGAGTCACCCTTACTGTCTCTCAGCTGTTTATAATAATTAGAAGGCAGCTCATGAACTTATCCTGTGTAGCATGTTAGCTGATAATCCCATAAGATTTGTTGTCCTTTGGCATATTTGCATTTTAATGCTAGTCCAAGAAATAATCAAATTGATGACCCCCTGGTGCTTGAATGATTTTGGAGAGTTGGATGGGAGAAGTAGGCACACACCCTTCTGCTTCCTTATGAGGCTGGCTCTACTAAGTTGATGTTGTCAGATCATTAAATAACAAAAATTTCATGTTGATGCTTTGCTCTCATAACCTCATACACTGATATTTTGTAGAGCTATTTTTTTAATTGAAGTATGGTCAGTTACAATGTGTCAATTTCTGGTGTACAGCATAATGTCCCAGTCATGTGTTCATTTTCATATTCTTTTCCATTAAAGGTTACTACAAGATATTGAATGCAGTTCCCTGTGCTATACAGAAAAAAAAAATTTAGTCTAGATTTAGGGTGTGATTAACAGTTGCAACAGTTTAACAGATTAACAGTTGCAAATCTCAAATTCCCAAATTTACTAAACTTGTCCAAATTCACTGCTACAGCTCAACTTGCTCATCGTGAGGATGAGTCCAGTGATCCACTGAGGTTTTCTCTGAAACACAGACTGTTTCAGTGGACGGTGCTCAGTGGGAAACCTCTGGACTGTGCTAGTGCATCCAGCTCACCACATGTACACCAACTGCGGGCAGCCTGCCATTTCATATGATTTTAATTAGTATGATTTAAACATCTGAATTCAGTAGACTGTTAAGTCATCTGAATTTTCTTTCAACAGAATAGCTAAATGGCCATAAGCAGTGAATTAAAATAAAACCCTTCAAACTCCATAATCAGAGGATATTAAAAACTCTTCACACCAGCAGGCTGGTGTCTGGGAGAGGACTGGGAAGCCCTGCCTGTGTGTGGCCTGGCAGGATGTCCTGTTGCATAGTCTGCATGGGTAACACTGGCCGTGGAGAAGTTTTGGAGGGGGAAACCAAAAAGCTTTAGATCTTTTACTGAATTATTTAAATGTGCTTCTAAAGCAAGTAAAAACCATCTGTAAAAAGGTGAGAATAATACTGAATGAGCCTCTATTATTATGCAGATCATTGTTGTCTTTTCAAGGTCTTTTGCAGCTCACTTAGGACTAATGACTTTTTGGAGAAGAGATCTGTGAGATGCGTTGCGGATGAAATTTAACAGTGCTGACCTCTTGACAGTTGAAACATATTTTTAAGATCACTTGTGTAAGGTTTAAAATCCTTTTTATGATTTAAGGGGCCTAGTTTACATTTAAAATGATACCCTATGATATATTTTAAACTTTCATGACGGAGTGTGTTTCCAGATCTTGACAAAGGTCTCAAACAGATGAATGAGCTGGAGAGAGCAAAGCTGACACTTTCCCTGTTTTACACCAGACCAGGATAGGCAGACAGCAGAACAGTGTGGTCCTGCAGAAGCTGAAGCCTGACATTCCTTACACCATCACCCTGTCCTCCCTGTATTTTGATGTGGAAGGAGGTCAGATGATGGGAAGAGGCAAACCAGTTAGTAAACCTGGACTCCCTTGGCTTTTTTAGTAACCATCATGGGGATGGAATCACATCTTCCACTGGAAACATTGGGGTGACACAGAGTTTTGATAAACTTTTCAAATGCATGTTAATAATGCTTTTCTTCTTCTTCTTCTCCTTCTCCTTCTCCTCCTTCTCCTTCTCCTCCTTCTCCTTCTCCTCCTTCTTCTCCTTCTCCTTCTCCTTCTCCTTCTCCTTCTCCTTCTCCTTCTCCTTCTCCTTCTCCTTCTCCTTCTCCTTCTCCTTCTTCTTCTTCTTCTTCTTCTTCTTCTTCTTCTTCTTCTTCTTCTTCTTCTTCTTCTTCTTCTTCTTCTTCTTCTTCTTCTTCTTCTTCTTCTTCTTCTTCTTCTTCTTCTTCTTCTTCTTCCTCCTCTTCCTCTTCTTCTTCTTCCTCTTCCTCTTCCTCTTCTCCTTCTCCTTCTCCTTCCTTCTTTCTTCTTTCTTCTTTCTTCTTTCTTCTTCTTCAGGGGGGTGTCTCTGTTGGGGGTGGGTGGTAATTAGGTTTTATTTATTTTTTAATGGAGGTACTGGGAATTTAACCCAGGACCTCGTGCACACTAAGCATATACTCTACCCCTGAGCTATGCCCCCCCAGGATCTTAATTGTCTTTAATAACCTTATGGGAGTTATCTGTCTCTGGTCTTGGAGAAAGGTGTTTATTACTTTCTAGGATAACACAAACAAACTATTCTTGAGGCCAAAATACCTTATGGAGGGTTGAGACATGACCCAGATGATCACAGACCTTTTTTCCTTTATTCACTACTTTAACAGACACTTGCAGGGTGCCTACTGCAGGGGTCCTGCTGTGTTCTAGGGTTCCCAGGATCCATCAGTAAACCTGGGCTTCATGTGTGCTGGAATGTTAGGATCACACATGATGTACTTTCTTTGCCTTTCAGAACCTTTGACTACTGTGAAGAACCTCAGAGTGTATGATCCCTGCACCAGCACTTTGAACATTCACTGGGAGCACACAGAGTGAAATCCTGGTCAGTACAAGCTCTTCTATTCACCAACAGCAGGTGGTCTGGAGGAACTGGTCACTATTTCCTGTAGGGAAAAGTGTGTGGTAGTTTCAGCTATAGATTGCAAAGTGGAGAGCAAGACTTAACCAATTCACCACAGTGCTGAAGGAGTTCATGTTCCTTTAGTAGAACTTGATGGATGGTAGTCAGTTGGTGCCTTATAGCCTGGGTGATGGGGGCTTCAGGGGATTGGGGCTGGGGTATCGAGTCATTCCAGGGACTTTTCAAGGAGCTAGGGCATGTGCAGAGAAGTCTTCATCAACTCTTACAACAGTTTGTGTGGGGCACATCTTTAGGTCCCAATACTACAGAACCTGCTTCTTGACTTGGTCTTGAGTTAATATTTTCAGTATTTTGTTGTTCAAAATACTATTTCTTGTACAAGGTTTTCAAATCAAATACTTTACATTGTATTAAAATCTTCAGGTGCCAATCCCTGGGAATACCAATTATGCCATTCTTAGGAATCTGCAGCCAGATGCCCCATATACCATTACAGTGGTTCCCGATTATCCTGAGGGCAATGGAGGGTGTACAGCAGACACTGGAAGGATATGGAAGTAAGAAGACAGACAAATTTAGCATTTTCATGATGCATTTTGCTTTTTAGTATAGTGTAAAGTTTAAAGTATAAAGAAAATTTGGGAAATTCATAATTATGGAATAAAAATGTAACAATTACATATAGTTTACATCCCAACCCCCACCAATTGTTAATATTTTAGAGTATGAAATAAAAATGACATTCTTCTGAAATGCTAACTCCAGGATTTATAAATGTGTATACAGTTATCCATATTCTCTGTCACTGACAAAAGTTCATGAGCTTTGCCTTGTGCTTGATAAATTTGTATGAAGCAGTGTTTTGTCACTGACTTTCAGTGTCAGTTGTTGAAATCTGTTGGTCATGTTACTTGATAGCACATTTCTCTGCTGATGAAGTGCTTTATGGCATTGGAAATCTGTTTGCTTTCATTTGCTATTAACATCTTGAGAAACCATTTGATAGTGGTTTTGCAATACTTTGTACTATTGTTTAAAGGCTTTGGTGCATACCTCTAAATTTGTTTTGTCTTAAAAATGAACGTGCTGATGGCTAAAAGAAAGCAAGTTTGGATGACTTCTTTTGACAAAAGATTAGTGGTCTAGAAAAATGGTGTTATTGCTAAAGTGGAGTTTCGGGATGATACATGGATTTAATTTGCATGTCTTTCTAAGTCCATTTTGGGGCAGTTAATTGAGAACCGAGTGTATCTTTGATTTCTCCCTATGTTTGCCTTTTCTTTGAATCACAGAAGACATTCAGTGTCTGTTGAATGAGAAGAAATGAATGATTGGAACTAGCTAACCTAGCTGCCAGAGTTAGATGGGCATCCTCAGTGTTGTCAGTTCTCATTTAGAGGCGGAGGTGATATAATCCTCTTGTCTATCTCTCCATCACCTCTGCTGGAAAACTGAAGCTGCTTTTCCAATTTCTTGCCCTTTTCCCTTGTCCTTTTGTGGCCAACCCAGGACTACTAATTTTACTCCCTTGTTTTGATTGGCAACAACTTAGCTTCTGCAGAGAACAAGGCCCTAGTTGGCTAAGTTTGGCTAAATGTGGATTTGGAGAATTTTCATCTGCTTTTGTATGCAGATAATTCAAAGTTTAAGGAGAACAGTATTTTATCCTGCTACAGAGTGGAAGTTCCGGATGAGTGATAACAAAAGCTTGACATGTATAAATAGATGTAAGAAATACGTGTTGGTTTTCCTTTCCTCAGTGGTGAGAGGACTGGCCAGAAATGTTCAAGTGTACAGTCTGACCACAAACAGCCTGGACATTCGCTGGACCCCACCTCGGGCCAGTGCAGCAACACCACGTTTGTGTGCTCCCCTGGCTGGCACTGGAGCCCTAGAACCTGTAAGTAGTGTTGTCACCTTAGAGCTGGCAGAAGAATTTTGTAGATTTTATTGCACTTCCTGCTGTGGTTGCTGGCACAGGACAGTAGGTCAGTTGGTGTGGCCCTGGGTCACATGCACACTCATTTCCTGATGAACTTAGTCTCATATTTGTGTCATGCTTGGTAGTCTGTGAGAATGCAGGCCACAAACATGCCCATGTACAATGCTTGAGTGATTGCTTTTGATGAATTAAATCATAAAGGTATTAACTGTAGGGTTAGTAAGTAAAAATGAATTTGGGGAAAATGCAAATTAGCTATATGAGTTAAAAAACCCCAGTAGTAAATGCAAGTCATTGATTGACCTTGTCAATATGGGCTTTCATTGTAACACACATGTCTTTGTTAGGAATGTACCTGAGTTTGCCTTCATTGGCTCTTAACAGAGCCTATCTATCTTGGTACTATTCAGCTTTCTAAGTAGGTTAATAATATAGAGAGCAGAAATTACTAATTTGAGTAGGGAAAGTGTCAGAACACCTGAGGGAAAGTAAATTTACAAGACTTTACAAAAAGAAGCAAGGACCATGAACAAAGATATACACATGATGAGCCTGTTCGAATGTTGACTTTCATCCTAGTGTGTGGCAGGATGTGTTCAGACAGCACTGCCCTTATCCATCACATGGGGTAGCTGTACTATAATAGAAAATCTCACCCAACAAGTGTATCTTATGTGTATGTGTCTGTAACATTTGGGGTGATTCGGGGTCACTGTCATAAGTCCTGGATGTTGTATTTGAGAACCTTCCCAAGGAACCTAAATGGGAGGTTGCTGAGGTCGTTAAGGGTCAAGTGTGAACTGACATTTAGTGGAGAGGGAATTTCTGCGGGAGATGTGCATCTAATGCTGTGGCCTGGGCAGATGTCACGAGGTAGCACAGAGGTTGGCTTCTGTTGTGTCTGGGCTCAGCCCTTTACCATAAACTTTATTATGCTGACTAATAAGAGACTCAGTAAGCATTTGGGTTGTTGGCAGACAGAATTTGTCATGTCCTCCCCTCCAGGTTGTGGTGCCAGGAAACACCTGCATGGGACACTTGGAGCAGCTGATTCCAGACACCCTATTCCGTGAACATCATTTCCCTCCACTTGGATGGAGAAGGGAATCCCAGCCCCAACCAGGGCCAAACACATGAGGCTGAAATCCTTTCCACCCAGTTCCCTTGTGACTCAGTGAGGAACGCTGGACAGGTGGGTGGTGAGGGTGTTGCTGAGAGCTGCCTCCACCTGACACAGGTGAGGGGAGGCCTGGTGCCCACTTTTGCCCGGATCCCTACTTTCACATTCTGCGTGCCATTGGCCCATTTTCTCATCTGGGACCTGAGTTAAGGAGAGGTTTCTTCGCTTCTCCTGCCCTGCATTGGGTCTTCTCACCAACTAGGCACTTTTGAAATGTTGAGTGCTCAGCTTCTGTGTTTCATTCAGCAGAAAGTCATCAGGGTAGTTAAAATCATTTTCTCTCCCAGTCTGTACATTTTGGCTCCAACCCAATTTCTGTCCTGAAAAGCTCAGCACATAACCATAGCTCTGAATGGAACACTTTCTACTGTTTAGGGGTCCACATGAGAAAGGTAGGAGATGTGGATTTTATCACAAGGGAGGAAACATCCCAGAGAGTGGTGAAATCCCTGGGTACAGTTACCCTGACCTGGTTACAGTTCTTTTATACCCCTCCCTTCACCCCTATGTCCACCTGTTCACAGACATGTCACTAATTATTGTGTTGATTTATTTAGGACCAAGCAGTGGACCGAGGAATCTGAGTCTTTGGAGAGACAACCAATATCCTCTCTATACCCTGGAATCACACTGATGGCCAGTTCAGCAACACAGGATCATTTTTTTCTCCCATTATTGGTGACCCAGTAGATGAATATGAGAGTCTTATACTCGTTTATGTGAGCAATTTGTAACCTCTTGCCTGGTTGGAAGGTGAAATTAAGCTTTCTTCTTTAGAAGTGCTGTGATGACAGTTGAGTCCTGTCTCTTGTGTGACAGTCTGACAGTATCCTGTGTCTCTTGTTTGACAGTCACATTTTATATGACTTTCTCTGACCTGGGCAATCAGAATCCTCCCCAGCTTGGGGGTGGTGATGTAGGGTTGTGCTTGGCAGTGCAGTGGGGGCCAAGACTGAGGCAGGAGACCTGGAGTCCCCACTGGAATTCCTGGACACGGAACCTTTCCCCATACCTGGGGGCGCTGTCCCCTCCCTGGTGGTCCTGCCTCCTGGCATCCTGTCTTGGGGCCCTGCTGGGATCCTCTCACCTAGACCTGCATCAGGGGAGTTACCTTTAAGATTTGTCAGCATCCTGGGCTTATTTTTTCATATTGCCTGCTCACTTTCCTGTTGGTTTTTTGTGTTTTTCTTACATTGATTTGAAGGCTTATTTTTAAAATTTCTAACAACCAGAGCTGCTGGGCTCAGAGGCGCTGGACATTTGACTAAGGCCAGCATGGTGCGAGCACCAGCTGCATATGGAGGCCTATGTTGGGCCCCTGCCAGCCTGTGCACAGTGCCCCACAGGCCAGCCTGGCTGTGGAGACCTCATGGCCACTGAAGGGTGGGCAGTCCAGGCCCCACAAAGTCTGAATTATTTTTTTTAAGGTTGTATAAGTTAATCTTGTATTGATTGTTTCTCCTGTGGATAGTTTTATCCTGGTCTGGTGTTTGCAGGTTAACTCTATTATGTTTCTTTATTGCTCATGCAGAATAATCCAGTTGATTTTATACACTGATCCTCAATCCAGTAACCATGGCTTAATTCATTTACTGATTGTGAATGTCTTTGTATTATGGTGGATTTTCCATGCATATAATAACACCATGTACACACAATGCCAGTTTTCTCACTTACAATTTGATCTTTATGCCTATTTTGTTGTTGTTGTTGTTTTAATTGCATTATTGTACTGACAATGTCTTCAGTACATTATTGAATAGAAGAGTTGAAAGCTGGCATCTGGTTCATTACAGAGAAAACTCTCTCAGTATTTGCTCATTAATTATATTGTTGGTTATTGTTACTGAGTCCAAACTCATTCTGCTCACCGCATGATAGGCCAGTAAATCAGGAGATGAGGTGTTGGGGCAAAGAATAGTGACTTTATTCAGAAAGCTGGTTGATCCAGAAGATGGCAGACTGATGTCCTGGAGAACCATCTTTTCCAAGTCAGAATTCAGGCTCTTTTTATACTAAAAAGAGGAGGGGGAGTGTTTGGTTGTTGCAAACTTCTTGTTGTAGGAATTCTTTGTTCTTGGAATCCTGTGTTTTTGCAGCTCTCCACGTGGGTGAGATCATGATGTCACTGTAAACCTCCAACAAAACAAATGTTATTTTTCTATATTGCAACATGTTATCTTTATATGAATGGAAAAGTGTAAATATCCTTAAAGGTCAGAGCCTTGGGAACAGGCTCTCCTGTATATTTCAGGCTATTGGCAACATTGTTTTACAAAAGGTGCAGAACCAGCAAGTCTAAACCTAGGAAGCAACACAGGGTTAAAGTCAAAGGAACAGATCTAATATGGAGTCAGATTTGTTCTTTTCTATTCCATTATCAGTTCACTTAGCTAATCAGATTCAGGAAGCTGCCTTCTTTCCTTTTGTTTTCTTTCTGGTTCATGTTGCTCTGAATCTGTTTCTTCCTGTTTGAATTCTAAATTTTGTTGGACTCATCATGCTCATTCATGTTAGATTCAGTTTTCTATTTCCTTTGTCTGCACCTCACTTTGCATTCCTGTCTAGTAAAAAGCCAGTTTCCAGTCTATTTCCTTCCAAAGAATATGGATGATACTGTGAATGGAATTTCTGTTGGTAAAGAAATAAAGATGGCAATCTTTATTAGACTTCTTCTACCACAGGGGGAGGAGTAACTACAGCTGAAGTGACCTGGGTAATTGCAACCATCTGCAGGTCCTGCTTGAATGGTTGTGGATTCCTGTAAAGCAGAATGGAATTGTCACTTTTGTTTTTGAACAAAAAGCAAGAACTTTCTGTCTTTTTATGTTCCTCTTCTGTGCTGTTTGCATTTTCTTGGACTGCTGAGTGTGCGATTCCTGGGTACCTGGACTCCATGAAAATCAATGCCTGGTGCAGGGTGCCTTCTCTTTATTCCAATGTTGCTCATCCTAAAGTGTTTGTGCTGACTTATCAGAATGGGGTGTTAGGTGCAGACATATGTACTGTGCAGTAGATTAAGCACATCTCTGCCAACCCCACCTTCCTCACCCATTCCAGAAATTGCAAGAATAGGACCCAAAATATATTTTCATTACAGAATCACAATTAGACAGTTGCTCAGAGTTAATAATGCCAGCCCTCCTTTATGTAGCAAAACAAAACAGACACACACAAACCCTCAGCACTTTTAATGAGCTGATTCTGGTTGTGCTGTACTCTTTTAAGCTTCATTTAGATATTTTTATTCAGCAAGAAAATGGCTAAGAACAATGGAGTGTCCAATCTGTATCTTGTGCAGAGACCAGAACTAACCTGTGCTGATGCTCTTACCAGGCTACTGTGGCTGGTGGTACTACCACGCTGTGACCACTGCCTGTCCTCCTTGTATCTATTCATCTTATCAAAATTTTCAAAGCAACTTTAACCCTGTTCTTTCTCAGTACAACTTTGCAGGATAGGAAATGCAGGATTTCATATCCTAAGTTTTATATATAAATGAAAATTGAAGTTTAGAGACTTGAAGTGGCCAGAATCAGAAGTGACTAAGTAGTAAGATGTAATATAGCAGGATGAAAATCAGTCTGTGCACTTTTCTTCTGGTGCCAGGTTTTAGCTGCTTGAAGGACAGGTCTGAGTCCTGGCTCTGCCACTTGCTGTCTTGGGAAAATTGCTTAACTTTTCCAAGCCACAGCTTCATTCTCTGTAAAATCATCTATGATATAGATCTTTTTATGACTGATTGTCTTGTAAATGAGATAATGTGTGTTAAGCCCTTAGCACAATGATCACCAAAAGAAGTACCCAGATTTGTTGTTGTTGTTGTTGTTATTATTACTAATATTGTTATTATTATTACTACTACTACTAATGTTGCTGAATGTTCACATTATCCCAAGTATATCCTTTTACAAATTTTATAGAATTTTTATTTGTTTTGTGTTTGTTTTTATTGAGATATAATAGACATATAGCTTTATATTAGGTTCTGGTATACAACATAATGATTTGATAGTTATATATATTGTGAAGTGATAACCACTGTAAGTTTAGTTAACTTCCATCATTATATATATTTACACATTTTTCTTGTGATAAGATTCCACCCCCTTAGTAATACCAAATATTTTATGTGGTGTTATTACTGATAGTCACCACACTGTATGTGTCATGACCTCATGTTATTTATTTTGTAGATGGAATTTATATGTATTGGCCCCATTAACCAATATTTCCCGTCTCCTCCCCACACCTGGCAACCACCAGCCCATTCTCTGTATCTATGAGCTTTTTTTGTTTTGTTTTGTCTTATTTAGTTTCCAACTGTAAATGAAGCCATGCATCTTTATCTCTGTCTGATTTATTTCATTTAGTTTAATGCCCTTAGGGTCAATCCATGTTGATGCAAATGGCAAGATTTCATTCTTTATAATGACTTAATGGTATTTTGTTAGTTATATACATGCATACCAGATTTTCTCTGTCCATTCATCCACTGATGGACACTCAAGTTGTTTCTGTATCTTGATTATTGAATTAATGCTGCAGTGAAAATGGACATGCAGATCTCTCAAATTAGTGCTTTCATTTCTTTCAGATAAATAAGAATGGGTTTGCTGGATCATATAATAGACGTTTTTTAGTATTTTGGGTAACTTCCATGTTGTTTTACACTGTGGCTCCACTAATTTATGTTCCTAACAGTCACAGGTTTCCCTTTTCTCCATGTCTGGCCAAAACTTGTTATGTTTTGTCTTTTTGATAATACTCATTCTAACACATGTGAGGTGATATCTTGTGGTATTGATTTCTGTTTCCCTGATGACTAATGATATTGACCGTTTTCATGTTTAAATCATATTGGTTTTTTTTATGTTGTTATTATTGAGTTGTAGAAGCTTTTTTATATATTTTGTATATCAGTCCCTTTTCAGTTATAGTATTTGCAGTTCTTTTCTCCCATTCAGTAAGATGCCATTTCATGTTTTTGTTAATTTCCTTTGCTGTGGGGAAGCTTTTTAGTTTGATATAATCCCACTTGCTTACCTTTATTTTTGTTTCCTTTGCTTTTGGTGTCAAATCCAAAAGCTCATCACCAAGATTGATGTCAGGGAGCTTACTGCCTATGATTTCTTATAGTAGTTTTATGGTTTCAGATATTACATTCAAGTCCTTCATGCATTTTGAGTTGACTTTTTGTTTGGTAATAAGATAGGGGTCTATTTTCATTCTTTTGTATGTAGTTATACAGGTTTCCCCACACCATTTAGTAAAGAAACTGCCCTTTCCCCGTTATATATTTTTTGCTCCCTTGTCATAAATTATTGTTGATATATGCACAGGTTTATTAATGAGCTTTATTCTATTCCATTGATATACCTGTCTGTTTCCAAGCCAACACCATACTGTTTTGATTACTTTCATTTTGTAATGGAAGTTGTTTTCTTTTACAGTTTTGCTAAGAGTTATTTTCATGACTAGTCAATGAATCTTATTAAATACCTTTTTACATTTATCCTACTTAATCATTATTTTATCATTGTGCTTTTCTGCTAAGGGGATAATATGCAGTTATTTTTTAATATTAAAATTATGTATTTATTTAATGAAGTCATATAATTATTGAACATTTAAATTGCTATATAATTACTGTAAAGGTATTAGTAACAATATGATGAGACTACATTTTTAACTATTTAGTAAGCCACTGTAGTTTAGTTGTATTACCATGTTTTAACTTCATAGTAGGACTACAATGTGATTAATAATAGTATTCTCCATTTTAATATGTGGAAAATGAGATTTATATGGATTAAGCCACCTGCCTAACAAATAGAATATCAAACATACGAATTCATGATGATCTGGCTCTCATTCCTTTTCCTGTGCCCTGAACCATATGAACAAGAAAGTGATTGAAGTTATTTTGGGGATCTCAAAAAAGTTTTGCATATTTAATTAATTAATTTAGTTATTTTTATTGTTTACTTATTTTATTTTATTTTACTGAGTTATAGTCAGTTTAAAGTGTTGTGTCAATTTCCAGTGTAGAGCACAATTTTTTCAGTTATACATGAACATACATATATTCATTGTCACTTTCTTTTTCACCGAGAGCTACCACAAGATCTTGTATATATTTCCCTGTGCTATACAGTATAATCTTGTCTATCTATTTTATATATACCTGTCAGTATCTAAAATTTCTAACTCCTAGTCTGTCCCATCACATCCCCCTCCCCCCGGCAACCACAAGTTTGTATTCTATGTCTATGAGTCTGTTTCTGTTTTATATTTATGTTCATTTGTCTTTTTCTTTTCTTTCTTTTTTTTTTTTTTTTTTTTTTGGATTGCACATATGAGCGATCTCATATGGTATTTTTCTTTCTCTTTCTGGCTTACTTCACTTAGAATGACATTCTCCAGGGATGTCCATGTTGCTGCAAATGGTGTTATGTTGTCATTTTTATGGCTGAACAGTATTCCATTGTATAAATAAACCACAGCTTCTTTATCCAATCATCTATCAATGGACATTTAGGCTGTGTCCATGTCTTGGCTATTGTAACTAGTGCTGCAATGAACATTGAGGTGCAGATATCTTTTTGAAATAGGGTTCCTTCTGGATATATGCCCAGGAGTGGGATGACTGGGTCATATGGTAAATCTATTCCTTGTCTTTTGAGGAATCTCAATACTGTTTTCCACAGTAGCTGCACCAAACACCAAAGTCCTACACTAGCAGTGTAGGAGTGTTCCCTTTTCTCCACAGCCTCTCCAGCAGTTATCATTTGCAGACTTTTGAATGATGGCCATTCTGACTGATATGAAGTGATACCTCATTGTAGTTTTGATTTGCATTTCTCTGATAATTAGTGATATTGAGCATTTTTTCATGTACCTATTGATCATTCACATTTCTTCATTGGAGAATTTCTTGTTCAGTTCTTCTGCCCTTTTTTGGATTGGGTTATTTGTGTTTTTCTTATTAAGTCATATGAGCTGCTTATATATTCTGGAGATCAAGCCTTTGTCAGTTTCATCTTTTGCAAAAATGTTCTCTCATTCTGTAGGTTGTTGTTTTGTTTTGCTTGTGGTTTCCCTTGCTGAGCAAAAGATTGTAAGTTTAACTAGGTCCCATTTGTTTATTCTTGCTTTTATTTCTATTGCTTGGGTAAATGGCCCTATGAGAACATTTTTGAGATAATGTTTTTCCTATGTTTTCTTCTAGGAGGTTTGTTATATCTTGTCTTATGTTTAAGTCTTTGATCCATTTTGAATTTATTTTTGTGTATGGTGTAAGGAAGTGTTCTAGCTTCATTGTTTCACATGCTTCTGTCCAGTTTTCCCAACACCATTTGCAGAAGAGACCGTCTTTATTCCATTGTATGTTCTTGCCTACTTTGTTGAAGATTAGTTAATCAAAGGTTTGTGGGTTCATTTCTGGGCTCTCTATTCTATTCCATTGGTCCATATGTCTGTTTTTGTACCAATACCATGCTGTTTTGATGACTGTAGCTCTGTAGTATTGTCTGAAGTCTGGGAGAGTTAATCCTCCAGCCTCTCTTTTTCTTCAGTAATGCTTTGACAATTGTGAGTGTTTTGTGGTTCTATATTTGTTTTTTATTATGATTTATTCTAGTTCTGTGAAATATGTCCTGGGTAATTGGATAGGGATTGCATTAAATCTGTAGATTGCCTTGGGAAGTATGACACTCTTAACAATATTTATTCTTCCAATCCAGAAGCATGGGATATCTTTCCATTTATTTAAGTCTTCCTTAATTTCCTTAATCAATGTTTTATAGTTCTTCATGTGTAAGTCTTTCACCTCCTTTGTTAGATTTACTCCTAGGTATTTTATTACTTTGGGTGCTATTTTAAAGGGGATTGTTTCTTTACTTTCTTTTCCTGTTTATTCATCATTACTGTAAAAAAAATGCAACTGATTTTTGTACGTTAATCTTGTAACCAGCTACCTTGATGAATTCTTCGATTAGTAGTAGTAGTTTTTGTGTGGGACTTTTAGGGTTCTCTATATATAGTATCATGTCATCTTCATATTGTGAAAATTTTACTTCTCCTTTTCCAATTTGGATCCCTTTTATTTTTCTCTCTTGCCTGATTGCTGTGGCTAGGACTTCCAAGACTATATTGAATAGGAGTGGTGATAGTGAACAGCATTATCTTGTCCCAGATTTTAGTGAGAAGGTTTTGAGTTTTTCACCATTGAGTACTATGCTGGCTGTAGGTTTGTCATATATAGCTTTTATGATGTTGAGATATGTTCCCTCTATACCCACTTTGATAAGAGTTTTTATCATAAATGGGTGTTGAACAGTTATTTTTGAATCTTAACCAGTATTGCATTTTCAATATAGTCTACTATTATTCTATTATATTTACATAATGGCCTAATTCCTATAATTGTTTGAATATGTACAGCATAGTTTTATATATATATATTCCTTTTCATATTCTTTTTCATTGTGGTTTATTACAGGATATTGAAAAATGTTCCCTGTGTTATGCAGAAAGAGCATGTTAATTTATTTTATATGTAGTAGTTTATACTTATCATAGTTTGTATCTGCTCATCCCAAACATCTAATTTATCCCCCTTCCTGCTTTCCACTTGGTAATCATAAGTTTGTCTTTTAAGCCTGTGAGTCTGTTTCTGTTTTATAAATAAGTTCACTTGTGTCATGTTTTAAATTCCATATATAAGGGATATCAAATGGTATTTGTCTTTCTCTAACCAACTTAATTAGTATAATTTCTAGATCCATGTATTTTGCTGCAAATAGTATCATTTCATTCTTTTTTATGGCTGAGTAGTATTTTAGTATGTATGTGTATAAAATATATGTATATATAAAACACTTTTTCTTTATCCATTTATCTGACAAGGGACATTTAGGTTGCTTCCATGTCTTGGCTATTGTAAATAGTGCTGTTTGAACATTGGGATGCATGTATTTTTTTAATTTAGTGTTTTCCCTGGACAAGCCCAACAATGGGGTTGTTGGATCATATGGCAGCTTTACTTTTAGTTTTTTAAGGAACTTCCATACAATTTTCCATAGTGGTTGTACCAATTTGCAGTCCCACCAACAGTGCAGGAGAGTTCCCTTTGCCCAATGTCTCCAGCATTTGTTATTTGTAGACATTTCAATGATGGCCATTCTGACTGGTGTGAGATACCTCATTGTAGTTTTGATGTGAATTTCTCTAGTAATTAGCAACACTGAGCATCTTTTCATGTGCCTGTTGGCCATTTGTAGTTTTCTTTGGAGAAATGACTAGGTCTTCAGACTGTTTTGGGGTTTGGGTCATTTTTGTTGTTGTTGTTGTTGTTGTTGTTGTTATTGAGGCTTATGTGCTATCTGTATATTTTGGAAATTAAGCCCTTTTTGATCATATTGATTGCCAATATTTTCTTCAATTTAGTAGTTTGTCTTTTCATTTTCTTTATGGTTTGCTTTGCTGTGCAAAAACTTAGAAGTTTGACTAGGTCCCATCTGTTTATTTGCTTTTACTTCTTGCCTTGGGAGACTGACCTAAGAACGTATTGCTACAATTTTTGTCAGAATGTTTTGCCTATGTTCTCTTCTAGGAATTTTATGGTGTCATGTCTTATATTTCCATCTTTAAGCCATTGTGAGTTTATTTTTTATGTATGGTATGAGGGAGTGCCCTAACTTCATTCATTTACATGCTGCTGTCCAGTTTTCCCAACAGCACTTGCTGAAGAGACTGTCTTTTCTCCATTATATATCTTGCCTCCTTTGCCAAAGAGTAATTGTAGGTCTGTGTGTTTACTTCTGGGATCCCTATTCTGTTCTGCTGATCCATATGTCTGTTTTTATGCCATTACCCACTGTTTTGATTACTGTAGCTCTGTAATATTGTCTGAAGATTAGGAGGGTCATTCCTCCAGCTTTATTCTTTTTCTTCAGTATTGCTTTGGAAATTCTGTGCCTTTTATGATTCCATATAAATTTAAGGATTATTTGTTCTAGTTCTGTGAAAAATGTCCTGGGTAAATTGATAGGGATTGCATTAACTCTATAGATTGCCTTGGGCAGTATGGCCATTTTAACAATCTTAATGCTTCCAGTCCAAGAGTATAGGATACCTTTCCATTTCTTTTAATCATCTTTAATTTCTTTAATCAATATTTTGTAGATCTCCATGTATAAGTCTTTCACCTTCTTGGCCAGATTTATTCCTAAGTATTTTATTGTTTTGAATGTGATTTAAAAAGGGATTTTCAATTTTTTTTTTTTTACTTTCTTTTCCTACCATTTCATTGTTAGTGTAAAGAAATGCAACTAATTTTTTTACGTTAATGTTGTATCCTTCTATCTTGCCAAATGTTTTTGTAGATCTTCTCTGTTCTTCTTCACACTCTTCTCTTATCGTTGGTTGATTTTCTTTATTGTTATATTTCTGTCTCTCTCACTTGCCTTTGCATATCTAATGAAGTTTTTGAGTTATGGTTACCATGAGTTTCATATATTTTGTCCTGTTACAGTATCTGGTTGTCTTAAAGTGATTGTTATTTAAGGATATATAAGTTCTAAAAGATTTTACTCCTCTCCTTTTTTTGTTTTTGATTTTATTTTTTACAGCTTCATATGCCTTGTATAAGTGTTTACTATAATTATAGTTGTTTTTACAATTTTTGTCCTTTAGTCTTTGTAGTGGCTTAAGTGGTTGATTCACAGCCATTGCTCCATTTTTGCCCTAAAAGTGGGATTTCACCCTTCACACAAGTTCTTATTTCTTGTTCCTTTTCACAGAAAGAAAACCTTTTAATACTTCCTATAAGGTCTGTTTAGGATTGATGAACTCTTAGTTTTTGCTCATCTGAGAAGCCCTTTAACTGTCTTTCAATTGTGATTAATAACTTTGCTGACTAGGTAGCCTAGGTTCTAGGTTTTTACCTTTAAGTACTTTAAATGTATCATGGCTGTTCCTTCTGGCCTACAATGACTCTGCTGAAAAACATCTGACAGGCCTCCCTGAGCTCTCCTCTCCTTGTGACTACAGTGAAACCACAACTGACTGCTAAACAAGAATTGAAAAAAAAATGAGCCTGGCAAAAAAGATCTTCAACTGGAAACATAAAGAGGGAACCACAGGAGGATGGTAGGAGGAGCATTCTCATGATATAATCAAGCCTCATAACCCCCCACCCTGGGGTGGGCTACCCACAAGCTGAAGAATAAATCACAAAGACCCTCCCACAGGAGTGAGAGTTTTAAGCCCCATGATTCCAGCATTGGGAGGAGGAGGAGACCCCAGGACATCTGGTTTTGAAGGCCAGGGCTCTTGGCTTTAGGAGCCCCATGGGACTGGGGGAAACAGAGACTTCATTCTCTTGGGAAGCATACACACACTCTCATGTGTGCCAGGTTCATGGGCAGAGGTAGTGATTTCATAGGAGCCTTGGCCGGACCTGATTTTAGGTTTCCTGGGGACATAGGGGAAGTCTGTGGCTCACCCAGGGGATATAAAAACTGGTGGCTGACATTCCAGGAGTGTTCATCTATGTGAGTTTTCCTGGAGGCTGGCATCTTGATTGGATCATTAGCACCAAAACCTAGCCCCACCCAACAACCTGTAGGCTTGAGGGCAAGGAAGCCTCAGGCCAAACAACATACTGAGTGGGAACAAAGCCCCACCTATCAGTGGACTTCCTGAGATAAAAATACATCTAGACAAGGCCCTGCCCAACAAAGGTCCAGGAACAAGCTTCACCCAGAAGTGGGCAGGCACTGATTTCTCCTGCCAAGAAACTTGCATAAGCCCCTAGTCAAGCCTCATCCACCAGGGAGCAGATACCAGAAAGAAGAAAATAACAATCCCAAAGCCTGTCGAAGGAGCCCACAAACACAGGCCAGATTCTACACTGGGACTGCCTGGATACTGGCCCTTGGGTGACAAGAGAAGTGTACTGTTGGGACACATAGGACATCACCCACAGAGGGCCACATCTCCAAGGTTAGAAACATAACTATCCTACTTAAAAATACAAATAGGAAGATATACAGAATGAGGTGGCAGGTAGTATAACCTTTTCTCCAGTGTGCACAGCTTGGCTAGAGAGTGGGTAAGAGCCAGAGAGTTTGGGGTCGCAGCCTGGAGCTGGCCCCACCGCCTTTCATGTGTGCACAGGAAAGTGAGTTCTGGGGATGGCAGGCTCTGACCTGGTGTTAGTACTGTTTCCTGCAGAGGGTGTGTAGGGACACTCTAGCTGGCAGTGACTGCCGGCCGTCTTTTCAGAGGCAGGGCCGCACCCAGGCCAGTGCCAATTTCTCCCACGGTGTGCACTCTCATTGGCAGTGAGGGCCTCCGCCTGAGTGGGGAGCAGCACCAGAACAGGGAGGGCTGGAGCAGGGGCCTGGGGGAGTCCGGGATGCCCCTCCTGAACCACCCCTGCAAGCTGGCAAGAGTCCCAGGCAGTGCTCAGCCTGCTGTGTCCCTGCCATGATGGGGAATCAGCAGGTCTCTGCACAGGCTCTTCAAAAGCAGAGGCTCAGCTTCTTACAGTGCTCCAGCAAGCCTGCTTTTTCACCCCAGCTGAGGGGGCTCCTCGCCCCAGTGCTGAACCCCATGCCCGGGGTGTCTCATGCGTGTTTCAGACCATGATGTAAGGCACGGGTGATTGTCAGGGCTGGAGCACCACTGTGACCTCACGCTGTCTGAGCACAGATGCCCACAGCTCCTAGTGCGTGTGGCCGGTGGAGGGCCCTGCAGGGAGCACCTGTAAATCTGTTTGGCACAGACAGATGGGGTTCATCATTATTCCTCACAAAGATGGTATAAGGCCAGGATATGCCATCTCATTTTCCAAGGAATTGAATATTATAATATGTAATGTGCCCCAGCTGCCTAGTGTGAGCAGCATAACTGCAGGTACTCTGGGTCTAGGAATGCAAACTCCAGTTATGCTCTTGGTAACCAAAGAAGCTGGTCCTAAAGGGGCATATTTACCATAAATGCTCTTACAAGTGTCAGTCATGGGGAAACACCAGATTAAGAAATGGATGCTGCCTGAGTTTAGTATTGAATTATTAGACAATGTAATGAACCTATAAGATTCTGGATCAAAATTACGGGGGAAGGTATAGCTCAAATTGTAGAATGTGTGCTTAGCATGCATGAGGTCCTGGGTTCAATCCCTGGTACCTTCACCATAAAATAAATAAATAAATAAATAAACCCCCCAAAAAGATTCTGGCTCAAACTTAGTGCAATAAGTGGAAGTGATCCAAGGAGTACATACAGTAAGAAATAAAGTCCTGAATTTAATCATCTTGTTTGATTTTCCCAGTAGGTAAAAAATGATTAGGGTTTTGACTAATATTGTTTTGATTAAACTATAGAATGTGATCAATTGTTAAGTGTGAAAGTCTAATGATATTTGTAGTAAGATTAGCATTGTGATGATATAGTTTTGGGTGTTAACAATTCCTGGGATAGGTGAAGTTGGCTGGCTACGTGTGCTGGTGGAAGAAGACAAGTTGCTAATGCAAGAGGAGGCACTAACAGATAGGGAGGAAGGCTAGTGAAAAGTGAAGGCTATTGTCACTCAGTTGATTCAGGAAGAATGAGCTGATAAGGCTGGTTAGTAGACCATAAGATGTAGTGTTAATTCAGAGGATATAATTTTTGATAATCATGTTAATAATATTAATACAATGTTTGGAATAATGAGTTTTATTTAGCCTTGAAGAAGGTTAAGACTTTGTACATAATCAGTACCATAGGCATTGGATCCCACAGCTATTAGTGATAGTCCTGGTGCAGCCTCACTGGTGGTGAGCACTGATAGTAGGTGTTATGGTAGCTAATGTAGAATGGGTGCTGAGCATGGTGACAGTTGCTGTAACGAGTAAGGATATTATGGCATCTAAGCACAGTAATGGGGGTATTATATGTGACTGTATATTAGTATCCATATAGGATGCTGTAAATGCAAAAATTATAGCAATGTAGACTAATGCAGTTTTATAATTATGAAGTTAATTATAATTTTATGAATCAAAATGTTTTTGTTTAAACTAATTATTATACATTCATTCTAATCCTTTTAAATTCATTCATAGGCTACCCTTATGGCTACTAGTAATGAGGTTAAAGTTTGTGGGATGAAAACTTTAGTTTTTAGGTTATTCTTTTGAGAAGCTCAGGGTAGGGGTAGGAGGAGGCCAATTTTTAGGTCAAATAATAGAAAAATAGTGACAACTGAGAATAAATAAATTGAGAAGGTGGATTTTGACGCTATAGAGTCACATTTACATGTGTGTGGGCTTGATTTTTCTGGACAGACACTTACTAGAGGAGGTCAGAGTGTGATAAGACAAGCTGTGAGTCTGGCAGTGCACTGGTGAGTGACATCAGCGTAAGCTTTACTGTACTTTCTCCAGTTACATGAAAAACTGTAGGTTGGAAGTCAGTTGTACTATTTAAGTCTAAAGAATAGAATGCTCATCAATAGATAACGGCCTATAGGAACAATCACACTTTATCTACAAAATGCTCTATCAGGCCACTGATTGAAATCCAAAGTGATTAGATGTAAAGGGAAAATTTAGCTGGTGTAGAAAGCACAGAATGAGAAAAGTAGAGCCACTAATTTTGTGGTGTCAGTGGAAGCTTTTGGCCGTGAAAACTACTGAGCCAAAAACTCCATCTGCAATTATGAATTTTATATTCTTCTGAGGCTTGCAATAATATAAAATAGGTTTCTAGAGGAACTGTAATGAATCAGAATTGAAGTATTGTTTATGATTTCTTTCTGTTAGATGATGGTGAGTGCAAGTGAGAGAAACTTCAGAGGCCCACAGAACTGAAGGATTAAGAAGTTATTATGGGATCTGTGTGTGTGGTCAGTGTGGTGGTGTTAGGTGGTGTGTGCACATATTTTTATCATTTTTCTGATCAGAAGGTTGATCATCATTTTAGAGTCTATGTGCATTTGCCTGTGTGTGTGTGTGTGTGTGTGTCTGTGTGTGTGTCTGTATCTGTGTGTCTGTGTGTGTTGAGAGTTTGGTCATGGGGTGAAACACTGTAAACTTACTCTGTACTGAGAGCTGTAGGACCTCCTTCCCTGCTAAAAATGACCCTGCCCTTGTCACCACATTTCCATCCATGACAGCACTACTTGCTAATGAATGTATGTAATGTCTTGTTTGTCATGGATCGATACAATGCATCCATCTATAGTTCATAAAGTTATTTATATTTTAAATTAAAAGTACTCATATGTATGATGGATCTTATGTTTTTACTCTTATTTACTTTGGTGCCCGACTTAATGATAATAGAGGATCCATTTTCTAAGACAAAATTGACTTGCCGTTAGGAGTCAGGAGCACTCGTGAACACTTCCTCACCCTTTTTTCCTGACTGATGCATGACTTAATGTCATTGGAAGAGGATTTTCCCAAGACCAAGCCAACGGTCTTCCTCAGAACCTCAGGGAGCAGGTCACAGGATGGGCTCCAGTGGATCCCTTTCCAAGGTAGACCTTGTTTCAAGGTAAAGTTACAGCACTGGCCACCCCTGAGATCCTTAGGTGGTTCACACTCCCTCTGTCTTCTCATCCATAAAATGGGTTATTGACAGTGTTGTGTAATTGAAACACTGCACTTTGAATTTGGTCAGTTGGCACATTTTATTGCTCAGTGTGAGACCTCAATACATTTGACCTGATGTTAATTGGTAATTTATAGGGGGCCCTGACTCCTGAGGGTTGGAAGGAATTCTGGTTGACAGTAGGAGGAGACTCAGGATCCCTGAAGTCTGCTCACCCTGGATGGGACTCAGTCCCTACAGGCTGGGGGATCCTGGGGCCAGCACAGCACCTGAAGCCCGGCTGTGGGACCAGGAAGGCCCACAGTGTGGTTGGAAACACAGCCCCACTGGGTTTGTGAGGGGTCGGGGTCAACTCCCCATGGGGCAGGCTCTGGAGTTTGCTCCCCAAAGGCAGCCCATTCTCCTGGAAGTCAGCCCGACAGGAACAGACATAGATGCTAGAACCAGCAGTCCCAAGAAAAGTGGGAGGTACCAATATTTGCAAGTATGGTGACCCCTGGAGAGCTCAGCACCAAGGAGATCAGAGCCTCAGAGCAGAAGGGACTGTGATGCCAGGATTCCTGCCTTTTCTGCCCCCTCCACTCTGGGACCCTTCCCAGAGTTGGGCTACCCTGGCCCTTTGTCCTTCCACCCTGAACCCTGGCCTGGCTCCCTCTTTCCTTCCTGCCTTGTCTTGTATCTGCTTCTTCCTGCCTTGTCCCCTCTGTCACCATGTGTCACTCTCTAGGACTTGACCCCCACCTCTCTCTCTCAATCACTCACATACTGTCTCTCTCCCTGCCTATGTCTTTCTCTGTCTCTCCCCCCAGACCCCCAGGCCCTGGGCTCTGGTCCAGGCTTGTCCAGGGCCACAGGGCCCCACCTCTCCCAGGCCCCCCACCCTCACTGCTAAGTTGTGGCCCCAGCCCTGCTCACAGTGGAGAAGCCCAGTTACAGAGGCTGCTCATACTGGTACTTACTGCTGCAGTACTGTTTCCCCCTCTTCCTGGGCAGCACAGTCTCACCTTGACCTATTGGTGGCCCTTGACCTGTTGGTGGCCCAGCCTGGACAGCAGAGCTGCTGCAGGACTGGCCACCTGCCCCAGCTGGAAGAAGGGAGGGCCCTGCGGGCTTAAGGGGCTCCTGGGGGATTGGATTGAGGGACATGTAAGGAGCCAGATATTTTCACCCAACTCCTCTTTGTGAGTAGCAGAGAGTCCCAAACCACTGACTGTCCCCTGCCCGTTTCTCACTAAGAAAACTGCAGGCAGATTGTGGGAGCTCCTGAGAATTAGGAGGGACCTGCTGCCTGGAACTGGGGCTCCTGATGGCAGCTGTCAGGGCAAGGCTGGGGCCCAAAGCCTGGATTAGTGTGGAGCCCTCTCACTGGACTTCCGTGGCCGCTCCAGGCACCTCATCCCTTCCTCACTGTCAGCAGTTGGCCACTTCATGGGGACAGATATGAGGGTGTCTCTGACCCTTGAGACTGGCAGGCCCCAAGTGCTCAGTATTTCTTGATTGAATGAACACCCTCCCACATCTAGACACCAAGTCTTCCCACCACCCCAGAAGGGTTTCTCAGGCCCCCTCACAGCCAGTACTGCCCCAAAGCACAATTTTGCTTCTGCCCCGCCCGGGTAGTTTCTGCCTTCTTGGACCTGAGTGTACATGAATCACTGAAGTGCAGAGTAGAGGGTGTGACAATATATATTTATACTGTATAGTTATATATATTTTGGCAAAAATAATAGGGCTATTTTTATGCATGTATCATGTGTACTTAAAATTAATGTGCCATCTACAGTTGTACTATAGATAAGGATGACCATATGAGTGTGGTGATGTGATTACGATGGTTTGCTGTTAAGATCTTCTTCATCTTGTGGACATTCTCTCTGCTTTTTGTATGCAGTGATGAGCGAGGGGGAGTGAAGACCTCCCACTCTGCTTGTGCAGGTGATTCCTCTTGGTTCTGTCATTCTTTACCTCACACGTTTTTCAGCCGCTGCCCAAGGAAAACCCTGGGAATTTGGAGGAAGAGGAGGGAGCACCCAGAAGTAGGGGGCAGGGTACCTGTGTTGGGAAGGACAAGAGAGCATAAGGTCAGAAAGTTTGCAGAGAGGATCCAGGGTTGGGTGGCAGTTGGTGGTGGGGGATCAGATAGGCGGGGTGCATTTTAAAAGTGAGGTCATCCAGAATGTCAACTATGAGGTGCCAGGGGCAAAGGCAGGTGATTGGTCAAGAGAAAGTATAAAGCATTGGCATTGCTAAGGCTTCATTCATACAGGAGAAGGCTTAGAGGAAGGAGTCTCATCCCTTCCAGATGCTCCTGAGAGTCCACTTGACCTGCTGTTTGTTTCCCTGACCTGCGGATCTCCTGACCTGACTGAACCCTCCTTCCTCCCCTCAAGAGCTTGACTGACACTCATCCTTTCTGTGACCCCCTTCTCCTCCTCCCAAGTGCCCAACCCCTCTTCCTGTCACACTCCCTCCACAACCCAATCCCCAACCCCTCTCCTCCCCTCCCTTCCCTGTCCCTGTCCCTCACCTCCCTTCCCACCCCCACCTCCTGCCTGGGTAACTCAGAGCCCTGAGAGGACCAGGACATGGAGGTGATGGGGATACTCTTCTGGCCCCACGTGCTGGGGTATATTGGATACAAAAATATAAATGTGCATAAATATCAGGCATCGGGTTTCCTCCTTTTTCCTGGGCTCTTTCACACTGTGGTTAAATAGCTGCTTTCTCACGGGGTCCTGGATGGGAATGCATGGTTGTTGAAGACTGAGGCCCTCAGGGCAGATTTCTTGACCAGCCTGGAGAGGCCCTGGCTACCAGCATCCTCATCTCATCAAGATCTGGGTGTCAGGACCTCTTGGACCAAACACAGCAGGGTTGACAGGATGAAACCTGAAATAGTTAATTCACTGCATCAAAGAAGGAAATGTGAATGCACTAAAAGCCATTGACTTGTATGCCTAAAATGGGGGAATGTGTGAATTTTATCTTAATAAAGCTGTTTTTTAAAAAGTGATAAACTCGAAGTCACAGTTAGACTGGATCCTGGGAAGCTTGTCAGGATCCTGCTTCAAGTAGTGCACATTCGGGTCCAGTCCCCATGCAGTGCACTCTCCTGTGAGTGCGCCCTTCCTGGTGGTGATGTTGGCAGCCCTGGGAGCAGTGGTGTCTCAGCATTGGGTTGGTGCTGGTCTGTTAAACAGTGAAGTATCATTTGTGCTCTGTGCTTTCTGGTTTGTTCTAGCATTTTTTTTTTCTTTGAAGTGTATTCTTTTCAGAAATTTTAATGTAACAAAAATATTCAATAGCTCTATAATTTTTAAAAATATTTTTATTAAAGTATAGTCAGTTTACAATGTTGTGTCAATTTCCAGTGTACAACAGAATGCTTCACTCATATAAGAACATACACATATTCATTTTCATATACTTATTTTTACCATAAATTACTACAAGATATTGAATATAGTTCCCTGAGCTGTACAGTATAAACTAGTTGTCCATCTACTTTATATAGATTAGTGTCTGAAAGTCTCAAACTCCCAATTTTTCCCTTCCCACTCCCTTCCCTCCTGGTAACCATAAGTTTGTTTTCTATGTCTCTGAATCTGTTTTGTTTTTTTTTTTTTGTAAATAAGTTTATTTGTCTTTTTTATTAAGATTCCACATATGAGTGATATCATATAATATTTTTCTTTCGCTTTCTGACTACTTCACTTAGAATGACATTTTCCAGGGACATTTATGTTGCTGCAAATGATATCATTGTGTTATTTTTTATGGCTGAGTAGTATTCCATTGTTAAATATACCACAGCTTCTTTATCCAATCATTTGTCAATGGATATTTAGTTTGTTTCCATATCTTGGCTATTGTAGATAGTGCTGCTATGAACATTGGGGTGCATGTATCTTTTTGAATTAAGATTACTTCTGGATATATGCCCAGGAGTGGGATTGCTGGATCATATAGTAAATCTATTTTTAGTCTTTTGAGGAATCTCCATACTGCTTTCCTTAATGGCTGCACCTAACTACATTACCACCAACAGTGTAGGAGGGTTCCCTTTTCTCCTTAACCTCTTCAGCATTTATTGTTTGTGGACTTTTGAATCATGACCATTCTGACTGATGAGAAGTGATAACTCATTGTAGTTTTGATTTGCATTTCTCTGATAGTAAGTGATATTGAGCATTTTTTCATGTGCCTATTGATCATTTGTATATCTTCTTTGGAGAATTGCTTGTTTAGGTCTGCCCAGTTTTGGATTGGGTTTTTTTTTATTATTATTATTCAGTTTTATAAGCTGTTTATATATTCTGGCAGTTAAGCTCTTGTCAGTCTCATCTTTTGCAAATATTTTATCCCATTTTGTACGTTGTCTTTTTGTTTTGCTTATGGTTTCCTTTGTTGTGCAAAAGCTTCCAAGTTTAATTAGGCCATATTTGTTTATTTTGCTTTTATTTCTAATGGACTTCTAGAAAATTCTGAATTATCCCTTTCCTTCTCATCTTGGAGGCTACCCCCAGGGGCTCTGTGTCCAACTAGGTGGGCAGGAGCCCTGAGAGCCCAGCAGATGTGAAAATCAGTGGCTGCAACCTGCTGGGATGTTTATAATGGGGAAATACCTAGGAGTGACATGACCAGGAGGTGGATGAGTTGTCATTCTTTCCTTAATGAAGTGTCCATGTATAGAGTGTTGATTTCCCCAAAGCAGAAAGGGTCCTTAGTGTCCTTAGAATTATCCAAATATAAAGAAAATTCAGGTACATGCTGTGAAATTTTCACTCTGTCAGAAAAAATCATCTCCACACCCAAGAAAAAGAAAGACTGAGAATACCCCATGGATTTAAGTGGGTTTGTTCTGATAGACATGCACCAGATTCCTACAGACCTGGAAAAATCGAGTGTCAGGAACAACTTTTGCACTGAGGAAGAATCATGCCACATGAATACTCCACCCAAAGAAGAGCCTATTCTGTTTCTTGTGAGGCTACTAAGGAGGACATTTCTAGGTAATCTTTGTTGGAATTTTTTCCCTCAGAGGGAATGAGGCTGAGTTCTCATAGGTTAGTTAAGCCCTCTTTCTCTACCGCATCTTTGAGCATTTGGATAAACTAATATGTCCTCCTCCACAATTTCTCATGGCCACTGACAGTCAGAACCTGAGTTCATTGGCCGTGGTGGATAGAGTCTAGGTAGGAGTCAGCTACTGACATCAGTGTTCCGTGCCATATGTAACAAGCATGCCTGTGATGGAGGGTGTTTTACCAGTTAGTGACAGGATAGTGTTTGTCTTTTTGTGACTTTGATCTGCGTGTCTGTCCTTTGTGCTGAGACCCACTGCTCTCTCAGAGAGTAGCTATGCAAAGACAGTGCATATTTCCCACCAGCGCACATTTTACTGACTTTCAGAGGCTGCTTTCTAGAGAGGTTTTATTTGCACAAAACTGAAGCTTGGTGTCTAGATTAGTACAAATTACATTGTATGTTTATTTTCTCCTATAATACTTAGAAATCTAGTTTTTACAATACTATGTGCTTGCCTTCTGTTTTGGTGACTGTACATTCTAGAAATACAAATTAATTTTTGTGGTGGCTGTTAATGGAAATAGGTGCAATACTATGAAATACACATGTGAATTATTTGTACTGATTATTTTGAATTCTCTTTTTATGTAACTTCATTCTCATAGTTTTAAACATATTATAAAAGATTACTCAATTATACAAATCCTTATTTATTTCAGAAGTCTGACTTTACATGCCCTGGTTCAGAAGCAAAGTGAACATCGAAAGAAAACCTCCATGGTTTTTAGAAAGTTGGGCTAAAATAAATCATTAATTTTTGCTGGAATAGTAATTTTGGCATTATTATAGGAGCTGCTCTGCTTTCTCACTTATGTCTTATTTATAAATGTACAAATACATCTCTGTACATCTCTCTATATTTTAACACATATTTTCATTGCTCTTTTCCCATACATTTTTGGTGTATTTTTGGAGATATTTCATAGGAGTTTATCCAGGTACCTAATGAACATACAATAGAAGATGTAGGCTTCCCATGCCCTGTAGGTTTGTATTTGCTTATTTTCAATTTTAAGTTGGCTTCTACATTCGTAAGTTAAGTTCTGTTAACTATTTTAAAAATATTTGCAATGTGTCAGCAAAGTCAAATCTCTAACATTTTGTGTGTCAGATATTTGACATATGGGTGCAGCAATGAAACTATCACCAAATGAAGGCAGTAAACATACCCACACTCCCAAGAGCATCCTCCTGTTCCTTTTGAACTCAAGTGTCCTTTCTGTCCTCTCTGAGGAGCTATTTGAGGGTGTGGTTTAGGGTTTTTAAAGATGATTCCCTGTGACAGATATGCTGCAAGTGTCTTTGTAGTTCCTCATTATCTCCAATATCTTTTCAGATCCTCCACACTCCAGTTCTCCTTTTCCATCCTGGGTCTGATGTTTATGAAGTTCTGTGGAAGCTTACTCTTATACTGCCTCCTGGGGAATTTTTGGTTTTCTCATGTTCAGCTGGAGGACCATCCTAGCTATGAGTATTACTAAAGAACCTGATAGTGTCCTTTTAATCACACCTAATAGGAATTTTTATAGTCACTGGACATTTTATTTGCATGCCTGGGCCAGAATCCATGAGTCCAACCTTTTTCTTTGTTTCCTTTTAGATTACTAACTTGGACAGAAATTAGTTTTGAAATGGAAATTTGTTTGCAAAATACTATCTTTATAGTAAGAATTTAATGAGCAAAACACCAATTTATTCTCAATGAGAAAATGACAATTTATAAACCTTTCTCTTCAATAACAAACCAGAAATTTTAAGTATTTGGTGAGCCCAGCTCTCTCCCCACCTGCCCCTGCCTGTGTGTTGGGTGACAAGGGACAGGGAAGCTTAGTGTTCCCTGAGCAACATGTGAAGTTAAGGGAGCACCCGTGATTTCCGGTTTGCCCTTCATAGATGGATTCTTCTACAACCACATTATTGCCACTGGATTTTTACCACTGTGATGATATTCCAATAGCTTTGCAAGGTTAGGGGCTGGCCTCAGTTTCTGATCATCATTTAAAGTTTTGAATGAATAAGTATGTTTTGAGGGTCAGGAAAATGTGTCTTTACATGGTATTAAAGTGGAGTCCTGACTGGATTTTACTGAGCTGTAATTCCTCACATGATGACTCATGTCTGAGTCAGGAAGCACTTCTGCTTCTTTACAAAGGTCGCTGTCTGTACTGCTGCTGCTTGTGCTCTCTTTTCTTTCATCCTGCAGTCCTTTTCCATATGTTCTATAAGAGGTCTAGATTCAAAGCAAGTGTCCTAGATAAAAAAAAAAAAATTCTTCAGGGAGAGAAGCAAGATGGCAGAGTAGGATGCTTGTAGCTCTCCCTCTCCCACAAATACACCAAAACTCACACCTACGGACCCACTCAGCCAACCAGAGCACCTGTCGAACTCTGACAGAACATCACCCTCTTTGAAAGACAAAAAGGCCAAAAATCTGGTAGGAAAAAAGGAAAAAAGAAAGAAGAAAAAGCAAAACAGTGTGGGACAGGTCCCACGGGGAGGGAGCAGCCAAAGAGGACTAGCACTCCTTCACTGAATCTCCCCTTCTCCAATGCAGAAGCCAGCAGGACAGACGGGGAGACTCTGAGGCTCATATCTCCCCTGAGCACCCCTTGACCAACAGTACTAAGTTAAATGGGCACAAAGGGTCCCCAGCCCAAGACCTGAGCCTACAGCTGGGGACCAGAACAGGATGTCTGAGCTGGGCAGAGGACTGGGCAGCTGCACTGAGGCAGCCCAGGGAACTGTAGGGTGCTGAGTGCCATGGCTGGGAGGGGATATGGAGCAGAACAACCTTGGTCCCCCATAAATTGTGAAAAAAGCAAGGCAATAAGGTTGGTGTGCCCTGGGGGGGAGGGGTGCTGTAGCCTTTGTCTCCTCAGACCCACAGAGCCATTACTGGTGCTTCTCATGAGAAGAGAGTTGGGGCACAGCCTCAGCCACCATATCCTCTGTGCACAGTGGCTGGGCGGGGGTGGGTCCAAGCCCTGAATCCACACCCAGGGGCTCCACAACCACCTAGGCAGGACTGAGTCTTGTTTACAGCATGAGGCAGATAGGACCTTTCTGCTCTGGCACCTCAGAGAACTCACACTACCAAGACAAATAAGAAGCTGATGTTTGGCATGGAGAAGGGGCGGGGCTGTTCTGAAGTCTTCCCTGAGCCCACATACGGAGTCCTGACCTGAGGTGGAGCGGGCAGTTGTACAGAGCAATGGAATGACCAGCACACTGGGAGAGGGTGGGTGGAAACCCACCTTCCTGGCAGGAACATAGCACCTGATGATGGTGCTGGGAGGGGGCATGATCTGCCCACTGCTTCACCTGAGTGCAGTATCTGACTGTGGCATTGGTAGGGAGAGTGGCCCTCCCGTCCACTACTGCCAGAGAGATATGAGCAATATGAAGAAGCAGAGGAACCACTCCCATTTAAAAGATCAAGAGAAATCCCCTGAAAGCACAATCAGGGAAATAGACATTGATGGCCTACTAGATTAAGATTTCAAAAAAGGAGTGATCCAAGTACTGAAGGAACTAAAAGAAATAGTGTTTAGAGATATAAAATATGTCAAAAATGAAATAGAAGCTATAAAGAACCAAGTAGAATTAGCAAACTCATTTGCTGAGCTGAGAGCTGACATAAAGGCTGTACAAAGCAGGCTAGATGATGCAGAGGAACGAATAAGTGATCTAGAAGACAGGACAACAGAAAGTACACAATCAGAACAGCTGAGAGAAAAACAAATAAAAACCAATGAAAACAATATAAGGGACCTATGGGATAATATAAAGCATGCCAATCTACACATAATAGGGGTTCCAGAAGGGGAAGAAAGAACAAAGAGGACTGAAAAGGTATTTGAAGGAGTTATGACTAAAAACTTCCCAAACCTAAAGAAGGAATCAGATATCTAAGTACAGGAGGCTCAAAGGGACCCAAACAGGAAGAAACCAAACAGACCCACACAAAGACATATCATAATCAAGATGGCCAGAGTCAAGGATAAAGAAATGATCCTAAAGTCAGCAAAAGAAAAACAAAGAGTGAGTTACAAGGGAACTCCCATAAGCCTTTTAGCTGATTTCTCTACACAAACACTACAGGCCAGAAGGGAGTGGCAAGATACATTAAAAGTCCTGAATGAAAAAGGAAAAAAAAAGATGCAGCTTAGGATACTCTATCCAGCAAGGCCATCCTTTAGCATAGAAGGAGAGATAAAGAACTTCACAGACAAGCAAAAACTACAGGAGTTTAGCAACACTAAACCCATGCTAAAAGAATTATTGACAGGTCTACTCTAAATAGAAAAGAAGCAGGATGCTACAAAAGTGAGAAACTCATAACTGGAAAGGAGATAACTACCATGAATTACAAATACAACAAACACAAAATTGTAAAAGAAGACATCTAAATCATTAAGGAGAGGGAAGCAAGAAAAGCCACTGTGGAAAACAGTATGGAGATCCCTCCCCCAAAAGACTTGGAATAGATTTACCATATGACTCAGGAATCCCACTCCTGGGCATGTATCCAGAAGGAACACTACTTCAAAATGACACCTACACCCCAATGTTCATAGCAGCACTATTTACAATAGCCAAGACATGGTAAAAGCTTAAATGTCCATCAACAGAAGAAGTGGTATATTTATATAGTGGAATATTATTCAATCACAGAAACCAACATCATAACGCCATTTGCAGCAACAAGGATGTTCCTGAAAATGTCATTCTAAGTGAAGTAAGCCAGAAAGAGAAAGAAAAATACCATGTGAGATCACTCATATGTGGAATCTAAAAAAAAAAAAAAAAAAGAAAAAAGAAAAAAGAAACAGATTCATAGACATAGAATACAAACTTGTGGTTGCCAAGAGAGTAGGGGTTGGGAAGGGACAGACTGGGATTTTAAAATGTAGAATAGATAAACAAGATTATACTGCATAGCACAGGGAAATATATACAAGATCTTATGGTAGCTCACAGAGAAAAAAATATGACAATGAATATATGTATGTTCATGTATAACTGAAAAATTGTGCTCTACACTGGAATTTGACACAACATTGTAAAATGACAATTTCTCAATGAAAATGTTAAAAAAAAGTTTTCTTCTGTACAGCACAGAGGACTCAAGTTGATACCTTGTAGTAACCTATAGTGAAAAAGAATGTGAAGACAAACATAGGTATATACATGTGTGACTGAAACATTATGCTGTACACCAGAAACTGACACATTATAGCTGACTACACTTCAATAAAAAAATAAATAAATAAAACAAGTGTCATAAATGTAAGGCACTACTTTCTGTATTAGTGGAAGGGGTCACACACAAGATAGGTTCAGTTAGCAGTGTAATTAATGTTTATAATTCTGTTTCCTTTATTACATATTTGCATAGACAGATGAATGACACAAAGAAATGTTTAGAGGAGACCATTAGGCAAAATAAGATGCTCTCTGATGAAGAACTGAAGTTTAAGGCAGAAACCTCTTCTTTTCCTAGATTACATTCTGAAAACAGAAATGAAAGTAATGGGTAATTGTTACTGATGCAATATGTTTTGTTGAAGGAGAACTTGAAAACCATTGAGTGGGATAATGAATATTTGAATGACGTCATTCAGATTGCTGGAGCTAAGCTTCAGTCATCAAGGGTTCAGGATGTCAAGAGTCCATGCTCGGTAAGAGTTTTCCTGCTACGTTGACCACAACTGGGCTTCTGAGGCTTTTTGTGCACTTAGTGAGCTGAGTGCTCCAGCTCCTCCTACTTTTGGCCACAGTAGAGTGTAGGACCCTGGGAGAAGAACCTCCCTGTGAACAGTGACCCAGAATTTCACGGACTAAAGCCTCCGTGAATTTTTAACTTCAGAGACTGGAAATATGTCTTATTTTCACAACCTAGGGAGTTTTCTCTCCACTCACACTGCCCTCCAAGATACATAGAAAATGCCAGGAAATACCTGAGAGGTGAAAGAAGTTACTAGCTGAGGTGTACAGCTCCTTGCCCTGTTTATGTTAAACAGAGAATTTTCCATATGAATTTGGGAAAACTTTATATCCCACTAGGAACACTCATTTGTGAGATCTTTGACATGAGCAGTTTCCCACCCTTGGTTTCCCCTTGTCATCCAGTCATGTCGTCCATTGTCCAGCAAGGAAGAAGTTTGTGGAATCTAGGAAATATTTGTGCCTGAAGGTCTCTCTTTGTTCTGCATTTCTTTATGGGCTTGACATTTGTCCTGGGCCCAGCCTGGGTCAGCTGCCACCACAGGAAACTTAGGGGTGGCTGTGGATATTGGCTGAGAAGGGACAGGATTCCAACTGGGTTAAAGAGAAGCAACTGCCCGTCAGAACAAACCAAGACTTGCTGGAAGAGATTGACAGGTTGGCAGTGGAAGAGGACCAGCTGAAGAAGAAAATGCAAGACGTAAAGGGTCAGAACAAGCTGTTAGGATGCCCAGTGCTAGAACCTGAAGGAAGAGACCCTGTCTGCTATAAACTCTCAAATGGAACAGACACTGTCTTTGACCCCAAACTGAAATACATGCAAAGTCCCAGATGCTTTCAAGCATGTGTAAGGGGACATATGACACTTGTTTTCTTTTCTTTTTAAAATTTGTATGTTCAGAATTATTTCACAACCTTAATATCTTCTACAGAGAATGCTCACCAAAGTCTTGGACATGTACTGGAGTTAATATATTTATTTTCTCTGGTTTGTTTTGCACTTAACAAAATAACTTGTTTTTTGAAAAAAATAAGTTACACTTTTTAAGTATATCACCCTGAGTTTTCATTGAAATCTTAGTACATGCTTTGTTTCTGTCCTGTGTGAAGATACTGGAAAAAAAAGACATCTCCAGAGAACTTGAAAGATGCTGTTTCAATGAACACTTCAGGAATTTCAGAGGAAATGCCTCCATTAGTGGCAGGATTTCCACTGTACACATTAGCTTTCACAAGGAACAAAAATTTCATGTCTTAGAAGGTTAAATGTTGATATATATTCAAATCATTTTTCTTGGGAATTTAGTCATCAATGGGAATATTTTATTTTAGGATGAAATTTCTCTTAATAAAGCTCGTGTCCACAAAGCCAAAGTGAAATCTGAAGAAATGCATGTGCAGGAGGACGTTCAGTTCAGCAAGAAGAGAGTAAGAAATGTTACTTACCCCTAGAGATACTTAAATCAGAGAACTGAACATCACTTTGTCAATGTTTAATTGTGCTGTAATGCACATAAATCAGATGACCCAACTAAGCTGACTCCAAGTGGATCCTCTCGTATTAAGTACATTCACATTGCTGTGGATCAGTACTTCTTGAACGCCTTTTCTTATGTCTGTCTTTCAGCCAGGTATTTTGAAGACGAGATCTGAGTATTTGATGCAGAGAGCCATTATGACTGAGGAATGCAACCTGGAAGATATGTTGCTTGTTGGGAAGAAAACCTCATAAGCAGGCTTCCTGGAAGATGTTGTGGCTTCAGTTCTATGCCCCTAGAATAAAGTAAGTAAATATAATAGAGTCAAATGATTTTTTTTTTTTTTTGGTTTTCCAGTGCATATAACAGTTACATTTACACTGCACTGTAGTCTATTAAGTGAGGAATACCACTGTCTAAAAACTCCAATATTCATAACTTAATGAAAATATTCTTTATTACTAAAAAATACTAGCCATCATCAGAGCCTTCAGTGAGGTGTAATATTTTCATTAGTGGATGGTCTTCAGTTGATGTCGATGGCTGCTGACTGATCATTGTGGTGGTTGCTGAAAATTGGTGTGGCTTTTGCAATTTCTTAACATAAGACCACAGTGAGGTTTGTCACGAGGTAACTCTTCCTTTCAGGAATAAGTCCTCTGTAGCAGGCAGTGCTATTTGATACATTTTATACACAGTAGAACTTCTTTCCAAATTGGAGTCAATCCTCTGAATTCCTGCAGTAGTTTATCAGCTAAGTTCAAACACTCTTCTAAGTCCTTTGTTATTTCAACATTCTTCACAGCATCTTCACCAGTAGATTCCATCTCAAGAAAACAATTTCTTTGCTTGTCCATAAGAAGTAGCTCCTCATTCATGCACATTTATCATGAGGTTGCCGCCATTCAGTCACATCTTCAGGCTCCACTTCTAACTCTAGTTCTCTTGCTATTTTCAGTACATCTGCAGTTCCTTCCTGCACTGAAGTCTTTAGCCCCTCAAAGTCACACATCAAGATTGGAATCAATTCCTTCAAAACCCTGGTTCATGTTGATAATTTGACTTCTTCCCAAGAATCATGAATGTTCTTAATGGCCTCTAAAATGGTGAATCCTTTCCAGAAAGTTTTCCATTCATTTGCCTAGACCCATCAGTGGTGTCACTATCTGTGGCAGCCAAAGCTTTCCAAAATGTATTTCTTACATAACGAGACTTAAAAGTCATAATTACTTCTGATCCATGAGCTGTGGGATGGATGTCATGTTAAGCATGGAAACAGCATTCGTCTCATACATCTCCACCAGATCTCCTGGGTGACCGGTGCATTGTCCAAGAGCAGTAATATTTTGAAAGAAATGGGTTTTTTTATTTTTTATTTATTTTTTTTTTTTTCTGAGCAGTAGGTCTCAACAGTGGGCTAAAATGTTCATGTTGTAAACAGATGTGTTGTCATCCAGGCTTTGTTCCATTTATAGAGCACAGAGTAGATTTCCCATGATTCTCATGGGACATAGGATTTTCAGAAGTTTAGATGAACATCGACTTCAACTTATAGTCACCAGCTGCGTTAGACCCTAACAAGAAAATCAGCCTGCCCATTGAAGTTTTGATGCCAGATACTGACTTCTCCTCTCTAGCTGTGAAAGTGCTGGGTTGCCTCCCCTTGCAGTTCTCTGCATTGAATATCTCTTGTAGTCACCTCCATTAGCTGTATTAGCTTCATCTCCTGGAAAACTTGCAGCAGCTTCTGGGTCAGCTCTTCTTGCCTTACCTTGCACATGTATACAGTGGAGATGGAATCTTGCCTTAAACTTCATAGGCCAACCCCTGCTGGCTTCACACTTCTCTTTTGAAGCCTCTTCATCTCTCTCAGCGTTTGTAGAATTGCCGAGAATTAAGGACTTTCACTGGGCGAGGCTTTGCCTTAAAAGAATGTCATGTCCATCTTAATTAAAATGATAAAGAATGAAATATTTCAAGAATTACCAAAGTGTGACACAGAGGTAAGAAATGAGCAAAGGCTGTCACCAAAAAAGTCACAAATAGAATTGCTGGACTCAGGGTTGCTACAAATCTTCAATTCGCTTAAAAAAAAAAAAAAGCATTAACATGAAGGGCAATAAAATGAGACACATCTGTAGTAAGAATGAGTTTGCACTGGGAAGGTAAAAAATGGGTTCCTGCCTTCAGGATTCTCTCCTATCTCCAATCCCCACCACAACCAAGACCTCGAGTGCACATGTGCACACACAAAGACAATTGTTTTATGTTTACAGAATGTAAAAAAAAAAAAAAGTGCAAGACCACCATGCTGCATCTGGATCTGTGGAAGTGGGAGAGGAAGCCAACTTCCAAAGGCTGAAGCAGAGAATACGCTTCCCTAAAGATATTTCTGGACAGATAAATAAGCGTGTTGAAGAGAAGGATGTTCCCGTGTTAATTATGACAAATAATGTCGTGTGAATGAATGTGTGAAATCAAGTTGATATTTTAATATGTTTCAGAATACTTACCACCATATTTTCTTTACCATATTCAATCAGTCCAGATTTGCATTTATTTTTTGACCTTGATTCCTGTAATCTGCTGCTTCTGTTCATTCTAACTGGTTACCAGAGTTCTTGTTTGTATTTAGTTTGAGATTTTAGCTGGTTCTTGGGCCAGATTTAGTCACTTCATTATCTGGATTCCCCTAGGTCCATTTTTATTGTCCTTAGGTTTCAACCACATCAAAATGTCATGACCTGCCATGTGTCTACCATTTTTATTAAACTGTAGACATTGGGTAGAAAATAGGGAAAATTTGAGGCCTAGTGTTAACTTGCTGCAGAGAAGATGAGCATTACAGCTGGCAGGTGGTCAGGGCACCAGCAGTGCCGCAACCTGTTAACCAAGTTAGCAGCTGAGATCAGTCAGTGCAGCCAGCCCTCCTGAGGCCAATGTGTCTCCTGTCCACCTTTATTCCTGGCATGTAGCTCTTGTGTATCCCAGCTAAGGCCTGTGGGTCTCTCTAAGGATCACCTTTGCTGATGGACTGTGAGCTCCAGCTATCTGACTGTGGTCCCCGTGTGTGGGGGGCACAAGCTGCTAGGCTGCTCTGCATCTCTGTGGTTTCCTCTGCAGTTACTGGGTGACCCCTGGGGATGGTGGATCCAGTCCTGGGCTTCCTTCTTCTCCATCTTGGCCTCATGTTCCTTCCTGGCTTGTTAGCAATTTGGTACATTCAATCATGGATTTCATAATTTGTCCAGAGTTTCCTGTCATTCTCAGGGGGAGGTCATGGACTTCTCACCTATTAACCCACTTTCAAAAACAAACATTTTCTTTTATTTCCTAAAGAACAGGTTTTGCCCCAGGCTTTGACTGAAATCAGGGCTCTCCGTGGGAGAAATCAAATAAGTCTTCATTCTATGTGTTTGGTTGTGATGACTTGGTTAGGCCCTGATTCCCACATTGAAACACAGTGAGCTCACGCTGTCCCAGTCACAGGAGACTGAGCCGGGGGGGCACAGAGCACACCTCACTTGGGCTTTTCCTCTGTGTTTACTTTATGTACAAATGAATAAGGGTGGAGATGCTGAAGAGAAGCCCAGATACCAAACGCTTGCCAGAGACCTGAGTGTAGTTTTTTTCATATGTATTAGTGGGGGGCCTTTAATTCTTTCCTCTGTATTTGTCAGTCTGAGTATTTATGGGTAAGGACAAAAGGAACATTTAATTCTTCCCTTCCAATTTCTGGGAGGGAAACTGGAGAAATTTCACAGAATTTCTTTCCCCTCTCAGGAAACTGGACATGAACGGATGTGAGCTGGTGGAAAAGAAGCAGCTGTTAGCATCAGAGGAGAAGGTGAAATTGGCTGAAGAAGAGACACGACAGTACAAGTGAGTTCATCTCCTCAACACCCGCAGCTCCAAAAACCCCTGTTGAATTTTTGAAAACTTTTCTAAAATGTTCAGACACAATATCATACACAGAACAAAACAAATATTCAGAAGACATTTGTATACATACTTAACACAGGAGAAAAAATGTTTAGTTTTACACATAAGTTAAATGTTTAAATTTACAAAGTATTAAGTTACTAAGAATTTCCTGGTCCCCAGTTCTGGCCATACTGTGTGGAAAGACGGTTCACAGAGATGTTTCTGAAGGTGCTGTAAGTTGTTCTCAAACTTAGGAAAGCAGTTTGGTGTAGCATCAGTCGGACAAATAAATATGACTGTGCCACTGGAGAGACTGACGTGTTGTAAGGCTGAGGAATAGGATAAGGATGTAAGGAAAATAAGAATCAAGCTTTATGATGAAAGATACTCAACACAGGATATGTGAGGGAAATGTTGAGAACCGGAAAGGAAACTGTCAGTGCAGAACTGGCAAGCGTTAAATAATAGTGATGGAAGGAGTGACTGCAGCAATAGCTTTGAATCTGCTCTGTTTTTACAGTCATGTGAAATGTATCTTGTACGGTTAGATAATGTCTATAAATGTGCAGTTCAGATAATGTGGAGTTGGACAGGTTAATTAACATTATACCTAGCATTGTGTTTTATCTGATGAAACAATTTGTAACTCATAGGAGAAGAGTTGAAGAATGTCACAGGCAAATGCTGGGAGCAGAGATCACCTGGAGACACCAGGCAACCTGCTTTCCTCCTGACACACTGAGTCCTCAGCACATGATGCAGACAGTTACTGTGGCCCTAAGAACCCCTAACCATGGGGTGTTTCTTGATGTGTTGACTTTTTCAGGTCACTCTTGCTGAGAAGAAGGCCCAAGAAAATTCGGTAAGAATTTGTTTCCTCCCTTCCCTTTGTGCACAGTCGGCCACAAATGAACGTTGATGTGATTTTCTCCCACAGCTCAGGGCTCAGGAGCTGGAGAGGGAAAACACCAAGTTGTGAAGGGAGAATGCCTACCTGAAGCAAAGGTACAAAATTTTGACACATTTTTAAGGGTGTTTTGAGATTCTTAAGGGTTGGCTGTTTTGTGTCTAGTAGAGGAATTGATGATGTAATTCTTATTGAAGCCATTCTTTCTCTGTCTTTTAAGATTGGATGTAACCTGCAGAGAGAGGCAGGCAGAGGAATACATGAGGCAGGAGCCCATCCCAGGAGGACCACCCAGGCTGCATCCTTCCCTGAGAGGTAAGAAGCACACTGTGATGTGCAGTAGCTTCATTTCTGCTGCAAAAGCCACCAAATGGGCTTCTTATCCCCTTGGGTAATTGTTGGGTTTCCTGGACACCACACCACACACTCACTGCAAAGAACACATTCTCAGCTGGGTGACAAGATGCTGTTTTCTTCACATGCCACCAGCCAGCAGGGCTCTGCCCCCTGTGAACAGTGGAGCTCATGCCCCTCCAGGGACTGTGGGCCACCCCCCAGGCTCTTGGTTGGCTGGCGTGGTTGGTTTCTGTGCGCTAGAATACATGAGCGTCAGCACCCTCTTCCCACCTGGACACAGTGGTGAGGGCTGAATTTTCTTTGTGTTGAGAAAAATAACATGCACAAGGTTTTAGAATGAAGACAGTATGTCCTGATGAGAAAAAAAATTTTCTTCATTTGTCTTGGTGGATAAATATTCTATTCAAGTTCTGCTTTAAGACAGCAGGCATTTCTTCACTAATTTTGCAGGTCCCTTTGTTCTTATAAAAAATGTGACACAGTGATCTAGAGTAGCCAGTTAGTAAGTGACATTACTACGTAGAGTAGTGTCACTTCTAGAGTTATAAGTGTAACTCTAAGATCTTCCAACGGCTTCTCCATATAATTCACCATTCTTTTGCCGATTATTACAATATTAGTCTTTCTAAGGCCACTTCTTTCATAAATATTTACATGACACCTGGTCACTTACACAAGACATGTTCTGTCAGAAGGATTTTAACAGTTTACCAATGGACTGAGGAGGAAGAGGTGAAGCTGATGGTCAGGTGTTGTTGATACTCTTCCTATGAAGGACTCTTCTTATTTCAATTTTTAGCCTATGTAGAAACTGTGGTTTCTCCTGAAGTGTATGGTGAGTCCTCTGTGTTAGTGTTGATTTCCAGGGATCTGAGCCCTGAGCTACCATCCAGGGTGATTAGTTATGGAAATACCTGAACCAGGGCTCTGGTCTCTTCTTCAAGTATTACAAGACCTGTCTCCCCCTCATTCTGGTGTGGGAAAGAGTGAAGGGGGGATTGGAAGTTTTGTTTTCCTTCAGCAAAGTCTGTGCAGGAAAGCATAATCCGCCATCCTTTCTCTGGTTTTTATCAGATTCAGGCAGGACCTGGTGTGGCTCCAGGGCAGAACAGCAGTGCCTGCCCTCCTGAGGTGGCCACGGAGGCCCAGGTAGATGTGGTTGTCATTCTCTGTTGGAACTCTTTCTGGCAACCTTGATTTTTTTCCCCAGTGGTCTTTCCTGGCCTTGTGTCCAGATTATGTGTTCTGTGACAGGTCTAGTGTGTCTTTCCTTTCCAAATTCAAACTCTTGCCCAGGAGCCAGTGGGCTTCTCCCCTCAACCTGTCACCTTGGGTGGTGCCTACAGAAGTCATCATGGAGTGAGTCCTTAGGGGCTGAGGACCACAGACATTGACTGGGTGTTTCTTGAAATAGTATGAGGAGGGGGACCCCTCACTCCAAACTTCCTTGTCCTGACCTTCATTTGGGATTGCTCCTGGGTCACTGAGACAGATTACTGTCGTCATTATTTTGCTCCTTTCCTGTCTCAGGCCAGGTGATTTACCTGTTTAGAATGTCCATTCAGATCCTTGTAACTGAAAAATGAGCAAAGCCCTCCCTCCAGCTTTATACCGTGTGCTTTGTGCAACTTTGAGTCTTCTTGGGTGTAGTAAATGTCACAAACCATCACTGTCTTTTCTGGGGAGGTAAATGTGTCTTCCACACTCCCTCCAGTTGTACTCTGAGTAGAAAAGCCTGACTGTAAGAGATGTTGCATTTGTAGTAGGAAATAGAGGCTGGAAGTTAAAAAGCCCACAGTGAAAATGTCTATTTCCCTGCAGGGGGATTCTGATTGGCACCAAAGTCCTTACCTTGTGTTCTCCATCCTGAGCTGGGTCTGTCCTGCCCTGGAAGCTGTCAGAGCTGCTCCTCTATCTCATCACACATTGTAGGATTTTACGCATGAGCTAAAATCCCTTTTGTGTCAGTTGTGGAATTGAGACTTCACACTTTATTTTTCCATAGGACAAATGTAGTGTGTGTTTCATAGTGAACTTAAAATCCAGACTTCCGTGAGAATAAGGATAATTGATTACCTTCTGAGGACAGCATTGTCCCCCCAGAAGCACTTTGCCAGCTCCCCCGCAGGACTCCAGGATGCCCACCTCCCCAGATCTCTGCGCCCAGCGGCAGCCGCTGCAGGGACAAGGGCCCTTTGTCAGGAGGGAGCAGAGAGGGGCTGGCAGGGTCCTGCAGGCAGAGCGAACACCCAGGTGCAGCTCTGATTCCACGTGTGGAGAATGAGCTCTTCACAGCCTTTCTTTCTCCATGTTCCTAGTCCACAAAGAGCAAGCTTCTGTGGAGCCAGGGAAGGTGGTGGGGAGGGTTGTCCTGCACAGAGAGGCTGCCTGTTGGGAAGGCATTATTTTGTCAGTTTGCCAGAACCTCTGTTCATCGTATAGGACAGGCCCCTTGGCTTCCCCTACTTACAGACACAAGCGGTGATGTGTGGTGACAGTGTTTTATCCCCGAGGCCTCCTGTGCAGCCCAGGCTGCAGACAGGCCCCAGAGGGGAGGGTGGAGTGTGTGGCTCTGTGCTGCTGTCTGGGCACCCGGTGGAGGCGAGGGTTCCCGGGGCTGACTGCTGCTGCATTGGGTTCCAGCATTTGTCAGTGTTGGTGCTTTTGTCTGTCATCCAACTCATGTCTTCCTTCTGTTCTGCAGGCTACTTTTGATGCAAGAGGGCCCCATCCTTTCCCAGGGCCAGCCCACATGGTCTGCCCCATGAGTGGCCTGTCATCACCCTATGGGCCACCTCCACCTGGGCCACCCTGTGTCCTGTGCATCCTTGCCCACCACCACCAGCTGCTCCACTTGGTAAGATGAGAGCATATTCCTCTATTTCTTTCTTGAGTCACTGCAGAAGAAGGGGAGATTTCTCTCCAGGGCTTTGCAAAGCATGGGAAAACCTGATTGGGGACATTGTCATGTTCCTCTAGTCTATTTGCACACAATTTGATGGACTGTGTCTTCCCCAACCTGACCTGGGAAGGAGGTGTCTCCTGTAGAGTGAAAAAAAGTCCTCTGGCAGAAGGCAGAAATGTCAGTTTTGCACATGTGCCTTCAACATAAACCGCATTCTGGGTTTTGAGATAATAGCATGCCCTTATTATTTTCTCTGGTGAGTAGAGCCTTGACCTTCCACAGTTGATCATTAGTTATGAAAACACCAGAACCAGTGGCCTGTGGAATTTTTCTCAAGTGTTAGTAGACCTGTCTCCCCCTTGTTCTGATGTGGGAAATAGTGGAAGATGGTGAAAGAAGGCTCAATAGTTTTGTTCTGCTTCACATTTTCAGTAAGATAGTAAACAGGGAAGTAGTTTTTTAATTTTAGTTTTCTCTATGCTTAGAAAGTAGTTTGCATCAAGGAAGGGTGCAGCTCATTGGTAGATAGAATGCATGCTTATCATGCAGGAGTTCCTAGGTTCAATCTCCAGTACCTCCATTTAAAAAAAAAATTCAAATATGAAGAATACAAATTGTGCAGCTCCAAACATGATATTAATTAGTTTTACGTGTTTTTCTTTTGCCACCTATCTTCAAAAATATCCCAACCATAACTAAGCTTTTCTTTTGGAAAATGCTTTAACTCTCAAATTCTTTCCTGCCACTTTTTTTTTAATTGAAATATCCATGAATGGAAATAGATGGACATGGTTGTTTAAAATTTGCAGTGGTAATATTCTTATTAATATATTTGTAACTACATTTTACAGATGAAACATCAATCTACCAATTTGGAGAAGAGAAAGATAAAGAATCTTCTGATGAGAAGGTACTGTATCCTTTTGTTAATATTCTTCTTATTTTAACATATAAGCATCAGGGAATGATAAAAGATAAACAGATGGTTGTTTTCACTTTACATTTTCACGTTAGCATTTGATGATGAAATTTTTGACTTATATTTTTAATCTATAATCCAAAATCTATTCTGTGCTTAATGCCATAGGACTGCAAAATAAACATCTGTTCATTTTTCAGACTCACCTAATGAAATGAGTGTCTGTACCTAAATTCTTTTTTTTCAAGTTCTTTTCCATTATAGTTTATTATAGGATATTGAATATAGAGAGTTTACTGTGAAAGTGAGGTTGTTTCATTTTTTTAGCAATCCTCATTTGAAATTAATCAAGTGATGTCTCATGTTGAATCTAGGATACTGGGTCTTTCCTTTTCATTCCCAGGAACAGTGTTCTAGTTTTCCATATACCTTGTGATGTTGTTTCACACCTCATCCTTTTGCTCAGTCTGCCTTTCCTCAAATCCGCTTCACATCCCCCTTTCTGCACTGGGGCTGTCTTTTGAGACACAGCCCAGTCTTCCCAGCATTCCCTGAGCTATGCACATGCAACAGCAACTTCTGTCCTTTGTGCCCTTACATTGTCCATTCACTTCAGTTGTAGAGCTGTTCAGACTTTTCTGTGGTGATTGGTTTTCATGGATCTGTGCTTCTGGCAGAATAAAGAGCCAATTCTGTCTTTTATTTGTATTGCCAGTTTCTCTCAGGATAGGTGTTTATGATCTGATAGATACAGTAAATAACTGTTGTCTTACTGACTGATTGAATGACCAAGTGTATGAATATGATGGTTTCTGAAGTTTGGTTCTTGTTTTATTTTGTTTTCCTAGGAAAGAGCGACTGAGCCTGGAATTGAAAACAAGAGAATGTTCCTGAAAATATTGTAATTGATCCAGAGGAACTAACAGATCATAACACATGACCTCTGTTGATAGAGCTCACAAAACTAACACATTGGGTAAATTAGTGAAAATGTATTGCCTTTTTCCTCTATGCTTAGAAGCTAGTTTCCTCTGTGGGAAGGGTATAGCTCAGTGGTAGGTAGAATGAATACTTAGCATGCAGGAGTTCCTGTGTTCAATCCCCAGTACCTCCATTAAAAAAAATAAGTCATAGAATACTCTAAGTTTTCTAGATTTAAATTTTATATCTGTTACTTTTTAAGTATTTACTCTTGCCACCTGTCTTCATAAATATCCCAACCACACCTTAGCTTTTCTTCCAGAAAATGCTCCAACTTTCTGAAATTCTTTTCTGCTACTTTATTTTATAGAGATATCTGTGAATGGTGCTAGATGTACATGTGTATTTAAAATTTAATTGGTAAATATTCTCATTCATGTCTCTTTAACTTCATTTTACAGATGACATATCAGCTTTCAATTTAGGAGTAGAGGAAGATGCAGAATCCTCTTCTTATTTGGAGGTGCTGTTCTATCATTATTATTATTATTATTATTATTATTATTATTATTATTATTATTATTATTATTATTATTATTATTATTATTATTATTATTTTGCAGTATAAACTGTGAGTTATATTAATACATAAATGAAGGGATGCCCTGAGATTAATTACTCACCTTTGTACTTGCCCATCCAAACTCTCTCTTATGTTTTTCAGTCTACCATTAAGAACTTCATTGTGTGCTACATGTCATACTAGTGCCTAGTACACTCTGTTAAGTTTCCAGGCTCACCTAATGAAACCAGTGTATATAGCACAAAAAGCAATGTTTAGAAGTCCTATGGAGTTGATTTGGCTTCTTGAATTGTTTTCTTTAAAAAGTAAAGAACTATTATTTTCCAGCCTGTGACCAATTGTGTATTTCTTTTGTATAAATGGATGTGTCATACTCTCAGGCAGGTTCAGAGAAAAATAGGTTGGATTAAAAAGAAGAGTGTTTTTGTGTTGTGTTTTGTTTTATGTTTTTGCCACATTGACCTTGAAAATCAAATGCCTGTGAAATGGAAATATTATAGTTTCCTTGTCATAGATCTGCAGGAATTATTTCACGAGAATCAGAAGCATGGTGAAGAGTGATAAATATGTGGGGTTAGTATACCAACAAGATTGGGTTAGTGATGTTTTAATGAGGAGAACCCCTTTTGTATAGTTAGTGTGGCCTGTGTGTTGTACTTTTGATCATGACCGTATTTGATGTAACATAAGTGACAGTGATGATGTGTTCGAAGCTGACAGCTGTGGGGAGGGGTAAGGAGGCCCTGAGCTCTTGGATCTGGACAGCTGCTTCCTAGTGGCCCAGCACTGTGTTTGAATCAACAGATATGTTGCCATCTTGGTTCTGTCATGCACTAGCTGTGGGGATCTTGGAAAAACTTGTTGGAGCTGTTTGAATGTCAGTGACCTTGTTGGTAAAATGGTACTGACACTTACCTCTGAGGTATGTGCAATGAACAAAAGCGGTAACAAATGTGAAAACACGTTGTCATCTGGAAGTAGTGTTATAGAGTGTAAGACAGAATGATCATTGGCAATGAATGGCTAAGTGTTGAGGACACTTTTTCAACACCTGAAGGACAATAAATGGCAGTGGAGTTAAGAATGGGAAAGTTAGAGTGGGCATGTGGATTTCTTATTTGGGTTATGTCGTGTTTCAGTAGACTCTTAGTAGAGATTTCTGATAGGTATATTGTGTTTTGGTACTTGAGGCCATCTTGAGATTTTAGATGTTTTGACCTTAAAGAAATTCCTGCTGCTGAACACCAACTGCATGCTGGACAGTTAGACACTTAATGTACCGGTTGAGGGGTGAGGCTGTAGTGATAAGAACAGAAGAACCAGTAAACAGGAATCCTCTGTCAGTCACAGTAAGTCCTTCCGGTAAAGAAAATGAAGAACATCAGTTTTTTTTTATGAAAGTGAGTGTTTGTAGCTAGGATGGGGGTGGAATAAGAGTGGGATTTATGTAGTCAGCACACATCAGAGTGTAACCACAGCTGCCAAGGGAAGGACAGGAAGGAGCAAGTCACATGACAGCTCAGGGGAGTGATGTTCTGGACAGAGAATGGGGGATCACATCTGTTTATCATTGTACCCCAGCATCTTAGAGTGACCAGGAAGCAGCAAATGGGTAACAGTCCTTATAACCATTTTTATTATTGTTGTTGTGTGTAGAAAAGAAGATGTGCACAGTGAGGGCCTAGCACGTGTGGAGGGTTAAGAAATGAATGTCCTTATCCTTCCCTTATGACAGTCCCTGTGGTTTTTTGAGGAGTTGCATAATTACATTTAAAGATTTTTGCTGTTATTACATCAATGTTTTTCTTAGTACTTTGTTACTTTAATCAACTAGTTTTCCTAACTATAAAAGTTTTAGCAAATAATAGATTGTGCTAAGCCATTGCTTACTGAAATGAAGCAGCTTCTACAGTGTTCTGTCAGTACTCAGTGTGACAGACTCCAAGGTTTGTTTTCATGCCAAGAATCTTAATACTAAATCCATATCTGTACTTAGAAATATTTTGAATTTATAGCAAATATACTTACTAAGATATTTGTTCAAAAATAAATGTATTTTAAATTTTACTTTTTTATTGAAGTATAGTCAATTTACAATGTTAGTTTTGTGTGTACAGCAAAGCAAGTCAGCTTTACCTACAAAAATAGATATTTTTTAAAATGTGTTCCTTTTTGTGGGGTAATTCAAAATAGAGTTAGATGTTCTGAAGTTAATTCTTTGTTGAAATGTGAATATAAGTCAATACTTTCCATGTGAAAATACTTGCTCTGGCTTTCCATGTTCAGTTTACTGTATCAAAAGCTAAATGAAGATAAAAGATAGACTTGATGTAGAGAATACATATGAAGTTTTCTATTTAAATGTTTGATTTCCCAAGATATTCTTCTCTTATTTTAAGTCTAATTGCTTTTAAAATAGGAAAGTTTTTTTTAAAAGTTAGGAAATGTAGGGATTTTCTTAGAAAGGGATTAGGAAATCTTTATGGAACTCATTATTAATATTGATTTTCATAGAGCATCTCTGGGAGTCTACCACAGAAGTATGTGGATATCTCATTTGGAGCTGCAGGTCAAACAGGGAAAAATACATTAAGTGAACAAATAGAAGGTAAGAACTGTATTTTATTAAAAAGTCTATTGACAGAATGTTGATTTCAGACATGAATTCTGATATATTCTAAAAGCCAAATAAAATCACCTGGTGAAGGTATAGTGAGGCAAAAGATGAGAAAGGGAGGCCAGTTACATAACTTAGGCATCCACAGCAGATTAGAGAGTGCCTTTTAAGGAGCTAAGTTGTTAGTTTGACTTCAAGATGCTCTTTGACCTAAGGACAGTCAGGAAATAAGGAGGAGGGAAAGAAGGGATGAAGAATGAGTGAGGGAGAGAGGACAGGCAGTAAATGAAGGAAAAGAAGTTAGAGGCCTGTGGGGAGGGTGGGAAGGTAGAACAGTTCTATAGAAAGAGGAAGAGTCTCTGAAATGTGAGATGGATCTGAAATGAGCTTCCAGCTCCAAAGCTTGTCTGACAAGCACAAATATTCCTTTTGTCCCCATCCTCCTCATTGTTAGGAAGGCAGTGAGGGCTGAGGTACCTGATCACACAGAGGTAAGTTCTACCTGCTGTGGGTGAACACAGGCAGATGTGGGCAGCTGTAAATGTCTGGACCTTCATGTCATGTAGTGTGTTGCTGCCTTATAGGATGGAGTCACCTAGGCCAAAAGAAGAGAATAAGGAGGAGGAAGAGAGCAGGGTGTGTTATTGGTGGGGGGGCAGGGATGCTGTTGCCTGATAAAGAGTCCATTAGAAAGTTTGCAACTTCTAATACAGTTTCAGGTTGGAGAAGTGTTATAGTGGGCACTTGAGGCTAGATTTCAGAAGGATCAATTAAGTCGTGTAGACTCGGTGTAGACGAGAGTTTCTCAAATTGTAATTAGTCACCCTGGGGACCCGGTGAAAAGTGCACATTCTGACCAGCAAGCTTGTGATTTTGCATTTCTAACAAGTTCTAAGGTGACACCATTGTTGGTCTTGAGACCACGCTCAGAGTAGCAAGAGGGTAGATGTATGTTTGGAGAAATCTGGAAAAGCCACTGGAGAGTTCAAGACATAACAACATCAAGGAAAAGCATGGTTTCATTTTTCTTTCTGAGCAGTTTATAGCCAGAGGGAGGCAAAAAGTTGAAGTAGAAATTACCCATGTAAGGCACTGTGATTTAGCAGAAAGGAAAAAGAAGTGGTGGGGATAATCCACCCAAAGAATACAAAATGAGAAGAATTACGACCACAGATCTAGGGATACCTTTGAAGAGGGAAGGGTGCAGTGAAATGAAGGAAGGAGGAGAAAATGTGGTAGGTAGGTGATGTGGGAATTGATGAGGAAACTTGAGAGAACTTTTAGAATAGCATCATATATTTGCACTGAAGCAAGATTAGATCATTGCCACTGCAGAGAATTCCAGAAGCAGGAAGAGGCTAGAACTGGGGTAAATCACAGCCACTCCTCACAACTATCAGGCATCAAGGATATATGTTGTATTGGTATTTGTTATTCAAACGAGATTAGTTTAAATATGAAAGCATTAGCTTTTTTTTTTTAAGATAGATAATTTTTTGATAAGTTGGTTGTTTCACAAAAAGCCTTTTAAACATTAGCATGAGATACTAAACCAAACTAATTTTGGGAACAAAAGAAATTAATAGAGTTATTTCCCTAATGCTAAAATTGTTGTTTTCAGTAAATACTACAGTGATTTTGAAATATAAAAGGCTTTTAATATCTAGTAATGTGGCATTAAATTTATTTTTTCCTTTTTGATAATCATATTTCAATATTGAAAACTTAATATACATTATTTCTTAGTTGTGTCTTATATACCTTCTTGCATGAGTGGATCAAGAAACTTTGAGATGACAGCCAAGACCACGTCTACCCCGACAGCATGGGCCCATCGCCACTCCATCTTCAGGGCGAAGCTGCACCACCACCAGTTCGCCATGGGTAAAAATATTGCTGCGCTCATGGTCGACAATGGCTCTGGCATGTGCAAGGCTGGCTTCGCAGGTGATGATGCCCCCCGGGCCATCTTCTCCTCCATTGTGGGATGCCCCTGGTACCAGGGCATCATGGTGGGCATGGGCCAGAAGGACTCCTATGTGGGTGATGAGGCCTAGAGCATAAGAGGCATCCTGACACTCAAGTATCCCATCGAGCATGATATTGTCACCAACTGGAATGAGATGGAGATTTGGCACCACACCGTGGCCCCCAAGGAGCAGCCTATGCTGCTGACTAAGGCCCCCCTGAATCCCAAAGCCAATTGTGAGAAGATGACCCAGATCATGTTCGAGACCTTCAATACCCCAGCCATGTACGTGGCCATCCAGGCCGTGCTGTCCCTGTACACCTCTGGCCTCACCACTGGCATCGTGGTGGTCTCTGGTAATGGGGTCACTCAAATTGTGCCCACCTATGAAGGATATGCCCTCCCCCATGCCATCCTGCGTCTGGACCTGGTTGGCCGGGAACAGATGAACTACCTCATGAAGGCCCTCACAGAGCATGGCTACAGATTCACCACAACAGCCAAGTGGGAAATCGTGTGTGACATCAAGGAGAAGCTATGCTACATTGCCCTGGACTTGGAGAAGGAGATGGCCGCTGCCACCTCCAGCTCTTCCCTGGAGAAGAGCTAAGAGCTGCCCGATGGTCAGGTCATCACCATCAGCAGAGAGCACTTCTGCTGCCCCAAGGCTCTCATCCATCCCTCCTTCCTGGGCCTGGAAGCCTGTGGCATCCATGAGACTACCTTCAACTCCATCATAAAGTGTGACTCGACATCTGCAAGGACCTCCATGCCAACACGGTGCTGTCGGTGCTGTCCAGCGGGACCACCATGTACCCCTGCATCACTGGCAGGATGCAGAAGATCACCGCCCTGGCCCCCAGCACGGTGGAGGTGAAGATCATTGTGGCCCTCGAGCACAGGTACTCTGTGTGGATGGGTGGCTCCATCCTGGCCTTGCTGTCCACCTTCCAGCAGATGTGGATCAGTAAGCAGGAGTACAATGAGTTCAGCCCCTCCATCGTCCACCACAAGTGCTTCTACGTGGACTGAGTTACCTTCCACCCTTTTCTGGACAAAACCTAACTTGGGTGGAAAAGGAGATGAGATTGGCATAGCTTTATTTAGTTTTTATTTTTTCTTTTCTTTTCTTTGTTGATACTTGACTCAGTATTTAAAAACAGTGAAGGTGACAGCAGTCAGTTGGATCAAACATCCCCAAAGTTCTACTTTGTGACTAATGACTGCATATTTTTTAAAATAGTCACCACAAATATCATGAGATGCATTGTTACAGGAAGTCCCCTGCCTTCCCAAAAGCTGCCCCACTTCTCTAAGGAGAAAGGCCAGTCCTCGCCCAAGTCCACACAGGGGAGGGTGATAGCATTGTTTTTGTGTAAGTGATGTTCTCCAAATTAAAAAAAAAAAAATTTACCCTAATACTTGTTTTTTTATTATTATTATTTTGAATTGTTAGCCCCTGTTTTTTGTCCCCAAACTTAAGATGCATGAAGGATTTTGGTCCTGGTGAGAGTAGGCTGAGGCATGGAGGCAGCCAGGGCTTACCTGTACACAGACCAGTTCAACAAAGTGCACACATTAAAAAACAAACAAACAAAGAAACAAACAAAAAAACTCTCTAAGGTGGCTAAGCTAGAGGATCCAAGAAATGTAGGCATACCAGTAAGCCACATGGGTATGGAAAAAAATGAATATTTTTATGAACTATTATTCTCCAAGTGTGTATCCAAGCTGATCAACTCATAGCACTTTCCCTGATGTGAAGTGAATTACACATTCAAATAAAGAGTCATCACAACTGTGGTCTTCCTAAATTACAGGGCAAATTGAAGGACATGATACATCCTTGTAGTCAGATGGTGTCAACTGCATTAAAGATGTGCTGTTGTGTGAGTCTTCTTGGAGTCATGATTTGTTCTTCTGATTAAATCTCACTTATCTCATCAGTCAGCATGTTCACACTGGTATATGTGCACTTTTCTATTTTATAAAGTCATTTGAAATATAATCATACTTTTGAAAGCTTAGCTGAATGTTCTGTTAAACCTATATTCCTGTTTAAATTTATTATCTGTAATGGATTCATATTTCTGTCTTGTTGCTGTCTTAACTGCCCCTCAAAAACAACACAACAAAACCTAATGTATTCTTTTCCAAAGCAAGCGTGAGGATTACACTCAGTACTAACTCTGCATGACTGTATAGTTGGCTTTCATGTTTACATACCATTGATTATGTGTCCCTTTTGTCTTTTAGATTCTACTGAAGAATATCCTCACTGGAAGGTGAAAACTTTTATAATTTTATCTTGAATTATTTTAGTGGGGGTACTGGGAATTGAACCCAGGACCTCGTGCATGCTAAGCAGGCACTCTACCACTGAGGTGTACCCTCCCCTCTTGAATCATTACTATAGATTATATCAAGTGCACATTATTACTTTTTTTGTTTCAAAACTCATTCAGCCTACAGTTGGAGTGAGATTCTGTTCCTAATAAAACAGGAGGAATGAAGGATTTACAAACATCCAGAGCAGGTAAATTTTGCAATACAAATTTAATTCTGAAAAGAAGTACACTAAAATATTTTAAATGTACACAGTCTTCTTATATCTAATTCCTTTTTTTTTTTTCAAATTTAATTGAAAGATTTGACATAAATAAGACATGCTGCTGTTACTATCCATTGTTGGGAAAAGATATTCATAAGCATAAGAAAAAGATTTTTAAAATATAAGCTTTAAGTCAGATGTTTCCATTTATGTTGGGATACACTAAAGTTCTCAGTTTGCAGTCCCTATACTTCTTAGGGATTCTGACAGATCATTAGTTGCTAAGATTTTTTTCCAGTGTTTTAAAATGCTTAATTGAATTCTGAGCTTTATGTAGAGTAAAGCTTCACTTGCTAACAGGTCAATTGTATTTCAACTTTAATTATTTCATTTCAGTGTTGTTACATTGATGATATTTGTTTTTTTTATTTAATGGAGGTACTAGGGATTGAGTCCAGGACCTTGTGCATGCTAAGCACGTGCTCTACCACTGAGCTATACCCTCCCCTCTCAAGGAGATTTTTCTGAAATAAAAGTTTTAGTCATATACAGAGAGCAAAATGCATTTGTTTAATTTTTGCCAGTAGAATTTTCACAAGACATTACAACAGAACCACTTTCTTCATTTTATGTATTTAAGATTCTGTGCTAAAAAATATTATTAGCATAGAATAGATCTTAACATTTTAGTTTTATAAAAGTGCAAGAATAGAAAGTTCATTTAAAGGAAAAATCTATTAGAGTAAAATAAGCTGATTAAACTTTTAAAACGGGCAGTTTTTCTAAGAGTTGCAAAGTAATGCATTTAGAGTAAAATATGATTTGAATTGTTTAAACAATAAAATCTGAAATTATGTGTATTCAGTAGGCCAGTGTTTATTGTATTTTTCATCAGATGAATCTAAATAGCATTACATATATATGTTATCTATTATCTAAAATCAAAATAAGTAGGAATTTATTTTATTTTAGCCATGTGATTTTTTTTCTATTTAAGCAATCCCCAAGTTGCTAAAAGTATTATTTAAAGGTCATATTTTATAAGCTAGCTCTCATTCCCATGATAATGTCTCTCATTTAATTTAAACATTATAAATAATATTTGACTTATTTCAGATGAAGCAGGAGTTGGAAAAAACATAACTAGAGAACTAGAAGAATGTATGTTGCCAAAATTTATGAATTACATTTAGACATTGATTTATGAAATAAACTGTAAATAGTAAATAAAATCTCTTTCCATTGTGAATAACAGACACTATGTTACATTTTTTTCTTATCCATATCTAATGAAAAATGTGAAAACACAACCATTCATGATGAAAAATATACTTACTCCTCATTTATTCGTAATGATTCATAGCTTTAAAAAAATCGCAAGAAGACTATGTTCTCTGTTTATTTCTGGCTGTATCCTCCCTTTCCTCCTGCTAGCCCTGTTGGACTGTCACCCTGCACACTGACACTCTTCTCAGAAAACCTGGAGGTCTTCAGCTTCTCGAGTTTCTGGTAGTGACTAAGGCCAAAATCCCAGACTCCAGCAATCACTGTCCATGTAACTGCCACTGGTGTGTGACAATTAAATTTCTTGTCATTAACTTTGTCATTGGTTAATCTTTTGCCCTCAGGAAAAATTCCAAATTCCTTAGCTTGGAATAAAAACACATCGATTTGGTTCTTGCCAAAGTATTCAGCCATATCTCTTTACTCCCCTTCTCTGCCCCTCTGCTCCAGTGTCTGGCTCAGCTAGACAGCTTCCAGTTCCACATGTGCCCTTCCCTGCCTCTTTTCTTTATGTTTGTGTCTTCCCTCTCCCTTCCACACTTCGTCCTCCTCCTTCAGGTATCTGGTTACATATCACCAGAACCAAAAGTGGGCAATATTGGCACAAAGCTGGATGTCCTTTCTAAGTGTTCCAGTTGTGCCCCCTTTTATACCTGTCATAGTGTTTATGACTCTGTATGGAAATTGCCTATTTTTCCAGTTTATGATACATGATTCTACAGGGTGGACCATGTCATATTCATCTTGTGGTTCCAGTGCTTCTCAAAGTATTTTAGCACATGGTTATTTAGTCAATGAATAAAGAATGAGAAAACCAGAAGCTCTGATAGTTAGCCACATGAGCAGGTAGTTCAACGTGCAGCCATGGGCAGATTCTAGAATCGTCATCTTGTATTTTGTATTGTAGTAGTATATAGATATTTTTATTCTTCTTAACCCTTGGAAAGATCTCAGCTTTTAAAAAAAAACTAACTTATACTTAGTTACCTATAAAGTATTTTAGATAAAGAATCTTAATTCTTATTTTTTCCAGCTGCTGCTGGACTTGAATCTGAATCCTGTCGACCTTCCCCTCTAGGATCCACAGCAGCACATGGAGAAGCCACTCTGGACGACTTTGTGTGAGGCCTGGAGGCTCCTTCTCTCAGCTCTAGGTGCCTCTGTTGCAAACTCTTCCTAGCTCTATGGCCACTGGAAACCCACTCTGCATGTTTTGCCCTGAAGATGGGTTCTGTTTGTAGTTCATTTCTACTTCTTGGAAAACAATTCAATGAAAACTCAATTGGTTTTCCCCAAACTGTGGGCAGGGATGAAGGATAGCATATTTTTTTTTATAAAAGATATAAATAATAAAAGAAGTCATAAAACAGCCCTGGGCACAGCAGAGTCAATAATCCCTCCCAGTTTAAAGCAGAAGTGACAGCTCAGTTTTCCACAGCTGTGGGGCTTGCTGAGCTGGTTACTCCTTTTCTCCATTACACTTTTTTTCCTTTTTTACTGAAAAAGAAATATGTGCATATGGTAAAAAAAAAAAAAAAAAAAATTCAAACAGAGCACGAAAATACACAAAGGAAAGATTTCCCTCATTCTCTGTTGTCTCAGACCTCCCTGGAAGAGTCACTGTTTACAATCCTTTGTGTGTTTTTCCAAATAGGCTTTGCACATTCCAACCTATACATGTAAGTTCTTTTAATATTTTACTTATTTTTAACCTAAAGGAATTTAAATCCTTAAGTGGCTTCTGCCCTGGTAATAGAAAAGAACAAATCTGATTCTGTATTAGATCTGTTTCTTTGACTTTAACCCTGTGCTCTGTGTCCTAGGCTTAGTCTTGCTTGTTCTGCACCTTTTGCAAAACAATGTTGCCAATAGGCTGAAATATACAGGAGAGCCTGTTCTCAAGGCTCTGACCTTTAAAGATGTTATTAGCACTTTTACATTCATGAAGATAACAAGTTGTAAAAGAGAAAATAACTTTTATTTTGTTGGTTTTACAGGGGCAGCATGATGTGACCCTTATGGACAGCTAAAAGAAGGAAGGATTCCAAGAACAGAGAATTCCTGCACCAAGAAGTTTGCAACAAGTGACCACACACCCTCCTCATTTTCAGTATAAAAAAAGCTTGAATTCTGACTTGGGGAAGATGGTTCTCCAGGACATCAGTCTGCCATCTTCTCAGTCTGTTATGGAAATGACAGGCCAGTCAAGAAACAAGCACCACTCGGAGGGTTGGAGTACTCAGATGTATTATGCCGGCAGGCTCAGAGGGGCTTCTGCTCCAAAGCTCTGAGCACCTTCAAGATGTGCACATGAGATTTTGTAGGGTAAAGTACAAGTATGGGGTATTCGGCCAATAGGCATGGAACAACTTTAGCAGCATTATCATCACAAAAGTGGAGGCGGGGAGGCAGCAAACAAAAATTCCAAAGCCAGATATGTATCTTTGAAAATCCAGCTGGCTAGCAAAAACACATAAACAGCAAACCAACACTAATTAACCTAGATTTACAAGTTAGTCTAGCAGAACTCAGATCAGTATTCCAATACTTAGACTTGTTAGCCCAGCCCAGCCTCTCCTTCACATTCCTAGACCTGTGAGTTATCTTGTCAGACCAGCCCAGTTTTTCCTTCAAAGTCTGCTGGCTTCTGAATAAAGTATCTATTCCTTTTTGATTAATTCATTGTAGTTTTGTTTGTCTTTCTCCAGTGATCCTTTCCTTTGTAATAAGGAGGAAGATTCTTTTGAAAAGTCAGCATTATTTACATCAATTCCATTAGATTGTCATTGGTTGTGCTTGTGTATTAGAACAGATAATAAAGAATAAAATTATTTCTATTTTACTTTAACAAAGGAAAATTGAAAGGAAAATCCCTTGGGGTGCAAATAAATTTAGTGTCATAATTTTGATTTAATACTGATTCTTTACAGCAAAAATAAAGAAAGGAAAAAAATAGTTGTTTTCCTTATCTTAAGCAAATTTTGCCTAAATGTTGAAAGTGATAATGATTATTGATTCACGTTTTTTCCTCATGTTGAGACAGTGCTAGGCCCTTTATGCTTTGTTCTCTCAATCTGCACAATGTACAAGGAAGTGGATATTATTCATACCATTTTGAATATGAGGAAACTGAGAATCAGGAAGATAAGATAACTTGCTCAGCATCACCAGGCCTGGAAGTGGAGGAGCTGGGGTAAATCAAGGTCTGTTTGATGTCAGAGTTCATACATCATATGCATTTGCTATTTTGTGGGGGCCCATGATTGGGTTAACAAATTGTGATAGACCCCATCATTTATCTCCTTCAAAAAGAGCAAATGTGCTTAGTAACTGCCTCCCTTGCATAGTTGAGGACTTAGCAAACACTCAGGCCCTCCTATAAATGCTGGGCATGTCTGCTGTTAGTCTTCTATCCCCAAAACAGCCTTGGGCTGGAATGGTAAAGAAGCTACAGGCTCAGAGGTGAGAAGGCTGGTTAGCCAATGATGGGTAAGATCCCCTGAGGGGGTCAACCTAAAACAGGCACAGCTGCCTAAGTCCAAGTTGTTAAGAAGCAGTTTCTCATTATGTTCCACCCTGATAAGCTGAAAGGCTCAACACAAACATAATTCACCAGACAGGGTCTTCTGACCTTGAGCCAAACACCAACAATAAACAAAGCCTTTGTAGTCATTGTGATCCCACCCAGTCCTTCCCTAATTTCCTGCATTCCTCCTTTAATTGTACACAATAAATATGGGAGCATTTGAGAGGCTCATGGAGTTGGCTCCTGACTCCCTCTCACTCTCCTGACTTTTTACACAGAGTCTTGAGTAATTCATTCCATCTCGGTGGGACTTCTGCTGGCCAGAACCCACAAATGACGATGAACCCACACTATTTGATACAGATTTTTGTGTGTAGATTCTGTTTTGTATGATCTAAGATAAAATTTTTTGTTGGTTGTGTAGAGTCCTCAGGCTGCCCAGAAGGAGGGTCAAATTAAAGTACTTGAAAATCAGCTTTAACAAACTGAAATAACCAGTGCTACACAAAACTAGCTCTTATTCCACATGCTGAAGGAGAAAGCAGAATTAAATCCTGAGCTAGATGCTCTACTTGGCCATGCTTTACAAGGTAATTTGCATTAAATTTTAGCTAAATAAATCACATGTTAACTTTGCTCTTTGAGTTTGCTATACTGTTCCCTTGTCCCCTATAGCTTGACTGAATAGCCGCTGTATTTACTTATGCTTTTAATAATCATTCCTTCTTTAATTTGCATGTATAAATTTGGGAGGAATGTAATTATTGAAATTGTGAGAAATGAGTAGCAATTTAAAAGGGCTTACTTAACATTATTAAGCAATTAGATTTTATGAATAAAAAGATCAACCATGTTTCTGAATTAGTTATTTAAATTGTTTAAAGTATTAACCAATTTCATTACTTTACTCTGCATATCTAACTGCCTTAAAAATAAATTTATAACCGTTTGCTGTGGAATCTGTTCCACATATCTTACAAATGGTACATAATCTTATCTTATGTGGGGGGTTTTAACATTTCATCTATTTTGGTTGGAGTATTGCTTTTTGTTTCCCTTTTGCTGTTATTTACACAGATCTAGATAGCGTACTGTTAGGTAAAAATATTTAGTTTTCTGTGAACCCTACAGCTGTATGAATTACCAATGGTTCACATACACTAATTGTGGTCCATCTCATTTTAAACATTTTTATTGGCAGCCAGCTGGTTTCTGCATGATCTTTTTTGTAATGTACCTATGGCTACAAACATGTTAAGTCTTTTGTCTTTCTTACACGTTTCCTGATTTTTAAATTCTTAGATATTTAAATAAGTATGTTTAGTTAATGAACTCCAGTTTCAGCTCCAGTTTCATAAGCCCTTCTTTCTTTTCTTATAGGAAAAAAAGGGAACATATACTCCTTTTTAATTTTTAAATATATCTGTAAATTTGTATCTGTTATTTTACCCTCATAAACAATTTTGTTATATTTGGCATATATTTGTCTTTGACAAATATTTGCTAGATTTTTAGCTGTTCTTAAGTTTTATAAAATTAAGCACATATAAATTGAATAAAACTATGCAAAGGAATTTATAGGAATAGATTAAAACAATATTTATAATCATAACATTGTATTTTCAGCTTGGGAAGAGCTTTAGATTTCATTGAATATTGAGATTTTCAGTTTTTCTCTTGTCACTGCAATATTCATGTGAACCGCACCTCCTGGTGATTTATATACACGGTATGCCAAGATTATCAGGGTAATTTTATTACTTGTGATTTTTCTGAATGATTATTTTGGAGCAGTTCTTATTTAATTAAAATTATTTCAAAATCTGATCTTAACTTTTGTTTATTTGTTTTTCCTAATCACACAACTCTCAAAAGTTTTCTAAATATTTATACTTGAAGGAGAGGAATGTAACTGAAAGATTAAATGTAATTACCTTTCTAGGTCATTAAACATAATCTATGAATCTGAATTGATTTAAAATAAATTTATTTTAAGGTGTTACACAAATAAAATATATGAACTATTTGATTTTTTTACATGTTTACACTGTGTTAATCTCAAAATCGTATTTCCTTGAGATCAGCTCTGTAATATAGATAGGGACAGGCTACTCCTTTGAAGCCACTCAAGCTATAACAAGGTCAGGTGGAAAGCAGAACCATGGTTGTATTAAGAAACCATGTTAGACTGCCCACGTTCCTGGATCATAACTGTAATTTTTACCATTCCACATGTTATTAAGCACTTTTCTGCTCCTCTTCCTCCTTGTTCTTGTTCTGCTCCCACCTTCCTCCTCCACCTTCTCTTTATTCTTCTTTGTCTTAGTGGCTCCATTATCTCTTTTAACTTAGAAGAAAAAATGCAATGCCCTCTGTGATGACCTTTTGTGCAGAAAAATATTAAACTGGTATTTGATGACTGTTGTTACTTTTCACAACTTTCAAACATCTGTAGCTTAAAGAAGGGTCAGAAGCAGAGAGTGAAAACACACTTAGCTAATATGACCTGTGACTCATGACAAATTTTCCCTGAGGACTGGGGCCACGATCTAGCCCAGCGGTTCCTGAAAGAGCGAGCTGGAAGGAGAAAAGCGTGGATGTTAAGTCCGTGGAAGCTACATAGTCACATATACATTGCTTTGAAAAAATACTTTAGTTCCAGCTTGTCTCAATTATTGGACTGGTTGCTGAAACTGGAGGATAAATAAGACACAGAATCTTGCGCTCATGGACTTGATGTCTTGCTGAGGGTGACGGACCATGAACAGATTGTGATACATTGCAGTGAGGGCAGAGACTGAAATTTGTACAGGTAGTTATGGGGGTACAAAGTGGGGTTACCCAGCAAGAATGGAGGAGCTGGTGAAGGCTTTCTGGAGGGGGTAAAATTTGAGCTGAAACATAAAGGAAGAAAAAAATTAATGAGACAACAGACAAGGTAGAAGGGGGTGCAGAAAAGAGTCACTCTGTGCAGTGAGTAAGTTAAAGGATGGACATTTAGCTACAGTATTATAGGCACAAGCCTTTCAAGCAGGTTGGTGCCCTGGAGCAACAAGGTTGTGGTATAGGGTGATGGAACATAAGGCTGGAGGGGGAGCCAGGCCCGTCCCTCCTGCCTAGTAGGCTTGTGTTGTAGCCTTAGAAGAACATTCTTACTTTCCCCTTCTTTTTTCCCTACTTATGTTAATGCTCCTAGGATCTTTCCCAGTCTTTGGAGATTTGCTAGAAGACTCATGGGGTTCAGCACATAGTTGTCTTCATGGCAAAGATTCATGAGAGTAATGCAGGAAGGATCTACAACAGAATTATAAAGGAAAAGATGCAGATAGAGTTGGGGGAAATCCATGTCCAGGCTTCCTTATGCTCTCTCCCTCCCATGAGAGGTCACACAGACTGCACACTTCCCCTGGAACAAAATGCATCAATGTGGGTGCATTGTTTATTCCCAGGGAAGTCTGTTAGGCACTCAGCACCTGAGGTTTTTACTGGGGACTGGTCACACAGGTATCCTCTGTTTAGAACATACCAGAATTCTAGAACTTAGGTAGAAAGCTGGAGTTCAGCATAGAACATGCTGTTGCACAAACATTCTAGGGAGAATGAGCAGCCCTCATTAGTTAACTGGTGACTAGGGACACTCAGAGCCAAGTTTCCTGAAGCCAGATGAAGTCTGATCTTACAAGCAGGCCATTCTAAGGATAGTCATCTCTGGACTTTTTTGTTAACTCTTTTCCATATATATATATATACTTTTAATAACTTAAAAAAGTCTTTAAAGAAATAACTGGTTAACATCTAGTGAAGTGAGCTCATGCAGCTTTATATTGTTATGGATGAGCTTTAAGGCATTTGGGAGTTTTAAGTCTCTGCCTTTAGCTTTAATGCTGCAGTGATGAGAAAAGAAACTGGGGTTGGGCTGGAATAATGTTCTTAGAGTTGAGAGTAGAGCAGGGAGGTGATGGCATGTCCTGCTGCCCAGATGACCATAGTGCTACAGACCAAGCTCAGTCCCAAAGAGGGATCTGATGTGAATATCTGGGTGAAAGTTTCCATCCTCTGGCTAGTTGATTATTTCAGACCGTAATTATCTCTACATAAGGCATATATGCATATGCAGGAGTTAAGTAGTTTTTACTAAGCACTCACATGATGTTTAACTTACTGACCGGTTTCATCCCTCCCTACAAGAACATTGCTGATCAGTCTTAGCCTGCTTTTATGTGGGAAAATCAAGGCTGTGTTTGTCATCTTGACATTTCCTATGTTATTGACTAATTCAGCCACCTTAGCGCTCAATTTTCCTGTCTGTGGAGCACGTCCAAAACTTCCAAGTGTGGGCTTTGAGGTATATATGGCCTTCAAGACCATTTTCCTCATTTCAAAAAGTAAACTCCCTTTGTGTGGGTCCTAGAAAGGCTCCATTTTAGAGAGCGCTATCAGGTAGTACTGACTTTCCATCCAAGTGTCTGCTGAACAGTGAAGAAAAAAGGAATTAGTTGACTTATGAGCACAATCCAAAAGTAAAAGTTAAAGGGGGAATGAATCCTATATATTTCACATTAACATATATATTATTGATAATATTGTCTAGTTTTGTGGAGTGACTTTATAATAAAATGCATAAGTTTTGAAAACTTGTACCTGTGTTGGGGGCTTTTTGACATTTTAAATAGTTTACTTTCAGTGGCTGTTTTATTTACTGACTTCCTACTAGTTTCATATGTTTGCTTTTTCCTCTCTTTTTTATTAGTGTGCTGCTGGTGTTCTGAAATAGCAGTGGTTTGTTTATATTTATTTACAAAACTGTTGCATGCAAACCTATGTTTTTTGTCTTTTATGTACGTGTGAATGAGCCGCATGCTGATGTGTGCTTCTCAATATCTTCATACACACACATACTCTCTCTCTACTTGAAAACAAAAATAAAAATAAAAAATATTTAAGTAAATTGGAATACTGATAAAGAATACATACCAAGTATGTTTACACTTACATAGTTTTAAAGTTGATTCAGTACATTAAAGGGAGTTCATGTAGCATTTTCTTTAATCTTGTGTTTTACTCCGGTTTTTCAAATGTGGGTGAATGGATGACATGGACTAAATACATACTCTGAAAAACATATATAATTATACATGCTCTGATAAATACATGATCTATTACATCTCAAATTCATACTCTAATAAATACATGATCACATTATATCTGATACATGACCCCATGAACTGTTTCCTATGTCTTATCATTCAAACTCATGGCTTTCCTGTTTTGAACTTTCTTTTTTCTCATCATAGGATACATAATCAATGGAGTTTCTTAGAAATTTTTTTTTTACATTTCTATTTTGGTTCCTATATTCTAAACCCAAAGTGCCCATTTTGAGACCTCAGGCTGATGTTCATTACAGTGTAGTGATCACAGTTATCATTCCAATTGTGACACATGGATAATACACACATTCTGGACTTTTTTATAGAAAATGTGGAGAACAGCACTGGTGGGGATGTACCTTTACACAGGTAAATCCCAGGATCAGAAGGAAGGTAAGAGAGTCTTCAGAAACTTAAAAGATTTGACTTATTTCTGTAATATTTTAATACATTTATCTTGTTGCATCAAACAATTACCATAAGATAAATAATTTTGGAGTTTATGACTAAGTGAAGAGCACTAGAAACAGTAATATGGAAACCAAACTGAGTAATGCTTAAACTTCAAAACCTTTAAAAATAATGGGATATTTAAGGAAGGAAAATGAATTATTTTAATTCATTTGTTTTGATTTTGAATATTGTCATTCTGTGTTTTCCACAGGCATAAAAATTTTTTTCCCGTATTTATACTGAGAGAGGACATATAGTTTTCTATAATAACTTCCCTTTTAATCTTGTGGTTAATTATTTGCTCATAGCTCACTGTCTTCAGGCCTTATGAAGCTTTGTGGTGAAGTGAAACCTAAAAACAAGGTAAGGAGAATTGAAAATACCAGGTAAACATTTTTACTACTGTTCTTTATTATTCCTATTGAACATAGAGGGCTCAGGCTTGACTCTTCATAGGCTAGCAAGTAGACATGCTTTCACTAAAGGTTTCATGTGTAGGAAAGTTAGTGCTTTATTGTATTCCCCTTTGAAAAAAATTATATTGAACAGTTTCTCCTTTATGGGACTTGTGATCTCCTCTATTCTTGTACTTTTCCCACCATATAAGGTATGATTATGGACAGCAATTCTTCAAAATAGGTTAGATTGGTAGATTTTTGAAATTTTAGTGTTCTAATATGTTTTTATGTGTTCCTTATTTATTTTGTTTAATTGTATCCGGAGGTGACTTGAATAGGCCAACTCTTAATCATCATTTTGTTTTAAAAACTGAGGTTATAATGGATATTTGTGAAGTTTAAAAAATATGAGTAATATATACTGTTATATACTGTTAAATGTGTAAGACACACGTGATATATCTCAGATTGAGTGTTGGTAGTTACTAGATGGATTATAACCACCGTAAGATGTTTTTTTTTGGATTTTTGCAGTGCTTAGTAAATATTTGTTGAATGAATGGGTGGAATCAGGACCTGAAAGAACAGTACTCTGCTACTGGGCAGGATGGATTTGAGGCCCACAGTGGTCAGCCAAGTGATGCAAAAGAATATTTTGGTTGGATGTAAGATAATTAGCAAGGGCCAAGATTACCTGAAGAGGACATGCCCCATCTAAAACAAGTGCCATCACTCCACTATTGCTCATTTTACCATGATGGAATATGGGCCTAAGGCTAACAGATTCTCAGTGTTTTCAAGAGAAGATTTAAATATGGATTTCAATGGAGAATTTCTTTATCTTTAAAATAATGGGCTTGCCAATCAAAAAACATCTACAGGCTTCATGTATGGTCCTTGAGTTACTGGCTTGGTAATGTGTGGTTTGCACTTTATTATTCTAAGTGAATAAGCAGAAGTTACCCAGACTCAAAGAAAACATTCTAGTGTAGTTTGGATCCAGTCTTAAGTGGAGGAGAGAGTCTCTTAAGGTGACTTTGTGTCTCAGGCCCTGTGAAGGCCTCGCTATTCATACCCTTGTAGGATGCCAGGGAGAGATGTGAAGGGGTGGCCTAAAGGCCATCTCCTGAAAAAAACACTGGGATTAGGAAGCCCCAGGAAAATGATTCTGTTGACAGCGGAGAGAATTGACAGGATAAAAGGCTGGCCTGCAGGGCTTTTTCTGTTTTCTTTTTCTTTTTTGACAGTGAAGGGTAATTGTCTTTATTTGTAATGGACACACTATTTAAAATGTGAGTGTTGCCAGTTCTGAGAAAAGAGATGTCCCCAAAACCTATATACCCATCCCTCTCATTTCCAAACACAAAAGAGACCACAGCATTTCTTCAGAGGATGCTCAGTTAAAAATCAGCATTGAAGGCAGCCACAGCCAGTGCCAGTGTGACAATAATGAGAACCAGGAGGCCCACAATACCTTCTTCCTGGAGTTCTGGGCTTCGTGAAGTCTTAGTCAAGTGCTGCTTTCTAGTAAGCCTCGATCCTCCAGCCAGTCGCTCAACTGGCCGCTCTCACTGATCCAGAGCTGCCACTCATCCTCGGGCTGAGGCTTGCGCTCAGGGAAGCCCAGCTGTCCTGGGCCTGGCCGGTTGTCAAGGGCGTGTGGCCGCGGGGAGGAGGCAGGACCGCGGGGCCCGGGGGAGCTGCGGCGCTCGCTGCCCGCGGCCATCTCCTTGGCACGGGGCAGGGGACCTTGGAGGCTAAGACGAGTGCGGTGGGGACTCGAGTCAGAAGTGGGAGGGGCCGCGGCTGGGAGCCAGCGGAGGGATGGGCCGAGGGAGGGTGAACGGCCGGAGTATAGGTGTGCCAGCTGTGGGGGCCAGGGGTGGGGGGTGCACGTCTGCAGGGCTTTTACTTTCCAAAAGTTTTCTCATGCTCTTTACCACTCCTTTTGATCTGCAAAGATGCCTAAGAGGACCTCAAATCATTTATTTTTCACTCATTGAATAAAGAAAGTTGACTGTATATTTTAGGTAGGTATGTACTAGCACTATGTTAAATGCAGGGGATGTAAAGTTGAATACAGCAGGGTCTCTGCACTCTAAAGGCTTATAATCTGGTAAACACCTTGATTATCTGCTACTACATTAGCGATAACAACCAACTCTAAGCATTAACAACAATGTAGTCCCTTGGTATTCCAGGAGTATGGAAGGGAATGCTTAGAATGAATTATAGATTCTAGGGAAAATTAACTTTCCCCTGCCTCACCATGCTGCCAAAAGCCAGGATGGGCTGGTGTTGGATATCCAACAAGCAGATTAAACATCCAGTTAAGACATCAGGGGGCAGGGTCATGAAAATGGAGACACAAAAATAAAAATTGATATTAAAATAATATTTATATTAAATAGATCATCTAAGCATGGGAAAAATAAAAATTTTGTTGAAAGCCTCTGCAATTGTCTTTTGGTTTTCTTTCTTACTTTCCTTCTTTCTTCCTTTCTATCTTTTTCTTTTTCATGAGACATTGAGGGAGATGGCCACGAGTGTCAGGATAGTGCAGTAATGTTGGAGGCAGATTGCCTGGGTGAATCTGACTTTGCCACTTACTAACTGTGTGACTTTGGACTTTTACTTCTGTGTGCCTCCATTTTCTCATTTGTGAACTGAGATAATGATAGTATATGCTAATATAATAAAGTGTTTAGAACAATTTCTGGCATCCAATGAGCATAATACAAATGTTGGCTATTATTATGACTCTTAAAAGTCTTATCTGGCTGTAACTCTGGCTTGTCACTATCTTACATGTTATGTTTGGCACACTTGCTAGGAAAAGCCACGCTAAATGTTTTTATCTTCAGACACTAGTGCAGGAGATGCCTCCTTGCCTGGCCCTCCTACACCTGTTGCAGAAGGGCAAGAGATTGGAATGAATACTGAGACCAGTACTTCTGCTAGGGGAAAAGAGCTCCCTCACATGTCTGACCTCCCTTCTAAGTTAGGTAGCATGTAAGTCTGACCCAGCTACACCAACTTCCTTTCTTTTGACTTTTATTTTTTAATATGAATGTTGCTAATTTCTTACTTCTATTTTTTTTTAAATTATGTAAATAAGATTTTTAGTTTTCAAAGTAATTTCTGCTAGGTGTCATGTCCCTTAATTTTTTGAATATTCAAAATAATTAAATGAGATATTCTTTGCTGAAATTGCTTTGTCCTATTTCTAAGTTTTAGGATCTTTCTTAAAGATTATTATTTTTATAAAGGCTGAGACATGAATTACAGACAAAATTTATTTAGAAACAAATTTAGGTTAAAGTGACATCTATAGAATCATCATGTCAAACAGAACCTTAAAGATTCTTCAGTTTGCTCTAAATTATGATATATCCTAATTCTAAGAGCCTGGTGACGTTAGTAGACTTTTGCTGACACTGTTAAAGAAAAATGCAGATGTCAATTACCAATTTAATACATTTTGAACTTTCCTAACTCTTTGCCTTGAAGACATTGCATGTCTGGGATGAGTGTATACACAAAGTATTGTTACTGTATTATTAAAGATTTGAAGGGGGGAACATTTCCCATCTGTGATAATCTGAACAAGAAACATTCTATTCAAAACAGATTTTATTTAGAAATTGTTCATAATTATCTTGAGAAGAATAATTTTCCTACACAGGCCAGTGTGTGTGTGTGTATTTTTTGTTAGTTGTATTAAAACTACATCAGTCATTCACTGGTAAGGATTTTTAATGACTTTTTTCAAACGAACCCTCACATATGATCTAGCAAATGATTTATTGGATAACACATGACTGCATTGAGAAATAGTGCCAAAAATGTGGCACACACTAAATGACTATGCAAATATAAAATATAACAAACTCCCTGCCCCCAACTTGAATATATTTCACATAACTTTCTTCATCTGATGAAGGTATATTCATTGTCTTCCATTTAGTAAGCTTTAGGTCCAAAATTAATCTTAACTATGGAAGAACTTTCTTGCTTGTGCTTGAGGTGGCCTATGTGATTAATTATTGAGTTTGCTGATAAAGGTTGCTAACCAGTATGGCTTATGCCTTCAGTGTTTTTTGATAAGATAACAGTAGAAGAAATGCTTTTGGTGAAGGTAGTGATACAGAACTGAGAACAGATTTTAGAAACTCCCTTGTGTTCAGCATTTCATCGGTCAGATGAATAAAGGCTTTTGGAACTTCAAGACCAAATCTATGACCTGGAATCCAGAATTCAGGTAATGTATTCTTTTTGCCTTTTTCATTTTAAAAATGTTATCATTCATGACAGGTTGTGGAAAACATCTTTTACATACTGTCTATTCACATGACTTATTTTCAAGTTTTCATCAATTAAGATGCTTGTGTAATTCTGTACAAATTTAAGAGATGGTCATGTGCTGGTGGAATGACTCTTATAACCCATTACTTCAGGACTTTTATTGCATAAAATAAAATAATTTACCTAAGTAGGCCTTATGATTTAAATGATGCAGAGCTTCTAAAGTGTGACTTCCCCTTGTTAGAAAAATCAGGCACATGAAGTTTAGTTACACTCAGTTTTCACTTTCAAGTAGGAATCATTGTAAGCCCATTCTGAGGATCCTGCTTCCGAATTCTTTAGTGTTTTTTTTCCTTATTAGTATAACTAGCCAAGGATAGCAAAATTTCATTTCTTTCCAATTAAAATTTATTACCACTATACACAAAAATCAGTCTTAAATTGTTAGCTTTACAGCCATCATTCAACATTTAAAATTTATAATAAAACAAGAATATTTTTAACCAAAATTTATATAGCTAACTAATGCTTAAATACTAGTTAAGTAAAATATTTTTGTGCTCACCTGTAGTATTCTTTTGTGACTCTGTAATAATAATTCATTAAATTTCATTGTTTCTCATATTCCAATATTCTAATATTTTTGTTCTTGCAAAATAGTAAAGGCTACTTTTCTTCAACTAAAGCAGTTTTAATCAAACTTAAATACATTTAAAATTTAAAAATTCATTTTAGCCATTTGGCAGTATAGCATTGATGTTTATGTTGAAAGATAATAGGCTTATATATTTTTGATAAGATTTCCAATTTAAAAATTAAATATGCAGTTGTCAAGCTCCCATTAATTAAAAATAACTTGTGTAAGATTTTCCTATCCTAGTTCTATCTTTTATTCCCAAGTAACCTTTTTCAAGTTCTAGTTAGTAATCTATTAAAAATTTAGGTTGAATTGCCAAAGTTATGTGTATATATTTAAAATTAGATGATTACAAAATCTTTTTATCTCTTAGTTCCAGACAGTCATCTCTATCAGAAAAACCACCAGAGCCATCCCTTATAGCAAGGAGAATGGTGTGTGAGAAAGCAGAAAACCCAAAGACCAAGGAACAAAAACAGTAAATTGCTAATGCTTTTTTATCTGATAGATTGTATAAAAATTATCAGCTGCACTTAGATGCTAAAGGACAATAGTGAAATAATTTTCCATATTTAGGCTGGCTGGAATTGTGACTGATTTGACTTAATACAATCAAATCAGCTGTTGGCTTGTGGACTTGCTGTTCTTTCATATTTAAATTGGTATTATCCTTAATTTTTTGTTGTTGACATCTTTGAAAAGCTATGTGTGTGTTTTGTGAGTTAGTTTGTTTTGTGAGGGTTAGTTTGCCTAACAATATATAATATAATCTGATGGTCCACTTACCTGGGCATTTATAAATTGCAACACCACAACACACAGAAAGTTATGGATTGGTAAGAGCTACTGTACCCTTCTACACTGTGGCACACTCAGATTTCCCTCGGGTCACCTGACGAGCTGCATATGGCAGGTAGATCACTGACATGGTCTTGAGTGAGCGTATCAATGGCAATCTCCATTCAAATATTGGCAAAGCCTATTTCTTCAACATAAAATAAATATAAAAAGAAGTTTTTGGGTATTTTCTGTACTGAAGTGAATGATCTTATACCAACCCCCTCCCATCATTCACACTCTCTACTTTGACCACTGATTTAGCTGCCTTGAATGTCATGGAAATTATTCTTATCATCTTTGCTTCCTGTATTTAAAGATGCAATTTACCTGTTTCTACTGAATCAAATATCTCAAGAATAACTAGGATATAGGGGATGGAGCAAATAGTAATTTAAAAATAAATGAATTAATCAGTTGAATAAGAAATCCCTCTTAATCTCTCAGGGTCTGTTTCCTCATCTACAAAGTGAGCTTCTTGGTCTTAACTGTAAAATTGTATAATTTTAAATTTGCCTTGCTTTATTCATACCGAGTTTGGATTTTAGCAGACAGAACTTTTTCTTTAGTGCCATCTTGTGGCCAATATAACACAATCCAGTGGGAAATCATTTTTCTTTACATTTTTTTATTCAGATGTGTCAATTTCCAGTGTAGAGCACAATTTTTCAGTTATACATGAACATACATATATTCATTGTCACATTCTTTTTCACTCTGAGCTACCACAAGATCTTGTATATATTTCCCTGTGCTATACAGTATAAACTTGTTTATCTATTCTACATATGCCTGTCAGTATCTACAAATTTGAAAAAAATTAATTAAATTGTTCAGAGTACATTTTATCTTATGAAAAAGCAAAAGAGGAAGAAAAAAAGGAAGGAAGGAATTCTTTAATGAGAACCTTTTTTCTTTTATTTTTTAAGCATGTTTCTTTTAACATTTCTAACAAACAAAAGCCAATTAAAGCCAGCTATTTAACTGTTTTTTTCCTTGTTGCTCAGATTCTGGAACCTCAGAGGCTACTCTTTCACCTCCTTCTTCCCCACCAAGCCAGCCCCGTAATGAACTGAATGTTTTTAATTGTCTTACTGTTTCTCAGGAAAACACACCACTTCAGCAGGATAAGTAAGTCATTATGTAAAAGAGTCCCAACTATGGATTATAATATTCCTGAACATTTCAATACAATTTAGAAAAATTTAGCTTTCTCTCTGTGTGGGAGATGGAGTCTGACTTGTGAACTCTTGCTGTGTTTTACGTGTTTTTCCAATGGAAATGAACCATATACACAAAATTAGGTGAATTTATTTTCCTGCTGAACATTATTCCCTGCTGTTGATTTGCATTGCTCCACTTCAGCACTTGCCTTGTCTTTTCCTTTTGCAAGTCAGTTAGAATTGAAATATCTTTGCAATCACTTGAAGTTGAAATTTATTGGGATTCTTCACCTTCACTGAGCCCATAAAAGCCTCTAATCCTGATAGACTGCATTGAAAAGAGGCAAACTGTTTTACCTTTGGTGGAAATAACAGCTTACAGAGACCGGGTCACAAATGTGTAACTTGTTGTTACCATTTGGTTGTTCCACAAGTCCATCACAAAACTTGAGTCAGTGTGTGCTTGGAAAAAAAGAGTACCATTATGGGCAGAGGGGGTAAAACTCAGGGTGGGCTGTTGGGGAAGAAAAGTTGGAGGGGTATGTAAAATATAATTTTCATCAAATTTGAAGTGAAAAAATATTCCTACATTGAGCCAGAATCTCTTTTGTAAGAATTTCATAGTAACGGTGTTGCCATAAGGTATTTATTAACTCTAACTTGTCTGCTTTGATTTTGAATTATAACATTGTGGAGGTATGTACTTGATATCCAGTCTCCCATACCAATTTGTTTTCTAAGTTATGATCTTCCTATATATATAAACGATTTTGAAATTTACAGGTACTGTTTAAGATCTGTCTGGCATGTTTAGATCATGCTAAATGGCTCTGTAGACTTAGAGAGATATAACATTATTTTGAAATAATCTTTAATCTACTTAATTTATGTATAAAATTCTTGACTAGATTTTAATATAGTTTAATCAGTAGATGATAAGTCCTTTAAAATGGTCTAGTTAGGTGATTTTTTTTAATTTAAAAACAAATATTAAAAGACTCTTGAACATTGTTAAATCATACCTCTCATTTAATTGAGAAAAGAGTAGAGCATTAGGAATATCTTTAGGAAGTCCATTTTCACTAGTGATATGAAGAATTACTAAATTTTGTCTACCTTGTATTTACAGTCATAAAATTTTCTGTCAGTGTTTTGATAATCGTGACGGTCTAATCATAGTTCCATTTTTTTTTTTTACTGAAATAGTTTATAAGCTACCAATCATTTTACTGCATTGCCATCTCTATAAATTAAAACTTAGAATAATTGACTACCCCAAACCCTCACCTACCTTTTGAATCACTTTCTTTGGGCTCCTTTTTGAGACTAGCATATCTCACCTGCTAGAAGTTAGGTCTCACACATTGTTTCTGATGATATGACATGCCAGCACTCACTCTGTCCTCATTCTTTCCAAGCCTATTATATGATACTGCACAGTAAATATTTAGTATCATAATAAACAGACTTACTGTCAGTCCTGGAGGATTCAGGGTCAGTCTGACAGGAATGGCTCAACTATTTTTAAAATACCACCAAATCCTCCCAGCTGTTACTGAGGGACTGACTATGCAGAAGACCTCCATGTTTTTGAGATGAGTTAAATCAAAGGTTATTAAATTTTGACTGATTCGCTCCCCATGCAGACATGTATTTGTGTAACTTTCATATGAGACTCTAAAGTAATTATCAAGAGGAATGAAATTCATTAATGGTTATTGAAATGAAAAGTTTTCTAGTACTAGTCAGATTAAAAAGCACCCTGAATTGATGGATTTCATTTACCTGATGGTGTTCCTCTTCAGGTCCTACATGTTAGAAAGCGAGGACAGATGGGTTCCATGTATCAGTAATAGAAAGTTTTTGCCCCCAAATCTTGGTAGAAAATATAAGAACAAAATATTTTACCTAATTTAGGTGTATATTGAATTTGCTGATATCCATCGCAAATGGGAAAGCAGGGCCCATTAAAGGAAGTGTTTGCTGTGTTTCTATTATTCATACTATTGAATCAGTTCAGCCTCAGAGTCTGCCTTTTAACACCTGCATTATTTCTCCTCATAATTCTGACTCTTTCCCTGTAGGTCTGATGAAAGTAACTCTTCTCTGGCGGAAGTACACAGGGACTTTCTGTCTTTCCTACTTTCTGGCCTTTCAGTGATGTTCTAAAATGCCTTACTAGAAAATTTAAGCAAGCCTCATTTTTGTTGCATTCATAACTGGTAACTGGTAAATGTCAACGCACTAATATTTTTAACCATAAATTTTTATATAAAATAAATTTTTGTGATCATAACTTTCAGACAAAATAGTGGCAGACTTTTTTGTATAACAAAAAAAGTGTGCTGCTTGTTTTCTGTCTATAATCTAAAAGTTTTCTTTGAAAGAAATTTAGTTCTATGAAAATTAATTTCCTCAATGAATATTGCCTCCTCAAAGTGTGGGAGGTGAATAAGGTATTTTTTCATGTTGGTTTATTGATTTCAAATAAGAAGTTTATGTCAGGGTTTGTGATGAAAAATGGTATGCTAGGGAAAAAAGAATACTATGGTACCTAAAGTATAGAAATAGAAAGAAAAAGAGTTTTTAAAGATATTTTTAACTAGTAAATGCTATTTTAGAAATAACAGTGTTACATTTTTTGCATGTTATGGATTTTTTTGGACCCTTAATTTCTTTTTCTTTCTATCATTTCCTCTTTCTACTAGTCATTTTGTCTCCTTTCTCATTCTACATTTCCCCATGTTTTATGGCCATTTTCCTGATCATCAGTATATCCTCCAGAAGGTAGTCAGGGGAAAGGAGAGGAAATTAATCTCATTCACACATTCACAGCATTGCAAGACTTTACTGGTTTTGCATGGAACAAAAATAAGCATTTTTTTTTTCCCTTCAGATCAGATCTGTTGTGTAAGTTTGCAATATTTAACCATAACTTAAACAATTTTAAAGTTGATTTATGTATTTCAGAATGTGAATAGATTAACTTTAATAGAAAAGAAATACCATGGATGTATGTTTCCCATTTCTATATTTTTCTATTATCTTTGATATAAGGTAATCTCTATAAAACATTAATCCTAATATTCTGAATATATGAGAGTATTTTCCAGTATCTAATGAATAAAATGCTTTATTTAGTGTTGAAATTCTTTTTATTCAAAGGTCTGAGGAAATAAAACATGTAAGAATGAAAAAGGGACATCCTGGTCTCTAGGCTATGCCATAAATTAAGTCACTGTAGGCAAATATTTACTTTTGTAATATTACAACCTTTGAAATGACAGAATTATGTTGGATGTTATGTCATGAAGGGAACACTTAATAGATTCTTAGGATAAAGAATAATCTGAATGAAGGAAATTTTTTGGACTTAATATTATATAACTGAGGGTGCTCTTTAGTTTTTTTTCCCCTTAGGATGATTTGTGTCATTAAATGCAGATCATAAAACTCTTAGGCTGTTAACCTTTTTTTTTCTTTATAATCACCTTCTTAGAATATACATACATACATACATACATATATACATACATACATACATACATACATACATACATACATACATACATATTCTGTTTTTGAAGTAACAGTAGTAGTTGACTGTATATTAGATCATAACTTTTCAACGTGAAAAAAAATAGTTATAATTTGATGGTTTCAGTTCATAGCTTTTAAACCCCACATCAGTTAAGATCTTGAAATGGCAGATTCAGACTTTTGAGGTTTTGCTCACATTTCAGTTCTGGTTAAATTCTTAGATTACCAACAAGTTACTGAGCATTTGTTTCAAAAATCTCAAATTGATGAATGTATGCAAATAATACTTTGGATTTTGTCATTATACATCCGTGTGATAACAGTTCCTGGCATTATTTCTAGAAATGAGGAACTCCCTTCATTTTTTGAAATCATTATAACTAAACCCTAAAAATAAAGGATTTTTTAAAATCCTGAGTCTAAACTTACATCCTTTAAATTTCTATTCATTGGTCTTTCATCAGCCCTCTTGAGCTATAGTAGAATTAATCCAGTCTATCTTTTTGTGGGTATGTGACAGATCTTTTAAATATTCAGCCATTTAACTGTGGTTTTGTAGGCTCTCTCTAATTAAGGTTCTCATCATCTCAATAGTTTTAGATTTATCTATTCCTAATATGAGATAGTCTAGGATCCTTCCTGCTTCCACAGGTTCGGAAAATCTCCCATTTTTCACAGTCCTTCTTAGAATGTGGCATCCAGAGCTCAACCTCATTCCAGATGTGGCCTCAGCAGAATGTAGTAACTCTCTTGCTTTCTTCTGAAATATTTACTTCTATTGCACAAGTCATTGAAAATATTGGTAGAGGAATCAAAAATTGTTAAACCATTGATCTGATATCAATAAACAAATTTCTTTAGCTTGTAAAATTGAGTTAAGCCCCTTTCCTACTTGGAGCATTCTCTTCTATCTTCAACTTACATTTTATGCTTAATTTTTTTCATTGAATATTTTAGTGCTAGGTATGTACTTAAATGAATTTTGTTATAATTTTTTCTAGGCAGTGTATCTCATATGTCAATTTAATAAACATGCCATGTCTGTCTTTGTTTCTGAGGAAAGATTGCTTGAGATTGAAGACCTCTTTCCAGACTGACAGGAACATGGACCCTTTAGGTGTGATTCTTCAGCCACTGATGGAACTACCTTACTTACAATAGTGTTTTACTTACCTTATCTAAAAGGATGTCATTTGAAAAGCTTTTTGTATGGACAATTCTGGAGTCAACATATGTTGTGAATATGACATTCCCCTAATATGCTGCCTATTAATTCTACAAAGAACTTCCCCATGAGGTTAGTGAACTCATGTTATCTCTTATATATGAGCATTTATATAAGCATTTAAGTGTTTGTAATTATTTAATGTTTTCCTCTGTGAGGATCAACAAGAGTTACCCATCTGTAATCTCTGAAATCCACTATTTTTCTCCTTTATAGAAAATTGAGTCTATGTGTTTTATACCCTTTATTGATCCGGTGTACCAAAAATGATTTTGCCTCTACAATGGTACGTACTTTCAAAACCCCGTGACATAATGTTTCAGAAACAGAAGTACTTAAACTCATTGAATAGGTCTTCATTATCAGTTCTAACTTATCTTAGGCTTACATTTCTTCTTAATTATTCCTGTCCCTTGCATCATGAAGGTTGTTCTCATTCATCAAAAAGATGGAAACAGATAGCTTTGTTTTATGCCTGTATCTGCTCTAATATTATGCCATCTGTCTTATATAATGGGCATATTTCAACATTTTTCTTCCTGCTCTGAAGCACAGTTACATTCAACTTACATATTTATTATGTCTTATTTCACACTCATCTTTAGTTTTCCTCATACATTTATTTCAACTCAGATCCCGTCTTAAATTCCTTTAGGACAGGGACAGTGTTTTGATAAACTTTCTATTTCCATAGTTCATAGTCCAATGGTATAAAGCAGAAACTTCAGAAATCTTAAATTTATCAGAAAGTTCCCTAAAGAGACTCACTGTTCTCTTAAAATTTTACTCTTAAATTTTTTTCTCTTTGACACTGTTAAGAGTTTTAGAAAGTTTTTGTTATTTTTGAGCCATTCTCGCTTTAGAATTTCTGTCTATGCAAATATTCTTATATTTCTTCAAATTGGTTTCAAATTTGCTTTCTTAGTATCTTAGGTTATATGTGTTATACTTCCTCCAGAATGTCTTTTTTGACATGGAATTATACTCCAGCCTGACAGAGTCACATCTTCCAGTTAACCATCATTTATACTTTCTTACCTGTCAGAATTCACTATACTTGAATAGCTCCAATATTACTTCATTAAACTTGAAAGAGATGAAATTACTAATAAGAAAATCCAGATGCAGCACTGGCTTCGCTCCTTGCAGAATGCACCTGCTAGCTGACACCTGATTAGTTGGTGCACACCATCACTGCTTTTACTGTTTCACTCTGTGTCCCTTTGCTTAAAAAATGAGACAAGGGAGCAGTATGGATTTCATTACTAATTACTTGGAAAGAATTCTTAAAGTCAGAGAAAAAAATTAAAAGTAGTTTCATGATACATCTACTGAAATTAAGCTCTGTTTAGTTTTCTGCCAGCTCAGGGGCACAATCAACCCATTTCCAGGTTCAAAATGAATCAGAACACCCCCATTTCAGTGTGTGCACAAAGTTGAAGGGCACAAAACAGCTATGCTCTCTGTAGATGCTACTGATGATCTTCTCTTCACTGGATCAAAAAGTGCTAGTTGTTATGTCATGTGGATACATAAGAGATCTTTTAAAAAATGATTACGTTGAACAGGTTTTGAAAAAATGTCAAACTGCTTAAGACTCATAAGAATCTGAGAGATAATCTGGTTCAACCCCTGAATTATATAAAATATAAAAATCACTGGATAGTTTGTAAGAAAGTAAAACCTCTGCTGATGTGATGTGAGTAGAATGGTGAGGGGATAAATCTCTCTTCGGTAGTTGAGCATCTAATGTATGCAAAGCCTTGAGCTCAGTAATGCAGGCTGCTTAAAAATCTATGAAAGGCCATTTCAGTGTACAGTGTGACACAGAGAGTAAGGTGGGTAGTGGCCACCATTTCTTGAGCTGTTCTTGTATGTCAGAGGCTGTGCTGGACAGTATACAAATTACATCTCACTTAATTCTCACAACCACCCCAATAACATATATATTGCATCCTTATTTTACAGATGAAGAAACTGAAGATTCAAGAAATTAAATAATTTCCCCAGATAAACTTAGCTAGATAGTGGAAGAGCCAGGATTAGAAACCTAGGTCTATTCATCTCCAAACCTGCGCTCTTAACCCCTTTGGTAAAATGGCAGGCCACTAAAAAAATCAACTCTTAATGATTTGAAAACTTATAGACTAAGAGTTTGGGGGGTTTCAGAAAAGGGAGAGATTATGACAAGCTGTAAAAATTAAGGAAAGCTTTGATAAGGAGGTATTTAGGATGAACCTTACAGGATTGTTGCTGTTGACAGGTAAGGACTGGCAACCAAGATCAGAGAAGAGCATAAGCAGAGATGTGGAGGCAGAAGTGAATTTGGTGGGTGAGTGGGAGGCAGTGTAGCTCAAGTGGTACAGCACACAGTTAACATACATGAGATCCTAAGTTCAATCCCCAGCACCTCTTCCAATCAGAAATAAATGAATAAACCTAATCCTTAAAAAAAAAAAAAGTGAGCTTGGAAACTAAATCCAATTGAATTGAAAGGTAGAATATACATGACAATGCTCAATGAGACTAGGAAGATGAGAAAAAAGCATGTATAGGAATTTGGGGAGTTAGTTAAAGTATTTTTTAACATTTAGGGATGTTCCAAGACTCAGTTTAATCAGCAAAAATTTTTGCTCATTGTCTATGAGGGACATGTAAGAGTCTAGCTAGAACTTATCATTGTGAATAATGGCAAGCAGTTCCCCCATTAAAACAACTTTGTTCTGTACAAATATAAATTTCTAATGATTCAAGTTAAATTGAATTCTTAAGTATAGTTACACATTCAGCATGTAAGAAAAACAAAATACAATAGTTTTATGATTATATTTTTGAGTTGAAGATAAAATCCATCAATCAGTGACTACTGGGAAAAAAAAAGTGTGTATTTATGAGTATGGAGTGTTGTCAGGAGATAAGAGCAGATTTTGAAGCAGCTGAATAAGGATGGCTGTTTAAAATTCAGGTGAAATTTGGAGCAAGACTCTTTTCATATGTCTGTTTCAAAATTTTGTATATTTTTTTAATACCACATAATGCATCCCTAGCTTTCATCTAATCCATTACACCTACTTTGCCCTTGAACCCACTGCAAAGTGTCAAGGATGGAGTTAGGATGCCTGTTTTAAATTAATTGAATGATTACTGTTTCCTTATCTCATTTTATCCCATAGAAGATTGTTAATGTTAAATGAGTCTAATTTAGTTCATATTGACAATGTTTCCTCTTTCTTCTTTGTTTTTAGATTGTCCTTTTAAAGTGTGAATGAAAATACTGCAATGTAAAGGAATATAGCAACCACATCAGTAAACAAAGAATGCTAAAACCAAGCCATCAGCAGCTGCTGCCACCCCTCAGTGAGGACAGGCCTGCAGCCCAGCCTCTGCAGCCACTCACAATGGTGCCCTCTGAGCAGACATAGAATAATAAAGGACAGGATACTGGCCCTAGATAGCTAGATGCTTGTCAAAGGAATGAATTCAGTGAGCCTAAATGTTTGCTTCCTCCCATACATAGAAAAACATTAATTCTTTATATTGATATTGACTGAAAAAACTGAGCAGCCTAAAAGTTAAGAGTTGTGTTTTATTTGGTGGAAGGACTTGAGCCAGGATAATGGCCTCTCAGATTACTCAGAGGGAAGAGATAGGGGAGGAGCTAGGGTATATAGGAGCTTTACAACAAAGACCACATAAGTGGAAAAATAAAGCATTACTTATTATCTAAAGAAAGCCAGGCATCTCAAGTTAAAGAATTAAGTGCTTTTCTATGTATGGGAGGAAGCAAACATTTGGACTCACTGAATTCATTCCTTTGACAAGCACCTACCTATCTAGGGCCAGCATCCTATCCTTTCTTATTCTGAGTCTGCTCAAAGGGTACCATTGTGAGTGGCTGCAGAGGCTGGGCTGCAGGCCTGTTCTCACTGGGGGTTGGCAGCAGCTGCTGCTGACTTGGTTTCAGCATTCTTTGTTTACTGACATGGTTGCAGTATTTTCACTCACATTGCAGTATTTTCCTTCACAGTGCTCCCCCTTGGTCCTAAATTCGACCAATATTTTGGAAGACATTTCATGCCCAATTTTGTCCCACGGTGCTAGGAAGTCTCATTCCTACTTAAGGTGAAGAATCTGTTGACATGCCACTCAACGTGTTAGGTTTTTCATCAGGCCCTGTTAATACTAAAAGTTCTCTGGATCACCTGTCTTACTAATCTATTACGATCCAGGAAATGTTTATCTGTTGCTCATTCCCATACCTAGAATCACACTATTACAAATATTTTATGTGGAGTTATAAATTTTATCTACTTCTTTAAGATGTTTAGCCACCATCAATCTTGTTGGGGGCCTAGTTACACACTGGGATGGAAGAGACAACAATCTTATAATATAGACAGGATATCAGTAATACAGCTAGTAACGTCAATAAAGTCATGAGTAAGGATTAAATAGTTGAGAAGTTACATTTTTGGGTTAAAATTTTGCTTGTGTTTCTGATTGAGCTTGAGTGTTCTTATAAGAAAATTCATATTTATGGTCAGGCTCAGAGCAGGTATTATTAATTGGCCATGTTAGGTCTCCCACCTTGTAATATCAATAGTGGCCTAAACAGAACTATTTCTTTTTAGAATAAACTTTTCTGTGGGCTATCTAGTTAGAGCCTTGGAGTAGGGAAACCCACCAAGGTAACACAGAAGTACTAGACATAGGTTATTTACCAGAAACTTAAAAATTGGATTAGTTCATAATCAAAGGTGTGAGCAATTATCAAGGTAATTGGTATACAGGCCTAGTCCAGTGTCTTGGGTCAGCTGTCTGCCTCAGCTGTCGTCTTCTTCTCATCCTGGCCTGGTAGATTCTTCTCCATTTGAGCATTGTTTAAAGGTGAGAAGTACTCTAATGGCCAGTCCACTATCGGAGCTCTTTTGGACTGGAAAAGAAACCAAAAATCAGTTTCCTTCAGCTTTCACTGCACATGGTCTAGATAAGAGTACCTGATAAAGGGTCCTCCCATTCAGGTTTGAGACAGTTTTTTAAGTCATGCCTGTTTCAGTATGTACAATCCCCTGGTTGCAGGTCATGGGGCATCAGATCTTTACCCAAGGATAGATTACTGAGCTTCAGAAAGAAACCTAGAGTGTCCTTTTAACAATTCAATTAAACTTTGCAGCAATGTAACATAACAGCAAGAAATGATTTGGGAAGTGTCTTAGTAAACATAGACCTCAATTAACAAAACTAGAATTTGATGTCCACTAAAATATAAACTTCTTTTCTCTAAAGTTACCTTCATTTTTATCAAATATAGCCAAATCAAGATTAATTTGTTTACAAGTTAAGTCTGATTATCTGATCATATAGGCTCTTAAATTGACTGTGTTGGAACTTTTAATAAGGAGTCTCAGGCTAGAATGTTAATAAGGTTTCCCAAGGCCAGGAAAGCCACCGCAAGGTTTAGTCACAGGTTTTTGCCTTACAGGTTTAAAAAAATTCTTTTCTCTTTAAGGTCCTTAAAATACCTTGAGATTCCTATATCTGTTAGGAGATGATCTTCCTAATTTATCTAGTAGATCCACTGGGGACCTAAGAGTTTCCAGTCTCTGGAGGGATCAGATAGAGAGAAAAGATAACTGTTCCAAGTCTGCTTACATAGGTATAATTCATCAACTTGCTGTGAATCATAGCTAGCCTAAGGAGAAGAATTTCTTTATGTCTGGGAAGCAGATTAAAAGCAAGTAATATTTCAGACAAAATCAAATATTCTAAACATACTCATCAGTTTACTCAGTCCCATGTAACTAGTCCTTTTGTTAACAGTTTTCTTAAATCAGAATTTTCTTTAGACCTTTAAAATTTCTTACCCAGTTTAGTTCAGTCCTATAGTTTGAAATTTGTTAGAAACCAGTAAATTTCCTTGGAGAGAAAGTATTTTGCAAAGTCATCAGAATAAAACAATTAACTGTCTATAAATGACAAAAGATTTAAAAGCATGGATAAACACCATTACAGTGTAATCGATAAAGAAACCTGGTCACAATAACCAGAATTATGACTGGTAACAATTTAGATATACCAGAAATTTAGGGAGTCCATATCATTTCTAAAATATCTATATTAATAATATTTTCTCATACAATATAACCTAGAAAAATTTATTATTCATTTGACAATACTTCCCATTTTATTTAACATATCAAATGAAACTTAATAGTTTAAAATCTCTCTTTGGGATGTTTCAGGGGCCCTCTGTAGCATCCCAAAGTTAACGGGAGATCAAAAGAACTCTAATCAGAAATTGATACTTGGGAAGCTTTGTAAAAGGTTTCAAAACACTTGGGCAGATTAAAGTATAGATCACTGTGAAATAGTACTTATTCATTAACAAGAAAAATATTTCAAAAGTAAAGGCAGAACAGGTCACTTGGGTATAAGTAGCTTTACAGTCTGATACTGAAGGCAGATTAACATTTTGAGAAAACTTTGTCTTCTTAACAGAGAGAAAATGAAATCTAGTCTTGTACCAGCTCACTTCTAAGATTCATTTACTTTGACCAAATTTATTCTAAACTTAGTCAATCACGACCATATACAAAACTCTTTCCTCAGTGTTCCTCTGCCAAAAGCCTTCCACAACCTTCCTTACTCATATTATTTTGTCCCTTTTTTTTTTTTTTTTTTTTCATTTAGAAGTAACCAGGTTCAGGACAAAGCCATTGTTTTCCATTAACAAAATATAATTCCATTCCTTATATCTTCCTTTAGACATTCATCTTACTTTCCTAGGATACTGAGATGTTTCCCTTAATAGTATAGAATATTTCAGGGTGGCATCAACCATTTATTAATATTTCTAAACACCTTTAGTTTCTCTGCAAGAGGAAGTCAAATTTTAAGTAATTAATCTTTCAATCTTATTTTATCAGAACATAGCATAACTATTTTATAAACTCCCATCATTTAACTTAAATTAGCAGAACTCTATAATTTTAAGATACCAAATATTTAGAGATTATTTTAAGCATACATTTTAAAAAATATATTTTAAATAATTTACCCAAAAGCTCTAGTCATTTGCATTTAATTTACTTAGAATTTTATCACACCACATTACTTTTTTTAGCAGTAGAAATATCTAATATCTATAATGTGTACACAGACTTATAAACAGACAAAAGCTAGAGATTTCATAGCTTTACTTTAAAACTTATTTATGAGTTAGGTATTACAATATACATTTACTGCTTATAAATAACAGTTGAAGTAAGCTGAATTTGCTTGCTCAAATCACTAAGGCTTAATATTGTGAACGAAAATAATGCAATGTGAGTGAAAATACTGCAACCATATCAGTAAACGAATAATGCTGAAACCAAGTCATCTCTGGCTGCCACCACCCCCCAGTGGGGAGTGGCCTGCAGCCCAGCCTCTGCAGCCACTCACAATGGTGCCTTCTGAGCAGATTCAGAATAAGAAAGGACAGGATACTGGCCCTAGATAGGTAGGTGCTTGTCAAAGGAATGAATTCAGTGAGCCCAAATGTTTGCTTCCTCCCATACATAGAAAAGCACTAAATTCTTTAACTTGAGATGCCTGGTTTTCTTTAGATAACAAGTAATCTTTTATTGTTCCACCTACCTGGTCTCTATTGTAAAGCTCCCATAAATCCTAGCTCCTACCCTATCTTTTTGGAGCAGTCCCTCCAAGTAATCTTGAGAGGAGTCCTTCTGCCAATTAAATCATAGCTCTTAACTTTTAGGCTGTGCATTTATTTCAGTCAGCAGTGTTGGTGACCACGAAGGGACCCAGAGCAGACTTCTCTCCTGAGCCTGAACTCTATGAGGAACCAGAGCCTTGGTACAAGCAGAGGCCCTTTGTGCCCATCTGCCTCCTCACGGAGTCCAGACAAATGTGGGTGAGTCTTTCCTAGTTCTTGGATCTCCCATATTGTCTGATCCTGAGTTTTATTTGGCGGTGTATCCAGGTACCTGTCCCTCCAGTTGAAAGATACTGCGGGAAATACCCACCCAGTGGAGACATGCTGGGTGGGGCCTGGTTGAAAGATACCGGGAAATACCCACTCAGTGCGGACATCCATGTTGGGGCTGGTTGAAAGATACCAGGGAAATAACGACCCAGTGGAGACATCCCAGGTGGGGCCCAGCTGAAAGATACTGGAGTCTGGACAGAGTGGTTAGGTAGGAGGCTGGTCTAACACTTTCTGCAATTTGGCTGCCTCCTTTGAATTTGTTGCGATAAAAGTAAAAATCTTATGAGGAACCTTACAGCTCAAAAAATGGGACCCTCCACCAGGCTGGCAAGAGCTTTCTCAGGTGACTGAGAAATTTGCAGGAGTGGTAGAGGCAAAGACCTCATGCCGTGCAGTTGTCCCTGTGGGAAATCTTACTAGCGATTTTATTCTGACAACCAGAGCTTCGAATGGGAAATAGAAATTTCAAAACAAAAGAACAAGAAGTGACAGATTGCCAGCCTCCAAGTAATAACCTATCCAGGTTTATGTATGTATAAAACTTACAACTTTAATTGGGAATTTAAAAAAATCTCACTCTGAAAATAATTAGCCAGGCCTGATAAAAACTTTTTTTTTTTTTTTTTTTTTGTAATTCTGACCTTATGAAAACAAAAGCCCTTTTAGGGGCAACTTGGATTTCTCTTCCTATGTCCTTGAAATGTAAACGTTTTATCCTTCTCTGGGTGTTTTATGTGTGTGTATGTATGTATATATGTGTTTACTTTTTTTTTTTAAGGAAAATTTGGACTCTGCCATCCAAAAGCTACAAGTATTATGTACATATGGCAGCCAAGCAAAAAATTGGGATTCTCAACAATTCTTTGATTATACCAATTCTCAGGCATTTTGCCATCTTAACCTTTGTTGCATCAGCCTGGACTACAAAGGCCTTTAACTTTTGGGGAGTACACTTTCAAATTTTATTTATATATATATATTAATTGATGGCTATATGATGGATCCTTTAACTTGGAAAACTTCTAAATTGGTGAAAGTTAAGAGAGCTCTCATTATAAACAGCTGTTTTATTGGTACCTATTAAAATCAATCAAGTTTAAAGGTGGAAAAATATATCTAATGGTCAACCTAAGAACTTAGTTAAAAAAAAAAAACAACAGTTTGGAAAGCTACATTTGTGTTTTCCCTTTCCCTTCAATGGGTTTTAGAGATATTAGTAAAAACATTAGAATAGTTAGTGTTAATTAGGTTGAATAACTGAAAAAAGGAATATAAAAATGTCAAAAGATTTTTTTTCTTAACGAAAGAAAAAATAATAATAAGGGACTCATTCCAAATGGGTAAATATTTTTACATGGTTATAGTGAATGGGATAAATAAAATGGACATTTTTGGATTAAGATACAAGGTTTTGACACTACACTTTGTAAAGTAAAAAAAAAAAAAAAAAGACAAAGGGATCACCTACTTTTCCCCAACATTAAAGTTCAAACAAGTCCTCTTTACTTACCCCAGTTTAAAATGAATATATTTATAGGGCTAGAAAAAAAGTATATATATATATATATATATAGAGAGAGAGAGACTGAGATACTTGATCAATGATTGGTGAACAAATCAATTAAGCAAACTAAAAATTGACAAGGCCCTAAGTCCTTTGACTCAAAGTTGGGGATCCCAGAGACTTTTATATAAAATTAGATAAAGTGGACAATAAATAAGAGGAAAAGGCTTCTGGCTCTCCTAGAATTAAGAATTATTGATTAAACCTAATGAATATTAAAATTAAAGGTTTAAGAGTTAATAAAATTGAGATAAAATTTTGTAAAATATGTATATTTAAATGGGCTTTATATAAACCTCTTTTGCTTAATTATATTGTGAGATAGATATGTTTCAATGGAAAAACACTTCCCCTTCTTGGTATTATAAGGCTGGGCACATATCTGTCCCTCAAATAATACTAATTAAACAAACTAAAGGAAACCAAGAGAGTTACCTGAGCCATCCAATATAAAGTACATCTAAAAACTAATATTCAGGGGCTAATAAAACAATAAGAGGTTTACCCTGGGTTTAACTTATAAGTTAAGGAAGAGAAACCTTGCTAAATGCCTTATGCAAGCTTTTGAAGACATGATAAAATAATTCTTAAAGTTTTAAAACATGGAATTATTTGTTTACAGCTCTTCTCATTGACACAGAAAATCAAATTAAGGAGATACAATTAGGCCTAGGTGACAGACCAGTTATTTGGGGAACTGGAAGCAACTGTCTTTGTCTTGCATATCAAAAATGTAAATACAACAAACAATGACCTAGGACTGAGCCGAATAAACTTAATGAGCTAAAACTTAAGGCCAAAGAAATATTTGACATTTTAAAACTCAGAACTCTGACGGGTCTTTCAGACTTTGTCAAGAAATCTTAAATGTCTTTTTCATAAATAGTAAGCCTCAGTGATTTTAGCAAGCAAATTCAGCTGACTCCAACACTTATTTATAAACAGTAAATTTATATTGTAATACCTAACTCATAAGTAAGTTTTAAAGTAAAGCTATGAGATTTCTTGCTTTTGTCTGTAAATAAGTCTGTGTACACATTATAGATATGAGATATTTCTACTGCTAAAAAAATAATAATTGTAATATGGTGTGATAAATTTCTAAGTAAATTAAATACAAATAAAATCAGAGTTTTTGGGTAAATTCTTTAAAATATATTTTTTAAAATGTATCCTTCAAATAATCTCTAAATATTTGGTAACTTTATAAAGTTCTACTAAATAAAGTTAAATGATGGTAGTTTATTAAATAGCAATGCCATTTTCAGATAAAATAAGATTAAAATATTAATTACTTAAAATTTGACTTCCTCTTACAGAGAAACTAAAGGTGTTTAAAAATATTAATTAATGGTTTGTGCCACCCTGAAATATTCTCTATTATTAAGGAAAACATCTCAGTATCTTAGGAAAGTAAGATGAATATGTAAAGGAAGATATAAGGAATGAAATTATATTTTGTTAATGGAAAATAGTGACTTTGTCCTGAACCTGGTTACTTCTATATGGAAAAAAAAAAAATAAGTGACAAAATAATATGAGTATAGAAATTTGTGTAAGGCTTGTGGAAGAAGAATCCTGAGAAAAGGGTTTTGTACATGATCAGGACTGGCTAAGTTTAGAATAATTTTGGTCAAAGTAAATGTATCTTAATAGTAAGCCTGTACAAGTCTAGATTTGGTTTTCTCTCTGTTAAATGGACAAAGTTTTCTTGAAATGTTAATCTGCCTTCAGTAACAGATTGTAAACCTACTTAAACTCCTTAAGTGATCTGTTCTGCCTTACATTTGAAATATTTTCTTGTTAATGAATAAGGACTACTTTACAGTAATCTATAATTTTATCTGACCAAGTGTTTTAAAACCTTTTAACAAGCTTCCCAAATATCAATTTCTGATTAGAGTTCTTTTGATCTCCCGTTAACTTTGGGATGCTACAGAGGGCCCCTGAAACATCCCAAAGAGAGATTTTAAACTATTAAGTTTCATTTGATATGTTAACTAACATGGGAAGTATTTTCAACTGAATAATAAATGCTCCTAGGTTATATTGTATGAGAAAATATCATTATAGAAATTCCAGAAATTATATGGACTTCCTAGAATTCTGGTGTATCTGAAATGTTACCAGTCATAATTCTGGTTATTGTGACCAGGTTTCTTTATCGATTACAGTGTAATGGTATTTAACCATGCTTTTAAATCTTTTGTCATTTATAGACAGTTATTGTTTTATTCTGATGATTTTAAAAAATGCTTTCCCTTCAAGGAGATTTACTGGCTTCTAATAAATTCAAACTATAGCACTGAACTAAACTGAGTAAGTCATTTTAAATGTCTAATGAAAACTGATTTAATAAAACTGTTACCAAAAGGATTAGTTACATGGGACTGAGTAAACTGATGAATATGGTTATAATTTTTGATTTTGCCTGAAATATTACTGGCTTTTAACCTGTTTCCCAGACATAAAGAAATTCTTCTCCTTAGGCTAGTTATGATTCACAGCAAGTTGATGAATTATACCTATGTAAGCAGACTTGGAACAGTTATCATTTCTCTCTATCTGATCCCTCCAGAGACTGGAAACTCTTAGGTCCCCAGTGGCTCTTTCATATAAATTAGGAAGATCTTCTCCTAACAAATATAGGAATCTCTAGGTATTTTAAGGACCTTAAAGAGAAAACAACTTTCCTAAATTTGTAAGGCAAAAATTTATGGCAAGCCCTTGACGTGGCTTTCCTGGCTTTGGGAAACCTTATTAAAATTCTAGCCTGAGACTCCTTATTAGAAGTTCCAACACAGTGAATTTAAAATAGCCTATATGATCAAATAACTTATAAACATGTTAATCTTGATTTGAGTATATTTGATAAAATTGAGGGTAACTTTAGAGGGAAAAATTTATATTTTATTGGATATTAAATTCCAGTTTTGTTAATTGAGGTCTATATTTACTAAGACACTTGCCAAATCATTTCTTGCTGTTATGTTACATGGCTGCAATGTTTAATTGAATTGTTAAAAGGACACTCTAGGTTTCTTTCTGAAGCTCAGTAATCTATCCTTGGGTAAAGATCTGATGCCCCATGACCTGCAACCAGGGGATTGTACATATGAAACAGGCATGACTTAAAAAACTGTCTCAAACCTGAATGGAAGGATCCTTTATCAGGTACTCTTATCTAGACCATGCACAGCGAAAGCTAAAGGAAATTGACTTTTGGGTTAATTTCCAGTGCAAAAGAGCCCCTGCAGTTGATTGGACTTTAGAGTACAGCTCACCTTCAAACAATGCCCAGATGAAGTAAAAGCTACCAAGCCAGGATGAGAAGAAGACGACACCTGAGGTAGACAGCCGACCCAAGAAACTTGACCAGGCCTGTATAACAATTATTTTGATATTTGCTCTTACCTTTAATTATGAACTAATCCAATTGTTAGGTTTCTGGTAAATTACCTATGTCTAGTACTTCTGTGTTACCTTGGTGGGTTTCCCTTCTCTAAGGCTTTAACTAGATAGCCCTCAGAAAAATTATTCTAAAAAGAAATGATAGTTCTGTTTAGGCCACTATTGACATTACAAGGTGGGAGCCCTCACCTGGCCAATTAATAATACCTGCCTTGTGCCTGATCATAAATATGACTTTTGTTATAAGATCACTCAAGCTCAATCAGAAACACAAGCAAAATTTTAACCCAAAAATGTAACTTCTCAACTATTAAATCCTTACTCATGACTTTTTTTAACATTACTAGCTGTATTACTTATATCCTGTCCCTTTTATAAGATTGTTGTCTCTTCCATTTCCCAATGTGTAACTTGGCCTCCAACAAGATTGATGATGGCTAAACATCTTAAAATAATAGATAAAATTTATAACCTTGTATAAAATAATTATAATAGTGTGATTCTAGTTATGGAAATGAGCAATAAAGGATAAACTTTTCCTGGATCATAATAGATTAGTAAGACAGGTGATCCAGAGAACTTTTAGTATTAACAGGGCCTGATGAAAAACCTAACACGTTGAGTGGCATGTCAACAGATTCTTCACCTTAAGTAGGAATGAGACTTCCTAGCACCGTGGGACAAAATTGGGCATGAAATGTCTTCCAAAATATTGGTCGAATTTAGGACCAAGGGGGAGCACTGTGAAGGAAAATACTGCAATGTGAGTGAAAATACTGCAACCATGTCAGTAAACAAAGAATGCTGAAACCAAGTCAGCAGCAGCTGCTGCCAACCCCCAGTGAGAACAGGCCTGCAGCCCAGCCTCTGCAGCCACTCACAATGGTACCCTTTGAGCAGACTCAGAATAAGAAAGGACAGGATACTGGCCCTAGATAGGTAGGTGCTTGTCAAAGGAATGAATTCAGTGAGTCCAAATGTTTGCTTCCTCTCATACATAGAAAAGCACTTAATTCTTTAACTTGAGATGCCTGGCTTTCTTTAGATAACAAGTAATCTTTTATTATTCCACCTACGTGGTCTTTGTTGTAAAGCTCCTTTATATCCTAGCTCCTCCTCTACCTCTTTGAAGCGGTCCTCAGAGTGATCTGAGAGGCCGTCATCCTGGCTCGATTCCTCCCACCAAACAAAACATAACTCTTAACTTTTAGGCTGCACATTTATTTCATTTGACAGTTTTGATGACCCTGAAGGAAACCAGAGCAAACTTCTGTCCTTCGCCTGAACTCAATGAGGAAGCGGATCCTTGGTACCAGCAGTGGCCTTTTGTGCCCATCCTCCTGGTGGAGTCCAGACGAATTTGGGTGAGTTTCTTGGTTCTTGGGTTGTGAAGGAAAAGCCAGGCTGGGCTAACACACTAACTCTTAAATCTAAGTGTAACAAGTGTAGGATTACTGATCTGAGTTCTGCTGGGCTAACTAGTTAATCTAAGCTAATAAGTGCCCCTTTGCTGATTCCCTGCTCTCTCTCTTTTTTTTTTTTTTTTTTGCTAGCCAACTGGATTTTCAAAGAGACATATCTGGACTTGAAATATTGGTTTTCTTCCTCCCTGCCTCTACTTTTGTGATAATGATGCTGCTAAAGCTCTTACACACCTATTGGCCAAGTATCCCAAGCTTGTAATTAACCCTATAAAACCTCATGCCCACGTCTTGGAGGTGCTCAGAGCTTCGGAGCAGGAGCCCCTCTGAGCCTGCCAACATGATAAATCTGACTACTCCAACCCTCCGAGTGGTGCTTGTTTCTTGCTAGCCTGTCATTTCCGTAACAATATCTCTCATATTGGTTCATAATCCTGAGTTTTATTTGAGGGTGTATCCAGGTACCTGTCCCTCCAGTTGAAAGATACTGGAGGGAAATACCCACCCAGTGGAGACATGCTGGGTAATGCCTGGTTGATACATACAGGGAAATACCCACCCAGTAGAGATGTCCCGGGTGGGTCTGGTTGAAAGATACCAGGGAAATACTCACCCAGTGGAGATGTCCCGGGTGGAGCTGGTTGAAAGATACCAGGGAAATACCGAGTCAGTTGAGACGTCCTAGGTGGGGCACGGTTGAAAGATACTGGGGTCTGGACTGAGTGGTTAGATAAGAGGCTGGTCTAATGTTTCCCTCAGTTTGGCTACCTCCACTGAATTTGTTGGGATAAAAGTAAAAATCTTATGAGGAACCTTACAGCTCCAAAAATGGGACCCTCCTCCTGGCTGGCAACAGCTTTCTCAGGTGACTGAGCAACTTGCAGGAGTGGTAGAGGCAAAGACCTCATGCCGTGCAGTTGTCCCTCCGGGAAAACCTACTAGCAATTTTATTCTGACAACCAGAGCTTCAAATGGGAAATAGAACTTTCAAAACAAAAGAAAAAGAAATGACAGATTGCCAGCCTCCAACTAATACTCCAGCCAGATTTATGTATATATAAAACTTACAACTTTAATTGGGAATTTAAAAAAAAACTAACCCTGAAAATAACTAGTCAGGCCTGATAAGAACACTTTTTGGAATTCTGACCTTATAAAAATAAAAGCCCCTTTAAGGGGAACTTGGATTTCTCTTCCTGTGTCCTTGAAATATAAATGTTTTATCTTTCTCTGGGTGTTTGTGTGCATGTGTTTGTTTGTTTGTGTGTGTGTGTGTGTGTGTGTGTGTGTGTGTATGTGTTTCTTTTTTTTTAAAGGAAAACGGACTCTTCTATGCAAAAGGTACAAGTATTGCGTACATATGGTGGCCAAGCAAATAAATTGGGATTCTCAACTATCCTTTGATTGTACCAATCCTCAGGCATTTTGCCATTTTAACCTTTGTTGCATCAGCCTGGATCACAAAGGCCTTTACCTTTTGGGGAGTAAATTTTGAATTTTATTTAGGCAACACCCCCACTCATGTGGAAAAACCTCTTCATCTTATTGGTTTAAAATCACTGTATATATATATATATATATACACATTAATTGATGGCCATTTAATGGATCCTTTCATTTGGAGAAATTTCTAAATTGGTGAAAGTTGAAAGAACTCTCATTATAAATAGCTCTTATATCAGTGTTATGGAAAAGACAGGCCAGCAAAGAACAAGCACCACTCAGAGGGTTGGAGTACTGAAATTTATTATGCCGGCGGGCTCAGAGGGGCTCCTGCTCCAAAGCTCTGAGCACCTCCAAGACATGTGCATGAGGTTTTATAGGGTTAATTACAAGATTGGGTTATTCGGCCAATAGGCATGGAACAGCTTTAGTAGCATCATTATCACAAAAGTAGAGGCAGGAAGGCAGCAAACCAATATTTCAAGTCCAGATATGTCTGTTTGAAAATCCAGCTGGCTAGCAAAAACAAAACAAAACAAAACAAAACAAAACAAAACAAAACAAAACAAAACAAAAAAATACATGAGCAGGGAATCAGCAAACCAACACTTGTTACACTTAGCTTTATGAGTTATCTTGTTAGCCCAGCCTGGCTTTTTCTTCTCATCCCCCTCTCTTGATGCTTTCACAACCCTTGTTGGAGTAAGCATCATCACATATCTGTTGTAAGGGCTCATAATTGGAGGCTAACATCTGAAGTTTTATAGCCTCTATCTGCTCACTGGCAAAGCGGTTCAGGAAGTTTAGGATACAGGGCCCAAACAGCAGAACTGCAAAAATCAGGAGCAAGGATTTTATGAAGGATGCCAGCCAGGAGGTCTAGCCCCAGGGGCCTGTCCACAGGCTTTTGTGTAAAATATGGTTTTTTGTGTGTTTTTTTTTGTTTGTTTTTTGTGTTTTCTTTTTTTTTTCCCACTCAGTCTTGTAACTCTTGAACCATCCCTCTGACAATTTCTGATTGATTGGCATAAAAACAGCACTCTTCATTTAGGAAGAGGCATAGTCCCCTCTCTCTGGCCATGAGCAGGTCCAGACCCCTCCTGTTTTGTAAGATCATCTCGGCCAGTGAGTCAATCTGATTTTGCAGTGCTCCCAGGGTTTTTGTCATTTATTGGAGATCCTGGCTGAACTCACCTGCAATCTGATAATAGTAATAAGAGGATGAGGCTATGCTATCAATTTCTGTGCCCACCCCTGCTGTCATTTTGAACCCCACTAGCAAGGGGAGTGAAGGTATTAGCGTCAGTAACATCAGCCTTATGAATATCTTAGACATGATGCTGCGGTGATGGCACTAGTTATAACAAGGTGTAAAATAGCTATCAGGATCCTATGGCCTATATTCCAGTCAGGTGGGGTGGCACTAGCCAGCCCCACTGCTAATATACAGACTAGTATAGCAAACAAGGAAAGAGGCAAGGGAGCACAAGAGGAGTACATTTAACAGTTTTGTTGAGCTTTTCTCAAGCTTTGGCCATGCTTTGACTAGCCAGCTTCTGGGTGTGGCTAGAGCAGAGCTCGTTGATCTTTTTCTGGTCCTTTTGATCTTGATCTTGAGTGGGTCTCCTGGGACGCTTTCAATTTTTAGGGACCCTTTATCTGAGGTGAAGTCGCTCTCTTAACCCTGGACTGATGGATCCAAGGGATGATTACTGCAACTTTAACAGCTTCCCTGAGCTTTGAGGCCTGTATGCTGTGTGTAGGTTCCAGTGGATGCTCAGTGTCTTTGCCACTTGCTGTACAATTTCTGCCATGAAGGCGGCTCCATTGTTAGACCCAATGGAGATAGGCATTTTAAACCGAGGGATGACATCCCTGAGAAGGGTCTTTATTACTTCTTTTGTTTTCTCTGTCCTGGTGGGGTAGGCTTTATCCACCCTGTGAAGGTGCAGACGAAAACCACCAGGTACTTGTATCCCTTACTGGTCCCAAACTTAGTAAAGTACACTTTTAAATCTTCGAAGGGAGCCAGTTTGTATCGTTGTATTCCCATTGGCCCAGTGGGCCCTTGTTTTGGATTGTCTTGAGCATAGAGCAAGCTGTGTTGGGAGACTGATGCACACAGAGTAGGGAGAGGAGACATCAGGAAATATTACTTTAGGAGGGCCTCCAAAGCCATTTTTCCCATAAGTGTGTCTTCGTGTTGTTGTTGAACTATGCGATAAGCTAGTCGTTCCGGGATGAAAACCCTTCCATCTGTTATGATTCACTGTCTGTCCTTTTTTTCCTTCCCTTGTTCAGCCTGTGCCCACTTGTTTTCATCGTGGCTATATTCTGAGGCAGTGGGTAGCTCTGGTTCTTCCATAATTTTAATTACTGGGTGTTCCCAGGTAGCTGCCTCTCTTGCCTTTTGATCAGCCAGCCTGTTTCCCTGGCTCATAGGGTCTTTTATTTAGTGTCCCTTACAGTGAATAACGGCCACTTTCTTTGGATTCCATACTGTCTCCAGTAACTGTAAAACTTCTTCTTTGTTTTTCATTTTTTTTTTCACCAGTCAAAAGGCCTCTCTCCTTATAGATGGCTCCATGTACATGCAAGGTTGCAAATGCATGTTTGGAATCAGTGTACATATTGACTCATTTTCTTTTTTTCCCTTAGTGCCTGGACCAGTGCCCAAATCTCTGCTCACTGAGCAGACCATCCTGGGGGAAGGGACTCTGCCTTTATTATCACTTGGGTTGTTGTTACAGCATAACCTACTTGCCATTGTCCATCCTGCATGTAAATGCTGCTGTCTGTGAAAAGTTCCAGGTCTGGGTTCTGCAGGGTCTTGTCAGTTAGATCAGGCCTACTCGTATTAAAGTTTTTTTGTTTTTGTTTTTTACAGTCAAGGTCAGACTGCCCTTCCCCCTCAGGCAAATATGTGTCTGGGTTTAAGTTTCGCACAGTCTCTAGACGGACTCTTGGATTTTTACATAGAAGCCCCTGGTAGTGGGTCATCCTTGTGTTAGTTATCCATTTGTAATCTGGGTCGTTTATCAGGGCCAGCACAGAAAGGGGCGCTTTTACATTTAAAGTCTGTCCTAGTGTGAGTTTGTCTGCCTTATTGACCAGGAGGGCTGTGGCAGCGAGGGCCCGTAGACAGGATGGCCATCCTGATGCCACAGGGTCCAGTCTTTTAGACAAATAGGCCACAGGGCGCTGCCATGGCCCCACATTCTGAGTCAGGACTATGAAAGTCCCAATCTGGTTTGGTGTAGGGGCCCGTGTCATGGCCCATCCCTCAATATCCAGTGTGTCCTTGGGGGCTCGGCCTTGCAGCCATTTTCGTACTTCAGTGAGAATGTGTTTCTTCTCCTCTGTATTGAAAAGAGTCAGAAGCAGCTGGCAAACATCTCCTGAGTGGGCCTGTGAAAATGAAAGATAGACTATAAGGTCAATCAGAGCCTGTGGCTTGACAGCCTGATTACAGTAGTCACATAGCACCAAGTAGAAATCATCATGGGTTGAACAGAGACCAAATATTTGCATCTGTTTGTGACAGAGCCCTATGACTGTCCCAGCATCGCTTCAGGACTAGGCAGTGGCCAGCACTCCCCGACAGTTGCCATGGATGCGGTGGCGGCGGCGGCCAATGTGGAGGCTGTGCGGGGGCTGCTGCTGCTGCTGTTGCTGGGTGGCTGTGGCCGCTGCTGCTGTTGCTGGGTGGCTTTGGCCACTGCTCCGCCCACCTCCGCTTGGCGTGGGTCCCCTTGACATCTTCTGCAGCCTGCTCCGACACATTTTGCTCTTTTTCTTTGGAGGGCAGGCCCAAAATTCTGACCGGTTTACCTGTGGCTCTTTATCTGCTATTATTGTGGAAGCTCTTGTTTTTAATTTTACTTAGACCATGGTGTGATAGAAATGCCTGCAGTTTTCCAGAGTAGGAAGGAGTATGATGATGCCAATTGAGAAGGGCTGTAGTGCTAAAGGGTTGGTCGCAGAGAATGGGGTGCCCGGGCCGAACAGTCCCATCTTTCCCAACTTGCTGTGGCCCTTGTGTCTCCTGCAGTGGCATTTGGAGGGCCGGCGGTGCTGGTCTCCTGGCTTGTACAAAGCAGAGTCTCCTTCCTACCGGCTCAGGCTGGGGGCTGGGCTTTGCCTCTGGGTCCTCAGGTTGGGGAGGTGATGACACAAAGGGTGGCAGTGTCTCCAGTGGAACCAGAGGTGTTGGTGCACCGGGGGCATACGGAGGGTGCAGGCACATCTCGTCCTCTGTTTCTCACTGGAAAATAAGCTTTTCTCTCTTTTTGGCCTGGACCAGCTTAGCTGCTAATATCTTACATTGTCCGGGTCCATTTGAGCAGAACCAAATACATGGGGGTAGATTCTGGGGAATATTTAGCCAGGAGTCAATGTAAGGTAGTTGATCTGGGTGGCCTGGGGTTCTGGTGATTATTCGATAGATTGCTCGCACTGTTGCTAGGTCCAAAGTTTCTCCTGAGGGCCACCTGACTCCAAAGGTCAGCCATTTAAGTTTACACAAAGTATGAAGCCTGCCAGGGCTCATTTAAACTCCATAGTTACCTGAGAATTCCGTTTTGGAATTTTTAATCATGCAGTCCAGAACTGTCAGCTTTGATTTAGAGGTTCTCGTTATTAGTTGACAGACTTTATGGCCTATTGCTGTGGGTCTGCTCCTGGCACAGAGGACTGTGATCCCAGTATCTCTGTTTTATTTTTTTAAACCTTGCTGCCTTGCTGGGCCTAATATCTACCTGCTTGGCTGCAAGTGCTCCCAATGAGTTAGGGTTTCATGATAGGTACTTGTCCTTGAGGCTCTCCTGGGCCTGGATGAATTCTAGAGGGTCCGTGCATAAAGCTTTCTCTATTGTCTAAGTTGACAACATATGAGGCTGGGATGGCCGGCCAGTGGCAGAATAAATGGACCAAAAGGGGACCTCAAAAGAGGATTCCAGCCAGTCCTGGGGTAGCTCCCTCTGGCTCAGGTCTTGCCAGCTTTATTTTAGACAGAGGGGCATTACTAAGCCTGGTTTATGAATCGCGACAGGATATTCCGGGGGACTGGTGACAAAGTCACGTCTGAAACTTTTAAAGTAGTCTCGTTTTAGTCCCCAAGTCAAAGGGGTTGTTTACTTATATGCTGTTTTATGTCCTTTTCCCTCCCAGTGTAGCCACCCTGTGTTGGTGTCGCAGACAAGACAAGGGAGTGTTTTCGCTGTGTCCGCCTGGCCATTCCTCTAGTGGGGACGAAGATGCCTCTTAGCTTTGGCGGGTCAGTATAAGCTGCTGGCTCTGATTGGGACCCTACGGGACTGGTACCGCCCTGAGCCATATGAGGTCACCACGGAACCGCAGGTTGGGACTCACTCGAACTCGAACTCCATAGCAGAATGCCGTGGAGCAAAAAAACTCAAGCCTGATCGCATGCTTCACAGGCCACTCATTTACTCACACACACACACACACACAGAGGTTAACAACAGTCCTCCCACCAATTCCCAATATCCTGTTTCCTGTCGTAGGGGATCAGCCTACTCGTCTGTCCACTGGGACAGGACCTGATTCCTGACTGATTTCCCCCATCTGAAATACCGTCAGATGGAGAGCCTGTAGGAGGGGATCAGCCTCCTCTTCTGTCCAATGGGACAGGACCTGATTCCTCCTGGGAGTTCCTACATTGTCCAGACGGACACCTGGTGAGTGTGTCCATCCCTCCATTGAGTCTGGCTCTGGTTGTAGCCCAGCCACTTGGGAAGCCAAGTCGCCATCACGAAAGAGAACCCAGAATACCGTCGGGCGGCGCCACCTCGTTCGCTGCCAGAGTCCGGTCCCCTGGTTGCCCAGAGCCACCAGTCAAGCAGCTCAAGGGGCCAGTGTGGTTGTTTCTCACTGAGGCCTCCAACAATGTTACAGAAATGACAGGCCAGCCAAGGAAGAAGCACCACTCGGAGGGTTGGAGTACTCAGATTTATTATGCCAGCGGGCTCAGAGGGGCTTCTGCTCCAAAGCTCTGAGCACCTCCAAGACGTGCACATGAGGTTTTATAGGGTAAAGTACAAGCTTGGGGTATTCGGCTAATAGGCATGGAACAGCTTTAGCGGCATCATTATCACAAAAGTAGAGGCAGGAAGGCAGCAAACCAATATTTCAAGGCCAGATATGTCTCTTTGAAAATCCAGCTGGCTAGCAAAAAATATGAGCAGGGAATCAGCAAATGGACACTTATTAACTTAGATTTACCAGTTAGCCCAGCAGAACTTAGATCAGTAAACCGACACTTGTTACACTTTGATTTATGAGTTATCTTGTTAGCCCAGCCCGTCTTTTAATTCTCATTGGTACCTATTAAAATCAATCAAGTTTAAACTTGGAAAAATATATCTAATGCTCAACCTAAGAACTTAGTTAAAAAAAAAACAAACCGGTTTGAAAAGCTACATTTGTGTTTTCCATTTCCCCCAAATGGGTTTTAGAGATGCTAATAAAAACATTAGAATAATTAATGATAATTAGGTTGAGTAACTGGAAAAACGAATGTAAAACTGTTGAAAGATTTTTTTCTTAACGAGAAAAAAAAAAAAGGGGGGGACTTATCCCAAATGGATAAATATTTTTAGGATATTTTGAATGGGATAAATAAAGTGGACATTTCTGGATTAAGATACAAGGTTTTGATACTACACTACGTAAAGTTTAAAAAAAAAAAAAAAAAGGCCAAAGAGATGACCTACTGCTCCCGTGTTATGGAAACGACAGGCCAGCCAAGAAACAAGCACCACTCAGAGGGTTGGAGTACTCAGATGTATTATGCCAGCAGGCTCAGAGGGGCTTCTGCTCTGAAGCTCTGAGCACCTCCAAGACGTGCACATTAGGTTTTATAGGGTAAAGTACAGGTTTGGGGTATTCGGCCAATAGGCATGGGACAACTTTAGCAGCATTATCATCACAAAAGTGGAGGCAGGGAGGCAGCAAACATTCCAAAGCTAGCTATGTCTCTTTGAAAATCCAGCTGGCTAGCAAAAAAAAAAAAAAAAAAAAAAAAAAAAAAAGAATAGCAAACCAACACTAATTAACTTAGATTCACAAGTTAGTCCAGCAGAATCAGTATTCTGATACTTAGATTTGTGAGTTATCTTGTTAGACCAGCCTGGCTTTTCCTTCACACCCCAAAATTAAAGTTCAAGCAAGTCCGCTTTATTTACCCCAGTTTAAAATGTATGTATTTATAGGGCTAGAAAAATACATAGAGACTGAGATAATTGATCAATGATTGGGGCAACAGAGCAATTAATCAAATTTAAAAAAGACAAGGGCCTAAGACCTTTGGCTCAAACTTGGGGATCCCAGTGACTTTTATATAAAATTAGATAAAGAGGACAAGAAATAAAAGAAAAAGGCATCTGGCACTCCTTCTAGAAATAAGAATTATTGATTAAACCTAATAAATATTAAAATTAAAGGTAAAAGAGTTAATAAAATTGAGATAAAAGTTGTAAAATTGGTATATTTAAATGGACTTTATATAAACTTCTTGCTTAATTATGTTGTGGGATAGATATGTTTCAATGGAAAAACTCTTCCCTTTCTTGATATTATAAGGCTGGACACATATCTGTCCCTCAGAAAATATTAATTAAACAAACTAAAGGAAACCAGTAGAGTTGCCTCAGCTGTCCAATATAAAGTAAAACTAAAAACTAATATTCAGGGGCTAATAAAAACTAATAAGAGTCTTACCCTGGGTTTAACTTACAATTCAAGGAAAATAGACCTTACTAAATGACTTAGGCAAGCTTCTTAAGACATGGTAAAGTAAATCTTAAAGTTTTAGACATGGAAATTGTTTTTTAGAGCTCTTCTCACTAATACTGAAAAGCAAATTAAGGAGATACAATTGGACCTATGTAACAGAGCAATTATTTGGGGAACTGGAAGCAACTGTCTTTGTCTTGCAGATCAGAAATATATATACAACAAACAGTGACCTAGGACTGAGCCTAATTAGCTCAATGAGATAAAACTTAAGGCCAAAGAAATTTTTGGCATTTTAGAACTCAAAACTCTGACGGGTCCTTCAGATTTTGTCAAGAAATCTTAAACGTCTTTTTCATAAATAGTAATCCTTAGTGATGTGAGCAAGCAAATTCAGCTTACTCCACCTGTTATTTATAAGCAGTAAGTTTATATTGTAATACCTAACTCATAAGTAAGTTTTAAAGTGAAGCTATGAGATCTCTAGCTTTTGTCTGTATATAAGTCTGTGTACACATTATAGATATGAGATACTTCTACTGGTAAAAAAAAAAAAATCAAAATCAAAGACCTCTGCTTAATTGACTAAAAAATAAGAGCTTACAAATTAAATATTTCTAAAATAAAAACTGACTTTCAGGTTCACGTGAACTGGAAAATATTCAATGTTTAATTAATGCTTGGTATTAAGGTTAGTTTAAGTTTGTTCTAATTAATATAGACATATTTAGAGTCATCAATATTAGGTATAATACCCTTACTGTACCTAGGTTTAATGAAAGTCAAATAAGATCCTGTTATATCTGTTGCACATTTGTCACTAATAATAATCTGTTGCACATGTGTCACTAATAATAATTATTATTATAATTATATATAATAATTATTATATATTATATACTAATAATTATTATTAATATTATTATAATGTGGTGTGATAAAATTTTAAGTAAATTAAATCCAAATGAGATGAGACCTTTTGAGTATATTCTTGAAAAATATATTTTTAAAAATGTATGCTTAAAATAATCTCTAAATACTTGGTACCTTTAAATTATAGAGTTATGCTAAATTAAGTTAAATGATGGGAGTTTATTAAATAGGTATGCCATTTTCAGATAAAATAAGATTGAAATACTAATTACTTAACATTTGTATTCCTCTTACAGAGAAATTAAAGGTGTTTAGAAATATTAAATGGTTTGTGCCACCCTGAAATATTCTCTACTATTAAGGAAAACATCTCAGTATCCTAGGAAAGTAAGATAAATGTGTAAAGGAAGGTATAAGGAATGGAATTATATTTTGTTAATGGAAAATAGTGACTTTGTCCTGAAGCTGGTTACTTCTGAATGCAAGAGAAAATAAGGGACAAAGTAATACGCATATAGAAAGTTGTGCAGGACTTGTGGAATAGGAACCCTGAGGAAAGGTTTTTGTAAATGGTCATGATTGGATAAGTTTAGTATAAATTCGGTCAAAGTAAATGAATCTTAGATGTAAGCTGGTACGAGACTAGATTTCATTTTCTCTCTATTAAGAGGACAAAATTATCTTAAAATGTTAATCTGCCTTAAGTAACAGATTATAAATCTACTTATACTCCTTAAGTGATCGGTTCTGCCTTAACCTTTGAAATATTTTCTTATTAATGAGTAAGTACAACTTTACAGTGATCTGTACTTTTATCTGACCAAGTGTTTTGAAACCTTTTAACAAGCTTCCCAAATATCAATTTCTGATTAAAGTTCTGTTGATCTCCCATTAATTTTGAAATGCTACAGAGGGCCCCTGAAACATCCTAAAGAGAGATTTTAAAGTAGTAAGTTTCATGTGGTATGTTAAATAACATGGGAAGTATTGTCAAATGAATAATAAATTTTTCTAGGTTATATTGTATGAGAAAATATTATTAATATAGATATTTTAGAAATGATATGGACTCCCTAGAATTCTGGTGTATCTGAAATGTTACCAGTCATAATTCTGGTTATTGTGACCAGGTTTCTTTATCGATTACAGGGTAATGGCATTTATCCATGCTTTTAAATCTTTTGTCATTTATAGACAGTTAATTGTTTTATTCTGATGATTTTGCAAAATGCTTTCTCTTCAAGGTGATTTACTGGTTTCTAACAAATTTCAAACTATAGCACTGAACTAAACTGGGTAAGACATTTTAAAGTTCTAAAGAAAAGTCTGATTTAATAAAACTGTTAACAAAAGGAATAGTTACATGGGACTGAGTAAACTGATGAATATGGTTATAATTTTTGATTTTGCCTGAAATACTACTGGCTTTTAACCTGTTTCCCAGACATAAAGAAATTCTTCTCCTTAAGCTAGTTATGATTCACAGCAAGTTGATGAATTATACCTATGTAAGCAGACTTGGAACAGTTATCTTTTCTCTCTATCTGATCCCTCCAGAGACTGGAAATTCTTAGGTCCCCAGTGGATCTATCAGATAAATTAGGAAGATCATCTCCTAATAGATATAGAAATCTCAAGGTATTTTAAGGACCTTAAAGAGAAAACAACTTACCTAAATCTGTAAGTCTAATCTATGACAAGCCCTTGACATGGCTTTCCTGGCCTTGGGAAACCTAATTAACATTCTAGCCTGAGACTCCTTATTGAAAGTTCTAACACAGCCAATTTAAAAGAGCCTATATGATCAAATAATCAGACTTGTAAACAAATTAATCTTTATTTGAATATATTTGATAAAAATGAAGGTAACTTTAGAGAAAAGAAGATTATATGTTAGTGGACATCAAATTCTAGTTTTGTTAACTGAGGTCTATATTTACTAAGACACTTTCCAGATCATTCCCTGCTGTTATGATACATTGCTGCAAAGTTTAATTGAATTGTTAAAAGGATACTCCAGGTTTCTTTCTGAAGCTCAGTAATCTATCCTTGGGTAAATATCAGATGTCCCATGACCTGCAACCAGGGGATTATACATACTGAAACAGGCATGACTTAGAAAACTGTCTCAAACCTGAATGGAAGGACCCTTTATCAGGTACTCTTAACTAGACCATGCACAGTGAAAGCTAAAGGAAATTGAGTTTTGGGTTAATTTCCAGTCCAAAAGAGCCCCTGCAGTGGACTGGCCTGTAAAGTACTGGTCACCTTCAAACAATACTCAAGTGGAAAAAAAGCTACTAGTCTAGGATGAGAGGAAGACATCTGAGGTAGACAGCTGACCCAAGACACCGGGCCAGGCCGGTATACCAATTACCTTGATAATTGCTCACATCTTTGATTATGAACTAATCCAATTGTTAGGTTTATGGTAAATTACCTACGTCTAGTACTTCTGTATTACCTTGATGTGTTTCCCTACTCCAAGGCTCTAACTAGATAGCCCTCAGAAAAGTTTATTCTAAAAAGAAATGATAGTTCTGTTTAGGCCACTATTGATATTACAAGCTGGGAGACCTCATGTGGCCAATTAATACCTGCTCTGAGCCTGATGGTAAATATGAATTTTCTTATAAGATCACTCAAGCTCAATCAGAAACACAAGCAAAATTTTAACCCCAAAATATAACTTTTCAACTATTAAATCTTTACTCGTGACTTTATTAACGTTACTAGCTGTATTACTGATATCCTGTCTATTTTATAAGATTGTTGTCTCTTACATTTCCCAATATGTAACTAGGCCTACAACAAGATTGATGATGGCTAAACATATTGAAGAAATGTATAAAATTATAACCCTGCATAAAATAATTGTAATAGTGTGATTCTAGCTATGGGAATGAGCAAAGAGGGGTAAACATTTCCTGGATCATAATAGATTAGTAAGACAGGTGATTCAGAGAAATTTTAGTATTAACGGGGCCTGATGAAAAACCTAACACCTTGAGTGGCATGTCAACAGATTCTTCACCTTAACTAGGAATGAGACTTCCTAGCACCGTGGGACAAAATTGGGCATGAAATGTCTTCCAACATATTGGTCAAATTTAGGACTAAGGGGGAGCACTGTGAGGGAAAATACTGCAATGTAAATTAAAATATTGTAACCATATCAGTAAGCAAAGAATGCTGAAACCAAGTCATGAGCAGCTGCCACCACCCCCCAGCAAGGACAGGCCTACAGCCCAGCCTCTGCAACCACTCACAATGGTGCCCTCTCAGTGGACTTAGAATAAGAAAGGACAGGATACTGGCCCTAGTTAGCTAGATGCTTGTCAAAGAATGAATTCAGTGAGCCCAAATGTTTGCTTCCTCCCATACATAGAAAAGAACTAAATTCTTTAACTTGAGATTCCTGGCTTTATTTAGATAACAAGCAACTTTTTATTGTTCCAACTACCTTTCCTTTGTTGTAAAGCTCCTTTATGTCTTAGCTCCTCCCCTACAGCTTTGGAGCAGTCACTCAGAGTAATCAGAGATGCCGTCATCCTGGCTCAAGTTCTCCCACCAAATAAAATATAACTCTTAACTTTCAGGCTGCGCATTTATTTCAGTTGACTAAAATACAGAATCTGGTGACTGGCAGGAAATAATGTCACTGGTGGGGGTGTTCCCAACAATGTTGTATCTGTAAAACTCTGTAATTATACAAACTTGTTCTTCACATTGTCAACATCTTATATTAAGTTGGAGGATATCAGAGATTCAGCAAAGTGCATTCAGACACTAACGTAAGCAACTTAAAGACAAATAGCATAAGGGGCAAATAGTTCTTGTTTATAAATATGAGAAAAGGTAAGTCTGTGAATGCATTTTTTTTATCTATACCTGTCTACTTGAAGGAACATTAAAGTGTTTACAGTAAGGATGCCAATAAAGTAAGGTGAAAAACTATTGAGAAAATAATATATAAGAGCTCAATATTAAATAGGAAGGGAGAAGTCATATTTGATCTCTGACTAAGTACACATTTCATATTTCCTCCCTCCCAAATAACTAATGAATTAAATTTTCATAATATTTATTACTTATATAGTTAAATGATTTACATTACTTGCTTCAAATGAATACCACTCCTTGGAAAATGGCTGAAATCAGCATTGTAGATGGTGAAGAAGTACTTGCAACATTTAATTAGCATATATTGAATAACTGAGACAGCTTTTTTGTTGTTTCTGTTTTTTAAGGACTTAACGTTATCTTGGTGTTAGCCCATATTTTATAACTTCATGTTGTGTTGGATAATTGGAGGATCAGTTTGTTTTCTGTTTCTCATCATATACGTCTTTAAACTGTAGAGCAGATTATTCTTTTTGCCGTAAGATTGATGAACTGTTTTACATAATTAAAATTAAGGTGAACTCTGTCGGTTTAAATAAGAGTAGGGAGCATAGAAATGGTTAGTTTTTACTAATTTGTAGAGTAGGGGTTACTATCATTGCATTCTATTTTGCATTTTGAGAACTACTAATTATTTACTGTACTGAATACAAGTCTTTTGAGAGAAATTTTGTAGAAAAAGAACACTGTTATCTTATATTAGAAATTTAGTCATCCAGTTGACTCACTATAATCTAATTTGAAAAGATTAGATTAGAAGTTAACTCAGTAAATGTTTCCAAATTTAAAAATACATTTGTCATTGAGAATTTAGCTGAGGAAATAGAAGTAAGTTATGTTTAAGCAATAGTAAATAATCCACATATGATTGGGTTAAAGTAAACAAAAACTAAAAATAATTTAAAAAGTCCTCAGTGTCTTTAACTCAAGAGGGCAAATCTCATGTATGAAAGGAATATTGGTAGGCTTGCCCCTTGGGGGACTTCTGGAAACTGCAGGAAAATGAATTACCTTTGTGGCACTGCATCATTTGTTGAGTTTTTGAATCATTGTCATCTAATCTTTTCTGAATCATATTGAAGTCATCCTTAACTCAGGACCCAGAATTCCTAGTGTTTAAGAGACTTGTGAATTAAGAGTTTAAAGCCGTGTCATCTTGTTTTCTTCATTCATTTATTCATTTATCTGTCAAAATGTTTATTTATAATTTATAGTGGAAAATGTCATTCTAAGTGAAGTAGCCAGAAAGCTAAAGAAGAATACCATATGAGATCTCTTATACATGCAATCTAAGGAAAAAAAAAAAAAAAAGAAAGAAAAAGGAAAAGACAAATGAACATAAAAACAAAACAGAAACAGACTCATAGACATAGAATGCAAACTTGTGGTTGCCAAGGGTGGGGGTGGAAAGGGATAGACTGGGAGTTCAAAATTTGTAGATACTGACAGGCATATGCATAATAGATAAACAAGATTATACTGTATAGCACAGGGAAATATATACAAGATCTTGTGGTAGCTCACAGCAAAAAAAAAAAAAAAACGTGACAATGAATATATATATGTTCATGTATAACTGAAAATTTGTGCTCTACACTGGAATTTGACACAACATTGTAAAATTATTATAACTCAATAAAAAATGTTTAAAAAAAAGTGCCAGTCATGTGTGTGTGAAGTGCTGTGCTAGGTAAGGTGCTTACAGTGACCAAAGAACACAGATCTTGTTGCCTGCAGCACTTCCTAGGAATTTAAGAAATTCTAAGCCTAACTTATCCTGAAATGTGACTTATCTTGCTGTTTCATCTCTGTTAAGGTCTTCAGGTCAAGTTACTCTTGGAGACACTTGTTCTGTAAGTACCAGCTGGATAGTTGCTATTCCTTCTGGGGAATACCAGCTCAATCAGATTGCACTAAACCCAACTGGCACCTTCCTCTATGCAGCTTCTGTAAATGCGGTCAGAATGTGGGATCTTAAAAGGTAGAATTTTAAAGGAAAATGTATTTCTTGTCTACGACAATTGTATTTTTTCATTCATCATTAGTTCATGTGAAATCTAATTTTTGTAACCCCAGATGTTAATATAAACTCTTAGGCTTTTCTGTTGAATACAACACTCCTAAATATCTCTACTGCCCTCATTAGCAAACTCACAATTTTCCTTTCTTTAATCTCCATTGCTGGGGAAAATGTATATGAAGGAAAATAGCCTTTCTTAATATATGTCTAAAAGTTGTATTATTTACTAGGAAGAGACAAAGATTCTCATCCTAACTGCATCAGTACCTTTGAAATAATTATTTTTTGTAACATCAATCATGCATCTTATATCTCAGATTTTTCAGTTTATAAACTTTACAACTTTGCACATAAATCCTCATAGGATTTTGGTCAATATGAAATAATATATGTAAAAGATGAAGTATTAAGAAAATGAAGTGAGTAAAGAGAGAAAAATGATAAATTGAAGTATGAGCTTTTATTCTTCATTTGAGTGTTTGTTTTAGTTCTTTAAATTTTGGCAGCAAGAGAATATTTATTAGTTAACAAATATTTAGTCAAGATCAATTACGGCAGACACTGTACCAAAACTGTGGTAGGTACTGGGGATAAAGACTAAGCCAGACAAACGTGGGGTCCGCCTTCTTAGAACTCATCTCGTAATGGAGGATAAAGGCCACTGAACAAGCAATTACAGGATAGTGAGTTCAGCCTGCAATTCAGGAAATTCAGATAATAATCCAACCTAGAAGGAATTTGTTATTGGTAAATAAAAGGGAAACTTATTTTAGAAATTTTGAGAATAACTAGTTATAACTTGTAATATTTTAATGCATGACTGAGAAAGTATAATAAACCTAATTTATATATAAACAAATGAGAGAGAAAGAGAAAGAAGAAACACAGTCCTGAGTACTGTTTTAAAAATAAAAAGTAGAAAAATAAAAGAGTGCTTGTATAAGAAAATTAGGAAAGAGATGAAGACTTGGTTTATTCTTGAAGATATTAAACTTGTAGTCAGAGCACTGTGGAGGAAGAAACTTAGTTATAACATGAGGCAGAAAAGATCAGCTTTTGAAAATCTTTACACTTTCTTTTCTACTGAAAAGTTAGATCCTTTGAAACCTGCCTGATTTCAGCAACATGATTAAAAGCAGATTCATCTTAACAAAGTAACTAAGAAAAGAGTTGTCAAGAAATGATAATATTCTGAAAGCCAAATAAATCTCTGCATTCCAGCAGCTTGACCTGAGGCAGGACTATGAGACAAAAGTTCACTGTCATCCCCTGATAATTGACATCATGTGTCAATTTCTACCAGTCAGATATGTTTGTGGTCATCTTCATATCTTTAAAATAACTAATGAAATGGACTACCTATTTCCAGGTGTACATGTATACACACGTAGTGCCCATAAGTGTACGTGTATATGTGTATACATGTGTATATAAGATGGGTGTACATATATGTGTATGTGTATGTGTGAAAATATATGTGTGTAATAAAATAATCTTACTTTCTTCATATTGTTATTTTCTAGTTTTATCAGTGACATAGTTGTTTTAATTGAATTTCACATTGGGCCTGATAACATCAGTCATATGTCTATAACATGTGCAGGCATTTAACAGGCTAAAGTGTACCTAGACTTAGGTGGAGCTAAAATTAACATGTAGCAAGATTTTGGACTTTTGATGCCTTTTTGTTTACTACCTGAATGACATTAGTCACTTTGGAATAACTTGTTTAGGACTTCTGACACTTCCATCATAGTTTGGCCATTTTTTGAATGTTAATTTGAACAGAATTGTATAGAGGTAGAGTTCAATCAGAAGAAAATGAATGAACAGTTTTATCAAAGAATATAGATTATTTTTGTTGAGGCTTAGCCTTAGCATGCTAGGAACTATTTCCAAAGAAAATTATTTTTCTTTTTTTTTAAAGGTTTCAATCAGGTAAGTTAGTGGGACACCTAGGCCCTTTTATGTGTCTTACTGTAGATCAGATTTCCAATGGATAAGATTGAATCATCATCGGCTCCAAGTATTATTACATCAAAGTGTGTAAAATAGAGTTGTTGAATTATAGCCTTCTATTAAATGATAGGTTTAAAGTATTTGGATACACCTAGGACTCTTTTCTCTTAATCAGTTCTCTTTTTTCTCACTTCTAGCCTTTGCTTTTTTTTCCTGATCTTCCTCACTCATAGTTCCTGATTTTGTTGTCTTATTATTTATACATATATGATCACTTTTCATAGAAGATAGGTTGGGAGGGATTTTAAAGATTTCTTGGCTCAGTCATCCAACTGCTCCTTAAGTCCCATCATCACCATCTTTTATACTGAACATATTATGGTCTTCAGGTTTTATGCAAGTAGCAGGTAAGATGAGGAGAGATGCACAGTTTGATTCTGGAGATGTTAAGTATGAGGATTTCCTTGTGAAGCCCAGTATGCCATCTGAAAGGCAAGTCCAGGGCTCAAGATAAGTTATAAATGTGTGTTTCAGAGTCAGTGAAATAGAAGCAGGTATTCAAGGAGTTAGAGTAGTTGACATGGCCAAAGGAGCAAGAAGTTGACATGACTCAGCCTTGGGGAATCCTACAAGAACCAACAGAAATAAAAGAGGATACAGTGATAAAGAGAGCTAGGAAGCATGTAAGTGCTCCTTTTTAAGGAACTTTGATTAAGAGATGAGAAATGGGATAGTGACTTGAGAAGAGAATGGTTAAGGGGAGAGGGTCTTGTATTCTATAGACTTGAGCATGCTTAAATGCTTAAGAGGTGGGCTCAGTGGAGAGGGAAAGTGTGAACAGAGAAGGGGTGGCAACTGATGCATCAGACCAAAAAAGAGTCAGATCAAAGGTGTGAGCCTTGGAAAGAAGTAAGTACACTTTAGCAGCTGAAAAGAAGGGATGGGTAAGAGAATGTCTGAGGATAAAAGCAAACTTTTGTAACTGGAAGGAGGGTCCAGAAAGTATTTTTGATCACACTAGCCTTTGCAGGACATCACCAGGTCAACAGCTGAGAGAGATGAGGGCAACTGAGGGGAGTGAAAATTTCTGAATAGCAGCTCTGGGTTATTTGAGATGACCACCAGGATCACAGAGCTACCTAACAGTGTTGAATTAACCATCATATCACTTATTTGAATTGCAACTGGATTGACATACAGTATTTTTATTATTGAACATACCATTTGTGTACTCATACATGAAAAAAGTTGTTGCCTTTAAAAGCCTAATATGTAAGCAAAAGTAATGTGAAAATAAGGCTCAGGTTCATTCTGAGTCATTCATAGCAGGGTTTTTTAGTTAACTTAGTAAAATATCACAACAAAACAAATCATGTCTGGTTTATATACATCTCATATTTTTCTATGAATGAACACATATAGGTACTTATTTGTAATTTAAATAGGATGACTGCTTTCTTTCTGCTTTTATTTAGATGTTTGATGTAACTGAAGGGATTCTTGGAACTGTGAGTCCCATCCACAATTTCGAGCCCCCTCATTATGATAGCATTGAAGTGCTAACCATACAAGGGGATAAACTATTTAGTGGGTCCAGAGACAATAGAATCAAGAAATGGGATCTGGCTCAAAAAGACCTTCTACGGGTAATACATGGGATATATTGGGTTCTTCAAAGCTACCAGTATTCTCTATAAGAACCTGAAGAGCCTCTAAGTAGAATTTCATCATTTAAGGATGATTATCAGCCAGGGCTTCCTCTTCAAGAGTGTTTCATTGTCATGCACCAGAGTTATTAATTATGAAAAGGGTGACATTCAGCATTTAATGATAACCTCTTAGATAAGAGGTGAATAGTCCTTGATAAGAATTGGAAAATCTGGGATTGCCCTATGCATTTGCTTACTATTTAAAATCAGTCTCAGAGTAAAGCAGTTACAGTTTCTCATTTTGTTTTGTTTTTGCTTTATATATGCACATTCCAAAGAATACTAAGCGCAGCTGAAGTCAGAGCAGTGTAAATGATGCCTCCTCTGCAGGAGCATGTTCATAACTCCAAGAGTGGTGCTTCTCTCATTTCCTGTAGAATAATGGTTGGGTTGAAGTGCTTTGTCAGTACAATCAAATATTGGTGGCTTTCCCTAATTCCCAGAGGAAGAAATTAATTGACAGATGAAATTGTTCTTGAGTTCAAGCATTTCCTTCTATCTGTCTGGGTGCATTTGTTCTGCTGTTGCTGTCACTTTCCTGCTGACAACCAGATGAAAAGCAAATAAACAAGTAGCATGAGTGTCAATAGAAAAAACCTGGCAACAGATACATACATTGCATTCTAACACTTTTCTTTTATAGATATACATTCTTGGATGCAACGTTTATATTATGCATAGAAATATATTTATGCATAAAATGTGGTCATAATGTCTGAGCTTATAATTGTCTACTCATTTTGAAATGTACAGGTTAGCTCCAGCCTTCAACAGAAAGCTTTAGGCTTCTATGTTCTTGTTCAAAATTTAAGGCAGTGATTTTGAAATAATCCTTAGAGACTACATACCAGGTTATAGTTTTCAAACTTGCATGAAATACACATTAGGGAAAGGTGAGATATTAACTCCTCTGTAGAGGAAGTGGTATTTGAAAAATCCTGTGTACTTTCCAGGTCTTTTAGATTCTATATATTTTTAATATTCTAGCCCTTTAATACTGATAACACTGATGCTAACTAGTGATGCAAATTGAAGAACAAATTATAGATTTATTTCTTTAAGTCACTAAGAGTGATTGCATACAAAATTATTTTTATAGTTTCCAGGCCAATTCAGTGTTTCAAATATTGAATTTTGTCAGTAAAAATTTTGTAACTTGTTTTCATATGAAACCAGTTCAGAAGGCTCCTCTTATGCTGATAATTTTTCTTTTTTTCTCTCAGCAAGTTCCAAACATACACAAGGATTGGGTCTGTGCCCTGGGAATGGTGCCAGGCCACCCAGTTTTGCTCAGTGGCTGCAGAGGGGGCAGTTTGAAACTCTGGAACATGGATAACTTTGTGCCAGTCAGAGAGATGAAAGGTCATGATAGCCCCATCAAAGCCATAGGTGTTAATTCTACCCACATTTTTACTGCAGCTGAGTAAGTTTTTCCTGTGTGGTCATTCTCTACATTGGTTGCTTGTGTTCAGATTTAATAAATGCTCTAAGTTGTCAGTATCTGGGAATGTAGGACATGTGAAATCCTTCTTTTATTACATTTACTCTAATGGCTGTTCATACTGTCTTATTTCTATTTTCTGAAGTCCACTGTGGGCACAGAGTTCGGGCTCCCCAGTTTACATGATAATAGTGTTAGTCCTGTGTCAGTTCTCTGCCTATACTGGGAAGTCTCCTGCCAGATGCTCCCCTGGTGATTTCAATTTTTTTAATCATTCATAGGTGACTAATTTTTAAGGTTTTTTTTTTTCCCAGAAAGGTAACAAACTTACCATTCTTCATATTTAGAATAAATTATTAAAAAAAAAAAAAAAACCTCTTTTTACCTCTCCCACTTTTAAAACACATGGTGTTAAAATTTGCTTCCTCACTCTTAGGATGGCTGGATTGATTAGTTTATTTGCTCATTCCTGATGACTTTCCTGTGTGCCAGGCACTGTCCTAGAATTTTGGGAATAGTGAAGTGAACAAAATATAAACAAACCCCAGTTTTATTCTAAGGAGATGAAAAGAAAATAAGTAAAATGTGTCAGATGGTGATAGGTGCTATGGAGAAAAATAAAGCAAGGAGGAGAGTATTTGGGGGGGCGGGGGGAATTACACAGTAAGAGTGGTCAGTGAAGGCCTCACTGAGAAAGTGACACAAGAATGTGCTTGAAGGAGGTGTAGAGATGTGACCATAAAAATGACATCATATGTACATAAGTACTTTGGAAAGGAAAGCATATGTACTATAATGTGAGGTGTTTATCTCCTTCAAATAAAATGTCATTTCTCCTGAATATCAATCTTGAAAATCTCCCTGTCATTTGTGAACCAATTATGTTACTTAATTAACTTGAGAACCTTCTTGATTCTTTTATCCTAAGTGCATGATAACCCTAATTTTATTTTGAAGCCTCTGTCATATTTTTGTGGTGTCTCTTATTTGTGATGTTTTCAACAAGTCCCTCTTTTCATTTAGATTTGCTTTCTCTCATCTTTAAAGAACATCAGAGCAAATTTATTTTGTGTTTTTCTAAGGTGCTTACTTTTGGTGCTTCATTGATGCAATTTCCAAGATACATTACTTTCTTAAGAGTCACCACTTTTTTTATCTTGTTGTGTCCTTGACAATTTACTGGAAATAACTTAATATCCCTCAAAGTTGTAGGACACTCAAGATAAGACTATAAAAGAATTGTGCATCACTGAAGTCTGTCCAGTGGGGTGTGAGGATGCTGTAGTACCTCTCTTCTATGATCCAGTTTTATTTTTGAAGAACTGAAATTTCCCTCAGTTTACTCCTGGTGCATCATATGCAGACACACTTACCACATAACTTCAAATCAGGAAAATAGACAACAAAATCAGAAGAGCTATTTTCAAATTAGTTCTACATATTTGTTATTTAACAAACATGTGTTTAGGGCTTAGTATCTGCCAGGCATTATTTTAAGTACTTTCAGGCATTAACTCATTTTGTCTTCATAAGAACTCTAGAAGGTGAGCATTATTATCATCCCTATTTTACAGGAGGGAAAACTGAAGCACTATATAATTCAAAGTCTTTGTGTAAGTAATCCCATCATATCTGATTTCTGGATCTCTTGTCATTGATTTTTCTTATGATTATGGGTCTCATTTTTCCTCCTTTTTTCTGTCAAGTAATATTTTATTGAATGTTGAACATTACAGTGTTGTGTTTGAGTATCTGGATTTTATTATATTTCTTTAAAGAGTGTTGGGCTTTTTTTGTTGTTAAGTTGCTTGCGGCTCAGCTTCATCTTTCTGAGACTTGTATCGAGCTCTTCTTGGATTTCTACTGACTGTCTTGGATGTTTGATGATACTCTCTACTTTACTGCTCAGAACCTGAGCATCTCACAGCCCTCAGTCAACCCCGGGAGTTGTTTGACTTATACTTACTAGTAATTGGTTTTTGGTCTGGCCTTATAGTCTTCACTCATGTGCAGCTTTGCCTTCTGTCAAAGACATTAGAGGCCCTCTGTGTGTATTTACAAAATTTTTTTCCTGTAGCTCCATAGTTGTTTCTGCATGCTCTCTCCTCTTCTCTATTTGGTCTTACAAATCCCAATGACTTCATACTTCCCAGATGTTTCTCACTATCTCTTCAACTCCCATTCTGTGATTTTTCTGTTTGGTTCCCCCCCCACCTCCACTGTAGTCTGGAAAGGACTTCCAGGACAAGAACCAAGCCCATCGCAGAGCTTACCTTCTCTGTTTCCCTTTTCTCAGGGATCCCAAGCTTGAACTACCCATTGCCCAGTGTCTGAAAATAGTTGTTTCATAGATTTTGTCAAGTTTTCACCTTGTTTACAACAGGAGAGAGAAACTAGCACAAGTTTTTCTGTTACGACTAGTAGTGGTGATCATCTTACATTTCATACGCCAAAAATTGAACTCCCAACCTTCCTGAGGCTCACTCTGTAGCCTTCTCCATCTCAGTCAATGGCTTCTCTGTCTTCTCTGTTGCTCAGATCAGAAACTTTCATTCCTCCTTTTCTTTCACACTCCGTATCCAAACCATCAGCAAATTCTGTTGGTGTTGTACCTGTAAATTACATATAGAATCTGACCAGTTCTCACCATGTCTTTTGCTGCCTCACTGAACCTAGTCACCATCAGCTCCTGGATGACTACAGCAGCCTCCAAAACAAGGTCCCTTGTCCATGTGTGGTCTATTCTCAGCACAGAGGCCAGAGTAATTTTTTTTAAAACACAAGTCAGATCAGGTTTCTTCTCTGCTGAAAAGCTTGCAGTCATTGCCCACTTCCTGTAGAGACAAGCCCATACTGGACCTGACCCTCTGAGCATATGTTCTCTCTCATGTCACCTTCTAGTGCCTTCTGCTGGGATCCTTCTCTGACAACACCAATCTCCTCTCTGTTGGTCTTTGAACAGAGCAGGGTCACTCCAGCCTTAGGGCATTTGCCTTGGCTGATCTCTTTGACTGGAATGCTTTGCTTTCAGATCTTCTTCTAAGTTCTTTCTTCCTCAAAAAGAATAATCTTGCCAATTTAAAATTGTGATCTCTTCTATGACCTGATACTCCTGCTCCCCTTTGCCATGATCTTTTATTTTTCAATAATATTTATTACTTTCTAATAAACTTTATAATCTAATTATTTATTGTGGTTTATTGTCCATCTCCTTTTGCTAGAATGTATGATCTATAAAGGCAGAAAATTCTTTTTTAAATTTATTTGTTTATTTTATGTTTATCCCAGGCACCTAAAATAGTGCCTAGAGCACAGCAACTTCTCAATGAAAATGTGTTGAGTGGATGGTTGAATGGGATAAATGAAATGGACAAATGGGTGGATGAATGAGCATAGCCCCTTACTGTTTTCAACATACATGTGCTGTGTGGGTTGTTGAGATTATTATTTTCCCGAGTTTTACTGAGATATAATTAACATATAGCACTGTATAAGTTTAAGGTGTACAACATAATGATTTGACTTACATGTATAATGAAATTATTACCATAATAAATTTAGTTAACATCCATCATCTCATGTAGATACAAATAAAGGTAAAAAAAAGTGTGTTTTTTATTCCTGTGATGAGAACTCTTACAGGAGAGAAGATTATTGATTAAGAACTAGAAACCTTAGATTCTAGGCTCGGATCTGTGCTCCACTGTGCTACATTGGACAAGTCACTAAACTTCTTTTATCCTTGAAATGGACCGCATATCATTTGAAATGCTTTTTAACATAAAATTACATGGCAACTCTTTCTTTTTGGCTTTGGATTTATTAGGAAATTAGAGAAAAGCAACACTGCCTTTTTAGAGCCACAAGAGACATGGTAGAAAAATGTGACTGTCTAATGACTGGTCCCCAGTACCCACATGTTGGGTGAACAAAAATAAGTAAGCCCTTGATAATAGGAGCTATTTTAAATTTAATTATTATGGGTAACTGTTTGATATACTTCTAGGACAATGTATATTTTTACTTACATATATTAAAGACCTTTTCAGAAAATGTTTCCATGATAAGTAATTCTGAGAATTTATTTCTTTATCTTTCCATTTTTTTACATGTTCATTTTTAATTTATTATTTTGTAGTGATCAAACTGTGAGAATTTTGAAGGCTTGAAATTTGCAAGATGGTCAAATGTCTGACACAGAAGACCTGGGGGAAGATATTGCCAGTAATTAAACATGAATGAAGATAGTCATAAACTGAATACTGTGATAATACTCTGTGTTCTTTATGGAAAATGTTGTCCAGCATTTACTATGCAAATTTGTGAATGGGATTAACTGGGAAATATATCTGAGTCCAAATGTTGAATATAAATATTATTCTAATAAAATTGTGTACTATCCTGTGTGCTTAATTTTAATATCTATCAATGTGTGTATATCTTATAATTGATATAATGCTTGATTTACACTTTTTTTAATCATGGCTGGATTTTTGTGCTTAGCTATTAAAAAATACCTTCAAGTTATTTGAAATACAAGATGTCTGCTTTTGTGACAGTCAGAAAATACACCTGGAATACAATGTAAGTCACTGTTAACTTATTCATATAGTCTGTTCAGCTGATCTGCATATTTAAACATGTCGAGAATGGTAGTCAAACTGTGATCTTCTTGTCTGGTGTTTATATCAGTCTACAGAGGGTTCCCAAATTTGAAAGGTCTTTTAATGAAATGGAATAGATGTGAGAATATTATTGATGATTTTTCATAAAATAGAGTTGACCTTAATCTACTAATAAAGAATGTTAAACAGTTTGTGTTAAATGTTCATGTTTACTTGTATTGACCAAAGTTTTGCAGCTGAGCTGTACTCCATGCTCAGGACTAAAATGCTGTTAAATTGTTTTATTAGTGCTATGCATATACTCTGTGATGGGAAACTTTTTTGATGTCCTAACAGAAATATATTTTGATCTATTTTCCTATGGTGTTGTTCCTATTATCACCTTTTAATTTCACTTTTATTTAGTAGGAGTGTTTCTTTCCCTTTTTATCTAATTTTTATATGCTGCTAAATATATTTTAAGTATACTGTATTTGCAAACCTTGGTAGCCATGATGAGAACTTTATCATCTGTAGTAGGAAAAGCTATTTAAATAGGTAGATTGTAAAGAGAGAATATCATGTTATAACTATGCATTTTTAAATTCTGTAGATTGAATTTTGGAAAAGAATGTATAATTTAACTGCCTGCTCAGAATTAATTTGTAAATTCTGCTAGTTTAATTTTTATGTGGATTGTATGACACTTCAAAATATTGTCTTGTGATTTTTTTTCCCTGAAAATACCTGGATGTAGTTAGTGAAGCGGCAAGAGCGGCAGCACGGGCACCAGAGGCGGGGAAGGGAGGAGAAGGAGGAGAAGGACCCTGAGCGGCAGCAGTGAGAAGAAGGGAGGCGGCGGCGGCCAAGCGGGATGAGGAGAAGACCGGGAGGCAGTCACGCTCCACCGGGCTGAGCCAGACACGTCTTCTTACACACTTTTGCCACTGCCTGGGCTTGAGAGTGAGCGTGGTGTCAGTGGAGAGAGATGACCTGGGAGTGTATTATTTCAGAATCTTTTGTTAGTTGTGTGTATCCAGAGTGGAGATACAAAATTCATAATTTAGTACAGATTGTGGATGAAAATATTTGAAAAAAAACCTGAGCTAAAGGGTCACACTCAGAGAATGTCATCAATATATCACTGTCTACCTGAGGTGGGGTTCCACGGGAGAGTCCACTGTGGTCAGCTCTGGGTGCAGGGGTATTTTAGCATCTTGTCTATGTCCCAGATAATGGAAAGTAGAACACTGATGATATCCAGTAGGGAGATAGTAAAGTACCAGAACCTTCAAATAGAGAACTGAGGTTTCATACTGCCTTTGAACCCTAATAAACTGATCCAAATACAGTGTTTTTTCTCAAGTTTTGGCTACATATTCAGAGAGATATGAGCCGTATACTTTATGATTATCTAAAAATAAGGCAGGATTTCATAGGATTTGCAACTGGGTTAAGACAAATCTTTTAGGGATTTTTAAAATGGTGTCTAGCTTACTTATGCATTCATGAAAAAATGATAAGCAAATGTATACAGACTTTTACATTATATTTTTTCTAGAACATGTACTTGGAATAATAAGCAATTATATTCTTTTCTCAATACCATGTACTATTTATAGGTAGAGCTCTGAGAATTTATAAAATCCCAACAGATAATCATTTTGTATGACATTTGGAGTTGTAGCATGTGGACGATTTCATAGAAGAAAAAAACCTTCCAGAAACCTTTCCTGAAATTGTGTGAGTGATGGAATAGAGAAAATAAGCATAAGTATAGGGAAAAAAGTTAAAATATAGCTCTTAAAATATATTTAGGAAAAATGAAGTTTAATCATATAAAAGCTTCTGGAAGTGTGTGTGTGTGTAATATATAATGGTGTTAAGGAAGCACATATGTGAGTGGTAGGATTACATGTACTTTTATAAAATGTGGTTTAGTAGTGGTTAAGAGCATAGATTCTAAAATAAGACTGATCTGGGTCCAAGTGTTGTCCTCTGGAAACCTGGTTAACTTTTGTGACTCTGAGCTAAGTTATACAACTCCTGGAGGTACTGTTTTCACTGTATTTAATATGAGTGGCTCTTGATAGAATAGTGTGATATGACAGTCATGATATAAGTCATGATGTACCTAACACATAAGAATGTTATGACGATTATATAAGAAATGAGTATAAAGTACCAGGCTTGATGCTCAGTAATTACTCATAAATGATTGTATTATTTATTTTTGCCTATTTTTCTTGCAGATCTTATAAAAAATCTCAAACATTATTTTTGTAACAAGAATAAAAACAAAATAGACCTATAAAAATATTGGGCATGGAAGAGTTTACTTTTATAATATATACTGTAGGGTAGGGAGACATTTCTATTAGGAACAGTAAAAATTTTCCCATTTTTCCTACACTGATTTTTCCATTATTTCATCAGAAAATGCAAGTGAGAGTAAGGTTGATTGGGCCTATAAGCACTATCTGTATGAAGTTTATGTTGAAGGTAAAAAGCAGTACATTGCTTATTTGTAATCATATAGTATGGAGTAGATCTATGTAAATTAAAGATTAAATTGTGAAATATTTATTCCAGTCATATCTTCTCTGTTATACTGAGATCATAATTAATTATAGCCATAATTATTGCATCACATTTGAAAAACTTAATTCCAGCCATAACTAACCCTTTGTATTTGAAAAGAAATGACATTTTAGAAGATGGTGAATTAAGGAGAGCTATATATTCTTTGATGCCCCTCCCACTGAGAAGTGAAGGTTTCTTCCCTACCTTGAAACTGGGCTAAATTTTGTGGCTTGCTTGACCAAGAGAATGTAGGAGAAATAAATTTCTGGGACTTCCAAGGCTATGGCATAAAGGGCCCTGCAGTTTCTGCCCAAGCCTGTTAGAATACTCACTTTGGGGAAATTGGCTGCTGCGTAAGAAATCTGACTACCTTGGCACCACTGTACCTTGATGAAACCCGTGGTAACCATATGGAAAGGCTGTTTGTAGAAAGAAGGGAAGATGTCTAGGTAGCCCAGCTATGTCAGCCATCCTTAGGTGTCAGACATAGCAAATAAGCCACCTTAATAGACATATTAGCTCCAGGAGATATGACATGGAGAGGAATTGAATAATCTACAGACAGAACGAAATCTAGGTGTATAGCTCCAGTAGAAGAATTCCAGCTATCTCCAGCCAGTCAAGCCATCCAAGGTGAGGCCCTATACATCTTAAGGAAATGCACCCCCCATTGTATTCTGCCCAATTACTGACCCACGAATGATGATTACAATGAAAGGTATTGGTTTATGCCTGTAAGTTTTAGGGAGGTTTGATATGCAGAAATAGATAACCAGAATAGAGCCCCTATTTATAAATCAGAGGCACTTCAGGTAGATTTACTACTAATCTATGTAACTGTCATTTTTTTCCCATTAATCACACACTCCTAAACCAATCATTTACTAAAACTGAGCTGAGTGTATAGTCACAAGAACTTGCTACATGAATGATCACAACATAAGAAGCAAACTAATGAAAAGATCCAACATATTTTTTTCCAAATTGTCAATCCTTGCCATGTATTCTTACCCAGAGCAAACTCTTGAGATATCCTTCCATCTGGAGGCAGTTTTGCATCAAAACCCCAAGCTGGGAACATTCTATCACTGTCATAATCTTGAATGATTTCTCCCACTGCTGTCAGTGTCATACCATAAGCACTCAGTTGATAAGGATTCATGTAGTGGAGGGAAGTGGACTGGGCAGGTTGCCTGATGACAGAAAAAAATATTTCAAATATAAGTGATCAGGCTAAACACATATTTTTTGGACATTTTCTTGATATCTATTTCAGATTGAAATACTAAAAATTATGTTTTCTGCCTACATTCATAGTATGTTGAATAGTATCTTTTGGATAGAGATTGACATAGTGATATTTTACATTAGACCAGACATGTAGAAATTTTCTCAAATATATGCTAAGCATATGCAGATTTTTTTTCAAGAATAATTTCTCATTGTCAATGCCATAGGCTATTCTTGAGTTTCAGTCTCAGAAGATGGATAAGAGTACTTTTGTTAATCTTATTTTATTGTAACCTTTACTTTTTAAAAGTTGGGTGATTTTAGCTTTAATCTTTATGCCTATAGTCAGGGGCCCCAACTGATTTAATGGGCTTCAATAATTCTGAAGCCTTCTTAAAGTTGTATCACAAATAGAAATTGATTATTTCATCAATATCCTAATTTAATCACTTTAAAAGAGGAGAGCATAATGATTTTGAAATCCATACTAATTAATTACCAAGATCTGAAAAAAATTATTCAGTTTCTTACTAGACCTTAAGCTAGAAGCCCACCTCTAAGTCTTGCCATTTCCAGGACAACAAATATAAAAGCCTGTAATAAATCCTACCACAGTGTTTACTGGGAAGATAAAATAAGATTATCTATGAGGAAATTATTAAAAATTATAAAGCACCATAGAAATATAAGGTTTAACTACTACTGCTATGATTGCCTAGGTCATCCGCAAGGTTCTGAATTTTCAGTATGCTGTGTTGTGGGATATTGCATTTGAATAAAGATAAATTTAAGAGATGAAGTAATACACATGCTAGCACTTAAACACACTGAGATTCACTTGCCCTAATTACCAGCACAAAGGCAGCCTGAAATTGCACTTAGTTTCTTACATGAAAATGGAAATTAAATGGGACTTGTAACAGCTGATAAAACCTCAGTTCTACATTAAAATATTGCCTGAAGAAGGAAAGCCTCAAGGTATAGTTCTTTTTTGATAGGGAAAATAATAATAATAAGGCCTTGAGATCCAAAGAGAAACCAAATGAAGGAAAGATCTCCCTTTGGTTTATAATGCATACAATTGTACCCAGAACAATTTTGGTTTAAAAATAACTCATTGTGTAAATGCAGTTATATTTCCAAATGGTTACCAGCATTCACAGGCTGTTTCCACATGACAAAATTGCTAAAATGACTGTCTCCTGACCAAGATGGGTCTTAATGTTCCCCTTCAGCTGGACTAGTCTTTAGAAAGTTTTCTCCTGACTATAGGCCCCTGACCTCTTATTTCTTAGAGCATATACTTCAGAAAACTTGGAATCACACATTCTTTCTCTGCTCCTCTGAGATGCAAATCTTCTATAATCCTGGAATGTCTTTCTTAGGGCCCTGGGAGCTACCCCTTTGAAATATAATCATCAAGAAAGATAGCAAGTAGTCTCTGTGGGAGAGTAGGAGTCTAACTACAACAACTGGGAATTAGTAAACACAGTGAGCACACAGGGCAGCTCCCCTGCCAGCATCCCTCAGTACTTTCCCAATAGTTCACCACAGCACTTAAAAACCCTCTCATCTTTTGTTTTGGAAGAGCTGAATTCAGTTTCCCTCTTCTATTGCAATAGTGTCAATCTCTATTGCAAAAGTCCTGAGTAAAATCTTCCTTAGCTGTTAAACTTATCTGGTGCAATTTTCCTTTGACACTCTTTCTAAGGTAGGGATATTGCTTCTTGGTCAAAAGCCCATTGGAGACAGAGCTAAACAATTCCACTACTTGGCTAAATGGTTATTTGACCTAACTCTCAAATATAAGAATTGTTACCCAATGGTGGCAATATGCAACTAATCCTATTTCTCTAAGAAAACCACAATTTACAAAGTTAAAATATAAATTCCACTAATACCACAGTGTATGTAAACACCTTAGCCTATCAAGTATAGCAGAGCTCAATACTACCTGTTCAAAGATGTTCTCTTTCCAGCATCTTCATCCAGCCCAAACCCTTCACTATTCCATTAGTAATATCTTCCTTTCCACCCCTACCTCTCAGTTTGCCATTCTATCCTGAAATTCACTTTATCCTCCTCCAGCTTGGCCCTCACATGCATTAGACAATCTTCCTTATATATTCCAGCTCTTGTTAATTGTCTTTCCTCTCCTACTTTTATGTTCTTGTGTTCTGTGCCACAAAATTTGGCAGTCCTTTGAATCTGGGACATGTTTGTACCACATCTGTATCAGGAGCAATGCATATGAAAAGTGAACTTGTAGTAGGTTGATAATATTGGGTTGTCAGCTAATAACAATAATAATTATGAAAGCATGAACTTACTTCATATCTAACTTAATCTCTTTTTAATAAACCTGTGACATGGGTACTTTTATCACACCCATTTTTTTCAGATTAAATAACTTTCAGATTAAATAACTTGCCCAAATCACACAGTAATAATAGGTCAAACTAGAATATGAATCTTGGCAGATTTCATAGGACTTACTCTTAGCTATAACTCTTTTCTTAAGGATTTTGTAATATTTTAAATCTTGAATACTATCAAACATATCTGATTTTGTTTTAGAGGTACACTATGCCTTAATAAAAAAATCACACTTGAATAGGCTCATTTTTTAAAGTTTTATTGATGTATAATTCATATAATTTACAATTAATCTATTTAAAATATATAGTTCAATGATTTTAAGTATATTTACAGATATGTACAATGATCAATACAGTCAATTTTAGAAGATTTTTATCATCTCAAAAAGTGTATCTATTTACTATCATTCCCTATCACTCCATCCAGCCCAGTATTAAACAATGACTAATCTACTTTTTGTCTCTATTAATTTGCCTATTTTGGACATTTCCTGTACATTAGAATCACATAATATGTGATGTACTGTGACTGTCTTTCACTTAGCACAGTGCTCTCAAGATTCATCTGTGTTGTAACATGTCAAACTTCATATTTCATTCCTGTTTATTGCTGTATAGTATTCCTTTGTATGAATATATCACATTTTTAAATACATTTAATAATTGAAGGACATTTGGAGTGTTTCCAAATTTTGGCAATTATGCTGCTATAAACATTCATGTACAAATTTTTGTGTGGACATATGTTTTTATCTCTTTTGCATATGTATCTAGTGGAATTGTTGGGTCGTATGGTAACTCTATGTTTAACAACTTTAAGAACTGCCAAAGAGTTTTCCAAAGTGGCTGCATCATTTTACATTCTCAGCAGCAGTATATGAAGGTTCCAATTTCTCCATAAGCTTGCCAACACTTGTGACCTCACTTTTGGATTATAGTCATCCTAGTAGGTGTGGAATAGTATATTATTATGGTTTTGATTTGTGTTTCCTGATATATAAGTATGCAAAGTACCTTTTCCTGTGCTTATTGGTCATTTGTATATCTTCTTTGAATAAATAGAATATCATTTTAATTGGGTTATTTGTCTTTTTTGAGTTATAATATTTCTTTATACATTCTAGATACAAGTCTCCTATAAAATAATTGGTTTGCTAATATTTTATCCCATTCTGGGGTTTGTCTTTTCATTTTATTAATTGTGTTCTGTGGAGCATAAAAAGTTTGAATTTTGATGGAGTTCAATTTACTTATTATTTGCTTTTGTTGCTTGTATGTTTGGTGTCATATCTAAGAATAAACTGTCAAATCCATGGTTATGAAGGTATAGCCCTATGTTTTCTTCTAATATTTCTATAATTTTAAACCTTACAGTTAGATTTTTTATGTATTTTATATTAATTTTGTATATGATGTTAGCTAAGGATCTAACCTCATTTTTTTTGCATGTGGCTATCCAGTTGTCCCAGTTCCATTTTTGAATAGACTCTCCTCCAACTGAATTGTCTTGGCGTTCTTCTCAAAATCAGTTAAACTTAGATGCATGGGTTTATTTCTGTAATCTCATTTCCATTTCATTGATCTATCTCTCTATCTTTATGCCAGCCCCACACTGTCTTGAATACTAGTAGTAAGTTCAGAGAATGAGGAGTACGAATCTTCCTACTTTGTTCTTTTTTTCAAATCTGCTTTGGTTCTTTTGTGTCCTTTTAAATTCCAGACACATTTTTGGGTCAGTTATTCATTTCTTCAAAAAAAGCCTTTCAGATTTTGATAGAGATTAAAGTGAATATGTCAATCTCTTTGGAAAATATTGCCATCTTAACAATGTTGAATTTTCTCAACATGTTTTCCACTTATTTAAATTTTTAATTTCTTTCAAAATTTTTTTCAGAATATAATTTTAGGGTATATGTTTTTCACTCACTTTGTTAAGTTTATTCCTAAGTACTATATTCCTTTTGATAATATTGTATGGAATTGTTTTCCTAATTTCACTTTCAGATTGTTCATTGGAAGTATATAGAAAAAGAATTAGTTTTTATATTTTAATCTTCTATCTCTCAATCTTGCTGAACTCATTTATTAGTTCTAATTGGTTTTTAGTGGATTCCTTTGGATCTTCTATACATAAGACTATGTCATCTGTAAATAAAAATAACTTACCTCTTCCTTTCCAATCTGAATGTCTTTTATTTATTTTTTCTTGCCTGATTGCCCTAGCCTCCAGTACAATGTAAAATAGGAGTGGCTAGAGCAGTCATCCTTGTTCTAGTCCTCACCTTAAAGGGAAAGCATCCAGCTTTTCATCTTTAAGTATGATGTTGGCTATAGGTTTTCCATATTTTCTCTTCATAAGGTTAGTAAGTCAATTTCTATTCCTAGTTTAAGTGTTTTTATTATAAAAGTATGTTAGACTTTGTCAAATTATTTTTCTATATCAGTTGAGATGGCCATGCGATTTTTACATTTTATTCTATTGATATTGGTGTATTACATTATTTGATTTTTGAATATTAAGCCAAATTTGCATTCCTGTGATAAATTTTAATTGGCCAGAGTGTATTTCTCTTTATATGTTGCTGAATTCAGTTTGCTAGTATTTTGCTGAGGATTCTTATATAAAGAAAACATATTGATTTTCAGTTTTTCTTATGATGTCTTTGTCTGGTTTTGGATCAAGGTAATACCTCTCAGAATGAGTTGGGAAGTATTCCTTCCACTTATATTCTTTTGGAAGATTCTGTGAAGAATTGGTATTAATTCCTCTTTAACTAGAATTCACCAGTTAAGCTATCTGGGTCTGAGTCCACATACAGTTTGTGGATAGTTTTTTAATTACTAATTCAGTCTCTTATTATAGGTCTACTCAGATTGTCTATTTTCTTAAGTCACTTTTGTTCAGTAGTCTGTGTCTTTCCATCAAATAGATTCTTGCTCTTCTAGTTGTTGTGTTAATGCTCATCAGTAAATACAAGCTAGTATTTTAATGCAGTTGGACGTTAGGTGTTTATGTTTCATATTTTAATGAATAAAATACATCTGTAAAATTCATCAACTTGAAGCCACAATGTTAGAGAATAAATTTATTGTGTAGTCAAAGGTAAGCTGAATTAAAGTTTGGTCTCCTCATCTCTATTTCTAACTGTAGTACTAAGAAGTCAAAATGTATCTTAGTAACATGATTTTCTGGATCTGAGTTTTCTTATTTGTATAAGAGGATGATAGTTGGGGTAAGTGATCTCTAAGGTGCCTTCTTACCTAAAAATTCTATTATTTTGTGAAATGTGAGTGAATGAGAAAGAAATGTGAAGTGAAAGGAATATAATTTGAGAGTCATAGTACAATAAATAATTTGAAAAAAAACCTGGATACAAATATAAACTTATGATAAAATTTGAATAATAAGATTCATGCTCATAATATATAATAAATAATTGATTTCAAATAATTTTTCTGCTTGAAACCAAATCACTTCAAAATAAAATTAAAAGTCTACTGTCTTTCTTTTCTTAAAATATTTAATATACAAATTATGAATATTCATTTATGGGTTATTATAAGATAATCCCTCTGAATTAGTTAAATAGAAATTTGTTAACATGAGTCATTCTTAAAAATAAAAAATCAAGTAAAAGAAAAGCAAGTTGCAAAAGGTACATGTACTTGAAATACATTTATATAAATTAATACACAGAGAAGTACTATAAAATGAGGATTATAATTAGACACACTTCAGAATTATAGTTATACATGGAGAAGAAGAGAAGGTAGAAGAAATAGGGCAGGTAGGCAATAAGCTTAATATATCTTAAATTTTTTTTAAATATGTAAAACAAAAATGTCAATATTTCAGTATCAGTAAATTTGAATGGAACTATTTATGCACTTTTGTTGTATTTCTTATAGTCTCGTATATCTGAACTACTTCATAATATTAAAAAAAGAACAATTATGTGAATTTTATATCTAAAACTTCTAAAGTATGTATATTTAGAAAAATATCTAAACTCATGAAAATAAATATTTACTTTCTCATGCAACTGCTGATAATTTTTATTATGGGATAGTCATACTACTCACCATTTGATGTTATAAAATCAATAGCCACTGTGAAATTGATTTGCATTCTAAAATATAAGTAAATAAGAATCATTAATAATTGAATAACCTCAAAAAAAGGAGTTTGATTTCCATTTGTGTTCTATTTTTAACATCATTAATTTTTTTTTTTTTTGAAAAGGTAAACTTTAAATAACTGCTTTTATAACCAGGTTAAGTCATACAGTTACAAAGTAGTTAGAAATTTTTGAAAGGCTATTGTTAAAAAAAAAAAAAAAAAAAAGCTCATTCTTACATAAATAAAATCTGTTACTTCACTGGGACACTACTGTTCAAAAGGCCCTGGTCAAACAACTCCCAAACAAAACACAACCCCAGATGTGAATGAAGCCATGTGCAGAATATGAGACCTCTAAGAGGACACAAAGTCATGGGCCATTGGCAATGTTCAGAGCAGCCAGCCAGACTCCAAAGAGGGAGCCCAAGTGATTTTTTTCTGGGACACTACTTGAATTATTGTTCAATTAGTCAACAAAATAGATCTTCAAGAGAGAAGAACAATTAATTAACATGAGAAGGAGGTTACTGCATTCTTTGAACTATATGTCATAATTGTTTAGTAAATTCCAACAGTCTTAACAAAAAATAGCCTCCATCATTTGCATGTATCAAGATAACAATCCTCCACCAGGCATTTTATTTTTGCTGGATGACAATATGCTATTGGTAAGCTACAAATGATACTGTTTTATGTTATAATTTTTTTTTCATTTATTATGTTTACAGGCATTCACTGCTCAAGTCAAGGTTAGACTTGTTAAGTGATTAAAGGCAATTTTATTATAGCAGTATGTACTTATTTTATTCTAAAAGAATAAAATCCATAAAGAGAAACAGCTTTTATTTCTGTTTGCAACCTGTAAAATTGAGTTATTTTGCTGATGTAAAATATCAATAACTCACTTTAGGGCCATGCCACTTTCTGAAAATGCCATATAAATGTGTCAAAGCCCTTTATAGATGTCCAGAGCTGAAGCGGCAAGCAACTGACTGCTCATGGACAACAGGTGCTTTCTCCGGGCCAGAGCTGACTGTTGGGGAGTGGTCCTGGAGCAAGACAGCACAGCCAGATGAAAGAGACTTGTTATTTAAAGGCAGAATGCCCAAATGACTCTCAGGCATTGCTGATTTTTACTGTCACATTTATCAGGCTTGCACATGACCCCCTAACCTTAGTTTTCTTCTTCTAAAGGATTGACTTGTTGAGTATAGGGTCCATTATCTACTAAGTCTTAAGAGAGAGAGATTCCTGTGGCAGGTCTGCAGATGAAGAGGTGAAGAGAGCAGTGAAGAAGTCAGCCACCGTCCATCTATGTGATGGTCACACCAGTATCATTGTACACCCTGCAGGCTTTCTCAACAGTGTTGATGTAGGCATCCATCATCAGGTCCAATCTCAGGTTATGCTTCATGGCCGTGCACATGATTTGCCTGGCAGGTGGCTCCATAGTGTAAGCTAAGCCAGAGTACACAATGTCTTCCTCAGAGGCACCTGATATCCTGTCTTGGAACTCCACTGTGGGTACAATGGGAATGGTTCCACCATGCTTTCTGAATTTTCTTTCCAAACTCTCTTGAACAGACATGAGCAAGTTGTAGTTAGAATCCCTTTCATATCTGAAAGTCAAACGGCCATAGCTGACATGATTCAGATTCTTCAGCCACTCAAAGTATAACACTGTCACTCCTCCAGCATTCAAGTAGAGATCTGGAATAAACATAATGTTCCTTTCCAGGAAAATTTTATCAGTTTCTGGAGTTGTTGGTCCATTGGCACCTTCAGCAATGACCTTGGCTTTGACTCTGGGTGCATTGGACTTGGTCAGCTCCTTCTCACCGGCAGCGAGGATCAAGATGTCACAGTCAGCCTCCAAGATACCCCCTTCATAGATCCTTGCCTTGAGGAAGCCCAGGATTGTTCCATGTTGCAATTTGAAGTTTTCTAGTTCTTTTGGGTCAATACCACGTGGATTATATATGCTCCCATCAGATTCACCAACACCAACACATTTTCCACTGAAACGATGTAAATATCTCATAGTGTGCAGGCCCTCGTCACCAAATTCCTGAACAACAAATGTCTTATTTCAACCCTGGGGTCATTCCTAAAATACTCATGTAAGAAGCTTCATTGATGAAGTTTTCTATCCCATAGAAAACTCCCTGACCAGTGGCAGAGATCCGTCCGTGGATTCCACCCTGACAGATGGGCTTACCAGTAACACAGGCGTGGGCATTAATGTCATAGTGCCCTATGGTGCTGGCACAGGTGTCAGCAATCCAGGACATCTCCCATTCGCCTGTGCTCATGTCTGGGGCAGGCACATCAATGCCAGGACCAATCAAGCCATGGTGAACCTCCTAGCAATTTTTTCCAATTCATTATTGGTATAGTTCTTGGGGTTGACCTTAACACCAGCTTTGGCACCCCCAAATGGCACATCAACCATTACATACTTATATGTCATCAGAGAAGCCAAAGCTTTTACTTCATCTACACTCACATCAGCGCTGTAACGGATACCTCCGTTGCAGGGCATGCAGTGCTGGCTGTGCTAAGCCGGGTAGCCCTCTATGACCTCCCAGGAGCCGTCGTCGCGCTGGACGGGGAAGGACAGGCTCAGCACTTGGTTGCAGGGCTTGATGATCCGCAGGATGCCACGCACCCGGTCACGCTTCTCCTCCTCGCTCTCCTGGGTCTTGAGATCCTCCACGATGCTGGCGCCACGACTGAAGAAGCCCTCCACATTCTGAAGAAGTTGGGGTCGTCCTCGCGGTCTGCCGCCGCGTCGCTGCAGTGTCACCGGGTGGGCGGCGCGAACTCGGGCTGCAGAGAGGCGGCGGCGGCGGCGGCGGGCTGCCCGCGGCCCGGCCCAACAGCGCGGCTGAGCCCAGGGCGGCGGCCGGCGCGGGACAGCAGCAGTGCGCCACCAGGCAGCGGCACACGGCGGCGGGGCGGAGGCCACGGAGGAGGGGCGCCCTCGCAGACTCGGGGACAGACCGAGGGAGGAACGGCCCGGCGCGGGCTGCCCATTTAAGCAGCGGCGTCCTGCCTTCCTGGCTGTCCCCTCCCCTCGGCGCTCGCTGCCTAACCGGGAGGGCGGACTTTGGGGGCCGCGGGCCAGCGTCGCCTGTGAATGGCAGGGCGCGGCCCCGGGAGTCGGGCCTCCGCCTCCGGCGAGGCTTCCAATCTTATCACTAGCAGCTATGTTACAGCACACACTGGGTAGTATCAATACGCAGTTTTACAAGCTAAGAACTTGGCAAAATACTTTTACAATCATACAACTGTAAAATACAAAATAAAGCATCAAGTATAAAAACAGCTCCTAGTTGAGAGCACAATAACTAAGACAGGGACTCGTAATGAAGAAGTCAAACTGCAAATAATTATCTGCCAGTGTTCAGTGTGAACATTTATTTTTCATTTGCTTTCAAAACTATTCTGTACTCAATGTGAAAATTGTATGCCCTTAAAATTAAGGCATAGCTAAGATCATGTCTAATAATATCGTTCCTTAAACTAATTATTTCCAACAATCCTGAAAACATGGGATTTTCTTTTGCTTTCTTCAGAACTATTTTAGAAGTATTTTAGATACTGATTTATCTGTCAGTGCTCATAGCATTACTGTGTATATGTGTGTATTTATAGATGAAATTGGTTATATATACATAAAATTTTCAGCACAATGTAGTTACCCCAAATTATTTTACCGGGTTAGCTTTTTTTCCCTTTTCTTTCTGATAGAAACCAAAGAAGTGGCATTCAAATTATAAATTCACTTTTTTGGATACACCTTTGACTCTTTCTGTATGTAAGTCCACTTCTTTCTCACCAAAGGCATAAAAACAAATAAGTGACAAGAATATGATTACTGGGATAACCTGCTATCATGATTAATTTCCAAAATAATTTTAACTGAAAAAGTAGATCTTTTGAAAACATGCGTACTTAGATTATTTTTAATAGCAAATTACTTTTGACCCACTGTATAACTGACTTAACACTTCAAAGTTTGAGCTGTTGTTTAAATGGTGGTGGTGATGGTGGTGATGATGGTTATGATGATGCTAATGGTGATGATGGTGATGATGGTGATGGGTACTATAGTACTGGTTTCCTTGTAGTTCTCTTAGTATAAAGTATAGTAGCATTTCCATCTTTCTCTAAAAATTCAGCCTGAAAAATCCTTAATATTATTCAAGTGTTGAAACACATTCACTTTTTTCCCCAAGGAATAAACAACCTTTTGTGCTTTAAATTAATAAAAAGTAATATAGATTCTCTTTATAGCTATATGGTAAATTTTTTCCTCAGAGCAAAAATTAGTTTTATGGGCTAAGAATATAGGTTAATTTGGAACATAACACATTTAATACATAAAACTTTTAGAAAAAGAAATCAGTGAAACATTTGGGAGAATATTTTGAGATAATAAATCCCTCTGAGGGATTGAAAAGAACAGTCACCATCAGCACAGTGCTTTGTCGTTCTGCTGCTAGAGAGAAAGTGACTGTAATACAGGGTATAATATGGTGCATTAGAAGAGGCTTAGCTTTTGAGTCTGAAAGAATTGGGTTTGAATTTTGAGCAACCCAGTTGCTGACATTAACCAAGTTTCAAAACTCTCAGAGGGCAGGTGCCTGGCACACAACAATAAAACAAGGACTGATAGAAAAACTACATGAAATGTTATATCTATTTCTCTCTATATGTATATAACAACACTATATATATATATTATATATATATTATAATATATATAGCATAGCTTATATCAATTAGCCTCATAATAATTTTTGAAGGAAGATACTAGTATTCTCCTTCTATAGACAAGGAAATCTAGGCTCATAAAACTTAACTTTTCACATAAATAATAAATGCCTGAATTGGAATTTGAATTCACATGTAACCTCCAAGATCATATTAGTAAACTCTATGCTACTCTCTTTCTACAATTAATACTTGTGAACTGCCTGGCTATAATAAAAACTCAATGAAGAATAGTTATCATTATGTTACATACCAAAAAAAAAAAAAGGTGCTACACAGATACCCTTAATGATAAAGATACCAGGACATATTCTCGTGCTTGGGCAAATTTGTCCTTCCCTCAAGTATGTTACACACATGAATCACAAAATCATCTGTATAAATGCTTTTTTATGTTATTTTATTCAATGACACTTCCTTAGGAAAGAAAAATAACTCTGAGCTTCAAGAACACGTGATTTAGCACATTCTAAAGGTAAATATAAGAGTTGAGTCTTTGGTTCAACCTTCCTTAGGTTGCAGGGATATACACCTTGTTTTGACTGAACTCTCTCATAACAGTATCTGCTTTCTACATGTGGGAACCTCCCTGTATTTACTGGGTGAATGAATGCACTCATTTTATGATTGTTTCAAAGTATTCTCCACAGTAGCCCAGGACGTGTAGTATAACCACCAACTTCTTAGAAGCTTTAGTTGGAGATTAAAAACAAACAAACAAACAAACTCAATAACCAGAGATACAAAGTTCATTTGAATGCCAAAGTTGTACCTAACAAAGCTACAAAGAAAATATATGGCTACTAACTAAAGAACTATACTGTACATAAGAATAAAAACAGAGGGAAGTATTCACTTACTGAAACTAGCTAAACCAACTAAATTAGAAAACCAAATAGATTAGGTACAACAAAAAAATGTAAAAAAAAAAAAAAGAACATTTAAAAAGAAATGAAAGATATCGAAAGGAAAGAAGGAAAGGAAGAGAAGAAAGAAAAAGAACAAAAAAATAAGGAAAGAATGAAAGGAGGGAAGAAGGGGAAGGGGGAGGGAGGAAGGGAGACAGGAAGAAAGGACGGGGAGAAGGGAGAAGTGAGAGCCAGGCCATACCAAGAGTACCTATGAAGCTTTGAAGCTTAGGATACTCCAAGACAGTAAAAAAGATAGGTGCATTTAGCACTAAGTGAATAACTAAGACCAGTTGGTAATTATGCACAACAGAGAATATCAATCCTGGATGCATATTTGGGAGTTAATTGATTTCAAGATTTGATTACTTCCTTGTCTCATTCTGCATTCAGAAAGACTCTAACTCCTTCACTGTTTTGAATCAGCAGTATTCAAATCAGAGTGGAAACATGATGGCTCATCACATAAATCATTTCATGGTTGTGATGGCCCCTTAACCTATTATCACACTGTTTGGATTTTTCCATTAAAAAAACTACAATTCAACAATTATTTACTGAGCATCTTCTGGTTGCCAAGCACTGTGTTAAGTGATAAAGAGAAAATGGGGGCAAACCAAACACTATCTTTAAACTCATAGAGCTTACAATTCCAGTTTTCTACTGTTAAAAACAATGACACAACAGCACAGTTTATCATGGAATTTATAATCAGTAGCCTAACCTGAAACACAACTGTGCATTACTGTGGATAACAACTTGTTCATTCCCACTACTCCTAAAAGTTCCCATTCATGTTATAGTGTATATTTATTATACCAAGTGCCACACTTTACATATTTTGAAAATATTAACTGATCAAAGTTTTAAAGAAAGTTGCTAGCAATACTATACCTTTAGGCTAAGGCAGATTTCCTGAAGACTTTGATAAATGATCTGTCATAAAAGCCAAACAAACAAACCATCAGTAATTATGTTACCTTTTTAGTTTTGTTTTAATTTACTTTACCTTTAATATTGTCTGGAGCCTAATATTACAGAAAAAAATAACAATTTTGTCAAAATAAAAACAAAAACAAAAAACTAAATTCACATGAGATGTCTCTTGCCAGAGTATTTATAAGATTATCACACATATGTCTTTGAAAGATTTTGCTGAGGAAGCATTGTTTTAGCTGTCTTTTTATGTTTTGAAAGCAGACAAGAGCAGGAGGATTTCAAGAAGCCCAGATAGGAATACTACAGAGTATAAAAAGGCATGTCTGCCAAATTTCACACGTTAGTAGTAACATCTCATGACACTTCCCAATGTGTGTGTCCTAGTACTGCTAAAGTATATTCTTGGAAAATGTCTTCATTTCACTCTACCACCTTTCCAAAAGATGACAGATAAAACAGATGTCAAGGTGGAAAATTTAACTAGCACAGCAAAGATTCATAGAAAAGATGTATATATATGCAGGTCAAAGAAAACTACACATAGACAAATGCATGCACACGTATAGAGTAATATCATCTTAGATAACTTTTCTACAGCTGTTATTAATAATTAATAATTAATAATCAAGAACACACAAATGTGATGGGGATGTGCAGGTTGTTTTACTTTCTTCCCAATTTCAAATTCTCTTCAGTTGAATAAACTGAATGTTATCAACATGAAAAATGAAACGTCACCCCCTTCTTCAAATTAATCTTGGCAAAGGCAGGTTCAGATCCACCAGCTGTTGGAGTCCAGAACCCATAAAAGAAGCTGAGATGTCCCATCAACCCTAACATTCTTCCCATTGTGGCCACACTCATATCTACTCTAATATCCTCCTCAAGGTACTTAATTTACTGATATGCACTCTAGTTCACACTTGGATTCTGGAAACTGCCCTAAACCCATGTCTCACTTCCTCAGGCACTATCACCCAGCCTAATCCTTCCTGACCCTAGCTCACCATGGGCTAACCTTTGAATTTTTCAGTCTTACCTTTTCCCTCTTCCTTAAAAGCAATTCAACTACCTGAATGGTAACACAAACAGATGCTTGACTCTAAATTGTGCTGCATCTTCTAAATTCCTGCTTCCTGACAGGATTATTTGCCCTTGACAAGTGAGATCTGCTAGAATGAGGGCAGGATTTGAGACAAGCAAGTGCAATTTCAAATATAAATACTTTCACCTGTCTGCGATACAATCTTGGAAAGGCTATTTAACCTCTCTGCACCTCATTTGTAATAAGTGAAGGATTACAAAATCTTCCTTGGATTGTTGCTGTGAGGACAAGGAAAGCACCTGTCCTTTATAGTAGGCACCCCCAGGAACTGCTTGCTATACAGATGGATCTTGCAAGGGCAGCCCACCCACTTGGGTTGCAGTAGCACTGCACCCTGCCACTGAAGCTGTCTGGTATGAGATAGGAGAAGGCCAGTCCAGCCAATGGGCCAAGTTACAGGCAGTATGGATGGTGTTGATGAATGAACCTAGCCCCTTGCAGATTTGCATGCATAGTTGGGCTGTGTATAGAGGCCTCACATTGTGGATACCCCAGTGGGCCCTGCAAGACTAGAAAAAAATTGAGGTTTTTTTCTAGACAAGTTATTTTCTTAGAGACAAGGATCTACATTTTCAAAAAAAGAAAAAAAAACAACTATAAACATAGCATATTGGAATTAATAAGAAATTAGACATAATAAGGCTTGAGTAGAGTTTTCTGGCAAAAGTACATTTTCCAATCTCTCCTTTCTTAATGGCTTTCCTCAAATAAATACCTGAAAATAATCCTTACCCATTCTATATATAAACCAGTGCCTCATCTGTTGACCAAAAAACTTTATTTTTTTGATGTTTAGTCAATGAGAGCAAAGTTAGAGAATGCATTTGACGTTTATTTTAAAGTTCTGTATGCCTTTAGATTTATCAACTAGAAATCTTCAATAGGAATCTTTTTATTTATCTTCATAATTTTTTATATATTTTTATTAAAGTATAGTCAGTTTACAATGCTGTGTCAATTTCTGGTGCACAGCACAATGCTTCAGTCATACATGAACATACATATACTCATTTTCATATTCTTTTTCACCCTAAGTTACTACAAGATATTGAATATAGTTCCCTGTGCTATATAGTATATACTTGTTGTTTATCTATTTTATGGCTATTAGTTAGGGAGTTTAAGATATTTATACATTTTAAATGTCTATCTTTCTTAGAAGATTTCAAAAATTCATTTAGCAGACATTTACTGACTACATATACATGTACTCCTACGCACTTGCAATATGAACATGTATAAGACATTGATATGACCCCAGAAAATAACATGTATATATGTGTGCAGTGTTTAAGACAAAATTGGAACCCATTAATAAGCTTCTGCTTCCATCTGAGAGATCAGGGAAATACAAACTTAGCAAACTTTGAATAGTAAGTAGGAATTTTTTCCTTATAGAGTGTTATATTAAGCCAGGGAAAGCATTAGAAATGAAAGAAAGTTTCTATGTATAACTGGTAAAGATGTACTATAGTTTTGGTAACTTTCCAGTTTTATAATTTGAGTATTAATTATGAGCAAGCTGGCAAACTAAGTTTATTGAACAATTGCTGTATGCTAGTTCGTTCAAGACATTTCCAAATAAATAAATGAACAAATGGCATCCTTTTATTTAATTTATGAGATAAATATTATCAGCTCCAAGTCCAGCTCTCTTTCCATTAAATCAGAGTGATTCACATAGGGCTGAAGAAAGACATATTCAATCAAGAGCAATGAATAAGTCTGTTTTCACGAAGCAGTGTCTAGACTGTTTAGAGGAATAGGGTGGGGATAGAGGCAATATAATCAGGTTTCCTGTAAGTAAATTCTGACTTCTCTTGTGTAATTATTTTTTGATGCTGTGTAACAAGTTACTACACACATAGTGGCTTAAAACAATACACATCAGTTAGGTCAGAATCAGAAGACCTAGCACAACATGACTGGGTTCTCAATTCAGCTTCTTTTCAGCCTGGAATCAAGGTGTTGGCTATACTTAGTTTTTTTTTTGCCTGAAGGCTTTTAGGATAAATTCACTTTCAAGTTATCTCAGGTTTTTGGCAAAATCCAGTTCCTTGTGGTTGTAGGGTTGAGGTCCCCATTCATTTGCTGGCTGTCTGCTGTGGGCTACTCCCAGTTCACTGAGGCCACCTGTAGAAACTTGCCATGTGATGCTTATCTTCAAAGACAAAAAAAAAAAAAAAAAAAGAATTTTCTCTCCTGTCAAATTTCCATTACGCTTTCACTCACTCTGATTTTGAATTGTTGGCTTCAGTGAGGCACCAATCCTTTGTCAAGGAACACCTGATTAGGTCAGCCTCACTGAAGATAATCTCCCTTTATTAAAATGAACTGTGCCAAATAACAATCTAATCCCAGTAGTGAAATCCATGATGTTCACAGATCCAGGGATTATACCATGCACATACTCCATGGCAAGGGGATCTTGGAGGTCATATTAAAATTCTGCTGACCACATCCTGTGACTTTTTGCAAATCATTTAAGCACATAAAACTAATTTCCCTGTAAATATAATGGGAACACTTACTTCATGTGATCATTGGGAGGGCTCCCAGTAGTAATATATGAAAGTACTTAGCATGTTATCTGGAAAGCATTCAGTAAATGTTAAAAATTATATTAGTTTGAGTGTTCTTTTAATTAGCAAATTAATAATGGACTGTTTTATTATGTATTGTTATTACATAAAAATGTTATTATATAGCAATGAGAGTTAATCTAAATATGTTCACACACATACTTTGTAACTCAAAGAGAAAAAAAGTTGATGCAACAGGCAGCTTCAATTTAAAAATACTATGCATGATTTAATAGTTCTTGCATTTTTCTAAAAGTGAAGCATTTTGATTGAAATGCAAAATAAATTTTTAAAAAATTTCCACACCTACTTTATCACTCTTTCAATGCTCATGAGATTCCAGTCTAAATCTAATCACATTCATTTTAATTCCTCATTAAACTAAATAGTGCTCTATCTGTGGCATAATTGGACATATTCTTAATGGGAAAGTAGTAATCACTGAACTCCCCATTTATACAAAGAATTGGATATTATTCTTCATTTTGCCTGAAGCTACTACTGTTGGGTAGGCTACTATTGAGAAATTTTGTAGTTGATTTCAAACAAGTGAAAAAATAAAATTAAAATGTTCATATGCTTGTTAGAATAAACTTGGACAGAAAATCTTATGTATAGTCTGAATCTTGATAGTAGTTGAACGTAGCTCACCTTGTAAAGAACATGCTTGACTTCATTGTTCATTTTTTAAATTTTGCTTTCATCATTTGAAATCATGCAGTTTAGTTAGAAGAGTTGGCTGTTCCTTTGAGAAAACTGTTCACCACTTTTAGGGGTTTTCTACTTAGACTTCACTCTTTGGAGCTCTATTAACCTTTAAACATTGGCTACACAGATTTATTTTGTAGTCATGATGGACAATTTCCAAAGCCCTTAATCCCTTACATTTATCTGCATAGCATCTTTCAGTTTCAGCATGCTTTCTAATTCACTGTTTCATGTTGTCCTCACAGTAATCTGTGTTGTAAGCAGAGGATTTACGGTAATCCCCATTCTATCGATGAGGAAACAGAGGTTCCATGAGGTCAATTAGCTGGTTATTGTCAAAGGAGGTTTTGAACCAAAACAGTTTCACTTCTTGTCTATCCCTCATACCCTTTGTCTTCCATGCACTGTTATAGAATAAATTCCTGTTACTTTAAGGTGCAAACATTCCAGTAATTTGATATGCAATCCTTATAAATTAACACAGTGGACAAAAATGTTAGGGACAAGTTCTTCCTTCTGGTTCCTGGCTTTATGTGGGGAACTCAGGTCTAGACCACTATGATACATGGGATTCCCATGCTTTGTCTGGCCATTAAAAGTCCAAACATAGATGTATCTGGTTATGCATTTCCCATGAATGTTTTGATTTCAACTCACTCTCACTAATTTAGGCTTCAGTTCCTCCTTATTTTTGGCATTTCTGCCAGTTTCATTTGTTTGATTTGAGACTAGCAATAATTTTCTCTTTTTCTTGGTCATATTCTATCCATGATTTCTTTATGTTCATATGCTGGGCTGTGAGGTACAGGCAAAACTTCTGTCCACCCTCTGCCTTGAACTTGTCTTCCAATATCAAGTATCCTGGCTAGATAGCTCTAAGGTTAAAGAAAAAAAAAAAAAAAAAGAAAGAAAAAAGATCCCACCTTGGGCAAGGGGCTAGACAGAATAAAGTTAATATAGGAATGTGACTTAATCTTTCCTTGGATGACAATAAAAAGATACTCTCTTGAAAGTCTCTTGGTGACCTAAAATGGCTTTCTTTTGCAATAAAATTTCTTAATTTTTACAATGTCTTAAAAGAAATCTGAAGCAAAGTTACAGCTCATAGTCTCTTTAAAAAGCCTTTATGTGAGAGCCTTGAAACACTCAAAAGGACTGTAGCATGTGTTTGGGTGGCACCATCCCAGTGATGATGTTAATATTTATGCTATTTGTGTCTTTAGGGTCTATTCTCTATGCTTGTTTGTTTGGTTTTTCTAGAGCACAAATCTTAGTTCTTCTACTTTTGATTTTGTGAATTAAAGGAGGGATTTTTTGGATTTACTATTCCATTCCTTTTTTTTCCCCTAGTCACTTGTCTGTGGGAAGCCAATAAAGAATTATTTGGACTAAATATTATAGAGCAGCTGTGTTAATGAAAGCATTTGTTTTCATTTATTTTATGTGCACATACCTAATAAGTTATGCAACAGCTATACATTTATAAATCCAATGAATGGATATTATAAATAAACACAGGAATAGACCAGTTAGAAACCAGAATTTGCAGTTAAATAAATTATATAAACTACACAAATAGGAAATTCCAGCTCTGTAAAATTTACTGGGGCAACTGTATATGATCACCTACTTTTAGTTTGACATGATTTTCTATTAACATCTTATACCTGAAATTTTCTGCAATTTGGACTAGCACAATATTGAGTTTACTGATGCTGGGGTAGAGTTAAAATTTGCTCCACTGAACTATATTAATTAGAGTAGAAAATGCCAATTTAAAAATGTTATGATATGGTCACATTTATTTAACTTGCACAAAGAAGTTAGTAAAATGCAAACAATCCTTCATAATATTCCTTGGGAATAGTGAAAATACACAGATAGTAGAACCAGTGCTAATAATTTTGAATAGAACATACTCCAAAATTTCATCTCCCAAAATAACTTTTATTTTGATATTTTACAAAATTCAAAATGTTAACCATGAGCTTCCAGTTTTGGCTCTGACATGTAAAGAGCTTTGAAATCATAACTACCATATTTACAATAAGACAAAATTAATTAACTGAAGAACCTCTATAAAATTCACTTTACAAACAGCACAGGATTTTATGCATTGATAGATGCAGATGTAGATATTTAGTTAAGTTGAGACTATTGGTGAAAAACAGTTAACAACCAATGTTTTTTGGTTTTTAATATAACTCACTAACCAATTAGACTCCATAAAGAAAACTCAAGATTCATCTATTTAAACATAGTCTTTTACCTCTCAAAAGCAACAATATTATCATCAAAAAGAAAGTTTATAAATGGAAAAAACAAAGCCATTGAAATTGTTTCAGACGTCAATATTGAGGTTCTATTGTAAACCTATAATCAAAAAAGGCTTTGTGAAATTAAAAGAAGACCATTTAAAGATTTTTCTTAGCAAAAGATTCAGTTTGTTAGCAGTCTGTTATAATTATTGTATGAATGTTCAGAGACAAATTAGCTATAATAAACAGAAACTATATTTCTGTTATTTCCAAAAAAACTATTAGACTCATTCATAACTGAATAAATACTTTTTGCTCAAAATTACTTAGGTAAAAAACCCTATATTAAATAATTAAGGTAGAAACATGAAAGATAAATGGAGATATGATAGATATATACATGCAACCAAAGAAATATAAAGATGCAAGTTCACAAATTACATTAAATTCAACAAAAAAAAAGTCATTTTATTCATTTCTCTAACACTTACCCAGCATTTTTAACAGAAAATAACCTAATCAGTAACAACTAATAAGTGACTTCATGGTTTGGAAGTTAATGTACACAAGTAGTTTTGATGGTGGAGTATGAAACTCTTACTTTAGAAAGTGACAGCTCACCAAGGAGAAAAAAAGAGAAAGAAAAGAGAAAGGGATGACAACAGTAAGAAAATGATTTAGATTGAAGGTCATAGCAGCTGTGCAAATAAAGGGCATGATGCAATCAACAGTTCACATCCTTTTGATGGATCTTTGGAAAAGCTCTACGTAAATAGTTTTGATGTTCAAGCTCATGTAGAAAGTAATACAGTAAAAAAAAAAAAAATGCAAGCAGGAAGCTATAAAGCATAAAGGATCTTGCAATCACTTTTCCTCCAGCAGATACAGGTCACTGATCAGCTGATTTATATATTAAAAAATAACTCTCAGGAGTAAAAATGACAAAGAACTGCAACCTTTGGTGGAAAACTTAGCAAAGGTAGTTAAGAGCAATATGCTCCGTTGGCTCATGGGTCCTTGGCAAATGACAACACGATGGCCCAGACCAGCTTCAGTGTTACTCAGAACTCCAAATGGAGAAATTCCTCTCACCTTCAGATTTTTTAATAAAATAAAGTAACAAAAGTTAATGGCCTGCCAGATGTTCACCCCAGGGAGATTGCTTCGTTGAAATTGAAGGAATAACTTAATTTTGAATTTATGGGAAAATTTCCCTTCCATTTTTCTTTGTTTGTCCCAAGTTGCTTTTTTTTTTTTATTGAGTTATAGTCATTTTAAAAGGTTGTGTCAAATTCCAGTGTAGAGCACAATTTTTCATTTATACATGAACATACATATATTCATTGTCACATTTTTTTTCACTGTGAGCTACCACAAAATCTTGTATATATTTCCCTGTGCTAGACAGTATACTCTTGTTTGTCTATTCTGCATATGCCTACGTTGCTTTTTAGCTTTGTTGACCAATGTCAAATGTGCCACATTGGGACTCTCCCAGTGCTTACTCATCTTTGCATTAGAACAAGATGTGCTTAACTTGCCCTTTATTTTTCTTTCTCACCAGAGTACAGCTGGAGTTAGCAATAAAATTATTCTGAAACTAACAATTGCTCTGACAATTTTTGATCAGCTCAACAGAAAATTAATCAAATGAATCAATGAAAATATCTTAAAGCATAGTTAGATATTGAAGCTGTAGCATTCTTGAAACAAAGCACTTTATTTTTCAGCTTTCATATTTAGGACCTGTGGGTGTGTTTTGTTAAGCACCTTTGAAAATGAAATCAAAACACTGCACTTGGATGGTCTCCAAGGTTATAAAAAGATATAATAGTGGAGGAGTCAGCCTTTTCAAAGTAGTTTGGGGTTAAAGAGTAGGGAATACATGTGTGTTTGTCTTGGGAAGGGTTCACTGAAGCAAGAAGGAGAAAGGGGAAGCAAAGGAGGGGAGCTAAGAATGCAAAAAGAATAAAAGCAATTCGCTATTCCTAAAATTATAGAGCCATATTTATTGATAGTTTTAGGAGTAAGTTTAAAATCCATCCTCATGTGGAAGGAAGTCTGCACAAATGCTAGGTAAATCTCAGTTTCTACTCTCTTCTTGAGTGGCTCCCAATCTTTGAAGTACAAACAGAAATCACCTAAAAACTTACTCAGTGTGTGGACTACCAGACCTCATCCCGAGAGAATGTACACTTTGGAAGGCATTTCAGTAAATTTTCCTTCAGGAGGTTCAGGATCAACATCTTGAAAAACACTGATTTAGAGTCTTACAATAAAAAAAAAAAAAAAAAAACTAAGATAATTTTACCTAACAATTATGAATGGCTTTCTTTCCCTTGAGATCAACAAAAATCAAGTTAGGTTTTTAAATGAATATTATAAGAGTTTTACAGTTAACTGAAAGAGAAGATTGATACCTAATAAATATTTGTTGAGTACAATTGAAAGAATAAATTTGTAAACAGATTTCCCAACATGTGCACTCTGGATACTCAAAATTTCTAATCTGGAATAAGAACCCTACATAACACTGACTTAACTGTCTTCACAATTAGCTATTTAAAACCAATTCTTGTGTTACTTTAAACCAAAGTAAGCAAAAGAAATATATTAATAGGCAGTATATATAAAGTTTTCTCAATTGGAAGATACTAATCTAATGTCCTAGCTCTTGTTCATTGGTGGTGAAAGCAACAAAATGCTCAGTACTCACCAGTGAAATAAGACAAGCAAGCAAAAAATATATTATTCACCTAAATTTTCCCTTTAAAAGCAGTGTTTCCTAAAGTTCAGTTATCCATATAACATCTTCATAATTTGGGCCATATCTTTTTAAGACACATGCCATGGAAATGATGTATCATGGAAAAGAAAGCAGGCATTGCTATAGACACTACCTATTTTATTTCACACTAATTCCAGTTATTTCCTGAAATCTCTGGTTTATTTTGTTAGCTCTATTCCCTTACCCCACATTTAAATAAAATATCTCAGCTATTAAAGTTAAAAAGTGTTTGTTCTTCTACCACCTTATATTAACTCATATTCTAACAGTGGTTTATTCATAGCATTTTAAGAAACCACACTCAGGGCCCAATCCCAGGAGCCCTCAGATACTCTCACACTCACCTATGAATGAAGGATTGCTCCAACCTTTCCATGTATAGGAAAGTCTTTAAATGTTTAAAATAATTTAACCTTAAAGAACCAAGCATCTCATCCCAATGACCTTTGACAAAGAAATATGGAATTGGTGACTTTAAATGTCTTTGTTCACCTCCTCCACACTTCCAAAATTAAAGCTAAATTGAAGCAGAAGGCCCCAGACCACCTCCAGGATCACTTTCTATGTTATATAGGGGAAAATCCTTAAATCTACATGATTCATTTTGCCAATAGAACTCAGACTAAAATAAGGTAGATACTATTTCTAAATTACTGACATAAACATCTCTATCCATAGATTTACCTAAGGAGAAGAAGCCTTAGTACTATGGATGACATTATTTTCTAATTTGTTTAAAAGTCTGCCTTGTATGTGGTTTGTTTTATTGTGTTACATTTTACCCAAGTTATTTCTACTTCATGTCTGATTTGGGGTTTAGAAGAAAACAGATAATTGGCCTAAGTACCATGAAGTATATAATAAGGATGTGTATGTTATTATTATATATCATCAAGACACAGGAGTAAGGGTAAAAGTGTTGCCCTCAACCTTCAAAATGCTTCTGAAATTCATCTTTACATTGAAAATAATACCTGTATCAGTAGGCATTTGAGGAGCAAAGCTTAACAGAGCAACATTTGTATTTCAAACTAATATGTATTTGGTCTCAAAATAAGTCAAGTCCACTGAGGAAATTGAATACTATTTGGATATTATTGGGACTTTGCACATGAAATAACATGGATGTTAAATTGGGAAATGTTTAACTGGTCCATGATCTATTTTAAACTTTTGCATTTTTTAATTTATTTAAAATGGTAATTTTTAATCTCTTAAGTGATCAAGCCTTTCTATTTGTCTTTTCAGAATTACCAACTGTTCTTCTCTATCCACAGTATACTGTGAAATGAAGGTATGCAAGTAATGTAGCTTTATAGTCTCACTAAAACTTACCACTTTAATGTGATTAAACCTCAGTATAAATAAGTTTATCAAGTTAATAAGGTATTTCAGTTTTCTACCAAGATGAAATATACAAATAAACCATGTGACTAACTATTTTACTTTCAGGTTCTGCTATGATTATACATAAAACTACCCCCACTGAGTGTATACTAAGGGATCCATGCATATTCTGAGAAAAAGTGTTCAGGAAGCCCACAGTCTCCTTGGAGTGAAAAAAGGAATCAAATTATTAAGTCACAATAATATATAAATGTATGTGGTAATAATGGAAAGGGCACAAGTTTGTGACAGTAGTGAGGAGAAAGACAATTGTCCAATTTGTGAGATGTCTTAAGAAGGTAATTTCAAATTTATATTATTAAATAGGTATCTTCTCTTATGACTACCATATAATGCTAATAGCAGTTATGAATTAATACAGGTGACCATATATAAAACACTAATCCTACAACAGGTACTTAGTAAGTATTTTACATACAATATATTATTTCATGTTTCTAACAACCCTATGAAATAAATATTATGATTCCCTCCACTTACAGACAGTGAAGCTAAGGTTTAGAAAAATTAGTTACCAGAGCCTCCTAGCTAGTTAATAATGGATTGAGAACTCAAACTAGATTTGCCTACTTCCAACACCTGAAGACTTGACCACTAAGCTGTAGATCACATTGTGAGCAAGTCCTTTGGGGATTGTGGGGAAAGTGTAAAGCTACCTGCATCAAACCTGACATCTCTTTAAAATTTTGAGTTTTATCATCTAAATTCCTATGAATGCTGTCTTTACTCAAAAACAACAGTAAATGTTTATTTTAATGCTCAAGCTTTGGAAACTCTCCAAAAAACACTGTGGTTACATTTTCACACTTTCCATGAAGATAGTGGCATTTATCTTCCTGCTTTATGTGCCTCTATGACATGTCTGTGGTTTGAGAATGTCAGTTAAATGATATATGGGAATTACAAAAAGAGATACTATAAAAGAAAATAAAGTTTTCAATAAAGGTGAGGCATTCAAAACAGAGGAAAATAAAAAGTGGAAACTATTTGACATCATAAATGAACAAAGTTAGTACAGTAATGCCTTATCATCTGTGATTTTGGCAATTATGTTTTTGTTTTTCTATAGAATAATTATAACTGCATAAAATTTTAAACTATATGCATATATTTCTACATAGAATAGTTCCAAACCCTGTAAGCAAAATAGTCTACCAGAATTATTACTTCTGCACTTTTTTGGACCACTTAAATGAGTCTAGGGGATACTGTAGGTATAAGGCATCATTTAAACCCCACACTCTCAATATGTGGATAGAAATGTAGAAATACATGTTCTTCAGGATCTTCATAATTTGTGGATGTGCCAAGTAGTATGTTTGGCTGAGACTTACTAAAAATGCAAAAAAGAATTTAAGCATAAGAAATCAAATTTCAAGTCAGTAAGGGTTGGCTTGAAAACTGAAAAAGAATATCACTTTGCATAACATAAAACTTCTAGGAGAATCTGCCTCAGCAGATTACAGATTACACCACTTCAGCAATATTTCCTGAAGAACTAAAAGTGATTCCAGAGAAAAGTTACCTACCTGTGTGTGTGTGTGTGTGCACTTAACTAGTGCTTTGGTTTCAATGTGATGAATCAATTTAAGGCAGATTTCTAACTCAGATTGATCTAGTTTATTATGGACATGAATTTTTACTACAATTTTTCTTTATAAGGTTTAACTTTAAAAAATACATTAAATGCAGTTTTTTTTTTTTTTGCATCACCTTGGTCTAGTCAACTATAGTGTTGCCAAATACTGTTCTTTTCAGTAATACAATACCTATGGTTGGCAATGGATCACTGTGCAAAAAATAGATGCCAGGATAACATAGTCTGCTGAAGCTGTGGGACATGGATTTGGACCCAAGACTTTTTCAATGCAATTGATTACACAATTCAGGGCATTCTTTCTCCCCAGACTTGATTTCTCATCTCAGGCTCAAAGTGTTTGGAGTGTTCTCTGATATCTCCCTACTTCAGGTCCCATATTTAATAATCAAGTCCTGTAGTTCCACTGTCATGGATCTTTCAAATCAATTTCTTCCTTTCTATTCCCATTGCCACCACCATATTTCAGACTTGCGTTATCACAATCTGTTCTCTCACAATACAGGCTTCATGCTAATCAATTCTGGAAATGCCATCAGTTTAATGTTCATAAAATGCAATTCTGGACATGTCACTCACCTGCTCAAAAATTTTCAACAGCTCCCCAATGCCTAGAGAATAAAGTCTATACTTCTTAGCTTAAAATTCAAAGCGTTCTATGTATTATAATTATTGGTGAATGTTTGGTTTCTTCCTAGATGGTGGGACAGAGCTTTTCCTTTATGCATACAAAGTAATTGGCACAGAAATTTATGCATAGAAGCATGTATTAATTCTTATAGATTCTATCATGACTCATGTATCTACTTTTCTCAATTCCAACTAACATTCAATTATCATAGGGTTATGCTCTCTTACTTTTAATTTTCTCTGGATGATAATATTGGTTACTTCAGAAATTTTTTTATTATATTTTTTTCAGACTTAAATATCAGAGATTAGTTTATCAAAAGTAGACCACTTTTTTAAATATTATTGATAAGAGTAAAGAAGAAAAGACATTCTATTACTTATTGGTGGAGCATAAAATCCTTGAGATCAGAGATTTACTCTAATCTTAAATCCTCCTCAATCTACCTTTACATCCTTCTTCAGTTTCTCAGAAACCTTATATGAGTCCAACAAATGTGTTCACTAACTTCTGAATGTCCAGCCTTGGAGGAATCAGATAAGAGAAGAAAGTGTCAAATGGTATTTTCAAAGGCCATATTTGTCAAAACTGATCACTTTATTTTGCTGTGAGTTAGATTATACTGCTGTTTATCAGTCTGCCTCTCCCTGCACAGAGAATGATCACAGGTGAATTTCCACATGGATAATTTGGAAGGGAGATCACTTATCAGATCTGTGTTCAGTTCAGAACTAAAAATACTATTGGGGCCCCATGAATGTTAAGTAGCACTAAGAATAATAATAACCAATGTCTTATTAGTACCTGTGCTCCTGAGTACACATACTTGAAATTTTTTCCAATTACAATTCAAGAACATTTCAGTTCCCTTTATTCAAGACCACTATTCAGGCTCTTCTGGAAATGTTTTATTTAGGTTGCATATCTCTTCTCCATGATCTCTGATTTAGAATTCAGCTCTCTAATAATGAGTAGAAATTGGAGTCTGAAAGAGAAAAAAAAAATTTCTTAAATGATGAATGCTACAGGCACACATTGTCTTAATCTGAAAAGAAATAAAAAAGAAACCCTAAAATATTTTCCTAAACTGCTAAAATGCTTGGGCTTTGAAAACAAAGAAAAAAGGCAAATTACAATACAATTTAACTACATTTTTAAAATATCCATGATCACATCTTTGACATTACAGCATAATGACATGAGTAATATCAAAAACTGGTTTGAAAGGATTTGAGTGGTGTTCTCTAGGCAAATGCAGGCCCTAAGGAGACGTGCGTTGTGGGCATAAGTAAAAAGAAAAAAAATACATTTTTCTTTTTGTGGTAGTGGTTGCAGTCATTGCTGTTGCCACTGATAATAAAGAAAAAGGCCTGATCTCTCTAGGAAAGCTATGTTCAACCCTTTCCCTGAGCTACAGTTTACTCTCCTATTCACACCTGAGGGCACTGGGGTGGCCAAGTAAGCACTGTAACGAGATCTGAAAGAAAGAAAAAAAACTTTCAAAATAAAGCATCACTGTTTATCCCCAGCTCAGAGAATTGGGGAAATTCAATGTGAGACTTCCCTATTTTTAACTGTGGAGCAGGCTGTTTTCCTTTGACTCTTTTGTAAACCCATATCTATTTGACCACTCCTGGAAGAAACAGAAATAAAAACATCCAGTCCTGGAGCATCTCAGTACTTTAAGTTCGGAGTGCTTTTAGGGTCCAGCTGAGGCAACAGGGCACACATAGCCAAATGACTGCTTGCTAAGGGAGGACTGAAAGGACATGATGGACACAGAAGCAATGTGGACAAGTGTCTTTGTGAGGAAATCTGCCAACTTGACAATGTCTTGTCCTGGAAATAAGGATGCATTTAGAACCACCTTATTTTTAAATGACCACCATGAAAATAGCTGTTAAGTATTAAACAGGTGTGTGCTATCCGTGATTGTATTTGGATCTCCCAGCTTAGTGGTGTCATAGAACTTATGAATGAGACAGATAAAGTGGCATACTTCCTGCATGGATTAAAATTCTGTATGAAAGTCAAAATAAAGTGCTGCACACCTGCCACATTTGAGGAAACATAGTCATGATTCCTAAGATGCTTATCTAAACTTTTCTGGACTTAAACTCTCAAATGGATCAGCTGAAAAAAATTCAGATATTTGTAAGTTACAGAAAATCACAAAAGCTTCTGGGGAGCATATATCAGTTCCAAATCTCTTACTCAGGCTAGCTTCAAAATTACATTTACTCTGACTCCTGAATGTGTGATCTAAGATCACTGATATTTGTTAATTACTGCAAAATTTAAAACAGTGACTTAGAACAAATAAAAGCATAGTTTAAAAAATCTCCAGTTTCAATGTTCTACACTTGAATTAGTTAAATTTTAAAATAGATACATAAACTCTATTTGGCAGGTGAAATAAAAACTTGCAAAATATTTTGAAATTTTCCCTCAGAATTTTGCTATTTTATAAATATTATTTTTTCTTCCTTTTTTCTTCGGTATAAGTTAAGACTAATTGAGCTTTTTCTGAAAATATCTCAGCTCAGTAATTCAGAAAATTCTTCTCTATTCTCAATGTTTTGCTATGCATTATACAATGTAAAATAACTAAGACATTAGTCTATATCATCAAAAAATGTATTCTATGAGTGGAAATTACATGTTAAAAAAACACAAATATAATATATGATGAATTAATTGCCTTAAGTGAGATACAAAATAATTGACAAAATAAAAAATTTTAATTAAAACTTATGTTTTCAAAATTAAAGACAATATTAAGACACATCTCAGACAAATGGAAGAATTTCAACAGAGGTAAAAGATTAGGCCTTCTTGGAAAAAGAGAATATTTTAATCAATATTAAAATAGGTATAATAAAATTATCTTTGTAGATCAGTTAGGGTCTCAGAGAGCCTGGAACAATGCGTACATAAAGAGAATGTAGTTCATTAAAATGCAAAGGACAAGACAACAAAGGAGGTAAGCTCCATGACATCACTCTTGGACATATTTTTTTGGATCTGACTCCAAAGACAATGTAACAACAAAAGCAAAACTAAACATGGAACTACATCAAACTAAAAAGCTTCTGCACAGGAAAGGAAACCATCAACAAAATAAAAAGGCAACCTATTGAATGGGAGAAGATACTTGCAAATCATGTCTGTTAAGGGGCTAATATACCAAATATGTAAAGAATTCATACAATTCATTATCAAAAAAAAAAAAACAACTATATTAAAATATGGGTAGAGAGTTGGAATAGACATTTTCCAAAGAAGGCATACAGATGGCCAACAGGCACATGAAAAGATGCCCAACATCACTCATCATCAGGGAAATGCAAATCAAAACCATAATGAGATATTACCTCATACCTGTCAGAATGCTATTATCAAAAGGACAGGAAACAATACATGTTGGCAAGGTTGTGGAGAAGGGCAATCTTCATGCGCTGTTGGTAGTAACGTAAAATGGCACAGCCACTATGAAAAATAGTACAGAGGTTCCTCAAAAATTTAAAAATAACTACCATATGATCCAAGAATTCCTCTCCTGGGTATTTATTGGAAGAAAATGTAAACACTTATTTGAAAAGATATAGGCATCCTTATATTTATTGCAGCATTATTCACAATAGCCAAGATATGGAAGCAACCTAAGTGTCCTTCAACAGATAGATAAATGAATAAATATGATGTAATATTTATATATATCATACTATTGTGGAACATTATTGGAATATTATGGTCATAAAAAGAATGAAATCATGCCACTTACAGTAACATGGATGGACCTAGAAGGTATTATGCTAAGTGAAATAAGTCAGATATAGAAAAATACTGTATGATTTCACTTTGATTTGGAATCTTAAAAAAAGAGAACAGAAGAACAAACATAGCAAACAGAAATAGATTCCTAGACACAGAGAACAAACAGGTGGTTACCAGAGGGCAGGGGTGGAGGAGGCAGTGAAATAGATGAAGGAAATTAAGTGATACAAAATTCCAGTAACAAAATAAGTGAGTCACAGGGATAAAATATACATTCATGGTGATCATTTTGTAATATATAGAAATATCAAATCATTATGTTGTACATCTAGAGCTTAACATGATGTTGTAGATCAATTATAATTCAATTAAAAATATATGGGGGGCACCTGCACACAGGCAGCTTCGCGGAATTGCTGCTCAGAGGGCCAGCACCTGGGGTGGGGGAGGGGGCCATGGGGCAGGGGGCGGCCGCAGCACCGGGAGCTGGCTAGAGACGGCGAGTGGCAGTGGGAGGGGGGGCAACCATGGGCTTGGCTCAGCATGGGGATGGTCCCACAGGTGCCTGCGGCAGCTAACAGCATCCAGACTTTTCCGGAGGAAGTCCTCCTTCATCAGCCACAGAAATGAAACTAGAAAAAAATCAATGAGAGTAAGGAGCTGAATACAGACACGGCCTCCTACTGCTGCTCCGCGTGCCACAGGGACGAGGACTTGGGGCTTGGCCAGCCTGTCCGGAGGCGGGCCAAATCCTGCAGCCTGTCGGCCTTGCCTGCCCTGGCGAGCACCAGGGAGTTCAGGAGGACCTGCTCTCTGCATGAGCCCTGCCCGGTGACCACTTTTGGACCAAAGGCCTGCGTGCTGCAGAACCCCCAGACCATCATGCATATCCAGGACCCTGCCAGCCAGTGGTTGAACAAGCCCCCAAAGTGCATCCTGGTCATCAAGAAGATCCGGAACACCAGCCTGCTCCAGCCCTTGAAGGAGCTCTGCGTGCACCTGATGGAGGAGAACAACATGGTCGTGTATGTGGAGAAGGGCCTGGAGGACCCAGCCATAGTGAGCGATGGCTGCTTCGGGCCAGTGAAGAGGAGGTTCTGCACCTTCAGGGAAGATTATGATGACATTTCTAATCGTATCGACTTCATCATCTGCCTGGGAGGAGATGGGACCCTGCTTTACACCTCCTCACTCTTCCAGGGCAGCGTGCCTCAGGTCATGGTGTTCTACCTGGGCTCCCTGGGCTTCCTGACCCCCTTCAGCTTTAAGAACTTTCAGTCCCAAGTTCCTCAGGTGATACAGGGGAACACAGCTGTCCTTCTTTGGAGCTGGCTGAAGGTCAGGGTCGTGAAGGAGCTGAGGGGGAAGAAGGTGGCTGTCCCGAACAGGATGAGCAAGAACAGGGTGCTGGCCGCTGCCCTGGACACAGAGGTCAGGAAGCAGTTCATGCAGGACCAGATCCTGAGCAAGGTCATGATTGACAGTGGCCCCTCTTCCCAGCTGTCCAACGTGGACATCTGTCTGGATGGGCACCTAATCACCACAGTGCACAGTGACGCCTGTCCTTCAGGTGTGATCATCTCCACCCTGATGGGCAGCACGGCATGCATGGCCATGGCTGGCGCATCCATGATCCACCCCAACGTGCCAGCCATCATGATCACCCCCATCTGCCCTCACTCGCTGTCCTTCCAGCCCATTGTGGTCCCCGTGGGTGTCGAGCTCAAGATCATGCTGTCACCAGAAGCAAGGAACACTGCGTGGGTGTCCTTTGATGGATGCAAGAGATGAGATCCACCATGGAGACAGCATCAGCATCAGCACCTCTTGCTACCCGCTCCCCTCCATGTGTGTCTGGGACCCCATGAGCAACTGGTTTGAGAGGCTGGTGCAGTGTCTGCACTAGAATGTGCAGAAGAAACAGTCCCACTTTACGGAGGATGAGGATGGGGAGGAGATTGGGGAGAAGGGGACAGGAAGCTAGGACTGTGCTCTGTGTCCCGCTCTGGTTGGGCCAGCCTGCATGTGCACACTGTGAGCAGGCACCTGCCCAGTGCCGGAGCAGGCGTCGCATCACCTCTGCCTGTGGCCAGAGGAAGGGCCTAGAATCTGCCTTCTGTCGACCAGATCAGCTGTTTTTCACGTTTTAAATCTGACTTCTTTTCTTCATTTCTAAGCAAGCAAGTGAGCAGCGGCTGGGGCTCTGAGGTCAACCTGTGCTCACCCACCATGCATTCTATCAGAGCCCGGACCTAGGCAGGGATGGCTGAGCCAGGTGGGCTCTTTGTAATTCCTTGTCAGGAAACTTCCATAAATCAGTCTATTGAAACTCAGAGGGGATCAGAATGGATGGTCTGTCCTTTGCTACTGAAAATAAATGTCTCTTAGCCACCCCCCCCAAAAAAAAAATGAAAAAGAAAAAATAGATACTGGAAGAAAATGTATCAAAATGCTAATGCTGTTCATCTCTGCAGGGTGGGGATTATGGATGATTATTAATTTTTACCTTAAGATTTTATGTATTTCTACTTGACTACAACGAACAAGTGTCATTTGTAAAATTAGAAAACAATAAATCTCATTACAAATGAAAAGAATAAGAGAAATGAATAATTGTTTATAATGAGATCTGAAATCACATCCTTGTATGTTCAATAAAATCAAGTATTTATTTTTTAAGTTTAGTCTCCCCATTTCTGTTATATGTATTTGGGGGGGAATATAATAACATCAAGCATCTAAATAGTACAATTTAATCATTCCACAATGTATAGGTATATCAATCATGTTGTAAACCTTAAATATATACAATTTTATTTGTCTATTATAACTGAATAAAGGTTGAAAAATAAATACTGCAAAAATTGAAAAGATAAGATATAGTCACTTCTTCTGTTTATTACAGTGTTATTTACAATAGCCAAGATATGGAAACAACCTAAGTGTCAATCCATGGATCACTGTGTATAAAGAAGATGATCCACACACACACACACACACAATCACACATAGTAGAATATTACTCAGCCATAAAAAGAATGAAATCTTGCCATATGTGACAATATGGATGGACCTTGTGGGTATTATGCTAATATGTCAGACAGAGAAAAACAAATACCATATGATTTCACTTATATGTGGCATCCAAGAAAAACAGAACAAATGAAAAACAAAACACACAAATACAAAGAACAGAGTGGTGGTTGCCAGAGAGGAGAGGGGCTGAGGAGTGGATGAAATGGGTGAAAGGGATCAAGAGGTATAACTTCTAGTTATAAAATAAATAAGTCATGAGGATGCAATGCAGAACATGTGATTATAGTCGATAATATCGTATTGCAAATTTGAAAGTTGCTAAGAAAGTAAATCTTAAAAGTCCTCTTCATAAAAAGAAATGTGTAACTTTGTATGGTGACAGACAGTAATCAGGCTTTTTGCGGTGATAATTTCACAACATATGCAAATGTCATGTCAAATAATTATGTTGTATACATGATACTAATGTATATTAATTATACTTCAATTTAAAAAATGCAGATGACAATGGGAATAGGAGCATAGAGCCTTTAGCCTTTAGCCATGAGGATGAGTATAAAATATGTTCTGTAAGCTGTGGAAAATTATTAACATTAATGTTTTTACTAATTCACTTTATCATTTGACAAGTAATACACTATAATACATTAGAAAATATAATAAATATTACATGATATATCACCATGGTTAACAATTTAGTGCATGTCATTTAAAAAGAAATATTTACAAAATGAGAGCATACTAAGCATCATGTTACCTGCATTTAAATTATATATGTATATCTGTTTAAAATATAATGAAAGTCCTTACATAATACACTTCAAACCTTTAAATAACTGAATAATACATTATGAAATGTACTCTAATTTATCTGTGACAATTTCTATGTTGTTACCTACTTATATTGCTTTTTATTATTATTATAAAGAGATAGAAAAAACAAATATTTATTAAGTACCTACCAGGATAAATAAGAAGTGATATATTTATACAATGGAATACTATTCAGCCATAAAAATCAACAATGTAATGCCATCTGCAGCAACATGGATGTTCCTGGAGAATGTCATTCTAAGTGAAATAAGCCAGAAACAGAAAGAAAAATACCACATGAGATAACTCATATGTGGAATCTAACAACAACAACAAAAAAACATAAATACAAAACAGAAACAGACTCATAGACATAGAATATAATCTTGTGGTTGCCAAGGGGGTGGGGGGTGGGAAGGGACAGATTGGGATTTCAAAATGTAGAATAGATAAACAAGATTGTACTGTATAGCACAGAGAAATATATACAAGATCTTATGGTAGCTCACAGAGAAAAAAATGTGACAATGAATATATGTATGTTCATGTATAACTGAAAAATTGTGCTGTACACTGGAAATTGACACAACATTGTAAACTGGCTATAACTCAATTAAAAAAAAGAAAAAAAATTGAAAATTTTTCCATTTTTATTTTTTAAAGCCTTTATTTATTTTCAGCCACACAAGTGATACATTTCTTCATTCAAAATGTAATGTTCCTTGGTTCCTCAAAAAGTTACACATGAAATCACCACGAGCTGCACAATTCCACCCCTAGACATATACCCCAAAGAGCTGAGCACAGGTGTGCAAACGGAAAGCCTGGACACCACATTCACAGAAGCACTAATGACAACAGCCAGAAGGCCAAAGCGACCCTGAAAATGACATTTTAAATATAGGTCAAAGATACAGAGAATTCACAGAAAAGGAAATACAAAGGTAACCTAAACATCTGAAAAGATGTGCTCAACCTTACTAATAAAAAGAAAGAGGTGAAGGAAGACTCCAAACTGAGATACTGCTTTATACCTTTCAGATCAGCAAAAATCAAGCGTTTTGGCGAGGATGTGGGGAAATCAGGAGGCTCCACACATCCTCTCTGAGTGTGTAGAATAGTACAACCCCTGGTGAGAATGATAGTGCATTTCTGAAACCACACTTCTTTGTATCTCTCCTGCAGATTCACAGCGGTCCCCCTCACCCACACAGGGATACATCCCAGGACCCCCAGGGGGTCCCTGAAACACGGACAGCACTGAACTATGTTTTCTGTTCCTGACTTTCACCCACAGATGTAATGCCTTTTCCCCACACTATAGGCATAACTTTTATAATCTGAGGTTCCACAGCAAAGTGAGCACAGATTTTTCCTTCCTCACTTTTTCATGGATAGAAGTTTCATTCTCACTGCAGACCTTAGCAGCTGCAGCGTACAGTTTTCTTCTTTCCTTATTATGTTGAGAACTTACACCTTTCACTTAAAGGAAGCACTTGACGGCTTCTCTTTGGCACACTGGAATTGCCAGCATCACAACTTTGTACTCTGGGGCCAAGATGAAGGGTCAGTTGAACACAAGCACTGGGATACTTGTGCCAGTGGCTCTGATAGCCCTGACGACTACTGAGTGAGTAACGTGCAGGTGGCACACCCAACATGGACACGCTGGGTAAAGGAATGTTCACGTCCTGGGTGGGGCAGAAGGGGATGGCATGAGACTCCATCACACTACTCAGAACGGTGCATGAATTAAAACTTAGGAGTCATTTATTTCTGGAATTTTCCACTGAATATTTTTGGATGGTGTTTGACAGCAGGTAACTAAAATTGTGAAGAGTGAAACCTCGAGTAAGGTAATACACACATGCAAAGTAACCTTGTTAAAAGCTTACTCACTGTAGCGTCATTTGTGATGGCAATTATTGTAGGAGACTCATCAGAGTCACAGTATATCCATATAATGGAATACAAGGCAGTCATTAAGTACAAAACAGAGGAAGCCCTCCATATAGTAATAAGAAAAAATTCCCAAATTACAGACTGAAAATAAAACAGGTGGGAGAAACTCTGTACCTTACACTAACAACTGTACTTAAAAGTGAGGGAGCCTATATATTGGTTTTTGCTTATGTATGTATTAAACTCATCTGGATAGAGGAGAATGAGAGTTTGCTGGAGGGGGAGAGAAGTGGGGAAGAGAGTTACTTTATATACTTGTTGATTTCTGAACCACTTGAATGTAGCAACTATTCCAAAATTAAATTATTATTATAAGATCTTGTAACAGGATTTAATGTTACATTGGGTTATTTGGGTATTTCTTTAAAATAAGGAAAGGGGCCCAGGTTTTGAAGTGCAAGGAAGAGGTGCATACTCAGCTGCATGTGTCCCCTCCACCTCGCTAACCCACACGTCCACCACCACGCGCGGTGAGCTGCCCCCTACATTTGCTGCCCTCGGCTCCTGCAGGACTTCTGTTTCCAAGTCATCGGGCTCTGCAGAACAAAACCAAAACAGAAAGCTTGTCTCAGAGCAAAACCCATGCAGAGAAAACTGAAGAAATCTTCTATAAATCATCATACACAGTTTTAGGCTGATACAGCCATTTAACAAAAAACATAGTATTTTATCCAGAGATCTTTAATCTTATTGTCCTGAAATGTTTCTGAAATGATCCTTTTCCTTTTGCATTTTCACTGCCCTAAAAATACTCAAAAGAAATATAGTTCATTCTATGTTTTTCATTATTACAAAAAAAATCTTCATTCAATTTTTAGTAACATGTAAATTGCTTTCTGGAAGGTATGAAAACTAGTTTAAAGAGTAATGATATCTGTGGTTAGAAATATGGGAGGAAAACAGACTGTAAGGTCACTGATTAGTAACTGATGGGAGAGTTCAGTCATCAAAATCTTTCAACAACCAAAAAGTGTGAACAGCCAACAGTGAGTCCTGCTACCTGGACCTTGACAGTGACACTGAGAACACAGCTGCAGTGCCCTAAATCTGTTTTCCTAGACCCTCAGATGACTACAAGCAGGGAACCACCTCTGCTTGCTGGCAGTGGCTAACTTTTCACCTGGGTGGTGTTTCCTGCAAGTAAGCAGCAGTAAGAAGAGTTTCCTTCCTGTTTTGGTAACTTCTCCCTGTCTGTTCAGATCAACACTATCTTGTTTCAGCTGCCATGACTCCCGCCTTTTCTCCGGAAATCCAGATACTCTTTCCTTCTCTATTTTAAAAGTTTCCAATTAGCTGTCCCATTTAGAAAGATGATTGATACTGCACCAATCCTTCAAGTGTTTACTTTTTATTCAAATGATTTTTTGGTCACACATAAAAGGTATGCACTTGGGGCTGGGGGAATCTTCAAATTTTTAATGAGTAATTGTTTTCTGGCATCTTAAACACATCAGTATGACTCATTCTACAAACTAGATTTGTGACTGTGCTGCCCACAAAGTCAAAAATATTTTACTAAGTGGCTCTTTGTAGAAGGAGCCTACCCCTACTGCACCTGCTGTACAGCCTCCAGGATATGCCCAACAGGGTTCTGTTTTTTCAAAGAAGAGGTGTCAGACAGCTCCTGGCAGTGATTCTGATGAGGAAGACTGTTTCAATTACAGGTGGATTAAAGACAGTCGCACACAGTGAATTCTCTGGTGTGCCTCTCACCCAGACGGGCTCCATGTCCCTTCCCCATGCACCTGGGGGCAGTGTGAGGCCTGGACCATCAGGGCACAGCTGCAGTGCTGGCCGCCACTCCAGCCCAGCCTTTACAGGAAGTGGCAGCTCCACCTGGGCATCTGGAAGCCTAAGTCATCACGGAAGAACTCACCTGTCCTGGAAAGATGGTGTGGCAAGGCCGGGGGCCAAAATGAAGGAGAGAGGCCCAGCCGAGCCCTGCAAGGGCACTATGCATAGGGGTGATGCCATCTGAGCCCCCAAGTAAGAGCAGCCGACAGCTGAAAACCACTGAGGGCCACCTACAATGCCACATGGAGGAGGGCACCTTCCCAAGTCCTAATCCACGAAAGTGTGGGGTAAGATAAAACAGTTATTTTAAGCTACTGTGTCTGGGGAGCAGTTTGTTTTATAGCAACAGATAATTGAGACAGAGTTTCATATCTGAAAATGAGGCTCTGAGCAGTAAGTGTACTGTGCATGTGAGGAGGACAGGGGTAATTCTGGTCAGATGGCAGACTGGCATTCAAGATGGCTACAACCTTCAACTCCTTTAACTTTGAGAGCTGGGGCCTGTTTCCCTCCCTCTAGTCCAGGCTGGCCATCAGAGTTGGGGCTTGGCCAGGTCTGGGACCAGCCTTTATGAGCACAAGAGGCCTTCCCCAGGGGCCTGGGAGCCAGGTGGGGTGTCCCTGCTGGGGACAGTGCAGGGACAGGCCTGCAAGCAGCAGCAGGAGGCGGGCCCAGCCTCGCCCAGCCTCTGAGCTGGACCCGGCAAGACACCAGTCAGGCCGTCTTGGCCCAAGAGGCCAGCCCAATGGCCCGCTGAGCCCCACCATGCCCTCCCCCAGACAAGGGCACATGGGTCAGAAGAGCACATGGTGAGCCCTGCCTTGACTCCATTCCTGACACAAAAAGTAGGAGACAGATAAGTTGGCTGTTGTTTTAACACTACATTTTGGGGTGATTTGCTATGTGGCAATAATTTTTAAAAAGACCAATTACTAGAAAAATAGCAAACCTAATTTGAGATGACTCACACAAAACAATATACACGTATTCTGATGATTTCTTTATAAAGAAGATATTAAGTATTATTAAATCAAATAAAGCTCACTTTGACCATCAAAACCTATCATTCCCATTTCCTTCTGGTTTCGATGCCATCTGTGGAGACGCCTCACTAAAGTTTGGACTGTTAGTCTCAGCAGATCAATCAACAGTAGCTGAGGGGTCCGTTTCAGGTGAAATACATTTTATTTCTTCCTCTCCTGTAATTAAGAGTTTGCACTTCTCCCTTTCAGGAGAAATCCCTGAAACAACAAAAAAATGAAAAATCATGCAATGTTCTCCAAGTGACTTGAATTTTATCTGTAACAGCATTTAGAATAAAGTTGAATCTTACAACAGGTAATTACTGGGTAAGTTCTGTTGTGTATTAGAAATTAATAAACAGCTAAGGCGTGTGATAGCCAAACTTTAATTAGATTTCTCAGGTGGCTAAACCTTTTCCTTTAGGTGAAATTTGTGTGTATGTATATATATATATGAATGGTATTTTTAAGATCAGGAATGGACTGTTTTTGGTGTTTCTGATAAATCACTTAGAAACTTCCACCAGGAGAGGACACATCCACCTCAGAACTCCAGGCAGTCATCAGGAAGACGCCTCAGGCACCCTGTCCCTTCCTGCGAGCCCTCAGGACCCTGGCTCTAGTCCACATGCACAGCCCTCCCTGCTCCCTTCCCAACCTCACACTCAGCCCACCCAGTCACTCCAAGGCCCGCCCCCCAGGGACCTGTCATTAGGCACAGCTCCTCACAATGCTCAGTGTTACGTTTTCCACCTTCTCATTTCTAACACCCAGTTTTTGCCCTTGTCCCTTCTACACCCCAACTCTAAAGAGAACTTCCTGCCATGCACTGACCCTCCCAGATTTTCTCTCCCCACCACCCCCATGAAAGTCGATCTAAAGCTCATCATCAGAAACATTCTCTTGCATGTCCTCAACTCACTGTACTCATGGCACAATCCCAGAGAGCATCACTTTGATTTTTCTCCCTATGATGCATGCACTGGCAAAGAACCCTGCCTGATGGTCTCAGCTTCAGTTCACCACCACTGAAGTCAGGGGGGCCCTGTGTGGCCGCAGCCCCACTGTGACACTGGGGCAGCAGGAACTGCCGACCTGGTGCAGCTGACACCCTCAGGGGAAGCTGTGTGCAGGCACCTGTTGGCTGTTCTAGCCACTCCTTCTTCCCAGTGTGCCCCACACCCTACAGCATCTCTGCTTCACCACCCCCTCAACAGGCTGATGGGGGCAAAGGTCACAGCCATGTCTCTGTTAGCCTCCCTGTCCTGCTCTAAACCTACATCTGTTAAAACCAGGAGCAAGCAGGCCAGACAGCACTGAGATTATTGAAGATTGCTTGGGAGGGCCTGACAAATGCAGCGAGAAGAGAAATAATCAGAAGCCCAACAAAAACTTTCTTATTAGTGATAAAGGCTGAACATTAAGAACATTTAAGATTCATAGCAATACAGAGGAAAGGGAGCCCTTATACACTGATGGTGGGAATGTAAACTGGTGCAGCCACACAAAAGGGTAACTGTGTGTGGTGATGAGCATGTTAATTGGCTTGTTTGTGGTGATCATTACAAAACACTATGTTGTTTGTAGTAACTTATGGTGAAAAAGAATATGAAAATGAGTATATGTATGTTCCTGTATGACTGAAGTATTGTGCTGTACACCAGAAATTGGCACATATGTCAATAAAATATATACATAAAATTAAAAAAAAATAACAAACCCAAAACTCCATGTTATACACCTTAAATATATACAACTTTTTATTTGCCAATAACAACTCAATAAAGCTGGGAAAAGAATTAAAAGCCACATGAATGGCTATTATACTCTGGATACAACCTACTCCCATGGCCACATCCAGCTGCAAAAGGAAGCTGGGAAATGTGGTCTCTGCCCAAGTGGCCACGTGACAACCCAGACCCAGGGCAGGCATGGGGAGCCCAGCACTAAGAAGGAGGGAGGAAGAACTAGACACCATGGGACAGCAGTGATTTCTACCCAACATGCACAGACACACACACACACACACCATGTCCCAGAGACGCGAGTAAAATGGGGGAATACATCAAGAAAAAGAAGGCCACGGACTCCAGGCAGTAAGAGATCTAACTGACATGAGAACAGGTAAAGACAGAGGCCAGGATGACAGCTTTCCAGCAGGTCAAAGGAAAACCTCGTCTAGTTTGGAGCAGGTCAGAGGGGAGGCCAAAGAAATGGTTCCAAGAAGACCAAACCCACATAATATCTAGTGTATCTGGATGATCTGAGAAGAGATAAACATACCTAGGGGAAAGTTTGGCAAGAAACTAGAAATAAGCATGTGGAAAACAAAGCAAAAATAAAAATTATTCACAAAGGGAAAACAAAATATTGTGCCAGAAAGAAAAGTAGTCATGGTACAATTAGCTTTGACTAGAATATACATGGTCAAAATAATTCCAGCACTGCATCCTGGTTTCACCACGATCGTAAGTATGCGTGGAGGAGGTGGGGGCGGGACGTACAGTCATATCTGGAGAGGCCAGGGGAGGAGAACTGATGGGGAAAGGCAGCTACTACACCTTATCCTCCAAAGTATGAAGTCCACAGACAAGGCCTTAGACTAAAAACCTAAAAATAATAAAAGTTTGTGATTTATAATTGCTGATATAAGAAAACAGTAAAGGAGTTGAAAGTGGTTGACTCTGGGAAGCAGAAAATAAGGTGATGAGTGAGGTCTAGGAAATGTTGTTTTTGGTAACAGACTTCCAGAGTGACTTGGCCTTTTTATAATAATAGAACTAGACTTTATAACTTTCATAACAATAGAACTAGATTTTAAAATAAAAACAAAATTTATGAGATTAATAAGAACATAATCTCTTGGTAGCAAAGTTATAGGTAATTTCAATTTTCTACAGCATAGTTTTTCATATTTTCTAAATGTTTTACAGTGAAAATATACTATTATAGTCAAGGGGAAGAAAATTAGTTTAAAAAAATGTGGGTGCTTTGTTACTGGCCATGAAAATGTAATTCATATTGGATTAACCACCTACTGAAAGTAAGAATAAATGATGGGCAAAAAATACATTTAAAAGCTATTGGGAAGCCCTGGGGTAGGTGACGCAGTGAGGCCAAAGGGGAGAAGGCAGATACTGAGATAAATTCCACCTCCCCTCACCCCGCATCCTGAAGGCATTTCCTAAACACCAGCACAGGGGGACAGAATGCAAGCAGGGGCAAGTCTTACTGGGTTGAAAGCCTGAGGCCACCAAAGTGACCCAGACTCCAAGGAAGGAATCACCAAAAAGAAACTCAAATCTATGTAAAAGTTCCACTAAGGACAACAAAAAAATCCCCTCAATTTTCATCTAGCTCCTAAATCACACAAGCAACAGGCCAAGAAAACCAGCATAAATGGCAGCCAGGAAGATGAGCAGCCGGGCAAAGAGCTGAGCAGCTGGTGGTGTCTGGGAGAGACCCAGGAGAGCAGTAAATAGACATCAACAACTCTGAGCTGAAAGATCAAGGCACAGGAATGAGGGCTACAGCCCGGAGTCAAGCTGGCAATCCAGACCACAAACAGGCCATGACTAACTTCAACGGTATCAAGGTAATCTGCTGGTATTATTTAGTTTTAAGAAGAAAACTTAATCTTCTTTGAAGAGAGATAACATTATCCAGAGGCTATTAAATTTTTCAGCCACAATATCTGGCATCCATACAAAAATTCTAATGTATGCCTTGGTTTTGTACAGCCTGCAAGTTATGAAAAGCATTTACATTTTTAAAGGGCTGTAGAAAAATTTTAAAGGAATAATATGCTCACAAAGGCTAGAATATTTACAATCTTACAATTATACACAAAAAATCATTAATCTGCTATAAAGCATGGTCTATAAAAAACAAACAGGAAAAAAATGACTGAAAACCAAGAAAAGAGACAACAGAAACAGAACAGACCTAGATAACCCAGAAACAGATCTAAATAATCCAGCTCTGAGATTTATCAAGGAGAAACTTTAAAATAACTTTGATTAACATGTTCAAGGAAACAAAGCAAGATGGGTGGCAAATGGACAAATCCATATTCTTTATAAAAGAACATGAAATGGATATTCTAGAATTGAAAACCAGTATCTGATATTAGGAACTCATTGGATTCATGTAACACATGTAAGAGAAAGCAGGAGAGGACTAGGGAAATGCTAGAGGGTCAACAAAAGTAAAATGGAAAAAGGTAAAAAAGTAGAATAGAGCACAAAAGATACATGTGACAAATTCGAAGGGTCTAATGTATGTGTCACTAGAGCCCAAAAAGAGAGAACAGGCAGATGCAATACAGGAGGACCTAAATGACACAATTTCCCCCAAACTGATAAAAGATATCAACCTCCAGGTTTAAGAAGCTGAAAAAACCCAAAGCAGATTAAAAACAAACGAAACTCTCTAGGCATATCCTGGTAAAATTGCTGAAAAACCGAGAGAAACTATTAGATGAGTTTAAAGAGAAACACCTATCCCTATCATTTTCAAACAAACAAAAATAAGACATAAAACTGACATAATTTGGATACCAGAAGAAAATGTAGAGATACCTTTAAAGTAAAAAAAGAAAACAAAGAAATAAAGCAAAAACAAACCAACTAACCCCTCCCACATCTACCTAGAATTTAATACATAGTGAAAATCCCTTACCAATTAAAAAATGGGCAGAAGATCTGAACAGACACCTCACCAAAGAAGACACAGAAGGCAGTTAAGCATATGTAAAGATGCTCCATGTCACATACTATTAGGAAATTGCAAATTAGAAAAATGTATCATCACTACACACAAAATATGATGGCTAAAACCCCGACAATGACAACACCAAATGCTGCTGAGGACGTGGAGCAACAGGAACTCCCATTGCTGCTGACGGGAACGCAGAATGGCACAGTCACTTTCAGAGACAGTTTGCTAGTTTCTTACAAAACTAAACATATTCTTGCCATGTGATCAGCAATCATGCTCCTTGACATATACTTTGGTAAGTTGAAATCTTATGTCCACACAAACACCTGCAAATAGATGTTACAACAGTTTTATTCATAATCACCAAAAGTTGGAAGCAACTAAGCTGCCCTTCAGTTAAGTGAATAAACTATTAAATAACCTATATTGACAAACTGGGGTGCCCACACAGTGGAATATTATTCAGTGATAAAAAGAAGTGAGCTGTCAAGCCATGAAGAGACACGGAGGAACCTTAAATGCATGTTACTAAGTGAAAGAAGTCAGTGTGATAAGGCTACACACTGTGATTCCAACCACATGACTTTCTGAAAAAGGCAGAACCACGGAGACAGCACAGCAATCAATGGCTGTTAGGAGTTTGGGGAGCAGGAGGGATGATATGTAGAGCACATGGGTTTTTCAGGGCAGGAAACTCCTGTGGATGTTACTGTCATGGTGGATACAGGCCAATATACATTTGTCAAAATCCACAGAAAATACAACAGCAAGAGTGAAGCCCTGAGGTAAACTACAGATTTGGGGTAATAATAATGTGTCAGTGTTGATTTGTTGATTGTAACACATGCATCACTCTTGGGGGAATTGTTGGTTAGGGAGAAGGTTGTATATGGGAACTCTCTGTACTTTCTGCTCAATTTTTCTGTGAACCCAAAACTACTTTAAAACAGAAGTCTATGAAAACAAACAAACAAATCATGTACTAGAAAAATAAACCCCATAACAAAACATATTCTAAGAAAATTAGATTTTAAGGAGAAAAGTACCCTTTGAGTATCTAAGCAAAAGGACCAAGTCACTTATAGGAAAAGAAAAGACTGTCACCAGACTTTCTGACTGCTATGCTTTATGCTACAATAAAACAGAGTTATACATTAAAGACATTCAAGGAGAGGAAATGTAAGTCAAGGATTTAATTTAGCCCAGCCTACTCCAAGAATAACGTCTTCAGACAAAGTGCTAGGAACATGCAAAATCTCTGGTGGACCTGTTCAGATGAGCTCTTCCTAAGGAATTATTACAAAAGAGCTTCCACAATCAAAAAGATGAAAGAGACACTGACTAAGGACTGGAAGACTAAAGACACAGCAAGTCCATTGCATCTGTCATTTAATCCACAAAACTATTCTTGATGCCAGTGTTTCCATTCTACACACAGAGAAATGGGATGTCAAAGGCAGAGGAATCCGTCCATGGTTGCTGGAAAGTGATGGAACCAGAACTTTCTTTCTATGAGATGCAGATACATATTAACTAAACCTCTGCATCCTTACAAACTGCCTAGAGATTCATTCTCTCCCTTATCTACCCAACTAGCTCTTTTCCCCTTTGGCTCAGCTCAAAATCCCCCTGTCTCTCTGTGACTTTCCCTGATCCCGAAAGGTCTCTCATCACAATAGCACTGTACAGCACTGACAACACAAAGCCTCCTCAGCTGTGGTCCCACAGCACAGGTGACACCACCAACACAGACCACAGACCACACGCAATTTCTGTGCTGGTAACAACCATGACCTCTTTGTCTTAAAATCCCAGCACAGAGCATATTCTAAGTACATGCAGTTAGAAGAAAAATTTTAAGGGGGGCAGATGACAACTCTGGGAAGCCTTCAACTATCAAAGATAAGGTCAATTACTTACACATCTCTGAACTACCTCTTAACTTTGTGCATACTTTGATTTTTGACCTTTTCATGCAAAATTATGCTTCACTGGTTTTCACTTGTGTCCATCCTTCGAGAGCAAGAATGATCTTTTACTCTTTGTAGCTTTACCACCTCACACATAATAGTACGCACAGCCAGTAAGTGTTCACTAAATAGCTGGTAAACTGGATTTTTAAAAAGTGAGACAAACCATAAAAAAGACTTTCCAGTCCCAATTCTACACAGATGGACTACTTGTATGGAGAAGGAGAGCCCTGCTCTCACACTGCCTGAGTCTCATCACAGATCAAATTACATATGTTTGAGCAATAAAAATTTTAAATAAGTGGAATCAGAATCTGATGTTTTAAAAGTAATGGTTCTAATGAATGTATTTAGGACTTCTGATCACAAAATAATCTGAAATTTTTATCATCATTTTTGAAAGTGTTTCAGCCTGGAGGCTTTTTTTTCTTTCTGAACAAAGCCTGGGGCATTTTGAGAACAGGCTCAGACTGAGACGGAAAAATGCTGTTCCCAGTATTTTTGATTTAGATTAGTATTTGGCATAAACTGCACAACTTTCAGACTCAAGAGTGTGAACAAATTCATTACAAATACACACACTTTGTGTATCTGCCCTTTTATCAAACAAATATATATACTTTATTCAAAGCATCTTTCCCTTTAATATTAAAGAAAATGCTATAATGGTTACAGGCTGGGAGGTCCACTCTTAATAAATAATGAACAACCTACTTCTGCTACTTTAGTAACAAGCGTGTAGGTTCATTTCAGTAGCTAACTCTCAGCATCTGGTTAATCCCTTTTTACACAACGTGAACAGCTACACCTCCCGGGTTATTTCTCTGTCAGTTTTGGGTGAGTTTTACTCTAAGCATTTAAGGAGAGGCAAGTAAAAAGGAAGAGAGAGCAGGAGCAAGCGTGAACACACAGAAACGTGAAGTACACACATTCAAGCCTTCAAACAACTTCCAAGAAATAAAAACTTCCTCTTTGGAAAAGCTGTTAAACCTTAAAACACCCATCTTATAACAAAAACATTCTGTGTTTGTGCAGGTGTGACACTGACACCCACCATGCACATGGACCGTTCGGTGTTTTCCTCTTGCCTCGCAGGAGCTCATCCTCCCCAGTCTTGGGGTAATGCCTGCTGTCCTCACTTCAGAAACCTGTCGTCTTCTAGTAAACATGATTGCTGAGTCCACAGGGAACACACCACTCATCTCAGCGCACTGCTCCCCCACCTTTCTCCACCGGAAACATCATTCAGACTGCCCTGTATTTCTGGCGCCCCCTCCACCATAGACATTTTCTTCTCCTTTATTTTTAGAGCCCATTTAGCTTAAATCAGATCAAAACTCCAAACAACCATTCAAGACAACTCCCCAGAAAATGCAATCATTCTCCATCTAACTAGAAAATCATCATAATAAAAAGATAATCTATTGCAAATAATTCATTTAAAATAGACACATCTTTGATTTTTAGTATTACTTCTAGTCTCTGCTCACCAATCCTAAGCGTTGTGTTCTCCAACGGCGCCGTCAGCAGCTGTAGTTCAGCTACTCCAAGTATCTTAAGAACACAGGGCTTCTGCCCTAGACTTTTCTTGAAGATCCACCAGGATCTAATTTAATAACCTCTCCCACTCTATGTTCTAGAAAAAAAAGACAGAAAAAATTTTCAGTAGTAGAACATAACAACACCACCACATTATCAAGCAGATTTTTAATGCCTTCTACCCAACTGAGCGCTTTACAGGAGAAAAGGTCATATCACAAACATGACTTGATGACAATGCTTAAAAAAGACTTTCAGGGAATGAATAGTAAATGATAGAATGGACATAAGCTACTACTACTACTAATAAAAAAATACATTGAAGTTGCCTGGTAAAATACTTATGAATTAAACTTTAGGGAATATAAAAATGAAAAAAAAAACAAATTATATTTCTATAACTTTTTATTTGAGAAAAAAATTTAAACCTAAGATACTTAAGAATAACTTGGAGTAGCACAAAAATAGATAAAATGTAAATTAATATTTTGTTTCTATAAGTCTAATTGAAGAGAACAAAAAACAAATCCTGAGATAAATGCACATATGAATAAAAGTGGAGAAAAGTATTTCTAAGAAAATGTATTTCATCTTATATATCATAAGTAGGCACCTGATACTCCCTTTTGACAATAATATTTTGGGGTAAGCCTTTTTCAATAAAATTTGGCAAAGCAAAAAATAGAAAATTATCTACTGATGTTTGAGCCTTTAGAACACTGATAATAGTATATGAAGCATACAGGTGCCTATCAGGAAGGGACAGGTTATAATCTCAAATATACATGTTGATGCAAATTTTTATGTATTAGTCCATGAAATTTAGGATCTGCAAATTAGCAGGTACTATTCAGTTTTGTTCAGCCAACATGATTGCCAATAGGGAATCCATTTTTTAAAAGGATAGTTAAAAAGAGAGAGAGCCCAGAAACAGACCCATAACTTATGGTCACATGGCGTTTGATAAAGGGGCCAAAGCGATCTAAATGGGGTCAGGGGGTAGTCTTAGTGTGGGGAGGCAGAGTGGCTGGTGCTCTTGCACAGAGCTACCTGGGGAGAGAACTTGGGGTAACTGAAAAGTGGCCCTTGGAGCCTTAAGCTGAATGCTGATCAGCAAGTGTGTGAGACAATCACTGCAGTCTAGGGAAGAGATCACCCAAAAAAAGTAGAAGGAATAATACTCTGAGTTCAGGGTCAGAAATAGTCCCCATTCCCACCAGCCAGAAAAGGAAGCCTTAACAATTCACAAGGCTGCAGGCAGGTCACTCAGAAAGGTTTCTGACCAGCAATGGGGAAAGGTGAGCCACAGACTAAACATGGCACTGGCTCCCCTGACTAAGTCCAACATCAGACCTAAAGGGTCAGCCATTTACAAGTAACTGAACTGTGTCCCAGAACGGGTCAGGAACGTTTACAGGAATACAGAAGTATACAGCACCCATCAAGGTAAAATTCACTGTTCAGCCTTCTAACAAAAATGGCCACACAAGCACAGGAGCAGGAAAAGTCAATGTATAATAAAGAGAGGAAAAACTAACCAACCAAAACCAACCCCAAAATGACAGAGATCATGCAACTAGGAGACAGAGACACTTATAACTGTCATTATAACTAAATTCTACATGTTCAACAAGCTATAGACAAGACCGATGATAAAAACTAGGGACAAGGAAACATTAACAAGATACACACTGAACTTCTAGCAAGGAAGACAGAAAAAGCTGGAAAAAATAATGATGGCAAAAAATAAATTCCAAATTTGATGAAAACTATATCCTCACAAATCCAGGAAGCTCAATGAAAGTCAAGCAAAAGAAACATAAGGAAAATGACACTGAGGAACAGCATAATCAAATTTGCTAAAACCAAGGCTTTGGGGGAAAACTCTAAAATGCAACCAGAGAAAATAAGACACATCATAAACAGAGAGATAAAGAATGAGGCTGTCAGAAAACCCTGAGAAGTGCAAACTAGAAACACTGGAGCGACACTACTGAAGCACTAAAGGAATAAAACATCAACTAGGAATTCTCTACCCATAAAAAAATATCTTTCCAAAAGGAAGAAAAAGTCAACACTTTCATAGACATACAAAGGCTGAAAGAACTCATCTCCAGAGCATCGTCTTCGACCGTACCCGGCGCTGAGCTGGCCTGCACACGTGCGCCCGGCCTGGCCGCTCCCCGCCAGCCCGCGTGCAGCTCAGGCTCAGCCCCTGGCACAGCTCTTGAGGCTGGCCAGGCTCAGCCCCTGGCACCTCTCTTGAGGCTGGCCAGGCTCACTCCTCAGCACAGCTCGCCCTCGGGAGTCACCCCGGGCCTCCCGAGACTGGCCGATGCCCACACGTGCGCTCGCGGCAGCGCGGTTACCCCCGGGGGACCCAGCCTGGCCCCCAGGGCCCTCAGTGCGCAGAAGGCACGGTGAGACCCTCCACACCCGGCCCGGCGCCTTCCCAGACCCCGCCGAGTGCACTGCGGGCCCCCCGAACCGGACCTCCTTCTGGTCATGGGGGTGCTAACGTGGCGGGGAGGGATCCGGGGACATGACGGAGATCTGGGAGCAGTGCCCGCTTGCCCCGCAGCTGTAGTAACAGCCTGCCATCCAGGCGTCACGCTCTCCTTTCTCACTCGTAGCAAAACACCTCTGGCCCCCAGGTGCGCCCCCTCCTCCGCGCCCCACCGCTCGGACTGGCCCCTCTGCAAGCACTTCCCAAGGCCGAGAAGGACGCGTCCAGGGTCAGCCCCACCGCGGGCATCACCAGCCGGCCTCCCGTCTACCCCTTCCTGCGATCTCCGGAGCCGGCCTTTCCCTCTCCTATCCCGGAGCATCTTCATGGGCAGCGATCAGCCCGGGTCAGAGGGGCCCTGCTTCTCTTTCCCCTCTTCTTGAGCTTTAAGATTTTGATTTAACGGACATAGTATTTCTCGCTTATTCTGAAAGTTAAAATGTTGTATTTTAGTAGGTATAGGACTAAGTAAAATGATGACAAGGGAAAATCTGGAAACTGTACCTGCTGAAGTAGCACTGTTGGTCTTCTGCGTTTCTTCCAAGGTTTCCTGAGTGTCAGTTAACCTTCTGTCCTTTAAACACAGACAGTTACAAAGTAAGAGATAATGTTTTCTTTAAAGTCTACCTTAAAATTTTTTGATATTTTTTACTACTTGTTTTTCATTAACATTTCAAGCTCCTTGTGAATTTTTTAATTCCTGCAAAATGTTAACATAGCTTCCTTCACTATCAGCAAGGAGAAACAGTTAAATATCATCTCATAGACTAATATACAGTAGAAGGGCCAATTCTCAATTATTTATCATTGTTTTGGATTACCTCATCACATGTTTAACTATAGTCTCTTTTTCTTGGGCACCTGATTATTGGTAATTTTAAATTTATGGTAGAAATTTTAAAAATTAATTCATATACTTAATGAGAGCTAAGGAAGTTTTGATGAGTGAGTAATTCAAGTTAGGTTGCATTGTTCTGAAGCTGTCTTTATGTTTCAGGTACATGTATTCCTGTTAGCTGTGCTACTTAATAAGCATAATTGAGAATTGGCTTTTCCCCCTAAGGAAAGAGTATCAATAAAGAATTCTGACTCCTTTGTACTAATGATAATATAAATTGCCTTTTGATTAGTACAACCAGAGCAATCTAGACCACCTAGAATTTTTAGATATATGAAAAGAAGAAATTAGTGTTAAGAAAACTATGAAAGCAAAGTTATCTGAAAGACTCAGGGTGAGGAAAAGTAATTCTCAAGGTTTTAAATAAGTGATATTTATTTGCCAAGAAAACACATAGAGAAAAACCACTTAGTTACTTGAATTACCTCAAATTTTATTAAATAGTGGTCAGCTTTAAAGTAACACATGCCAATCAGACAAAGAGCACTTTTACCCAGTAAAGCAGTCAGGAATTAGCAGCCACTACAACCAGAGAGGTGACAGCTACTTGAGATGGGAGCCTGGGGAGGAGGACGGGACCCATGCAGTGGCCCCTGAGGCTGAGGAGGACAGCGAGGCACCAGAGAGAGACCACACCCACGTGAAGTCAGTGTTTCCTACATGAAGATCCTGAGTGTGACCAAGACTTGTATTTACTATGCAGTCTAACTTTCAAGATAAACACAAAGGCTGTAAAAAACTGGTGTGCCAGTAACAGCAGTGCTGTCTGCAAAGATGTAATGAAATTCAACAGATGAAAGGCACAGACTTCAACTCAGGAAAGGAGAAAAGTAGGCTAATGTGAGACATGACTCCGTAGACTTCTTCCTCAGCCTGCTGAACTCCAGGAGGGAATTCCATATCATGAACCCACTCCCCTCGACCTCAGAACAGAGCTCTGACATTTCAGATGACACCCAGCACTTACTCCCAAGTTTAACTTCCTACTTGCCCATGTTTCTTTGTTTTACTACCCACATGGCACAACAGAGATTCAACAGCAGAAGGTTAGAGAAACAGCTGATGAGTTAACTGTGACTCTGCTTACACTTAATTCAGTCCTATAGCATTTGCTATGCCAAACATTTTAAAATACATGTAAACATGTCTTGCACAGTATTCACAGAGTTAATTAAGTATCAAAAAGACATTATTTTTTAAAAGGTGAAACTAATTGTGAGCTAGGATTTAAAAATGTTTATTGCATTAGTTTTCATACATTTCTATATTTTTTGTTCAATGTTCTTTTAAAGCAAAAAAAAAGTCATTTTAATATATTTTTATCTACCAGGTGGTCTTAGATATAAAACCTAAAAGCAGTGAGGCTCCAATATCCAGAGTAAAAAATATGCAAAAAATCTTAAGTAATTCTTTTTCTTAGAAAAACCTATTGGAACATTAGGAATTAATGTAATTTCATAAAATTTAAGCCTTTTAATAATTTTTTGACTTTGAGGAATTCTAAATTTTAGGAAACTTACCAAACCCACTCCTTTCAAAGTTGAAGTCACAGAAATAACAGGTCTCATCTGCTGCTTTGAGGGAGAGCCACCTGCCCCATGCTGCCCCGAGGGCAGAAACATATCTGAGTTCTTTATTCCTTTAGCCACCAGCTGTCATAGAGAATGCAAGCACAGTGGGAAACTTACATTTGCATGAGGAGATAAAGTGGTATCTACAAGATCACTGTCTATCCACTCTTTCAAGGAGTTCTTTTTTCTTTTCAGTTGAAGTACAGTCATTACAATGTGTCAATTTCTGGTGTCCAGCACAGTGTCCCAGTCACGCACATACATACATATATTCGTTTCCATATTCTTTTTTGTTTAAGTTTTATTTTGTGGGGGGAGGTAATTAGGTTTGTTTATTTATTTATCTATTTATCTATTTTTAGAGGTGGTACAGGTGATTGAACCCAGGAACCCGTGCATGCTAAGCATGTGCTCAACCACTTGAGCTATGCCCTCCCCCTGATATTCTTTTTCATTGAAGGTTATTACAAGAGATTGAACATAGTTCCCTGTGCTATACAGCAGAATTTATTTTTTTTATCAAAAACTTCTTTTCATTCCTCAATTTTTGCTGCTCTAGGCAATCACCTGGTGCTGGGGAAAGACTGGTGAACAGAAAGACCTCTAGCCTCAAAGTAAACATAACTGTGTGTCGCACAGCACTAAATAACTCCTTTCCATTGCATTAACAGTGTTTCACAAACTGCCTTCTATAAGATTACAAGATTAAACATTAGCCCTCTTCCTTTAATTTTAATCCATTACAAAACCTGGCAGAAAGAAAAACTATTTTATTTATTAATCTTATACTTCAAAAACAAATGCTTTTACAATTCAAGTTTTCTATGCCAAACATTTTTCAAGTTTGGCACAATCTTCTTAAAGTTTGAATATCAATCATCCAACATGAGAGCCCTGATGATAAAAATGTCAACATAAGTAAGAAAGGAAAAAGCAAAAGGGCCAGGTAATGAGATTTATATCACTAAAAATATCATTTGTTATATTCATATATGTGCTGCTTTTATCTTGCACATTTTTTTGTGAAAATAAGATTCTGAACTTTCAATAAATATAAGGAAACAGCATTGAACAATAAGCACAGAGCAACATGGCAGCAAGCCCACTCCCTACTTCCATCTCTTCTTCAAACCAGTAAACAAGAATTTCAAACACACTATTTACTGAGCATCTTCTAAGCATGAGATAGTAATACAATTCTAATACTTAGCTTTGTGGACTTTCATTTTATGCAAGTATCTGTTTTGTTCAAAAGAAGATGGAAATAGCCAATACAATGTTGAAGGGACAAAGTTAAAAGAATGACACTACTTGACTTCCAGACTTACTAAAAGCTACAGTAATCAAGACAGTAATCAATATGTTAATGAAAGAATAGCAAATGGATCAATGGAATAGAACAGAGAGCCCAGAAACAGACCCAGACAAATAGAGTAAACTAATCTTTAACAAAGGGGCAAAGGCCATTCCATGGAGAAAGGACAGTCTTAGCAACAGAATGTGCTGGAAGAGCTGGACACCCACAGGCAAACAAACAAACAAAAACCTTATACTCATCACAAAAATTAATTCACCATTTATTACAGAACTAAATGTAAAACCCAAAACTGCAAAACTCCTAGAAGAGAAAATCCACATGACCTTGGGTTTGGCAATGACTTCTGAGATACAACACCAAAAGCACAATCCATGAAAGAGAGTTAATAAGCCAGATTTCATTAAATTTAAGAACTTCTGCTCTGTGAAAGACACTGTCAAGAGAATGAAAAGACAAGCCACAGAATGGGAGAAAAGATGTACAAATGAAATACAGACAGAAAGGGCTGTTAATCAAAATACACAAAGAACTATTAAAAGTCAAAAATAAGAAAGAAAACAACCCAGTTAAAAAATGGGCAAAAGATCTGAACAGACACCTCACCAAAGAAGACACACTGAAGGCAGTTAAGCATATGTAAAGATGCTCCACGTCACATGCTATTAAGAAATTGCAAAATAGAACAATGTAGCACTGCTACACACCAACTGTGACAGCTAAAACCCCAACACTGACAACACCAAATGCTGCTGAGGACATGGAGCAACAGGAACTCCCATCGCTGTTGATGGGAACGCAGAATGGCACAGTCACTTTCAGAGACAGTTTCATGGTTTCTTACAAAACTAAAACATACTCTTCATATGATCCAGCAATCACGCTCCCTGGTATTTACCCAAAGGAGCTGAGAACTTATTTCCACACAAAAATGTACACACACACATTCACAGCAATTTTATTCATAAACACCAAAACCTGAAAGCAACCAAGATGCCTTTCAGTAGGTAAATGTTAAAAAACTGTTACATACATGGAATAAAAAGAAGTGAGCTATCAAGTCAGGCAAATCAAGGAGGAACCTGACATGAGTATTACTAACAGCAATCAACCTGAAGAGGCCACATGACATTCTGGGAAAGGCAGAACTACAGAGACAGTAGCAAGGTCAGTGGCTGCCAGGGGCTGGTGAGGGATGAACAGGCAGAGCACAGAGGATTTTAGGGCCTGAAGATATCATGTATGATATTGCAATGATGGATATGTATCATTACCCAAGTGTCTAGAACCACAGAATGTGCAAAAGCAAGAGGGAATCATGATGTGAACTAGAAACTTCCAGGGATGACATGTCAGCGCAGGTTCATCAGTCATAACAAATGTACCATCTGGTGGGGCACGCTGGCAATGAGGGAGGCCACATACCTGGGGGGGCGGGGTACATGGAAAAATCTCTGTAATATCCTCTCAATTTTGCTGTGAGTCTAAAAATGCTCTTAAAAAAATAAGTGTGTATTAAAAAAGAAGAGGAGGATGAAAAAATTGCTTTAATCCCATAGTTCAGCACTGTTGAGAAAGTATTCTGATATTTAAGATGTTATTATAAATAACTTTTCAAATGAATCTAGAGCTCACAAAACTCAGTATTATCCCCTTAAAAGATTATACAGAAGTGTTTTGAAACTTTATAATCGTCTTATTACCATAAATTATATTCCAAAATGGAACATAAATCCTGAGGATGTATAACATGCTCCAACTGGTTCTGAACAGCAGCATTTTTAAAACAAAGTATGCCACTTCCCTATATGATTATTCTGAAGGAAACAAATAAATTTGGATGTACAAACTATGCCATTTTATTTAACTCAATAATTACTGATTTGAGAATTTGAGAGTTATTTGAGAATTCTAGCTCAGTAAACCTAGAAAACTAACTGCAATTAATAATTTTCAAACAAAAAAAAAAAAGGAGGAAGAATCAAAATGATAGCAAAATGCTTCCCCTGAAAGGATTACAGCCTAGAAGAGAGGGGAGCATAAACCAGCCAGCAGTCACAGTGAGATCAGAGCAGACAGCTTGTACGCCTAGTGATCTGGGGGGCACAGACCCGGGGACGCGCCCGCGGAGAGAAGCCAGGACAGCGCGGGGGCACAGCCAGGGCACGGGTGGGGCTCACACACACACCCCCGTGCCCACGTTCCAGCTCCTCGACTCTGCGCTGCTTCTCACCCTCTGGACTTCAAACTTTTTCTGAGATGAGAATGCTGTACAAAGTGTCCCGTTGTTACAGGGATTAAATATGATACTTTATATAAAGTGCACAGCTGTGTGCCTAATGAGCAGCCATAATTATTATAGTTCAGTAAATACTTCGTTTCCGTTAAACAGGGCTATTTGGTTTAAACACCAAAAATCTGGTTTTCTCCCCTGATGAGATAAAGAAACTTACACAAAGCGTTTCTGACCTCTAGATTACAGAATAGAACAAAACCCTCCCGTGTGTGCATAATGAGAATTTAAAGCTTTAACACTGCATGTAAAGGTCTATGACACAGAAGTCAACAAGAAGCAGAAACCTGGAAGACAAGTACTTTACATTATGAGCTTGAAAAAATCTTAAGATAAAAATGTGATCAGAAAAGTAACTTAATTGTATGAATAAACAACAGTGATAATATGAATTTCACCAATTTCACTCAAATAAGAACAGCACCAACCTACCTTCTCAACCTGATACAATTTTCACATATGCTTTTAGAGGTGATCTCAAAAGTCAGTTCCAAAATCACTGGGAAGATTCTGTAATAGGAACATTAAAGCAACTCTTAGTAAAAGAAAAAAAAAAATCACCCATCTACTCGTGCTCTGGCTAATTACAGTCTGCTTACCTACACTCTCTTTGACGCTCATCCATGCACACACAGAATTCTTACGTGATGTACACAAGGCACAGCACAACCCTCTGGAACTGCAGACACAGGGCCGGAGAAAAACATACAAACCTCTTTGGAATACTTAGAAGATCTGCCTTTAGTTAATGGCAGAAGTCACATAAGGGGATTGAAAACCCTTTTTTTGACTTTATATACTTATGTTTTAAAATATACTGAATAGAGACATTTCTATATTAATCTCAACCTCAAGAGGAACCTAAAGTAATGGATAAAAAATTTGCTTATGGATAAAGTGCTGTAAGTTAAACACAGCATGAGACCAGTAATAATAAAACTCATGACAGGGAGGTTAGGGTCTGATGTAGGAAATCTCTGTTAAGTATCATCACACTACTCATCTCTGAAAGGAAATCTTCTCTTAATCAACAGGAGGTATTTTAATGAAAATGTTTCACATGTCATACTAAAAGTTTACTCTGTATTATATTAAAATCCGCCTGGCTGCCATAGATGGCTAACGACGGTATGCAATCTCCAACCTAAGATATCCGACCCACCGCATAGACAAGGCTGTTGGCATCTTTATAACAAGGCTGTTCTGCAGCCTTTAGTAAATGCCCATGTTCATAACCAAACAGACCAGTCTCTTCTCTGGGTCAACTAAGCTAAACATGCCAAAAGAACCCAAAATGGTGGACAAGCAAAGACAATCAGACATATGAAAACTAAACCAAAGAACAAAAACAAACAGAATATCCTACCAACTGTTACAATTACTTCATAACAAAACTAATTCAATTACTGAAAAATGACAGGCAGTTCAAGGTAACTACTGAGATGAGGCAACACCATTACAAGCCAAGATAATACACATAAGTAACTTACTAGTACAGACTTCAGCCTTCTGTGTAAACATCATGGATATATTATTTTTAAACAGAAATGTTAATGCTATTCAATATTAACCAGATCTCGAGATAGAAGATAATAATATATTTTTTAATTTGTCAAAAAAGAAAACACCCAATTGAGTTTTTAATTCAGAAAGATGATCAAATATGATAAAACAACAACACAAGAAGTAACCAAATTAAGAAAATAAAAAACAAAGTTTTATAGAAGACAAAAACATAAAACTTCAAAACAAATAACCTAATTTTGTTACAAACTGATCACCCAGTTAAGTCTAGAATACATACTTCATTCTAACAGTTTTTCAAAATTCAAAGTTTTTAATTTGCAATATGAATGAAACATTGACTTGACAGTTTCTTAAGTCAGGTTTAAAAAAAAACTGCGTTAGATTTTTTCCTTAGATATTTTATCACAAGATTAATACATTCAAGACTTTCCTATTGCTTATTGCTCCACAAAAGGTTTTTATCACTGTAAAACTGCTTCTCCTTTAGCTGTCAATTTTACTATTTGCTGAAAAATTAACCAGCAGCGCCACCTAATGACAAGACTCAAAATTTCACCAAGTACTGAGGCCAAGTTTATAAATACATGAACTTACTAGTTTAGCTACTCTTGAAGTATAGATAAATACAAGTACTATTTCATCTCTACATGCTGAATGACTAGGAAGATTTTAATGTATGTTAGTAAAATACTATTAAATGCCCTGATTTCATATTCTGAGTATACAGTACTTTCACACATAATTTTATACAGCCTAAAAGTACATCATGGCAAAATTTTATCAAATTCATATTTAACTTCTCTAAACTCTACCTTTGAAATATAAACTATACCAAAATATAAAAGCATTTGTGTCAAAACAGTTTTTCTGAACCAGTATTGCTACAGGGCATTTGTAAGTGTGTCTAAGAATAAGAACATGCCAGAAGGGGTGAGCATGCCCACCCTGTGGAGGCCTCACAGGCCTTCCTGGCAGGTTAAAGAGCAGGACAAGAGAGAAACACCGATGAAACACACAAGAAAGAGTTAAATGGAATTAAAAAGAAACTCACACCAAAAAATAAAGTCTCTGAATTTCCCTAATTCTATTTTTCATTGAATTTTAATTACTAAATACATTGCTACCTTTTTAAAAATTGAATCTATCTTCCTTATATGCTTTACTCACAATATGAGCATGTATGCAGGCTGGGAAAGCAACACTTCAGCAACATTTCAGTGAAAAAATGTTATCGTCACACATGAAAATTATTCTCCCTTCTCAAGTCTTATTTAGTACTACAATTTTTACCATTAAAGGTGTCAAAAAGAAAAAGGTGTATAATCGGGTATACATGTCAAAGAATCAGAATAATTAAGTCAGTGATTTTTACCATTTGTTAGTTCAAAGACACTTTTGAGAATGCAGTGAAAGATCTGAGGGCGTACTGAATAAAAACTTATCAACATACAATCAAATCTTTAATTGACATTTCTCGGACTGAATAATGAATGCTAATGGCAACCTGAAATACCACATGAGCTGCTCTTGAGTTAGAGAAACTTAGGTGAGTGAGTAAATACAGACACAGAAGCCCCCTCCACCACATCTAGATTATGCTAAATCAGACTTTCTGTTGAAATAATTGCTTGGTAAGATAACTTCAGTCCATTCTCAGTAGATTAAAGTGGACTTAGTACTTACATGATGAGGATTATTATTTCTAGGCAAAATTCAGGAAACGTTAGAGAGGAAGACTTTCATTAGGAGATGAGGAAATAAAGGCCTATCAACATTAAGCCAATTCCCCAAACGTGCTAACGAGCAGGCAGAGCTGAGTCACAGACCACACCCCTGAGCCCCAGCCGCCTTCCTCCTCACTCCACCGGGATGTGCTCTCCGTGCAGGACTCTGAGCAGCGCGAGTCACAAAATTCCCCGTGATTATACCTATGTTACGACCCACCAGCTACCGCGCTGACCACTGTGATCAAATGCTTTGATGCCCGCATGTAATTCTACATAACAGATCACAACCTTAAATAAGGCTGATCTGCATGGAGCGTGAGCTCTTCATCGCATTTAATGGCTGCATCACTGTCCCCATCACCTTCTCTTGCTATGCAGACTGATGGAGTGGGTTACTAAAGACTAAACTACCCGCCAGGAGGGGCTTGTTTCCGTGGCCCTGCAGCTGGACGCCAGGACAAAGGCGGCGTGCTTACCGCGAGGAAGGCTGATTAGAAATGAACACGCTGAAGTTCGTGCTGAGTCATCTGGATATGTTATTTTGATGCAGTTTTTATTCTGTATTTTATTTTAGAGGAAAAATGCAAGGTTAAAAATGTAAATCTTTGTTGTTGTTTTTGTTGATGTTGTTATAGCTGAAACATTTATTCAATGTTATGCTTTTTGATTTTATTGAATTTCTCTTTATGCTCAATGCCAGTTTTATTTCTTATTGTATTCTATGGAAAATAAGATATATCATCCCTTTGTGGTATCTGAGCAGATAAGTACATTTTAGACTTAAGACTATTTATTGTGAATTAACATCTTTTTGCCCTATTTACCTTTTCACAACTTTTTAGTATAAGTTTCAAAAATATGGAAAAGTTGATAAGATAATGCAAGCAATATCCATACACCTCTAAGGTTCAACAATTGTTAAGTTTACTGTAATTGCTCTGTGTGTGTGTGTGTTTGTGTGCATGCATACATGCAGAAGGATGTATAAAGTATTTTGAGGTTAATTACAGACAACCTAGCTTTTCAATTTTAAGTAGTCTAGCATGCACTTTTTGAGGATAAAGACATCATTGTATATACTCAAAATACAGTTATTACATGTAAGAAATTTATTTAAGATAATAAAACTTTAGAAAATCATTTAAGTAATACATTACTTAAAAATAATATGCTTTAGCGTTATAGTGAAAAGTATGAGCCATGAAAGGCTTTTCTAAAACAGAGACCAAATATAGGAGGGAGCCGCTTTGCAGTGTAATCACAGTGCTTTCCTGTAGGATATGTTTATTGACAGACTCTTCAAACACTATCTCACACTTAACACAGACAGAGACAATGGATTTGGGAAAACAGAGAAATGATACAACTCAACAAAAGCTCAGACTTATCATATTCCATTTTCAGTCTTTTTAAAAACTTTTTAAAAACTTTTTATTCAAGCTGATGCAGGAAAAGAGATGTGGAGCATGAAGAGGGCTGTGTCCCAGGTCTGGGTTGAGCCTCTGGGACATGCCCTTCCAAGTGTGGGTCTTTGGATTCATGCAGGAAAGAACTCAAGTGTGAGCCACAGTTGAGTGAAGGTAGATTTATTCAGAGAGATACATTGAAAGGCAAGAGAAAGGCCATGAGGTGTGGGGGTTGGGTGCTCAGATTAAAAGTACACACTCCATAGACAGAATGTGGGCCGTCTCCAAAGAGGGAGAGATGGGGCAGCCACGAGGTGCTATGTTGCTAGTTTTCAAGGGCTTGGTGGCTTCATATGCTAATAAGTGGAAGGACAAGTCTAAGTAGCCTGGGGAAGTGGCTGGGATTCCCAGGAAGTTGGCCATTTCCCACTCTTTGACCTTTTGTGGCTAGCCTCGTGACTGCCATGGTGCCTGTGGGTGTGTTATTTACCATATTAATATATTACAATGGGTGTATAATGAAGCTCAAGATCTTCTAGAATTTAAATCTCTCATCATCTTGAGCCTCAAGGCCTACTGGGGGTTGAATCTTCCACCATCTTGATGTTAATTGCTGTAGCTTTCCTTGAATGGCTGTGCCCTGCCCCCTTCCATCCTGTCTCAAAGTCATTTCTTTAACTCATTTTCCTCTCTTTGTACTAGGGGCATTTATGTTCTGTGATTTAGAGCATTTTAGTACTATATAATTTTGTCATTTCATTTATACTTAAACTCTGAAAGTGTAATATTTGGAAGAAAGTACCATTATTTTAGATAAATAGCATAGAATAAGATTATACCATCAATCATTAAAAACATATATACAAAATATATATGTGAATGACACACATTTCAAAGTAATTTGCACTGTATTGTTGGATTTCAAACATTGTAGAGTAGTCTATATTTTAGTTTTTTCCTACTCTGTCTTTTCCCTTCTTGTTAGTTTGTGATGAACTGAGTATATTTTGTATTTCAAAATGTATTGTCTTTCCCATAAATATTTATTTTTATTTTGGAATTTTTAGCATATGTGAGAAATAATCATTTATGAATTTTCTTTTTTTTTCTATTTAAATGAACTACCTACACAGAATTTTATTTCAATTGCTATAAAAATAATTCAAGATTACTAAAATATTAAAAACATTATTGCCTTTGACAGCCTTAAAATGTTTTTTTCCTAGTCTATAATTACTCTTATCCTTATAATCATGTTAATATTAACTAGGATTTTTCCCCCTTCAGGATTAGCCTCATTCTATAGATATTTATATGTTTCAGGCCTAATTTGCAATATATTTTTTACACAATGGTCATTTCAAATACATTTTTCCATCATTTAAAAATGTTTCTTGTAACTGCTTAGGAATGAATACATTTAAGTATTACCTCATCTTTCTGAAATGCTTAATGAAAAAATTTCAGAAAAATTTTCTCAAGGGGCACAGCAAAAATGTGACTACTTAATGCACAAAATGAAGCAGATTGTTAGTCAGGGAACAAGCCCCCTAACTTATTTGCATTCTAAGGACTTAATTGATTTTCCTATAAGGCTTATATGGTAAAAATTTTTGTTATTGTTTTTGTTTTTCATTAGCTTCAATCTAGGTAATTAATTTTCAGTCTTAAAGGAGGAAAGGATAGTGGAAGGAAATAGTTCAAAGTGCAAAACAGTTTGTTTCCGTGAATTTCTGGCCCTATTTCATTGTGTCCACATGCTTATAAACCCCTTGCTCTGATATCATTAGTGATCATATTAGTTGTTTGCTCAGTGATATGTCTTTATTATTTGTCAATCAAAAATTCAAGGAGAAGGCAAAATATGATCTAAAATTTGAGTCATTTTATTAAAGCCCTGGAATGAGAATTAAGAGTTGGCTTTTCATTGAATGATTGGCTTTCTAATTATGACTTTATTCTTAGAATTAAAAGAAGACATATTTCCTTATCCCCACTCTTTCGTCTATCTTTTGAGATATAAAATTCTTTACATCTTTTAAAATAATTTTTGCAAATTGCATAGCATAAGAGAATGTATTTTGTAGCTGGACAACCTTTTGGAATCTCACCTTGTGGCTTTTTTCTAATAATATATCATTGGTTTTTATAAATGATAATGTGAATGAAAGTACCGCAATGTGAATGAAAATACTGCAACCGTATCAGTAAACAAAGAATGCTGAAAACAAGTCATCAGTGGCTGCCACCACCCCCTAGTGGGGACAGGTCTGCAGCCCAGCCTCTGCAGCCACTCACAATGGTACACTCTGAGCAGACTCAGAATAAGAAAGGACAGGATACTGGCCCTAGATAGCTAGGTGCATGTCAAAGGAAAGAATTCAGTGAGCCCAAATATTTGCTTCCTCCCATACATAGAAAAGCACTAAATTCTTTGAGATGCCTGGTTTTCTTTATATAACAAGTAATCTTTTATTGTTCCAACTACCTGGTCTTTTCTGTAAAGCTCTTATACTGTTAAAATTATTTCTCTAGCTCCTCCCCTACCTCTTCGGAGCAGTCCCTCAGAGTGATTGAGAGGCTGTCATCCTTGCTCAAGTCCTTCCGCCAAATAAAGCATAACTCTTAACTTTTAGGCTGCACATTTATTTCAGTCAACACTAGTTATTTAAATCTTCCATCATGTGTATTTACTGTGCAAATCATTGTGGGTGCTGGCTGGCAGTGACTCTCAGTCTGGCTCTTCCTTCCCTATTCCTGGGTGACAACTAGGGACACTGAATAAGTGCTTTTCTAACATTTATTTGGCTAGGAATCACAGTGAGTCTGGTTAAAATGCAGGCTCTGATTTAGTAGGCCTGGGGAGATGCCTCAGATATCCATTTTTAACAAGCTGTCTATATTACAAATAATTATCATCATTATCTTTATTAGTATTATTTTTCTCTGCAAGAATAAATTTTACTCCTCTCTGAATCAGCTACTTGATTTAAAAGCTTAGCACTCAACCAAATAGCATGTAGTTTTCAGTACTACGTTTATATAATAAAAGTAGCAGTAAGATAAAACTCAAATGTATTTAAGATTTTTATTTTCTTGTAGTGACTTTTTACATAAAATAGGATTCACGCCTTGATAGATTATTTCAAAGTCAGCAACCCAAGTTGATAAAACCCTTCACAAAAGAAAAGCATTATTCCTGGGAGAAGAGGCACAAGGCCAGATGATTCAAAAGGAGACAAAACTGCTCTGGAGCACATAAGCCCATTTTTATTTTTTATTTATTTATTTTCCTGAAATAGCTTCAGTAGTAGCTTTGTGGTTCTGAATGCACCATGAATTGCTTCAGGACAAAACAAGTATTTCTTTGAGAACAAGCACAGTGAGTGACTGGGCCAATTCATTTGTGTGCAGACAGCTGTATTCCTACTATATTGTAGGCCTTGCATATCGTTAAATCTTAATACTATCAACAACAAAAATGGACATCTTAGAATTTTCAACCTGTCACATAGTTTAAAATGTACAATTTCCTTTTTTTTTTGGCACACACTTGAAGGTTTTCTTAACTCATCTTCTACGTAAGTCTAAATGTCTAATTTCTGCATGCTAAAAATTTTACTTATGCATTGGCATAGCAAGCTGGACCCTGACAATTTATGTTAATATGGATTTAGGATTTGCTTTATAATCAAACATAGGTTTCTATATAGGCTCCAAGATATTTATAATTTCAAGCTCAGTTTGGAGCTTTTTGTTTTTCTTTTAGTATCGTATTTTTAAATTTATATTACACCAAAAAAACAGAAAGAGAAACAATTTTAAAAGTATGAGCCAGAGGATTTTCTCCCATGTCCCCCTAGACCTGGACTGGGGGTGGCCTCTGCTGTCCCAATTTTGCTGAACTCACCTCTCCAGGTCAGTCGGCTCCCAGGAGGTGGGCTCCGTGTGGTAAGGGTGGGAGAGGGGTGGAGGGAGCATGGGGAGGGGGGTGCTCTGGCAAGCCAGAAGATTTTCTCCCGCGTCCCTGTCGGCCTGGCCTGGGGTGAGCCTCTGCTCCCCTACTTTCACCAGATGCAAGCCTTTATGTCAGCCTGCTCCTGGGAGGGGGCGTGGTGCGGCCAGGGAATGGGGGCAGTGACGTCTGGCGGCACTGGGTGTGAGGGGGCTGCCCCAGTGAGGTGGTCATTTTGCTCCCATCTCCTTGAAGGCCTGGCCTAGGGGCGGCCTCAGCTGCCCCAAGTTCACCGAAGGCACACCTCTAGGTCAGTTGGCTCCAGGGAGGCGGGCACAGTGAGGGCAGGGGCTGGGGGTGGCTGCAGAGGCAGAGGTGGTGGTGGGGGTAGGGGGCTGCCCAGGTAAGCCTGCGGATTTTCTCCCATGTCCCATTGGGCCTGGCCTGGGGGTGGCCTCTGCTGCCCCAGGTTGGCGGGATGCACCTCCCAGGCCCCCGGCTTCTGGGGGGCCTCAGCGGTGTGGTCGGGGATGTGGGAGGGAAGACAGTGTCAGCAGGGCAAGGACTCACTGAGGACTGGGATTTAGCCCAGGATAGTCAATTCTCCTTGTCTCGTCTCTCTTCTCCCCCAGGTGGTGGCAGTAGCGCGGGCGTCATAGGCCAATTCCCTTCCCCGCGGCAGCCCACCCCTGCGCGAGAGGAGAGCATAGGAGCCGGAGCCCAGGGCCCACTCTCTTCGCTCCGAGTGGAACTGGACCTGGAGATCAAGCCCCAGTGCCAGGAGTGCACCTGTACCTGGTCACTGGTGAGGCCAGATCTCCAGGGGAGCCCAGCCAAGCCCTTGGGGAGGTTGCCGCTGACCCCCTGATCCTGGAGGAGTAGGACCAGGAGGACGGTGGCGGTTGGGAAGGCTGGGCCATGGCAATCCACTGTGGCAGGGCTGGAACGCTGGGCTCTGGGTTGCTTTTTGAGGACTTGGCCTGGCCAGGTTGCTGGCTCCAAGAGGGTAGGACCCCAGGCCCGGACCAGCTGCCGCAGCAGGTGCACTGAGCATGGGGGATGGAGACGACTCATTCCAGCAAGAAAATGTTGGGTAGCTGGTTTTTTCCTGTAGAATCACCTGGCGCTCTCGGCCCTCTAAGCAGGAGATGGCGTTGCTGCGGATCACTGCATGCTCCTAGGTATTCCTGTGTTTTGGAACTTTCTGGGGGTAAGCTATTTAGTTATTTTTCTTATTGAGATATGATGGACATATTACATTTCATTCACTTTAGGTATAATGACTTGGTATATGTGTAGATTGCAAAATGATTGCCACAGTGAGTTTCATTAACATTGACCGCCATGCATAGTTGCTATTCTTTTAAGAAGGACCGAATAGTATGTGACTTTTTGGGATTTTTTTTTCCATTTAGTCTCATTCCCTGGAGATTTATCAGAGTTGTTACACCTGTCAGTAGTTTGTTGCTATTTCCTTGCTTTAGTATTCCATTGTATGGATCTATCACATTTTATTTATTTATCGGTTGATTGGATATTTGGGTGATTTCCAGTTTTGTGCAATTTTGAATAAAGCTGCTATGAACATTTGTGTACATATTTTTGTGTGAACATAAGTTTTCATTTTTCTGGGATAAATGTGCAATGACTTCATTTTAATGATGGCCTAATATTTCATTGTATGATACTGTTTTTCATTGTATGAAGTAAGCACATAGTTTACTTAGCTGGTTATTTCCAGATGGATTGTTGATTTGGCTCCTCACCCCTCACCCCCTGCCTCATTTTCCTGCTGTTATGACCATCAGTGATGAGAATCTTATCAGCAAGTCTTAAGGCACATCCTTCTGTTTCTAGAAGTAGAATTGATGCCTCAGAATATGCATAATATAAATCTTTGCCTTTTCCCCAGTATCTTTCTGTTTTTCTTTCATAAAAACCTGCTGGACTCCTACAGCTGTGCCTGCTTCTCATGCCCTTGCTGGCACAGAGCATCTTTGTAGATGTCTGCCTCAGCCCTGGTGGCAGCACACACTTAGAGCTCCACTGCTGGTTGTCCAGTACCACTTGCCTGAGAAGAAATCTTTCAGAATAACAGATTACAGCAAGATCTTGTTTTGTGTGAGATTTGTGACTATCCTCTAGGAGTTTTGTAAAGCTTCAGAGGATTTGGTATGAGATGGGCTCAAAGAATTGCAGGAAATCAGTCTGAGTCCGGCTTTTCCTATGCCTTGTCTTCTATTTGTACCTCATATTCATCCAGAAGAACTGGACAAGGCCCTAAAAAAAGGAAAACCTTTGAGATGTGAATCACTTTTTATAAAAGCTGACTAATATAAACAATACAGATGTGTATGTGTGTGTGTGTGTTCTACGCCCATTTTAAGCTCTTAGAAATGAGATTTAAATATAGTCTTCTAATGGAACTGTTAAGTATAAAGACTGGTAAGACGCTTTTCTTTCTCTTTATACCAAAATGTGGCAATATTTCTCTGTGTGACTAGGCAGTAATTTTCAAGGAATAAGATAGGGTTAACAATATATATCTGCTAAAATCCAGGAAACACATTTGTGTTTTTCTGAGATAAATTAAATCTTTGGTTTGAAAATTACTTTCTGGTTGGAATGTGGCAAACTGACATTCCTTCCAAAGTAAGACTTCTTTTTACTTCTTTTTTGTGTTTCAAGCTCTATAGTTACTTTTTTTTTTTCCTTTACCTGTGATACTGTATGTAAGATGAATCAGGCTGATTCCAGTAAAAATTGTTTTACTGTTAGAATAGCAGTAAATAGAAGGTTGGATGATTTCAAGAAGGGATTGTTCTCACTAAAGTTTTAATGTCTCGTGACAAAGATCTACTTACACATAAATGGGTAAATGAGGTTAGCAGAATCTGGCATTTCTCTTTTTAAAGGTATAAGAAATTCTTATTCAGCCATTTAAATACCTTCTATAAATTCATAGCTGAAGACTAATAATGAGTGTAACAAAATGAGTAAAGCATGTAAAAAGCTTCTTCTGTGATAACTGTTTACTTTCTCAAGGATCATAAAGCCATCTCTTTTCTTGTCATTTTTTCTAATTATCATTATTCCTACAGGATTGGTGATGTTAACATGAAGTATCTAGACCTAGTAAGTTGACATGCATTTTGGCCTAGGAAAGAAAGTATGGTATTGAACATCAAGTTGGTCGTTCTTCTTCGTCTTCTTCTTTTTTTTTTTTTTAATCTGTAAAATGTTTATTATGTAAACCCAATATTTGACTTACAAATAACTACCCGGTAGATGTTGTACAATTGACTCATTATTTGTAGATTTTAAAAATTGATGTATAGTTGATTTACAGTGTTCTAGGTATACAATTAAGTAATTAGGTTATATATATTTTATATTCTTTTTCAGATTCTTTTCCATTATAGATTATTAAGAGATACTGAATATAGTTCACTGTGCTATATAGTAGGTACTTGTTGTTTATCTGTTTTATATATAATGGTATGTATCTGTTAATCCCAAATTTCTATTTTATCCCTCTCCCCAACTTTCTTCTTTGAAAACCATGTTTGTTTTCTATGCCTGTGAGTCTTTCTGTTTTGTAAATAAGTTCATTTGTATCATGGTTTTATATTCCCCACATAAGTGATATTATATGATACTGCCTTTCTCTGTCTGACTTCACTTATTATGATAATCTCTAGGCCATCCATATTGCTGCAAATGTCATTTCATTCTGTTTTATGGCTGAGTAGTATTCCATTGTATGCATGCACTACATCGTCTTTAATCCAGTTATCTGTCAGTAGACATTTAGGTTGTTTCCATGTCTTGACTGTTGTAAATAGTGCTGCTGTGAACATTGGGGTTGGTCATTCTTAACTCCAGGCATTATAAATAACCCAAGAATGCAGGAAGGGGGCTCTGCTTAACGGGGGAGAGAGGGGTGATCCCTGGGGGAGTTTTTGGTAGAGCATTTTCTTTGAACTCAGCCAGTCCAGCCTTTGTCAAACATAGTAAATATCCTCATTTTCCTTCAGGGCATTAGAAGCGTCCTGGAATATGTTACCTTTATTGAACCCCAGAGTTTAATTTTGTTTTTGAAAAAAAAAAATCTCTATAAGGCACATTATAGACAACTTTTTAATTAAAAAATAAGTACTTTTGTAATGATCATGGAAATACCTGCAGGCCCAAGAATTCCTAGAAGAATCTTTGACTATGAACTTGATTAGGCATGGGGACTCAAGCTACCCTGAGAGAATATGGTTTGCATTTGATTAAATGCAAACAGTAGCATCAGACACACAGATCATTTTGACTAAAATGATGATGTTTGATTCTAACCTGAGTGGTTGTTTGGAAACAAGTCAGCACCATGAAAATTAGTTTATTGAGGAAGTCAGAAGGTACTGGAGGAGAGAAAAAGTTACACTTTAAATAAACAAGATATATTATATAGATATTTAAAGAAAGGTTTGCTTCTGAAAATCTAGAGTGATGGTGAGTGTTATAAGTAATTAAGAGGAACTGAAAGACAGCAGTACATTTCTTGGTGCATAAATGGGGCAAAAGTCATTGGGTTTCCTCATCCTCTCTAGTGACATGTTGAATTTTGGTGGATTATATCTTTGGGTGACTATGTGGAAGAACTTCCTGATACAGTTTGTGTACTTTTTGGATTTGGATAACGTTTGACAGTGACCATGCCTTTGCCTGCAGTGAGTGAATTGTCCTGCTCTAAAACTGTATTGGAGTCTGGTGGCCTCACACAATTTGTTAGTTCATAATGTCTGGCACTGACCTGTTTGTGAACATGGAATAGTCAGTTCCCATTCATTGCTCATTGTTGTGTTTGAACGACAAATACGTATGAGAGTTTCAGGGTCTGGGCTAGTACTGAAGCTGGATGACAGTGTGTGGATCCAGCCAGAGAAAACAGCCAGCCTGGGCACTTCAGGATTCCTCAAGTTTTTGAAGGTTGATTTTTTTGGGTTGCTTTTTTTTTTTCACTCTTCTTCTTCTCCTTCTTCTTCTTCAATTTTTTTATATAAGTGTAGTTGATTTACAATTAGTTTCAGGTGTACAGCAAACTGATTCAGTTATACATATACATATACATACATACATACATATATACATACATTTTCTTTTCAGATTCTTTTCCATTATATGTTAGTATAAGAAATTGAATACACTCCTCTGTCCTATACAGTAGGTTTTTGTTTATTTTTTTCATTTTTTAGTTTTATTAGGTAGAATTGTTATAATTTGACTGCACATATACAATAAATTTGTATTGAAATCCATATACACAATATACTGCATGTATTTTTTTTTAATTTATATATATGTACTGTTCATTGTTTCTAAGAATATTTAGAGCTTTAGCTTTTTAAACTTATATAGTTATCAAAGGAATAAAGCCAACTACAAAATAAGAATTAATTCAAAGAGATACATACACCCTACTATTAACAGCAACATAATTTATAATTGCTAAAATATGGAAGCATCCTAAGTGCACATCAATACATGAATGGATAAAGAAGATAAAGCACATATATGTAATGAAATATAACTCACCCACAAGAAAGAAGGATATTTTGCCATTTGCGGTCCTTCACTGTTTTTTTGTTTTTTTTTTTTTTTCACTTCAAACACCAAAATTTTATAACTGGCATAAACATTTCCATTGTATCAAAAACAACAAAATACCTAGAAGTAAACTTAACCAAGGAGGTTACCTATACTCTGAAAACTGTAGAACACTGATGGAGGAAATTGAAGATGATACAAAGAAATGGAAAGATATCTTGTGCTTTTGGATTGTTAGCATCAACATTATCAAAATGGCCGTGCAACCAAAAGCAATTTACAGATCCAGTGCAAACCCTGTCAAAACACCCATGACATTCTTCACAGAACTAGAACAAACAATTCCAAATTTTATATGGAACCATAAAAGACTCCAAACTGCCAAAGCAATCATATATAGGTTTTTTTTTTCTTTTCCTTTTGTTCTCTTTTCTTTCTTTTTTTAAGCTTTTTTATTGATTTATAATCATTTTACAATGTTGTGTCAAATTTCAGTGTAGAGCACAATTTTTCAGTTATACATGAACATATATATATATTCATTGTCACATTTTTTCCTCTGTGAGATACCATAAGATCTTATGTATATTTCCCTGTGCTATACAGTATAATCTTGTTTATCTATTCTATGACATTGAAATCCTAGTCTATCCCTTCCCACCACCTGCTCCCTTTGTTCTCTTTTCTTATGGTTTAATGATTAGAGAAGTTCCTTTAACATTTGTTGTAAAGCTGTCTTGGTGGTGCTGAATTCTTTTAACTTTTGTTTATCTGTGAAACGATTTCTCCATCAAATCTGAATGACAGCTTTGCTGGATAGAGTATACTTGGTTTTAAGTTTTTCCCTTTCATCACTTTAAATATATTGTGCCACTCCCTTCTGGACTGTAGAGTTTCTGCTGAAAAATCAGCTGATAACCTTATGGGAGTTCCCTTGTATATCATTTGTTACTTTTCTCTTGCTAATTTTAATATTTTCTCCTTATCCTTAATTTTTGTCAATTTGATGACTATGTGCCTCAGTATGCTCCTCTTTGGGTTGATCCTGTATGGTACTCTGTGCTTCCTGGTCTTAAGTGACTGTTTTCTTTTCTAAGTTGGAAAAGTTTTCAGTGATTATCTCTCTAAAACATTTTCAGATCCTTTCTGTCTCTCTCCTCTTTCTGTGACCCCTATAATGTGAATATTAGTGCACTTCATGTTGTCACAGTGTTCTCTTAAACTACCCTCATTTCTTTTCATTCTTTTTTTCTGTTCTGTAATAGTGATTTCCACTAATCTGTCTTTTAGCTCATTGATCCATTCCTCTGCCTCATTTAGTCTATTCTTGGTTCCTTCTAGTGTATTGTTAATTTCAGTGATTTTATTCTTCATCTCTGGGTATTCTTTATATTTTCCAACTCTTTGCTAAAAACCTTTGCTCTGTGCATCTATACTCGTCTTGAGGTCTCAGAACATCTTCACCATCATTAAACTCTCAGATAAATTGCCTATCTCCTCATCACATTTCTTCTTCTGGGATTTTATCTTGTGCCTTGGCCTGAGAGCTATTCCTCTGCTTCCTCATATTGTCTATCTTTCTGCTTGTATTTTTAGGTAGGTTAATTACATTTTCTCAACCTTGGACTCCTCTCTTGTCACCCAAGGGCCAGGGTCTAGCCAGTCCCAGTGTAGAGTCTGGCCTGTGTTTGTGGATTCCTTCTACAGGCTTTTATTGTTTTGTTGTTTCTGGTATCTGCCTCCTGGTGGATGAGGTGGGACTTGAGGCTTATGCAGATTTCCTGGCCGGAGGAGTTGGTACCTACCCACTGCTGGGTGAAGCTTGGTCTTGGACATCTGGTGGTGTCTAGAGGCTTATCTAGAGGTGTTTGTGGCTCAGGAAGTCTGCTGATGGGTGGGGCTGTTCACACCCATTATGCTTGGACTAAGGCTTCCCAGCCCTTAAGCCTGCAGGCTGATGGGTGGGGCTGGGTCTTGGTGCTAATGATCCAATCAAGATGTTAGCCTCTAGGAAACCTCATGTAGATGAACACTCCTGGAATGTCTGCCACCAACTTTTATGTCCTCTGGGTGAGCTGAAGCCATCCTGTCTCCCCAGGAGAACTTCCAAAGCCAGCAGGAAGGTCTACTCAGGTTCCTATGCAATCACTGTCTCTGCCCCTGGACCTGGTGCATATGAGATCCCAAGCACACTTCCCAAGAGAATGAAGTATGTCTCCCCCAGTCCCATGGGACTCCTGGAGTTAAGCCTCACTGGCCTTCAGAACACAGATGTCTGGGGTTTCCTCCCCCCAATGCCAGAACCCCTGGGGAGCCTGATGTGGGGCTTAGAACTGTCACTCCCTTGGGGGGACCTCTGCAACTTAATTGTCCTTCAGCTTGTGAGTTACCCACCCAGTGGGTATGGGGCCCAACTATATCACGAGTGCACCCCTCCTGCCATCCTTCTGTGGCTCCCTGTCTATGTTTCCAGTTGAAGCAGGTCTTTCCTGCTAGGGTTGTCTTTTTTCTCAATGGCTGTTTAGCAGTCCGTTGTGGTTTTCTTGTAGGTGTGAGGAGGGGTGAGTTCGTGGTCCTACTGCTACACCATCTTGACTGGAAATGAACTTTTCTATATTGATGAACTTTTACAAAGTGAACACACATGTGTCATAACCTAAATCCCAAACCTATCAACCACTCTGAAGCCTCCCTGTGTCCTGACCCAGTCAAATAACCTACCCACCCCAGAGTTAACTACTATTCTGACTTTGTGTTCATAGGTTAGTTTGGCTCATTTTTTAATTTAATAGAAACAGAATTACATATCTGCTTCCCCTTCCCCCCGGTGCTTTCATATGGCATTGTTTTTGTGAGATGTATCCTGTTTTGTGTGTGGCATTAGCTGTCTCATTTTCACTGAGGTTTAGGATAGTATCATATGAATACACTGCAGTTTATTTCTCTTCTACTGCTGATGGACATTTGGAGTATGTGCAGTTTGGGGCCCTTTAAATAATTCTGCTGTGGTAAATCTTGTACATAGCATTCTCTGCACATAGCACACATTTCTTTCTACTAATTGTATACCTCCGAGTGGAACTACTTAGTCATTTTGTAAGTGTATTTTCACCTTTTATTAAAGGTGAAAATATATACTTTCATCTCCCAAGGTGAGTTCTTTGGTCACAAGAGAAATGGACTTTGTGAAAATGTTCTAGCTCCAGTAGCTTTTAATGGGAGCTTGTGAGACCTTGCTGTCATTCACCAGCACAGAGTAGCATGTCACAATAACCTTGTCATAAGACAAGTGTCACATCCATTGTCTTATGAGATCCACATAATAAGTAGTTCAGGCATCTTTATCCCCATGATTCAAGCAATGAAACTGAGATGAACCAACTTAGTGGTGGGGCTTTCACAAGAACTAGACAACAGCTAACATTTTTACCGCTTGCTTACTGTGGGCTTGATATTATGCCAGGTTCTTTACATATTAGATTTCATTTAATCTTACAGCAGCCCCATGAGGTATATTCTCCATTATCATCCCCATTTCATAGATGGGAAACCTAGGGTTAATCAGGTTAAATAAATTGATCAAGATCACATGGCCATAACCCAGCAATGCACTTGGATTGTCAGGTCTTTAATCTCCATGAAATATTTCTGTGAAAACTCTGTCATCTATTCTTGTATTATTTGTTCATTTCTGTTTTCAACAAACAAGTTTTTGAGCCCCTCCTTGAACCCCATGCTCATCATGAAATCTACCTACAGTGATTTCCTGTCCTTTTTTGTTTTATGTGTGCTAGTGGAGAGAAAGTGATGTGCTGTGGCTTACTGTAAACCCCATCTACTTTACCACTATGTCTAGTGTTCTCCACTGATCTGCACTGCTAATTAGTGTTTTTACAGGGCTAATTGGGCTCACTTATCACTGCTGTTTGGGGCTACACTTGTGTCACGGAAGGGATTTTTCTACATACCTTGTGTCTTTGTTGGCATAGCTGACACCATTTTAGTAGTGTGAATTCTAAATAGAGATGTTTACATTTGTGTGTAAAAGCTGAAAACAAGTATAGTTATATTAAAGGCATAACAATAATTATAGGAATCTCAGTGGTATAAAGTTGAGTATGCATATGCAAAAACTCTTTAGTAAACCATAGGAAAATTAATCCTAGCTGCTGTAACAAATAATCCTTGAAATTTTAGTACTTTAATATCATCAGCAATTTATGTCTTGCTCACATCATAATTCCTCGTGTCTCAGTGGAGTTGGGGGTGGAACTCTGTTCCACATAGTCATTTAGGGGCCCAGGAGGATTTCTGTTTTCAACACATGATTTTGAGGTCCTCCTGGCCTCATCAGTCAATAAGAAAATGAAATAGATGGTTAGCATACTTCCTTTTAACTGCCAAATCACGGGAGTGTTACCTCCCTTCAGCCCACATTGTATTGGTAAGAACCAGCATATCCAGCTAAACTAGGTACAATAAGGCTAGGAAGTGTGGTTTGCTTGTTTGCCCAGAAAGAAATGTAAATGCGTTTGGTAGGCATCTAGCCAGTCTCTACCAGAAACTCCCCTTCTAATAGCCAAATATCCTTTCCACTCTTCCTTGAACAAAGACCTACTCAGCCCTTCCCCAACACAAACAGCCCAGAGTCCCATTCAAAATGGTATCCACCTGAAAGGCCAGGATTTCCAGGTGAAGCACAGTTCTCTTTATCAGGTTTCAGTGTAGCTCCTCATTGTCTACTAATCAGTGAACTAAAAGACAAGTTACTTCCTCACCTTACCCAATATATGATGGGTGAATTTGTATGAATACTCCTATACAAAAAGGAAAGAATGGGGAAGCTATAGCAATCAGTAGTGCAGCTTTGAGACCCACTGAAAGTCCTTATAAAGACCTCCTACCTTCAAGTTGGGCATTTTCCTTAATTATTATGCTCTTAAGGAGGAACTGCTTTATATATATATTGTTCCATGGAGTTCCTGGTTCCAGTGGTCTTGTGTTTCTTCATCATTGGCTTCAACTGATATGGGTTTTGGGGGGCATGGGGTATGCCCATCTTTGAGGATGCACTCTTTTCTCCACCTGCTTTCTGCTTGCAGGTAGGTGGTTCTAAGGCTGCAAGACAAGTCTCTAGCCTTTTTTTTTTTTTTTTTTTTTTTTTTTTTTTTTTTGTAGAGTTGTGGTTTCTTTGTCATCTTTGTCATTACAGCTCTTTCAAAAAGTTTTTAGGCTTCTGATCTGTTTGGTTCCAGTCAGTCCTATGTACCAGTAACTACAATTACAGAACATTAGTTTTTGTTTTTGTTTTTTTTTTTCTGTTTAATTGCAGCTGTCTGATTATTATGAGGAGCAATAATCTCAAGTTTGAAGATGACAACTCTAACATGATATTTGCCAAGGAAATGAGTCACTCTTTTCAACAAAGAATTCTCATGAAATCTTGCTTTATTATAGCATTTTTCAGTGCTGAATCTTACTGTTTGAGTCCAGACTCAGAGAGTGAACCCAAGAGACCCTGAGTTTCTAGACTCTGTTCCCTTGGATTCCTTCTTTAAAAACCAGCCCATTCTGTCTTGAGCTCATCTTTTTCCCATAGTATCTTGTCAGCAGTAGCCAGTAGTAGCTGGCACTTCAACACTTCCTGTCCTCTCCTGCTGTTCTCAGACTGCTGAGGACCCCAGACTTGGGAGCCAATGGTCATACTTATAAACCACTGTAGGTGACAGCTTAGCAAATATTTTTCACTTTAAATAAAATGTCAGTTTCCCCCTCTCCAGCCTCTAGTATCAGTTCCTTGCCACCCAGAACCCAACCACTAAGCCCACGACACTTTTAGCTTCTTGTCACCCGAGCCTCACATTCTAAAGGCCAGGACTGGTGATGGTCCCATCTAGACTGGAGGTGGAGAGGAGTGAGTTTCAGCTGGTGCACGGCAAGCACGGGGAGCAGTGTTGGTGAGTGCCTAGCCAGGTTCTGCCGCCACGAAGAAGGAAGAGTTCTTAGGTTTTCTGATCATACCAGCTACTTCTAACAGTTATTTCTAGCAATTATTGAGAAGCCAATCTACCTCATTGAATTGGTAGCCTCTTAAACTTTTCTTTAATCTTATTTTATAAATTACAAAATTAAGTAATTGACCTCATTGACCATGATTAAGGTAATTTGAAAATGACAATATCCATATTTTTGGAGCTCCCATAATATGCTGATGTTCAACCACATTTATAACATTTCCTTAAGGGTTATTTCTCATATTTAAAAAAATGTAATGTTCTGAAATGTTACATTGCATTTAAGTGTTTTAAGCCACAGGAATTACTTCATTAAAAAATTCTAGTGATTTTGTTTTAAGATTATCCTGTACTTTGATGAAATTCATGCATTTTAATATTTATATTTTGTGCTTCATTGATATAAATTATGGTTGCTTCTTTAGTTTCTACTGGAAATGTATGAAATGTTTTTTCTGCCTCAAATGTATGTTGACTATAATATGGATAAAAGATATATTACAAAAGGGCCATTTATATTCATTTTCCATTTTTCTTAAGCAAAAGCAATTTCAGTCTGGTTTGGTTTGGCTTTCCTTTGAAGTAGGTCTTTGAGTCAACCATGAAATCTCTAATATTATACTGTATTAAAATTATTATCTGAAATTTAAAACAATTATGTGACACTATGTGAGTATACTCTGTTATCCAGAATTGTAAGTAACACAGTTAACATTAATGACCTAATTTGAGAGTTACAGGTATTAAATATATTTAATAGTATTATATATGTCAATAATTGAGTGTGTTTTCATGTGTATCATGTGTATACATATATGTTAATAAAACTAATTTTGAGGAGTCATACAGGGTTCATCCTCTGTGTCCTGCTTGTTTTATAGCTATAAGAAATTGGCTGAGAATAAAGAAACTTAATTTGTTAACCCTTTACCCCTTAAGATGAATCCAAATGTTATGTATCAAGAAACACAAAATGTAAACCAATTTTTGGACAAAAGTGAAGAGCATATAGTTTTACAAAAGTCAACAAATGAAGGTACAGAAAATAACTGTCCAAGAGTAAATACTGTGGAAGAACAAATAGATAAAATGTACCTTGATATTTTGAAGAAAAAAAAATCTGTTGGCCCTTGATTATTACCCTAGGATGACAAAATACATAAGGTAAGTGTTTATAGTTTATATTGATTTGACATATTGATAAATGAAGTTACATAAATACTGCTGATAGCTATGCACTTCATGAGCCAGCCGGACTGATTACAGACTAACCTCCACGTTTATCCTGGGTATCTGTGAGCTGTATCTGTTACAACACCCTGTCCCCCCCAGATTTTAAAATGCATTAGCTTTCTCTTAGAAGCCATTCTTTACATTTTTTATTTTTTAAATAAACATAGCCCAGAATTTGACTAGCATAAGAAAATTAAGTTTATTCTAGTATTTTTTATTCAATCTTAACTGTAGTCTGTGTTGTACAAAAGGAGGTGAGTTGGCATTTCATATAAATGCTGTTAGCGACTGTTGAGAAACTTCCACATCTCTGCTCTTTGTTTCTGTGTTCTTGATTTATTCTGATTTATAGTCTCCATGACTCCAGTATTCCATTTTTATTTTATGGTTTTGATTAATGTAGTCACCATAAACTAATCATAAACTATCTCCAGTTCCTTGTGGAATAAGGCAGGGTGCTAATCAGTTTTTACCTTGAGAAATCTGGAGAAAAAAGATAAGATTTTAAGTCTTTTCAACTGTGCTCTTCCCCACTCTCCTCCATGTTCATTCTTGTAATTTCATGTCTTGCTCTCTGGCAAGCCTATTTTGTTTTATTATTTTGATTTGTTTTTCACTCCTGACTTTGAAGATGTGCTTAAGAATACTAAATTTCTGATGAATTAGGCTTGGAGAACTCTAATGTCATGACTTGCCTTCTACAAACCGTGTTCTTCAGTAATCATGATGGTTTTGCCTTCTGTTAAATCGTATTTACAACTGCCACTAACGTTTATTTAAGTACTAGAGAGTTTATACTTGTGCACAGACTTTTAGATCTTGACTGAGTTCTGGAGAAGAAGAGTCTGGGATTGGTACACAGATACCACACAGGAAAGCCAGAAGTGCCCCTCCTTTATTTAAAAGAAAACCCCAGAGTGGATTATATGCATCAGTGAGGAGCTCAGGCTATGGCAAACCCAGTTCACCATTCAAGACATTTTCTACTCTTGAAAATAAAACTTCAAAGGATATTATGAAAAGCAAAAACTTGAGATCCATCCCTGCCTCAAATCAAGCTAGGAAAAAAGGTAATTATATGCACTTTTCATAATAAAATTCTGTATGTATAATGTATTATTTCATTTTCCTTATTCTCTACTTTCCCTATTTCTTTCTTTCCTTCTGTGAACTTTCCTTATTTGTAGAAAAAAATAATATTAAGGTGCTACATTCCATCTCTGAAAGACACATTAAGTTTAGTTCAGAGGGTTTTTCTGTGGGAACCCATGATTGGGTTAACAAATTGTAGCAGACCCCAGCCACCTGTCACTTTTAAGAAGAACAAATGTGCATAGAAACTACTTTGCAAGCACGTGTCTGTGCGTCTGCACTCCTGTCTCCTTGCATAAAAAGTGGAGACAATGCCTTGCTTGCATATTTGAGGTTTTAAATAGCACTCTGCTCACAATGACCCAGGACCTCAGCTACAAACGCTGGGAATGCCTGCTGTTAGATAGTCTGTTACCCCCAATACAAGGAACTGGCTGGTCTGGTGGTCTGCTCTGTAATTAACATATCTATCTAAAGAATGTACCTTGTTCCTCTCTCCCCATGACTTCCCCAAAGATAAGCAAAGCCTTTGTACTCATTGTGACTTCTACAATCTTGATCCCATCTTTTCTTTCCCTAAATTCCTGCATTTCATCACACAACTGTTAATGATTTTTCCTTTGATTGTACACAATAAATGTGGGAGCATTTGAGAGGCTCATGGAGTTGGCTCCAGACTCCCTTTCACTCTCTTGACTTTTTCAACAGTCTCGAGTAATTCATTCCATCTCAGTGGGACTTCTGCTGGCCAGAACCCTCATTTTTCATAATTAGTTCTAGGTTTTCCTGAATGAGACCCAGAAAGTATGGGAAGTGAATGTAAGATAAGAGAGTCAAACCCCTCCTCATCTGGTTGGATTTGTAATATCCAAAATGTTTGCCAGAAAAGAGCCATAAGTTCAGAATGCAAAGAGCAACATACAAATGAAGGTGGATACAGAGAGAAATATCTGGATGTGAGTTCAGTCTAGTGTTGGGGAATCCAGATGTTTTATCAATCACCTGCTTGCATTTATACATCCCAGTGCCACTCTGAGTAATTTCCTGAAGGAATCATCCATCTTGGTGGGAGGAAACGGTGGTTTCCCACATGGGACCCCACACCACTTTTAATAGGAATAGAAACACTCAAGTCAGACCGGCTTTCCTGCTGCCTTTAGACTCCGACGGGGCCAGGAGGGCAGTAGAGCCAGAAGCGCTTTGTGCTTTCTGTTGTGGTTCAGCTGAATAGGTGATCAAGGCCATCACTGCTACCTGCTTTGATGGAGGAGAGCTAGCCTCACTGGGAAACTCACTTCCAGCTTAAAGTGCCTCCGCTGCCTTTCCTTGTAGTGATCCATCCCAGGACCACTTGGACTCTATTAAATTTCGTTCAGCATTAAAGTCTCCCCTCTTCTGTCTGTGTGGCTGTGTGTCCGCTGCAGCAGCCTGCGCATGTCAGATGTAAATCTCGTCTCTGTCCGTGAGCAGGAGAGCAGCAGGAGGGTGGCTGTTCTGTACACACAGGAATCAGATTCTTCTGTTGGCTTAATGCAGCATCCTTCCCTCCTGTTCTTAACGCGGGGACCTCAGATCCCTTCCCCTAAGAGGCGCCTTGTGTTCTCTTACTGTTTCGGAAACGACAGGCCAGTCAAGAAACAAGCACCACTCGGAGGGTTGGAGTACTCAGATGTATTATGCCGGCGGGCTCAAAGGGGCTTCTGCTCCGAAGCTCTGAGCCCCTTCAAGATGTGCACATGAGGTTTTATAGGGTAAAGTACAAGCTTGGGGTATTAGGCCAATAGGCATGGAACAGCTTTAGCAGCATTATCATCACAAAAGTGGAGGCGGGGAGGGAGCAAACCAACATTCCAAAGCCAGATATGTATCTTTGAAAATCCAGCTGGCTAGCAAAAAATACATGAACAGCAAACCAACACTAATTAACCTAGATTTACAAGTTAGTCTAGCAGAACTCAGATCAATCAGTATTCCAATACTTAGATTTGTGAGTTATCTTGTTAGCCCAGCCCAGCCTCTCCTTCACATTCCTAGACCTATGAGTTATCTTGTTAGACCAGCCCAGCTTTTCCTTCACATTAGTTTCTCTTCCTTTTCTGTGGAGCAACTGCTTGTGCTGCTGTCATCTATTCATTGTTGTTAATAACTAACCCTCCACTGGATCTAGTGCTTAATGTTATGAAAAACACTCAGAACATTTCCCAAATTTTAGAATCATCAAGAGGAGTGTGGAGGTTTTTCATTAATGTTTTAGGAGTATTCATCCTTTCTGTACCTCTGAGAGCAAAATAATGAAATTTTGTTTTTAACATTATTTATTCTATTATATTTATTTTAGATAAATTAACCCCCAACATTTCTGGTTTACTTTATCCAAATTCCCTCATATAACAAGTGTTTTTGGACACTACCTGGGTCTAGGCACTGTTGGATGCCCTCCAGTTACGTTGGTAAATGAGGCACTGCCACCTCCCCTCCCCCATCTCATCGAGCTGTCATCTGATGAAGAGGGACAGACACTTAACAATGAGCATACAAATCAGTAAGTGATGTTACATGCTAAGGAGAAATAGAAAGCAGAGCAAGAGAGTCGGTGGAGTCCAGCAGGTCACCATTTGAAATAAGATACGGTCGGCCTTGGTGAGAGAGCCCTTTGAACAAAGACTTGTAGGAGGAATTGGAATTGGCTGTGTGGATGTGTGGGGGAAGCATATTCCAGAAAAATGAAAGTCAGTGCAGAAGTCCTGAAGAGGGAGGAATAGCTGGCATTTTGGGGGTCAGCATAGACGCCCACATGCCTGGGGCAGAGTGGGCAGAGGGGGAAGGGGAAGGGGAGGTCGGGCATCACAGGGACAGGCACAGTTGGCTTTTCTAGGGCATTAAGCAGTCTTGGGCTCTCACTCTCAGTGTGGAAAGGTGAGCCACCGGAAAGTGCTGAGCATGGGAGTGACTTCAACTGATGCATCCTTTAGACAGATTCCTTGGGCTGATGCCATTGACCATATGCACACAAATATAGACCCACACCACAGGGGCACAGGAAGAAGCACAGAGACCAGTTAAAAGGGGGTTTGAGGAATCCGGGCTGGGAGTGGTGGGGCTCAATCCAGGGTGGTGGCAGTGGTGGTGATGAGAAGCAGTTGGATGGGGATGTATTTAGAAGATAGAGTTGAAAGTCTAAAAGATTGTTTTGGGGTTATGAGAGGCATCATGGGTGATGGCAGGTAATGTGGCTTGAGCAGCTGAAGAATGCAGTTCCTCTCCAGCTGGGATGTGGGGGGAGGCAGAGTGGGCTTGAGGGTGGAGAGAAGAAAAGGGGGGTTGAGCTGCTGAGATGCTAATTTTGAGATGCCTGTTCTGTGTGCAAGTGGAGATGACAAGGAGGCAGTTAGATGGCAGGGTCTAGGGCTGAGAGTGAGGTGTGGACTGTAGGTATCAAGAGTTGTTAAAAATGAATATTTTTGAAGCCATGGGTTTTTTTTTTTTTAATTGAAGTGTAATGGATTTACAGTATTGGGTTAGTTTCAGGAGTACAGCAAAGTGAATCAATTTTTTTTGCAGATTATATTCTGTTACAGGTTATTACAAAACATTGGGTAGAGTTCCCTGTGTTGTACAGTAAATCCTTGTTGCTTAACTATTTTATGTACAGTAGTTTGTGTCCATTAATCCTGTACCTTTAATTTGTCCTTCCCCCCCACCTCCCCTTGTTAACCACAAGTTTCTTTTCTGTCTGTGAGTCTTTCTGTTTTAATATATATTCATTTGTATTATTTTTTGAGTTTCCCATGCAAGTGATCTATAGTTTTTGTCTTTCTCTGTATGACTTACTTTATTACACGTAATATTCTCCGAGACTTCACAAAGATTATCAAGGGAGCATATCTGGAGAGAAAAAGCAAATCAAGACCTGAGCCCGAGGCATGCTGACCTAAAGAGGTCAGGAGGGAGAGGAGTAACCTGCAAGGACAGAGAAAGATTGAGGAAACCTGAGCATATGCACTCCTGAAGCCAAGTGGGGCGAGTATATAGAGGAGAGTTGATCTGCTGTGTCCGCTTCTGCTGAGAGAGAGATAAGGACTGACAGCTGACCTTTGAGTTTAGCAGGAAGGAGGCCATCGGCATTGGACAAGCAGTTTCCGTGGGCAGGTGGCTGTTAAAGGCAAACTGGGTGGGAACAGGAGAAGTGGAATTGGCTACTTAAAGGTATAGACCTCCTGGAGGAAAGGGTGTAAAAGGTGGGGGAAGGGTCAGTAGCTGGCAGGAGGGTGGAGTCAGGGGAAGCCTTTGTTTTGCCTTGTTCTGAATTTAATTAGAAATCATGGTATGAATGAATAATAGAATGTTTACACTTTTTGGAAAGATGCAGTAGCCAGGAAGAAATGCATGATGAGGGGAGTCATAGAGCACAGTCCTCGAGTAAAGGGGCTGTAATGGGGTCCAGTGTACAGTGGGAGGGTTGGCTTCAGGTGGGAAAATGGACAGTTCATCTGTGGAAAAGCAGAAAGGAGGAGGGGAGAGATAGGTGTGGATACTGGGAGGGGTAGAACTGATGAGTGATGGGAGTGATTTCCTCTGGCTGCCTCCACTTCCTCTGAGAAGTAAAATGGTGCTGTGATGAGGTAGCAGTGAGGATGGGGCCGCGGTGCTAGAGGGGAGCAGGCATTGGGGAGCTATCCTGGAGGGCTGGACTCCCAGCAGCAGGAAGTCTGCTCCAAGTTGGTTACCGTGAATGTGAGCTGGGACCAGGCAGGCAGGCGGGGTGTGTGTGTGTGTGTGTGTGTGTGTGTGTGTGTGTGTATTTATATGTGAACAGCCACTTTCTCCCACACGACTACAGGTGTTGGTAATTGTGTAGTTGGATTTACCAAGAAGAGTGGTTTTTGCCAAATGAGTGCAGCAGACTGAGAGAGGAGAAGAAAGGAACTACTTATGTGTATGGGATGTAAGCGGAGTCATGAAGGAAGAAGAGACATCGGGGGTGTGAGCAGTGTGAGACACACAGGATCAACAGAGTGAGTCCCAGGGGCCCGAGCACTGTGGGCATCCAGGTACCAGAGGTCATGCCTGGTGGGGGGTAGGACTTCCAGAGAGTAAATGCATAAGACTGAGATTTTTCTGGTAACAGAAAAAGACCTGGAAAGCCAGTGGGAGAGAGCAGCTGGGTCAGAGAGATATAAACAGGGAGGGATTGGAAGGGTCTCTGGTGAGCAGTTGGAAATTACTAAGAGTGAAGCCAGACATCAGGCCACAGTGGATGGAAATGAGGGGGATGGCATAGAGGTTGATAGGTGAAGGAAACAATATTTTTATGAGCATTTCCCCTGATTTCAAAATTTCATAGTGTTTGTGACTGCCAAAATAAATAAAAACACATCACTAAAATTCATATTTATTGAAGTACAATGGCAAACTATGATTTTTTTTGTTTTTGTACTGATCTGCTTTTTCTCATTAGAGTCTCCATTAAGTAGGATTTAAAAACAAACAAACAACAACAAAAAAAAACCTCTGTATTTTTGTTAGAAAATTGCCCAGAGTGATTTTAGTTTTATTCCAAAGAACTGGAATTCCTTGAGGGTGGTAGTTACTTGTCACAGGTTGTGTGTCAGAGAAGCAGCCTCTGAGTCAGAGGTGAGTGTACAGAAAGTCTAGAGAATGTGCTTGGCATCAGCCCTGGTTCTGAGGAAGCAGCCCCTCGTGACTGGGGCTGATGCAGTTCGAAGTCGTCTCTTTTTCACGTGACCAGGAAGCCTGGGCCAGTTAATTCAGAGCTCATGCACCTGTGCAAGGAAGCAGACCCCCCCCTTCTTTCCTGCTGCAGAATTCCTAGTCTGTGACTTTTGTCTTCCTTGTCACAAGATGGCTGCACAACATCCAGCCCTGTCAGGAGGAGGAGAGATGAAAGGTAAAAAGGTCCATGCCTGTTAACTCAGCAGCTTAATCAGAGAAGTAGTTAATGTCCTGGAAGCCCCATGTTGGAAATTTTTGCATTCATCTTATTAGTCAGAACTTTGATCCTGTGCCCTTGCCCCCAACCCCACCCCAGTTGCATGGAGTCCAGGGAGAGGGGTGTTTTTAACTGGCACATTGCTGCCCGGGGCAAAATTCTAGTGGGGAGGAAGAGGAGGTTGGCAGCTAGCAGTGTCTACCATGTGGTGATTTTCCTTTTTATTCTAAATTAATTTTCTTTGACTGTCGACACTTGTGTTTTTATTTTTAGATTGGTATGTTTATTGTCATAAAAGGAATAGTTGCTAGTTATTTAAATTGAAAAATACAGAAAACTAAAAAGGAAGCAATAATTTAGCCAGAAACAGCTGGTGTCATAGTGGGTGAGCCTCATTCCATGCCTCTCGTGTGTGTGTCCTGCAGATGAAAGGAAGAGGGTATGAGAGCTGTAAAGGAGAAAGGCAGGCACGTGGACAAGTAAAAGTGGACAAAGCATTTTATAAGAACAGATCATACTTTATCAGTTCTTTTAAATAAAACATTTGGTTTCATTTTACTTAAATCTGTAAGGAGAAAATGAAACTTCATCCTGAGAAATGTTACATCCCAAAAGTTGTCTTCAAGTATATAGATTATGAAAACCCCTGAAAGATTGACAAAACCTTATTGTTATTTTTAGCTGCTTTTTCTAGTTTTATACACTATCAATTTTCCCTTCTATTAAATATGTAGTAAAACTCTTACATACTCCACTCGCATGACTCCTACCCATTTTTGTTGGTTTTATTTTTTTAATAAGTACATTATTTATAACTTTATTTTATATACTATATATAATGTATGTGTCATATATCATATTATATATATTTATATGATTATATTATTTATAATCAATATACTTTTTATATTCTCTCCAGCAGCTGTAATTCCCTTAAGCATTTGAAAGTAGATCTTGGTTCTGGTTATTACAGAGCCAGAATGCTTTTCACCAGTCCATTAGGTATTGTTCCTCCATTCTGGAATTATTTTGATTGCCTTATAATTTGACTGATTTTCTTTGAATCCATTATTTTTTTAAGAAGGGCTCAGAAGTCCCAAATTCTGCAGTGTATTCATGTTTGAATTTTATATCTAAGCAACATTTCTTTCCTGTATAAAATGAAAATATACTGTCCATGTACTATTACTGAAAATAACAACTTAGAGAAGTCAAAATTAAGAACTCAGGAAGGGAGAATTCTGGTGTAAAAGCACTGGCTAACTGCAGCTGGAGTAAGAATCACCTGCCACACTCCCGGCCACCCCATCCTGGGAAGAATCACAGTGCTGGCAGTTCTGACCCCTTCACTGGCCACGTTAATGGTCCTCCAGTGACTTGGAAGGATTAATGGACTGATTTTACAATGACTCAAACCATCCTTTAAGAAGGCTTTAAGAGGTTTCTACAGAAAAATTTCTACATCAAATTGCCCAATTAAATATGATTACTACTCTTTAAGGAAAAAACCTAGAAAAGATTTGAAGGAAATCTTGGGGTGAGGTACTTTTGGGGACTTGTTTCTCTTTTTGACTTTTCTATAGTTTCCAAATCTTTAAGAGCCATTTATTTCATTTTTAATGAAAGAAGTAAACTTTGTATTTAAAAAGTTAACATCCTAAAGAAATTATATTAAAGACATAAAATTTTAATTCTTCACTTACCTCAAAGGGAGTCAGGTAAATGTTCACTGGGGGTTCAGTTCAGGACCTGTAGGATTTGAATACGGGCCTCTGGATCTCTTCTAGGTATTTCCCTTAAACTTTCCTTTTGTATTATTAACTGAATAATTTATTGGCCTTAGAACTATTTCTGCTGTTTGGGGATTTATGAGGTACCTTAAAAACCAAAAATTTGACCAAAATATACATGAATAACATTTTTTCTAATGTGACATATGATATCACAGTATTAGAGCAATATTATCACTGATTTTTTTAATCAACTTAAACTAGTTGTTACAGTTTCCATGCAATTTATATTATTTTAGTGATACTATAACTTGATATACTTAATATAGAAAAATGTGCTTTAAAGCCCACTTAATCTGAACTAAAATGCTTCATAAAGTTATCAGCTGCTCTTTGATTCTTCTTTTAGATACTTTTAGTTATTACTATGAACATTTAAAAGAGTAATTTATTTAAAAGTGATGAAACCTGAAATTATTCTGATCCACACTCTCCTCACATTTATTTAGCTCCATGTGTCATTGGACATGAGCCTTGGGTCAGTTTGCCTCCACGTCAGATGGAGTAGATGCCAGTCCCGGGCAGGGGTCCTGCATGTGGGGTCCTGCGTGCAGGGGGAGAGCTGTGTGAAGGGGTTTGTTATGCACCAGCCTGTTGTGAGATCCTCACTTGTCTTAGCGCTCCCGTTGTATTAGTGATTCTTGTTACACAATTGCCGAATACACATTCAACGTAGTTTGTATTTGTGGTGCTTTTATCCATTGTTTATAATTTTTAGGAATATCTGGAGTAGGACTCACCCAACCTGCAGCTCCAGCTTCCCACGGTGAAATCTGCATGGCTACCTTAGAAGTCTGAGGGCCCCACAGAAACTGACTCCTGTGTTCAGTTTCTGAATGTAGGTGTTGATTTTCACAGTAATACTCATAATGGTTATATGGTCTATAATTATATGTTAAAATTACATTATAAATAATGAAATATATGAAATTTCTTCTGCACTGAGTGATAACTCTAATCACTCATTCTTACTGAACATTTATTGATTTTCTTGTGTAGTAGAACATTGTTAACTGTCATTTTCATTTGTGAATTATTTTCCCTAACCCACTGTGTTCAAATCTAATATGTAACTCTACATAATGAAGTAATGCTTTTCCTTAAAAGGATTCTTCAGGATACGGCGGTGGGAACAAGGAAACAGAACTGATTATGTTTGAAAGAGTTCAGGAAGCAGAGGGAAAATGGAGCTGGGGGCACAAGTCCTCAGGGAGCGGATTAAAGTCACATTCTCAGAAAAAGAGTGAGAGCTTTGGAAGATAAGATGGAGGAACTACAGAGACAGCAGGAGAAGGAACTCTTCCAACTGAATCAAGACAATTATATTCTTCGAGCCAAGGTACTAGACACATTGTCCTACTTTTCCTTTTATTTATGGAAAAAGAAATAGTACCCCCGCTAAATGCATTGTCACCCTCTGTCCCTGTGGCTCTTTGACTTGATGCATTTGCTGCCAGTGACTTGTTTCCTGAGAGTGTCTCCTAACTGAAAAGCCTAAATTGAACCCCTGGGGAAAAATCAGAATTTAAATTGGCTCATTTTGATCGTTCTCTTGTTAGAAGTCTTTTTGAAAATAAATCCCTTAGTTCACGGTGACCTTCAAGGAAGACAGTTTCAGAGATTGCTGTAGAAGGTCTAAGTTCAGAGAATGACACTATGTAGCATATCTGAGTTAATTGCATCATCAGAACCATCAGCACAAAACATCCTGTAATGAATTAAATGTCACTGGTGTTAAGCTAATTCCAGGGTGGTTGTAAGACAGTTCTAGGTCTGTGCACCTTGTGTTTTCTTTTATCCTTCCTCACTTCATCATTTCCTTTCCCAAATAAAATAATGTCTGCATTTTCTCAGTGAAGTAGCTTTGAAGAATCAAACAAAAAACAAAGGTGGTTGCATTTTGAGGAAACGTTGGCTCCTGTCACTAGGAAAAATCGAAGCAAATCCAAAAAGAAATAGGAACAAGAGACACTTGTTCAGGGACGTCAACAGGTATAGTTCTTCAGCACATAATGAGTTTGTTACGAGATCCTTTGGTTGTGAAAATAAAGCATTTAAAAATATTTGTGTCCATTTAACAGGTAATGGGAATTCTGACAGTATGAGGAAGTAATCATTTGACTGGTCTGCACATTTGTCATGTGCAGAATTAAAGTGATTAAGACCATGGGTTCTGGATTCAAAAAATCTGGTTTTAGGCTTTGCTTCACTACCTGCTGTGCAACCTTGGGCAAATCACATACCCCCTTGAGCCAGTTTTCCCATCTGTGAAATGGGAATGAGAATGACAGTACCTGTCTCATAAGATGGTTGTGAAATTAAGGTAAGACAGTGCCTCAGCTCCTGGAGCCCTGCAGCAAAGGCAGGCTGATTCTGCCCCCGGCCTGCCTGCTGGGGGAGACCTCTTCCCTAGTTCGAGTCAAAAGAATGCAGATTAAGGGGGTTTTCACTGGTGTAGTGAACCAGGGCCCAGAGGGGCCCATGCCTCCGTGGGAAGCCAGGCTTCTGAGGGTGCAGGGCCTACATCCTTGCTGTCCCTGAGGGACACGGGGCCTTTGTCACAGCTGCTGCTAAACCCGCTGGTCAGGGCTCAGCTGGGCTGGCCAGGCCTTCCACAGGCTCGGAGAACAGAGACCGAGGTGAGGTTTCCTTGGCTACCCGTTTTCTCTTGCTTTACACTTAAAAGCCACTTGTGTGACATTAAAGCCACATTAGGAAGTATATATATTTGAATCATAAAAAAAAAGTGCAGACCAACCTGAATGCCCTCTACACAGTAACAAGTTAATGCGTGTTGCCTGTGACTAATTTTATAGCCATATTTCCTTAGAAACTGTCCTATTTTTCTTTCATTTTCTGTAATGTTTTTCAGTAGATTACATTGGCTAGTTTTTATATTATATTCAGAAATGTGAATCTGAACTCAATTGCCATTACCCTGAGATTGAAAAAAATTTGACTTAAAATTGGGAGAAAATATATGTGTCCTGTAGAAGTCAGACATTTGTTCTGTGTGATGGCATCTTGGTGATGTTGACCTGACAGGCAGGACAGGTTTGGTGATCTCCAGCATGAGCTTTACCTTCATTTCCTCCCCACCACTCCCCTCCTTCTGTCTCATTACCTTTTTCCCCTTTGACAGTAAAAGCCTAAGCCTTGAGCCTACCAATAAGAAGCATTTTCACTCCAGGGACACCCAGAGAAAGTGTTACCACATCAGAGATGACAGCATTTACTGCAAATGAGATAGTACTGATTTTGCAGGACACACAGCCCTAGAGTTAGAACCGTCCAGATTCTCTGCCTATCATTCTGAGTTTGCTGTGCGGAGCATGCATTTTAAGGAACAGACCCATGAGTATGCCAGCCACCCCTCACAAACACACAGAACACAAAACTTGTATGTCAACATATGTATGTATTTTTCTGGGTTTCAAGAATTCCGCAGAATTAAGCACAGACTATCTGCCATTAGGTCAGGCGTGGTGAGACAGTTCAGAGTTTCATTAGAGTCTCAAAGTTCCTTGGTTTTCATCAGATTCTTAATTTTAAAGAGGTTAATAAGCCAGAGCATCTAAGCACAGATTCTTTTGATCTCAGTGTTTGAGTCCCTCTTTAGCTCAAGCCAAGTGCTAAGCTGGGTCTAGGCTTTGCTCTGCCTCATCCTGATCTTCCAGAAACACCTCATCTCTACCTCCTTGTTTACAGAGAATTACAGAAACAAGCCTGGTTACCCACTGTGGCTCCATCCAGTTACCTCACCACAGAAAGATGAGCTAAAAACAAAAAAAGAAGGTGCAAATGTTACCGAGCCCAAACTCATTCTGCTCACTGCACAACAGACCAGTAAATTAGGAGACAGGGTCTTGGGGCAAGGAACAGCAACTTTATTTAGAAAGCCATTCAGAAAGACGGCAGACCAAGAAGATGGCAGACTAAGGTCCTGGAGAACCATCTTCCCCAAGTCAGAATTCAGGCTCCTTTCCTACTTGCTTTGTTGTTGCAAACTTCTTGGCATAGGAATTCTTTGTTCTTGGAATCCTGTGTTCTTGCAGCTGTCCATGTGTGTCAGATCACAGTGTCCCTGTAAACCTCCAACAAAAGAAATGTTATGTTCTATTCTGCAACTTGTTATCTTTATATGAATGGAATGTGTTAATATCCTTAAAGGCCAGAGCCTTGAGAATAGGCTCTCCTGTATATTTCAGGCTATTGGCAACATTGTTTCACAAAAGGTGCAGAGCTGGCAAGACTGAACCTAGAAAACAGAGCACAGGCTTAAAGTCAAAGGAACAGATCTAATATGGAGTCTGGTTTGTTCTTTTCTATCACACAAACAGCCCCCCTGGCCTTTGCATCCCTGGTGTGCAAAATCAGGAAGTGGTTATTCCTGCAGTCATTCGCCCACTTACCCTTGTGAAATGCAGTACATTATACTGACCGGTTCGCTGGCTTTGGGAAGTTCTGCAAATTTTTTGTTTACTAAGAATTTTGAGCCATTTGGAAACAGTTGTTTTCAGCTAACAAATTGTATTCTGAGAAAATTGAAACAGTTTGAAAAAGATTTTAAAGTTTACTCAAAAACTGAGGAAATTTAAAGACTAAAAATATTTAAAGGATGTATCTTTCATGAGCACATATACTAATGTTATATAGGTCCTACTGACTTAATTAAAATGTAATTTTCTATTTATGAAAAGGAAAATGAAAAATTGTATAATCAAGTGAAAGATCTCCATGAACAAAACAATAAAAATGAGGAGCGAATGTTCACGGAAAACCAGAGCTTATTCAGTGAATTAGCTTCCTGAAAGTAAGTACTTTTTAAATTCTTAAAATCAAACCAATTCTTTCTAAGCATCTTATTGTTATATTAATAATACATTTAGTTATACTTGGAAATTTTAAAAAAATTCTACACTGATTTTCAGTTTTATAACTTTCATGTTTTTAGTTTTCAGTGGGTTTTCTTTTGACATTAGATGACTAATACATACTTCAATATTTTCAGCATATTCATATTTGAATTTGACATAAGTTTTAGGAAATTGAACAGCCCTCTTGATCAGTCATTAAGCCTGGGATGCTTATGTAATACATCTCAGTAATAATACTTTTAGTAATAATAGTAAAATAAATATACAGTATCATTTACTGTCTTAAGTCAGGTTCCGAACAAGTAGAGCCTGAGCTGGGGGTCCTTGTGGAAATGATTTCCTGTAGGGTAACTCAGGAGGAGGGGAATGAGAAAAGAAAAGTGGGGGTGGGCAGGGGGAGGGAGGGCAAGTGAGACCATGGTCTCAGCCAGAGGCTGGCAACATTCTTCTCTCACCAGGAAGATCAGGAGAACAGACTGCATCCCAGAGTTGGCCCCCAACTAAGGCAAGTAGGGGAAAGCCATTTGATCCCCCCAGCCAGTCAGTTACTGGCTGAAGTGTGTCCCAGGAAGTGAGTGGGTGTATCCTCTGGACCAGGGGCAGGGGCTGATGTTTGGTGAGGATGTTTCTCCAGAGGAGGAGAGTCTGGTGAGAACAAGCACTCACTGTGGCCAGCTGGCGAAGCATCAGCACCTACATAGGAATCATGCTTCACACTGTAAGGGCTTTTGCATGTTACTACACCCACCTTCAACATGTTAAGTGAGGGAGGTGAACCAACAGCCGTGGGCAAGCTAGGGTCCTGTCTTCTATTAGGAAGTGACTAAACATTTTACCTAAATTTTCAAATAGGACTGCTGTCAGAAGAAACTTCTTTGGCTGTGAATGTTACTTGTGTTACATTTATTCACATACTTCTTCCATTTTTCTGTAAGATAACGTAGGGCAGTGAGGCAGGGCTGCTGGTAGCACACACTGATCTTTCATGCAAAATAGAAAAAGACACACATTGTACAGACAAAGCTAGAAAGTACACAGATTGGCAAGCGAGGGCATTTTTGTGTAAATTAGGGGGAAAAAAGTCTCCTTTCCTTAGGCCAAGTCTAATGATGCCTAGTTCTGATGCATGAAGGTTTACATCTGCTTTCTTCCCAAATGCTTCAGTAAAGTGTTTCAAAATTTCACATCTTGTATTACCTGGTTTTTAAAAGAGAAAATCTATTCCAGGGTCCAAAACTGGAGCTCTAAATAATTTTCACAATGAAATAAATGATTCCTTTAGTACATTGGGGTTAGATGATCATATATGGAGTCCTAAAGTCCCTTTATAATGTCTCCGGAAAAACAGAAAAATTGATTCTAAGGTTCAGGTAGTAGACTGTATTTGGTTGGTTAGTTTCCATGTATATGACTGGCAATTTGTTTTTCTCAGAAAGGAGTCTAGAATAATATGAAAGGAGTACAGACACCACAGGAAAAATGCAGCAAATCTTTGTGGGACATTGATTTGTTTTTTTTCTCTGAGAATTGGCAGGAAGTATTTTTATGCTCCTAATAAGCCAACACTCTTAGGGTTTCTGTTCTTTTAGGTTCCACATAAACATTTCCTTTTGAGTATACTCCTCACTTAGTATTTTACTCTTTAGAGAAAATAAACTTTTTATCTTCAGTGACACAGAGTTCCACTGTGCATTAGTTTTTAGTTTTTAAGAACTGAATATTTTGTATTGAAAGGAGTAAGGACCAGAGTGGTGGACGATAAGGTCAGAGAGGTAGCCAGAGGCCCCTGAGAGTGTCTCACAGTAAAATCTTGAAGAACCTCAGTAACTCTTCTAAAATGACATCCACAGAAGGTCACACAGAAGATTCAGCAATGAAATGATGCAGCCAAAACCCATGATAATGCAAGGCTTTATGGATGGATTTATTTTCTTGGTAAGACTGGATTTTAAGGCAGTGTGAAACAAAATTTCTGACAATTTTTATTTTGAAACTGAACTGTACCAAGTGTCCTGTCATGAATCTGAGAGTTTCTTCAGCAGTTCTGAGTTGAGTCCCATGTTCATTTACTGAGCACCTGCCCTCTGCTTAGTGCTGTCAGGTAACCAGGTGGTGACATCAGTGTCGGTCCCCACAGAGCTTGCATCTTGTTAAAGAGAAAAGGTCTGCACATAGGTGAGGGTCATGGGAAACAAAGCCCTGAGTGCTGTGCTAGAGGGACATGGAAGTTTCATGGGGATGTGGGGAGGGGTTATCAGGAAGAGCCGCACTTGAACTCAGTCTTGAAGGATAAGTGTGACTCTGTGAAGCAGAGGAATGAGGGTATTGAGAGTTGTGTGGAATGTTGGGCCAAGCATTTTTTTTTTCTGCATTTGTGACACAAGGGTGAGCAAAATCAAGTTCTGCTTTCAAGTAAATATATACTATGTTAGATGCCGATGAGTGTTGTGAGAAGAAAATAAAGCAGGACACCTAGGGGCCAGGTTGGGGGCTGCCATTTTAGAAAGAGGGATCAGGGAAGGCCTTCCTGGGGGTGCACCTGAGCAGAAGTCCTAGGCCAGTGCAGGAGCAATATACCTGGCTCCGGGGGGCAGAGCTGCAGGCAGGGAAACAGTCAGTGCAAACATCCTGGGGTAGGAGTGTGCTGGACGTGTTCCCAGAATAGCCAGGAGGTCTCTGCTGTGGAGTGGAACAGGAGGTGGAAGATCTGTGGGACATGCGTCAGAGGGGCAGGCAACACGGGGTTGTGTAACACTGAAGGTCATGGTAATAAGGACTTTGGATTTACCCTAACAGAGAGGGGAGCCACCAGGTAGTTTCAGATGGAGGAGTGGATATTAATGGACTCTTCAAAACAATTCACTTCTTCCTGTGTGGAGGACAGACCGCAGGTGCCGGGAGTGGAAGAGCCAGACTAGTTAGGAGGTCGTTGTCATCCGGGAGCAGTGAGAATGTTGGTGGGAAAGGCCCTACAGCTGTGCTGAGCTACATGCCCAGAGCTCACTTCGGTGAGCTCTGGGAAGCTCTGGGAATCTCGTCATCATTTGGAGGGGGCGGAATAAAATCAGAGCTAAAATTTAGGAAATATAATCAGCAGCAGAACTTCTGATGCATGGGGTAAAAGACAGCCTATACCACAATCTGTTGTGGTTAAGAATAATTTGTTTTTGTATTTCTAGGAATATCAAGAAAGAGAAAACTGGTTTATTGGAAGACCTCAAAAGACTGAAGCAAGACAAGCAAGCTCTTGAAGCAGACTTGGAAAAAATGAAGAGAGAAAGAGACCAAGCCAGAGAGCAGGTGCGTACACCAAAGGGAACATGCCGAGCTGGTATGGTTACTTTATACTAGTAACTGTTCTGAACTTGAGTTTAAGTAATAGCAATTGGATAATATAAGCAAAATGCTATTCCTAGAAGTATATTGTAATTTTAGAAACTTTTAAAAAATTAGTTATTGAGAGGTATGTTCGTTTGATTGGTTTCAGCAGCAATAATTGCAAGATTGAAGAAACTCAGATTATTTTGAATTCATGGCATTGTGTGCTCAGTTGTTTGCAGTCCTCCCAGCCAGACTATGACCTTCCAAGGCCTGGTCTCCCTTTTTATCCCTGGACCTGAAACGTAAGCTCTCAAGTGTTTGACAAATGAACAGACAGCACCGTGCTATGTTTGTAGAAGACACAAGGGTGAATATGGCATTCCTCACTGGAGAAAACAAAGGAGTAAGATAAGAATGCAGAAAGTTTAATACTAAAAAAAATTAGAAATAAACAAGAGGGTGCTAGTAAGGATTTCAGGGAGGAGAAGCATTTGAGTTAGGTCCTGGCAGGTGGAGGGACTCAGGAGGAGAGGAGGGAGGCCACTCAGCTGTGTCTCATGGGCGTGTTACTGAGCACACCTGTCCTGGGCCATATGCAGGCAGGGCATAGGGCAAGAAAGGTCGATTGGAAGAGCCCTTGTTTGCCAAAGGAAGGATCTTTTCTTTGTGATTTTATGATCTTCAGTGTAAGATATGTACAAAAACATCCACTAATCTGTTTATAAGAAATGTACTTTCCTGGGCTATAAAATAGAATAATAATCATCGCTCCTATCATGTGTTTGTTGTGTTAAATAAAGTCATACAAACTTTGAGAATTGAGACTGTGAACACAGCCTTCTTTTACTAACACACTCAACTGGACACAATCTTGCTACATCCATTTGTTGTTTGTTTGTTTGTTTTGCCTTATTTTTTCATAATGCTTTCATTAAACAGGCATTGGTTTTCATGCAAAATCTTTTAATTTAGTTATTTCCATATTTAAAAAATTATATTCGGGTTATTGAGTTACTTTATCTTATAGGTGAAAAATTATATGAAATAAAAATTTTAGAAAAAACGCATAAGAAATGAGTTGCCTGCAGGAAAGATTACAGTGGTGTGCTGAAAATCAGGAGCTTCTGGGTAACGATGCAGTTCAGCTTAAGGAAGCAAATGAAGAAACAGAAGCTCAGACCTGAGGTGATAGATCACTCCAGAATGTGTTCCTATTTTAGATTAGACTGAGAATACAGACCACTGTCCATATCTTAGGGCTCCCTATCCAGCAGATTCAACAACCTGTAGATGGAATATTTGGAAAAAAATGGAAAGTTCCAAAAAGCAACACTTGAATTTGCCACATGCCAGCAACTACTTACATAGCATTCATGTTGCATCAGATACCATGAGTAATCTAGAGATGATTTAAAGTACACAGGAGGATGCATATAAGTTCCATGCAAGCCCTATGCCATTTTATTCAAGAGGCGTCAGCATCCGTGGATGTTGGCATCTGGGGGAGTCCTGGAACCAGTGCCTCATGGTTACCAAGGGATGGAAGTCCAGGCTCCTGATCCCAGCCTGGCAGGTCCCCACATGGTCTGAATCCTGCCTGTACCACACTCCCCTGGTCACTCTCCTCCAGCCCTGCCAGACTGACCTCTGATTCTTGAACAGGCCAAACTCACTGCACTTCATGTCTGGCCCCTAGAAATGCCCAATACTTTCTGAGTGTGGCTCTGCTTCAATAATATGGGGTGCATTGCCACTAGAGAAGACAGTGTGAAGTTTCCTTAAAAAACTAAAAATGGACTTATGATCCAGCCTTCCCACTCCTGGGCATATGTCAGGATAAAACTCTAATTCAAAAAGTCACATGCACCTCAATGCTTACAGCAGCACCCTTTATAATAGCCAGGACATGGCAACAACCCAAATGTCCATTGACAGATGACTGGATAAAGAAGTAGTGGTATATTTATACAATGGAATAGTACTCAGCCATTAAGAAAATAGAACAATGCCATTTGCAGCAACAAGGATGGATGTGGAGATAGTCATTTCAAGTGAAGTAAGCCAGAAAGAGAGAAAAATACCATATGATATCACTTATATGTGGAATCTAAAAACAAAATACACAAATGAACTTAACTACAAAAGAGAAATAGACCCACAGACATAGGGAAACAAACTTATGGTTAACAGGGAGAGAAGAGGGTGGGAAGGGATAAATATGGGAATTCGAAAAGTGCCCCTCTTGGGGAGTGATGGAAGTGTTAGTTATCTTGATTGTGGTGATGGTTTTCTGGGTGTAGACATCTATCAAAATTCATCAAATTGTACATGTGAAATACGTGTAATTTACTGAACAGGGATCATACCACAATAAAGGTATTTCTAAAAAAACAGATTGGCTGCATTGTGTCCTATGTTTGTATGTGTCTTCAGTGAGTGGGTCTTCAAGTTTCTGGGCTGCCATATTTTCTGAACCAGAAGTGCCCTCCTTCCCTTTTCTTTGATAAACTGTCAGTGGGTGGCATTTATTCCCGTGGCTTCAACCGCTCTCTGTCCACTGATTAAGTGTCAAATCTCCAGCATGGACATCTCATTTCCATCCCAGAAATACATTTATAATTGACAAGTAGAAAATCCCACTTGATTAGCCCATAAAAATCTCATGCTCTATATGTTTGAATTAACACTCGCTCAGAATTAGGTTTATTTTTTCAACCCGTGGCATCACCATCCCATCTATTTTTCATGCCATGCATCTGGGTGTTTTCCTTTACTTCATTCCCTTATCCCCTATCAGTACTACAATTCTATTCCTTAATGTCCCCCAATTAAGTTTCCGCCCCTCGCTCCCCACTGCATTAATTCACACCCCCCCTTTGTACTCTCCCCAGTGCTGTTCTTTAGAGTGAACTATCCACTTTTCTAAATTTTAATGACTAATCTGTGTCACTCTCCTTAAAACCCCAAATAATTCCCCACTGCATATGTGAGGAAGTCCACACTCCCTGAATTAACGTCACACCTTCTCATCACCTAGTTCCTGCTTTTTTCAACCTCAGCTTCCATTAGTTCCCCACAGCCTCTAGCCTCACAGACCTTCCTTCCCTAAGTGCAAAGTGCTCTTAGACACGACCAGGCGTCTGCACGAGACACGCAAGCTGCCGAGAATCCCGTCCACACCACGCACTCTCCTGGTCTAGAGATTTGCTGGAATCCTTCAGATGTCAGTGCAGAAAGCAATTCCTCTCTGACACCTTCCCTACCTTCTAGAACCCAGCCCCAGTCAGTGCAAGAGCCCCTCTGAACATACAGTATACATGATGCCAAGTGACTCTTACCACATTGTTTTGAAAACCTATTTAAATTTGTCTCTTCCACGACACACTATGATCTCCTTGAGGGATGGGGGCTGTGTGGTATTTGTCTAGATAGCTAATGTCTGGCACAGACCCCGGGCCATCGGAAACAGTCTGCTGACTCATCAAGAATTGTCGTCTTTGCGATGTAAGAAAGACTACATGATCTCTGATCTTACACCGTCTGGCAAGGGTGAAAATAATTTCACCTAGAACTACACAGGCAAAATATGTGTATTCTTATCCTTTTTGTGAGTCCAAGATCATAGGCATCCTGGAACATAAGTGTCACTCTAAGTTGTCCGTCCCCTAGGCTGCCACGTCCAGCTTCAATGTATTCTGTAGAAGTCATAGGGATACATATACATCACCCCCTCTTAGAGCAAATGGCGCTTCAGCCTGACCAAGTTTGTCCATATAAAAATCAGAAATGTTCTGATCTAAAGTCTGAAGAAACATTTCCCGTCTCTCCTTCCAGTCTGTCTGCCATCTGCATTCCACATCCCCACCGCTCACCTGTTTCTGACTACTTTCCATCTAGAAACTTCATTCTCTGTGGGACACTTGTATCAGAACTAATTACAGGAGTAATAAAAATGGTCCCATGAATGCAGGCTCTGCACAACAAGGATGCTTTGACCAGATGCCTCAGCCGTGGCCTGCAGGGTCTGTTCACGTGTTCTGCCTGGCTTCCCTGCAGATGTGCTGCAGAAAATCAAGCCTGCAGTTAAAGTCATAGAAGGCCTAAGAAACACAGAAAAATAAAGAGCCAGATTCATCTCCTTCAGAATATTTCTGAAAACCATCCACTAATGGGACGGAGAGATTTAAGAGTTTTGTTTCAGAGTAAACGATGTCCAGCTGCAGGCTGGGTCAGTTTTGTCATTTTTGTTCACTATTGGCTTTCTGCTGCTTCTAACACGCCTCTGTTTAGAGAAGTGGCCTGAGTTGGCACTCAGAGCAGAAAGGTGAGCTGGGCCTGGTGACAGCCAAGCTCCTCTGCTGTGTAGTAACCCACTGAGAAGGAAGGGATGTCCCAGGACTTCCTCTGATTCTCTCTCACTCAGTTGTAAATTCTCTGAAGGGAAAATGGAATAAAAAAGCTTAATTCAATATGGTATTGTCAAAGTATAAAGGTAATCGACTTTGGAAGGGAGGGAATAGTTCAAAGGGTAGAGCATGTGCTGGTTCAATTTCCAGTACCTCAATGTAAAAAATAATAAGAAAAAATTCTTTAAAAAAAGGAAAAGAACAAAGAATAAGAGAGATTTCAAACAACCCAAATTTAAAAAGAAAAAAAGGGTTTTTAAAAAAAGTTATCAGCTGGGTCTTTTGCTAGATTAGGAGTTTGGGATTAACAGATACACACTACTATCTATAAAATACATAACCATCAACTTCCAGGTCCTTAATAACCTAGTTCAACCTGAATCCTTTCTCTTTTTTCCCCTAAGCAACCCTTGGAAGCCTCTAATTCTCATCTTATAAAATAATTCATTTAAAGGCAGTTTGAAAGTTGCTGGTTAAACCCATTATTTGTGGTTTCATGAATATAGGTCTAGTAAGGAAGACAGACAATAAACCAGTAAATAAATAAATATATTATTTACTGCCAGGTGTTAATAATTGCCACCGAGAAAAATAAATCATGATAGGAGAGAAAATAAGTGAATAGGATATATGTGCATGCTATTTTAAATAATGTGATTAGATAAGTCCTCTCTGAGGGTAAAGTAATTTGAGCAGAGTCCTGAATGAAGTAAGAGAATAAGCCACGTAGGTAACAGCTGAGAAAAGCCTCCCAGGCAGGGAGAAGTACAAGACTTGGAGTTACAAACATAGCTGTCCTGTTGGGGATCATCTGGACGGTGAAGATGGGCTGGAGCAGAACAATTAGAACTGAGCCTGGAGAGATGGGTGAGGGACCAGATCACACAGGGCTTCGGGAGTCATATTAGGGACTGTGGATTTTCTTCTGAATATAATGGAAAGTCACCAGAGTATTTTGTACAGGGGAGCAACTTAATCTGTTTCATACTTTAAAAAGACCATTGTGGGTAATGTATGGGGAATAAACAACGGAAGGAGGGCAAGGTAAGCTGATAGGAAGCCAGTGGAGAAGAGTGTTGCTGACCTGGAGAGAGACACTGAGGTTGGGCTGGGATGATGGTGGGAGATGGGCTGAAAGGGAGAAACAACTTGACAGTAATGGTCACAGGCCTTAGTGCTTGATTTGGACACAGAGAGACACAGAGGTGTTCAGGGTGACGGGTATGTGATATTAAGTACTGACTCACAGTTTTTGTGCAGGGTCCTGACAGGAGAAGATAGTGGGGATGTTGATGTTGGTAAGAAGGGTGTGTAGATATGGAATCACCCCTAGAGCCGTGTCTCTGTTTCTCTGTAGATGAGGTCAGCAGAGCAGGGATGGGTGTTTCTACTTCTGCAGAGAAATGAATATCCTCCTCATCGATAACTTCGAGAGACCGACCTGCCCATCAAATGCAACATCTTGAATCTGCTTCTTTCTATCTAGGAGGAGATTGCCACCTAAGATGCCAATCAAAAGATTCCTGTGTCCAGAGTTAGAGCTGTGTGCCTTTGGGATGATCTCAGAGATGCCTCCACAGAGGCTCGGTGTGCTTTCCCTCCCTCAGAGCACAGTTCCCCTTTATCCTGGTGGGTCTTAGCAGAGGAGGCTTCACAAATAGCCCCTCTCAGGCCCTGAGGACCAGCCTCCCACTGGGCCAAGCCGTGAAAATGAGCATGAGGTCCAGGCAAAGGAGCTGGCCATTTGTGATCTTGGTGAGGTCTTTCTCCAGGGGGCCATCTGGAAGATTACATGAGGACAGTCTACAAAAGGATGGGAGGGTTGATGGTGTAAATGGATTTTAATTTTTGCTCTGAATCTGATTCTGTCCTTCTGTTTTGTTAAGGAAGTGTTCTTAGGCTAGCTATGATTCTCCTTTGTCTTTCTTTCTATTTGATCATCCAAGAGGTTTAGATAGGATCTTTGTTTTAGAACCTTTAAAAATTCCTTGCAAAAGCGTCTTATTGGGCATTTGGCCAAGACAACTAGTAAATTCTCCCAGCATTTTTGAACCCTTTTTTTTCCTTCAGGGGATCTCAAAATGTACACATGTTCCAAATCTGCCCAAAACCAAGGAGCCTTTTTTATCACTTCACCATGGACAAAAGATGTCACTAAAGAAGGTGAGAAAAGAGCAGTTCCCCATCATCCAGAGTCCCTCCCAAAGAGCCCACAGAAGTAAAGAGGAGATGAATGAGAGAAACGGTTTATTTATACACACACAGGAGCCAACCAGGAAAGTAACTACCATGTTAAATGGTGAAAGTTAAAGGCTTTTTATTAACCTAACTTAATAGGGCAAAGGGAGAGGAGAGAATTGGCTTCCATGACAGGTTTTCTTCTGCATCTATCTAATCTCAGGTATCTTCAGCTTAAAGTGTCTTTGTATCAACCGTGGGTTCCATCTGGCTTTCCATTCCTCGAATTTTGTTCTTTTTTTCAAGATTCACTCATCTATTCTGAGCCCCTAGATTTTCCACATGACTTTTAGATTGATTGTCAATTCCTGCAAAACACCACCTGGGATTTGGGTAGGCATTCTTTGAATCCTTAGATCTATTGGTGGACTATTGCCGTCTTAGTGGAATTAAGCCTTCTGCTCCATGAATATGGGGTTATTTTCTGTGAATGTAGGTCTTAATTTCTCTCAACAAAATCTTTCATCTATTTTAGTCTTCAATGTCCAGGTCTGGTACTTCTTCCTCAACTCTATTGGATGCAGATCCAGAACGTACACAACCTCCTGGAGAAACTCTACTGCCACAGAGCTGACTTGGAACTAAGTCCTGAGAAGGCTTTGTTCTTTACTGATTCTTAACTCCTGTAGAATTCATTCTTTTATTCTCATAAATGCTTATTGTCCTCAAAATAAATCTTTTAAAAATAAGATTAATGTACTTTAATTACTCCAGAGATGAGTAATGAATGAGTCACATTAACATGGTATTTTAATCCTTTTAAAATTAGTAGAGCAATACAGACACATTATAAAACATTAAAATATTGCCTAAAAGAGAAGAGAAGAGATTTGTAAATCCCACCATCGAAGGTGACTGTCATGAATGGTTTGGTGCTCATCTCTCTGTCTCTGTGTCTCTCAGTTTGTCTCTCTCTATCTCTATCTCTCACACACTCACAATCAGATTCATTTACGTCTATGTTGATTTCACACATATGTGGTCGTGCAGATGGGACCCTGGATGCCGGCGGTGGATCTGCATGCTTCCACCCTGAGGTCTCCCCTGACATTGGGTAGAGACACGACATCCACTTTTCCAACTGCACAGCATACATTCATCCACGTGAACCAGAACTGATGGACCCCATCCCCTCTCTATGAACATTACTGTTGCTTTAAATCCCACTGTTTCAAAAAGTGCTGTGATGAACATTCTTGAAAAGACATCTTTGAAAAGTTCTACAAGGACTTTAGTGGGATGAACTTTAAGGATCTGCACTGCTGGGGAAGGGATGCACCTGTGGCCCTTTGATGAGTCCTGCATCCTGTTTCCCTGGAGAGAAGGGTCTGTTTGCTCTTCTTTCCAGGGGACCTGCTGGGGCCTCTGCCTGCTCATGTTGTCACCAGGGCTGGTTGTCACCTGACTAAAGATCTGCCAGTGTGATGGTGACCAGAGCTATCTACACAGTGTGTCTGTCTGCCTGTGTCCTCACCTGAGAGGTCAAGCATCTCTAACACACTGGCCACCTGCACTGCCTCTTGTTGGAACTGCCTGTGTGTGTTCTGTTTCTTTTCAGGACACTGGGTTTTGAGATATTTTTGGACCACAGGTATGTGAAAGCTTTCTCCAACATTGGGTCATGAGGAACGCTTTCTCCACATTGTGGTTTGTCTTTCCAGCTGTTTTTCTGGGCTTTTTCTTGTTTTTTGATTTGTTTGGTTTTGTTTTTGCCACAGGAAGAGCTAAGCATCTCCCTTCTGTCTTCTGGCTGTGGTATCACAGGGGGAACAGAAATGTCTACCCCGAGATTATGCACAGAGCTACTAAAAGGGCTTCATTTTGTACATCACATCTTTAGTCCACCTGGACTTCCCTTTCAAATAATAAAAATGCTATTTCAAGTGAAAACAAAACAAAAAAATCACCAGCCCCAGATTAAAACATGTGGGCAGGCAAAAAAGCCACCTTTCATATGGTTTCATTGACAGGGAACATCCAGGAGAGGTAAAGACACCCAGAGAGAAAGAGGACTTGGGGTAACAGGGGTTGGGGGAGGAAGGAAGGGCAGTGCATGCTCTGGATCCAGGGTTTTATTTTGAGGAAAGAAATACTGTGAAACTAGATGGTAGAGATGGTCGCACAGCATTGTGAATGCACTTAATGCTCCTGAATTGCACAATTTAAAAGGGAAAATATCTATATTTTATTAAAGAAAACTTAAAACAGAAAAATAAAAGACGCCATAAGTGATGTGAAGCAAAAAAAGGAAACTACCGAAAAAGCAAACAAAAACATCTCCAGGAGAACGGAAGTCAAGTTCTGGTGGGGGATGGGATTGATGGAATTTTGGAGAAGAAGGTGTGGGTGGGTGCAGAGGGGGCTCAGCTCTAGGGGGTGGTGACTCCTGGACGGGTTCTCTGTTGCCCAGTGGTCCAGGTGCTGGTGCAGGTGCAGGAGGAGCAGCAGGAGCTGCAGGAGGGAGCTCTGGGTCTTCTGCAGGATACAGATGGTCCTGTTTTTGGACTCTGGCATCTTCCCCTGCCCCCACCTCCCCTGGATCTGTAACTGTTGGAAGTGGAGTGAGCTTTAAGTCTTGTGGAAGTGCTCATGCTCTAAGCGAAGAAAAATTTACCCACATGCCTCCCTTTCCATGTAACTTTTCAAGGACAGAAATCTTCCCAAAGCTTTCCAGACATCTCCAACCCAGGAAGTGCCCACAGGATGTGTTCTGTGACTGAATTCTTCCAGACAGGCGGTCTGAGGCCAGTCTTTGCTCTGGTCCCAACAGCAGCCTCTGGGGACGCCTCCCTGTTTGGCCCAGCCCTCGCCCCTCCCTCACTTACACACATGCACCCAGCCCTGCTTTTCTCACCTTGGGGCTCGGCCTCTGTGGGCTCCTGTTCCTCCACCTGACTCCCAGGGAGTTGGGCACGGTGCTTCAGGTCAGAGCCGGGGGTGCTGAGCTGCCCGCCAGCCCCAGGCAGGTCCCTGGGGAGAGGCCTGGATAGTGTCTGGGCAGGAGGCCATGGTGGTGGGGACCCCTCCATGTTCAGATTCAACCAGAGACTGCACTGGCCCTCAGAAGTGTGGCGCACCAGCCCCTTACTCGGGGAAGTGGCATGGGTGTACTCGTCCATCAGCTCCTGCGGTATCTGGCTCTGCAATGACAGTGACTGGCAGCCAGCCCGGCCCAGAGATCTCAGAGCCCTGTCCAGCCAGGGCTACTCCTGCTTCTGCCCAATCGACCCTCTACTGCCAGATCAGACTGGGACCTTGGTCAGCTCAGTCACCCAGGAGGGAAGAGACACACCCAGAGGGCATGGGCTCCACCTCGGGCAGCAGGGCCCTGCCCCGGCTCTCCACATCCCAGCCAGCCAGCTTGGACTCAGGTTGTAGATGTGACCGGCCCCCCAGGCCTCTGACTCTTCCTCAGCCTGCTCTTGCTTAAGGCAGTACCCTCCACCCCAACATGACTGCCCCAATTCCACCAGCCAGGAAGGGGTCGTGGGGCTACCTGGGTGGGATCTGAGTGGTGGCCCAGTCTAGGCAGGCCTGCCCTGGACCTCCCTGTGTTACCTTTGGGTCCCTCTGGCCAAAAGGCCAGAGAGGCCTGGGATGAGACCTGACCCAGCACCGGGACCATTGGTACAGCCCCTCGCTGCAGGCTTTCCAGAGGCTGTGGCCTCAGGACGTTGGGATGCAGCAGAACATGCCTCTGTCTCCAACCAAGTGAGCTGAGTAGGGGCTCCTCTACAGAGTGGGTCCCTCGTGACCTATGTTCCAAGTTCTGTTGGGCTCTATTGCCAGGGAAGTGAGGTCACTTCCTGAGGTCCCCTTCCCCAAGCTTCCTCCTTACATAAAGCTCCCCAAGGGCCTTTCTGGGCTGCTGATGGCTCACTTCCCACCCCATGCCATGTCCATACACAATGACACCAACTCAGCCCCCCCCCATAGCCCTGGGGAGGCCTGGATGCAGCCAGGGCCGCAGCTCTGAGGACACAGTGGGGTTCAGACCCTGTTCCCCCTCCTCAACAGTGCTGTCACCCTGAACAAGCCACTTCCCTCTCAGGGTCTCCCCAGTCCCCTGTCAGCACGGTGGGGATCATTCTGGCCCCTGCTTCCTAGGGAAGCCATCATGTCTCTAGACCCATAAACACCTACCACATCTGTCACCCCCTCGGGCTGGCATCACAGGGATCTCGTGCACAGACTCAGCAAAGGAAGGACCCCACAGATGGCTGTCAGAGTGAAGAGCACACCCCACACAGGCTGGGGTCTGCCCTGTGGCCTGGGAAAGTCACTCTCCTTGCTGCCTACTTCCCAGCTCCCTGTCAGCGGGTTGAAATTAATTACAACTCTGACATCGTCCGCTCTGACATACAACCTCCTAGGTCATTCTGTCATGTTCAGATTCAGGCCCAGTGTCTCATCTTAGCCTCTGGGGTGGGCTGCCCCACAATGGCTCCCTGCTTTTTTGCCTTCTGGTCACACATCCTTGTGTGATCCCCACACCCTCCCCTGCAGGGTAGATGGACATTGGGCCTGAGTTCTGACATGTAGGCTGACTTATGAAAATGTGCATGACTTCCACTCATTCCCAGCTCCAGTGTTCATCCTCTCTGTCTCTCAGTGCCTCTGTTTTTCCTGTCTCTCACTCTCTCTCTGTCTCTTTCTCTCCCTCTTCCTTTCTGTGTTTCAGTCCGTCTCTTTTCTGGCTGTATGTGTATATACATTTATGTGTATATGTGTTTATTTATGTGTGTGTAATGTTAGGGCCCAGGGCAGGTCACTTCTGAAAGTGCCTTGATGACATATTGATTATTTTGAACTCATGTTACTATACAAAAAATATCTTTGAAAGTTGTGCAAGAACTTTGGTGGAATCAGCTCTGAGGATCAGCACTGCTGGGGAAGGGATGCACCTGTGGCCCTTTGATATGTCCTGCACCCTGTTCTCCCAGAGAAGAGCGTCCATTTTCTCTTCCCTCCAGGGGACCTGTTGGGTCCTCTGCTTGCTCTTTTTGTCACCAAGCTAAAGACCTGCCAGTGTGATGGTGACCAGTGCTATCTACACAGAGTGTCTGCCTGTGTCCTCACCTGAGAGGTCAAGCATCTCTAACACACTGGCCACCTGCACTGCCTCTTGTTGGAACTGCCTGTGTGTGTTCTGTTTCTTTTCAGAACACTGGGTTTCGAGAGGTTTTTGGACCACAGGTATGTGAAAGCTTTCCCCAACATTGGGTCATGAAGAACACTTTCCAGGTTGTGGTTTGTCTTTCCAGCTGTCTTTCTTGGACTTTGCTTTTGTTTGTTTGTTTTATTTTGCCACAGGAATAGCTAAGCATCTCCCTTCTGGCTCTGGTTTCACACTTAGAACAGCAATGGCTACCCTGAGATTATGCACCATAGTTACTAAAAGGGCTTCATTTAGTACGTCTCATCTTTAATCCATCTGGATTTTCCTCTCAAAATGCAAAAATGCTAATTTATGTAAAAACAAAAAAAAATAATCATTTCCTGCTTAAGATATGTGGGCAGACCAAAAAAGCCACCATTTATATGATTTCATTGACAGGGAATCTCCAGGATAGGTAGACACAGAGAGTGAAAAGGGATTAGGGCTTCTCATGGCCTGGGGGAGGGAGGATGTGAGGTGTGCTTTGGATACAAGCTTTTACTTTGAGGAAGGAAATAGTCTGAAACCAGTGGTGTTGGTCTCACAGCATTGTGAATGCACTTAATGATCCTTAATTGCACAATTTAAAATGGGAAAAGGCTAAACTTTATTCTTATAAACTTAAAACATAAAAATAGAATGTACTATAATAGAAAAGAACAAATGTGACTCCATATTAGATCTGTTCTTTTGGCTTTAACCTTGTGCCCTGTTAAAACAATGTTGCCTTTAGCTTGAAATATACAGGAGAGCCTATTCTCAAGGCTCTGACCCTTAAGGATATTAACACTTTTGCACTTCTATATTAAGACAAGTTACAGAATAGAAAATAACTTTTGTTTTGTTAGAGGTTTTACAGAGGCAGTATGACCTGACCCACTTGGACAGCTGCAGACCAAGATAATGGCAGACTAAGGTTCTGAGAACCATTTACCCCAAGTCAGACTTCAGGCTCCTTTTCTACTAAAAAGGGGAAGAGCTGTGGTTGGTTGTTGCAAACTTCTTGGTGTAGGATTTCTTTGTTCTTGGAATCCTTTGCAGCTGTCCACCTGGGCCAGATCACGGTGTCCCTGTAAAATCTCCAACAAAACAAACAGTATTTTCTATTCTGCAACTTGTTGTCTTTATAGGAGTGCAAAAGTGTTAATATCCTTAAGCATCAGAGCCTTGAGAATAGGGTCTCCTAGTATATTTCAGGCTAAAGGCAACATTGTTTTACAAAAGGTGCAGAGCTAGCAAGACTAAGCCTAGAAAACACAGCTTTAAAGGAAAGGGAACAGAAGTAATATGGAGTCAGTTTTGTTCTTTTCTATTACAGTGACTTTTGGTGAGAGCTAAGAGGATGTTTCCTCTGTGGGTCCTCTCTGCCCCAGGCTGGGGTTCAGGCAGAAGCCCAGCCATGTTCACCATGACTGTGGACCTAATATCCCACAGAGAAAGTAAAATTATTGGTGATTAAAATTACCAGTCAAATACCCTTCAATTGCCTGTAAACTATACCACAGCAGGGGATGTCTCATTGGCCAGTCAACAGTCAGTCTCTCCTGAAGCAATGGACCAGCGTTGTGGTGGGCTCCAAGGTGACCTGGCTGGTGCAACTGCCTGCTTTGCTCTCCAGCCTTGGCTTCCTAATGTGGACACTTTCAAAGCTCCCGTCCCTCTTCCCTCTGGCCTGGTTTGAATGAACAAGGTCCCTGAACCCACCTGAGCCCAGGCCACGCACACAGCCCCATGTACACAGCCCACTGCCTGCTGTCCACCCCCAGGCTCAAGTGCACCCTCAGAACTCCCCCACCCCCACAGGTCCGTGTGCCCAGTGCCTCCGCCTAGGGGTCCAGATCACCATCAGGACCATCAACCACACAAGGCCCACAGGCCAGTGGCAGGCAGTCTGGGATCACCCTGACCCACCTGCTCAGTTGAGGCACAGGGGGTGGGGGTCAGGGCACCAGGGTCAGAATTGGAACCACCTCCAACCCAGCCTGTTTCACTCTGTAGCCTCAGACACTAGCTATGCAGGTGCACACTAGGCTGGATCCCCCGCTGGTGGCAGTTGCCATTGTGACTGTGAGGCGGGAAGCCCCACAAAAAGACCAGCAGGACCGCTAGGCAGGGCCGCTGCTCTCCTCTTAGGATCGTCCAGTTCCCTGGCCCAGAGGCTCTATCTCACTTCTTGCCTCTAAAGCAGCTAACTTACACCTAGAATTCTATTGGTTCCCTGAGCTCACTTCTGATTGGTTATTTCCTTCACTCCTGATTGGTTATTACTCTCACTTCTGATTGGCCCACTTCCCTAACTTTTGATTGGTCCATTTGTAGTACTTCATTTGCATGGAGCTCACTCCTGATTGGTCTATTTCTACAAAGCTTGTTCCTGGTTGGTCAACTTCTGTTGTACTTAATTTGCATATGATGTTTCAAAGTGTAAAACCGGCAGCCTATAAAAGGACTGTGTAAACCTACAGACAGGGTCCAGAGCTTGGAGTGTTAACTCCTCTGGGCCTGTTGGTGTAATAAACCTGAGTTCTCCAACTCTCCGAGTGCTGCTTGGTCTCTCGCCTGGATCCAGATTGCTGTAACACTGATATATAACACCGAGCTGTAACACATTTTTCCACAACAACTGCAGCCAGGACTTCCCCACCAAACCACGGGGTGAGGGGTGAGGGGATCAGCTTCTGGTAGGGGTGCACTCAGAGTGAGGAGGGATATCGCAGTGAAGGGATACAGGCTGAAGGGTGAGGGGCTGCTCTGAGTGGAACTGACCTGGCTAAGAGGTGAGGGAGACCATCTCAGGATGTTGGGGGTCTAGAGGTAAGGCATGTGGGGTGAGGTTAGGGTGCTGGGGCCATAGGTTAGGACCTAGCAGGATGGAGTGTGGGGGCTGGGACCTCCGTTTGAGGAGAAGCCTAGTCTTCAAGATCTGATGGGAGACTGGGCTTGGCCTGGTGTTGGAGAGTAGTAACGGGAAGGGGGAGGTGATTATGGGAAGCGGGACTGGGGGATGTGGCCTGGCCCAGGGCAGTCGTGGTTCTGGAAGAGTGCCAGGACTCGGTGGCAGGATGGGGGCATTGGGAATGGAGACCCAGTGGGGCAGTTAGCAGGGAGGGCAGCCCCACTGCCCCACTGCCCCACCGCCGGGCCCTCCCAGCCCCTCTCAGCCCCTCCTGGACCGAGTCACCATGGCCGGCATAGCAGGAGCACCAGCCGGGCGTTCGATCTGCTGCCGGGAGAAGGAGAGGCACACACGCGCGGACGCACAGACGCGCGGACGCAGGAGCGCGCCCAGAGCGTGTGGGAGCTGGGTGATCCTAGACCAGCTACCAGAAGAGGAAATGGCCTGGGGTCCAGGCCGCTGCTTGCTTTCACCTCCCCTGTCTCCGCCGGGCAGGTAAGGGGGCACCGGTGAGGGCGCACAGGTTGAGGGGCTGGCAGGTGAGGGCTGGGCTGTGCAGTTAGGGAGGCTTATGGGTAGTGGTGTGTAGGTGAGGCCCGGGGGGCCACACGGCCGGTTAGGACCCTGATGCTGGTCCGAGGCCACCGCCCTGGTTCGTGGTGCCTCAGCCCCACAACGTTAGTAGTCTCTGAACCCCGCATCTTTACCGCCGCTTGTACCCGGGTTTGGAAAAGTGGTACAGCCCCTGGAGGTGGGAGGGCGCCTGACAGCCCCAGAGCACCTCTGACTGGCCCTCAAACTAAAACCTGCTCCTGGGAAGCGGTTGCGGTGCGGTCTCGGGGCCGCTGTGGTGGCTGCAGGTGGGATGGGGGCTGCCCTGTTCGAGCCCCTGGATTATTCCCTATTCCCCGGTGGCCTGGACTGGGGTGGCCCCTGCTTCCCCATGTTCGCAAGGTGCATGTCTCACGGTCAGCCTGCCCCTGAGGAGCGGACAAGGTGTTGTCAGGGTGCAGGGGCGGATGCGGCAGGGAGAGGGGTCTGCCCCTTCGAGACTGTGAATTCGATCCTATCTTCTCCGAGTCCTGTCCTGGGGTGGCCTCTAAAGCCCCAAGTTCACTGGACTCATATTACAGGTCAGTCTGCTCCAGGGAGGCGGGCGCGATGCGATCAGTGTGCGGGAGCGACAGGAGTGATAACGGGAAATGGGAGAAAATCCCCACGCTCGCACAGGGCAGCCCCAGTCCCTCCACTGTCGTCGCCCTCTGACAGCACAGCGCCCACCTTCCAGGAGCAGGCTGACCTGTAACCTGAGTCCCGCAAACCTGGGGCAGCAGAGGCCAAGCCCAGGACAGGCTTCAAGGGAGTTTGAAGCAAATCCACAGGCTCGCATGGGCAGATTCTGTAACCAGCCGCTGCCGCCCCTGCCTTCAACCACAACACACCCGCCTTCCGGGAGCAGGCTGACCAGCGGACGTGCCTGGGGCAGCAGAGGTGGCCCCCAGGCCATGCCATGAGGGAGATGGGGGCAAATCGACTAGCTTGCCAGGGGCAGCGCCCCTCTCCCCGCCACTGCCCCAGGTTAGCGGATCACGTGTTAACAGGTCAGTTGGCACCTGGGAGGCATGCTTGGTCTCGTCAGGGGGCGGCGGCTGCGGGGAGGGATGCTGCCCCAGGGGAAGCAGGTGGACTTGCTCCCATCTCCCCCGGGGCCTGTTCTCAGGGCGGCCTCAGCTGCCCCAGGTTCGCAGGATGCATGTCTTTATGTCAGTGTGCTCCTGGGAGGAGGGCGCAGTGCGGTCAAGGGGCAGCGTCAGCACCAGGCAAAGACTTTAGGAGGAGTGGGCTCTAGCCCAGGATAACTTACTCTCCTTTCTTCTCTTGCATCCTCAGTTGGTGGCTGTAGTGGCTTTTCCATTATAGGTTATTACCAGATATTGAACATAGGTTTCTGTGACATACAGAAAAAAATTTAATCTATTTTTATATATAGTGGCTGAAATTTGTAAATCTGAAATTCCCAAATTTATCCCTTTCCACCCCCTTTCCCTGGTAACCATAAGATTTTTTACTAAGTCTGCAAGTCTGTGTTGTAGATGAGTTCATAGTGTCAGGTTTTTTTTTTTCAGATTGCACATATGAGTGTTATCATCTGGTATTTTTCTTTTTCTGTGTCACTTCACTTAGAATGATGATCTCTAGGTCCATCCGTGTTGCTGCAAATGGCATTATTTGTCCTTTTTAATGGCAGAGTAGTATTCCATTGTACAAATATACCACATCTTGTTTGTCTAGTTACCTGTTGCTACATTTAAGTTTCTTCCATGTTTTGGCTGTTGTATACAGTAGTACTATGAATATTGGGGTGCAGGTATCTTTTTGTATTGGAGTTCCTTCCAGATATATATCCAGAAGTGGGACTGCTGGATCATAGGGTAAGTCTATTTTTAGTTTTTTGAGGAATATCCCTACTGTTTTCCATAATGGCTACACCAAACTACATTCCCACCAGGAGTGTAAGAGGGTTCCCTTTTCTCCACACCCTCTCCAGCATTTACCATTCATGAACTTTTGAGTGATGGCCATTCTGACTCATGTGGGCTGATACCTTATTGTAGTTTGATTTGTGTTTCTCTGATAATTAGTGATGTTGAGCATTTTTACATATGCCTATTGGCCATTTGTAGTCTTTTATTGGAGAAATGCTTGAATAGATCTCCCCATTTTTGGATTGGGTTGTTTGTTTTTTGTTACTAAATTGTATGTGCTGTTAATATAACCTGGAAATTAAGCTTTTGTCAGCTGAATCATTTACAAGTATTTTCTCCCATTCCGTAAGTTGTCATTTTGTTTTGCTTATGGTTTCTTTTGCTTTCAAATGCTTATGAGTTCAATTCAGACCCATTTCTTTATTTTTGCTTTCATTTCTATTCCTTGGTAGACTGCCCTAGGAGAACATTGCTGAGATGTATGTCAGATGTTTTCTTCTAAGAGGTTTATAGTGTTTCATCCTATGTTTAAGTCTTTAAGCAATTTTGAATTTATTTTTGTGTATAGGGTGAGGGAGTATTCTAACTTCATTGATTTACATGCAGCTGTCCAGTTTTCCCTACACCATTTGCTGAAGAGACTGTCTTGACTGCATTGTATGTTCTTGCCTCCTTTGTCAAAAATTAATTCACCAGAAGTTTGTGGGTTTATTTCTGGGCTCTCTCTTCTCTTCCATTGATCCATACGTCTGTTTTTGTACCAATACCATGGATGACTAGCTTTGTAGTATTGTCTGAAGTCTGTGAGGGTTATTCCACCAGCATTGGTCTTTTTCTTCAGCAATGCTTTGGTAATTCTGGGTCTTTTTTGATTTCACATAAATTTTAGGGTTATTTGTTGTAGTTTTGTGAAAAATGTACTGGGTGATTTGATAGGGTTTGCATTAAATCTGTAGATTGCTTTGGGCAGTATGGCCATTTTAACAATGTTAATTCTTCCAATGCAAGAACATGGGCTATCTTCCCATTCCTTTAAGTCCTCTTTAACTTAGTCAATGTTTTGTAGGCCTGCGCATATAAGGTTTTCATGTCCTTGGTCAGTTTATTCCTAAGTACTTTATTTTTTGGATGCAATTTAAAAAGGGATTATTTCATGTAAAGAAATGCCTTTGATCTCTGTGTGTGGATGTTGTATCCTGCTACCTTGATGAGTAGTAGCTCTAGTAGTTTTTGTGTGGAGATTTTAAGGTTTATTATATGTAGTATCATGCCATGTGCATATAATGACAATTTTACTTCTTCTTTTCTAATTTGAATTCCTTATGTTTCTTTTTCTCATTTAATTACTATGGCTAGGACTTCCAATAGTATATTGAATAGAAGTGATGAGAGAGGGCACCCTTGTCTGGTTCCAGATTTTAGTGGCAAGGCTTTCAGCTCTCTTTGTAGGGTATTATGATGACTGTAGGTTTGTCATGAATAGCTTTTATAATGTTGAGATATGTTTCCTGTATACCCACTTTAGTAAGATCATGGCTGCAGTGTGGCATGGGTTCTCAGAAGATGGCAGAGGCAGTAGCCTTGGAGGTGGTGGTGAAGGGAGGGGGGCTGCCCCTTGAGAGTCAGTCACTTGCTCCCATCTCCCCTGCTTCCTGTCCTGGGGGTGGCCTCTGCTGCCCCAGGTTCCTCTTTAGGTCAGACTGCTCCTGTTCAGTCAGGGAACAGCGGGGAGGATGAAAACTGTGGCAGCTTTCGAGTAGGGAATAACAAGGTGCTGCCATTTGTGAGCTGGGAGATTTGCTCCCAATTCCCTGTGGCCTGGCCTGGGGGTGGTCTCTGTTGCCCCAGGTTCGCTGGCGGCACAGCCCCAGGTCAGCCAGCTCCCCAGGAGCCTTGTACGCTGTGGTCAGGGGACGGGGATGGAGGCAGACACGATGGGAGGGGGGCTGCCCGTTGTGATCCCTGGATTTGTTCCCATCTCCCCTGAGGCCTGGCCTGGGGGTGGCATCTGCTTACCTGGGTTCACCTGATGCATGTCTTAGGGTTATTTTGATCCCAGGAGGCCTGCACGGTGCTGCCAGGGGTCTGGCGGCGGTAGTAGCATTGACGGCGCAGGTAGGGGGCCTGCTCAAGACTCTCTGGTCTACTTGCTCCCTGGTGCTGGCCTCTGCTGCCCTAAGTTCACAAGACGCAGGTTACAGGTCAGCCTGCCCCTGGGAGGCAGGCCCAGTGCAATCAGTGTGCAGGGGAGGCTGCAGAGGGAAATGAAGCAAATCCCCAGGCTTGCATGGGGCAGACCCAGTCACGCCACCACCGCTGCCACCCCCTGATCACACTGCACCTGCCTCCCAGGAGCAGGCTGACAGGGAGAATTGCGTTCCGTGAAGCTGGGGCAGCAGAGGCTGCCCCAAGGCCAGGCAGCGGAGGAGATGGGAGTAAGTGGACTGGCTCTCTCAGGGCAGCCCCCTCTCTTGCCGCTGCTACAACCACTGCTGCCCCCTGACTTCACCGCACCAGCCTCCCAGGAGCTGACCGACATGTAACCTGAGTCCCCTCAACCTGTGGCAGCAGAAGACGTCACCAGGCCAGGCCGTGGGGAGATGGGAGCAAATGGACAGGGGCATCCCTCCTACACCCATTGCCGCTGCCCACTGACCGCACCATGCCCGGCTCTGGTCAGCAGGCTGACAAGGAGACCTGCCTTCCAGGAAGCTGAGGCAACAGAGGCCGCCCATAGGCCAGGCTGCGGGGAAGATGGGAGCAAGTCCACTGGTTCTCCAGGGCATCTCCCCATCCCCTGCAGCTGTCATCGTTGTCACTGTCGTCGTCCCTACTGCAGCCTCTGCACCTTGACTGCACCACGCCTGCCTCCCAGGAGCAGGCAGTTCCCAAGAAGTGTATCCCGCAAATCTGGGGCAGCAGAGGCCACCCCATGAGACAGGCCATGGGGGAGATTGAAGAAAATCTAAAGGCTCGCATGGCAGCCCCCCAACCCACTGCTGCCACCTCCCTGACCACACTGTAGCCACCCTCCAGGAGCAGGCTCACCTGGGGAGGTGCCTCCATCAGAGATGGAGCAGCAAGAGCTGCCCCCCAGGCCATGATGCAGGGGAGATGGGAGCAAATAGACCAACTCCCCACTGCTGCCCCAGGTTCGTGGACACTTGTTTCCAGGTGAGTTGGCTTCTGGGAGGTGGGCGCAGTGCTGTTAGGGGGAATCAGCAGCAGCTGGGAAGGTGGCTGCCCTGGGGGAACAGGTGGACTTGCTCCCATCTCCCCCAGGGCCTGTCCTGGGGGTGGCCTCTGCTGCCCTAGGTTCACTGGTCACATGTTTTCATGTCAGCCTGCTCCTGGGAGGAGGGCACAGTGCAGTCAGGGGGCAGAATAAGCAGCCAACAAGGACTTTAAGAGGACTGGGCTCCAGCCCAGGTTAACTCACTCTCCTCTTCTCATTTCTTTAGGGAGTGTCTGTAGCGGCTTTTCCATTATAAGTTATTATGAGATATTGATCATAGGTCTCTGTACTATACAGAAGAGACTTTTTAAAAAAAAATCTATTTTTATATGTAGTGACTAACATGTGTAAATCTGAAACTCCCAAATTTATCTTTTCCCACCCATTTCCCTTGTAGCCATAAGATTGTTTACTAAGTCTGCGAGTCTGTTTCTGTTTTGTAGAAGAGTTCATAGTGTCTTTTTTTTTTTTTTGAGGTTGCACATATGAGTGATATCATATGGTATTTTTTTCTTTTTCTGGGTCACTTCACTTAGAATGATGATCTCTAGGTCCACTCATGTTGCTGTTGATGGCATTATTTTATCCTTTTTTATGGCAGAGTAGTATTCCATTGTATAAATATACCACATCTTCTTTATCCAGTCATCTGTTGGTTACATTTAGGTTGCTTCCATGTCTTGGCTATTGTATTTAGCAGTACTGTGAATACTGAGGTGCAGGTATCTTTTCCCCAGGAGTGGAATTGATGGATCATAGGGTAAGTCTATTTTTAATTTTTTGAGGAATTTCCATACTGTTTTCCATAATGGCTGCACCAAACTACATTCCCACTTGCAGTGTAAGAGAGTTCCCTTTTCTCCACGTCCTCTCCAACATTTATCATCCATGACCTTTTGAATGATGGCCTTTCTGACTGGTGTGAGGTGATACCTCACTGTAGTTTTGATTTGCATTTCTCTGATAATTAGTGATATTGAGCATTTTTTCATGTGCCTATTGGCCATTTGTATGTCTTCATTGGAGAATTGCTTGTTTAGATGCTCTTTCCATTTTTGGACTGGGTTTTTTGTTGTTGTTGTTGTTATTAAGTTGTATGAGCCGTTAATATATTCTGGAAATCAAGCCTTTGTCAGTTGAATCATTTACAAATATTTTCTCCCATTCTGTAGGTTGTCATTTCATTTTGCTTATGGTATCCTTTGCTGTGCAAATGCTTATGAGTTTAACTATGTCCCATTTGTTTATTTTTGCTTTTATTTCCATTTCCTGGGTAGACTGCCCTAGGAAAACATTGCTAAAATTTATATCAGAATATTTTGCCTATTTTTTTTCTAGGAGATTTATTGTGTCTTGTCTTATATTTAAGTCTTTAAGCCATTTTGACTTTACTTTTGTGTATGGGGTGAGGGAGTGTTCTAACTTATTGATTTATGTGCTGCTATCCAGTTTACCCAACACCATTTGCTAAAGAGACTGTCCTTTCTCTATTGTATATTGTTGTCTCCTTTGTTGAAGATTAATTGACCATAGGTCTGTGGATTTACTTCTGGGCTCTCTATTCTGTTCCATTGATCTGTATGTCTCTTTTTATGCCAATACCATGCTGTTTTGATGCCTGCAGCTCTGTAATGTCTCATCTGGGAGGGTTATTCCTCCAGCTTCATTCTTTTTCTTCAGTATTGCTTTGGCAATTCTGACTCTTTTGTGGTTCCATATAAACCTTAAGATCGTTGTTCCAGTTCTGTAAAAAATGTCTTGGGTAATTTGATAGGGGTCACATCAAAGCCATAGATTGACTGAGGCAGGATGGCCATTTTAATGATGTTGATTCTTCCAATCCAAGAGCATGGGGTATCTTTCCAGTTTTTTAAGTCTTCTTTAATTTCCTTAATCAAAGTTTTGTAGTTCTTCACATATAATTCTTTCACTTCCTTTGTCAGATTTATTCTTAAGTATTTTATTGTTTTGGATTCAATTTTAAAAGGGAGTGTTTCTTTACTTTCTTTTCTTGTTGATTCATTGTTAGTGGCTAAAGAGTTGTACCGTTTTTGAATATGTAATCCATGAAGCGTGTGGAGACTCAATTGTTACAGACACACAACAGTGCAACCTAATGGAACAGTGTGAGCTTGTATACATTTTTAGATTCCGAAGCATATTTTATTCCCAATTACAGATTTCCTCTAGATTGTTCATGTGTGGATTTCTGGGGCATTTATAATGTTATATTCCACATCTGAGTTCTTCTCCTTTCATACTTAAGCAATACACTCATTCCCCTCAAAATCCATCTGCTTCTTCTCTGTGGTTCTTCAGTTTGTATCATTCTCCATATTTCAGGTTCCAGGTGACAGGCATGTCTGTTCTTTTGTTGTTCTTTTCATCTTTTTCCAACTGTCATCCATTTGAAAGTGTTAATTATCACAGTTGAGAAATATCACCTTTCATGGAATTATACTTGGGCCATGAAATATTTCATAGCTGAAGTCTTTGAACATATGCCTGGGATGCTTGGCAGAAGTAAACATGCCTTGTCATTTACCTTTCCCTGTTTGTGGAGATAAACACACTGGCCTTCTTCTCAGTGACTTGGCTCGCCTGGAAAGGATGTCGATGAACATCAGCTTCACTGGCCCGCTGGCTGCTCTGCATAAAATTCTGTATGGTCTTGAAAATCTGTCTCAGGAACTCAAGGTAGGTTGGAGCAGAAACAGCAAGAGCCTGGGGAAAGATGATAGGAGCTTCCTGAGGGGTAACTGCCATAACTGGTAAATGCTCTTCCCATTGTCCCAAGTCAAGATCAGCAGCCATTAGGGAAATTCAGAGACTTTCTAAGCCAGTGTTTTTCAAACTTGAGAACTATAATTTACCAATTGATTCTAAGGGAACAGGCTCACGTACCCCCAGTATTTGGCCTAAATTAATTTTATTATGTTTCTTAAATATGTACAAACATAAAATCAGATATGAACTCCTTATACTTAATAGCTCTGTAAATTAAAAACAAATTAATCCTTACAGAAGCATAAAAAAACAATAAAAATCAAATTAAAAACATTAATATAAAATAACAGGATTTCTGCTGAAAGCCGATTGCTACTTGCAACAAGAATATGATACCAAGCACTTCCATTCAGGTTCTTTCTTCAGCATGTGACACATGATAACTCAGTTCTCCTACCTTCCCACCATCTGAACTAGAGGGCCCTTTGTGAAGGGTCCTCAGAGGACATCTGGCATCGCTCGACAAGTGCACATGACTCATGTGCTCCATCTGCCTTATAATCAAGCAGGCATGTGAGGGGAGGTGCTGAGGTCAGGCTGTGTTCCTCTCTCTGGTGCCCAGCCTGGGTTCCTACATTAACATTTAAGTTTACTGTCAAGATGAAAACACAAGGTTAAAATTTCATAGTAGAGAATAAGTAGCCTTTTGAATGTGCTTCAACAAGAACTAATTGGAGAAACACTATTCTAAGACGTTGTGAAAGCTTTCAGTAGTTAGTGGGATAAGGAGGAAATGTTAAGGAAATTGGGGTTGTTTTACCTGATTAAAAAAAAAAACATGAAAAGTGACTACTTATACACATTTGGTCAATTATCAGCTATTTATTGAGAGATTCTGGAACATCCCAGGAGTGCACTCGGTTCCCTGGGGGTTTTGTGGCCCCTAAAATGTAGGCACAACTCTATAGCTTAGAGTCTATGTGGTTAAAAAAATAATTGAACAAGAAATAATTAACAAAAATGTATAATAACCATGTGATTTATGAAACTTTGTGAAATTATTTTATATAATAGAATACTAGAATTGGAGAAACAAGTAAGATTCAGAGTAACCAGAGAATGCATCATTATTGAAAGTGTAATTTGTATTAGAACTTAAAGGATAGAAACAATTTTAATAGACAGAATTATTGATGAGGACTGGAGGAAAAAATCTAAGAGTTATTCTTTAGGCACTGGCAGACACTCTTTTAGGGAGTTAATTCTTTAATCTGGACCATGGCCTTTAAAGTAAGGACTATTAGCCCTATTTACTGGAAGAAGAGACCAGTCACAGTGACAGCAAGGATCACTAACATTTATTGGGAGTACCTCTGTGGTAGGCAGTCGAGTAAAGCCTTACATGAATTATGCATAAATTTTACAGCAACTCCAAGAACCAGGAAAAGAGTACTGTATTATCTGCATTTCCTTCAGGTAGTCAGGTAAGGACACTAAGGCACAGGAAGTTACATGTGAGACACAGCATCATATGGTTACTAGATGTAGAGCTGGAATTTGAAAGGAGGCAACATAACTTTAGGACCTGTGAGAATGAAACTACTTTGCACAGCTCAGAAAGGGAAGGACCTGGGCCACCAGGGGTGAGGGGTCCTTGACCCCCAGCCTGTCCATTCATACTCTGGCCACTGAATCTGGGAGAGCCACGTGAGCAGAGGCAGAGGTGTATATGAACATAGCCCATCCAGCAGGCATTAGAAGTCAGGTCTGCTAGTGGAAGAGAAGGCTGGAGACTTGAGTTGGTCTCAGTGACATGAAGGACAACCTTGAAAGCCAGGCAGGGGAATCTGAGTTTACTTTGCAGGCCCAGCATTCAGGATTGTGAAGAGTTCTAATAAAGACAATGCTGTCCAGTAATTTTCCTTCTACATGGAAGGAATATAAGGAAAGAAAATTAATCTAGAGGAGCAAATACTTCAGTAGAATGTAAAAATTTTTTTAAAGAATCTTTAAGCTATGGATGAAGTACTGAAGGGCCCTCTGAAAGGAGTTCCAATCTGTGGACATCAACCAGGCCAAGGGGTTCAGTTACCTATTTCCTGATGGCTAGGTGTTGGCCAAAATGACCTTGATTTGCCTTAAATCTCAGTCTTTCTTGATTCTGTGTTTGTGTTCTTCCATAACTCATTGACTATCTGGACACTTGGGATCCCATTTTGATCCTCTAAATCCCTCAGTAAGTTATCCACCCTCTTTGTTCAGTTTCTTTAACTGTGTCAGTACTCCCCAGGTTCCAGCCAGAGACCAGCAGGAGCACACACGGGGTAGAACAAAATTGGGTTTGTGAGCTTGTTGCAACAAGGGAACCTGCACACCCTGGGGTATTGGGGGTGTCTCCATAACAGGACAGTAGGAATAATTTACAGTATTGGGTTTATGCTGGGGAATTGGGGGGAAGTTTCAAGGAAGCAGGGGTTTGTGTTGGACTGGGTGCTGACAGGAAGTGGGACAAATTCTATAACTGAATGTCCTAGTGAATCTTATCCAGAAGGAGGAAGAGACAGGGAGACTAAACCTACCATTTGGAAAGAGGCAGCAGTCACTCATATTAGTGAGGAAATAGTATTTGTGGTCCTTCTGTGGTCTGCACAGAGACCAGGATTTTGTCTGTGTTTAGACAAGATTGTGGAGTGGCCTCATTTTTTTGTTCCATTCATCACTGTCATAGAGTGATGCTGCCTAATGTTAGTGTTCTGTGAGGTGGATTATGCTCAGTAGGAGAAGAAAGTGGCCTTGCTGTGAGTTCCAGGCCCGCTCCTACAACACGGATGCCATGCCAGTTAGACCCCAGCCAGGACCCTCTGTCAGAGCTCCTGTCCACTAAGAAAGAGGTATGAAGCCTGTAAACTGTAACTCTGTTGACTGAAAAGGGAGCCTTAAAGAATCAGAGTTCATCTTGTGTCTCCCTTTCTGAGCTATGTGATCTTGTGTAAGTTGTTAAGTCTCTTTAAGCCAGTTTCCTATGAAATAGCATTTACCTCATAGAACTGTTGTAAGAACTAAATGAAAACAAAACAAAACAAAACAAAAAAACCTGCCACTTAGTAGTGTCTCAGTAAATTACAATAGTTTGTATTATTTGCCAGATTATTCTGCACAGTGTTATGTGTGTAATGCTCAGTTGAAATAGTTTCTTTCTCTTTTATTTGAATGTGAGAAGTCTAATGTCTTTGTATATGAAGGAAAAATTCATTCTGTTAAATGTTCAACCCCATGATCACTGCAAGGCCATTTACTAAAAGTCATGTGGAATGAAATCTATTTCAGCATATGCTCTTGCCTCAGCGGGTCACAGAGAGGCTCATTCAGTTGGCAGAAAGCAGTCTGAATATGCTGGTGACAGAAATGAATGAACTTCTGACCAGGGTAAGTTGGCAAAACCATGCATCTTCTTAAAGCGGATAGGTTATATACAATTAAGGAATATTATTTCAAATTTCTAAAGTGCAGATCTTGTTCTTCCTAAATCTGCATTGGGTGCATGAAATAGGTTTTTGCCTTGGTACTTCTGTGTCAAATAAATCCTAGAGCTCAATGGTGCAAGATAAGATTGGGATACATACTTGAGAAGTGTCAAGGACAAAGGCTAAAATACAAGAGTGACAGTATATTGTAAGTATTCTATCCAGTAGCCTCCATGGTAAAGTTTTTATCAATTCTGGATTCCAAAAGCATTGTCTTTGGCTATGTAAGGAAAAAGAAAAACAAATGAAAACACTTGTACTGTCTTTGATCTCATCGTGGGATTTTTGTATTTGTATAGAAATATCATCTAAATCAGTATTCACCCACAATAGAGGAAATCTTTATCATGAAAATCCAAAGCATCTGAGACACTTTTTAGAGTCAGAATATAAAGTCCGTGTTGCATTTACCAGACTTTTGAAGGCATTGGGAGCTTTAAACTTTCACAACTGCAAGTTGGTTAAGGTTCTTTCTACTGGTAGAGTGAAGAAAACAGCGTGAAGTTCACTGTCTTGTGGCCAGAAAACTGCATGACCTGGAAAACTGGCCTGTAATTTAGAGATCCAGTTTGATTGTCAAAGAGCTTTAAATGACAGTGAATATTGGTGATAGAAGATTCTTACAGATAATCTAGTCCATTTTTAAAAAGAAGTCTCTCAGGCCATGATAGTGAAATGAATTAACAATGGCCATGTAATTCACCAAATTCAAGGACCAGAGTAGAACCCAGCTTCCGATCCCTACTGGCCCATACTGTTTCCACCTAACCTGCTGCTGAATTAGGAAAATTTCCACAGGCAAATCAACTGGGTGTCTGAACACATAAATGCTAAACAATGGCCCTGCTGTTACAAATAGCATACTGAACACTCAGAATCTTCTCCCAGCAGTGTGAAAGGTACAAACACAGAAGAGAATTAGACATTAATTAGATTAATGAGTACATTTATTGGATATCAACTTAATAATTAAAATTTTTATATTTGTTATGTGATTACAACTAAAGAACTTCTGAACGGATCATGGCAAAGTAAACTCAATTCGACAATCATATATAAATGTTCACCACATACGAAGCCCAAGCTAAGTGTTGACAGTTGAAAGACATAAATGAGGCTCAGTCTGTCTTCAAGAAGCTTGCAGTTGTGTATGTGTGTGTGTGTGTGCACGTGCATGTATATATAAACATTTAGGTGTGAGGTGGGTAATATGGGACAAGTGGAGGAAACTGACAATACAACATGAAATAAAGAAATGTACCTGAGAAATACAAATGGAATAATTTGATCTTGTTAAGGGTAATTAGGGAATTCCATGGGACAGTGACATTTCATCTATTCATTCATTTAATTAATAGTTACTGGGGGTTGAACATGTTCTAGGTGCTATGACAGAATGACAGACACCGGAGAAAAGTATAAGTGAAACTGACACTCTCATTGCCCTCATTGAGCTGAATACAGTTGAATGAACTGAGCCTAGAGACAAGAAATATTTCACTTAAGAGAGTCATATCTTTATTTTAGTCTACCTCCCTTCATCTTTCCAGCAGACTCTCCCACACTAAATATTTTTTAATGGATTTTGTATTTTTTGAGAACTTAAGGCAAAATTTATTGGAAAATATTGAGGTTTCTCATATGTGCACAAGCATAGCACAGACTTCCCCATTATCATCATCCCCCACCAGTGTGATACGTTTGTTAAAGTAGATGAACTGCACTGAAAAATCATTATTGCTCAAAGTCCTTAGTTTACTTTAGAGTTCACTCTTGGTGTTGTACATTTGACAAATGTTTGATGTGTCTTCACCATTATAGTATTTTGAGTAGTTTTACTGCCCTGAAAATCCTCCATGATCTGCCTGTTCATTCCTCCTTCTTCCTTAACCTCTGGCAACCACTGATCTTTTTACTGTCTCTACAGTTTTGCATTTTCCATATATCATATAGTTGGAATCATACAGTGTTCAGCCTTTCATAATGGCTTTTTTCACTTAGTAATATACATTTAAGGTTCCTCTATGTCTATTGATGACTTGATATCTCATTTGTTTTTAGTGCTGAGCAATATTCCATTTCCTGGTTGTGTCATACTTTATCCATTCATCTACTGAAGGATGCCTTGGTGCTTCCTTTGGCAATATGCTTCTAAGCTTTGGCAATATGAATAAAGTTGCTATAAATATCCAGGTACGTTCATTTTCAATTTATTTGTGTAAAAACCAAAGAGAACATTTGCTGGATCATATGGTAAGAATAAGTTTAGTTTGGTAAGAAATTGCCAAACTGTCCTCCTCTGTGGCTGTACCATTTTACATTCCCAGCAGCAATGATCAGGAGTTCCTTTTGCTCCATATCCTCACCAGCATTTGGTGTTGACATTATGCTGAATTTTGGCCATTCTAATATGTGTGTAGAAGTATATCATTTTTGTTTTGATCTACGATTCCCTAATGACTTATGTTGAGCATTTTTATGTTTATTTGCCATCTGTATATCTTCTTTGGTGATATGTTTGTTCAGGTCTGCTAGGAACTGAATGTTTGTGTCCCCTCCAAAATTCCTATGTTGAAATCCTAATCCCCAATGTGATGTTATTAGGAGGTGAGACCTTTGGGAGGTGATTAGGTCATGAAGGAAGAGCCCTCATGAATAGAATTAGTGCCCTTATAAAAGGGGCCCCAGAGAGATCCTCTGCCCCTTTCTTGCCATTTAAGCACAGAGTGGAAAGACACTGTCTGTGAACTAGGAAGTGGGCCCTCATTAGACGCCAAGTCTCTTGGGAATGTGTTATTGCCCTTCCCAATCTCCAGAACTATGAGAAACAAATTCCTGTTGTTTTTAAGCCACCCAGTGTGTGCTATTTTATTATAGCAGCCAGAATAGACTAAGACTTTTTTCATTTTTTAATTAGTTTTTAAAGTTAGTAAGTGTTCTTTGTGTACTTTGAATAACAGCCTTTTATTAGATACATCTTGCAAATATTTTCCCATGGTCTGTGATTCATCTTCTCATTCTCTTGGCAATATTTTTCACAGTACAGAAGTTTTTAATTTTAATGAAACCCAGCTTATCAGTTATTTCTTTCATCAATTACTTTGGTATTGTATCTAAAAAGTTGACACCATACCCAAAGTCATCTAGATTTTCTGCTGTGCTATCTTGGAGTTTATAATTTACATTTTACATTTAGATCTATTACCAGATTTGAATTAATTCCAATATTATTTTTAAATAAACTTTTTATTTTAGAATAGTTTGGATTTACAGAGAAGTTTTTGCAAAGATAATACAGAGATTTTCCATATATTCTATAGTTAGTTTCCCTTACTATTAATACCTTAGGATACCTGTCACAACTAATGAACTAATAGTGATTCATTATTATTATTTTTATTAACTAAAGACTATTCAGATTTCTTCAGTTTTGCTTAGGGCCCTCTTATTGTTTCAGGATCCCTTTCAGCATACTATATTGCACTTAATCACCATGTTGTCTTAGGATGTGTCTTCTAGACTGTGACAGTTTCTCAGACTTTCCTTTTTTTTTTTTTTTTTTGATGATTTTGTTTTGACAAGTTCATGTATTTTGTAGAATATCCCTCAATTGGGGTTTTGCTCATATTTTTCTTTAGAACAGAGTTATGGGTTTTTGTGGAGAAGACTGCAGAGATAATATATCATTTTTATTACATCATATTAAGAACCCATGCAATCAATATGTCTTATTAAAGTTAATATTGACCTAGATCACCTGGTTGAAATAGTGTTTGCCAGATTTCTCCACTGTAGAGCTACTTTTTTCCCCCTTTCTATACTCCAAAATCATTTTTCAGGTTTTGTAACATAAAAGGCCTAAAAATAAGACTGCTGAAAGCAAGCATCTCTTGATGAATTAAGGATGGGGAGGAAATGGAAATCCTCTCTTATTAATTAACCTTGTTCCCACCAGAAATGTAACTATCATGGAATCCTTAAATATTCAAGTCAACATGATCAATTCTTTCTTTCTTTGTGGTCAAGCTGTGTGATCATCAGAAGGTGTGTTGATACATGTGGAATCATAACTAGAGGGTTAGATGAAATACATACCCAATAATGTCAGGCCAAGACCACCAGCGCCCTTATCACACAGCCATGAATGATTCAGCAGTGGGGACCAGAGCATGAGAAGTGCAGCGGCCATGAATTCCTGTTACCCATGGTTGCATTAGAAGAGATGATGCCTTAAGCTAGGACTGCATGTTGGAATCATCTGATGCTGTCTTAGCCCCAGTTGTGAAGTACTTGGTCTGCAGCACAGTATGATCACTGGGGTTTTCAAGAGCTTCCAGTTGATTTTGATGTCAGCCAAGGTTGCTCTTCACTTTACCCCTCTTTTCACCCCTAACACAATTCAGTGGCCTATGACCTCTCTTTCTAAGCTTTAGGCAACCAGTTATTATCCCTAAGGCAGAATGGACTTTGTAAATCACAGATCTGATCGTGTCACTCTCCTTCAAATTCTCCATTTTGTTCAATATGACATGTGATGCTCTCCTCGTGGTCTGATTCTAGCTTAATTCCTTAGCCTCATCTCCCCTCAGCCCATGCGCTGGCTCTCTGGACCCTGACGCATTGAACATATGAGCCAGATGCCTGGAAATCCTCCTTGGTGCCACTTTCTTCCTCATCATCCTCCCACATAGTTCAACCAGGATCAGATACACTGGGTTCCCCTTCTGTGTGTATGTCCTTTCTTCACTACCCTGCTCTCAGTCAGATGCCTAGTGTGGGATTTCCACATTAGCTGGTTTGCTAGTCCTCCACTTTTATTTTCCTTTCCATTGTTCTCCAAGGTGTAGCCATGTTACCAAACCAAACTTGCATTCACTTGCCTGCACACGGTAAAGACAATCTACTGACACCAGGTTGTGGTAAAGGAAAGTGCAGTGTTGGTTGTAGGCACGAAGCAAGGAGTCCATGGCAGCAAGTGCTTAAAAGCCCCCAAACTCCCTGAAGGCTCTCAGGGAAAGATTTTTAAAGGTGAGATGAAGGCGGGGGATTGTGGGTGTGTGATCAGCTCATGGGCATTCTCTTGACTGGCTGGTGGTGAAGTGATTGGGAATCGACATCATCAACCTTCTGTCCAGCTGGTCTAGGGGCTCCATGCTTGTGGGCAGCACACAAAGTCCAGTCTGACATCTCTCTAGTTCTCTGGCCACACTGCTGGTCAAGTGACTTTTTAATATAGAAATCTTAACTCTGCTTATTTTAGGAGAAAGTCTTCTTCAAGATTTTCAATGTCTTCTTCAAGATTCCCCACCTGCTCTCATCCCATCTCTTCCCTCAGCCTCTTCTCTGGGCATCCCCCTGACAGACAGTTTCTCACCCCTACTTCATTCAGCCCCTGACACCACTGTTTGCTTGCCTTCTGCCTCTTCCTCCAGCCAGAGCACTCATAACTGACTTGTGGCTAAATCCTAACTCCTATTTAGGATTTGGCTTTTATGTAACCTCCTACTTAAAAACTTCCTGGTCTCCCAGGTTTCCCATGGTGGTAAATGCCTTGTTTGATTCTGGCCTTTATGTCTGACTCCTATAATCATCAAGTCATTTATCATTTCCCACGTTAGAGTATAAGGTTGTTTAGGACTGGAGTTAGGCTTTTTCCTCATGGTTTTCTGAATTGGATATAAATTAGTTGCTTGATAGGTAGTTGCTGTCTGAATGAAATAGTTGCTTTAATTTGTGAAAGGCCCTGCACCAGATACTGTGGCCACAGAGAAGGAAGCACAGATCATACAGACAAATAGCAGTCACCTGCGGGATTATACAGACAATGTCACTTAGTGAGGAAGTAAGTCTCTTCAGTAAAGGACGCTGAAGCAGTTCTGAGAGGGGGCCTAACTTGACCTGCACCCTGGATGAGGAAGGCTCCTTGGAGTTGTCTTTTGTGCTTCAGCATAAAGGATGATTCAGACTTGGCCAGGCAGTTACTATTGGAATATATTTTAAAATATTTCAGTAATTAATCTCACCTTTATGGCTCAAATGATTTAGGATTCCTTTTAACATCCCTTCCCTTGAAGTCACTTTAAGCCTGTATTTTATTATGTATAAAAGTTTAAGAAAGCAGGGGGAGTGTATAGCTCAAGTGGTAGAGTGCATGCCTAGCATGCCTGAGGTACTGGGTTCAACCCCCAGTATCTCCACTGAAAAATCAAATAAATAAATAAACCTAATTGCCTCCCCCCTGCAAAACAAAAACAAAAACAAAAACAAAAAGCCATGGAAGTAAGAAAAAATTAATTAGGTAGTGCTAAGTTGATGAAATTCAGTTTTATTTTACTCCTACTTTAGAGTTTATTGAGATTCTTTGGGAAGAGATTTATTTAGTACAAGTTATTGTATGTTTTCTTTAGAATTAGTAAAATTATAAGTATGTTCTTACAGAATATGGATAAAGGATTCTAAACCTGTGATATTTGCTGAATGTTGTAGACATTTGCTGGGGAATGTATTTGTAGGTGGAAATACAGTCAGCTGTAATTTTAACCATATTATTAAAAACACAGGAATTGGTAATAATTGCTCAGCCATACACAATCCAAGTAGCATTTATACAATTCAAACAACTTTCTATCTTGTAAGAAGAAAGATATATGAGAATTATCTGTGCAAAAATGAGAATAATCATATGATGAAGTATTTAGAAGTTTAACTCTTTTATTAGTAATTATTTTTAAATTTTGGTGAAACACATAACATGATCTATCCTATTAATAAAATTTTAATTGCACAGTACAGTACTGTTAACTCTCTGTACATTGTTAGAAGATCTTTCAGAACTTTTTCATCTTGCACGACTAAAATTGAAACTCTATACCTATTGGGCAGTGACTCCCACTCCCCTCCTCCCAACCCCTGCAGCCACCACTTTACTTTCTTCTCTAAGTTTGACTACTTTAGAAACCTTATATAAGTGGAGTCATGTCGTATTTGGCCTTGTGTGTGTGACTGGCTTATTTCACTTAGAATAGTGCCCTCCAGGTTCATTCGTGTTGTAGCACATGATAGATTTCTTTCTGTTTTAAGGCTGAGTGATACTCCATTGTGTGTATATACCATGTTTTCTTTATTCATTTATCCAATAATGGACACTTAGGTTGTTTTTGCCTCTTGGCTATTCTGAATAATGCTTCAGTGAATATGACTATATATTATTTCTTTAAGATTCTGTTTTCAGTTCTTTTGGAACAATACTCGGAAGTGAAATTGCTGGATCATTTGGTAATTATATTTAATTTCTGAGGAAACTCCACACTGTTTTCCACAGTGACTGCACCATTCTAGAATCCTACCAACAGTGCCAAATGGTTCCAGTTTCTCCATATCCTCACCAGCATTTGTTCCTTCCTCTGTTTTGGGTTTTGTTTGTTTGATAATGGCCATCCTAACAGGTATGAAGTGAAATCTAATTGTGGTTTTGATTTGCATTTCCCTGATAATCAGTGATGTTGAGCTTTCTTTTTTTTTTTTTTTTTTTTTTATCTGCTGGCCATTTGTATATCTTCTTTGAAGAAATATCTATTCAAGTCCTTTGCCCATTTTAAAATTTGGTTATTTGGGGGTTTTGTTTGTTTTATTTTTTGCTTTTGTTTCCTGTTGAGTTGTAGGAGTCCCATTTGTCTATTTTTGCTCTTGTTGCCTGTGGTTTTGGTGTCATATCCAAGAAATCATTGCCGAGACTACAGTTATGAAGCTTTTCCTCAAAGTTTTTTTCTTCTAGGGATTTTACAGTTTTGCTTCTTATTTTTAAGCCTTTAATCAACTTTAAGTTGACTTTTGTGTATCATGAAAGATGAGTCTAATTTTATTCTTTTGTAAGTATATATCTAGTTTCCCCAACACCATTTATTGAAGAGACTATCCTTTCCCCACTGCGTAGTCTTGGCACCCTTGTTGAAGATCCCATTTTACCACTTAGGTGTGGATTTATTCTGGGGTCTTTATTCTGTCCCATTGGTCTATAGGCCTATCTTATGCCAGTGCCATACTCTTGATTACTGTAGATTTGTAATATGAAGTCAAGAAGTATGAGGCTTCCAGTTTTGTTCTTTTTTCTCAAGATTGTTTTGGCTTTTTAGGGTTTGTGGTTCTATATGAACTGTAAGAGTTTTTCTCCCCATCACTTCTGCAAAAAATGCCACTGGGAACTTGATAGGGATTGCACTGAATCTGTAGATTGCTTTGGGTAGTATGGATAACATTTGACCAATACTAAGTTTTCCAATCCATGAACACATTACTCTGTGTCTTTCTTTAAATTCTTTCAATAATGTTTTGTAGTTTTCAGTATACATGTCTTCTGCCTCATTAGTTAAGTTTATTTCTGAATATTTTATTCTTTTTTGTGTTCTTATAAGTGGGATTGTTTTCTTAATTTCCTTTTCATATTGTTTGTTGTTTATAGATACACAACTGATTTTTGTCTGTTGGTTTTGTATTGTAAAATTTTATTGATTTTTTTAAAAAAATTTCTTAACAGCATTTTTTGTGTGTAGAATTTTTATGATTTTATACATATAAAATCATGCCATCTGCCCAGAGAGATACACAATTAACATTTGAATTATTTTTTTGGAGCAATTTTGACTAGGAGAGTGATGATAATACTTTGCCTTTGTGTACAAAATACCTTTTTTATCTTACATATGACAATTTTGTAGCTCAAAGACACATTCCAGCAATCAAGACTGTAGACTTTCTACCTGTGTAAAGAGGTATTTGAGGATTAAAATGGGGACTACAGACATAACAGTACTTGACCCTCCAAAGCAACTTATGACATACATATTAATAAGATAGCCACTTTACAGAGAAGAAAATTGAGGTTGAAGCATTTCAGACTTGCTTGTATGACATAATTAACAAGGGGGTGATGCCATGACTCAAACTTCAGTTTTCACATGCTCATCACTTTCTGAGTAAACAGACTATGAATTTACCTTGGTAGTACCATTTTTTCCATACTAATTTTCCTTTGGTTCTTTTAATAATGAAGTTTTCTTTTTTATATCTGGGCATGAATCAACAAATGGCCAGGAAACTTGATAACAATCTTCTGTAATAGGGGTCAGGTAGCCTGAAACAGCCACACTTAGTGAGGAAAATGCACAAATGATTACCACAACTTGACAATTGGTGTTTGCACTTCTTGCATTATAAGTAGGTGCTATATAATGAATTTATTTAATTTTGAATTATTTTGGTTTTTTTTTTTTTCTAATTTTAAAGATTCTTTTGTTTTATCTTTATCAGAACAGGATTATTTACTTGCATTTGTGGATTAAATATATTTGATTGTTTTAATTCTTCTTTAAGAAATCCAGTACCATAATTCTATGTGAATTTGTGGAGTTTTCAATCACTACAGAATTTATTTTTAAGCTGCTGAGAATTATAGTTTTTTTCATTGAAACTCACTCAACTCTCAAATGACTATTTAGCATCTACACTGATCCTAGTTAGAAGCACATTGATACATTAATAAATCTTGACAAACTTTCATTTTTCTAAGGATTCTTATAAGATCACATAAGGGATCTTTTAAGTTCCATAAGGGACTTATGTCCCCTATGTCTGTTGTAAAGTTGAGCATGTGGTTTGTCCAATTTCAATTAGCAGATTGCAAAGTCTATGCTGTCAACCCCAAATTTCCAAAGAGCATTCTAGGATGATGCAGACCACCCTAAAGCAAGCTGCCTTGTACATTACAATTTAAACTCACTATATGTGTGTGTGTGAGTGTGTGTGTGTGTGTGAGTGTGTGTGTGTGTATGTGTGTATATATATATATGTACAATTGATGGCTATATGATGGATCCTTTAATCTGGAGATACTTCTAAATTGGTGAAAGTTGAGAGAGCTCTCATTAGAAACAGCTGTTTTATTGGTACCTTTGAAAAGCTACATTGTGTTTTCTCTTTCCCCTCAATGGATTTTAGAGATGCTAATAAAATCATTATAGTAATTAATGCTAATTAGGTTGAGTAACTGGAAAGACAAATGTAAAAAATATCAAAAGATTTTTTTTTCTTAACAGGAAAAACTAAGGGACTTATCTGAACTGGAGAAATATTTTTAGATGGTTATTTTGAATGGGATAAGTAAAATGGACATTTTAGATTAAATAATCTTTCCTTGGATGAAGGTCTGATGCCCTATCACCTGCAACCAGCAGATTATACATACTGGAACAGGCATGACTTACAGAATTATCTCCAGTCTGAATGGAAGGACCCTTTACCAGGTACTCTTAAGTAGACCATACACAGCAAAGCAGAAGGAAACTGACTTTTGCTTCCAGTCAGAAAGAGCTGAGGCCCTGCAGTGGACTGGCCTATAGAGTACTGCTCACCTTAAAACAATGCTCAAATGGAGAAGAAGCTACCAGGCCAGGATGAGAAGAAGACATCTCTAGTAGACAGCTGACTCAAGACACTGGACCAGGCCTGTATACCAATTACTTTGATAATTGCTTATGCCTTTAATTATAAACTAATCCAATTGTTAGGTTTATGGTAAATTACCTATATCTAGTACTTCTGTGTTACCTTGGTTTCCCTACTCCAAGGCTCCAAATAGATAGCCCTCAGAAAATTTATTCTAAAAAGAAATTATAGTTCTGTTTAGGCCACTATTGTCATTACAAGATGGGAGACCTCACCTGGCCAATTAATACTACCTTCTCTGAGCCTGACCATGAATATGAATTTTCTTATAAGATCACTCAAGCTCAATCAGAAAAACAAGGAAAATTGTAACCCAAAAATGTAACTCCTCAACTATTAAATGCTTACTTGTAACTTTGTTAACATTACTAGCTGTATTACTTATATCCAGTCTATTTTGTAAGATTGTTGTCTCTTCCATTTTCCAGTGTGTAACTAGGCCTCCAACAAGATTGATGATGGTTAAACATCTTGAGGGAAAAGACAAAATTTACAACCCTGCATAGAATAATTGTAATAGTGTGATTATAGGTACGGGAATGAGCAATGAGGGGTAAACATCTCCTGGATCATAATAGAAGAGTAAGATAGATGATCCAGAGAATTTTTAGTATCAACAGGGCCTGATCCAAAAGCTAGCACTTTTGAGTGGCATGTCAACAGTTTCTTCACCTGATCTAGGAATGAGCCTTCCTAGCACCATGGGCAAAATTGGTCATGAAATACCTCCCAAAATATTGGCCAAATTTAGAACAAAGGGGGGACACTGTGAATGAAACTACTGCAACCATATTAGTAAACAAAAATGCTGAAGCCAAGGAATCGGCAGCTGCCACCTCCCTTCAGTGAGGACAAGCCTGCAGCCCTGACTCAGCAGCCACTCACAATGGTGCCCTCTGAGCAGACTTAGAATAATAAAGGACAAAATCAAACGCCCTAGATAGCTAGATGCTTGTCAAAGTAATGAATGCAATGAGCCTAATTTTTTGCTTCCTCCCATACATAGAATAACACTAAATTCTTGAACTTGAGATGCCTGGATTTCTTTAGGTAACAGGTAAGCTTTTATTGTTCCAACTACCTGGTGTTTGTCGTAAAGCTCCTATATATCCTATCTCCTCCCCTACCTCTTCAGAGCAGACCCTCAAAGCCATCTGAGGGGCTGTCATCCCAGCTCGAGTCCTCCCACCAAATGAAACATAACTCTTGACTTTTAGGCTGCACGTTTATTTCAAGACAGGTCCAAGCTAGTGAAAATATACAAAAGTTTATCTAAATGATGTCATAAGAATCTATGGGAGCAAAATGAGTTTTCAATAACGATTAGATATAATATTCAGAGAGTTTTATATACATTGAAGTCCCCTTAATTACCATTTGTCAATGAATTTTTCACATATGTATCTTGTAGATAATTATACAAGTAAAGTTCCACTTTCTCATTAGAATAAAGCTATGTTGTGATCTTAGGAATTGTAAAATAGTCTTACAGATTTCAGGAATAAATTTTTAGTTTCACATATTTATGGGACTTAACCCAAAGTTTTAAAAAGTTGAAAGAGCCTTCAAATGTGCTGAGAAGAGTGAGTTCACACAATGAAAAAAAATGTGTCACTTAATTTTGAACTTTTATTAAATTTATCAGAATATTTTTCAATATGCTTTCTCTTGTTGCTATTTTATAGTGTTTGCAAATTGTCTGAAAGATATGCTATTTATGAGCATTACTTAATCAGTTGCTTCTTTTTTTAGAATGATATTAGCTCTAAATTATACCAAAGATTTGATTCTTTACTTACTGATTTTGAATGTGATAATTTATCTATGTTGCATTTTAGTAGTAAATACTATCTTAATCATTTTAAAGACATGATTCATTAAAATTCTAAAATAAAGAGTAGAAAAATATTTTCAATACTTGATTAAATTAACATCAAATAGAAAAGATACAATCTTATCCTGAAAAACTGGTGCAGATTTTAAATAAGCCAATGATGTAATACAAGAGTTGCTGGTACAATAATACAAGAAAAATCAGTATTCACATTAAAAAAGAAAGAAAATAAAAGAGAAGGAGGGGGAAAGAGAGAAGATAAAAATTTAAGAATGTACTTAACACGTTCCAGAGAGGAATGCTACTGTTTAGAACATGTTTTATTAAAAACTTAGCATTTGAAATTGACCTTGAACCAGTGTTAGAATTTATTAGAATTGGAGCAGAAGTCTATTGTGAATGGAAGGCAGAGAAAGAGCTTAGTAACAAATTTGGAAGCATAGGACATATTCAGAAAGATAAGCAACACATAGTCAAATACCAAGAATCAGAACATAAAACTGAAATAAATTCATAAAACCACAAAGGAAGAGACTAAACATAGAACAGAAGAACTACAAAGCAACCAGAAAACAAGTAAGAAAATGGCATTACGTACATACTTATTAATAATCTCTTTAAATGTAAATAGACTAAATGCTCCAATCAAAAGACATAGCATGGTTGAATGAATTTTTAAAAACAAAAACAAACAGGAAAACAAGACCCATCAAATGTTACATACAGAAGACTCACTTCAGAGCTAAATACACATACAGTCAGAAAGAAAAGAGATATAAAAAGATATTCCATTCCAATGGAAATGAAAAAAAAAACTGAGTGAGCAATACTCATATCTGATTAATGAGACTTTTAAATGAAGTGTACAACAAAACACAAAGAAGTGTGTTATATAAAGATAAAAGGGTCAACTCAAGAGAAGATACAATGTTTGTAAACATATGCATCTTGTTGGTGTTGCAATATCATGTACACATACACACTGTATGCAGAGAGAGCTGATGGCTTCTCTGAAGCTTTATTAAGTTACACAGTCTTATATAGCAAAGAAGAATGACAAGGAAAATGGTTAACAGGCAGTGTCTGGCTCAAGGTCAGAAGACCCTTTATGTTTTGGTAAATCATGTTTGTGTTGGCACCGGCGAGCCTTACAACTTATCAGGGTGTAACCTATGAGAAACAGCTGCTTCACAACATTCTTCATGGACTCAGGTGTCTGTGCCTGTCTTAGGTTGCCCCCCTGTGGGGATCTTACCCATCCTTGGCTAACCAGCCTTCTCACATCTGAGTCTGCAGCTTTTTATAACTTGTTTACCATTCTAGCCCAAGGCTTGTTCCTTTGTCCCCACAGTCAGGGGCCTACAAAACTAACATAGGAGGACCTAAATATATAAAACATATATTAACAGACATAAAGGGAGAAAATGACAGCAGTACAATAATAGCAGGAGCCATTAATACCCCACTTACATTATGGAAAGATCATTCACCAGAAAGTAAATAAGGCAATAGAAGACTTAAATAATACACTAGACCAGAGAGACTTAATAGATAATAGATGTCTTCAGTATATTTCATACCAAAGCAGAATATACATTCTTTTAAAGTGTACTAAAACATTCTTCATGACAGGTAACTTTTTAGGCCACAAAACAAGTTTCAATAAATTTAAGACTACTGAAATTGTATCAAGCATCTATTCTGATCAGAACAATATGAATCTGAAATCAATTACAAGAAGAAAACTAGAGAAAACATAAATAATAGACACTAAGCAACATGCTACTCAAAAATAAATGGGTCAATGAAAAAGAATATAAAAACATATATGTATATATGTATGACTGAGATGGGGCTATGCTGTACACCAGAAATTGATACACTATCACTGATTACACTTGAATTTAAATAATAAATAAATAAATACATAAATAAATAAAATAAATACATAAATAAATAAATAAATAAATAAATAAATAAATAAATAAATAAAATCAATGAATAAACAAGAGGAAATTAAAAAAGTATATTGACATGAATGAAAGTAGAAACAAACTTTCCAAAATCTAAGGACAAACACACAAAAAAGGAATTTTATAATGACACAAATCTACTTCTAGAAACAAGAAAAATCTCAAGTAACCAAGCTAACTTTCCACTTAAAGGAATTAGAAAAAGAGAACAATCAAAGCTGAAAATTAGCAGAAGGAAGGAAAAAATTAAGATCAGAATGGAGATGAATTAAATTGAGACAAAAAATTAGAAGAAGATCAATAAAACTAAGAGCTTTTTTTTGAAAAGACAAACAAAATTAATAAAATTTTAGCCAGCTTCATGAAGATAAAAAAGATATGTACTCTGAGAACTATGAGATATTGATCAAAGAAATGGATGATGAGACATAAATGGAATAATAGTCCACATTCATGGAAAAGAATAATTAAATATTGTTAAAATATCCATATTTCCCAAAGCAATATATAGATTAATGTAATCCTTATCAAATACTTATGGCATTTTTCACAGAACCAGAACAAATAATTCTAAAATTTGGATAGAACCACTAATGACTCCAAATAGCCAAGGCAATCTTGAGAAAAAAGAACAAAGCTGAAGATATCACACTCCTTGATTTCAAGCTATATTACAAAGTACAATAATCAAAACAGTACTGTATTGGCACACACACACACACACACACACACACACAAACCAAAAACAGACACATGAATAAATAGAAGAGACTCAAGAGCCCAGAAATGAAACCACACTTATATATGTCAATTTTATATGGTTATATTTGTTTAATTTGTCTAAGACAAAGGAGACAAGAATATATAATAGGAAAAAGAGAGCCTCTTCAATAGATGGTGTTGAGAAAACTGGACAGGTAGTTAAAAAAGAATCCAACCTGGACTACTATCTCACACCATATACAAAATTAAACATAAAATACAGTAAAACTTAAATGTAAGAGCTGAAACCATAGAATTCCTGGAAGAAAACAGCAACAAGACACACTTTGATTTGGTCATGGCAATAATTTTTTGGATATGTCTTCTTAGGCAAGCAACAAAAGAAAAAAATAAATGGAATATAATCAAACTAAAAAGCTTTTTCACACTGAAAGAAACCGTCATCAAACCTAAAAGGCAAACTACTGAATGGGAGAAGATATTTGCAAGTGACAAGTCCAATAAGGGGAAATGTCCAAAATATGTTAAAAAAAAAAACTCAGCATCAAGACAAATAACCCAATTAAAAAATGGGCAGTGTGCCAGAATAGACATTTTTCCCAAAGAAGACATTCAGATGGCCAACAGGAATATGAAAAGATGCTCAAAATCATTAATCATCAGGGAAATGCAAATCAAAACCACAATAAAATATCACTATACATCTGTCAGACTGGCTGGTATAACAAAAAGCAAGTGTTGGTGAGGATGTAGAGAAAAGGGAACACTGGTACAAAGTTAGTAGGAATGCAAATTGGTGCAGTCACTATGAAAAACATTATGGGAGTTTCCTCAAAAAATTAAAATTAGAACTACTATATGATGCAGTAATTCACTCCTAGGAATTTATTCAGACAGTGAAAACACTAATTCAAAAAATATATATGTACTTCAATGTGCATGACAGCATTATTTACATTAGCCAAGAAATGGAAATAACCTAAGTGCCCATTGACAAATAAATGGGTAAAGGATATTTTATGTATATCTGTATTTGTATATATGTATATACATAACTGTATATACATACATACATATATATACACATATATACATGTATATTTGTATGTGTTGTATATAACAATGTAATATTACTCAGCCCCACCACTCAAAAAATGAAATATTGCCATTTGTGACAGTATGGATGGACCTGAAGGGTATTATGCTTAGTTAAATAAGTCAGTTGGGAAAAGATAAATACTATATGTTTTCACCTATATGTGTAATCCAAGAAACAGATAAATACACATAAACAAACAGAAGCAGACTCACATACAGAGAATAAACTAGTAGTAACCACAGAAAGATAGGTGAGGTGAGGGACAAAATATGTGAAGGAGGTTAAGAGGTACAAACTACCAGTTACAAAACAAATAAGTCACAGAACAGGGAACATAGTCAATATTTTATAATAACTTTTGATGGTGTATATTTTATAAAAATATCAAATCACTTTTAAAAAGCTAAAGCTCTAAACATTCTTAGAAACAAAAAATAGTGCATATATGTAAATTTTAAAAAATATGTGCATTATATTGTGTATATGTATTTACATGCAATATATTGTATATGTATAGTCAAATTGTAACAATTCTACCTAATAAAATTGAAAAATGAAAAAAATAAAACCACTATGTTGTACACTTAATATAATATTGTAAGTCAACTTAGAGTTGTAAATATAATTATAAATAAATAAGTATAAGTACAACAAGTAAAAAATAAACAGAACAACAGAACAAACCCCAAACCCCCAATAAATTATGCTTAATACTGATAACTTTTTACTGTGGAGATTTTCATACATTTCAGACTACTGGTGCCACTAGAATTCTAAAATATATGTCAGTGTCTACTATAAATAGAGATCTTATTCTTACTGCACTTCAATTCATTTATTCATTGTCAAATAGTCAGTATCAAATATGAGTCTCTTTTATGTTCCATGAAATTTGAAAACTTCTGTAGATAAAACAATGAGGACAAGTGACTTGGCCTTTTCCTTAGTGAGAAATCCAGACTTAAAATATTGTCTCTAATCATACAGATCTCCATGGATTTGTTGTTTCTCCATGTCTTGTATCAGCTTTAGACCCATTTAATGTTTTCATAGATGTTAGTGTACCAGTCTTGGAAGATAGAGAAGTGTCTCCATTCCAGGAAGAGGGAAAATTTGTTTCCTGACAAGAATAATGATATTGTCTTCCTCCAAGACAAAGGTTGAATAGATTTACTAACAACCTTGTTTAAAAGATTTGAATTTCTAAGGTCACAGTTTCTGAACTGTGACACAAACCCACGATTTGCACAACATCCACTTGAGCTCACCTGTACATCTTTGCTGTGCAACTTAGGAAGAGAATATAAAGCTCATATGCCTATTTTCTGTGAGCAATAAATGCCTTTATCTCAAGTATAAAGAGAAATATTAATAATACACAAGAAAGGAAAACTAATGTGACTTTGTAGGAAGAATTCCCTCAGGCCAATTCAATAGATTATTATTGCTTGTACACCTAAGCATTATATAGTAGGGATTTATGTGTTATGTTCTTGTACCTGCCATTCAATTAGTGCTAGAGGACAATTATCCTGAACTGAGAAAAGGTAAAGAAGTACTAATGAGACAGATTCTCCTATTATTTGCTACTAGTTTACATACCTCTGCCCTCTGATGCCAAAAGATTTCACAACACAGGTGATGTCCTGTTGGTTGGCAAATCAGAAGCCTCAGTCTTAATGGCCTGACTGTAGTTTTATCACTTCTCCCCCAGAAGACTGATAAACCCTGACAAAGCCTCACTTATCAAATGTAAATGGTGTGTATATTCAAGAACTCAGCAGACCTGGCTCCAGTGGTGTCTTGGTTTTACATTAAACTGTGGTATCCTAACTTATGATCTTGCAAATAGAATAAAAATCTGACATTCTTTACCACTGTTGAAAGTGTAACACTGAGATTATTTTCTCCACTGAGAATAAATTGTTCTTATTTCTCTTATACATAATTTTTATTAATGTGGATTAAACTCAGTTATTCTGTTCTATGCTATAAATAACATTTTTTTACTTTTATCTATGTACTGAATCTCAGGAACAATATGTATTAGAATATATATTTAAATATAAGGAGGGGAAAAGACAATTCAGGGAATGTAAGGTTTATAAAAATGTATAATTTTTATATTAAAAAGATGAAGTACAACCCATTCAAGATACAAAACATTTAAAAAGGAATCAAGTTCCAAGTATGCAACTATGAATTCCAAATAAATTATTTATGATGAGTTAGACTGTGCAGATAAATATGTATATTATATGAAGTAGTAAAAGAAATATGTATGATTTTTATCCTCCCAGATACTGAATTAAATGAATTTGCACACATGTGGAACAACATTAATTTTAGTCTAGACATAGAAGCTAGCATCTGATTGTAAAATAAACATTGAAACTAGCTAAAATGAGATTTAGGGAGGATGATCTAATTTAAAGACTTCAATTCAAATATATATTTAGGTTTAAGCCTAATCTTCAGCAACATTGTGTTCTTTGTAGTGGTAAAGATTCTGGACACTGTTAAAAACAACATTTACTACAAATAATGGATTAATAGATCTTTGAAGAATGTATGTTGAATATTTCTAGAGTGTGAATGTAAAATATTTCAAAACTAGATATATATAGAAATATGCTGTATAATTTTCAGAAAGACAGTAAACTTCTATATTTTCCCCACCACATCTCCAGTCAATTCAGATGACTTACTGACAAGAATGACAATTGTAGAAATTTCCACTACTATGTTATCTAAAGCCTGCATGTCAGTAAGCTCATCTCTTTAGCCATCTCTGCCTGGTTACTATGGAAAGAACTTTAGACAGAATTCTCTATTGCAGAAGTTGTCAGGTCGGTATTCCCTCTTTTTCTTTGCTTCTGTTCATTAGTCATTTGCTTTGATGTTTGATTGTTCACCAGAATAATTAGTGGAATCACTCTATTCATTCTGCCTAAATAATCTATTTAAACATTATGTAGCTATAGGATGAATCATCTACAAATTCTTCAACACAAAAGAATAGATTGAGGCAAAATAGACTTTGTTTCCTTTTTCTACTATATGTTGTCTATATCAGAAATATGAACATCATGCATTCTGAAGTGGATACACATTTAAGAACTTGTGTTATTTGTGGAATTAAAAGTTAATAATCTTGGATACAGATTAAAACTTGCACTCTACTGAGAAATAATCTAGAAGAAAACAGGTACTTGAGGTGTGAGATTAAAACTCTCAATATGAAGAGAAGCAAGATGGTGGAGAAGAAGGATGCTGATAGCTCACCCTCTCCCATAAATACACCAAAACTCACATCTATGGACCTACTCAGCCAACTAGTGCACCTGCTGAACTCCGACAGAACATCACCCTCTTTGAAAGACAAAGACACCAAAAATCTGGTAGGAGAAAAGGAAAAAAGGAAAGAAGAAAAAACAAAACAGTGCAGGACAGATCCCATGGGGAGGGAGCAGCAAAGGAGGACTGGCGCTCATTTGCTGGGTCTCCCCCCTCCAATGGAGAGGCCAGCGGGATGGAAGGGAAGCCTCTGAGGCTCATATCTGCCCTGAGCACCCCTTAACCAACAGAACTGAGTTAAATGGGCACAAAGAGTTCCTGCAAAACCCAGCCCAAGACGTGAGCCAGCATCTGGGGACCAGGACAGGCCACCAGAGACAGGTGGAGGATGGGCAGAAAAAGCAAAGCAACAGGCTGGTATGCCCTGGGGGGGAGGGGTGCCATAGCCTTTGTCTCCTCAGACCCATGGCACCATTACTGGTGCTTCTCTCAAGAAGAGAGGCAGGGTGCAGCCACAACCACCATATCCTCCTGTGTGCAGCACCCGGGTGGGGAGGGGCCAAGCCTGAATCTGCACCCAGGGGCTCTGCAACCTCCTGGGCAGGATTGAGACTTGTTTACAGCCCAAGGCACATAGGATCATTCTGCTCTGGCACCACAGAGATCTTTCTGCTCTTGGAGCCGCCAAGACAAACAAGGAGCTGAGGTTTGGCATGGAGCAGGGGTGGGGCCATTCCACAGTCTTCCCTAAGCCTGCCTTCAGAGCACCAACCTGAGGCACAGTGGGCAGCTGCACAGATCAGTGGAGGGACCAGCGCCTGGAGATGGCAGCAGTCACCCGCCCTCCTGGCAGGAATGCATCACCTGACCATGGGACTGGGAGGGGGCATGATCCACCCACCTGTCTTGCCCAAGTGCAGCATCTGACTGTGGCATTGGGAGGGGAGTGATCCGCCTGCCCACTGGGTAAGAGCTCAGCACCTGACCCAGTGTTGGGAGGGGGTGCAATCTGCTAACCAACAGCCACTGGCAGCAGCACAGTTGAGGGCACCAACAGAGGGCCTCTGGAAACTGCAAGCTGAGTTCCTGAAACAGAACAAAGACGCAAAGACACCTCGATAAAATCACTAAGAACACACCATCTCCAGGAGAAATAGATCACCGATACTCCTTAAGCCACAGTGCCAGAGAGATATGAGCAATATGAAGCAGAGGAACCACTCCCAATTAAAACATCAAGAGAAATCCCCTAAAAGCATGATCAAGGAAATAAACATTGATGGCCTACTAGATCAAGATTTCAAAAAAGGAGTGATCAAACTACTAAAAGAACTAAAATAAACAGTTTAGAGATATAAAATGTGTCAAAAATGAAATAGAAGCTATAAAGAAGAACCAAGTAGAATTAGTAAACTCATTTGCTGAGATGAGAGCTGACCTAAAGGCTGTACAAAGCAGGCTAGATAATGCAGAGGAATGAATAAGTGACCTAGAAGACAGGACAATAGAAAGCACCCAATCAGAACAGCTGAGAGAAAAACAATTAAAAACCAATGAAAACAATATAAGGGACCTATAAGATAACATAAAGTGTGCCAATCTACGCATAATAGGGGTTCCAGAAGAGGAAGAAAGAACAAAGGGGATTGGAAAGGTATTTGAAGAAATCATGACTGAAAACTTCCCAAACCTAAAGGAATCAGATATCCAAGTACAGGAGACTCAGAGGGTCTCAGACAGGAAGAACCCAAACAGACCCACACCAAGACATATCATAATCAAGGTGGCCAGATTCAAGGATAAAGAAATGATCCTAAAGGCAGAAAGAGAAAAACAGAGTGAATTACAAGGGAATCCCCATAAGGCTCTCATCTGATTTCTCTACACAAACACTACAGGCCAGAAGGGAGTGGCAAGATAAATTCAAAGTCCTGAATGAATAAAAGATGCAGCCTAGGATACTCTATTCAGCAAGGTTATCCTTTAGAATAGAAGGAGAGATAAAGAACTTCACAGACAAGTAAAAACTAAAAGAGTTTAGCAACACTAAACCCATGCTAAAAGAAATATTGACAGGTCTACTTTAAATAGAAAAGAAGCAGGAAGGTACAAAAATGAAAAACTCATAACTGGAAAGGAGATAACTGCCATGAATTACAAAAATAATAAACACAAAATTGTAGAAGAAGACATTTAAATCATTAAGAGTGGGAGGGGGAAGCAAGGAAAGCCTCTGTGGAAAACAGTATAGAATCCCCCAAAAGGCTAGGAATAGACTTACCATATGACCCAGGAATCCTGCTCCTGGGCATATATCCAGAAGGAACCCGGCTTCAAAATGACATCTGCACCCCAATGTTCATAGCAGCACTATTTACAATAGCCAAGACATGGAAACAGCCTAAATGTCCATCAACAGATGACTGAATAAAGAAGAAGTGGTATATTTATATGATGGAATACTGTTCAGCCACAAAAACCAAAAACATAACGCCATTTACAGCAACATGGATGTTCCTGGAGAATGTCATTCTGAGTGAAGTTAGCCAGAGAGAGAGAAAAATACCATGTGAGATCGCTCATATGAGGAATCGAAAAGAAAACAAAACAAAACATAAATACAAACAGAAACAGCCTTATAGACATAGAATACAAACTTGTGGTTGCTGGGGGGGCGGGGTGTGGGAAGGGACAGACTGGGACTTTAAAATGCAGAGTAGATAAACAAGATTGTACTGTATATCACAGAGCAATATATGCAGGATCTTGTGGTAGCTTACAGCAAAAAAAAAAAAAAGTGACAATGAATATATGTATGTTCATGTATAGCTGAAAAATTGTCCTGTATCCTGGAATTTGACACAACATTGTAAAATGACTATAACTCGATAAAAAAAGTTTAAAAAATCTCAATATGGGATGTATATAGGACATAAATCCATAACTTTAGATTGCAGATTGTATAGTCAGAAGTTTGAATTTTGAAGTGACATCCTGTTTAGAAACTTTTGTTTCCCAGACTACATTAACATTATGGATTTATCTATTTGCCAAGGGCCTATCAAGTATTTTTGTGAACATGATTTCTGTACAATGCTATGTGCAGCCTAGATGACAAAACATAATATGGGAACTAATTTTCTTCATTTTTTGTGGCTAAGTATGATTTAAAATCATTGTCAAAATTTGTTGTTGTTAAGATGTAATTTATAATTCCTATAGTTGCTTCCTTTTTAGAACTATATATATATATACATATACATACATACATTCATATAAAATAGGGTACTATGCTAGCAATTGTAGTGGGTGCTTTATTTATTCATTCTTATTATGAGGTATTATATCATTTATGTTATGATATCAGCTAAAGTATAGCTTGACTTTATTAAAAAATGTTATTTATTATAAGGCCCATAGTCTGATTTACTTTCCCTCTCTCCTTCCCTCAATCCCTCCCTGTTTCCTACATTTCTTTCTGTAAGAAACTGGGTTTGGGAGTTCTGGTCAAGAAAGCAGAGTGAAAGGAACATGAACTTGCCTCTCCTCATGACTACAATGAAACCACAACTGAATGCTAAACAACTATCAAAAAAAAGACTGGAACCTAGCAAAGAAAGATCTTCTGCAATTGGAAACATAAAGAGGGAACCACAGCAGGATGGTAGGAGGGGTGTACTCGTGATATAATTGGGCCCCATACCCCCCAGGGTGGGTGACTCACAAGCTGAAGATTTGTTAATTTGCAGAGGCCCTCCCACAGGAGTGAGAGCTCAAACATGTCAGGCTCCCCAGCTTGGGTTACAGCATTGGGAAGAGGATACGCCAGGATACTTGGTTTTGAAGGTCAGGGGCCTTAGCTCTGGGAGCCTCATAGGACTGGAGGAAATGGAGACTCCACTCTCTTGAGAAGCATACACAGAAACTCACATGCACCAGGTCCAAGGACAGAGACTGTGATTTCATAGGAACATGGGCCAGACCTGCCTGATGGATTTGGAGTGTCTCTTGGGGATGTGGGTTATGGCTGCAGCTCACTCAGGGGACATAAATGCTAGTGGCAAACATTCTGGGATTGTTCATCTACATGAGGTTTCCTGGAGGATTATATCTTGATTGGATCATTAGCAATAAGTCCTAGACCCACCTAACAGCCTGTAGGGAAGCCTCATTCCAAGCAACTTACAGGGAGGGAACACAGCCACACCCATCATCAGACTTCCTAAGACACAAAGGCCTCTAGACACAGCCCAACCACCAGAGCTCCAGGACCAAGCTTCACCCAGCATTGGACAGGCATTGGCTTCTTCTGCCAAGAAACCAGAACAAGCTGCCACCAGAAGCAGTTATTAGAAATAAGAAAACAACAATCCCAAAACCTGTGGAAGGAATCCACAAACACATGGAAATTTAGACAATATGAGGCAGCAAAGGAATATTTCCCAGGCCAAGACACAAGATAAAATCCCAGAAGAAGAAAAAAGTGATGAAAATATAGCTAATTTATCTGAGAAAGAATTTAAAGTAATGATGGCCAAGATGTTCAAAGAACTCAAGAAGAGTATGGCTGTACAGCATGAAATTTTTAGCAAAGAGTTTGAAAATATAAAGAATATCCAAACAGTTGAAAAATAAAATCACTGAAATGAACAATACACTAGAAGGAACCAAGAATAGACTAAATGAAGCAGAAGAACAGATCAGTAAGCCTAAAGACAAATTAATGGGAATTACTACTTCAGAACAGAAAAAAGAAAAAAGAATGGAAAGAAATGAGGATAGTTTAAGAGAACTCTGGGACAACATGAAGCACTCTAATATTCATATTATAGGGGTCCCAGGAAGAGAAGAAAGACCTGAGAAAAATTTTGGAGCGATAATAATCAAAAACTTCCCCAATTTGGAAAGGAAAACAGTCACCCAAGTCCTGGAAGCACAGAGAGTACCAAACAGAATCAACCCGAAGAGGAACACATCAAGGCACATAGTCATCAAACTGACAACAATTAAGGATAAGAAGAATATATTAAAACTAGCAAGAGAAAAGCAACAAATAACACACAAGGGAACTCTCGTAAGGTTATCAGCTGATTTTTCAACAGAAATTTTGCAGGTGTCATGATATATTTGAAATAATGTGAGGGGAAACTTACAAACAAAAATACTCTATCCAGCAAGGCTCTCACTCAGACTTGATGGAGAAATCAAAAGCTTTGCAGATAAACAAAGCTAAAAGATTTCAGCACCACCAAACCAGCTTTACAACAAATGTTAAAGGATCTTCTCTAATTATAAAACCATAAGAAAAGAGAACAAAATGAAGAAAGAGAAAAAAATAAGGAAACCTACAAATGATTGTTTTGGCTATTCAGGGTCTTTTTGTGGTCCCTTATAAATTTTGGAATTGTTTGCTCTAGTTCTGTGAGGAATGTCGTGAGTATTTTGATGGGGGTTGCATTGGATCTGTGGATTGCTTTGGGTAGTGTGGCCATTTTGAAGTGTTGATTCTTTAAATCCAAGAACACAGAAATCTTTCCATTTCTTTGTGTCATTTCAGTTTTCAGAGTATAGGTAACCTCCTTGGTTAAGTTTATTTCTATGTATTTTGTTGTTTTTGATGTAATGGAAATGACTGCTGGTCATAAAATTCTGATTTTTGAAATGAAAAAAAAAGTGAATGAAGGGCCACAAATGGCAAAATAACCTTTTTTATGTATGATTTGTATTCCATTTACATATATATATATTGCATCTCCATTATCTATTGAAATATTGATGTGCACTTAAGATGCTTCCATTTATTGACAACTATAAATAATGTTGCTGTTAATAGCAGGGTGTATATGCATTTTTGAGTTAATTCTTATTTTGTTTTTGGCTTTATTCCTTTGATAACTATGTAAGTTTATAAAGCTGAAGCTTTAAATGTTTTTTAGAAACAATGAACAGTATATATGTAAATTTAAAAATATATGTGCAGTAAAAAAAAATCTATCAAGCCATGAAACACATGGAAGAAACTTAAAAAACATTACTAAATGAAAGAAGCCAATCTGAAAAGGCTACAAACTGTATGATTCCAACCAAATGACATTCTGGAAAAGGCACGGATACAGAAATAATAAAAATATGATGGTTTCTAGGGGTTTGGGGAGAGGGAGGGAGGGAGGAATGAATACAGCATGAGGGATTTTTAGGGCAATGAAATTATTCTGTATGATACTATAGTAGTGGATACATATCATTATGCATTTGTCAAAACCCATAGAATGTACAACATCAAGAGTGAACCTTAATGCAATCTATGGACTTTGGTTAATAATAATGTGCCCATGTTTGTTCATTGATTGTACTAAATATGCCACACTGATGAGGGCTGTTGAGGGTAGGGGAATATATAGGTGTTGGTGGGGAGGGCTATGTGCGAACTCTGTATTTTCTGTTCAATTATGTTGTGAACCTGAAACTGCTCAAAAAGAATAAAGTCTTTAAAAAACAGACAAACAAAAATAAAAACAAAACAAACAAACATAAAAGAAAATGTGGGTTATACATGTTGGAAAGGAAGAAACAAAATCATACTATTTATACTGTTTGATTATATACCTAGAAAATTCCAGAGAACCAAGGTGAATAATTATTAGAACTAATAATAGGTTTATGTAATATGGTGAAATACAGAATTAATATACAGAATTCAGTATTTCCTAAATATCACTTAAAAAACAAACAGTGTAGGATGAAGGGAAAAAATGACTCAGAATAACAAGAAAATCTTCACTAGCCTGGTCACTTCTTCTGAACTTTTTAAAATTCTTCTGTATCCTTATTAAAGTGTTACCTTGGGAATTAACTAAAATATATATGTGATCATTATACATTTCTGGAGAAGCTATCACTGTGGCATCCAAAGTGTCATCATTTCTCCTTGATTCAGTGTAATGCTTTGTTCTCTACCTCATTCAGTGTTTTCCATGGTCTGACTGATCTTACAGTAAGTTTGTCTAGGAATTTTCTAATGAGTTGATTTACACAAACTGTAAATACTAGATTTTTTTATACTGGATAATTTTCTATATGATGAGAATCATTTAATTCAGGAAAGCTGTGTTGGTAAAAACACATATTTGTAATTACAGATTTAATATAAAAAAAACAAGGAAGCAAATATTTGTATGCTCATTAGCTTATGCAAATAGGATTTAAAACTGTTGCTATATGTCATTTTAAAATATCTCAAAATAAAAGTATGAAACAAAATATTTTTAATTATTTAAAATAAAATCATTTTTATTATTGAAAAAAAGAAACTGGGTTTGTTATCTAGCCTTAATTTCTCTTTCTAATTGAGCAAAAGCAATCAATCAAAAATAAGAAATAATCTGGAGATCCCTCTACCTATTTTCACTGTCAAGAGCTGAGCCAGAATGAGAATTGTCAAGAATTAGGGTGGTTGATTAAGCAACAAGCCAAATGAAAGTATCGATCAAGGCTTTATTCATGTGCTGCATACAAACAGGAGGCCAGAAAAAAGATATATTCCCCAACAATGTTCCATTTTTCTCATGAATGACACCAGGCAAAGGTCATATGTATCAGCACAGATGAGAGGAAATGTCCCGTTGCTGAGGGAGACCCCAAAGAAAAGGTTTCTGGAATGTTATAGACCCTGAGGATGTGTAGAAGTGTTAGGTAATTTAGATAGAATTGAGCACTGGGCAGGGGGAGAGAAAGGGGAAAGGAACAATCCAGAACACAAGGAACCTGAGCGGTCAATCAACCAGAGGGTAGCTAACCTAAGATGTCAATCAATCAATCCATCAATTAATTGACCTATCAATCACAAAACCAGGGTATAAAAATAGGAAAAACAAAAGAATGGCGCCATTTCCCCTCTCTTGGATTGGCTCACTCCCAATTCTCAGGAGTGTACTATCTTTCACTATTTTTTGTTTTTTATTTCACTAATACAATTTTGGCTTATTACACTTTTTTATCTCTCATCAAAATTTCTTTTTTTTCCAGGTGATTAAGAACTGAAATAATTCTCATTTCCCTTTTCCTGGTAACATTAATTTTGGTGCTGTGACTCAGATGATGTGTTTAAACTTAATGTTTCCTCCTTCATTTCCCTCTCCCTCCCTGAGGCCAGCCAGTGGAGCACAAGCTCCTGGGGCCAGTTGCATCAGCTGAACTGAGAATACAAGGCATAGTAGGGTGACCAGCCACTGGCTAAACTATATGAGATCATTCCATTTAGATCACGGAGATACCCAGCAAATAGTAAGACTGTGGCCATTTCCCACTTTCTGGAGAAAGTGTCAGATTCCATCCCTGAATCAGGACCCTAGGATGCTAGGCACTGCTGTTTCATGGCTACCGTCTAGGATGAATTTGGTTGTGGACAGAGGCTGAGATACCAGCCTAGTCCATGAGCTTTTCACCTTAGGATGTGAAGCTCTGAAAATCCCTCTGTATCCTACCCTTGTTTTTCAGATGGTAAACCAAAAGTCTAACCTGACTGGGACCCCTCTGGGCTGCATATTGGCAAACTGGGACCATTTTAATATACAAACCTTCAAAAGAAAAACACTTATATTACTTTGTAATGTTGCTTGGCCACAATATCAACTTCCCTGCGAGGAAGCATGGCCTATAAACAGGAGCATAAACTCAATCATCTTGCTCCAGCTGGATCTCTTCTGTAAGAGACAAGGCAAATGGTCTGAAATACCATACATTCATACTTTTTACTTACTGAGGGACAGCAATGATCTCCTAGAAGAATGTAAATTAACCACTCAGGTAATGGTTACATTTAATAACCTACTGTCCCCCACACCCTCTAGAGAGGGGAACTCTCTTAAACCTATGCCCTGCCCTGCTCTCCCTACCGTATATCCCTCATTTCCCTTAAACTCAGGAAAGACACTGCCTAGCTCCTCCATTACCTTTGATAGCTAAGACCTGTCCTTTGGTAAAAACAGGTGGAGAATTTGGTCCCCAATTCATACATAAGCCATTCTCTCAGGTAGAACTAAGACAAATTAAGACTGATCTGGGAAGCTATTCATATAACCCAGATAAATACATAGAGGCATTTCAACACCTCACTCTGATATATGATTTCACCTGGAAATATGTTAATATTATCCTTGGTCAAACCCTATCTGATACAGAAAATGAAAGTGTTCTCATAGAAGCCAAAAAATATGCAGACACTCTACGTCTATCTGATGAAAATTATCCTATAGAGGAAACAGCTGTTCTCCCAATGGACCTCAGAAGGGATTATAATGACCTTACCCAAAGTGGGAAAGAGACCATTTTAAAATCTGTGTTAAGGCAGGACTCCAGAGCGCCCAACAGAATATTATCAGTTATTCTAAGGTGTTATCTTTTAGCCAGGAGCCTGGAGAAAACCCCACTACTTTTTTAAAGTGGCTTCAGGAGGCACTTACTAAGTATACTAACTTAGACCTCAGCTCATATCAGGGACAAATCATCTTAAAGGTTAAATTTCTCACTCAGTCTGCCCCTGATATTAGAGAAAAACTCCAAAAGGGGATCCAGGAACCTGGAGTAACCCTTGATGAAATGTTAACCATTGCTGCCACAGTTTTTTATAATTGAGATCAGGTGCAAGAGGCCAAAGCTTAGAAGGAAGAAAAAGGGAAGGAGGCCAGGTATGCCCAAATAATTGTGGCCCTTCAAGGGCAGCCACCGTCCTTACATACCAGACCCCCAACAGACTGTGGTAAGTCCAATGACAAGTGCAACATCTGCTGCTGACTGGGTCACTGGGCAAAAGAATGTCCTTATGGAGACAAACCTCCAAGATCTGCCTGCTTTTGGTGTAGCCAACAGGGTCATTGGGCAGCCCTCTGTCCTTTGAGCCAAATGGCTCATGGGGGAAAACTGGCTCAAGACCTGCAGATGATTGTCCAGGACTGAAGAAGCCCCCTTCAGTTGGCCCCAATACAAGAGATCTCCATCACTGGGCTGGAGCCACGGGTACAAATAGATGTGGCAGGTCAGTAACTTTTCTTTTTTATGCTGGGGCCACCTACTCTGTCCTAACTTCCTTCTCTGGAAACTTCTCCTCTAGATTCTGTACCATTATGGGAGTCACAGGTAAATTGACTTTAAGTTTCTTTACTCACCCACTTTGTTCTTTATGGGATGAACACTCATTCTCATATTCTTTCTTATGCATGTCAGAATGTCCTAGCCCACTTTTAGGCTGAGATCTTCTTTACAAGTTGGGAACCTGAGTTATCCTGGGAGAAAATCCCCAAATTTTTACCTCTTTATAACTCTTATTGTTTTCTGGGGAGGGAGAAAAACCATCAAACCCAGAGGCCTGGGAGAATAAAATTAATCCTGCTGTCTGGGATCAAGGCATCCCAGGGAGAGCAAAGACAGCTACTCAGGTTGTCATCTCCCTTAAAGATCCTACCTGGTTCTCTAATTGAAAACAATATCCTTTAAAATCTAAGGCAAAAGAGGGTCTTTAGCCAATAATTTTAAAGTTCTTATAGTGTGGACTCTTAATTCCTGTTAACCCCCCCCCATAATACATCTATCATTTTTGTCATTAAAAAAGATGTGACCTATAGATTGGCCCAGGATTTACAAATAACTGAAGCAGTAGTACCTCTTCATCCAATGGTTCCAAACTCCTATTTTTTTACTGGGAAACATACCTCGAGGAACCCAGTGGCACACTACTCTAGACCTGAAAGATATTTTCTTTTGTATATCCCTACTCCCCAGTCCCAGTATGTATATATATATTTTTGCCTTTTAGTGGTACTCACCCAATGTGCATCAATGCCAGCTAACTTGAACAGTACTACCACAGGGGTTCAGAGACAGTTCTCACATTTTTGGACATGCTTTGGCCCAAGATTTATAGGACTTACACCTTGAAAAAGGAACTATTCTCCAATATGTAGATGACTTACTGATCTGCTCCCTTACTCAAGAAGGCCATCCAGCATGCAACCCAAACTCTTAACTTCTTGGCTGAGTGGGGATATAAAGTTTCCAGGTCCAAGGCCAAAATTGTCAAATAAGAGGTAACATCTAGGAGTTGTTCTGACTCCTGGAAATAATAGCCTTCACCCTGAATGAATTCAGGGAATCTGGAGACACAATTTAACAATGTGAAGATCTTAAAATAATTAATGCTGCTTCTATTAAGACCTGGAATGTTATTATAAAAATTAAAGCTACTATTAAGAAATTGGTGTATCTAAAATAAAAATGTTATTGTATAGTGTCATGAAATTTTTTCATGAAATAGGAAATAACTAAGTCCTAATATACTAAAAGAGAACTAGTCTAAACCACACAATACAGCATTTCACCTTTGTATAGATAATGAACATGATATATATTTTATACCATGTTAAGAGGACAATGTGAAACGTTATACCATAAGAGGCTTCATTATGCATTTGTATTTATAAAATGACTCTCAGATGATTTATATCCTTTCAATATTGTCATTATTACGTTTATCAGGGAATACAAAACACACAGTAGTCTTTAATCCAGTCATGGAAGATGTTGTCATGTTTCATAGCCTATTTCAATAGCACAATATGTTCTACAATTTTTAGCAAGAATGAATGTCATAAATATCCAGAAGTTGCTTATTGACAATAATATTCTTCAATATTTACCAGTGTTACAATAAAAATAGATTTTCAGTTAATATTTATATTTTACTTTTATTACTTAGAATGTAATAATGTTCTTGACTGTACTGGAAAGAGTGGCTTGCTGGGCCTAAGTTGATAACATAAACAACATTATTTATGCTGAATACTTGCTTTCCTTCTGGAACTCTGGAATTTTTCTAGGCAAGGTGTTCAAGCTCCCAATGAAATTATTAGTCCTGAGTTTCTAATGAGATTCCTGGATAAATGGAAATTCTCACATATTTTCAAAACTTGTAGCTGGAGTAATTGAGCATGTCCTGTGTGGTTCTACTGGGAGAGAACTCTTGGAAACTTGTACCTGGTTCTCTCCAAATAAATCTTACCCATGAAGATAACTATAATCTGAGTCCTATGAATCCCTTAGTGAATCCCAAGTGTGCAAGGTGGTTTTTAATATTCCTAACACAAGTACATATTATATACCAAGCACTATTCTAAGCACTTTCTATTCATTATTCTATTTAGTGCTCAAAATACCAATAAATTGTGTTATTAATTCTGGATCACAGATAAGGAAATAAATCTTAGAGAATAAATAATTTGTAAAGACTTGAACAGATTGCATTGAACAAAAACAGAATTTGGACTTTTTTTCACTTTCTGGGGGGGTAATTAGATTTTGATTTATTTAATGGAGGTACTGGTGATTGAACCCAGGACCTTGTGCAGCATGCACTGTACCACTAAGCTATACCTTCCCTCTAGACATAATTATTTTAATTCCAAAATATATGTAGTTGGTGATACAGTTTACTAGAAAAAGCATTAAAAATAAAACCCATATACAACTATGTTTTGTTGTTGTTTCCTTGTTTGTTTTGTATGTGGTTGATTTCAGTTATGTGGTTGACTGTGTTTACTCCTTTTTTATGGTTTTCATTGTATTTTAAACTCTTAACCCGTATGCAAAATAAAACAGGCAATTTACAGAGAAGTGACTAACATGTATATCCAACAGACATCAAATGCAATATATCTGGGCATGAAGTATCTAAAGCTAAGAGTCACTGGCCTTAAAATAAGTCACTAACAAATAGTATCCACAATTTACAGTCTACCTTTCTTCCCAACAATTACATTTTAGCCAACTGAATCACTATAGTGGCTAGTGACTGACAAGTTGATTTGAATAACTATAACATAAATTTGTAGGACTCATTACCTCTCCTTTTTAGCCACCCATATAAATCTGATCCACAAAACTGAATTCTTCCTGGATCTCCACAGATTCATTCTGATATACCATTTCTGTCAAATACTCAAACCCCTTCCCACATCCAGATAATAACTGGGAGTGTTGGCATGTACTTGACATCCAGAAACTATTTCCTTGTCTGCACAATATTTTTACAGGTTTCTTAAGGCTTGTCATCAAGATATTTTTCTCTGAGACTCATTGTCAGTAGTCACCCTTCAGGTCAAGATCTAGTGTTCTGGATTATTTATAGCCTGCATTTTGCCTGAGCTTGTAGATCAATGGCCAAAAACAAATGAAAATAAGAAATAAAACAATTAAAGCAATAAGTGCCAGTATTTCAAATATGGCAGTTAATTATATTTTTGATATCATCTAGGAGAACATGGTTTCTATTCTACTGGGATGCAAGAAGCAGAGATACTTCTACAGGGCTGAATAAACATTGATTCCATGTTTTTGTTTGTTTGTTTTAGTATTTTGCTTTTGCTTTTATCACCAGATAAAAGTATATGTTATTGATTCTGAGAAAAAGGAAGGACCAATGTTTACAAACATTTTTTCAAAATAAGTGCAGAGATAGTTAGGGAAATTGTAGAAAGTATATAAATATGGTGACTTTATCAAACCTAAAAGCTTTGATACTATATAGATCTTCTCAAAATATGAAATAGTAGATATCTAGGATAAGATGTTATCTATGGAACTGAGAATATGAGTTTACAATTAGGTTTGAATGCCAAAATACCATACTTAAAATTCTTAGGGAAAAAGTAAAACAGCATAGATGGTTAAGTATTACAGAGTTTGTGAACATACAGAGGAGGAGATGAAGATAGCAGATTAGAAGGACATGAAGTTAATCTCCCCCAACCCACACCAACACATCAAAAATATCTTTATATGGAGCAATTTTCACAGAAAACAAAATAGAAACTGGCAGAAAGGCTCTTTTACAAGAAGGCTGTGAAGAAAGATCCACAAGGAGTCAGATAGGAAGGAAAAAGTAGCAATCAGATGCAGTACCTGCATCTCTAGAAGGACACAGAAGAGGAGGGGAATATCACAGGCTTGGAGATTCTTCTTTGAAAGTGAGCAGTTGAAACCACACACTGGGCACTCCAGCACTGGTGTCTGACACCAGGAAGATAAGTCCCCTCAGCTGGTTTGAAAACCAATGATTTACAGGAGGGCTGTAAGAAACTTAGACTTCACTTGTAAAGAGCATGCACATGCTTGTTTACTCCCAGAAATAAGGCAGAGGAAGGGGATTGAAACTGCCTGGGCCACTGGCCAGATTCCTGCAAGCCACCCAGTGCACCCTAGCCTATGCCAAGTGGAAACTCCAGTCCTCCTAGCCCTGACATAACCCCCTACCAAGGTGAAGGCAGCTATTGCTAAAGAGAGTGTACACTTGAGGTAGATAAAGCTGGCTCAGACAAAGCACTGCATCTTATTGGAGGAGGGGCAGCTTCAGTTGGCCCTCAAGAAGGCTGTGAATTTGGAGTTGTCTGGAGCTCTGATTGATGTGCTGGTGCCATCCCAGCATGCAACCTAGCCCATAGCTAGCACCTGCTCTGATGTCTCTTGTCTCAGTGCTGCTCCCCTCTGAGGCAAAAGAGCCAATGCTGGGGGTGGGGGTGAATGTATAATTTAGGGGGAGGGAACCAGCTCAGAACTGACACTCAGGGCTTCTACTTCAGCAACTTGGGATCTGACTAGGTCCCAAGTAGGGTGGTGACAACCACTGAGCAAAGGAGAAGCCACAGTTTACATGTGGCTCTGACTCTAGCCTTCCATCTCCAAACCCATCTTACACTAAAGTGACAGCTGCCAGCACACCCTGGGGAAGATGTGACCCATGCTAACTTCAGATCCAGCTCTATCATCAAAGCCACTAGATACACACAGAGTGCATAAGGGCACTCCTACACAAGGACAACCTTCTAAGGCTGGGATAGGTAACTGTTTCACCTAATTTCATATAGATAGAGAACAGTAAGCAAAATGGAAGATATAGGAATGTGTTTCAAACAAAAAATAAGGAAAAAAGAAAACCATGAAAAAACAACCAATAAAATGGATAAATAAGATTGACCAAGATGGTGAACTAGAAGGATGCTCGTAGCTCACTCTCTCCCACAAATACACCAAAACTCACATCCAAGGATCCATCCAGCCAACCAGAGCATCTGCTAAACTGACAGAACATTGCCCGCTTCAAAAGACAAAGACACAACAAATCTGGTAGGAGAAAAAGTAAAAAGAAAGAAAGAAAAGCAAAACAGTATGGGACAAGTCCCACAGGGAGGGGGCTGCAAAGGAGGAATAGTCATCATTCGTTGGGTCTCTCCCTCTCCAACAGAGAGGTCAGCTGGATGGAGGGGGGAACTCTGAGGCTCAGATCTGTACAGAACATACAGAACAGCCCTTGACAAACAGAACTAAATGGGCACAGAGGATCTCCACAAAGCCCAGCCTTAAGAGCAAAGTGGCAGGTGGGGGATGGGACAGGCTGCTGAAGCTGGATGGAGGACTAGGGCAGGCTACACAGAGGCAACACTGGGGGTACTGCACACCATGGATGAGTGGGTACACAGGGCAAAACAACTTGGGTCCTCCATAAAAACAAAAACAAAAACAAAAACAAAAACAAAAAACAGCTGATGTGCCCTGGGAGGAAATGTGCCATACCCCCTATCTCTGAAAAAACGCTAAACTGATTTTCAGGAGAAGAGAAGTGGGGTTCAGCCACAGCAACCATATCCTCCAGTGCTTAGCACCCAGGAAGGGGTGGGGTCAAAATCTGAATCTGTACCTAAGGACTTAGCAGCCTCAAAGGCGAGATGAGACTTGTTTATAGCCTGAGGCAGATAGGATCATTCTGCCCTGATACCTCTGAGAACTCGAAATTCCAAGACAAATAAACAAGGAGCTGAATTTTGGAATGGAGCAGGGGAGAGGCTACTCTGCCATCTTCCCCAAGTCTGCCTATGGAGCATGGACTGAAGCAGAGTGGGCAGATGCACAGAACAGGGGAGCAACCAACACCAGTAGAGGGAGGGTGTCCACCCACCTTCCTGGCAGGATCACAGCACCTGACTGCTGTAATGGGAGGGGGTGCGACCTGACACTCTACCTTGAGCAATGGCAACATCTGACCACAACATCAGGAGGGGTACTGACCCGCTGCCTACCATGCAAGAGTACAGCACCTAAACATACTGTTGGGAGGGGGCATGACATGTCTGCCTACCATGCACAAGCACAGCATCTGACAGCTGTGCTGGCGGGGGCATGATCTACTTTCCGACTGGTACTGAGAGCAGCACAGAAAAGGGGCACCAACAGAGAGCCTGTGGAAGCAGCTAGCTGAGTTTGTGCAGCAGGGTGAGGACAGTAAGACCTCTTGATAAAATCAATAAGAGCACACAATCTCCAAGAGAAACATCTACTATTATTTTTCTTTTTATATGTTCTATTTTCTATTACCTTTTTAACTTTTACTTTTTAAAAAGTTGTATATGTCTGCAGTTTTAATTGCTTTAAAATTTTTCTTTTAAAAGATTTTTATTATTTTTTTTAAAACACACATAATTTCATTTTTATGTATCTTGGTTTTGATCTCCTGCTATTGATTATACTCTGGTTTCAAATATTTATTTGTTCTTTTCTCCTTTTTTAAAGGTTTTTTAAAAGACATCTCAACTCGATTATTATTTTGCAACAACTTGTTCTTCTGTTATTGATTATATGCAGTTTTCAAACCTTTTTTCTCGATTCTTTTAAAATTCTCTCATTTGTAAACTTTATTTGTGCATAGGCTTTATAGATAAATAAATAAACTCCTTTAGAAACAAAATAAATAACTGATACTCCATAAGCAACAATGTTACAGAGATATGAGCAAGATGAAGAAGAGAGGAACAAGACCCAATTAAAAGAACAAGAGAAATCTGAAAGAATGATCAAAGCAATAGACATTGATGGCCTACTAGATCAAGATTACAAAAAAGGAGTGAACAAAATACTGAAGGAACTAAAAGAGTTTAGAGATATAAAATATGTCAAAAATGAAATTGAAGCTATAAAGAAGAACCAAGTAGAATTAGTAAACTCATTTGCTGAGATGAGAGCTCATCTAAAGGCTGTACAAAGCAGGCTATATAGGGTAGAGGAACAAACAAGTGACCTAGAAGAAAGGACAACAGAAAGCATTCAATCAGAACAGCTGAGAGAAAAACAAATAAAAATGAATGAAAATCACATAAGAGACCTATGGGATAATATAAAGCATGAAAATCTACATATAATACTGGTTCCAGAAGGGGAAAAAAAAAGAGCAAAGGGGGTTGAAAAGATACTTGAAGAAATCATGACTGAAAACTTCCCAAACCTAAAGAAAGAATCAGATATCCAAGTACAGGAAGCTCAGAGGGTCCCACACAGGAAGAACCTAAACAGACCCACATCAAGATATATTATAATCAAGAAGGCCAGAGTCAAGGATAAATAAATGATTCTAAAAGCAGCAAGAGAAGAACAGTGAGTTACAAGGTTCTCAGCTGATTTTTCTACATAAACACTACAGGCCAGAAGGGAGTGGCAAGATATATTCAAAGTCCTGAATGGAAAGAAAAAAAAAAAGAGAGAGATGCAACCTTGGATACTCTATCCAGCAAGGCTATCTTTGGAATAGAAGGAGAGATAAAGAATTTCACAAATGGGACAACAAACTAGAAGAGTTTAGCAACACTAAACCCATGATAAAAGAAATATGGAAATTTCTACTCTAGACAAGAAGCAAGAAGCTACAGAAATGAGAAACTCATAACTGGAAAGGTGATAACTACCATGAATTACAAATAGAATAAACATGAAATTGTAAAAGAGAAATCTAAATCATTAAGAGTGGAAGAGGGTAGTAAGAAAATAGAGTATTTTTTTTCTTTCTTTAAAAATTTTTTGTTCTCAGTAAGACGGGTTTGAGAATATATTAACATCTGTTTAATACAAACAGTAAGAGTAATGGGTTAATAGACTTACAAAAAAGGGTAACCACAAGCCAAAAACTTACCAAGAGTCACAAAAACTAAATAAAATACAAGATAATACCAAACCACAAAAGGAAGAAGAAAGGAACAAAGAGGAAATACCAAATCAACTGCAAAAGTAAGTTCAAAATGGGAATAAGCACACATCTATCATTAATTACTGTAAATGTTAGTGGATTAAATGCTCCAATTAAAAGACATAGAGTGGCAAACTGGATAATAAAGCAAGAACCTTCAATATGCTGCATACAAGAGACCTACTTTAGGGAGAAGGACACATATAGATTAAGAGTGAAAGGATGGAAAAGGATATTCCATACAAATGGAAAAGCCAAAAAAGCAGGGGTAGCAGTACTGATTTCAGACAAAATAGACTTTAAAACAAAAGCCATAAAGAAAGATAAAAAAGGACATTTTATAGTGATTAAAGGATTCGTACAAGATGAGGATTTTACACTTGTTAACATATATGCATCCAATATAGGAACACCTAAGTACAAAAAACAATTACTAACAGAGATAAAGGGGGAAATTGATGGGAATAAAATCATTGTCAGAGATTTTAACACTGCATTAACATCACTAGACAGATCTTTCAGACAGAAAATAAATTAGGCAACAGAGAAATTAAATGATACAATGGAAAATTAGATTTGGTGGATAATTTCAGAGCATTTCACCCCCAAAATATAGGATATACATTCTTTTCAAGTGCACATGGAACATTTTCTAAGATTTATCATGTACTAGGGCACAAAAGAAGCCTTAACAATTTTAAGAAGATAGAAATTATCTCAAGCATCTTTACTGACCACAATGCCATGAAACTACAAATCAATTACAGAGAATCAAAGGAGATAAAACGGAAAGGATGGAGATTAAACAGCATGCTATTAAAACCAATAGGTCAATGATGAAATCAAAGTTGAAATTAAAAGATGCCTTGAGACAAATGAAAATGAAAACACAGCCACACAAAGTTTATGGGACACAGTAATGGTAGTGCTAAGAGGGAAGTTTATAGCATTACAAGCCTTCCTTGAAGAAGACCAATCTCAAATAAAGACTCTAACCCACCAGCTAAAAGAATTAGAAATAAAAGAGCAAAAAACCCCAAAATGCAGCGGGAGGAAGGAAATAATAAAGATCAAGGAGGATATAAATAAAAAAGAGATTAAAAGATAGAAAAATCAATCAAACCAAAAGATTCTTTTTTGAAAAAGTAAATAAAATTGACAAACCTCTTCCCAAACTCTCAAAGAAGAAAAATAGACAGACCATAAATAAGCAAAATAAGAAAGGAAAATGGAGAAATTGCAACCAACAACATAGAAATACAGAATATCATATGAGAATATTATCAAAAACTATATGGAACCAAAGTGGATAACCTACAGGAGATGGACAAGTGTCTGGAAACATACTGTCCACCAAGACTGAACCAAGAAGAAACTGACCACTTGTACAAACCAATCATTAGAAATGAAATTGAATTAGCAATAAACAACAACAACAAAAACCCTCCCTACAAATAAAAGTCCAGGACCAGATGGCTTTAATGGGGAATTCTACCAAACATACAAAGAAGAACTTATATGAGTCCTTCTCAAACTCTTCCAGAAGACTGAAAAAGAGGAAATACCCCCAAACTCATTCTATGAAACCACCATCACCCTGAAACCAAAATCAGGCAAAGACACTACCAAAATAGAGAATTACAGACTAATAACAATGATGAACATAGATGCAAAATCCTTACCAATATATTAGCAAATAGAATCCAATAGAACATAAAAAAGATTATACATCATGATCAAGTGGGGTTCCTCCCACGGACACAAGGGTGGTTCAACATATGAAAATCAATCAATGTAATACATCACATCAACAAAAGAAAGGACAAAAACCACATGATCATATCAATAGATGCAGAAAAAGCATTTGATAAAATTTGACACCCATTTAAGATAAAAACTCTCACCAAAGTGGGTATACAGGGACCGTATCTCAACATTATAAAAGCTATATATGACAAACCTACAGCCAGCATAGTACTCAATGGTGAAAAACTCAAAAACTTCCCACTAATATCTGGGACAAGACAAGGCTGCTCACTATCATGACTCCTATTCAACATAATCTTGGAAGTCCTAGCCACAGCAATCAGGCAAGAGAGAGAAATAAAAGGGATCCAAATTGGAAAAGAAGAGGTAAAAGTGTCACTATATGTGGATGACATGATACTATATGTAGAAAACCCTAAAAAGTCCACACGAAAACTACCAAAACTAATTGAAAAATTCAGTATGGTAGCAGGTTACAAGATTAATGTTCAAAAATCAGTTGCATTACTTTACACTAAAGATGAATCAACAGAAAAAGAAAGTAAAGAAACAATCCCCTTTAAAATAGCACCCAAAGTAATAAAGTACCTAGGAATAAATCTAACCAATGAGGTGAAATTCTTATACAGAGAAAACTATAAACTACTGATGAAGGAAATCAAAGAAGACTTAAAAAAATGCAAAGATATCCCATGCTCCTGGTTTGGAAGAATCAATATTGTTAAACGCTCACACTGCCCAAGGCATTCTACAGATTTAATGCAATCCCTATCAAATTACCCAGGACATATTTCACAGAACTAGAATAAATCATAATAAAATTTATATAGAACCACAAAAAACCTAGAATTGCCAAAGTATCACTGAAGAAAAAGAAAGAGTCTAGAGAAATATCTCTCCCAGACTTCAGACAATACTATAGAGCTACAGTGATCAAAACAGCATGGTATTGGTATAAAAACAGACATATGGACCAATGGAACAGAATAGATAGCCCAGAAATGAACCCACAAACTTTGGTCAACTAATCTTTGACAAAGGAGACCAGAATATACAATGGAATAAAGACAGTCTCTTCAGCAAATGGTGTTGGGAAAACTGGATGGCAGCATGTAAATCAATGAAGCTAGAACACTCTCTTACACCATACATAAAAATAAACTCAAAATGGATCAAAGATTTAAACATAAGACAACATACAATAAACCCCCTAGAAGAAAGCATAGGCAAAACATTATCTGACATACATCTCAAAAATGTTCTCCTAGGGCAGTCTGCTCAAGCAATAGAAATAAAACTAAGAATAAACAAATGGAATCTAATGAAACTTACAAGCTTCTGCACAGCAAAGGAAACCATAAGTAAAACAAAATGACAACATACGGAATGGGAGAAAATTTTTGCAAATGAAACCAACAGAGGCTTGAAAACCAGAATATATAAGCAGTTCATACTACTTAATAAGAAAAAAACACAAACAACCCAATCAAAAAATGGGCTGAAGACCTAAACAAGCAACTCTCCAAGGGAGATTTACAAATGATCAACAGACACATGTAAAATGCTCAATATCACTAATTATCAAAGAAATGAAATCAAAACTATGATGTGGTGTCACCTCACATCATCCAGAATGGCCATCATCAAAAGTCCACAAATGACAAATGCTGGAGAGGCTGTGGGGAAAAGGGAACCCTCCTACACTGCTGGTGGAAATGTATTTTCACGCAGCCACTGTGGAAAACAGTATGGAGATTCCTCAAATGACTAGGAATAGACTTACCACATGACCCAGGAATCCCACTCCTGGGCATATATCCATAAGGAACCCTACTTCTAAAAGCCACCTGCACCCCAATGTTCATAGCAGCACTATTTACAATAGCCAAGACACAGGAACAGCCTAAATGTCCATCAACAGATGACTGGATAAAGAGGTGGTATATTTTTAAAATGATATAATATTCAGTCATAAAAACCGACAACATAACCGCGTTTACAACAACATGGGTGTTCCTGGAGAATGTCATTCTAACTGAAGTAAGCCAGAAAGAAAAATACCATATGAGATAGCTCACATATGGAATCTTAAAAAAAAAAAAAAAAAACCAAACATAAATACAAAAAAGAAACATGATCATAGACATAGAATACAAACTTGTGGTTGCCAAGCGGGCAGCGAGTGGGAAGGGACAGACTGGGATTTCAAAGTTTGTAGATATTGACAGGCATATGTAGAATAAATAAACAAGATTATACTGTATAACACAGGGATATATATATATATATATACACACACAGGTTCTTGTGTATATATACAGTGAAAAAAAGGTGACAACGAATATATGTAAGTTCATGTATAACTGAAAAATTGTGCTCTACACTGGAATTTGACACAACATTTTAAAATGAATATAACTCATTAAAAAAATTAAACAAAATAACTGAACAGGTAATACAAAAGGATCAGTCTGAACTACTTTCTCACTTCATTCCGAAAATAAACCCAAAGTGGAAAAAAGATGTAAATATAAGTGTTTAAAAAATAAAACTCCTAGAAGAAAACAATAAGTACACTTATTGACCTGAGTCAGTTATATTTTTTGAAATATCTCCTCAGGCAAGAGAAACAATAGCAAAAAAAAAAAAAAAATGGGACTACATCAAACTAAAAGGCTGTTGCAAAATGAAGGAAACTATCAACTAACAAAAAAGTCACCAACTGAATAAGAGAAAATCTTTTACAAAGGATATATCAGATCAGTGGTTAATATCCAAAATATACAATGAATTTCTTTATTCAATATCATGAATAGACATTTCTCAAAGGAAATCATGCAGATAGCAGCAGACATATGAAAATATGATAATGTTACTAATCATCAGAGAAATCCAAACCAGAACAACATGTGTCAGAATGGCTATTATCAAAATAAATAAATAAATAAAATAAACAACAAGTAACATTTTGGCAAGGATGTGGAGAAAATACAACACTTGTACACTGTTGATACAAATGTAAATTGGTCCAGCCACTGTGGAAAACATTATGGAAGTTTTTCAAAGAATTAAAAATGTAACTACCACATGTTCTAGTAATTCCATTTCTGGTATTTTTCCAAAGAAAATAAAAACATGAACTCAAAAAATATATACATCCTTATGTTCACTGAAGCATTACTCACAATAGCTGTGATATGGAAGCAACGTAAATTCCCATGGGCAGATAAATGGATAAAGATTTGTGGGGTGTGTGTGTGTGTGTGTGTGTGTGTGTGTGTAGTAGAATATTACTCAGTCTTAAAAATAATAAAATCTTGCCATTTGCAACAACATATAAAAATTTAGGGGGTATTGTGTTAAGCAGAATAAGTCAAAGACAAATACTGTATGATTTCATTTATATGTAGACTGTTGAAAAGCAAAACAAATGAACAAATATAACAAAACAGAAACAGTCATAGATACAGAGAACAAACAGAGGGGCAGAGGGTAGGAAGATGAGTGAATTAAGTGAGGGAGATTAAGAGGTACAAACTTCCATTTACAAAATAAATGAGTCATGGGGATGAAATGTACAGGGTGGGAATATAGTCAATAATATTGTAAAATCTTATATGGTGACAGATGACAACTAGACTTATTTTGGTGAGCATTTGATAGTGTATGGAAATGCCTAATCACTATGTTGCACACCAAGAACTAAAATAGTGTTGTAGATCAATTATACTTTAAAACAAACAAGCAAACTCATAGAAAAAATATCAGATTTGTAATTACCTGGGTGATGGTGGGAGGAGGAATTGGAGGTTTTCAAATGGTACAACTTTCCAGCTGTAAGATAAATAAATATTATGGATGTAATGTACAATATGATAAATAGAATTAAACAATGCTTTAGGTTATATATGAATGTTGTTAATAAAGTAAACTCTAAGAGTTCTCATCACAAGGTAACTTTTTTAATTTTATTTTTCTATCTATATAAAATATTGGATGTTCACTAAACTTATTTTGGTAATCCTTTCATAACGTATATAAGTCAAATCATTAGGCTGTACACCTTAAACGTATACAGTGCTGGACATCAAATATTGCTCAATAAAAGTTGAAGGATAAAGGTATGTAAACCTTTTATTCCTACATGAATATTCCTGCTAGAATTTGGAATGCTACCAGAGACTAGAACTATTCTTGTGCTAAGTCATTTTTTTCAGTTGGTACCTATATTTGTTGCCTAAAAGTAAACAATACCTCATTTCTACTAAACTTAATTGGTTTTCTCTGGTTTTGTTCATTATATCTATAGATAGATAGATAGGTAGATAGATAGATAGATAGATAGATAGATAGATAGATAGATAGATAGATACATAGATAAATAGATACATAGATACATAGATACATAGATAGAAAGAAAGAATTGGGTTTAGGTAGGTACTATTGTCTATCTGGCTTATTTTGCTCAATTTTATGTTTGTAAGATCAATCCATGTTGTGTTAGGCAGGAATACTTTGTTAATTTTTATTGTGCAGTTTCCATGCTACTGTTTAATGAATATATGAGGCTGTTACAAATAATCCTGCTTTGAACACTATCATTAGTGTTTCTTTGCTGTTTCTGATATAGAGATTTATACTTGATATGTATTCAGGAATAGAAGTGCTTCTTCCTGAAGTCTGCATATGTTTAGCTTTTAGTAAATACTGCAGTTTTTCCGTAGTAAAGTACTAGTTTCTCAGCTACCTCACATCCTTGCCAACACATAGCATTTTATATCTTTTTAAGTTTAGTAATTGTGATAGGCATATATTGTTATCTTATTGTGGTTTTTAATTTCATAATCCTGGTGACTAATGATATAGGTAAGGTAAAACTTTGCCTCTCTGATTTTCCTTTAGAAACTCCTTATAATATTCCTTTTTGAAAAAGAAATCCTTAATATAAATATGGGCCAACTTACTAATCATTCCTTTTAGGGCTTTTTTGTCTATTCTGTTTTAAAATAAAATTGCCAATCCCAATCTATGAAGATTTTTGATAGTACACAAAAGAAATTTTGATAGTACACATTAAAAGCTTTCATTCACCTGGAATTGATTTTCATGTATTGTATGAGTTTGGATAAAGATATTGTTTTCTGGTTTTCTTTTTCTGGTTTTGTTTCATTGGTTTAATTGTTATTCTTAATGTAACACTATATTCTCTTAATTATGATTCTTTGATATACGGCACTGTAAGTCCTAGAAATATGTTGTTCTTCTAGATTATCTTGGCTTTTTGTTCTCTTGCATTCAAAGCAAAAATTAGAATTTGTCAATTACTTAAAAACTTTGCTGAGATTTTAATTGAGATTACATTAGATCCATCCATTTTTCTTGTCTTTAATTTCTCTCAATAATACATGATTTTTAAAAAATATGCATTTCTTCTTAGATTGAGTATACTGCTTTTCATTGGGACTCTTTCATTGTTAGTGGTTTTTATTTTTGTTTGTTTTGTTTTTTATCATATGCTTAAAATACTTAACTGCTAGTGATAAAAGATCACTTATTTGACAAATACATTGAGAATATTAAAAGCTTCTGAGATAACATGGTAAAAATTTATTCATGAAACCTATTATTTTCAGTATATTGGGTTATCACATTTATTTAAATAATCTTTAACTTTTTTGTCTTCATTGATCAAATTTTTATATTTTTTGATTTATAATCAGTTTTACTTTGTTGCTGGTGTTGGAAGTAATTTAATAAAGACATGATATATATACAGATTAAATTATGGTCAATTTCCCATAACTAAGTTTTGTAACAATTTGGATGCAGATTATCAATAATCCTATATGCCACAATTTATCCTGTTTTTCCACTTCTTGTTTCTAGCAAAATTGGACAACCTCTAAGCTTTTGAATCATGATAATGATTTTTTTATTTAAGTGTTTTTTTAATGTTTTTTAAACATTTTTTATTGATTTATAATCATTTTACAATGTTGTGTCAAATTCCAGTGTAGAGCACAATTTTTCAGTTATACATTAACATATATATATTCATTGTCACATTTCTTTCTCTGTGAGCTACCATAAGATCTTTTATAAATTTCCCTGTGCTATACAGTATAATCTTGTTTATCTATTCTACAATTTCAAAATCCCAGTCTATCTCTTCCCACCCCCTGCCCCCTTGGCAACCACAAGTTTGTATTCTAAGTCTATGAGTCTATTTCTGTTTTGTAGTTATGCTTTGTTTATTTGTTTGTTTGTTTATTTATTTTTTTAGATTCCACATATAAGCGATCTCATATGGTATTTTTCTTTCTCTTCCTGGCTTACTTCACTTAGGATGACATTCTCCAGGAACATCCATGTTGCTGCAAATGGCATTATGTTGTTGGTTTTTATGTCTGAGTAGTATTCCATTGTATAAATATACAACATCTTCTTTACCCAGTCATCCTTTGACGGACATTTAGGCTGTTTCCATGTCTTGGCTATTGTAAATACTGCTGTTATGAACATTGGGGTGCAGGCGTCATTTTGAATTAGGGTTCTTTCTGGATATATGCCCAGGAGCAGGATTCCTGGGTCATATGGTAAGTCTATTCCTAGTCTTTTGAGGAATCTCCATACTGTTTCCACAGTGGCTGCACCAAACTGCATTCCCACCAGCAATGAAGGAGGGTTCCCTTTTCTCCACAGCCTCTCCAGCATTTGTCATTTGTGGACTTTTGAATGATGGCCATTCTGACTGGTGTGAAGTGATACCTCATTGTAGTTTTGATTTGCATTTCTCTGATATTAATGATTTGAGCATTTTTTCATGTGCCTATTGATCGTTTCTATATCTTCCTTGGAGAGTTGCTTGTTTAGGTCTTCTGCCCATTTTGAATCATGATAATGATGCAGACAGAGCTTCTCATTCTAAAGATATTACTTGATGGCCATATTTTCTCCTTAGTAGTTAATTTATTAGAATGTCTGCCTCTCTTTTATTAGGTTGAATTATGTTTTATTGTTCAATGTCTTGTGTCAGAGTTAGAAATTTCCCTGCTAGCAAGTTCTCTCTCTAGATTATGCTAATTAAATACAAAGTAAGAGAGATTTCCCCCTTAATAAATCTTCCTTGGGGTTAAGACATTGGTTCTTTCAATAAAGCCAGAAGGGATTAAACCTAAAACTTTTTAAAATCATTCTCTATGACATTAGTCATAGTCTTCCAATCCTGCCCTATTGGAATGAATGTTTTGATAGGAAAAATTCCCAATTTTGCTCTCCACAATCTAAGTGAGATGGTCAGCACTTAGGACAAGTGACAGATTCTACTATAAAAATTCACACACATTTTTCTTAGTAGCAGAAGTAAAAGAAACTGATTTCCATCTCTAATCCTAATTGATCAAACATAGCTATATTTTGAACATAAAACAGCTTTCTATTTTAAGTCTTCTTGATATTGACAGTGGCTATAAAGCTTTGTGACTGCTAAAATGGATGTTTATTTTGAATGTCCTGCTTTTTTGGATCAATGAGTGAAATAAAAGAGTGAAAATCCATGTGGTATCTTATATTTAATTTCTTGAATATAGCAGATTACATAAGATTGATTTCAATTTACTTTTCTTTAAAGAAAAAATGCAATTTGAAATAAAATTCACTTTATTTTCACATTTTTTAAAGTCAGCAGTCATTTTTTTGAAGTTATTACTTTCAGACAACATAGCTCTAACTTATTTTGAGTACACAGTTTCAGACATAAGAAGCCCTTCTCCTTAATTTAATAATGAACACACTGTATCATAAGCTCCTTTTGGTCAAGACAGAAAGTTGAACCATGTTGTCGATGAGTTGATGACTTAACTGTTAAAATCTACTGTAACTCTGGATAAGTTTAATTGAATAAGTTCCAGGGTTTATATCATACATTTGCTGTTAAGCAGACCAAGACATTTCTCCAGAATTTCTATGGTTGACTTCTTTATTTTATTCTAACTCTTCTTTATAATGTTATGAAGATTACATATCACACATTAACTATTAACAGGCAATTCTTCCCCTTGCAGTAGCACTGGATTCTCATAGCCATTCCCTTCCTTCCATAGTAAAATTCTAGGTTTATTTTAAATCATTAGTGTTTGAATAAGAGTACATAGTTATGTTGGCTCAAGAAAATTTCCCCAATCAATGATTCAGTGTTAAGCAATAAGTAGTATTGTTTTCAGTTGCTCATTCTGATTTGAGTTATTAGGGGGGAAAGCCTTTGTCTGTTGAAATTATATATATGGCTCTAGGAACTTGGGATATGTCAGTGGAACAAAAATCTCTACCCTCAAAAGCCTTTTTTTCTATTGATAGTCCCTTTAAAATTGCCCCATATACTGCCAATTCTCTATTCTGCCTAAATGTCTTGTAATATTGTTTCATAAAATTAAAGTTTTAATGGTCATATTCAAATGTTTCTTAGAAGAGAGGCATGGCAGTAAATGCCATTTTGGTTTGAACACACTGTTGCAATCTACAAGGCAGCCACTAAGTGGGCTATTCATAGACAGAAAAATTTTTCATTGGGCAGAGGGATGTTTGGGGAAAAAAAAATATTTGGAAGGTGGCTAGAAGTCAATGAAAATAGAATGAGTCCTTGGAAGCTAAGGAAGTAAAAAAGCATAAATTGAAATAGAGTTGATTCTGAAGATGGTCTTGGAATATACTCTCTCTCTCTTTTTTTTTTTTTTTTTTTTTTTTTGGTATCCTTAGCAAATAATCACTAGAATTTACTTGACTCAAAAACTTCAGATGTTCAAAACAGCTCTTGTAATGAAGATCATCAATTCTGTATTTCACTAATTTATCTTCATCTGTTAGGTTTCTCATTAATTTCAAAGATACTAGAAGAATTGCCAGATATAAAGTTACTAGAAGATATACAAATCATTTTGACAAACATGATTAAATGTGTTAAGTTGGGCATGATCAATATTAATGATTTTTTTTAATGGTGGCATACCAAGAGGGAGGTGAGTGTGTGTAGATTTGCTCAAGACTGTCCCGCAGAGGCATGGATTAAACTAGTGGGAAATGAAGCAGAACAAAGTATGATTATCATAATTTCCAGCAGCAAGCTCTTTTAGAGTGTGGTAAAGTATTCCAAGTTTTCCATTTGAGCTATGTAAAACTATATTAGGGAAAGCACTAGAGAATTTACTCAATGATAAAAGCCTGCCCATACAGAATAATGGGAGAGATGACCAAGCAGTCCTTTTTCATCTCTAATTACTGTAACTCCAGGAAATCTATAATGATTAGAAACATACAGTAGTTGCCATTAAAATTTTCTAAAATGAAGCCTGTTATTCATCTTCATAACCAGAATAGTCATTAAAGGAAGCAGATATCTGTCAGTGATGAATGACTAGATTTTTCAGTAGATAATTTGAACAACTTTTATGCATTGAATTAGATCTAATCTATTTGGTGTGTAATAATGCACTTTCTGTAGAACCAAAAGGGATTTTGTCCATCACTTATTATGCATATCACCCTATTTTTAACACCTTGAAATTGATTTTATTTATTTATATGCTATGATTTGAAAAGTTAGATACACTGGCCAAAGATATTAAGACAAAGCATAGGATTAGCTTCTATACTAAAAACAGTATATAATAAAACAACTTTAAAATCTTAAACATTTTTATATTATTTTAGGTCTTTTTTTTTAATAGTCCTCAGTTTGTAACAAAAGGAAGCTCTCAATAAGAATGTATTTAATTTTAAAGAAAAATTAAGATTACTCTAACACTACCAACTCATAAGTACTAAATACATATCCCACTTAACAGTTAATAAATTCTGTTTCACTCTAAGATCTCCTGAAAGCAGTCAAATTAATCAATTTTCAATGACTATTTGGAATATTTCCCATTTTTAAAGTTAACAACCCTGTGTATTTGTTATTTTTTTGTGTTTATTTATTTATTTATTTTTTGGTTTCTAATGTTTTACTTTTCATGGCAAGAAAGAAGGAGAAAAAAACAACTAAATATTTTTCAAGGTACTGGGATAAGCAGTGGAGGTCAGTGATCCTTGAGACAGTAAACAAATGAGGTGACCCAGCTGATTGCCCAAACTTTCAGCCTTGACAGAGTTTTCAGCCTGATAGGGAAAACATAGATGGAGCCCAGAAGATACTCTACTAAGAAGACAGAACTGAGGGTGTAGGGAGAACAAAGAACAAAAATTATAGGGCAGATTATTGTAGAGGAAAGAGACACACAAAGAGAGAACCCAGAGATATGCAGAGATTCCTCCTCAAATATTTAATCCAGGACTGATAAGCACATGTAGGGTAGGAAACTAACTCAATCCAGGAACAGAACTTCTGGAAAGGACTAGAGGAAACAGTGTGCTCACAGAAGGTATGGAATCAGGAAAACCTTGTAATTTGCAGTGCATTGGAGAGAATACTATTAGCCCCAGACTAAAATATTCTATGATTTTAATTAACCAATATTGAAGGCAAGGCCAAAAGGAATGTAACTCTTTCTAATTAACTGAACTGGGTCAGAATAATGTAGAATAGTGTAGCAATGCAAAATACCTAATCACTCCAAAAACAAAACTAACAATGTTTTACATTCTATAAAAAAAATCAGATATCAAAATAAGTAGGAAATTAAGATCTAATATAAATGGAAAAAATCATTCAAATCAAAATGACATAGGATTGACACAGATGTTAAAATTAGCAGGCAAAATTTAAAACAGCCAGTATGAACATATTCCATATTTTCAAAAGTTGACAGACATGGAAAAATGTAAGCAAGCTTCACGTTTTACCTCTAGGAATAAAAACTACAATGTGTAAAATAAAGAAAAAATTGAATGGGACTAAAAATATAAAATACATTGCAGAAGAAAAGATTAGTGAATTTGAAAACATACAGAACCTATAAAAATTAAACAAAAGAAAAAAATCTTAAATGTACAGCACAGGTGTCAGCTATGGGACAGCTTCAAGCAGCCTAACATACAGGTAAATGGAGACCTGGAGGAAGGGCACGAAAAATAAGGAACTCACAGCCTATTTTTACCTAATTTTTAAAAATGAATAAACACACAATTCCAAAAAGCAACATAAGTTCTAAGCACATGAAATATGAAGAAATTCATGCCAACACATATCATAAAGAGAAAACCTTCAAAACAGCTTAGATGGAAGGAGAGAACACCCATGCCAAAGGAGGAACATTAGTAAGACTGTTAGGTACTTAGATAGAAATGAGCTTCAGGCAAGGGGAGAGGAAAGGGGAAGGAACAATCCAGAAAATAACAGTACATCTGTGCTCAAGATAAAGGGCTTCAAAGAGTTTTAATTTCTCTAAATGAGTACCAACAAAGAAGCCAGTTAGAATTGGATGCTTTGGCTGTGCAGTAGAGACAAGGACCTGACTTAACAAAACCTAATACTTATTATAATATAATTAACATTGTGGTTTGGGCCCCCTCCTGTAGGTTTTTCTGTGTGCATCACAGGTCTGAGCGTGTTCAAAGAAGATGGGCATGCCTAAGCACTCAAGAGATATGAGCCATCAATCAATCATGATAATGCCCCTAAGCCAGGATATAAGTGGAGAAACAAAGTAGCAGCACCATTTTCCTCTTGGGTTGGCCCACCTTCAATTCTCAAAAGTGTACTTCAGTAAATTTTGCTTTACTAATAAAAATTTCCATTTATATCATGCTTTCAGTTTCCCAGTTAAATTCTTTTTCTCATGTAAGACAAAGAACTGAGGACCTTTTCCCCTCTTTGATGTAACAAGAATGCCAGTCAATTGGTCTTTCTAAGCAAACAGAACAGTATCTTTAAGTATTGAAAGAGAAAACTATGATAACCTAGAGTTTTGAAACTCAGAGAAAATATCTTTCAAAATTAAAATAGAAATAAATATTATTTAGACCTGAAAGATTTATCACCACTAGACCTGCTCTACAAGTAATGTTAAAGTAAGACTTTTACAGGGAAAATTAATCAAGATTGAATTATGGAGCTAAAGAAAGGAATAATAGAACAAATAATGGTAACTACATGGGTCAGTAGCTAAAAATATTTTTTATTTTTTAAAATATTTTAAAGATACTGTTTAAACAAAACTAACAATGAGTTGTGGAGTTTGCAACATATTATAAACAAAGTGTATGACAACAGTAGCATAAATGTGGAGAGCAGAATATTTTATATATACTACTGTAAGATTCTTAATGTGAAGTATAAAATCACTTAAAACCTATACTGACAGTGTTTACCTGGTGGAGGGGATGGGGAATGTTGAATGGGAGTGATTACAGAGGTACAGAAGGCTACTTCTGGGGTGATAAATCACTATCTCGATTATGGTGACAATTTCATGGATCAAAATTTATCAAAGTGTATTTGATATGTATTTCTTATTGTAGAACTGTTAAAAAATGTGGCCAATTCCAGAAGTAAACTAATACTTATTTATTCTGTCTTTTGTCTTTTTCTTACTGTCTTCAATCAAAAGTTGACATAGAACCAGAGAATAAAATGATGGTTGTGAAGGTCTGAGAAGTAGAGGAATTGGGGAGATGTTTGTCAAAGGGTATAAACTTTCACTTTTGGATAAATGGATAAATTATGGGGATTTAATATACAGCATAATGACTGTAGTTAATAAAATGGTATTCTATACTTGAAATCTGCTAAGTGAGTAAATAAGTGTTCTCATCACATAAAAAATAGTAATTATTTAAGGTGATGATATCTTAAATTGAGTGTGGTAATTATTTCACAATGTATATGTATATTAAATCAGCACATTTTACACTTTAAATCACATTGTACAGCCTAAACATATACACTTTTGTCAATCATATCTCAATAAAACAGAAAATTTAATGTAGATATTAGTTTCTCTGGAAAGACTTGTGATCCTTCTTTCAATCTAATTGGCTTTTCCATCTCTAGTCAAGAACATATTCACCTAATGAATCCCTATTTGGTGAAAGTAAAACTATACTAAACGTTCTAAACTGAAAATAATGTTAAGAAATGTTTTGAAAATTCTTCATAACACTAGTTAAATAACACAAGTTAAATGTTTTATCCCATGATCAACATCAACAATGAAATAAAATTTATATTCAACCACAACTTGTCTCTATAGTACACTTTATCCTGTATCACTAAATTACAATGAAGATATTTAAAGTTCGTTTTACTAATCAGTTTTTTTTTATAATCTTTTTTTAAAATGGAAGTACCATCAGTTACAATGTGTCAATTTCTGGTGTACAATACAATATCCCAGTCATGCATATACATACATATATTTATTTTGTATTTCTTTCATTAAAGGTTATTATAAGATTTTGAACATAGTTCCCTGTGCTATACAGCAGAAACTTTTTTTAAAATCTAATTTTACATATAGTGACTAACTTTTGTAAATCTCAAACTCCCAAATTTTTGCCTTCTCACATCCTTTACCTGGTAACCATAAGATTGTTTACTGTCTGCAAGTCTGTATCTGTTTTGTAGATGAGTTCATTGTATCCATTTTTTCCTTTTTTTTAAGGATTCCACATTTAAGTGATATCATATGGTATTTTTTTTTCTCATTCTGGCTTACTTCACTTATAATAACAGTCTCTATGTCCATCCATGTTACTGCAAATGACAATATTATATTATTTTTTATGGCTGAAAAGTATTTCATCGTATAAATATACCACATTTTCTTTATGCAGTCATCTGTTGATGGACATTTAGGTGGCTTCCATGTCTCGGCTATTGTATATAGTGTTGCTATCAACATTGGGGTGCATGTACCTTTTCAAGAGTTCGCTCCAGACATATACTCAGAAATGGGATTCCTGGATCATATGGTAAGTCTATTTATAGTTTTTTTGAGGAATCTCCATACTGTTTTACATAATGGCTGCATCAAACTGCATTCCCACCAACAGTATAGGAGGGTTCCCTTTTCTCCACACTCTTTCCAGCATTTATCATTCATGGACTTTTGAATGATGGCCATTCTGACTGGTGTGGGATGATATCTCATTGTAGTTTTGATTAGCATTTCTGATAATTAGTGATATTGAGCATGTTTTCATGTGCTTATTGGCCATTAGTATGTCTTCACTGGAGTATTGCTTGTTTAGGTCTTCTGCCTATTTTTGGATTAGGGTTTTTTTTTTTTTTTTTTTTGGTATTAAGTTGTAAGAGCTGTTTATATATTCTTGAAATTAAACCCTTGTCTGTCACATCATTTACAAATATTTTCTCCAATTCTGTAGGTTGATGTTTTGTTCTGCTTATGGTTGCCTTTGCTGTGCAAAAACTTATTTGTTTAATTAGGTTCCATTTATTAATTTCTGTTTTTTATTTCCATTGCCTGCCTAGACTGCCTTAGGCATTGTTAAGATTTATGACAGAGGATGTTTTGTCTATGTTTTCTTCTAGGAGATTTATTTTGCCTTGTCTTTTATTTAAATCTTTATGCCATTTTGAGTTTATTTTTGTGTATGGTGTGAAGGAGTGTTCCAATTTCATTGATTTACATGCTGCTGTCCAGTTTTCCCAAAACCACTTGCTGAAGAGACTGTCTTTTCTCCATTGTATATTCTTGCCTCCTTTGTCAAAGGTTAATTGAACATAGGTCTGTGGATTTGTTTCTGGGCTCTCTATTGTGTTCCATTGATCCATATATCTGTTTTTATGCCAATACCATCCTGTTTTGATTACTGTAGCTCTGTAGTATTATCTTAGGTCTGAGGGGGTTATTTCTCCAGCTTTATTCTCCAGTATTGCTTTGACAATTCTGGGTGTTTTGCGATTTCATATAAATTTTAGGATTGTTTGATCTAGTTCTGTGAAAAATGTCCTGGGTAACTTGATAGGGATCACATTAAATCTGTAGATTGCCTTGGGCAGTATGGCCATTGTAACAATATTGATTTTTCCAATCTAAGAGCATAGGTTATCTTTCTCTTTTCTTTAAGTTATCTTTAGTTCCCTTAATCAATATTTTGTAGTTCTCCATGTATAAAGTTTTCACCTCCTTGGTCAGATTTATTCCTAAATATTTTATTATTTTGAATGCAATTTTAAAAGGGCTTGTTTCTTTATTTTCTTTTCCTGCTAATTAATTTTTAGTGTAAAGAAAAGCAACTGATAATTTAAGTTAATCTTGTATCCTGTCACCTTGCTGAATTCTTTTATCAGCTCTTGTATTTTTGTGTGTGGACCTTTTATAGTTTTCTATAAATAGCATCATGCCATCTGCACATAGTGACAATTTTACCCCTTCTCTTTCAATTTGTATCCCTTTAATTTCTTTTTCTTGCCTGCTTACTGTGACTAGGACTTCCAAGACTATGGAATAGATGTGGTGAGAGTGGGTGTCCTATTTTTTCCAGATATTAGTGGGAAGGCTTTTAGTTTTTCACCATTGAACATTATGCTGGCTGTGGATTTGTCATAAATGTTTTTATTGTGTTGAGTTATGTTCCCTCTATAACCCACTGTGGTAAGAATTTTATTTTATCATGAATATTGAATTTTATCAAATGCATTTTCTGCATCTATTTAGGTGTCCATGTGATTTTTGTCCTTTCTCTTGTTGATGTGGTATATTACATAGATTGATTTGCATATGTTGTACCATCCTTGTGTCTTCGGGATAAATCCAACGTGATCATGGTGTGTGACCTTTATGTGCTGATGGATTCTGTTTGCTAATATTTTGTTGAGGATTTTGGGGTCATCAGTGATATTAACCTAGAATATTCTTTTTTTGGTAGTGTCTTTGCCTGGTTTTGTTATCAGGGTGACGGTGGCTTCATTGAATGAGTTTGGGAGACTCCCTCATTTCTAATCTTTTGGAAGAGCTTGAGAAGGACTGGTATGAGTTTTTCTTTTATGTTTCATAGAATTTCCCAGTAAAGCCATCTGGTCATGGACATGTGTTTGCAGGGAGGTGTTTTGTTTTATTTTGTTTTAATTGCTAATTCTATTTTATGCCTAGTGATTGGTATGTTCAAGTGGTCTATTTCTTCTTATTCTGTCTTGGTGGACTCTATATGTTTCCAGAAACTTGTCCATTTCTTCTAGGTTATCCAATTTGTTTCCATATAGTTGTTCATAGTGTTCTCTTATGATACTTTGTATTTCTGTGGTATTTGTTTTAATTTCTCTATTTTTCTTTCTTATTTTGTTTATTTGTGTTCTCTCTCTTTTATTCTTCATGACCTTGGTGAAAGGCTTTTCAAAAAACCAGCTCTTGGTTTGATTGATTTTTTTTCCATTTTTTAATTGTAAATCATTTATTTCTCTCTGATATTTACTATTTCCTTCCTTTTACTGACTTTTGGTTTTGTTTGCTCTTCTCTCACTAATTCTTTTAGGTTATAGGTTAGGTTGCTTATTTGAGATTGTTCTTGCATTTTGAAGGTGTGTATATCTCTATGAACTGCCCTCTTAGGACTGCTTTTGCTGCATCCCATAGAATTTTTGTGGTTGTGTTTTCATTGCCATTTATCTCAAAGTATTTTTAATTTCTTCTTTGATTTCATCATTGGACTATTGTTTTTTAAGTAGCATTTTGTTTAATCTCCGTGCTGTCATTTTTTTTCTGTGGTTGATTTCTATTTTCATGGCGTTGTGGTCAGAGAAGGTGCTTGAAATAATTTCTATCCTCTTAAATTTGTTGAGGTTTCTTTTGTGCTTGAATACATGATCTATCCTAGAGAATGTTCCATGTGCACTTGAAAAGAATGTATATTCTATTTTGGGGGGGATGTAATGTCCTAAACCAAATCCAATTGTTCTATTGTGTCATTTAGTATTTCTGTTGCCTTATTGATTTTCTGTGGAAGATCTTTCCAGTGATGTTAATGGGGTGTTTAAATCTCCTATTATGATTGTGTTCCCATCAATTTCTCCCTTTATATCTGTTAGTATTTGCTTTATGTATTTAGGTGTGCCTATATTGAATGCATATATGCTAATGAGTGTAATATCCTCATCTTTCATTGCTCCTTTAATCATTATATAGTGTCTTTCTTTATCTTTCTTTATGACCTTTCTTTTATTCTATTTTGTCTGAAATTAGTATTGCTACTCCTTCTTTCTTATCATTTCCATTTGCATGAAGTGTATTTTTCATGCTTTCACTTTCAATCTATGTGTGTCTTTGTTCCTAAAGTGGGTTTCTTGTATGCAGAATATTGTAGGTTCTTATTTTATTATCCAGTCTGACACTCTATGTCTTTTGATTAAAGCATTTAGTCCATTGGCATTTACAGTAATTCTTGATAGGCATATGTTTATTGTCATTTTGAACTTAGTTTTCCAGTTGATTTTTTTTCCTTCTGCCAAAGTTGCTTTATTTTATTTTATAAAATTTTTTTAGAGTTAGTAATTTTACAAGTTTGTGTCAAATTCCTGTGTAGAGCACAATTTTTTTCAGTTATACATGAACGTACATATATTCATTCTCACTTTTTTTTTGGCTGTGAGCTACCATAAGATCTTGTATATATTTCCCTGTGCTATACAGTATAATCTTGTTTATCTATTCTACATTTTGAAATCCCAGTCTGTCCATTCCCACCCCTGCCCCTTTGGCAACCACAAGTTTGAATTCTAAGTCTCTGAGTCTGTCCAGTTGATTTGTTATTTTCTCTTTGTTCCTTTATTCTTGTGTGTGTGATTTGATATATTTTTTTGTATTATCTTAGTTTCTTTTTATTTTTTGTGACTCTATTGTATGCTTTTGACTTATGATTACCCTGTTTATCAAGTATATTAACCCATTACTATATCTGTTTGCTTTAAACTTTTAGTCATGTGAGCTCAAACACATCCTAAAAATAATTTTAAAAAATTTAAATATCCACATTTTCTTACTCCTTTCTCCCACCTTTAATGATTCTGATGTCCTCTTTTACATCTTCATGTTTATTCTGTTTCAACACATTGTAGCTATTGCCTTTCTCATTATGATTTTCTCCTTTCTATGCCATCCTGCTCCTTTTCTATTTACAGTAGACCTTTCAATATTTCTTTTAATATAGGTTTAATATTGATGAATTCTTTTATTTTTCACTTGCCTATTAAATTCTTTATCTCTCCTTCTATTCCAAACGATAACCTTGCTGAATAAAGTATCCTAGTTTCCAGCTTTTTCTCATTCAGAACTTTGAATATATTTTGAAACCTCATAAGGCTTTCAGCTGATTTCTCTAGACAGACCCTGTAGGCCAGAAGGGAGTGGCAAGATACTAATACATTTTTGGCATATCATCCTAATTTTAAAACTTAATGAAAATTACTTAAATTTTTAATATTGTTTGCTTCTGACATAGCTACCTCTTCGAAGCAGAGTACTATTTTAAAACATGGTATACTAATAGTAGAAGAACCACTTTCCTGATTATTAAATTTTAATAATAGTAATAACAACTGCATATTATCCTCTACCTAACAAATGTCAACTTTGTGTTTCTAAAACCAAAATCTTATTTTTAATTATTTGTGTTGACCCTATCTCTAGTGTGGTAAAACATCCACACTACCAATTCACCTAATCTGATATTTAAATTATACTTAAGATATCATTTGTTGTTCCTGTAGACAAAGGGAATATTTTACTGTAAGACGATTAAAATATTTTGGAAAGCTATGGAGTACTGACTTAGCAGTAGTCACCTACTCTGGTGTTTAGCCCAGAATCAATTCCTATCACCTTTATGTATTGACCTGGATGTACAGTGTCTTAATAGCTGTTTAAATATCTTCTATGTTAGTTCTTTCTACTTTTTTCTCAATCAACTTAACTATTTTCAATAACTATTTTTCAGAAATCTTTCAAAATTGATGGAATTTTAGTAGCAGGAAATTTATTATTTTCACTGAAGTTATAACTTTCTAATATTTTAATGTCATTTGAAATAAGTTTTGTAGGAAAATTGGGTAACTATTGATAGTCAGCCATCTTGAAGTTTTATATGCAAGACATATACTTGGAAAATATTAAATGTATTACCATATAAATATCATAAATAAATTTGTACTTTATAATATATGATTTGAAAATAAAGCATTCACTAATATTTCCTGGTGGTGGGATACACGTAAGAAAGGGGCTGCTTCTTGTGGCAGCAGCATTTGTTTTTCGGTCTTACATTCTTAGTGTTATTTTTATGAAAAAATGCTGATGATATACTCCTACAAAGGAAAAAACAGTCACAGAGGCCTGTCTTGAATTCCCTGCTCACTTTTTGATTAGTCTTATATCAGATATATAACTGCATCATTTAATTATATTCTCATATTAGGTAATAGTTTTCTTTTTTAATCATCATATAATATTCTTTAAAAATACACGCTAGCACTAAATGCTCTAGGAACTTATAAGATCTCCTAATAATATAGACTATACTTGTCTTTATGCTCCATAGTATATTCTACTGGTGTGCACACTCGTATATACACACATACACACAAACTAATACACCCCCATACACAAATGCAAATCAAAGTGATGTTCTTTTATCAATTCCAAGGAGTACTATAGATACAGTCAAAAGATAATTCCAAAATTTTGTTTCACCAAGCTATCTTGTTGCTTATATTGTGTTAGTAATATTTCCATATACCTACTTCATGGCATGAAAAGAATCAGTTTGGATACTTTGTCTTTTTATTTCCCTATTCTCTGTCAATTGACTCTCTACTTTTTTAATGTATTTTTTTCCTGTAAGATATTATTTTTTTTGTAGTGATTTTTCTAGTGGTCTCATAAAATAAACTTCAAAGTGTAGTGATGCTTGTATATCAGTTTATAAGAAACAGTTTAGATAGAGTGCTGCACATCATACAGATATAATTTGATAGCAAATCAATATGTGCCAACCAATGAAATACATCAATTTAAATTAGATGAAAAATATTGAAAACATAACTTACAGGGACTTATTTTTTCAATAGAAAGCCATCTGTCCCTACTTGAATAATCAGAAAAGCTCATAGTTAAGGAACATAAAAAGCCCTAGGCTTAAACAGTTATAAAACAATTTGAGTTTTATTTATTCACACAGTATGGTAAGCCTGATTAAAAGTAAGGAGGTAGAAACATGGCACAAAGAAAAGAGAGATGAAGCTATATAAAGCACTAAAAATCAATTTTACAGCAATCTAAAACCAATGAGACTCTGACAAATTGTGTCACAATGTAACTTTTTTCCATGTATTAGAATGTTGCTATATGTTGAACAACCTTATTTATTTATTTTTTCTTCCTGCCACTCAAAATCCAGAGGAAATTCATAATGTCTTATTTAAAAAGATAAATCTTTGGACTTCATTATAGTTTTTGTGAAGATGTCAATTTCTAGATGTTTGACATAATAGAGAACAATGATATAAATTAGTTAAAGGAAATACTTACTTTGATGTCACAGTAACTCTAAAGTATAATCTATACAGTTGTTACAGAAGGCATTAGAGAAGCACTGAATTAGAAATGTAAACACTATACTGATGTATCAGTGTGGTACACATTAGGCCAATTTCAAAATAATTATCACCACAAGAAGTAGTCCATAGGCAATTTTAAGCTGACATAATTGAAGTGAATTATCACTTTACCAATCATTTTAAAGGAATTTTATTGTTGAAACTAATATCTACATATCATACATTTTTGGAGCTATAGACACTTTTCTAAATGTCACAAATATAGATATTTATAACTGGATCTATGATAATTGTTACCTCAATACTTAAACCCACAGTGTACTTTTAATATATTAATATAAAATTTATCACAGTTATTGTGTAATTATTTATCTTTGGGAATGTTTGATCATTAGAATGTGAACTTAAAGATGCAGTATTTGATTGTATATTTATATCTAAACCCTCTAGTACAGTGTAGAATACTAATAAATAGCCTCTTTTGGGAGTCTATTTTTCTGTTTTGGCAAAAATATGAGCATACACATGTACCATAAAATATAATTCAACCTAATCACAAATTACACCTTTTTACTCAGTAATTATGCTGTGTATCTGTAGACCTTTAACTTTTCCTTTCTCTGCTATCTATTTTGGGTAAATTTCACTCAGTTTAACATTTTAATTTTCAGGATTAATGAAGATTAATCAATATATTTAACAAGCAAATGAAACACAAGTGATAGGTAATGTACCAATGATACATGTTAATACTCAAAGATAAAATACTGAATTTGAAATAACTTATAAAAATGAAAGGTATAAATATGCCTTAGACAGCTCCCTTCTTATATGGCCTCTGTGTTTCCTCCAATTTTATGCCATGTGGCTTAGTTACCAATAGGTAGAAGCAGGTGCCTACATCATTGTTAAAGACCAGAATAATTGCAAAGATTTTCTACACAGGTCTGGTCGACTCTGGGTAAAATGACTTGGTTATGCTTTTTGAAGATAAAACCTAGTGCTGGGTAAAACCAGCTTTTTTAATATAAATAAACCAAAAAGATTATTGGTGAAGATTCATTTTAATAAAGTGTTACATTTTGAGAAATATTTTTTGGTTATAATTATCCAGAAATAAAAGATAACATAAGTTTAGATTCTTTAAAATTCTCAAATTACTGTAAAACTTGTCAAGGAGAATTAATACATTTTTTTTTCTTTTTTTGCACTCATATTAGCTTAGGCAGTTCCTTTGATTGTGTCACCCCAAAATTGTATGTAGAAGTCCTAACTCCAGAACCTCAAAATGTAATCTCATTTGGAAAATGAGTCTATACAGAGTTAATCAAGTTAAAATGAGGTCATTAGGGTGGGTTACAATTGAAGATGACCTGAACCCTTACTCAATTTTGGAGAAACTTGGGCAGAGAGACAAATGTGCACAGAGGGAAAACTCTGTGGAGATACATAGTAAAACAGATGGCCAAGTGATTGGCTTGATGTTTCTACAAGTCAAAGAATGCCAAGATTGCCAGCAAATATTAGAAGCTATAAGAGACATAAAATTATTTCCCCCTAGAGCAGAGACAGTAGGGCCCTTCCAATAACTTGATTTCAAACTTATAGTCTCTAGAACTGTGAACAATAAATTTATATTGTTATATGTGATTCAGATTTGAGTATATTGTTATGATAGCCCTAAGAAACGGTGATGAAGTACCTATACAGCATTTCTTAAAATTTTATGATATTTATAGGATATGTCATATAGAACTCTGAAACATCTACATGTAACTAGATCAACTTGAAAAAAAATTAAATTCTAACTGCCAAATATGCTATAACAAAATAATTTTTGAAATGTTGGAAGTTAAAGTATGAGATTCACTAAAATAACATACACTGATTTTGAAATATGTATCATTTAATAAAGCTGGAACTTGACTGAAAGCAAGTTTTAAAATATAAATATATGTTTTTAAATTTGTATTAAGTTGTTATCTATGTTTTAATACAAGTAAATTTCATAAATGATAACATAAGGGGACTCTAAAACATGCATATATAGTTCTGTGAATCATAGATATAATTATCCATATATAAAATGTTGTGATAATTAGTGTTTATCTTTACTGAAAATCAGCAGTTTGAAAATCTAATGACTAATATCCCAGGAAGTTTCATATGCTATACTTTCCTAACTCAGTGTAATGTAGAATTTTTTCTTTACTTTGGTGCCATCCCCATTCCCCACAATGTTGGCCAGTGGCACTTGGGGGTGAGCACCCTCCTCATTCATCTTTGAATACATAATATCAAGTTCTGTCTGGCAGATAACATATGCTTTTACATTTACAATATGAGGATAAAACTTTACTAGAAATAAAATGACTAATGCAAACAAGTCACAAAATTGAGTTTTGTTTTCTAAACCTCAGGCTACAGAAAATTTGTCTTGAATAAAATATTGCATTAATGGAGGTCTATTCTGTACTTCTTCTATAGGCAATTAGATATTTAATGACAGATATGAAAGTTACCATAAATTATTCACTAAAATTATATTTACTTTAGTAGGGATAGAATTTCTGGAAAGAAAATGGGGACTTGACTATCTTTTATTAATGTGAACAGAAATATAGAATTAAATTTTATCATTTAATATTGGAAATGCACTGTAAGATATGCACTTATATTCACTTTTGAAAGCTGTCATATACTGTTAATCATATAATCAAGAAGTATGTGCCTTTAAATTCCATCCAATTATATGGAAACATTACAATATTTTTCAGAAATAGAAGTCAAATATTGTTCTTTCAAAACTGTTTTCTGCTTGCCATGTCATAACCTGTAACATCAAAGGTTGATACTTTAGAAAACAATTTCCAAATCCTTGATTAGTTAACTTGATGGCTAGGTGTACATCCCTCAAGGCCAATGTGGCATTTGGCAGGTAAATGATGACACAGCTTATTTTCAAAAAATGCCATTTTGCTTTCCAGTATAGTACACTGTAGGGTTAAGGATTGAATTTTCATTGAAGTGTAGAGAATGTACCACTCTTGTACTTTTAAGTGATTTTCTCCAATCTTTCTTCTCCAAGGGTTTTACTACTAATCCAATATCCAATGTGTCTATAAACATCAAATTTTCAATAGAAGTCTGAAGTAAAATTTAGAAAATTAATCAAAATAATGTCCCAGTCCTGCATATATATATACACATATATTTATTTTTCATATTCTTTTTCATTAAAGGTTATTACAAGATTTTGAATATAGTTCCCTGTGCTATACAGAAATTTATTTTATCTATTTTTATATATAGTGATTAACATTTACAAATCCCAAATTTATCCTTTCCCACTCCCTTTTCCACAGTAACCATAAGATTGTTTACTATGCCTGTGTTTCTGTTTTGTAGATGAGTTCAAGAGATGATTTTATGAAAAAAATGTTATAATACAAATTGTTTTCCTCAACAATTCCACAAAGCAACAATTTCTAAATAATTCCACAGAAATACAATTGTTACCCTAGATGTTGTTACTGATAGTATTAACTAGTCATCCTAAACCAGCCAAGAGTCTTACAATTTTAGGAGCTCATAAACTCAAATGCTTGCACATCAAAAATTGTTGATCTACACATACTGAACTTTGAATAAACTATAGACCTAGTGGAACTATTTTATTTTTCCCAAAATAATCAGCAAAGATTTTCTTAGTTGCTTAAAGTTAATTGATACAAGCACATTCAGGAAAGAATGAAACCACCAGTTAGAAAATAAGAGGAGATAAACATTAGTATTTGCATTCTCATTTGCCTCAAAGCAAAATCACTTACGCTCTTCTAGACCAAAGTGGATGTAAAACATGCAAAGGAATATAAACACATGTTTTTGGCTAAGGAAAGGAATTGTTTTTATTGGCTAGCAATGGTATAGCAAGAAATTTGTAGTGAACTTGGCAGAATGGATTACCTGTTTTATATTTTTTTTTGGAAAAACTGCAGGCTGGGAAAATAATTACTCGAGTTTCTTATTAACACTCTAAGTATAGTGTCTCAACACAGCTCTGCATTGTGTGGTGGATTGATTAGACTGCTATTGCATCTTTTCCCCTAAGATTTCAAGATTCTTTACAGAGCATTTTAAACATGGACAAGCTGATGCTATAAAATTGAAAGCAAATAATTCATTTGAAAATAGCAAAAAAAAAAAAAAAAAAAGAAATGAAGAGTAATGAAAATATAAGGTAAAATAGAAAGAGCAGGTGACAGAAGTCAGAATCCCCAAGTAATGATGACAAAAATTAATAATTTCAAGGAAAATGTTTCAATATTGGAAAGAACAATTGTTTATCAGGTACAATCACTACCCTAGTGAAATATCTGTTTCCTAGAGGCACACATATTTTTGCTCCCATGAAGCCAAACACACTTCTTTGGTTCTCTCCCACTTGTGACAGAGTCCCTAGCTATGTGCTCTAAGCTTTACTATGTCGGTGTGGGTAAGAGGTTTGTTGTATGTATTAGCATATCCCTCCTCTCTCCCTGCCCCCAGTGGTTTTCATCAGCTAGATTTATTAAAACTCCTACTGTAAGTACATTGCTTTTCCAAAACTGACTGTCACATTAGAATTAGAAAATGTTTAATTGTGGTTTGTTTTTACTCCCAAAAATGCTCAGATTCTACTTCAGCTAATCTAGAGTGAAGCAGACAAAGTTAATTTTTTTAATATCATGAAATTATTATGATTGCCACCAAGTTTGAGAACTACTAATGCAGTTGAGAGATTCAAAATTGGTGTCAAAAAATTTGGTTAAGGTTCTGCAACTGCCAGCCTTATGTCCATTGACAAATCAAAATCAGTTTGACCCATGGACTTGCTGTTATGTAAAATGGAATAACAATAATAATTTCTATTCTATATAGGTTTGTTGTCAGGATCAACTAAGAATAACTATAACTGTGATACGTATCTTATTTAGTCATCTTACTACTGCAAGCTATTCTGTGTCCAGTAGAGGAGTATATTGGTGTCTAATAAGTCAATGTTCAACTTAGTTTCAATATCTCCTTATTAAATTGCATTGCTATTTGTTTTCAGTTGAAATTTCACATTAATATGTATAGATGGATTGAAATGCTATCATTTTGCTAATGTTACTTAACTTATAAAAGGCAATATAAATTGTGATTAAAAGCATTTTCACTTATTACAAATTGATGTTAAGGGCATAGAATATGTGGCTTGGATTCTGCTCTATATAGAGCAATAATTCAGACATAGATAAATGATCTTTTTGCTTCCCTGGGAGTATATATATATGTGTGTGTGTGTGTGTGTGTAGATATATATACACACACACATTTAATTTAACAACACTTTTATAATATTAAATTTATATATCTCTCCTCAATAAATGACAAGTGCCAGAGAGAAATAAATAAGGATCATGTATACATGATAATGTTAGTTAATGCTTTTAAAAATCTTACTATGTGACAGAAATGCTCTAAATATGCATAAAGATGCATTTTAATACATTTACTGTTCACAACAACCTTATGAAGTAGGTATTAGTATTATCCCTGCTTTAAAGATAGGAAAACTTAGTCAGTTACCTGAATTCACATAGTTAATGAGGGCAGAATTGGAGTTTAACACAATCTGAATCCAAATCTGAGTTCCAAACCATTAGCTTGCCTTTCACTGTTACATATAAATATAATTTGCTTATTCCAAATACCTACTCTAATACAGGGTTTTGCATTGGTTATTAAATTAACATATGCTAAATTAAATTGGATTGAACTGAACTCAATGATACATTAAATAGTGGTATTATAAAAATTTAGTAGCTCTTTTATAGTCAATTATTTCTTATCTTGTTGGGATTTTTTTAAAAAAATGCCTCAGAATTTCAAGGATCACCTAAAATGTCTTCAACATTATTCCTAAATTTTCCTATTTTTTTCTAGTAAATTGTTACCTTAGAATTGAGTTATCTGATCTAATGAGATTGCCCTACAGATTGCCATGTGCATCATGCCCTATAGTTAGGAACACTGTTGTTAATAGTCCTCAAGCATAAGCTCCCATGGTATAAGTTATAATTTAACTTTCCAATAAGCTGCATGCTAAATGTATAACATTTTTAAAAATATATTTTTATTTATATTTTTATGCGTAAATGTGCGTGAATATAATACAATTTTAATTAAAGTATACTTGATTTAAAATAGTGTGTTACTTTCAGAGGCACAGGGTAGTGATTCAGTATTTTTGCAGATTCTACTTCATTATACGTTATTACAAAATATTGGGTATATTTCTCTGTGCTATAGAGTAAATCTTGGTTGCTTATCTATTTTATGTATAGTAGTTTGTATTTGTCAATCTCATACTCCTAAATTTTTCCTTCTCCTCTCTCTCCCCTTTGGTAACCACAAGTTTGTTTCCTATGTCTGTGAGTCTGTTTCTCTTTTGTATATACATTTGTTTGTATTAATTTTTAGATTCCACATATAAGTAACATCATATAGGATTTGCCTTTTTCTGTACAACTTATTTCACTAAGAATAACATTCTGTAGGTCCTCTTATGTTGCTACAAATGATAATATTTCATTATTATTTATGGCTAATATCCCATTGTATACATAAACCATTTTTTAAAATTCAGTCATCTGTTGATGGGCACTTGGGTTGCTTCCATGTCTTCATATTGTAAATAATGCTGATATGAACATCAGGATGCATATATCTTTTCAAATTAATGTTTTTATATTTTATGGAAATGTACTCAGGAACAGAATTGCTGGATAACATGGTAGTTTTCAGTTTTTTAAGGAATCACCACACTGCTTTCCATAATGTCTATACCAATTTAAATTCCTACCAATGGTACACAAGTGTTTCTCACATCTTCTCTAACATTTGTTATTTGTATATTTTAATTATAGCCATCTGACAGGTGTGAGGTGTTACCTCATTGAGGTTTTGATTTGCAGTTCTCTAATAATCAGTGATGTTGAGCTTGTTTTTATATGCCTATTAGCCATCTGTATCTCCTCTTTGGAAAAGTGTCTATTTAAGTCTTCAGCCCCTTTTTTGACTGGATTTTTTTATATTAAGTTGTATGAAATCTTTGTATATTTTAAATATTGACCCTTTGTTGATCACCTCATTTGCAAATATTTTCTCCCATTTAATAGATTATTTTTCATTTTTCTGATGATTTCCTTTGATCTGTAAAAGGTTTTAAGTTTACTTAGGTCTTTTTTATTTATTTATTCTTTCATTTATTTTGACTTCAAAGACTGATCCAAGAAAATATTCCCATGATTTATGTCTAAGAGTATTTTGCCTATATTCTCTTCTAGGAGTTTTATGGTTTCAGGTCTCACATTTAGGTCTTTAAACCATTTTGAATTTATTTTTGTATATTGTGTGAGAGAATGGTCTAATATCAATGTTTTACATGTGACTGTCCAGCTGTCCCAACACCACTTGTTGAAGAGACAAATACATTGTACATTCTTGATTCCTTTGTCATAAATTGATTGAACATAAATTTGTAGTTTTATTTCTGGGCTATCATGTTTCCTTGATCTTTATGTCTATTTTTTGTGCCAATATCAAAATGGTTTTGATTACTGTAATATCAAAATACTGTAAAAATTCTCTAGTATTGTGGTTCTATGTGTATTTTAGGATTATTTGCTCTAGTTCTGTGAAAAATATTATCTTGAGTATTTTGATAGGGATTGCATTAAATATGCAGATTGCTTTGGGTAGTATGGTCATTTTAATAATGTTCATTCTTCCAACCCAAGAACACAGGACATCTTTCCATTTCTTTGAATTATCTTCAATTCCTTCATCAGTGTTTTATAGTTTTTAGCATATAGATGTTTCACCTCCTTGGTTAATACTTGGGTATTTTTGATGCAATTTTAATTTTTTTTTTTTTTTTACTTTCTGATATTTCATTATTAGTTATAGAAATGAAAAAATAAGATTTCTGTATATTAAACTTGTATTCTGCAACCTTACTGAATTTATTATTTCTGTTAGTTTTGGGGGGGCATTTTAATGTTCTCTACATAGACTACTGTCATCTGTGAAAGATGACAATTTTACCGCTTTCCTTCCAATTTGGGTACCTTTTATTTTATTATTTTTTTCTTGTCTGATTGCTGTGTCTAGGACTTTCAAAACTATGTTCAATAAAGGTAGCAAGAGTGGGCATCCTTATCTTGTTCTTCAATTTAGCAGGGAAATTTTCAACTTTTCACCATTGGCTATTATATTGGTTGTCAGTTTTTCATAAATGGCCTTTATCATGTTGAGATATGTTCCTTCTATACCCACTTTGATTTAGAGTTTTAATCATGAATGGATGTTGAATTTTATCAAGTGATTTTTCTGAATCTATTGAGACAATCATATGATTTTGTCATTCCTTTTGTTAATGTTAACCTGTTACACAATATTAATCTGAAGAATTTCCTTCTTAAATGATTTATTAGTCCTAAGAGAGAGAAAATATGTACCACTTAAAAAAACATATAAAATATTAATAGAATTCAAGAATAGCAGAGTGGAACTTCAAAAATCTTATGTAAATCATACTGAGTTACATATGTTGAACCATCCTTGTGACCATGGAATAAGTCCCACTTGATCAGTGTATGTGATCATTTTTCTGTATTATTGGATTTGGTTTATATATTTTGTTGAAAATTTTTGCATTAATATTTATCAAAGACATTGGCCTGTAATTTCTTTTTGTAGTGTGTTTGTCTGGATTTGATATCAAGGTCATAGTGATCTTGTTGAGTGAACTTGGGAGTATTTCCTACTCTTTTGCTTTTTTGGAATAGTTTGAGAAGGATAGTTATAACTTCATATTTTTCTTGTTAAGATAAGACTGTCATTTTTCTTTTAGAAAATATGTTGAATTTTGTTAACTAATCACTGAAGTCATAAATATTTTAAAATTGTATATACAAGATTAAGAATATAACTGTCAAAAAAAAAAAGAATATAACTGTCATTATCTATGAAAATAAGAGCTGGCTTAGACATTACCTAGCCTAACCTTTGCATTTTACTATTAAGAATACTACAAGCCAACTACATTGCAAGACTTGCCCCCAAATTGGCAGCTAAGTCTCTCTAGTAATCAGGATTAGAATTTAGAGCTCACATCATCTGTATTCTTGTCTATTGACGTTTCACTCATGATATAGCCTGTTACACAGTATTAACCTGAAGCATTTTATTTTGAAATGATTTATTAATCCTAGGAGAGAGAAAGTATATACTACTTAAAAATACAAAATATTAATAGAATTCAAGAATAGCAAAGAGTGGAACTTTGAAAACATATTATGTAAGGAAATAGAAACAGATCATATTTATCAGTAATTATTTATTTATATGCAAGGGATTATTATCATATACAGTTTAGGTATTTATTATTTGTATACTTGGACAAATGTAAGAAAGAAATCAGCCATGATTTTAATTGCAAGTACTCTAAAAACTCAGGAATATCAAGAAGGAAAGGGCACTAGATAAGAAGCCAATGTGATAATCTGATTTACTGAGAATTTAGATATTGATTTTATTGTTGGAACATCAGAGGAAGAAATGTAACAACTAGACATGAGCAATAGCTCTTAAGTTATAAGATATACAATTGAAGGTACTCAGTTTATTTTTATACATAATTTTTTTAATACTAATTCTCTTGAGTACGAGAAGTTTGACAAATATAATTTATTTTTTTAATTGACGTATCTTTACTATGCTAAAAAAGCACTCAAGCTTACCCCTTTTAAGTTTGATCTACAATTATAAAACACAGATAGTGAAAACCATTTAAATTAATGAAGAAATAAAGTTTACACTGAAAATAACAGAAATGTAACCTTTAAGCATATGCAATTTCTTAAAAATTAAACAAATTTTGATGAGTGGAAAATGTGTACTTTAGGGAACTTATTCTTGATAATAGACTGGCAATATTAATACTTTAGGAAAATAATGATAGCATTCTTTATCTATCTTCAATTACCCAAAGCTTTCCATGTTTTAAAATGAGAATTACTATTTTCAAAGAAATTATTGCATAGCTCAGATATCAAAATTGGAAATAGTGAACCAAATCTAAGAAAAAAAAATATACATATAACACACACATTATACACAGCCCTATAAAATATACAGTTCCTCACCTTAAATGATAATAAGTTTCAGTGAAAAAATTATTGTCCCCAAGTTGAAAATAACTAAAATTGATAGTTACTCAATTAACTGTATAATTTAAAATAAGTTATCACTTGTACATTGTACACATAAAAAAATGTTGAATTGAGCAAATATTCTTAAAGAAGTGAAAAAATGGATGTGAGAACTGCACAATCAAGAAAAGAATATGAACCACATTTTAAAGTAAAAATAATTTTTTAAGCATGATTTTGGAAAATGAACAAAATAGCTTGAAATTCAATTAATAATCTTTTTAGAAATTCAAGATTTATCAATAAAGTAAATGAGAAAAAGTGTATCTTTTGAATAACAATAAATATTTTTAAAATATAATTATAAAAATATTAATAAGTAGCAAGGCAGATTTATAGAGTAGAAATTAGAAATTACAAGGGAAAATTATGGTATATCTTGATCAACAGATTTATAAAATAAGACAAAACTAGGAATAAAATTCTGTATGACTAGGAAATAAAATATTTTTGTAAATAAAAATATATGAGTAATAAATTTGTCATAGAAAGCAATGTGTGTAATTGATCTACTTCATCTCTATTTTTCAATATTTTTATTTCAATTATGTAGGGCTTACTTCTTCTCTGAGGGTTAGTTTTATACTTCCATAGCATAGAAATCATCTTCTATCATTTACTGTCTGAATTATATCTGATAGGGAAGATTGAGAAGAGATTGAAAGAAAAGAAATAGTCATTGTCAGACAAAACTACTAATAGCTATGTTTTAGGCTTTGTTTCTGCCAAGTATCTTTAATTTGTGCTTAGTGACTGTTTTTATAACATTTGTAATAAAATTCTGCTGGACAGAAATTTGAACTCAGTATCCCTAAAATGCCTAATTAATACTAAATAATTATTTCACTAACTGATAGTCAAGAAAAACAGTGCAATTAAGTGGTAATAAAAAAAAGTGGGGATATTCTGTGATAGCAATGATCTAGGCAAATTGATTTGCTAAGCAGCAATATAATAATATCCTGTTTTCAGATTTCCTTTTAATATTAAACTCTTTTTGACTGGACTACATTTTAAGTAATACTGATTTCCATAGTTTAGATCTGATCTCCTTAAACAAAGATTATTTGCATACCTCAGGCATATCTCATTTTATTGCACTTCAATTTATTGCAATTCACAGATAATTGCATTAAAAAAATGATGGTTTGTTGCAAACCTGCATTGAGCAAGTCTATGGGTACCATGTTTCCAACAGTATTTGCTCAATTTTGTCTCTGTGTCATATTTTGGTAATTCAGTATTCAAATTTTTTCATTATTATTTTATTAGTTACAGTTATCTGTGATCAGTGATCTTTGATGTTGTCATTATAATTGTTTTGGGGCACCATGAATCACATATACATAAGATGGCTAACTTACTTCATAAATATTGTGTGTATTATGACTGCTCCATCAACCAGCCATTTCCCCCATCCTTTTCCTTCTCCTAAGCTTCCCTATTCTCTAAGACACAATAATATTAAAATTAGGCTAATTAATAACTACAATAGCCTCAAAGGGTTCAAGTGAAAGAAATAGTTGTGCCTCTCTCACATTAAGTCAAAAGGTAGAAATGATTAAGCTTAATGAGAAAGGTATGTCAAAAGATAAAGCTGAAAGCTAGGCCTCATGTCAAAAAGAGATATGTAGATTTCCTGGCAGGAGGAGCTGGTGCCTGCTCACTGCTGCATAAAGTTTGGTCCTGTTGATATGTGGGGCTATATTCCTACTCAGTATGTTATTTGGCCTGAGGCTTCCCTACAGTCTGTTGAGATGGGCTAAGTCTTGGTGCTAATAATCCAATCAAGATGTCAGCCTCCAGGAAACCTCATGTAGATAAACACTCCCAGAATGTCTGCCTCTGGCTTTTATGTCCCCAGAGTGAGCTGCAGCCATCCATTAGTACCCAGGAGACCTTCCAAAACCAGCAGTCAGTCCTGGCCCAGGTTCCTATGAAATCACTGCCTCTCCACTTGGACCTTGCACTTGTGAGATTCTCTACATTTCCCAGGAAAAAGAAGTCTCTGTTTCCCCCAGTCCCATGGGTCACCTGGAGCTAAGCCCTGCTGGCCTTCAAAACCAGATGTTGTGGGGTCTCTTCTTCCTGCCAATGCCAGAACCCTGGGCTGGGGAGGCTGATGTGGGTCTCAGAACTCTCACTCATGTAGCCCCCTGATTGTGTGAACAAAGGAATGAGCCTTGGGCTGGAATGGTAAACAAGTTATAAAAGCCTACAGACTCAGAGGTGAGAAGGCTGGTTAGCCAATGACAGGTAAGATCGACAGAGGGGGGCAACCTAAGACAGGCACAGCTGCCTGAGTCCAAGAAGAATGTTGTTAAGCAGCTGTTTCTCATATATTCTGCCCTGATAAGCTGTAAGTCTCAATGAAGCGAAGACAGACATGATTTACAAAAACATCAAGGGTCTTATGACCTTGAGCCAGACACTGCCTGTTAACCATTTTCCTTATTGTTCTTCTTTGCTATATAAGACTATGTAACTTAATAAAGCTTTAGAGTAGCCATCAGCTCTCTCTGCATACGGTGTGTATGTGTACACTGATATTGCAACACCAACACACTCCTGTGGGAAAAGTTCTGCAAATTAATTGTTCTTCAGCTTGTGGGTCACTCACCTGGGGGAGATGGGGCTTGATTATTGATTATATCACAAGCATGACTCTCCTACCATCCTGCTATGGTTCCATCTTTATGTTTCCAATCGAAGAAGAACTTTTTTGCTATGTTCTAGTCTTTCTTTTCTTTTTTTTTTTTTAGGGTTGCTTAGCAGCCAGCTTTGGTTTTGTTATAGTCCTGAGGAGAGGTGAGCTCGTGGTCCTACTACTTCAACCATCTTGACCAGAAACATTTGTTTACTGAATATTTTAAGCCCACTGTTGAGATCTACTGCTTAGAAAAGATTATTTTCAAAATATTATGGGTCATTGACAATGCACCTTGTTACCCAACTCTGATGGAGATGGACAATGAGATTAATGTTGTTTTCATGCCTGCTAACACAACATTCATTTTATGGTCCATGAATGAGGAGTTCTTTGGCTTTTCAAGTCTCATTATTTAAGAAATACATTTCTCAAGGCTGTAACTATCATAGATAGTGATTATGCTAATGGATCGGGTAAATAAATTGAAAACTTTCTGAAAAGGTTTCACCATTCTATATGTCCATTGAGGAAATTTGTGATTCATGGGAAGAGGTTAATATATGAACATTAACAGGGATTTGGAAGAAGTTGACTCCAAGTTGTGAAAATAGCAAAATAACTAGAATTAGAAGTGGAGCCTAATGACATGACTGAATTTCTGTAATCAATGATAAATCATTCAGGGAAGAGGATTTGCTTCTTACGGTGAGCAAAAAAAAAAGTGGTTTCTTGAGATGGAAACTATTCTTGATGTAGATGCTGAGAAGATTGTTGACATGCCAACAAAGGGTTTAGAATATTATATAAACTTAATTGACAAATCAGTGGCAAGTTTTGAGAGAACTGACTTCAGTTTTGAAAGAAGTTCTACTTTGGATAAAATACTATCAAATAGCATCACATGCTATAGAGAAATCATTCATGAAAGGAAGAGTCAATCAGTGTGGTAAACTTTATTGTTAACCAATTTTAAGAAATCACTACATCCATCTCACTGTCAGCAACCACGACCTTGATCAGTCAGCAGCCAGACGTGGAGACAACACACTCCAAGAGTGAGAAGATTATGATTTGCTAAAGGTTCAGATATAGTTAGCATTTAGTAGCAATGTAAAAGTAATTTACTTTAAGGTTTGTCCATTATTTTTTAGACATAATGCTGTTGCACACTTAGTAGATTATAGTATAGTGTGAGAATAACATTTATATACAAAGGAAAACCAAACATTTCCTGTGGCTCACTGCACTGTGATCTTCATTTTATTGCTGTGGTCTGGAAATGAACCCACCATATCTCTGACCTATGACTTTATATTTACTTACTATATAGTGCTGTGGTAAAACCATTTAACAATTTAACTAATTATTGAATTTGCTACAAAATATTCTGCAAACTTTCAGCATTTTAAATAATATTCTATGACCATCTGCTTTCACTGGGCCTTGGATATAGTAATTTAATCATGATTAATGGATACTTTTAAATTAGTTACAACAATGACTGTTTATGAGACAGAAAAATTTAAATGGTTGTATAAAAGCAACATCATTGACATATTTTAATGATATGCTAATAACCAAAAGTTCAATTACTTTTTAGTACTTTAGAAATTTCTACTGAGAGATCTCTATAAAAGATAAAATACTGACCTTTAAAAAAGTCTCCTGAAGAAATAAAATGCTGTGTTCTGTGATTCATATTTAGACATAAGACTTAAACAAAAAAGAATATGATATTGGTTGATATAGCCTACTTTTAAGTGTTATATCCTAATTGATAACACCTATATATTAAAATAAACCTTACGTGTGCTTCAAAAATTGTTGAAAATCCAGTAGTTTTGAGGAGTTAGCTTGGAGCTGAGAAGTTATAGTGAAAAATGCAACACAATGAAATAATAATTAGTAAAATGAAAATAAAATAATTCTTAAGCTTTTAGGGATGACAGAAAGAACAGCATATAACATATAACTATGAAAAGGGAAAGAAGCATATATAAAACTATAATGAAGCCTGGATGATTCTTTTCACATATTTAAGAAAATTATAAATATTACTGATTACTGCTGAGGTTAGTATTACTCTATCCACAGAATTTGTTAAAGCTCAGTAACTCGATATTTTCTAGGCATGTTTCTGAGACAGGAATCAAACTTTGAAATTCCAGAGCCTAATAGTCTTGCTCCTTTTCTAAGATTATTATCAGTGCAGTAAACTATAAAAAATGTGGCATATAATGATATTTGGAAAATTAAGTAAATAAAAAGCATTTCTGACAAGATGCATAAGTGTATATATACAACAGCATCTGTCATGCCTGTAATCCCTGCTCTGTCAATGTGTTTTTTCTGTTGCTTCGTGAACTTGAAGAGGGTGGTTAATATAGGAGAAGTAACCAGCCCCTCTCCTTACACACACACACAACACAATAATCACTTTTCTATAAGTGAAATTATCAAAATAGATCAAAGTCTAAGGAAGTGTCATTTCCATTGTTAATATTTCAGTTTCCTCATTCTTTGATAGAATTGTTTTGTTCTCATAAGCCTTCTCTTTATGATTCTTTTGTTCATATTTTAAGAGTCAGGAGTTTTCATATTATTATACAGAGATTATCCAAAGGATAATCTGGAGCTGTAGCACCTTTCCCAGTAAAGCTGGGAGATATTATTTAAATAGCACTGTATTCGAGGCAGTTGGGTCAAGTGTTATGCTTAAATGGACTGGAAAAGTTTATGAATTGCTTCTTCAGGGAATTGAATTCTAGCAAACCCACAAAAAACAACTGAAATTTATTTGTCCAAATGCTGAGTAGAGTAATAGGAAAATAATGTCAATTTAATTTTAATTTGGGAATAAATTAAGGAACAAATAATGGGTTACTTTGGTTTTATCATGCTTTCTCGAAACTAGAGTGACTCAACCATGATTCCATAACTTCAATCAAAAACTTATTTTGAAAATTTAATAACAAAATTTTTAAAATGTATTTTAATCATGTCATACTTTTGAATTATATTAAATGATTTAACTTAATTACTCAAGTACTTAAAGACCAACCTATTTTCTTAAAAGTTTCTTCTTGGAGGAATGACATTTTTTCTTTGTTCCTTTATCTTGAGCAATACAGAAGTAATAAGAGTATAAAAGACATCATTGTATAAAAATGATTAATGCCCAACACTTCATAAAAAAATTCTTCACCCACCATCAGTAAATTATGGCCACTATTTTTTTTATGATAGAAATGGATTTGTTTAATCCATTTTGTTCTTGCTTATGAACACTAGTGAATCTTTAAAAACTAGGCTTATGTTTAGAGAGTGTGTTGTAAGATCAAAAATGTGGAGGAGCTAGCTGACTATATGGGACTTGATCCATGATTATATTGTCATTAGCACTATGTTCTAACCAACTGAGCCAACCAGGCACAGACATTGACAACATATTTTATATTTTCCTGAAATTGAATAAGTCATACCACCTCCATTAGTAACAATTTTTAGAAATAGAGTACTTTCTAAATTTAGGATAAACTCTGGAATTAAATGTCTATATTATATCTTACTATTACTATGTTTGTGATTTATTTATATCATGCTCTTGGTTGACTTTTCACTTTGTACCTTTTACAAAAGGGACTCATTAAGAGATCTAGTAACAGCTGTAAGGAAATTTTTCATTGCCTGTTGTTTTCCTGGCAGACAATTTGTTCCCCATTTTTGTATTTAGAAGTTCCAGTTTATTTATCCCAAAACTTAGTAAAAATAAATTTTCTTTTCAATTGTTTCTTACTCAATAAAAAATTGAGTAGGTTAATTTTACTTCCCTGAAATATTGTAGAATATAGAGATAATTATTATGTATAATTAAAAATGAGTTAATTAAACTAATATTTACCCCAGAAAAATTTTGAGTCATGTACTATGTTAAGTGCTGGGAGTAGGAAATCTAAAAATTTCTCTATCTTCAAGTATGTCATAGCACTCTAATTTGATGGAATGTCATCATATATTTATAAAATAATTTCCTTAAATTTTCAGTATATATAAGAAAATTTGATTAGTTATATAAAAACCAAAATAAAAATTCATGATTCAACTTATTCTAAAGCGAAAGAGAAATCAGGACAGTTTTTCAAATGATTTTTTGTGTTTGACAGATTTTCATCAAATATAAGAAATATGTTACATAGAGAAAAATGAAGTATTATGTAAATAAGTATGCAGTTTACCAAATGTATTCTAGTAAATTAAATCCAGTACCCACTCAAATAGTACATTTTACATAAATAGAATTTGTCCAAGGAATTCCAGATAATTCAAGATAAATAACTCTAAGTATAATCCACTACAATAATAGAGAAAAGTAGGAGAGGGAGAATCACATTATCATCTAGATAGATGCATAATATTTAAACGTCTGTTTATGTAATACAATTTTAAGTAAAAATATAAATAAGTATATTTTCAAATGAGATAACAGGTGTCTAAAAAGAAACCTCTGATTAAATCATTCTTAAAAATTATAGTGATTTCCACTGAACTCATAAATTAGAAATGTCACCATTACTGTTAAAAAAATCAATGTCCATGATATTAGTTCATGAAGGGCAAACATAAGTAGTTCATGTGATTTGACAGTCTATATAGAAAAATAGAGAGACACAACATATTCCTGAATAATAAACCCACATACAGTTGATAACTACATAATACATATTAAGCTATAAATAACATGAAGTTAAATAAAACTTACCACAGAAGTAAAAAATACTGAAAAGCTGATTTTAAATTTCATAAGAAGAATAAATTTAAAAGTGAAGCAAAGGTACATTTGCATCATACAGCCTTATCTAACCATATATTCAAACAGTAAAAAATATAGTATAAATTTATAGCATTTGAAGAAATATGGAATTAGCCAATGGATAGAAATTTTAATTAGGTGAATAAGTAGATATTTAAAACACAGACTAAAGTATATATGGGGATTAACATGACTTAAAGGCAGCAAGCAATCAGAGGGAAAATGATAGACTACTTAAAAACTGTGATTTAGGTAAGTTTATTTCAACTTAAAGTTTTATTTCAATTTATATTTTATAAACCTAAAAATGTCATTTTTACATTACAGACAGAATAAAGATCTAATAATAAATAACAATAGAATTGAAAACATTGGTAGAAAACAGTGGAATATTTTTAGAAATTAGAAAATTAAGGTCATGAGTAAGACAGAACAAAATCTATAAAAGAAAATTGAACAAATGTATATATGTAATATTCAACTTTTTTCATAATTCAATAGATCAATTACCATGTTAAATGTAAACATCTCTAGAAATATTCTTAACCCCTTGACTTCTTTCTTTATGTGTATGTGTGTATATATATATATAATATATATACACATAACTATTTTTTCCTATAGTTATCTCTCAGGTTTCTCATTTCCTCAACCAATTTTTCAAGGTTTTACTACTTTAGAACTCTTTTCAAGGGATCAACTTTTTGTTTTATTGATAAATCCTATTGTAAAATTTTCAGTTTAATTTTTTAGGCACTTATTAAATTCTCTAGTATATTTTCAAAAGTACTATTCTTTTTCTTAGCATTACTAGTTTAATATCTAGTTCATTTTTTCAGCATTAATTGTTTCCTAAAAATTATTCTAAGGACATTTTAATTATCTAAATATCATATTCAGCATATATTATAGATTTTTGTGATAGATCATGCCTAAATAGTATGCAATTTCAATTCATTTCCCTGTGGAAAGAAGTGAAATAGATACAATGCTGAGTCTTTTCATTCAAGAATGTTTTATCTGTCTCAACATGCAAGCTCTGATTACAAGGGATTTTTACTTTGTATGTATGTGTGCATTTGTATACATTTATACATTTGCAGGTGGATGTGCATGTGTGCATGCATGTATTTAAGGTTAGATATATATGTATATATATTTAAATGTGTGTACATATACACATGTTCACATATGTGTGTGGGTGCACATGGATATATACATGTATGTTTGTGTGTAGATGAGTGTATAAATGTACAAGAAGTAGGTGTCCATTTATGTATGTTGATGTGTGTGCAGGTTAATGTTAAAGTATGTATACCTAAATTGGCCTTATTGTTAAAGCACATGTTCATTTCACTTGATTATGATTTGTTTTTCTGATTTGCTTAGAGCTGGTACCTATGAGTTTATACTGGTAAGCAAACCCTACCTTTGACAGTTGAACTTTCAATAATTGTTACATCATTTTTTGTATAATTAAATTACTGCTGGGTATCTATGTTTCTGCCAGCAATATTCTTTCTTATATGCTGGATGTTATCAAGCTCTACCAGGAAAATTTACTCTTCTGGAAGTTGCCTCTTTCAATCCTATGGATTTCAGATTTCCTGGCTCTGATGAGTGTCTATGTCTATTTCAATCATGTCAGTGTATTCCAGAAAGTTCTTAATACTTGAGTCATTTTGTGGTACTCATTCTGGATTTTATATTTATTGTTATATTTTCTCTATTTTTCCAATGATATTTTTGGGATTGAAATCTAAACACATATATTCAGCTAGCCAGCTCAAACACAAAAGTTCAACTAAATTTTAAAAAGTTGATTTACTCAACTTTAAAAGTATAAGTTATATATGAGAAAAACATGAAAATATTATGTGCATGCTTATGTATAAATAAGTATGGTAAAATTTAAATGTTTCTTTACTTATATAGAATGATTTAGAGTGTAAAATATATAACAGGAGAAATTTCTTATTGATTTGTTGATTTAGTTACAAATAAATTATTATTTTTGACATAAGTGTTATCAAAATCCATAAGAAGTTTAATCTCATGAATATCAAACACTCTCTCCTGTTATCACTGATACTTCCCACAAATGTATATGTTTTATAGAAAAATGTACAGAAATACTTAAAGCAAAGACTTATGAGTAGGTTTAATTGAAAACTTGGCTTGATTTAATCACTGCTAGACTTGTTACTTTAATGTAATACTGGAAGCTAAAATAGATTTGATTTCAACTTTGATGTATGCTCAACAAATTCATTTAGTCAAACTATTGCCTATTTCCTATGATATATACTAACAATTTAGGCTAGGGATGGAAAATAAGTATTGTTTTCCTTGTTGTCACATCCCTACTCCTTTACTCATAACTAACTATGGTAGTTGATCTCCAATTATAGCATTCTTTACCTCTGAGCTTACGTTCTACCAGTTTCCCAATGGTGACACTAATAATGTATTGTTATTGTCATTTGCACCATTGCTATGTCATCTATATACTAGAATAACTGGCAACTGAAATACTGTTGATAGCCATGCCTCCTTTCCACCACTACCTTTTTAATTCTTTTCTATATGTCTGCACATATACAGTGGATCCACAGTTGTTATAATTCAGTGGACAGATCAATTGTCATATATTTTCTATTGTAATCCAGGCACACATAAATGATTCAGCATCTATAATTATTCAAATATCATTCAACAATTATGGTACCCATCTCTTTATTTAGCTCCTATTTACCAAGTTTACCTTTGTCTGCCTTTTACCAAGTCTGCATTTGATTGATAAAATATAAATATGCTTTCTATTGCTTAAAACACTGTAAGCTGGTTTGTGTAATGTATTTCAGTTTCTTAAGCACTGTCATACATAGTTTACTGAATGCTTTCAAATAGCACTGTTTCCCATACATAAAACATCATAGCAAGCTAACACTTATAGTTCACATTCAACACTCCTCTCACATTCCTCATTCCTACTTCTTTGAACTTTCTGTTCTATAAGTTAATATTGTACATAATATTATTTGAGCTATTTGACACTAACCCAAATTTACAGAATTTATATCTCAGTCTACCTTGATTATATCATACCAGATTAATGTGCTCTCTTATATATAGACAATATATTTTTATCTGCAGGTCATTTAATTTGTTGTTTCCAAAGTTTACACTTTGCAGATTTTGGGACTTGAAAGTTTGTACAGTCACACCAATTTCAATGAGGAAAAGAATTATAATAGTACATCTACCTTTTTTGTGTATTCTTTTAGAATTGCAGCTATTATAATAATTGTCTATATCTATTTTAAAGATATTTCTTTATCATTTTTTATAGTTAGAAATTATAGGTTTGCTTCCTCATTATATTATGACCAGTCATTACTTTCATGAGAAAAATCATACAAAACTTTTAAAATTATTTTATTGTAACTCTTTTATAGTTACATTTCGGCAATATATTTTTTTAAAAATATCTTGTCTCCATTTTTCTTAGATGGCTTCTCAATTTAATATTAAACAATTTAATTAAAATAACTATTAATCTCATTGTATAAGAAAATATACATTTTTCATTTGCTAACGTATATTTAAATCATCTGTCCCTGTCCCCTAATTTCATTATTTTGTTTTCACTATGTATATTTCAAAATAATGTTTTTTTCTTCTGTAAATTTCTTTTTCAATGTCAACTAATAACCAATATTTAATCACTAATATTACATCTTGTTCCTATTATCACTATTCCTTAATTTACCAACATTAAATCTGTATACTTTTTCCTTCCTATATTATACAATTCTTCATAAATTACATAATTCTGCTTTTATGCTGTACTTTTTCTTTCCCTGCATATTTACCTACTGAAGTGCATTTTCACTGAATATTTACATTTCCTTTTGGAGAAGAAAGTTATTTTATTTCAACCTTTAAAATCAAAGTCTGTGGAACTATGTTATACCACATCTGCTGATTTTTTTTAATATCTTCATTTATAGAAAATTGGCTATGTTTTATTTATAACACCCCTCAGGATACTTCAGTCCTCTTTCAAAAGAGTGAATTCTAAGACTCTTGCTAGTATACCAGTATGCTTTCTAGAGTGGTTAAATTGATAAAATATACCTTCTTAAAATCTAATACAATATAATGGTAGCACTTTGTATCATTATTGCTCTAATTTAATTTAGTGTGCAGGTTGTCACCCATCTTCAAAGTATTTTTAGGTTGGGATTGGGCTTTACAGGATGTCAAAACAGTTTTCCCAGATAAGAAATAATTTTTTGAATAAATGAAATTTTTGTGGTTTAAATCAACCTATAATTTTTAAAAAGCCTCCAATTAAGATTTCTCAATTTTTAAATCCAGTTCATTTAGCTACTTCTGTATAGATCCAAAAGCACATTTAGCATTGCATAATCCCTAAAGAAAATACTTCAGTTGAGTCTAGAGTTTGACCCAGAATAGTTCTTACTATGAATTTCTAAATACTAGTCAACAGGTCCAATCATTTTTTTTCCTTTTCCTAATCTTTATGGACTCACTTTTTATTTATTTATTTGCTTTTAAAATATTTAAATTTTAAAATAAGTTAGATATGTCAATATCTGAAACAACAGAAAATTCTAGGTGTTTCACTCAAGATAATGTTGGAGATGGGGGATGGGAGTAAAGGAAATTTGATAAAACATTTGATTATAAAAATGATAACTGCTTTCTCCCTGTACCCTACAGAATCTAACTCAATTCCAAACTGATTAAATAATAACAATTGCTATTATTTTGGAGTTTATACTATGTGCTAAATATTCTGCTAAGTGCTTTACATTCTGTTTGAGAAGATGATTATCTTATTGATCTTTGAAAGTGTTATTATGCCCATTTGAAGCATAAAGTATCAGAATTATTAAATTGCCCACCTTTACAGAGCTAGTGAAGTTAATTGAGAGAATCTGAACCCAAATCTGTCTTCAAAATAAATGCTTTTTACCACTCTGTTATTTTTACCACTCTGTATCTCTCTTTTTGATACACATTTATCATTTCTAGAAAATTCTCACAATTTTATACTCATTTATGTGGTAGATTGAAAACCATGGGCATTGTGTTTTATAGCTTGTCCCTTCCAAGATAGAGTCTATTAGTCCATTTCTTCATCCTTTGACTGGCTTTGAATAACAGAATGTAGTGGCTTCAGGAGGACTTCCAGTTTGGTGTCCTAGATTACTACTTCCATTATGTGAAGTGGTCCCCATGAGTAAGCACATGTAGATAGACACATACCCATTCCACAAAGGTTCAACGGGTGCTAGTAAGACTGTCTGAGACTCATTATTGCTAGTGAAGTTACTAGTTGGGTGCAACTATTTGGGCTGGCCTAGACAAGATCAGAAGAACAAACCAGTCAACTTTAGAGTAATGTGATTTTAGGTTCTACTATTTTTATTCTTAAATAAAGTACTAGAAATATGCAATGTAGTGACATATTAGGTCTGCCTTTAAAATACAAGGATTCTGCTATATTTAATCCTTGAACCACAAAACTATCCCACTCTTTTCTTTCCCAAATATATATCTCATTTATCCACATATAATTTATTTTAAAAAAAACTTCCAGTAAGCCACAGTTTCTCACTTTTTATTAAGAGCACTAAATGAAACAACATTTCTACTTCTTAATAAATTTATGAATTCTTATTTATTTATTTATTTATTTATTTATTTATTTATTTATTTATTTATTTATTTATCTGCATGGGCTATGGGCCTCCTGGCCCACTTCCTGACCTGCACCCCTGGCTGTTCATCAGCCACAGATGCCTTAATTCTTATTTTACATTCTGACTTTCTTCAAAATAGATATCTGATATTTTCAGAATAGGGACTCTATGTCTATGTCTTTGGTACTTGTTATAACTCTTTATTTAATTGTCAAATATATATGATTTGATTACTGCATGTTTCTAATTTTTCAGCTATTAGCATATGGCTTGACAACACAAAACTACAAAAACAAATTTATGACAGTTTTCAGCTTATTTTACCCCCAAACTAAACTGTTATCTATGATTTTTTGACAAAGGTTCATAATTTACATTGTTCATCTTGAAGTTGCTAATTCAAACAAGCATTAAATCATGACACTGTGTGTTGCATGCTTCTTCTTTAGGACTTAATTTTAGATTTTCAACAGTAAAGAGTTTTGGAATTTTTTTTCAGATTTTAAAAAATATATAAAATATATTAAGCTTAAAATTGTTCAAGAAAAACTGAATATTTACCTATTGATTTACCAATTAATCTCACATTTGATTATGATTTCACCATAATCAGGCACATCATTTAACTCAAAAATGTTTATAAATGTTATGTAAGCATGTAAAAATTTAGCAAAATCATTGCTTATAAGCAGATTATTTGGGTATCAGCACACGGTGTACACAGATTAAACCCATTGTGACATAGATCCCAGACTTTAATAAACACCTTTAAATGTAGATATTGTTTATTTCACTTAAACTTTTAAGTTTTGGTTACCTCAAGATAAATTATAACAATGTAGATAAAGCAGTTTTTTCCCTGAATTTTGTCCTTTTTTTCAGACATTAAAAAGAAAAGTTTATTAATTTAATCAGGCTATGCATTTTTTTAAAAAACTCAGTTGCTATACCTTTTCAACTAAAACTGTTTCAAAATATCATTAGGTCTGACACATTCTTCCAGACATTTTGAACTTTTAAACTGAAAAATTAAAATGTTAAAAATTAAATGTACTGTTAGGAATAGTTTCCATTCTCATAGTAAATTATAATCAAAGCCAACTCAATTTTAATGACGGCCCAATAGCAAGATCCTTATAATAGCGATTGTGATTGCACAAATGTCTCCCTGCTCCTATCACCAGTTGAAATGATTACTTGCCTTTCTAATTTGTATTTAAACCATAGAAACATCATTTTTAGAGACTTTATAGTAAATGGCTTTCATTTTAAAATGTAAAGAGCTTTCTAATATTTGGGAAGACAGAGTAGTCCTTTTTTCATGACAGTAGCCAACTTCCTGAAAGTTATCGAGATAATAGTGTTAGTTCATATCTTTTTTCCAAATTTCCTGCAATAGAAATGTGAATTTCAAAGGCACTTTAAATAAAATTTTACCAACTTTTCTATAATTTAGTACTGAGCTGTGCATTCAAGAAATCATTCCCTTATTACATACCTAGTATGTAAGCCAAATCTTTAATCACTGTAGATGAGAAATCAGTATAGGAAACCCTATCATTTAAAATACTCAAACCTTGTGTTTTGTCCGGATAGTGCAGGGAACTCAAGTCATGTTTTATTTGGGAAAGATAGTTCATACCACTGGCAAGAACTCAAATATCTGAATGATGGAACTTTGCTCTGAGATGCGGGTTTGACCCAGAATATTTTTAATGAGTATTTTTTAGTGACTAGAGTTCAGGGTAAAATTGTTAGGTACTGTGCACTGAGTGGATAATAGCTACCATTATTTAATTTTTAAGCTACCAAATATGTCACTCTACATAGCTTTTTTATATCCCATCTTAAACTAGATCTTTTCAAAAATAATTTATTTCCAAATTCAATTGCTATACTCACATTCCTATAGGAAAATGGCATGCAAGTCTATACAACACATATGGTGGGGAAATTTAAGATAATTTGATAATGGAGAAGATAATGAAATATTGTTAAAGATTAGCTATAATAAATTATGAAAATCTTAGATTTTCTGAATGATATGCATAAAGTTGAGACATACAGCTGAGGAGTAAATCCACATAATCAAAAGAAAAAAATGTTAGCAGCTGAATGGACAATTTTAGTTGTCCAGGCAAGAAAATACAATCACTAAGATTGAAGAATATTTTAACATATCTGGAAAAATATAGGAATGTTTCTACTTAAAAATAAAATGAGTTGATGTTAGTTTTATAATATAACTTGTTAAATGTTCAAGTGAAACAATGCTTAGAAGGATCTTTGGTTGCTTGGAAACTGATTTGACTGTACTGAGATACACATAAAAATTACACAGTTCAGTGAAAGGAAGGCTGCACATTCAAATTCAAGGTTATTTAATGAAGGAACATTCATTAATGTTGTAATTAATGAACATTTATGTGTAATGTTAGTTTTTTGGAAAATTTTACAGAAAAAAATTAAATAATGACAATAATCTTGAACAAACATGAAAGAGTATAATACAGCTTGATTTGTGAATACAAATCATATGAAAACAGCACATATATCTTACATAAATGAGTATTATATATAACTGAGTATCAATAAGAACTATTAAATTTCTGTTCAGCTAAAAAAATGTATACATGTGGGTGCATTAATATAACATTTTAAAATATATGTAGCATGTGCTCCTTGGTCAACACTTTTATTATCTGAATTATTCTGGCTAAACAAATTCAGCCAGTATAGTACTGAATTTCTCAATTGTTTGAAAAATACTGTGACTGTCTCTTAGTTTGCAAGAAGACTCAGTTAGGGACATATTTTATTAAATTCAGAATCTCTGTATTTTTAGGTCTCCCAACAAGTGTAGAGTTGTGACCTAAGTGTTATGATTTTAAGAATCATGCAGTTTTCCTTATATATCAGAAAACTTGAAGTTGGAAAACTTGAAAGAAAATATTCAATCATTGATTCTACCTTTCTTTTATGAAGTTTTGTGACTTTTATCTTAGTGTAGCCAAACATTAATGCATTTGATTTTATTTTTATGTAATTATTCTAACTAATAAACAAATACAGATGCAACCCCAATGAAATAATTGTTCTAATCAATAATCACCAATGGCTTCAAAAAGAACATAAAGTCAATCAGATATTGTGGGCCTCTTTGTAGAGATACACAAGACCATGAAGAAATCTTGCCAGAAAACTCAATCCTGAATCTGATGAAGGCTTCTTTCTCTGTTGACCAATTTTCAGAAACATAAGAATCAACAGAGCATGTGAAAATGTTCTCATAGGGTAGCATCAATAACATCCATACAAAGGGAAAGTGTAAATCAAACATAAATTAAGTGGTATAATCCCTCCAATGTAAATTGGAAGGAAGAGAAAGAGAGAATGAGAGAGGGCACTGTAGATTAGTGATGCATCAGCAAGTGTAATGTGGTACTTATCTTAAATCTGCTCACCTCTTTCATATACTCTGTTCTTTAAAAATATTCCATGGATCCAAACTCATTTTTTCTTTTGTAAAACTAATTTATAAATTTGTGTTTAACTATACAGCTTTAAATATATCTGAGAGGACAGATATAAAAGCAGATGATTCCAAAGAAAGTAGAAAAAGAGAGTTCATATTTTTTACAGTATTTTTATGTCTCCATGGCTCTCATCCAGACTTGTTTTGTCTGACTTGCTGCTGTCTCATTCATTCTGCTCATGGATTTGACAGTGAAATTTTAAAAACACAGATGTGATCACATCACATCCTATTTTAAAACTTTTTTTCTGTATTTTCAGGATAGGTATAAAGGGATCATTCTCTATTTTAACACACTGTCTGGTAAGCGCATCCTGTGTTTCCAGCTTCATCTCATTGCACTATCCATTTTTCATCATCCTGGACATCAGGTATCATGCAAAACTCAGCATCTTCAGGGATTCTGTCTTCCCTCCCCAATGTCTCACTTCAACCCTTTATATAGCACAGATAATTTCTGTTTATTCTTTAGCTTTTAAGTGTCATAATAACCCAAGTGGGCTAATTCTTTTTGCCATAAACATCCAGAATTATCTGTGACCTTTCTTTCATAATGTTCACTAAAACTTGTAGTAAGTTAATTCTTTTTTTTTGTTTTTGCTACTTCAGCTGCATGGAGCTGTCTTCATCTCTCATCATTTCATCTGTATTATGACAATTGATGCTCCTTGGTCAAATTGTATGTTTTTTTTTATTTTGCAAATGTCCAGGATCATGTTGGACAAATGCCTAATATAGAAATTTTATTTGAGAGAAAAGGAAAACAAAGAAACATTTTTCCAGTGTTGCCAGAAAAAGAATACTTGGCAATAAAACTTACTTTTAAGTAAGGGTCCTGAAGTAACACAATCTTATGGTAATGGAGAGAAATCAGAATATACAAATCAACTTCCAGAATAATAGTTCATAAAGATTTTTGTATAACTTTCAGATAATACTTATCAGCAATCATTTCATTTGCATTTAAAGGGGAACAATTCTGAATAAATTGATGGAGAAAGCCAATTTACTTCTAAACTCTGTGTGTGTGTGTGTGTGTGTGTGTGTGTGTGTGTGTGTGTGTGTATAATGATAATTTACGTCCAATGTCACAAGTTTTACATAAGTTTAAACAATCAAGTAACTATATTTTGTCTTTCTTAGGTGTTAGATTAAATATGGATAATGGGTATGGCAAACTTGTGGTTGCCAGGGGGATGGAGGGTGGGAAGAGACTGGGGTTTCAAAATGTAGAATAGATAAACAAGATTGTACTATGTATCACAGGGAAATATAACAGGATCTTGTGGTGGCTCACAGCAAAAGAAAATGTGACAATGAATGTATGTATGTTCATGTGTAACTGAAAAATTGTGCTCTACACTGGAATTTGACACAACATTGTAAAATGACTATAACTCAATAAAAGAAGTTTAAAAAATAGATTAAATATTTAATTAAGGATAATGGATATGGCAATAGAATTTATAAAATGGTGATAATATTAATACAGAATAAAGAAGAACAAAAATATAGCACTAATAAATAAATAAAGATTGAAAATGAGGAAACATGATTTGGCCTATAAGGCAATGTAAAAGTTTGAATGGAGAGTAACACTGTGTAGTGTCAGTCATGAGTATAATCTATAATTTAGGAAGATTCAAGATTTTCTGCTTATAGCAAATACTGTGAATATGGTGCTATCAGAATTCAGTTGTGTACAATTGCAATTAAAACATACAAACACAAATTGACATTTTAACTGTTTTATATATTACTTTGACTTGTGCATTTGATAGGATAAATTGTTCTTGAATTGACATGTATCTAATACATGTAAATATCCAAATTCCATTCTGTTTCTTATTAGTAGATTTCACTTAATATTGACTCTTATTTTAATTTTTTAAATGTCTATCTTTCAAAAATACTTTAGGAATTAAATTTATATAAATTAGGAAAATATTGCTAAGTAACTATTGCAAATGGTGATGTTAATGATCATCTATGTAAATATCAGATTTCAAATCTGTAATTTGCAAATGAACAGGTACGGATTTATGTTAAAAAGGCTGAATAGATATTTGTGCTAATGCTGAAAGTTTTTGAAAAGTTATGTTAATTAATTTGGATCTGATGGGATTGATAACACATACGATTTTAAATAATTTTTTACTTTATTAGTTTACAAATCTATGTTGTCTTCCAGATAAAGAATTAATGTGTTATGAATATATCAGCAATATTTTTGTTGATGATAGCAGACTATAAATTACCTATAAGTCATAATTTAAGAATATCACCCTTGTAGCTCATATATTACTGGCCATTGAATAATGAGTAGTGCACAATAAGAAGTAGTGAACTAAGCTATTATGAATGCCAGAAAATATGGTAATTTATTCTGTGAACAATAATACTTTTTCTTTTCAGAGTTTCATTTGGACCTGGTACCTTCCAGAAGTGGTTCAAACTGCACACTCAGCTAAACTACAAGAGACTCTTGCAACCAGATAAAAGACAATTGCCAGATAGGGAATAAATACAGTTTGGATATAGACACAGGTACATAAAATGTCAAAATGTCAAAATGATCACTTAGGCAAATATGAAAATAACATGTGCTAATGTTTCTAACACATCACTTAATGAAGAAAACTCAGGAGCCAGGTATATAGTTATAGAAGGATTAAACTGCTAAATTAGATTGCAAATTAGATAATTTCCCTCATGTCATTAAGATTTGGTATTATTTGTTACAATGGATACTTTAACACCTGGGGATGAGGAAATAGGGAGGAATTGGTAAAAGAGTATGCATTTTTAGCCAAAAGATGAATAAGATTTGAGGAGCTAATGTAAAGTGTGGTGACTATAGTTAGTAACACTCTATTATATAAGTGAAATTTTCTGAGAGAGTTAAACTTTAATATTCTCACATATGTATGTATGTGTGTGATGATGGGTGTATTAACTAACTAGTTGCAGGGAATCATTTAACAATATATACATAATCAAATAACCATGAAGTGCACTTTAAATATCTTACAATTTTATATTAATTATACCTCAATAAAAGTGAAATAAAAAAAATCCTAGACACATACACACTTACATACACATACAAAGTGATGTCATTAAGTCTTAGACCTTTAATTAATAATGAACAAAGAGGTGAACTAAATTCCTTTCCCTAGACTAAATATATGGAAGCAAAGCCCATATATAAAGAAAGAAGGCACTGCCTATCTTTTTGTTTTATTTTTAAGTGTCAAATAAATTTTCTTAATAAGAGAACTGAACCTAGTGGAATTCCATTATCTTTCCTAGATGAAAGAAATACAACATGTTTCCCAAAACAAAACAAAACACTACAGTTTATCATGGATGTTGTGAGAAGACACAGAGGCAACCAAGACAGCTTTATTCTGAGGTGAATTTGAGCTGCTGAGCATGAAGAAATGTACATATGTCTCAGGGAGTTATCTTGCAATTTGAAGTTAAAGCAAACGTGCTTAGAATTTGAGTTGTCTTATGATGGGCAAGATGTTTTGTATAAGTGTTACCAGGAGGAGGGAAAAAAGAATTATCTCTGTTTTTAGTCATCTGAAAACAAACAATTTTTAATGGAAGACAGAAAGTGTGACATAAATAAGATTTTATTAGTTAAGTAAAAAAGGTAGTAAAATATACTACACTCCCAAGCATTGGGAGCAGGCCAATCCAAGTGAGGAAAAATGGTGCTGCTCCTTTGTTTTTCCTGTTGTTATATCCTGGCTTAAGGGTATTTTCATGATTGATTGATTTGTGGCTCGGGTTCTTTTGAGTGCTCAGCTGACTGATAGCTCAGGTTCCTTGTGCTCAAGTATGCTCATCCCCTTTTGGGCAGGCTCTTACCCGTGAAGCACACAGAAAGACCTACAGGAAGGGGCTCAAGCTGTAATGTTCATTTCATTATAATGAGCATTAGATCAGTTTAAGCCAGATCCTTCCCTCCAATGAGTGGCTGTAGTGTTGGATCCTAGCTGGCTTCTTTGCTGGTCCTCATTTAGAGAAAGTTTTTGGAGACCCTTATCTTGAGTGCAGGCATACTATTATTTTTTGGGCTGCTCCTTTCCCCATCCTCTCCCCCTGCCTGGTGCTCATTTCTATCTAACTACTTAACGTAAGTAGTGAAATCACTATTAATGAAGGCCAAAAAGATATGCATTTGGCATGTAAAACAATGAAGCTAGAGCACTCCCTTACACCATATACAAAAATCAACTCAAAATGGATTAAAGACTTAAACATAAGACAAGATACAATAAACCTCCTAGAGGAAAACATAGGCAAAACATTATCTGACATACATTTAAAAAATTTTCTCCTAGAAGAAATAAAAGCAAGAATAAACAAATGGGACCTAATGAAACTTACAAGCTTATGCACAGCAAAGGAAACCAGAAATAAAACAAGAAGAAAACCTACGGAATGGGAGAAAGTTTTTGCAAGTGAAACCGACAAAGGCTTGATCTCCATAATATATAAGCAGCTCATATGACTCAATAAGAAAAAAATAAACAACCCAATCCAAAAATGGGCAGAAGACCTAAACAAGCAATTCTCCATGGAAGACATACAAATGATCAAAAAGCACATGAAAAAATGCTCAATATCACTAATTATCAGAGAAATGCAAATCAAAACTACAATGAGGTATCACCTCACACCAGTCAGAATGGCCGTCATTCAAAAATCCACAAATGACAAATGCTGGAGAGGCTGTGGAGAAAGGGGAACCCTCCTACACTGCTGGTGGGAATGCAGTTTGGTGCAGTCACTATGGAAAACAGTATGGAGATTCCTCAAAAGACTAGGAATAGACTTACCATATGACCCAGGAATCCCGCTCCTGGGCTTGTATCCAGAAGGAAATCTACTTCAGGATGACACCTGCACCCCAATGTTCATAGCAGCACTATTTACAATAGCCAAAACATGGAAACAGCCTAAATGTCCATCAACAGGTGACTGGATAAAGAAGATGTTGTATATTTATACAATGGAATACTACTCAGCCATAAAAACCGACAACATAATGCCATTTGCAGGAACATGGATGCTCCTGGAGAATGTCATTCTAAGTGAAGTAAGCCAGAAAGAGAAAGAAAAATACCATATGAGATCGCTCATATGTGGAATCTAAAAAACAAAAACAAAAACAAACAAACAAACAAACAAAAACAAAGCGTAAATAAAGGACAGAAATAGACTCACAGACAGAGAATACAGACTTGTGGTTACCAGGGGGGTGGAGGGTGGGAAGGGATAGACTGGGATTTCAAAATTGTAGAATAGGCTACACTGTATAGCACAGGGAAATACACACAAAATGTTATGATAACTCAGAGAAAAAAATGTGACAATGAGTGTGTATATGTCCATGAATAACTGAAAAATTGTGCTGAACACTGGAATTTGACACAACATTGTAAAATGATTATAAATCAATAAAAAATGTTAAAAAAAGATATGCATTTGAAGAGTTTGACCAAACAATTTTCTAATTTCTGAATAAAATCTCACATTCTGTGAATTTCTTTGACTCCATGTAGTCTTATCCAAAGAGGGGGAGGGGCAGATGGCATTAACTTGAATCTCTTATTAATCTGCACTCTCTCAAATTACTTCCCCTGTTTGAATTAGTTATTATAACTATTTATTATAATTCATTCCTTAAGATTTCATCTATTTTTTCTGTACACTGGTTTTGTATTTTTTTTAATGTTAAGTGAATATATGTGCTAATCATGATAATTTGTTGTCTGGAGAGCAGTCTCAAGGCACAGGGGATAATGCTGTATTACAGAAATGGTATGAATCTAATTTAAAAAAAAAACTTTATTGAAAGTAAATCTTATGCAGAAAAATATCCTTAAAAAAGTACAATAGATATATTTTTTTGGACCTCATAATTTTTAAAAAGTCATATATACTGGTTTTCATGCTGTTTAGGTATAAAGGCAGGTGAGGGAGAAGTTTGAAAGCCTGATACATGTAGGGCAGTCAACATTAAACTAAAAAATTACATTTGATTCAAAAGGCAATAAAATGCTAAAAGACTAACACAGACCATAGAATCCTGGAGGCTCAGGCTGTGTAAAGTAAGCCATTATAGTGATGCAATACATTATATCTAATGTTAAATTCCATTAACCTGGCATATAGTTTCTAAAAACACTTCTTTATATGTATGAACTTCTTCAGAATGTCCTTTTGCTTGCTTTAATTGTTTATATATGTGACCTATATAAGACTGTAAAGTCATTGTCATTTTTATCCTCTAGTTTAGAATTTTGACTTGCATGTTGAAAATGTTTATGAAGCCTATTGAGTAACTCAGAAACTGAAGAAATAAGGGTTGCTGCATTTTATATTTCAAATTAGTCTGTAAGATTTGTAAGGCTTCTGACCAAATCTTGGTAAACTACACTGAAACTTAATGAAACTTGTGTGAAAATTACTCCCCAGGAACTGATAATCAGGAACATTTACTCTTTCACACAATTGTGTATTCTGTTTTTAATATATTTAATTTGTCTTCTGCCTGATAGGTATTTTCTATATAAGCTGGTATTTTCACTACATGTAGTCACATGGAATAATTTCCTGAAGGAATTTGTTTATTTATTTTTAATTTCACTTATTGATTCTTCCTTCATCACTGAAACAAAATAATTTGGAAGACTTGTCACTATGTGTATTTCCCTCATGATCCAAAACCTTTTCTCTTTATTTCTTTTAATTAACTACACGTAAATCAGATTTGCAGTGCTTATGTTTTCACTTATTAACACTGTCTAGACTTTTACTTTAATCTCTATGTATATTACATTTACCTAATTTTAGGTTTTTGTATCTACGTGAGGATAAAAGGCTGTTTAGAAAATCTATGCTTTCCTCATGAAACATTTTTAAAAACTTTAAAATCTTAAGAAGAACTATACTGCCATTCTAAGGCAAATTTATTTCTTTTTTAGAAATACCACAAACATTTGTTATACATTTTAGGTTTTTATTCTAATTCTATGCATCATATTCTGTTTGTGATCCAACCTAATTTCAAAAAAATAAACTAATGTACCATTGGCTTGATGAATTTTAGATAATACTCACAACTTTTGCCAAAAATATGAAAAAAATCATGGTGTACATTTTAAAAAGTTTTCATTTTATCTGTGTTACATACTTTGATTTCAAAATTTCAAACCTTCTCTCAAAATTGCAGATAACCAATCTGATGATAATTTGGGCAACATTAAAGGTAAATTTTAAGCCCTGGACTTTCACTAATGATATTTGAAAATGTATATACAGTATCAAGACTAATATTCTGGAGGGGAAGGTACATAGATCAAGTGGTAGAGCACATGCTTAGAATGCACGAGGTCTGAGATTCAATTCCCAGTATCTTCTCTAAAAATAATAAATAAATAAACAAACAAACAAACCCAATTACCTCCCCCTACCAAAAAAAAAAAAAAACAAAACCTAAAAAAAGGACTAATATTTTGAAGTTTAAGGTAGCAAATGGTAACAATATTTGAGGAGGATGCAAGGATAAGAGTAAAACATGATGCACTAAAAAAACTGTTGGTTTTATAGGAGACAAAATGTTAGAAGGAGGAGATATGGGGATAGCATGCTACCTGCTTAAGAGAAAAATGTGAGAATTTGATGCATGATGCATAATGGTGAGTGTCCTTTTGTGGTGCTCCAAAGGTAGAATTAGGAACATCCATCCAATGGCTATATAGGCATATAAACTTTAGTTAAGTATTAATACTTCTTCACAGTGCTTCTTGCTGAACATTATTTTCAGGGAAATTTTTACTCTTTTATTTGGAAGTTGGCAGTTTGAAGATGTCTCATGGAAATCATCCCCCACTCAATAGCCGGGGCAGGCTCTGGTCACTGCACCAGCTACACTCACAATCAAAAGGAAAATAGCCAACACACATGGAAGAAAGATGTAGCAATCGCTTAACTAGAAACAGACCTAACGACAAAATTACTAGGGGCACACAGTCTACAGAGGAATGCATTTTTTTTTTAATTTTATCTTTTTTTTCCTTCTTTTCAAAATTAAAAAAAAAATTTAGGTTTATTTCTGAATCCTCTTTAAAAAGAAATCTCTTCAAGATCACAATAGACAACTGATGCTCCATAATCCATAGTGCCAGAGAGATATAAGTAAAATTAAGAAGGAGAGGAATTACTCCCAATTAAAAGAACAAGGGAAATCCCTTCAAAGAATGATCAATTACATAGACTTCAATAGTCTACTAGATTGTGACTTCAAAAAGGAAGTGATCAAATCACTGAAGGAACTAAAAGATACTGTAAATAGAAACAGATAATACTTTAAAAAGGAAATTGAAACTATAAAGAGAAGCCAATTAAAACCAGAAAACTCAATGACAAAAATAAGAGCTGAGCTAAAGGTAGTCAAAAGCAGACTAGACAATGCAGAGGAATGAATAAGTGACTAAGAAGAGAAAATAATGGAAGTCACCCAATCAGAACAGCAGACAGAAAACCAAATATAAACCAATGAAAGCAATATAAGATACCTATTGGATAATTAAAAGCATGTCAACCTATGCATAAAAGGGGTCCCAGAAATAGAAGAAAGAGCAAAGGTATTTGAAAAAAAATCATGACAGAAAACTTCCCAAACCTGAAGAAGGAATCAGATATCCAAATACAGGAAGCACAGACAGACCCCAACAAGAAGAACCAAAATAGACCTATGCCAAGACATATTATAATAAAGATGGCCAAGGTTAAAGATATACGATTCTAAAGACAGCAAGAGGAAAACAGAGTTAGCTACAAGGGAACCCCCTTTAGGCTTTCAGCTGATTTCTATACACAAACACAGCTGGCCAGAAGGGATATTTTATCCAACAAGGCTGTGAAATAAAGAATTTCACAGATTAGCAAAAACTAAAAGACTTCATCCATACTAAACTTATTCTAAAAGAAATATTGAAAAATTTAGCCTAAATAGAAAAGATACATGATGCTATAGAAAGGAGAAAACCATCATTGGAAAGGCAATAACTACCATGAAGTTCAACAGAATAAACATGAAGATGTAAAAGAAGAAATCAAAATCATTAAAAGTGGGAAAGGAGAGAAAGAAAGTAGAGGCATTTTTCTTTTTTTTTTTTCTTTATTGGATGTGCTTGTGCTTATATAACTATCAGTTTATAGCAAACAGATATAGTAATGGGTTAATATACTTGGAGAACAAGGTAACTGCAAGTCAAAATCATGAAATAGAGTCAAAAAAAAAAAAAAAGACCAAGATAATACCAAAAAAAAAAAAAAACAATCAAACCACAAAAAAGAAAAAAAAAAAAGAGGAAATACCAAATGATCAGGAAAACTATGTTCAATATGGGAATAAACACACATCTTCAGCTTAAAACATACTTTGAGACAAATTATAATGAAAACACAGCCACACAAAATCTGTGGGATACAGCAAAAAAAAAAAAAAAAAAAAAAAAGAAACCCTAAGAGTGAAGTTCATAACAATACAGGAATTCCTCAAAAAACAAGAACAATCTCAAATAAATAACCTAACCAACCACCTAATTTTTTTTTTTTTAAAAAGAAGAAGAGCATACAAAACTAACAGTCAGCAGAAGGAAGGAAATAATAAAGATCAGGGAGGAAATAAATAAGATAAAGATTAAAAAAGAGTAGAAAAATTCAATAAAAACCAAGAGCTGACTTTTTTGAAAGACTAACCAAAATTGACAAACCTCTGCCAGGCTCACCAAGAATAAAAGAAAGAGAGAAAAAATATACAAAATAAGAAAGGAAAATGGACACATTTTAACAAATACCACAGAAATACAAAATATCATGAGAGAATGCTATGAAATACTATATAGAAACAAATTGGACAACCTCGAAGAAATGGATATTTCTGGAAACATACAGTCCACAAAGACTGAATAAAGAAGAAGTAGACCACTTGAACAGACTGATAATTAGAAATGAAATTGAATTAGCAATAAAAGAAAGCTCCCTACAAACAAAAATCCAGGAAAATACGGCTTCACTTGGGAATTCTACCAAATATATAAAGAATTCATGCCAGTCCTTCACAAACTCTTCCAAATGATTGAAAAGGAGTACTCCAAGACTCATTCTATGAAGCCGCCATTACCCTGATACCAAAACCAGACAAAGACACTACCAAAAAAGAAAGTTACAGGCCAATATCACTAATGAATATAGATGCAAAAATCCTCAACAAAATATTAGCAAACAGAATCCAATAGTACATAAAAAAGTCATACACCATGATCAACTTGCATTCATACCAGGGACAGAAGGATGGTTCAATATATGCAAATCAATCAGTGTGATACTCTACATCCACAAAAGTACAAAAATCACATAAACATCTAATAGATGCAGAAAAAGCATTTGATAAATTCCACATTAATTTGTGATAAAAATTCTGACCAACATGCGTAGAAAGGGAACATATTGCAACATAATAAAAGCTATTTATGACAAGCATACAGCCAGCATAGTACTCAATAGTGAAAAACTAAAAGCCTCCCCACTAAAATCTGGAACAATACAATGATGCATATTCTCACCATTTCTATTAAACATAGTCTTGGAAGTCTTAGCCCCAGCAATCAGGCAAGAGAGAGAAATAAAAGGGATCCAAATTGGAAAAGAAGTGGTAAAAGTGTTACTATACTACATGATACTATATATAGAAAACCCTAAAAGGCCCACACAAAAACTTCTAGAATTAATTGAAGAATTCAGCAAGGTAGGAGGTTACAAGATTAATGTTCAAAAATCAGTTGCATTTCTTTACACTAATTATGAATCAACAGGAAAAGAAAGTAAACAAAAAAAATCCCCTTTAAAATGGCACCCAGTGTAATAAAATATCTAGGAATAAATCTAACTAAGAGGTAAAAGAATTATACACAAAAAACTATAAATCATTGATGAAGGAAATTAAGAAAGACTTTAAAAAATGGGAGGATATCCCATGCTCTTGGATTGGAAGAATCAATATTCTTAAAATGGCCATAATACCCAACGCAATCCACAGATTTAATGCAATTCTTATCAAATTACCCAGGACTTTTTTTTTTTTTTCAGATTTAGAAGAAAGAATTCTAACAGCTATATGGAATCACAAAAGACCTAGAATTGCCAAAGCATTATTGAAGAAAAAGAATGAAGCTGGAGGAATAACCCTCCCAGACTTCAGATAATACTGCAAAGCTACAGTGATCAAAACAGCATGGTATTGGCATAAAAACAGACTTATGAATCAATGGAACAGAATAGAGAGCTGAAAAATAAATCCACAGAACTAAGGTCAATTAATCTTCAACAAAGGAGGCAAGAATATATAGTAGAGAAGACAGTTTCTTCAGCAAGTGTTTTTGGGAAAACTGGAAAGCAGCATACAAATCAATTAATTTAGAACACTCCCTCACTCAATACAGAAGAATAAACTCAGAATGCTTACAGGCTTAAATGTAAGACAAGACATGATAAATCTCCTAGAAGAAAACATAAGCCAAACATTCTTTGACATAAATCTTAGCAATGTTCTTCTAGAGGAGTGTACCCAGGCAACAGAAGTAAGAGCAAAAATAAACAAATAAAATCTAATTAAACTTATAAACCTTTGCATTGCAAAGGAAACCATAAGACAAACAAAATGACAGTCTACAGAATGGGAGAAAATATTTGCAAATGATGCAACTGACTAAGGCTTAATTTCCAGAATATCTAAATAGCTTATACAACTTAACAACAACAACAACAACAACAACAACAACAACAAAGACAACAACAACAATAACCCAATCCCAAAAGTAGGCATAGGACCTAAACAAGCTATTCTCCAGTGAAGACATACAAATAGTCAATAGGCACATGGAAAAATGCTCAATATCACTAACTAAAAGAGAAATGCAAATCAAAACTACAATGAGGTATCACCTCCTACCAGTCAGATTGGCCACTATTAAAAAATACATGAATAATTAATTCTGGAGAGGGTTTAAAGAAAAAGAACCCTCTATACTGCTGATTGGAATGTAATTTAATGCAGCCATTATGGAAAACTTTATGGATATTCCTCAAAAACTAAAAATAGTCTTACCATATGATCCTGCCATCCCACTTCTCAGTATATATTTGGAGGGAACTCTAATTCACAAAGATACTTGCAACCCAATGTTCAGAGCAGCACTATATACAATAGCCAAGACATGGAAGCAGCCTAAATGTCCATCAACAGATGACTGGATAAAGAAATTGTGGTATATTTATATAATGGAATACTACTCAGCCATAAAAATGCCATTTGCAGCAACATGGGTGGATCTAGAGATTATCTTTCTAAGTGAAGTAAGCAAGAAAGAGAAAGAAAAATACTGTATGATATTACTCATATATGGAATCTCAAAAAAAAAAAAAGAACACTATGAACTCACCTACAAAACAGAAACAGACTTGCAGACATAGTAAAAAATCTTATGGTTACTGGGGAAAGGGGGTGGGAAAGGATAAATTTGGGAGTTTGAAATTTACAAATATTAACTGTTATATATATAAATAGATACAAAATTATTCTGTACAGTACAGGGAAATATGTTCAATATTTCATAATAACATTTAATGAGAAAAGAAAACAAATATATGTATATATATGCATGACTAAGACATTGTGTTGTACACCAGAATTTGACCAACTGTAAGTGACTGTACTTCAATTAAAAAAGAAATGAGGATCTGAATTAAAAAAAAAAGACGGCATGGGAATAACCATTACTATTATTAACAAGAAAGTAGAATTATAATCATGTGACTGAAATCATGAGATTAAATAGGTGTAAAGATAAAACCCAAAATATATCTGTCAAGTCTTTGGCTTGAGCAACCAAGTATATGACACTGTTGATCCTTAAGATAAGTAAAGAAAGAGGAACCAGCTGTGTCAATAGATGTTGAATTATTTTGGGGTATACCTTGATGTAAAACTTTCATAATGACCCAGTGAAACTTTAAAGGCTAACTTAGATTTGTATGTAGATAGAGTTCATAGACCTGAGAAGTTTCCCTGTTAAATAATGATAATTTAATAATTTAGTAATTAACAGTCTCATAGTCTGATTGACTCTTTCAGAAACAGAGTGAATGAAACAATTTTCAAAATGTTTCAGTGATTTCAGAAATGTCATGCTTATCTCTTCCTGAATTTCAACTTTTTAAAATATGTAAAGTGTTTTATAAAAGTTTGAATAGATTCAGTTGTACTTGTAGCCTTTTTGTGTGTGCTCATTCTATACTCCCCCTTTATGGTAGAATTTATGCCTCTGATTTATTAGTACCCATAAAGATGTCTTGTATATAAAATAAGTATCTTTTAAGTATGCTATCAAAGCTAAAGAAAATGGCATCTGGAGAGAGACTTAGGAGTTGTGAAACTTCAAAAACCTTTTTTCTCACCACATTTTTAAAAAGGATAACTCTTCCTAGTATCCCAGGAATTGAACTAGAGTAACTCATTAACTTATTGAGATGTATAGGCTAAAAAGATATTCAAACATAGAAACCATGATTTAATAAATAAAGAAAAGAAAACAAACTTTTTAGTAGTTTAGGGCATAGGACTTCCTAAAACCATCATAAGAGAGAGAAAAATTTATTTATTTATTTATTTTTCAGTAGAATGGTTACAATTTGACTGCATGTATAAAATGTATTGCATGTAAATACATATACACAATATACTGTGCATATGTTTTTAAATTTACATATATGTACTGTTCATTGTTTCTAAAAATGTCTAGAGCTTCAGCTTTTTAAGCTTACATAGTTATCAAAGGAATAAGTCAACCACAAAATAAGAATTAATTCAAAAATTTACATGCACCCATTATTAACAGCAAAATCATTTATAATCGCCAAGATATGGAAGCATCGTAAGTGCACAGCAATAGATGAATGGATCAAGAATATGCAGCACACACATGCAACAGAATATGACTCACCCCTAAAAAAGAAGGATATTTTGCCATTTGCAACACTTTTTTTTGTCTACTTAAAAGAACAGAATTTTATAACTGGCATAAACATTTCCATTACATTGAATACAAAAAAATACCTAGAAATAAACTAAACCAAATAGGTTTCCTATACTCTGAAAACTTTAAAATATAGATGAAGGAAATTGAAGATGATACAAACAAATAGAAAGATATCTTGTACTCTTGGATTGGAAGAATCAACATTATTCAAATGGCTGTACTACCCAAAGCAATCTACAGATCCAATGCAACCCCTGACAAAATACAACATTTTTCACAGAATGATGACAAATAATTCCAAAATTTATATGGAACTGTAACACCCTGAACTGCTAGAGCAATCTTTTGTAGGTCTTTTTTTGTTTGTTTGTTTGTTCTTTTTTCTTATGGTTTTTGTTGAAAAGCTGATTTGATGGTGCTGAACTTTTTTTAGCTTTGGTTTATCTGTGAAGCTTTTGATTTCTCCATCAAATCTGAAGAAAAGCCTTGCTGGATAGAGTATTTTTGATTGTAGGTTTTTCCCTTTCAACACCTTAAATATATTGTGCCACTCCCTTCTGGCCTATAGAGTTTCTGCTGAAAAATCAACTGATAACCTTATGGGAGTTCCCTTGTATGTTATTTGTCACTTTTCTCTCACTAATTTTAATATTTTCTCCTTATTCTTAATTTTTTGTCAATTTGATGACTAAGTGTCCTGGTGTGTTCCTCTTTGGTTGAACCTGTTAGGAATTATTTGGGCTTCCTGGACTTGGGTGACTGTTTTCTTTCCCAAATTGGGGAAATTTTTGGTTTTTTTTTTTCAAAAAATTTCTCAGATTCTTCCTCTCTCTTTTCTATTTCTGTTACCCCTGTAGTACAAATATTTGTGCAGTTCATGATTTCTCAGAGTTCTCTTAAATGATCCTCATTTCTTTTCATTATTTTTTTCTTTTCTCTGTTCTTCAGTAGTGATTTCCACTAATCTGACTTCTAGCTTATTGATACATTCTTCTGCCTCAGTGTGTCTAGTCTTGGTTCCTTCTAATATTATTCATTTCGGTGATTTTATTCTTCAACTCTAGGTATTCTTTATATTTTTCAACTCTTTGCTAAAATCTTCACTCTGTGCATCTATACTCCTTTTGAATTTTTGGAATACCTTCATCATCATTACTCTAAACTCTTTCTCAGATAAATTGCCTATCTCCTCATAACTTATTTGTTCTTCTGGGATTTTATCTTGTGCCTTGGCCTGAGATATAGTCCTCTGCCAACTCATATTGTCTATATTTCTATTTGTATTTTTAGGTAAGTTGGTTAAATTTCTTGACCTTGGAGAGGTGGCCCTCTGTGGGAGATGTGGCCATCTGTGGGAGATGTCCTATGCATCACAGCAGAACACTTCTCTCTTGTCCTTCAAGGGCTAGGGTCCAGCTGGTCCTAATGTAGAGTATGGTCTGTGTTTGTGGATCCACTATCTTTGGGATTATTGCTTTCTTATTTATAATATCTGCCTCTGGAGCATGAGGCTGGACTAGTGACTTATGAAGGTTTCCTGGCAGGAGGAGCTGATGCCTGCCCATTGCTGTGTGAAATTTGGTCCTGGATCTCTGGTGGGTAGTGCCTTGTCTAGGGGCTTTTGTGGCTTTGGAAGTCTGCTGATAGGTGGTGCAGTGTTCTCACCCAGTATGTTGTTTGGCCTGAGATTTCTCTACAGGCTATTGGGTGGGGCTAGGTCTTGGTTCTAATGATACAATGAAAATGTCAGCCTCCAGGAAAGCTCATGTAGATGAACACTCCTAGATTGTCCACCACCAGATTTTATGTCCCCTGGGTGAGCCACAGCCATCCCATACATCCTCAGGAGACCCTCCAAAGCCAGCAGGAAGGCCTAGCCCAGGTTTGTATGAAATTACTGCCTCTGCCTTTGGACCTGGCACACTTGAGAGTCTATGTAAGCTTTCCAAGAGAGTAAAGTCTCTGTTTCCCTCAGTGTCATAGGCTTCTTGGACTTAAGCCCCACTGACCTTCAAAACCAGATATCCTGGGGTCTCCTCCTCCTCCAAATACCACAACCCTGGACTGGGAAGCCTGATGTAGGACTTAGAACTCTCACTCCTGTGGGAGTGCTTCTGTGAGTTAATTATTCTTCAGCTTGTGGGTTGCCCACCTGCGGGATATGGGGCACAATTAAATTATGAGCCAGCCCTTCCTACCATCCTGATGTGATTCCCTCTTTATGTTTCCAGGTTAAAGACAATCTTCTTTGCTAGGTTCTAGTCTCTCTCTCTCTCTCTTTTATTTTATGATTGTCTAGCAGTCAGTTGTGGTTTTGTTGTAGTCACAAGGAAAGGAGAGCCTGTGGTCTTACCACTCTGCCATCTTGACCTGGCAAGAGAGAGAAAATATTTTTAAACACCACTTTAAATTCTCTACAGTCTGAATAAACTATGTGATTACATCTTAAATAAGAATTTTAAAATATATCATTGTTATATTTATCAAAAAGCCTAAAACTCTTAAGAATTAAAAAGTCTTTGTGTCTATAGACAGTACTTATTAAATGTTATGACTGAGGAAAAGTTTAGATTCTGACTAAAAAATCAAAATGTACCTGTTGTAATTTTAGATGATAGGAAATATTTCTGTTGTCACTCTGAGACTTAAGAAATTAGGATATAAATCTTTACTATTGCAACTGGATTGTATTGTTCCTTTTTCAAGGTTATTCCCCAAATTTAAAGATTATAATTTGCAGAATTAATTTTCTACTTGACTAAAATTTTGTGTTAAATTGTATAATAGAGTTATGAATGTTTTTAGACTCCCTAAGTGCTTAAAATAATAATTTTTCAAGTTTTAATCAGTAAGGGTTTATGATAAATAATTCAAGATGAGTAAGTCAGATTCACTATGATTCTCTGACACTTTATATTGAAGTAACGAGGAAGCAAATTTTTATATCTTTTAAATTCTCAGGAGGACCAAAAGTAGGGATATTATCAGCCCACCAAAATTGTCTCAGTACCATTTCAGTTTTCTTTAGTGGAAAATTCCTCAATTTACCAATAGCTCCAAGTAAGGCATTTAGAACAGAACCTTCCATAAAGCATAGGTCTTATTTTCTGTAAAATTATTTAAAATAAAATAATCAAGCTTATATTCTATTTGTTTACCCTCCAAGTTGTTACCTCCACTTTGTGGACAAAAATATGCCACCATACATGTTTTGAGAGCTGAGTTTAAATTGAAGACTGTATCCCAAATATGTTGATGGTGAGTGTGTGCTGTCATAGTGCTAGGGTATCATAAGAAGGGATCCTTTAGTTATTAAATCTCCTGCTTTAAGGAGGGACTTTGAGGGTTATAAAATGTCTCACAGTGATCTGCAAACTCCACAGAGTGAATGAATTCTCATACATTCCTTGGGATAAATATGTACTTGAGGTTTAATACTGATAGACTTGAAAAATGGCAGAAAAAATAAAAGAAGAATAAATTAAGCTCAGCATACAACTAACAGTATGTCAGCAAACATATAATGATTTCTCTTTTACTTTGTTTTAAATGGATTTCATGTCAGTTAAATATCTGTAATATCACAGCTATAAGAATATTGACCTTTGAGTTAAATATTTTAAATATGATAAGAAAAAGTACTCAGGAACCCATTCATTAAAAAAAAATATATATTCTTTTAGAGGCTTCAAGAAATAAATTAGGAGTTAGTTTGGTCACTAAAGTAAAGATAACATTCTCTAGAGAGGAAATTATATCCAAAGCCATAATGCATAGAACTCCTCTAGCTGTTTCAATATTATAAATGGAACTTGTAATCATTCCAGCAGACTCACCTGCAGGATGAACATCAGTTCCAAATCACTCTAAATTAAATTCTCATATGGAAAGTGGTGAGGGGGAGCATAGATAGAAGTAACGTTTTTCTATCTGTATGATTTTCCTAGAGTCAGAACTACCTACTAGAAAATATTCTTTAAAACATATCATATAGGACATAGTAGTGGAATATTAGTAGCGGTGTCTATTAATGAGAATTTAGTCAAAATAACAGTGCCATAATTCTCATTACCTTTTCCATTTAACCCATTGCTTGCAAATCTGAATGCCATATCTAGATCTAGACAGGAGTATTTTTAGTACTTTCAGAGTTTTTAATTTGATTTATTCCATCTTACTTATATGAAATATCTTACATTGGAAAGTCACTATTTTAAATTTATTATGGTTTAATGCACTTGTATGACTTTATTTTGGTATTACCATTCTGCTCACAATTTTTAAAAGTTCATTGTTTATGAGAAAGTTGAGTTTTAAAAAACAAAATACATTGGAAGTCTAAAATCACTTATAACTTCAATCTCAAACTAAAATTTTTCCTCCTAAAATTTGGGTGAGAAAAAGAAATACAAATTCCTTTTTGTCTCTCCCCACAAGTAGCCATTAATATGTAGGTAGAAGTAACTTTTTTATTGCTATTTATTGAAAAACATATGTTCAAGTTAATAACATTATATATTAGAAGTGTTATTCATTTTAAAACATTGGGAAATTTTTTAATTGGGGTAAAATTAAAGTTGTAAAGTGGATAATAAAAGTATGGGCCATACCTGCCTGCTGGATTTGGAGGGTCTTCTTGGGATGTTTGTGATGGCTGCATCTCACCAGGGGAAATAAAAGCCCGTGGTAGACATTCCAGGAGTGTTAATCTACATGAGATTTCCTGAAGGCTGATTTCTTGATTGAATCATTAGCACCAAGACCTAGCCCCACCCAACAACCTGTAGGGAAGCCTCAGCCCAAACAACATACAGGGTAGGAATACAACCCACCCATCAGTAGACTTCCTAAGCCCCAAAGGCCTCTAGACACAGCCCTACCCACCAGAGTCCAGGACCAGATTTCACCCACAGTGGGCAGGTACTGGCTTCTCCTGCCAGGAAACCAACATAAGCCTCTAGTTTAGCCTCATCCACCAGAGGTAATTATTAGAAATAAGAAAACAATAATCCCAAAGCCTGTGGAAGGAATCCACAAAAACAAAGAGAGATGGATGCTATGAGGGGGCAAATGAAAATTTCTCAGGCTAAGGCACAAGACAAATAACCAGAAAAACAAATAAGGGATGAGGAGATGGGTAATTTATCTGAGAAAGTGTTTAAAGTAATGATGACCAGGATGTTTAGAGAACTCAAGAGGAATATAGAGCAGAGCAGAGTTTTTAGGTAAGTGTTGGAAAATATAAGGAATACCCAAACAGAGTTGAAAAATAAAATCACTGAAATGAACAATACACTAGAAGGGAACAAGAATAACCTAAATGACACAGAAGAATGGATCAGTGAGCTAGAAGACATGTTAGTGGAAATCACTACTTCAGAAAGAAAAAGAAAGAGAATGAATAGAAATGAGAATAGGTTAAGAGAACTCTGGGACAACAGTAAGCACACTAATATTCAAATTATTGGGATCCCAGAAAGAGAAAAGAGAGAGAAAGGACCTGAGAAAATTTCTGGAGAGATAATGACTGAAAATGTCCCCAACTTGGGAAAGGAAACAGTCACCAAAATCCAGGATGCCCAGGGAGTATCCCACAGAATCAACCCAAAGAGGAATGCACAAAGGCACATAGTCATCAAACTGACAACAATTAAGGATAAGGAGAAAATATTAAAGTTAGCAAGAGAAAAACAACAGATAACATAAAAGGGAACTCCCATAAGGTCATTAGATGATTTTTCAGCAGAAACTCAATAACAGAAGGGAGTGGCACTATATATTTAAAGTGATGCAAGGGGGAAATTACAATGAAGAGTACTCTATCCAGCAAGGCTCTCTTTCAGAATTGATGGAGAAATCAAAAGCTTCACAGACAAACAAAAGCTAAAAGATTTCAGCACCACCAAACCAGCTTTACAACAAAAGTTGAAGGACATTGTCTAGTGATCAAAGCATAAAAAAAGAGAACAACCAAAAAAAAAAAAAGAAAATGAAAAAAACAGAGACCTACAGAATTTTCTTTGGTTGTTTGAGGTCTTTTGTGGTTCCTTATAAATTTTGGAATTGTTTGTTTTAGTTCTGTGAGGAGTGTCATGAGTATTTTTATGGGGGTTGTGTTTGATTTGTGGATTTCTTTGGGTAGTGTGGCCATTTTGATAATGTTAATTCTTCCAATCCAAGAGCACAAGAAACCTTTCCATTTCTTGGTGTCATTTCGGTTTTCAGAGTATAGGTAAACTCCTTGTTAAGTTTCTGCATCTTCATTCTCTATTGAACTTTTGAAGTTCATTTATCTTTTTCTTTCTTTCTTTCTTTCTTTTTTTTTTTCAGATTCCACATATGAGTGATCTCATATGGTATTTTTCTTTCTCTTTCTGGCTTACTTCACTTAGAATGACATCCTTCATGGACATCCATGTTGTCATTTTTTTATGGCTGAATTGTCTTCCATTGTATAAATATACCACATCTTCTTTATACAATCAGCTGTTGATGGACATTTAGGCTGTTTCCATGTCTTGGCTATTGTAAATAGTGCTGCTATGAACATTGGGGTGAAGATGTCTTTTTGAAGTAGAGTTCCTTCTGGATATATGCTCAGGAAAGGAATTACTGGGTCATATGGTACATCTATTCTAAGTCTTTTGAGGAATCTCCATATTGTTTTCCGCAGTGGCTGCAATACCGCATTCCCACCAGCAGTGTAGGAGGGTTCCCTTTTCTCCACAGCCTCTCCAGCATTTGTCATTTGTGGACTTTTGAATGATGGCCATTCTGACTGATGTGAGGTGATACCTCATTGAAGTTTTTGATATGCATTTCTCTGATAATTAGTGATATTGAGCATTTTCCAATGTACCTATTGTTCATTCATATTTCTTGAATGGAAAATTGCTTGTTTAGGTCTTTGACCCATTTTTGGGTTGATTTTTTTGTTTTTCTTTTTTTCTTATTAAGTCATATGTGCTGCTTATATATTCTGGATATCAAGCTTTTCTCAGCGTCATCTTTTACAAAAAGTTTTTCCCATTCAGTAGGTTGTCATTTTGCTTTACTTTTGGTTTTCTTTGCTATGCAGAAGCTTGTAAGTTTAATTAGGTACCACCTGTTTATTCTTGCTTTTATTTTTACTGCTTGCATACATTGCCCTAGGAGAACATTTTTGAGATGTATATATGAGGTAATATTTTGCCTATGTTTTCTTCTAGGAGGTTTGTTGTATTTTGTCTTATGTTTAAGTCTTTGATCAATTTTGAGTTTATTTCTGTGTATGGTGCAAGGGTGTGTTCTAGCTTCTTTGATTTACATGCTGCTGTTAAGTTTTCCCAACACCATTTGCTGAAGAGACTCTCTTCATTCCATTGTATTTTCTTCCCTCCCTTGTCAAAAATTAGTTGACTGAAGTTTGTGGGTTCATTTCTGGGCTGTCTATTCTGTTCCATTGATCCATATGTCTGTTTTTGTACCAATACCATGCTATTTTGATGACTATAGCTCTGTAGTATTGTCTGAAGTCTGGGAAGGTTATCCCCCCAGCATTTTCAAAGAGAAAGAAAGAGAAAGAAGCATTTTCAATAATGATTTGTCAGTTCTGGATCTTTTGTGGTTCTATATAAATTTTATTGTGGTTTGTTCGAGTACTGTGTAATATGTCAAGGGTAAATCTGATAGGGATTGCATTAAATCTGTAGGTTGCCTTGGGTAGTATGACCATTTTAACAATATTGATTCTTCCAATCTAGGAGCATGGGATATCTTTCTATTTTTTCATTCTTCTTTAATTTCCTTAATCAGTGTTACATAGTTCTCTGTGTATAAGTATTTCACCTCCTTGGTTAGATTTATTTCTAGATATTTTATTAATTTGGGTGCTATTCTAAAGGGGATTGTTTCTTTACCTTTTTTTCCCTATTGATTCATCTTTAGTGTAAATAAATGCAATTTTTGTATGTTAATGTCCTATCCTGCTACCTTGCTGAATTCTTTGATTAGCTCTAGTGGTTTTTCTGTGGACTTTTAAGGGTTTTGTTTGTATAGTGTCATGTCATCTGCATATAGTGACACTTTTACCTCTTTTCCAATTTGGATCCCTTTTATTTCTCTCTCTTGCCTGATTGCTGTGGCTAGGACTTCCAAGACTATGTTGAATAGGAGTGGTGATAGTGGGCATCCTTGTCTTGTCCCAGATTTTAGTGGGAAGATTTTGAGTTTTTCACCGTTGAGTACTATGCTTGCTGTAGGTTTGTCATATATAGCTTTTAGTATCTTGAGATATGTTCCCTCTATACCCAATTTGATGAGAGTTTTTTATCATAAATCAGTGTTGAGTTTTATCAAATGCTTTTTCTGTATCTATTGAGATGATCATGTGGTTTTTGTCCTATCTCTTGTTGATGTGATATGTTACATTGATTGATTTTTGTATGTTGAACTATCCTTGTGTCCCTGGGATGAACCCCACTTGATCATGGTGTATAATCTGTCTTATATATTATTAGATTCTATTTGCTAATATTTTGATAAGGATATTTGTGTCTATGTTCATCAGTGATATTGGTCTGTAGTATTCTTTATGGTAGTGTCTTTGCCTGGTTTTGATATCATGGTGATAGTGGCTTCATAGAATGTGTTTGGGAGTATTCCCTCTTTTCAGTCTTCTGGAAGTGTTTGTGAAGGATTGGTATGTGTTCTTCTTTGTATGTTCAGTTGAATTCCCCTGGAAAGCTATCCCGTCCAAGACTTATATTTGTAGGAAGGTTTTTTATTGCCAATTTGATTTCATTTCTAGTGATCAGTTTTTTCAACTGGTCAGTTTCTTCTTGATTCAGCCTTGGGGACTGTATGTTTCCAGAATCTTGTCCATCTCCTCTTGGTTATCCATTTTGTTTCCATATAGTTGTTCAAAATATTCTCATATATTATTCTGTATTTTTATGTTATTTGTTGTAATTTCTCCATTTTCCTTTCTAATTTTGCTTATTTGTGCTCTCTGCTTTTTCTTCTTTGTGAGTTTGGCCAGAGGTTTGTTGATTTTCTTTACTCTTTCAAAAAAATAGCTCTCAGTTTGTTTGATTTTTCCTATTGTTCCTTTAATCTCTATTTAATTTATTTCCTCCATGAACTTTATTATTTCCTTCCTTCTGCAGCCTTTTTTTTTTTTTTTTTTTTGCTCTTTTTTTCCTAATTCTTTTAGCTGGTGTGTTAGAATGTTTATTTGAGATTGTTCATTTCTGTTTTTGTTTTTGTTTTTGAAGACCTGTATAACTATAAAATTCCCTCTTAGCAATGCCTTTGCTGCATCCCATAAATTTTGTGTGGTTTTGTTTCATCATCATTTGTCTCAAGATATTTTTTAATTTCAACTTTGATTTCATCATTGACACTTTGACCCATTGATTTAGCATGTTGTTCGTTCTCTGAGCTGTCAATTTTTTCTGTTTTTCTGTAATTGATTTCTAGTTTCATGGGATCTGGTCAGAAAAGATGCTTGAGATAGTTTTTATTTTCCTAAAATTGTTGAGGTTTCTTTTGAACCCAACTACATGATCAATCCTAGAAAACGTTCCATTTGTACTTCAAAAGAATATATGCTCTATTTTGGGGGGTGTAATGTTCTGAAACTGTACACCAAGTCTAATTTATGTATTGTATCATTTAATTTCTATGTTGCCCTATTTATTTTCTTTCTGGAAGATCTGTCCAGTATGTTAAGGCAGTGTTAAAAACTCCCCAACAATGATTGTATTCCCATCAATTTCTCTCTTTATCTCTGTTAGTAATTGCTTTATGTACTTAGGTGTTCATATATTGGGTGCATATATATTAATGTATGTAATATCCTCATCTTGTTCTACTCCTTTAATCATTATAAAATGTCCTTTCTATCTACCTTTATGTCTTTGTTTTAAAGTCTATTTTGTCTGAAATCAGTATTGCTACTCCTGCCTTCTTGTCATTTCCATTTGCATTGAATATCTTTTTCCATCCTCTTGCTCCCAATCTATATGTGTCCTTCTCCTGAAAGTGGGTCTCTTGTATGCAGCATATTGAATGTTCTTGCTTTATTATCCAGTCTGCCACTCTATGTCTTTTCATTGGAGTATTTAGTCCATTAACATTTACAGTAATTAATGGTAGATGTGTGTTTATTTCCATTTTGAACTTATTTTTGCAATTGATTTAGTAATTCCTCTTTGTTCCTTTCTTCTTCCTTCTGTGGTTTGATAATATTGCTGTGAATTATCTTATAATTGGTTTAGTTTCTGTGACTCAGTTGTAAGTCTTTTGCTTGTGGTTACCTTTTTTAAAGTATATTAATCCATTACTATAACTGTTTGTATTATACAGATAGTAATATATTCTCAAACCCTTCCTACTGGGAACAAAAAAATTTTAAAAAGAAAAAAAACTATATTATCTTACTTCCCTCTCCAATTCTTAGTGATACTGATGTCTTCTTTTAAAATTTCATATTTAATCCGTTTGTAATTCATGGTAGTTATCACCTTTCCAGTTATGGTGCTCTCATTTCTGTAGCATCCTGCTTCTTTTCTATTTAGAGTAGAAATTTCAATATTAATTTTAGCATGGGTTTAGTGTCGCTAAACTCTTCTGGTTTGTGCTTCTCTGTGAAGTTCTTTATCTCTCCTTCTATTCTAAAGGATAACCTTCCTTGATAAAGTATCTTATCTTTTTTTTTTTTTTCATTCAGAACTTAGAATATATCTTGCCATTCCCTTCTGGCTTCTAGTGTTTGTGTAGAGAAATTAGCTTAAAGCCTTATGGGGGTTCCTTTGTAACTCACTCTTCATTTTCCTCCTGCTGCCTTTAGGATCATTTCTTTATTCTTTACCCTGGTCATCTTGATTATAATATGGCTTGGTATGGGTTTGTTTGAGTTCTTCCTGTTTGGGACCCTCTGAACTTTCTGTACTTGGATATGTGATTCCTTTATTGATTTGGGAAATTTACAGTCATAATTTCTTCAAATAACTTTTCAATCCCCTTTGTTCTTTCTTCCCCTTCTGGAACCACTGTTTTGCACAGATTGGCATGCTTTATATTATTCCATAGGTCCCTTATTTTGTTTTCATTAGTTTTTATTTGTTTTTCTCTCAGATGTTCTGATTGTGTGGTTTCTGTTGTCCTGTTTTCTAGGTCAGATATTTGTTCCTCTGCCTTATCTTTGTCTGTATTGTACAGCTTTTAGATCAGCTAATCTCAGCAAATGCAGTTTCCAATTTTACTTGGCTCCTCTTTATAATTTCAATTTCATTTTTGATATATTTTATGTCTCTAAAGGCAATCTGTTTTAGTTCCTTCAGTACTTTTTTCACTCCTTTTTAAAAATCTACATCTAGTAGGGTATCAATGTCTATTTCATTGATTGTTCTTTCAGGGGATTTCTCTTATTTTAAATGGAACTTGTTCATCTGCTCCTTCATTTTGCTCATATCTCTTGCATTGTGGCTTGTGCAGTATCAGGCATCCATTGTGATCCTTAAAGAGTTTACTTTTTATCTATTGAAAACACATGTGGAGATATAACTTTAAAAAAGAGAGAGAGAGAATTTTAAAAGAAGAGGAAAAAAGTTTAGAAAACAGCATATAATCAGTAACAGAAGAACAAGTTGAAGGAAAAAAAAATCAGTTTAGATGTATTTTAAAAACCTTAAAAGGAAAGGGACCAAGATGGTGGAGTAGAAGGACACTCATAGGTCACCTTCTCCCACAAATATGCCAAAACTGAAATCCACGGACCTACTCAGCCAACCAAAACTCCTGCCCAACTCCGACAGATCATTGCCATCTTCAAAAGACAAACACGCCAAAAATCTGGTAGAAGAAAAGGAGAAAAGAAAGAAGAAGAGGCAAACCAGTGTGGGACCAGTCTCACAGGGAGGGAGCGGCAAAGGAGGAACAGCACTCATTTGCTGGGTCTCCCCTGCTCCAAGGGAGAGGTCAGTGGGATGGAGGGGGAGCCTCTGAGGCTTCATCTGTACAGAATACCCCTTGACTGACAGAACTAAACTAAACAGGCAAATAGGATCCCTGTGACACATATCCTGAGACATGAGCTGGCAGCAGGGAATGGGACAGGCTGCCCAAGCTGGGCAGAGGATTGAAGCAGCTGCACTGAGGCAGCCCCAGGGACTGCAGTGTGCTGCATGCCATGGGTAAGTGGGTACACAGGGAAAAACAACCTGGTCCCTCCATAAAACAACACGTCTGATGTGTCCTTGGGGGAAGGGTGCCATACCCCCGTACTCCCATCTCTGAAAACCCGAGAAGGTTTTTTGGCAAAGAGAGACAGAGCTCAGTCACAGCCACCATATCCTTCATCTCTTAGCACCCAGGCAGGGGTGTGGTCAAAAGCTGAATCCTTACCTAAGGGCTTAGCCATCTCAAAGTCCAGATGGAGACTTGTTTACAGCCTGAGGCAGATAGGATCTTTCTCTCCTGGTACTTCGAAGAAATTGCACCTCCAAGAAAAACAAGGAGCTGAGTTTTGACATGGAGCAGAGGCAGGGTTCTTCCGTGATCTTCCCTGAGCCAGCCTATGGAGTGGCAACCCGAGGTGGAATGGGTAGCTGCACAGACCTGTGGAGCAACTGGCACCAGGAGAGGATGGGTGGCTAACTGCCTTCCTGGCAAGAGTGCAGCACCTGACCATGACTCTCAGAGGGGGAGTGATCTGCCCACCTAACTCGCTTGAGCACAGCATCTGACTGTGGCATTGGGAAGGGGAGTGACCCGCCCGCCCACTGTGAAGGAGAGCAGCACCTGACTGCAGTGTTGGGAGGGGGCACAATCTGCATGCTGATAGGCTTTGGGAGAAGCACAGACTAGGGGCACCAACAGAGGGCCTCTGGAAACAGCAAGCTGAGTTCGGGAAACAGAACAAAGACAAAAAGACTTGGTAAAATCATTATGGGTGCACAGTCTTCATGAGAACATCAACCCTTTTTTAAATCTTTTTAAAAAATCTATTCTATTTTCTATTACCCATTTAATTTTTACCTTTTAATCAATTACATATGGTTCCATTTTAAGCCCTTTAAATGATTCTTTTAAATATTTTTATTATTGTTTTTAAAAAATCCACCTCATTTCATTTTTATTTCTCTTGGTTTTGATCTCCTGTTATTGATTACACACAGGTTTCAATTTTCTTTTGCTATTTTCTCCTTATTAAAGGTTTTTAAAAGATGTCTCAACCCAATTCCTATTCTTCTTCAACTTGCTCTTCTATTATTGATTATACACTGTTTTGAAACTTTTATTTCCTTTGTTTTTTAAAATTTGTCTTTTTATTTTATCTTTTTTATCTATTCTATTTTCTATTACCTTTTTAAGTTTTACTTTTTAAATGATTGTAAATGCTTCCAGTTTTAATCCTTTTACATTTTTCTTTAAAATATTTTTATTATTATTATTTTTGAAAATCTACCTGATATCATTTTCATTTCTCTTGGCTTTGATCTCCTGTTATTGATTATACACAGGTTTCAAATATTATTTTTTTGTTCTTTTTTCTTTTTTTTTAAGGTTTTGAAAAAGACATCTTGTCGTGAATGCTAGTCTGATTCAAATTGCTCTTCTATTATTGATTATACACTGTTTTAAAACCTTTTTTCCTTCTTTTAAAATTCTCTTTCTCTCTCTTTTTTAAAAGTTTTATCCCTGCAAAAATGTTACATAGGTAAATTAAAAAAAATCCTTAAGACCACAATAGATAACTGATGCTCCATAAGCCACAGTGCCAGAGAGATATGAGCAAGATGAAGAAGCAGAGGAACCACTCCCAATTAAAAGAGTAAGAGAAATCCCCTGAAAGAACAATAAATGAAATAGACATTGATGGTCTACTACATCAAGATTTCAAAAAAGGAGTGATCAAAATACTGAAGGAAATAAGAAATAGTATTTAGATATATAAAATATGTCACAAATGAAATTGAAGCTATAAAGAAAAGCCAAGTAGAATTGGTAAACTCATTGGCTGAGATGAGAGCTGAGCTAAAGGCTGTATAATGCAGACAAGATTATGCAGGGGAACAAATAAGTGATATAAAAGACAGGAGAATAGAAACTACACAATCAGAACAGCTAAGAGAAAACCAAATAAAAACTAATGAAACCAACATAAGGGAACTATGGGATAATATAAAGCATGCCAATCTCCATATAATAGGGGTTCCAGAAGGGGAAGAAAGAATAAAGGAGATTGAAAAGATACTTGAAAAAATCATGACTGAAAACTTCCCAAACCAAAAGAAGGAATCAGATATCCAAGTACAGGAAGCTCAGAGGGTCCTAAACAGGAAGAACTCAAACAAACCCACACCGAGACATATCATAATTAATATGGGCAGAGTGAATGATAAAGAAACGATCCAAAAGGCAGCAAGAGAACAACAAAGAGTGAGTTACAAGGGAATCCCCATAAGGCTCTCAGGTGATTTCTCTGCACAAACACTAGAGGCCAGAAGGTAATGGCAAGAGATATTCTAAGTCCTGAATGAAAAAAAATGCAGCCTAGGATACTATATCCAGCAAGACTATCCTTTAGAAAAGGAGAGATAAAGAATTTCACAGGCAAGCAAAAACTAAAAGGGTTTAGCAACATTAACCCATGCTAAAAGAAATACTGGAAGGTTGACTCTAAATAGTAAAGAAGCTGGATGCTACAGAAATTAGAATCTTATAACTGGAATAGTGATAACTACCATGAATTACAAATAGAACAAACACAAAATTGTAAAAGAAGACATCTAAATCATTAAGAGTGGGAGAGGGAAGCAAGAAAATATAGAGTATTTTTTTCTTTCTTTCAAAAACTTTTTGTTATCAGTAGGAAGGGCTTGAGATTATATTACTATCTGTTTATTAAAGCAGTTATAGTAATGTGCTAATACACTTATAAAAAAAGAGTAACCATAAGCCAAAAACTTACAAGCGAGTCACAAAAACTAAATTAAATCCATGATAATACAAAGGAAAATTACCAAACCACAAAATGAAGAAGAAAGAAACAAAGAGGAAATAACAAATCAATTGCAACAATAAGTTCAAAATGGCAATAAACACACATCTACCATTAATTACTGTAAATGTCAATGGACTAAACTCTCCAGTGAAAAGACATAGAGTGGCAGACTGGATAATAAAGAAAGAACCTTCAATATGCTTCATACAAGAAACACACTTTAAGGAGAAGGACACATACAGATTAGGAGTAAGAGGATGGAAAAAGATATTCCATGCAAATGGAAAAGCCAATAAAGCAGGTGTGGCAGTACTGATTTCAGACAAAATAGACTTTAAAACAAAGGCCATAAAGAAAGATAAAGAAGTACATTTTATAATGATTAAAGGATCAATTCAAGATAAGGATGTTATACTTATTAATATATATGCATCAAATATAGGGACACTGAAGTACATAAAACAATTAACAGAGAAAAATGGGGATATTGATGGGAATACAATCATTGTTGGAGATTTTAACACTGCATTAACATCACTGGACTGATCTTCCAGATAGAAAATAAATAAGGGAACATAGAAATTAAATGATACAATAGAAAAATTATATTTGGTGGATATTTTCAGAGGATTACACTCCCCCAATAGGATATACATTCTTTTCAAGTGCACATGGAACATTTTCTAGGATTGATCATGTACTTGGGCACAAATCAAGCCTTAACAGTTTGAAGAAACTAAAAATTATCTCAAGCATCTTTACTGACCACAATGCCATGAAACTAGAAGTCAAATACAGAGAAACAAAGGAGAAAAAAAAAAGAAAGCATGGAGATTAAACAACATGCTATTAAAAAAATCAATGGGTCAATGATGAAATCAAAGTTGAAGTTAAAAAAAAATACCTTGAGACAAATGAAAATGAAAACACAACCACACAAAATTTATGAGACACAACAAAGGCAGTGATAAAAGGGTACTTTATAGCGATACAGGTCTTCCTCAAAAAGGAAGAGTAATCTCAAATAAACAACCTAACCCACCAGCTAAAAGAATTAGAAAAAGAAGAGCAAAAACTCCAAAAGGCAGCAGAAGTAAGGAAATAATAAAGATCAGGGAGGAAATTAATAAAATAGAGATTTAGAAAACAATAGAAAAAATCAATCAAATCAAAAGCTGTTTTTTTTTTTTTTGAAAGAATAAATAAAATTGACAAACCTCTGGCCAAACTCACAGAGAAGATAAAAGAGAGAGTACAAATCAACAAAATAAGGATGGAAAATGGAGAAATTACAACAAATAACAGAAATACAGAATATCATATGAGAACAGTATGAAAAACTATATGGAAGCAAAGTGGATCACCTAGAGAAAATGGACAAATTTCTGGAAAGATAGAGTCCACCAAGACTGAATCAAGAAGAAACTGACCACTTGAAATAGGCGATCACTAAAAGTGAAATCAAATTAGCAATAAAAAACCTCCTTACAAATAAAAGTCCAGGACCAGATGGCTTCACTGGGGAATTCTACCAAACATACAAAGAATTTATACTAGTTCTTCTCAAATTCCTCCAGTTGATTAAAAAGGAGGGAACACTCTCAAACTTGTTCTATGAAGCACGATCACCCTGATACCAAAACCAGGCAAAGACACTACCAAAAAAGACAATTACAGACAATATCACTAAAGAACATAGATTTAAAAATTCTTACCAAAATATTAGCAAATAGAAGCCAACAGCACATAAAAAAGATTGTACGTTATGATCAAGTGGTGTTCACTCCAGGGACACAAGGGTGGTTCAACATACGCAGATCAATCAATGTAATACATCACATCAACAAGAGAAAGGACAAAAACCACATGATCATATCAATAGATGCAGAAAAAGCATTTGATGAAATTCAACACCTATTTATTATAAAAACTCTCACCAAAGTAGGTATAGAGGGAACATATCTCTACAAAAAAAAAAAAAAAAAAACAAAAAAAAACAACAACAACAAAAAAAAAACCCCAAAAAACCCTATATATGATAAACCCACAGCCAGCATAGTACTTAATGGTGAAAAACTCAAAAGCTTCCTACTAAAATCTGGGACAAGACAAGGCTGCCCACTATCACCATTCCTATTCAACATAGTCTTGGAAGTCCTAGCCACAGCTATCAGGCAAGAGAGAGAAATAAAAGGGATCCAAATTGGAAAAGAAGAGGTAAAAGTGTCACTATTTGCAGATGACATGATACTCTTGAAAAGTCCACACAAAAACTACTAGACCTAACCAAAGAATTCAGGAAGATAGCAGGTTACAAGATTAACATTAAAAATTCATTTGCATTTCCTTACATTAAAAATGAATCAACAGGAAAAGAAGTAAAGAAACAATCTCCTTTAAAATAGCACCCAAACGAATAAAATACCTAGGAATAAATCTAACCAAGGAGGTGAAAGATTTATACATGGAGAAGTTTAAAACACTGATTAAGGAAATTAAAGAAGACTGAAAAAAATGGAGAGATATCTCATTCTCCTGGATTGGAAGAATCAATATTGTTAAAATGATCACACTGTCCAAGGCAATCTACAGATTTAATGCAATCCCTATCAAATTATCCAGGACAGATTTCACAGAACTCGAACAAATCATAATAAAATTTATATGGAACCACAAAAGACCTAGAATTGCCAAAGCATTACTGAAGAAAAATAAAGGCTAGAGGAATAACTCTCTCAGACTTCAGACAACACTATAGAGCTATAGTAATCAAGACAGCAAGGTATTGGTACAAAAACAGACATATGGAATGGAACAGATTAGAGAACCCAGAAATGAACCCACAAACTTTTGGTCAACAAATATTTGACAAAGGAGGCAAGAATATAGAATGGAATAAAGACAGTCTCTTCAGCAAATGATTGGGGAAAAATTGGATAGCATCCCTTACACCATTCACAAAAATAAACTCAAAATGGATCAAAGACTTAAACAGAAGTCAAGGTACAGTAAACCACCTAAAAGAAAACATAGGCAAAACATTATCTCACTTTCATCTCAAAAATGTTCTCCTAGGGTGGTCTAATCAAGCAGTAGAAATAAAAGCAAGAATAAACAAATGGGACCTAAATAAACTTACGAGCTTCTGCACAGCAAAGGAAACTGTAAGTAAAACAAAATGACAACCTTCAGAATGGGAGAAAAATTTTGCAAATGATGAAACCAATAAAGGCTTGATCTCCAGAATATATAAGTGGCCCATATGTCTTTATAAAAAAAAAAAAAAAAAAAAAAAAGCTCAATCCATAAATGGGCAGAAGACCTAAACAAGCAATTCTCTAATGTAGACATACAAATGATCAATAGGCTCATGAAAAAATTCTCATATCACTAATTATCAGAGAAATGCAAATCAAAACTACAATGAGGTATCACTTCACATGAGTCAGAATGTCCATCTTTCAAAAGTCCACAAATGACAAATGTTGGAGAGTCTGTGAAGAAAAGGGAACCTTCCTACACTGCTGGTGGGAATTCAGTTTGGTGCAGGCATTGTGGAAAACAGTATGCAGATTCTCCAAAAGACTATGAGTAGACTCACCATATGACCCAGGAATCCCGCTTCTGGGCATATATCCAGAAGGAACCCTACTTCAAAAAGACACCTGCACCCCAATGTTCATAGCAGCAATATTTATAATAGCCAAGACATGGAACAACCTAAATATCCATTGACAGATGACTGGATAAAGAAATTGTATATTTATACAATGGAATACTACATAATGCCATTTGCTGCAACACTGATGTCCCTTGAGAATGCCATTCTATGTGAAATAAGCCAGAAAGAGAAAGAAAAATTACATACGAGATCGCTCACATGTGGAATCTTAAAAAAAAAAAAAAGAAAAAAAAGAAAAAAGAACATAAATACAAAACAGAAACCGGCTTATAAACATAGAATACAAACTTCTTGTTGCCAAGGGTGGGGTGGGAATGGACAGACTGGGATTTCAAAATTTGTAGATACTAACAGGTATATGCAGAATAGGTAAACAAGATTATATTGTATAGCACAGGGAAATATATACAAGATTTTGTGTTAGCTCACAGTGAAAAAATTGTGACAATGAATATATGCATGTTCTTCTATAACGGAAAAATTGTGCTCTACATTGGAATTTGACACAACATTGTAAAATGACTATAACTCAATTAAAAATATTTAAAAAAAGAAACAAGCTATAAACAGTCCTGATTTAAAGAAGTTATAGGAAATAAGAAAGATAATACTTTAGGCTTTTATACCAGAAAAATAGTCTTATTTTAGTGGCAAATTGGTCATGATTTTGCAACCAGGAAGAAGGAAATATAATCATGTTTTTTTGGGTTTTCAGCCAAGGAAAATTGCATAATACTGCAAATCTATTAATGTTTTGTAACTTTAAACAGTACATATAATGGTAAATGGTATTACCTTATAAAAGTAAAGGTAAAATATAGGCAAAGCCAGAGAAGTAAAGAAGTAGAAATGTTTGAGAAAGAAAGTGTAAAGGAAGTAAATACTCAAATAACCAAAAGAAGAGAGAATTGGAGATTGCTGATGACGTTTGTCAAAAGAAAAAAAAATTAAGTATAATATCAAGTTTACAGAGTCAGGAAAAACATAACACATAAATGCAGGACATTCTACCTTATCACAATGTATACATGCCCCCCCCCAAAAAAAAACCTTTAAGACTGAACACCTTAAAAATAAGCTATAAGGAATAAATTTAATAAGAGGAAATCAAAAGAGGAATGGAATGCTAACAAGAATAATTATTATATCTTAGAAGATAACCCAGGCTGGAGGGTTCCTCAGGGAATGTACAAAGACAATAGATTAGAACTACTTCTTTCATAGTAAGCACACACGAAGATCAAAGTGGAGTTTTGGGCATAAGAAGAGCAACCTGCTAAACTTTGTGAAAGCTGGGAGAGGTCTATGTTATATATAAGATATATAGGTGCTCAAAATTGATTTTCTTAAAATACTGCTGAAAGGATGTCTTGCTTGTATAGCAGAGAGCAAAGTGTTGTTTTTTTGTGTGTTTGTTTTTTTCTCTGTGAAATCATACTTCTACTCCTGCTATTCTGCCTCTCCATTCCTAGGGAAAATGTAAGTACGAACAAGTTTCTTATTAGTACAAACTTTATTCTCCTACGTACCAATATCATGTGAAACAATTGATAGTGCAGGAATATCTGTGCAGCCAACAGATTATAATACAGCTATCACAATTTTTCAAGGAGGTAAAAAACAGATTTAGGGTATTATATGTTATGAAAAATATTATGTTAAGAAGCCAATAGGGATTATCTAATGTAGTGAATTAGTAGATAAAATTTATAAACATATTACTTAAATAAATGAAGGGAACCAAGTCAAAAAAGATGAGTTGAGTAGTTGCCTCTGGGGATTGAGACTGGATTGTAGAAGGCTGCATTTTATTTAGCTTATCTGTTTCATTTTTATTTTAATCATTACATTATTTTCATTAAGAATCAATAAAATTAACAAAAAGATCAAACAACAAATATTCCAATCCTTAAAGCTAAGAATCATTATATCTCTCTGGTATTACTTGAACAAATTGGCTGTTCTAAATATCCTAATTAAATTTTTACCATGAAATGGAAGAATGCATTGATTAGGAATCATCTGTACCAAACTCTTTAATTGCTTCTAACTCCATCCTCTGCCAAAACTGTGATTCAATAAAGATGGCTCAGGATTTTCCTCAGCTTGAAAGAAAAAGTCTTTCCTTACCCAATCCTAATTTTTCCCAAGGGGTGTTGAACAAAGTACTTAACATCTTTTAGCTTTGCATAATAAAATGAGATGATAATAACTACTTTGAAATATTACTGGAAATATAAAATTATATATACATTTAATCAATAAATGTTGATTATCTTCATTTAAATAATTTTATAATGCTTTCATTATGTTCGGAAAGCTTAAGCAAATTTAAAACTGCTTTAGGCTTCTTAGAGTGGCAAAATCATAAAATCATACTTAGTAAACATTCTAATGCACAACTGCCATGGGCAAATGGAAGCTTTGAGATCATTTAACTCTCTGGTTGCTTTATTTAATTCTTCTTTCTGGTTTTATGTTATACAATCTAAGGATCTTTTATATTTTATGTTCAGGGTTCTGATAAATTGTAGTGCATTTTTCCTTCCAGTATTATCCACTTCAAAGTAAACAGATCAATTGTGAATGAATGTTCCTCTTCGATAACAGTTTGTCAGCTATTCATTCACTGTTAAGTCAATAAGGAGACTGACTTAGGCAGTAAAAATTTTTAACAGTACTTTTAATTCTTAAATTGTCTTCTTTTCGAATATTGGCCTTGGCTAGAGAAAAGGGCATGCATTTTGGGAACACCATATTTCTTCCTGTCTCACAGTTAATAAGGCACATGAGGCATTGATGGGGGCTTGATCATGCATACAAAACAGGCAGCCAGAAACAGGCATATTTTTCTCTTGCAGTGAAACCATCTGCAGCCAATCCCAGCAGGTTTTCCTTCAGGGCCATGAACAAAAGGCAAGAATACAGTGTGTTTCTCATTCTCCTTCATACAAGTGAAGCAGAGGCAAGATTGAGGAGGGAAAACTAAGCTAAACATGTGCAGGTGTATTTTCCTGGGTTATTTTCCATTTTTCCAAATCTTGACTTTAAATTGTGCAATTAAGGAGAAAAAGCATTTCAGATGAAATTAAATGCATTTTCATACATTAGAGAAACAAATCATATGTGGAAAGATGTACATCTGCCAGGTCTTGATTTTAATCATTTATTTGATAAATATTTCTGGACAAACAGACCTAGTCATGAACAGATGTATCATGTTTCTGTTAATAATCTGAGCTAAATAAATATCCCTTTGCCTTGCCAATTATTCAGATTTAGAGTTTTTCATTTTTCTTTTTTTCACTAGAAGTTTATAGAAGCATAAACCAATAGTTCAAGAATGATAAGGATCGTCATTATGTTGTTACTGTGGCTGAGAGTGCATGCCAGTGCTTTTCTGAGAGCAGTTGAACAGAAAACAATTCAATAAACTATCCTTGGAAGTTTCACACAGATTGTGGATGGCTTTTAAAACTGTTTCTCCTTTTGACTAAGGGACATGTAGATTTTCATTGCTTTGAGTGAGTGTTTGATAGAAATTTTCACTACATCTAATAATCATTTTCTCACTAGGCTGTAAAAAATTAGGAGATTATGTTACTCATAATCAAGGTGATATTTATCAAGCATATAACTTATGAATTTCATTGTTATTGGTAACTGGCACTTTATTCACTTATAAAACATGCATAAAATGATGTATTCTCACTTAAGAAATGGATAATTCAAGAGCAAATAACAGAGTTTCAGTTATCAGCTAATTATAATCATTCAGCATTGAAAGAGGCAACTGTGGGTGGAGTTATCACTATGAAAGAAATGCACCTAAAAATGTAATATGAACTGACAAACAGAAAAGAGAAATATCTTTTCTTTATAATAAATTCATCAAACCTAAACTGAACAAATTTCTGAAAGTCATGACTTTTAGCAGAGTTTAGTGTTTCAAACATGAGAAATATCATGTAATTGAGCATTATGTACCAGTATTATTGTCCAAGAATGTTAGCAAGTTTGAAAAGACAATAGTATGTCTGAATGATGAACATGATGAATTTATAAATTCTTGAACTGTGTAAATAAGTGAGTTTTTTCCTTAGTCTAAAATGTTTCCCTTTTTGTGATCCTTTTGAAATGTGAGAACAGTGGTTGTACATACAGAGATATGTAATGATTTTAACTTTGTATTAATGATAAAAATAAGGTTTAACAATAGCAAATTAAAATTAATGTCAAAATAGATAAAATATTCTAAAATTAGATAAAATGAAATATATATTGAATTTTTCCAAGTCTGTCTCCAGAATTGAAGAATGTATGCTTTAGTAGCAAAAATATCTAAGCCTCATTTATCTTTGAATTTCTAGATCAAATGTGTAGTGCCTGACACACAGTAGTTGCTAAAAAAATGGTTTACTGGGTAAACTGAATGTATCAATGGTAAATGTGAACAATGATAGGCTCAGTTTTCTCCTTCACATTTGGGAAATGAGCAATACATAAGTAAAAGGAGTAGACAATTAACTAAATAATACCCATCTATTCTGAATTCTTGCCTTAACATAGATTTATACCTTCTTGAAGGGGATATTCAACTTTAATTTGTGACACAAAAGACAAAATGAAAGCAGAAGCTATTGCCCATACATTCTTTAAATGGCAGAGAAAATTCTACTTGAAGCAAGACAGAATCCCTACAGGATGTATCACTGATATTTGTAAATTCTATGTTCTTTTCTTTGATTGACACACAGGAACTTCATTTAAAAAAAAAATACATAACTTCCCTGTCATTTTCTCTCAATTTTTTCCCTATTGTCCACTCCTTTTCTCCTTCCTACATACATCCCTTTCTTTATTCTTTTGTCCTTTTTTGTGCATTTACATATTTACATGAAGTTGGTATGAATTTTTTGAGTGATATATTTTCAAATTAATTATGCAAATATATATTTACATTGCAGAAAGAATATACCATTCATGAGAAAGTAGAAAATTGTTTTATTCAGGCTATTGTAATAGTGATGGCACCAAAAATGCACAGGTGCCTGTAAGATCAGAAGGTATCATCAGTATGGTGGTTTTGCTTTGGACATATTTTTCTTCTTGAGTTATAGTCAGTTACAATGTTGTGTCAGTTTCTGGGGTACAGCACAATTCTTCAGTGATACATGAATATATACAATATATATCCATTTTCATATTATTTTTTGCCATGAACTACTAAAAGATATTGAATATATTTCCCTGTGCTATACAGTAAAAACCAGTTTATTTATTTTATATATACCTGTCAGTATCTGGAATTCTCAAAATCCAAGTTTATCCCTTCCCACCCTTCTTCCCTCCTGGTAACCAAACGTCTGTATTTTATGTCTGTGAGTCTGTTTCTGTTTTATATATAAGTTCATTTGTCTTCTTTTCTAATTTTTATTTTTTTAGATTCCACATATGAGTGATATCATATGGTATTTTTCCTTGTCTTTCTGGCTTATTTCACTTAGAATGACATTCTCCAGGGTCATCAATGTTGCAACAAATGGCATTATGTTGTCATTTTTATGACTGAGTAGTATTCCATTGTATAAATATACAACTTCTTTATCCAGTCATCTGTCAATAGACATTTAGGTTGTTCCATGTCTTGGCTATTATAAATAGTGCTGCTATGAATATTGGGGTGCAAGTGTCTTTTTAAATTTGGATATATACCCAAGAGTGGGATTCCTGGGTCATATGGTAAGTCTATTCCTAGTCTTTTGAGGAATTACCATATTGTTTTTCACAGTGGCTGCACCAAACTGCATTCTCACCAGCAGTGTAGGAGGGTTCCCTTTTCTTCACAGCCTCTCCAGCATTTATCATTTGTGGACTTTTGAATGATGGCCATTCTGACTGCTGTGAGATGATACCTCATTGTAGTTTTGATTTACATTTCTCTGATAATTAGTGATATTGAGCATTTTTTTCATGTGCCTATTGATTATTCATATGTCTTCATTGGAGAATTGCTTGTTTAGGAATTCTGGCTATTTTTGGAATGGGCTGTCTGTTTTTTCCTTCTTAAGCCATATGAGCTGTTTATATATTCTGGAAATCAAGCCCTTGTCAGGTTCAACTTTTGCAAATATTTTCTCTCATTCTGTAGGTTGTCTTTTAGTTTTGCTTATTGTTTCCTTTGCTGTGCAAAAGTTTGTAAGTTTAATTAGGGTCCATTCACTTATTTTTGCTTTTATTTCTATTGCTTGGGTAGACTGCCCTAAGAGAACATTGCTGAAATATATGTGAGATAATATTTTGCCTATGTTTTCTTCTAGGAGTTTTATTTCGTCTTGTCTTCTGTTTAAGTCATTAAGCCATTTTGAGTGTATTTTTGTGTATGGTGTGAGGGAGCATTCTAACTTCATTGATTGACATGCTGCTGTCCAGTTTTCCCAAAACCATTTGCTGAAAAGACTGTCTTTATTACATTGTATGTTCTTGCCTCCTTTGTCAAAGATTAATTGGCCAAAAGTTTGTGGGTTCATTTTTGGTCCCTCTATTGTGTTCCACTGATCCATATATCTATTTTTTGTACTAATACTAAGCTTCTTTGATTACTGTATCTCTGTAGTATTGTCTAAAGTCTCAGAGGATTATGCCTCCAGCCTCATTTTTTTCTTAAGTATTTATTTGGCAATTCTGGGTCTCTTGTGATTCCATATAAATATTACTACAATTTCTTCTAGTTCTGTAAAATATGACGTGGGTAATTTGATAGGGATTGCATTAATTCTGTATCTTTCCTTGGACAGTATGGCTGTTTTAACAATATTGACTATTCCAATCTGGGAGCATGGGATATTTTTCATTTCTTTACATCTTCTTTAATTTCCTTAATCAATGTTTTGTAGTTCTCCATGCATAAATCTTTCACCTCCTTGGTTAGGTTTATTCCTAGTTATTTTATTATTTTGGGTGCTATTTAAAATGGACTGTTTCTTTACTTTCTTTTCCTGTTGATTCATCATTAGTGTAAAGAAAGGAACTGATTTTTGTACATTAATCTTGTAATCTGCTACCTTTCTGAATTCTTTCATTAGTTCTAGTAGTTTTTGTGTGAAACTTTTAGGGTTTTCTATGTATAGTATCATATCCTCTGCATAGAGTGATAATTTTACCTCTTCTTTTCCAATTTGGATCCCTTTTATTTCTTTTTCTTGCCTGATTGTTGTGCCTAGGAGTTCCACGACTATGTTGAATAGAAGTGATGAGAGTGGAAAATCGTGTCTTTTCCCAGATTTTTTTAAGAAGATTTTCAATTTTTCACTGATAAGGACTATGCTGGCTGTAGATTTTTCATAAATAGCTTTTATTATGTTCAGATTTGTTCCCACTACCCACTTTGTTGAGGGTTTTTTATCAAAAATGGGTGTTGAATTTTATCAAGTGCTTTTTCTACATCTATTGATAGAATCATGAGGTTTTTGTCATTTTTTTTCTTGATATGGTGTATTACACTGATTGATTTGCATATGTTGAACCATCCTTTTGTTCCTGGGATAAGCCCAACTTGATCATTGTGTACGAACTTTTTAATGTGTTGTTGGGTTCTATTTGCTAATATTTTGGTGAAGATTTTGCATCTATGTTCATCAGTGATATTGGTCTGTAATTTTCTTTTTTGGTAGTGTTTTCCTATGGTTCTGGTATCAGGGTGATGGTGGCTTCATAGAATGTGATTGGGAGTATTTTCTCCTTTTTAATCTTCTGGAAGAGTTTGAGAAGGATTGGTAAGGGTTCTTCTTTGTATGTTTGGTAGAATTCCCCAGGGAAGCCATCTGGTCCTGGACTTCTGTTTGTAGGGAGGTTTTTTTTTGTTTGTTTTGTTTTGTTTTAATGCTAATTCAATTTCATTTCTAGTGATCAGTTTGTTCAAGTAGTTAATTTCTTCTTGATTGTCTTGGTGGACTGTATATTTCCAGAGGCTTGTCCATTTTTCTGGGTTATCCATTTTGTTTCCATATTGTTGTTCATAGTATTCTCATATGCTCTTTTGTATTTCTGTGGTATCTGTTGTAATTTCTCCATTTTCCTTTCTTATTTTGTTTTTTGCACTCTCTCTTTTCTCTTCTTCATGAACTTGGCCAGAAGTTTGTCATTTTTGTTTAGTCTTTCAAAAAACAGTTCTTGGTTTGATTGTGTTTTTCTATTTTTATCTCTATTTTATTTATTTTCTCATTGATCTTTATTATTTCCTTCTTTCTGTTGACTTTTTTTTTTTTCTCTTCCTTTTCTAATTCCTTTACCTGGAAGGTTAGTTGTTAATTTGAGATTCTTCTTTTTTGAAGAAGGCCTGTATTGCTCTAAACTTCCCTCTTAATATTGCCTTTGTGGCATCCCATAAATTCTGTGTGATTGTGTTTTCATTTTCATTGGTCTTAAATTATTTTTGAATTTCTTCTTTGATTTCATCATTGACCCATTGGTTTTTTAGTAGCATGTCATTTAATCTCCATGCTGTCTTTCTTTCTCCTTTGTTTTTCTGTAGTTGATTTCTAGTTTCATGGTATTGTGGTCAAAAAAGATGCTTGAGATAATTTCCATGCTCTTAAAATTTTTGAGGCTTCTTTTGTGCCCAAGTAGATAATCTATCCTAGAAAATGTTCCATGTGCACTTGAAAAGAATATATATTCTATTTTTGAGTGCTGTAATATTCTGAAAATATCAACCAGTCTAATTGTTCTATTGTATCATTTAATTTCTTTGTCTCCTTATTGGTTTTCTGTCTAGAAGATCAGTCCAGTGATGTTAATGGGGTGTTAAAGTCTCCTAGAATGATTGTATTCTCCCTTTATGTTTGTTAGTATTTTCTTTATGTATTTAGATGCTCCTATATTGTGTGCATGTATGTTAATGAGTGTAATATCCTCATCTTGTATTGCTCCTTTAATCATTGTAAAATGTTCCTTTTATCTTTCTTTATGTCCTTTGTTTTAAAGACTATTTTGTTTGAAATCAGTATTTCTGCTCCTGCTTTCTTGTCATTATCATTTGTATGAAATATCTTTTTCCATCCTCTCATTCTCAATCTAAGTTTGACCTTCTCCCTACTGTGGGTCTCTTGATTGCAGCATATTGTAGGTTCTTGTTTCATTATTCATTCTGCCAGTCTGTATCTTTTGATAGGAGCATTTAGTCCATTGACATTTACAGTAATTATTCATAGACTTGTGTTTATTGTCATTTTCAATTTAGTTTTGCAGTTGATTTGGTATTTTCTCTTTGTTTCTTTCTATTTCTTTTTGCGGATTGATCATTTTTATTTGTATTATCTTGGTTTCTTTTCAGTATTTATGATTCTATTGTAAGTTTTGGTTGGTGATTACCCTCCTTCTTATATGTAACCCATTACTATATCTGTCTGTTTTAAACAGATAGTATGTCTGTTTTAAAAAGATAGTAATATATGCACAAACTCATCCTAACGAGAACAAATAATTAAAGAAAGAAAAATGAAAATAAACTATTTTCTTGCTCCCCTTTCCCACCTTTAATGATTTAGATATCCTGTTTTACAATTTAATGTTTATTCTGTTGTAATTCATTTTACATATCACCTTTCCAATTATGGTTTTCTTCTTTCTGTAGCATCCTGTTTCTTTTCTATTCAGAGTAGATCTTTCAATATTTCTTTAGCATAGATTTAGTGTTGCTAAATTCTTTTAGATTTTACTTCTCTGTGAAGTTTTTTATCTTTCCTTCTGTTCTAAAGGATAGCCTTGTTGGATAAATTATCCTAGTTTGCATCTTTATTTTTTCATTCAGGGCTTTGAATATATCTTGCCACTTCCTTCTGGCCTGTAGTGTTTATGTAGAGAAATCAGCTGAAAGCCTTATGGGGATTCCCTTGTAACCAATTCTTTGTTTTTCTCTTGCTGCCGTTAGAATCATTTCTTTATCCTTCACTCTGTCCATCTTGATTATAATATGCCTTGATATTTGTTTGTGTGTATTCTTCTTGTTTGGGACCCTCTGTGCTTCATGTACTTGGATATCTGATTTCTTCTTTAGGTTTGGGAAATTTTCTGTCATGATTTCTTCAAATACCTTTTCAATCACTTTTCCTCTTTCTTCTCTTTCTGGGACCCTTATTATGCATAGGTTGGAACACTTTATATTATCCCATAGGTCTCTTATTTTATTTTCATTGGTTTTTATTTGTTTTCCTCTCAGCTATTCTGATTGGATGATTTCTGTTGTCCTGCCTGTAAGTCATTCATTTGTTCATCTGCATTATCTAGCCTACTTTTTTACAGCCTTTAGCTCAGTTCTCATCTCAGCAAATGAGTTTTTAAAAAATTTTTTATTGACTCCTCTTCATAGTTTCAGTTTCTTTTTTGACATATTCTCTCTATATATACACATTCTCTTTTAGTTCCTTCAGTACTTTGGTCACTCCTTTTGAAATCATGATCTAGTAGACTATCAATGTTTATTTTATTGATTGTTCTTTCAGGGGATTTCACTTTTTTTTTTTTTAATTGGGAGTGGTTCCTCTGCTTCATTTTACTTATATCTCTCTGGCACTATGGTTTTTCAAGTATTAGTTATCTACTCTAGTCCTTAATGATTTATTTATTTATTTAAAGTGGAAGGGTAAATAAAATTTTAAAAAATTTAAAAGAAGAAAAAAATTTTGAAAACAGTATAATCACTAACAGAAGAACATTTCAGAAAGAAATAAAAATCAAGTTGAGATGAATTTTAAAAAACTGAAAAGTAGAAAAAATACTTGAAAACCATATATAATCAATAACAGAAGAACAAAGCAAAGAGAAACAAAAATCAAATAAAGAGAAATTAAATAAAACTAAAAGAAAAAGAAAAGACTTGAAAACAGTATAATCCTTAACAGAAGAACAAAACAAAGAGGAATAGAAATGAAATTTAGACACATTTTAAAAAATCATCATAATAAAAATATCTTAAATGAAAAATTTTAAAGGGAGTGATAAATAGAAACTTAGAAATTTTTTAAAAGTAAAAAGCAAAAAAGTGAAAAAAAGAAAAGAAAAGAAAGAAACGTGGATGTGTCCCCATGGAGGCTGTGTGTTCTTAATAATTTTGTTGAGAGGTTCTTCTTAAGTATGGGTGGTTACCAAGTCTTCCTTCTGTGCCTTTTTCCTGTTATCCCTTTGGTTTTGGTTGTCATCAGTAACCTGGTAGCCCGAGCCTGCCCTGGCTATTGAACAGTGCCTCCTTTTTGTTTTGTGATGGTCATTGTTTCTCCCTTCACCCTTTTATGTGAACTCCGCTTGCTGTTTCCAGAGGCGCTCTAGTCATGCCCCTGATCTGTGCTGCTCCCAGTGCAGGTAGGCAGGCAAGTTGCACCCCCTCTGACAGCACACTACAGTGCTACAGTAGTGCACTGTATGCAGACGGGTTGTGCCCCTCCTCAGTTGCAGCTCCCCACTCTGACTCTCCTCTGTGCTCCATAGGCAGCCTTGGAGAAAACAGCCACACCAGCCTTCACCCCTGCTCTGTGGCAGAACTCTATTCCTTGTTCATTTGTCTAGAGGTGCAAGTTCACAGAAGCACCAGGGCAGAATGTTCCCATCTGCCTGGGGCCATAAACAAATCTCAGTCCCACCTATGGATTTGTGGAGCCCTTAGGTATGGATTCAGGTTTTGACCCCACCTCTACCTGGTTGCCCAGCAACAGAGGATATGGTAGCTTTGGTTGAGCCCCACCTCTCATCTCCCAAGAACATGCTAGTAATGGTGTTGGGGGTCTGCAGAGACAAAGGCTAGGGCTCCCTTCCCTAAAGGCACACCAGTAATGTTGCTTTGCTTTTTTTTTTTTTTTAACGAGGGAACCATGTTCTGATCTGTATATCCTCCCAGCAATGGTGTACAGCACACTGCAATCCCTCTTGGTTGCCTCTGTACAGTTGTCCTGAGTCCTGTGCCCAGCTCAGGCAGTCTGTCCTGTCCCACACCTGCTCTTTTGCTTTGAGGGCTGGAGTCATGTGGACATTTTGTGTCCATTTATGTTAGTTCTATTGGTCAAGTCCCATTCCATACACATCTAAGCCTCAGAGGCTCCCCGTCCATCCTGCTGACCTCTCCATTGGAGAGGGAGAGACCCAGCAAACAAGTACAATTCCTCCTTTGCAGCTCCCTCCCTAAGGGACTGATCTGGCACATTTTCCTTTTTCTTCCTTCATTTTTCCCTTTCTCCTACCAGATTTGTGGCATATTTTATCTTTTGAAGAAGGCAATGTTCTGTCAAATTTCAACAAGTGTTCTGATTGGATGGGTGGGTCAGTGGATATCAGTTTTGGTGCATTTATGGGAAAGGGTGAGCTGTGAGCCTCCTATTCCAACTTCTTGGCCCTTACCCTGCTTTAGACTTTTATAGGAATTACTTGAACAGAAAGTTATAGGTGGGGTGCTTTTACAGTTTAGATTGTTTTTTAAACAGAGGAAATCTGAGTCAGGTAGGAAAATTTTATCTCTATTTTGTAAAGTTAACAAAGACCACCCAAATAAGAACAGAAAAAAGGTTATTCAGAGCTTGCCATTGCAACTGATTCAGTCACTATCAATCACTTGCATTTGACAGAGGCACAAGGGTAGATAGGGTAATTGTAAAATCTTACTGTGGAAAAAAAAGAAGGCTTCAGTTAGGCCCTGATTTCAGACTACTGGCATTGGAATGCTGTAATCAGAATAACTAGAAATGAGGCATTACATGTCATGGGTTTTGGGTGCATATTTGGCTTTCTCTCTTTGGTTCTATATAGGGAAACTTTCAGTTATTAATCAAGTTCTGGCTGTGTAGGACCAATTGTAACAGGGGATATTGTTTGGCTTTCTGGACTATTTTGTGAGAGATAGTCTGATTTCCCATAAATCTGAGTTATACATAATGAATTGTTTTCCTAGGCTAGTTACTGCAGTTGGCAGACTGTCTTCCTAGACTCATTGCTACAGATTGTTGGTCAGAGATTTATTTTATATATGGTAATTTTATATGTGGTATTACAATTGTCTGTTTCATATATTCTGTCTCACAGTGTCTGGCTAATTTCAGCAAGTGGAGACAAACTATTTAGCTAATTATTTATAAGACAGTGAATGGGAACTCAGAGAGTCTGTACCCTGCCATAACACAGGTAAATAAGATGGTCATCCATGAGTCTCATCTAAGTCATATGGGAAAAGAGAGTTCTTTGCAGTAAGCTATTTCTTACCAGGAAAATTTTAGAAAATAAATGTTGTGGATGTTAATCATCACTGTTTACTGGGGAAATAGGATTCAGGTAAAGTTTATCATTATTAATTCAAGGTATTTTTAGAAAAATATAATCAAAGCAAAATAGGATCAAAGAGATTTAAGAACTGTCATAGAACAAGATAAATGTAATTGTTCTTGACCATATTAGATAGAAAGGAGTCTCTGAAAATGGGAGAATAACAACCATCAAAAATGTGTGTTTGGTGATGATCTCAAGGGACTTAGCCCAGAACATTGCCCATCAGGTCAGCACCATTTTGGGACCAAGACTGGTTGTGGAGGAGGGAAAAGCCATAAAAGGGGATTATTCAAATTATCAAAAACCTCCTCCTGGAACTGAGCACAGTGGCACCTCCAGGCCAGAGGCACCTCTGGTGTTGCAGAATGTGATTGAATTATTCAGATATGAAGGTCATGTTGTAAGTTTTGTGTAAAAGATCCTGGGATATTTCAAGTGGCAATTTTGGAATTACAGAGTTTTTGGATAATTTTGCCCCAGAAGTTTATTAAACTTGACAAGAATCATCTCTGAAGTGAATTGATAGTAATGAACAATTCTACAAACTACTTAAAAAGAAAACCAGGCATTTCTTCAGTATTTTGTTTCAGACAGATATATAACTGGGTAAAGTATTTCAGCTGGTAGTATTTTTTGTTCCCCTACCCCTCCCTTATGGTTGGTGTTCTTCAGCCAGAACTGTAAGATATGTTTGATTGGTGTACTAAGTAGTTTCAGCAGTTTCAAATTACTATTTAAATATTGCTGAAGTTTCATGGCAGTTTATTTTTATTTTTATCAAAAGTTTTAGGAATTTTTGACATCAGCCCTTTTCACGTCAAATTGTGACAACTTATCTAAATGAAGACATTGAATGAATATATAATTTTCCCTTTTATGTTTTATTTACATCAAAGTTTATGATGTTGTAGTTTCCCAGCCCCATGGTAGTACTGAGATGGCTATGTATCTCGGTTTATGCTGATGTTTAGAAATGCTTTTCAGATGTGAAATGTTCTTTTTGTTTTTGCTTTTTGGCTTATAAATTGGATATTTCAACTGGAGTTGATAAGTATAATAGTAGCAAGTACATGAAGTAATAAAGAAGACTTTAAAATTTTAAATTCAAGGAACTTGGCTAATTCTGGAAATAGAACTTTAAAACAGAAGTATGGGTAACTCATTGAAATAACTCTATGTCAAATAGTCATAGACTGAGTATCTTCAGAGAACTTGGATATTATTTCAGAGGATACAACATTTTTTAAAAAACCTGGAAAACAAAGATTACAGAGTAAAACCCAACACCTTCTTGTTCAGTCCTGTTGGAATTTGGACTTGCCATGAGGTGTTGAAGTCTTGTTTCATTGAGTTGGAGAGACCGGACCTAAGCGGCACAGCATGACTTTGCTCCAGACTCATTTAATTTTCCTACCCCACCATCATCAACAGAGTCATCACTGAATTTTGAAAAGTATTCTGAAAATGTTTCAGGGACAGAAAATCATTATGATGTGACTAATCAATGACACAACTCTTCAGATGGCTTTGATTATGGTATTGGATGTCCTGATGGAGGTAACTTTGGAAGGAAAGGAAAAAAATAAAAGAATGGTTTACACATGGAATAAATGGTACTGAAAACATAAATCATCAAGGGAGATACCATGGTGGAAGTTCCTGTTCTCATAACAGTATTTTCCATTCTGGAAAAAGCCAAGGACTACATGCAAACAACATATCTGACAATGAAATGGGAGTAAAGAAGATGAGAGAGAACTCAAACAGTTTGAGGCTGAGTATTTTCTGCCTTTAAATCCTGAATATGAGAGAGAAACAAATCAGAACAAATCTTTAGCTGCAGATATATGGGGGTTGATCTGAGGATTTTGAGCAATAGTTGAAAAGATCTTTCAAAGGAAGATGTGCTCTTTATTGTGTCTTAGGTGAACTAAAAAGTGTGTTTGTATCAGAAAAAATGGTCAATTGTGGCTTGGTTAATTGTTAAATTCCCAGTACTTTCCATAGGAATATGTTGAAACTTTCATTGTATTACACTTCTCTGTTCCTTTCTCAGTTTACACCCTGGGTTCCCAAATATTATTTTCCTCATTGCAATATTTAAAATAGCCATGTTCCTGTGGAAGACATGAGAATTTTAAGATGGACTTCAGTAGAGATTTTCCAGTGCTATTTCTTTCAAGAATATCTCCTGAATCCTGAATCTAGAACTCAAAGAATGCTGGTCATTAAGAAAAGTAATATGAAAGACTTACAGCTATCTGGATTTCCAGTAGTAAGAAATTTTCTATCACAGGCAGTTAAGAATGGGGCTGGTCCAAGTGTTTATAAAGGCTTAGTCCCTAAACCTGTTGCTCTACCTGCAAAACCTACACAATGGAAAAGCCAAACTAAAGAAAATAAAGTTGGGACTTCTTTCCCTCATGAGTCTATGTATGGTGTTAGTGACTTAAATACTTTTAAATCAACTGCCAAGAATTTTAGCCCATCAACAATTTCAATTAAAGAGTGTAATCACTCAAATTCCTCTTCATCTGTTGACAAACTTAATCAGCAGCCTTGCCTAACCAAACTGACATGCATGCACACTGATAAGAAGAGTAAATTTTTGAAAGTTTTGAAAAGGGACAGAGTAGAAGAGGAACATGCAGATGAGAGCCATGCTAGCTCAGAAAAGGTTGTTAAAGGAGATGGACTGTCAAGAAGATAGTGAAAGTGATGAAATATGTGCTCCCGTAATGGAGGATTACTTTACTCTAAATAGAAAAGAACCAGGAAGCTATAGAAATGAGAAAACCATAATTGGAAATGCAAGAACTACAGCGAATTGCAAGAGAATAAACATGAAAATGTAAATAAAAATAAAAATATCAAAATCATAAAAGATGGGAGAGGGGAACAAGAACAAAATGAACTCATACAATTCAATTCTATGCTTCAATTTCAAATATAATATGCAAATCTCTATTCTTCAAAACCTTATAAAATGACTTTCTGGACTCTATTATCCTAAGTTTAATACAGCATTCAGAGTGCATCATCTCATCTACATTGGCAGAAACCATGCCATTTTTCAGTTATCTAATTGTTGATTTATTTCCATTTTGTTTATTTTACTTTCTGTGCTATTATTTTAGTTTTGGCCTCAGATACATTCTTTCATATTAATCCTGCATTTGACTATCTTTCAACTTTCTCAGGCACACATGGTGATGGGGTTTAAATCAATTTATCCTTTGATATTATGGCCTATTTCTTATTCTAATGCAAGTGACCAAATTGCTGTTTATTTGTCTGATGACTGTTATCAAATATTTCAGCATGTGAGTTTCTGTTATTCAAGGGAATTTAAGTCAACAAACATATATAACAAGCATGTTTGAAAAAGAAAAACTATTCATGTCATAACACTTTATAATTTTAATTTGGAAGATTTGTTGCAGATGTTACAGATATAATAAAACATACTGTCAGTGAAATAGAAACCTGATTCCAGATAGATGACTTGACATTTTCAAGGTCTCATAGCTATTTTGAATGAACTAAGTATAAAATATCAAATTCTTTAATATTTCTTTTTTAACACTGAAAACAACTAATCTATTTCTTGCCCCCATTTCTTTAACTTGGATTATCAAAATGAGTTTAATAAAACCCTGCAAACTAAATACCACATTATCCATAATAACACATATCTCAAAGTTTATATTAAATTGAAAGATTGACCCAAAATGCTAAGAGAATAAGAGGTCATGGCTCAATGTAAAATCACCATGGAAACAGCTTTCATGGTCAATTTGTAGGAAGATGACAAAAGGCAGTAAATTGTGACTTCTTTTATCCAAAGCACTGTCTATGAACTTTACAGATTCTATCTCTGCTTTCATTACGGTATTTGTCTAAGTTTTTGTAGATTTCTATTCTGACAAGCACAAAAGTCTGCACTAAGTTGAACCTGTCATTTGTGATGAGGCTGTTGAACAGAAAAGCAGCATAGCAGTCTGTTTATTCTTGAGCCACATTCAGCTAGATGACAACTCCTATCTCTTTGAGATGGTGAACAGGCGAAACTTAGGAAAAGTGGTATCTTTCAGTATCCAAGCTTCCGCTAAGAACCATGAAGTGAAACTTATTGATTAAGGTCATGTGCTTAGCCCATGGCATCAATTTTTCTATAAGTTAAAAGATACCTATCTAAATATATATATAGAGAGAAATAGACAAAATAATATTTCAAGCTAATAAATAATATTTTCAAATCATAAAAAATCTTTAAAAATTGTACAATTCAGATATTAGTTTTTCATTGTTATACAATTTTATATAGCAGCCTTTATGATAAACTTTATCTTTTTTATCTTATGTAAATCAGGGCTATATCAAAAGAATGATTACTTTTTATTACTGTGAGACTACATTTTACTATAAAATATTTCTATCTGTGTTTTACCTATTGAATAGAAGAGTTAAGTATACTAGAAACTGATCTTTAGTCACTGCAAGACATCAGTTTTGGATGTTTTATGAACTTATAAGTATATAAATAAGAGTTTTATTTTCACTAATTATTTATTTATATGAATCTTCATGTATTTACATAGAAATTTATTTCTATATAGTTTCCAAAAGAGTACAATATTTAGTTTTTCAGACTTGGGTGGAAAAGTATATGTTCTCAGATTGGGACTGACATACCAAGATAAGACAGAAATAGTTTTTGATAACATACTGATAAAATAGTAAGATATTATAGTCTTAAAATAAATGCAACTTATTTACCATTATTATTATCTTTTTGGTTCTCAGTCTTAAAAGTTCTACATTTCCAGTTTGCTGATAGATTACTTTAGTCCAGTGATAAATTATAAAACTTGTTGTTTAGGGACTTGCGAAATTTTCTATATTTTTGGATATTCAAGGTTTTCTGTACCTCTATCAGAATTATCTTTCTACTAGATCTAATAAACAAATTGTTTAGTGAATTAATTCTTCTTATCAAACTAATATTGTCTAAATGGGGAAGGTGGTAAAAGCATTCCATACTCTTTACTCATGATCTGTATCTTAAAATATTTTGAGTCTTCAGGATACTTAGATTTTAATTTAAACTTATGGCTAAATATCATGAAGTCAGTACAAGATCACATAACTCTGGGAAAAAAAGAAGTTCTCTTCTAATACTTCACATTTATTTGTTTTAAATATCAAAGATCAATAGTTTGATATTCAGCTGTTTCTAATTTTAAAAATAATTGAAACCTCTAAGAACTTGAAAACATTGATTGGTATTTTAAAAACTGTTAAAAATTAAAGGCCAGATCATTAATTAATTCTAACTCCAACTGCTTTTCATATTTAAAATAATATTTTAGATACTAGAAGAAATTTTTTTTCCCAGTATATGCATTCCCACAGAGACCCAAAATAAATCTCCTATTTTTAAAGAAAAACCTCTTTTAATAGGAAAAAGAAGTACATGTTAGTTTAAAATGCTCTAGTATTCATGATAGAAAAAAAAAGCTAACTCAAAGATCTAACAAATCAATTGCAAATTGATTAGATGTTTAGAATATATATTTAAAACCTAATATAACATAAGGAGATAGATAAACAATTACCTAATGAGAAGATTCCTTGTTAAAGCACAAAGATTCTTCATTTGGTTATGATAGCTTTTGAAAATATTGTGACAATTTCTGATTCACATATATGTTAAGATACATTAGAGAGCATTATCTGTTCTCTAAAAGAGTAACTAATGAGATGATTCTAGTCTATGGATTTTTTTCTTAGATATTTTGTATCCACACAGGTGTCTGAGTAAAAATTTATTTTGAAAGCTATAGTGTGTGTATGTATACACATGTACTTAAATAAAGGCTTTAGTATAAAAATGTTGCTTCCTTGGATGTACTATATTTTATAAAATTGTCTTTAAAAAAATACAGTTCATTTTCCAAAGTTTTAAAAGAAAATTAAAATTTCCAAGAGTAACATCTTTATAAAAGAAAAGTTACACAAATGTATTCCATTAATAGAATAACCACAAATATAGGAAAAAATTCAAGTGACTTTGAAATAAAATTATTAGGCTGTGGTTCTTGGCAAGATTGTCTTAAATGTGTAAGAAAGGGAGGTTAAGACAAATTATAGAGTCACATTGCTAGTAGTCATGTAAAACTATTTTTCTGAGATGCAGATGAGTAATTATGTTGGTGTCTATTTAATATGGGAAGAAAAAGATAATGATTACATATACAGTTATGAATTAAAATTTTACATTTGAACTAATCATGCATTTTAGACTTAATACGTATTTCCTAGTTCTCTTCCTTGAAGAGGCCTAGAATCACTGACAAAACCAAAGGGAAAAAGCACCACTAAGGTCCACACTGTAACCCCTAAATATCATTTCTCATCTGATTAACTTAGCAATTCTTGGATTTCAGACATGAGAAGAAAGTGTACAAAATAATTTGGGAACATTCTCTCATATCAAAAGAAAGATTTTATGGAAAGAAACTGAAAATTTACAAGAGTCATGTCAACAGGATTCAGGAATCAAATTAAATAAGTTTTCATGAGATAAATTTGGCTACGTTTAAGCATCAACAGGGATAAAAAATGTTGGATTTAAACACATAAAATGTTAAAAACCCATGAAATCATAATGGCACTCAAAAACAACAAACAACCTCATCAAGTGATATCAGTTGTGCTCTACACTGGAATTTGACACAACTTTGTAAAATGATTATAACACAATAAAAAATGTTAAAAAAAAGTGATATCAGGAAATGAACTATTATTTAGGAAAATAATAAAGTTTCTTAGTATTCTTTAGAGTAATCAACTAGTTGAGTAGAGATAAATTAGCATTCTTAATCTGGAACTCCCTGTCTGCATGGAGAGGTCAGTGGGGACAGAGAGGGAACCTCTGAGGCTCAGATCTGTGCAGAGCAGCCCTTGAGTAAAAGAACTAAGTGAAATGGGCACAAAAGTTCCCTGAGACACCCAGTGCTAGATGCCAGCCAGCAGGGATAGGCCTGGATGGCTGTCTGAGCCAGGTGGAGGACTGGGGCCTACTGTACACAGGCAACCTCAGGAGATTGGAGTACACAGTGCACCATGGCTGGGAGTGTATACAGAACAGAATAGCCTGGGTCTCTCATTTAAAAAAGAAAGAAATAAAGAAAGAAGGCAATACTGTGAGTGCACATTGAGGGGAGGGACACAAAAGAGCTGGGCCCTAGCCTTTGTCTCCACAGAACTTGTGGCACCATTGCTGGCTCATTCTTGGGTGAAGATGGGTAGGGCTTGACCATAGCCACCATATTCCCATCTCCTAGTCAGAGGTGAGGTTGAAACTTGAATGCATACCAAGGGGCTCTGTAATTTCATAGGCTGGACCTGTGCCTCTAAGATAAATGAGCACGGAGTGGAGTTCTGGCACAGAGCAAGGGTGAGGGCTGGAGTGGCCATTTTCTGTGAGCCCACCTACAGTGATCAGACACTGGGCTGAGAATTGTACTGACCTGATGGGGTGACCTGTGGGACTCTGGACAAGCCAGTGGAGTTTGCACAGCATAGCATATGCAGGAGCAGTGATTGGTACTGGGGAAGGTGTTGACCTGATAGGGCACCATGATCCAGGTGTGAGACCCAGAAGTCAACAGAAATGCACTAGTAGCTCTGAGGGCAGAGAACCTGGGGACACCAGAGCAGCACTATGACATTTCCATAGCTAAAGAGGGGACAAGGGCAGAGTCAATGAAGAGTACTTAAAGCACTCTAACCCCACCTACTATGCGCCAAAGCACAGAAATGGGTCTGGAAGCCTCCATTTCAACAAAAGGGAAAAGGGCCCAGTCCCTTTTAGGGCTGTGACAACCACAGAATGAAAAGGAGACCCCGCTCAACAACCACGGCAGTCTCTAGTCACCACAACTTTGGCTACAACCCCAATCAAAGGGGTAACAGCCATCACACATGGAAGAAAGGCATAGCAACCATCCATACTGAAAACACACCTTGGAACAATATTATTACGGCACAAAGTTTACACAGGAAAGTATCCTTTAAAAAAAAAAAAAACTCTTCAAAACCACAGTAGATGATTGATACTCCATAGTCCATAATGCTAAAGAGATATAAGTAAAATGAAGAAGCAGAAGAGCTACTCCCAATTAACAAAATAAGAGAAATCCCCAGAAAGGACAATCAGTGAAAGAGACCTTGATAGTCTACTAGATCATAACTTTATAAAAAGGAGTGATCAAAGCACTGAAGGAAATAAAAGATACTATGAAAACAGACAGAGAATACTTTGAAAAGGAAATTGAAATTATAAAGAGGAGCCGATTAAAAACAGAAATCTCAAAGACTGAGATAAAGCTGAGATAAAGGCAGTCAAAAGCAGACTAGACAATGCAGAGGAATGAATAAGTGACTTAGAAGACAGGAAAACACAAGTCAAAAGTCTACAAACAATAAATTCTGGAGAGGGTGTGGAGAAAAGGGAACCCTCCTACACTGTTGGTGGGAATGCATTTGGTGCAACCATTGTGGAGAACAGTATGGAGATTTCTCAAAAGACTGAAAATAGACTTACCATATGACCCAGCACCCTAATTCAAAAAGACACCTGCACTCCAATGTTCATAGCAACACTATTTACAATAGCCAAGACATGGAAACAACTTAAAGTACATCAACACATGACTAGATAAAGAAGTTGTGGTATAATTATACAATGGAATACTACTCAGTCATTAAAAACAGTAAAATAATGCTACTTGCAGCAGCATGAATGGAACTGGAGAATGCCATTCTAAGTGAAGTAAACCAGAAAGAGAAAAATATCATATGATATCACTTGTATGTGGAATGTTAAAAAAAAAAAGGACAAACAAACTTGCAAAAGAGAAACAGACTCACAGACATAAAAAACAAACTTATGGTTACCAGGGGAGGAATGGGGTAGGGAAGGATAAATTGGGAATTCAAGATTTGCAGATACTAACTGCTATACATAAAATAGATAAACAATTCTATACTGTATAGCACAGGGAACTATATTCAGTATCTTGTAGTAACTTATGGTCAAAAAATATGAAAATGAATATATGCATGTTCCTATATGACTAAAGTATTTTGCTGCACACCAGAAATGTACACATTGTAAGCTGACTGTACTTCAATAAAAATATATTAAAAAGAAACATTTGAATCAGAAAGCTTTCTTTTGACCCAGAGATATGAAATTGATCCTTCCACAGAATAATGTACATAGAGCTGACCAGAATGTAATGATCTCAAAAGTAAGAGAGTAAAGGACATCAGTGCAAAACAAACTTTATTTCCCTTTAGCTTATAGAATCATACATATGAAAAAGAGAGACTTTTTTAATGAAATATGATCAAGTTTTTATTATATTATGTACCATGTAAAATGTTTGAGAAGTGCTGTTTTGTAGTGCCCCTGACTAATCATGTGTTGCGTATAAAGACTGTTATTTCAGTACAGCATTTAAAATGAACATATTTGTTTGATAATTTGTCCTTCACAAATATTTACATAAAATAATAAATAAAAAATCAGTTTCCAGCTCTTTAAAAAATATATTTTTATTTTCTTTACTATGTAATTCTTTCAGTGCTTAATTGATTACACATATTATTTAGCGCTACATTCATTAAATGAAGACATGCATTATTACCTCCAATAATTCAGAAATGAGACCTGAATGGGAATTTTTGAGTATGAAGGAACTTGATAGCACATATGATTCCCTTTATTCCCATATGAAGCAGTTCATAACATCATACTGATTGATTTAATTGTTCATGCTTATTATTATATTTTTTATTTCAGTGATTTTTCCATTTTTTTATCTGAAGGACTTAGTGTTCTAAAATAGTCAGGAAGTGAAAATATACAACAAAATTGTCATTCCCTGCAACAATTAAATGAACTTTTTTCTCTCTGAAACAAATGCAACTACAAGAATTTCTCTATGCAAATACCACGCTGAACTATGGCCAATTCATTCTTCCCAGCTGTGTTCATGATGGACCCACAGGCTCTGCAATTCTTTTCCTACTAAAATTGGACAATTTGGGTAACTCAAAGAAGAGCTGCTGCTCACTGACATAGTAAGTGACAAGCTTACCTTTGTAGAAACAAATGATAATTCCTCTTCCCCACACTGAAACACACACCTTTACAAATCTGTCAATCACTAGGGTTGAAGGAGCCTGTATTATATTTCAAACTTACCTAGAAAATAAAGTAATAACACAAATATGGCAATCTTTTTTTCAGATATTGGGCATCTTGTCAATTTGAGTACTACTGTCAAAAATTAAGACCTAAAAAAATTAAGAATTAAGACCTGATTTAAAGGTACAAAAAGAAAAGTTAAAATTATGAATTCCCCCCAAAAGATGTAATTGATAGACATTTAGATTTATATAGACAATCTAAGTAGTAATTTTTTATGCCTTCTGAACAAATGTTTTGTTGCATATTTTTTGAGGAAAAGTGTACTATCAACAATGGAATTGTCCAACTCCATTGTCTTTTTAAAAGATAACAGCAGTGTTCTCACTCTGATATTGAATGCTTTGAAAAGCCAGACCTCATCAGTTCTAACAATCGTTCTGTGGCTTACACCTTGCACACTGAATACACTGCACTTAAAGGTTTCCCTCATATTTCTTCAGAATGATATGCTTCTTTCCATTTATTCATAAATTTATAACTTTATTCTCTATTTTTCTGCAATCATTTCACTGTCACAAAACAGTTTAGATTTTTCCCCTTTTCTCTATTTTTCTCTTATACACTTTAGCTGTTTTCCATAAACTTAAAACATTCAAAATTATCATTGTATAACTCTAGGTAATACTTTTAATAGTGTGATGAAAAATAAGTATCATGGATAATGATGTATATAACTAAGATTTACAGTCTACTATTCACTATTATATGAGTAAATATTATAAAGATGAAAGGTACTAAAAATTTATTAAATCAATATATATTCTTTATTTCACCTGATTTTAAATTCTAAATTGTTATTATATAATGTATTTTGATTATTAAAATAGCAACTCTTTCCAGCTTAACTTTATATTAAGGAGTAACACAGAATTTGTAATAAGTTCCCGCAATCTAGGTCCATATGAACAGTAGCAAGGATTGGAAATTTGGTACCATATAACACAGTAAAAAGCACCTGAACTAGAAATGGCTGAGAAGACTGGCTTGTGTGTATTTCAGTTGTTACCAAACATTAAGAAATATAGAATCTGGATGGTCAGTCTTTTGGGGATATTTCACCTATCTTGTGACTGTTATATTTCACTTATAGTCTTTAACTGTTTTAGCTATATGAGAATACCAGTTCTATGATGGTAGTATTCTAATTGTGCATTTTCTATGTTGTCAGTATTTCAGTAAGGGCATCTTGGGTCCAGAGTAGGAAGATTATAGACATATATCCAACTTTTAAATTATGGAAATCTTGGTAGAAACATGATAGATTTTGAATAAATAATTTAAAATTGTTTGTTGACAATGTATCTATTCATTTTCTTTTAAATGAACTGTTTCTGAAAGGAACATACAGACTAACCATTTTAGAGTGTGGATATTTTCTTTAAGAATACTAATTTCCTAGAAAGGAATTTTAAGTAATTTCTATGTAAATATGGATTCATATGCTTTGAATAATTCAAGTAAGATCTAATTGTTCTGATTTAAATTTTCTGTCTCTACAAACACTATGATTCCCTAAGTGGGAACATTCCACTTATATTTCATAAATTATAGTAACAATGAATAATATAACTGTGAGTTTAAAAATAAGAATTAAACCATTATGTCTCTAAAATGCATACAATATTGTCAAATTGAAAAAATAAATCTGCACAAATTAAAATATGCTAAAATATGGCACATGTTTAATTTATATTTTTACTATTCTATATAGTAGATGTCATTCATATATATAATTGGCTTTTATGAGTTATTCTGTTTGTTTTCTCATAAAATATTTTGTCAGTAGTAAGCATGGCAATTCAAATATAACAGAGCAAGATATATTAGAATTTTTTAATACTGTAGCTATTCTTCTTCTCAAAAGCCCACAGAGTGTTAAGATATTTTCAATACAACAGGTCAAAAATTGACATATCCTTGTATGAAATGTCATTCAACTAAATGTCTCTACTTTCACATGATGGACTTTTCAAATCAAAGTAAAATCAAATGAATGTAAATACACTAAATACTTAACTAAGTCTTGGAGTTACTCTATACATTCTTTGGAAATATCATAGGCAGTTCATTGGAATGAATCCACTACTATGCATTTTTATATAAAGAATGTGGTTTTTGAAATGTCTAGTTAATATCCATCACATCATAATTATAAATATTTCTTTACTTGTGATGAGAATTTTCATATCTACTCTCTTAGGAATTTTCAAACATGCAATACCATATCGTTAAGTGTAGTCACCATGCTGTACATTATATTCCATGACATTTATTTTATAACTAGAAGTTTGTACCTTTTGATCCCCATAGCACATTTTCCTCACACTGCCTCCATCTCTAACAATGACCAATGTGTTCTTTGTATTATGAGCTTCGTTTGTTTGTTTACATTCTTCATGTACATGAGATTGTACAGCATTTGCTTTCTTTTCCTGACTTATTTAACTGAGCGTAATGCCCTCAGAATCTACCCATGTTGTCACAAATGGCAAGATTTCCCTTTTTATGGCACCAACAGTGCACAGGGGTTCCCTTTTCTCCACATTCACACCAGCACTTGGTATTCCTTGACACTTTGACAATAGCCATTTTAACAGATGTGAGGTAATATCTTATTGTGGTTTTGATTTGCATTTCCCTGGTGATTAGTGATGTTAAATACTTTTTAATATCTTTTGACTATTTCTTTGTCTTAGGAAAAATGTTTATTCAGCTATTCCACCCATTTTCTAAATTGGATTTCTTTTTGCTATTGAGATAGATGAATTCTTTATATATTTTGGATATTAACTTAGTTACAATTTGCAAGTTCTTTCTATTTTGTAGGTTGCCTTTTCATTTCGTTGATGGTTTTCTTTCCTGTGCAGAAATATTTTACTTTGACGTAGTCTCAATTGCTGACTTTTGCTTTATTGTCTTTACTTGTGGTGTCAAATCATAAAAAATATCATCACCCAGACTGACGTCAAGGAGCTTACTGCCAATGTTTTTGTCTAAGAATTTTATTGTTTTGTATCTTATGTTCAAGTCTAATTTCTGATTAGAGGAGTTTGTAGCCATATAATTTTTTTAAAAAGCCCCTTTCTTCTCTCTTCTCCTTTTAGAACTCCTATAATGCAAATGCTGATTTGCCCAATGATGTCCCATAAGTCCCTTATCCCCTCCTGCTGCCTATTTTTGCTGTTAATTGGATGATTTCCATTGCCTTGTCTTTGATTTCACTGATTCTTTGGTCTGTTTAATATAGTCTGTTGAACCTGTGTAGTGTATTTTTCAGTTCAGTTTTTGTGTTCTTCAGCTGTGACTTCTATTTTGCAATTTCTTATTTTCTTTATCTTTGCTGACATTTTCACATGTGTTTATACCTTCTTGTTTTTTCTTCCAAGATTGGTAATCATCTTTATGACCAATAACTTGAACTCTTTATCAGAAATATCACTTGCCTTTGTTTCATGGAGAATTTTTTGAGGTTTTATCTTTTTAAAAACATATCCCTCTGTTTCTTACTTTCCTTAATTATATGGTTTGGTTATGTGTATTAAGATAAAAGAGTTACCTCTTAGTCTTGAGGGATGACCTCATGTAGGAGATAAACTTATAGTTCAATTCTACCCTAACTTTTGATTGTTTTCAGAATGTTGTTATTGTCTAGGTAGCTTATTTTATTTTTAGTGGCTCCCAGGAGTTGAGAGTATGTCAAGACCTGTCAGTGTCCCAGAGGGGAGAATCTCAGTCAACACCTAGATTCAAGCTGAATGAAAGCCAGAACCCCTCAGGCAGCAGCTCTTAAAAATATATAAGTATGTGTAATCCCATGAGACCATAAGCCTAAATTCCACTGGCCAGAATTAGATAATGTAGACTTGTCCCCTGGAAAAGAGTTCCAGTAATTGCCTTGCCAAATGAGTGTTAAAGATTCTTCCTTGGGAGAAACCAGCAACCTAGAGTGAAACAGAGAGAGAGCGAGCAAAAAGATAGTACCTACCAGCCTACATCCTTGGGAAACCTTCAGAAGGCCTCTAGATCTATGTCAAACCAGATGCCTTCATCTTAGGTCAAATATCTAGGCAAGCAAATATTCGTCTTTCACAGAAAGAATGAGGTGTTTCAGCCTGCTGTTTGCACTGTTCCCTGGGGACTGTTGCCAGTCAAAATCTGTTTCTCTGTTATTTACAGTACTAAGGGACCCAGAGGTGCAAGCCCCATTGGCCACCAAAACAGGTGAAGAATGGGCTTTCCTTAGGCAGCAGCCACATAAGTCAGGGAACCAGATATAAAATCCTGGGCAAATACACCTGTGAACAAGCTCTTCCCTGGGAGATAATGGCACTTTTGAGGCAGTCGAGGAATAATGTGAATATTGTGCCTGACTTTCAAGGTCTCTGGAGAGGGTTACAGTAGGCTTTTGATTATGTGTTTAAGTAGAAGCCTGCCCCTCAGGCCACAGCTATGAAGATAAGCTAATAGGCCTCTTTCAGAGAAAGAGTGTATACTCTTGTGTACCCTGATGATGGTAGCCAGCCAAGAACTCCCTTTTTGTTACAATTCCATGGAACCCAGGAACACACACCTCATTGATCACCAAAGCCAGTAATCTAGAGATGTCCACTTGATGCAGGAAAAATGGATCTGGGGTGTGAGAAAAGCCATGTCCCAGGTCTCAGTTGAGTCCCTGGGCATGTGCCCCATCAATTGTGGATCCTTGCCTTTATGCAGGAAATAATTCAAGAGCAAGCCACAGTTGAGTAAAGGTAGATTTATTTAGAGAGATACATACTGCATAGAGTGTAGGCTGTTTCAAAAGGCAAGAGAAAGGCCACAAGGTATTGGGTGCTCAGATTAGAGTAAAAGTAGTTACAGACTCCACAGATAGTGTGTGGGCCATCTCTGAAAATGAAGGAGTGAGAGGCAGCCACAAATCCCCATGTTGCCTGTTTTTATGTGCTCTGTAGCTTCATATGCTAACAAGTGGGCAGACCATTTTAACTACCCTGGGGAAGTGGCTGGGATTCCCAGGAAGGTGGCCATTGCCCACTCTTTGACCTTTTATGGTTAGCCTCAGAACTGTTATGGTGCCTTTGGGCATGTCATTCACCATGTTAATATATTACAATGGGCATATAATGAAGCTCAAGTTCTACTAGAAATAAAATATCTCACCATCTTATGCCTCAAGGCCTAATGCAAGTTGAATCTTCTACCAGTTTAATCTTAATTGCTGCACCATTCCTTGAATGGCTGTGCCCTGTCCCTTTGCCTCCTATCTCACATAGACAGCAGCCACTCAATTTGGGTGGTATAAGATCCTCTGTAGGAGATACTAGTGTGCTGGAGTGAGGTAGAGGGAGATTTCTAAAATGACATCCACCATCCTTTATTCCCTGAGAACAGCTCAGTAGGCCCCTAAATATGTACCATAACAGAAGGCCTCCCCTTAGATGGAAACTCCAGGATAAGGAAATACGCCGGTTTCACAGAGGAGTGTGTTTCAGTCTGTTATCTGTAGGGATAGCAGAAAGCTAGGAACTATCTCAGATTGTTACAGTTCCATAAGATCCAGAATCACAAGCCCTGCTGGCCAACAGAGCTAGGCTAATGAGGGGGCATCCCCTGGGTGTCAGCTGCAAAAGATTTGTCATCAATGCTAGTAAAATATCCCTCCAGAAGATACTGGAGCTCTGGAAATCAGCACAAGGGAAATGCAAAGATGGCGCTTGTCAGCAGGAGCAAGTCAGAGAGAGAATAAAAAGGTGCTTGACAGCCTCTGTCCCTGGAGAGTATTTCAGTAAGTCCCTCAATTTAAGGCCATCACTTTAAATAAGAAAATGAGCCTCTTTCACAGAAAGTCTGGGCACCTTTAAATTGGCTTCTGCTGCACTGAACCTTGGGGTGGGTAAGTCCACACAATGTTCCTTTAACTGTTTCTCACTATAGCCATGTGGGTCTTGTGGACATCAAACCCCATTGTTTTTGAAAGTTACAATTTTTGTGGGCTAGTCTCTCAGGTGGAGATCTTAAAATTTGGGGTGCCTGATGTAGTATTTATACCTTTCATTCCTCAGGGAGAAGCTCAGGGTTTTCAGTTTCCTTCTGATTATAGGTCACTACTTTGGGAATGGGGTTTATGATGAGACTCAGCTTCTTCAATCAGCTTTGATAATGTGTTTGTTTGTTTGTTTTGTATTTATCCAGTTTACTGGAGTTTCTTAATTAGTCTTGTTACCCCAAAAGGTAAAGATGCCAGTTCTTGTTTTGCCTCAAAGATAAGATTTATATATGGAAGATGGAAATCATTGTGTAGCAAAAATATTTTTAAAAGATTTATTTAAGAAAGGAAAAGTACACCTCCAGGAATGAGAAGTGGGCTGATTCAAGGAAGGAAAATTGGTGGCTTTTGTCTTCTCTTTCTTTTATATCCTCACTTAGAGGTTTTTTTTTAGTCAATTGACAGCTCTTATCTTTGGAATGCTTAGTCACATTTGGTCTCTTTTGCATATGTCCTTACCATGATGTATGCAGAAAAACCCATGGGGGACCCTAAATTACAATGTTAATTATAACACAGTGAACATTGGGTGATGTCCGGTCAAGTCCTTTCTGCTACCTCACAGTCATAGCTGTAGGGTTTTAACTGGTTTCTTGTGGGCACTTATTTAGAAGAAGTAAAGTCTTTTTATGCTGGAGGTGGGACATACTTCCATCTTCTGGACCATCCTCCCTCTTTTCCACCTATCTGCCTTGTGCCTCCACTTATCTAACTACCTAATAGTCTTACGGTTTTTTCTAGAAGAAATTATTTCACATATAACTGTAGATTCAGTGTATCTTTAGGAGTAGATAAATTCAGTATCTTCCTACATCAACATCTTACACTGAAAACTTTAGAAACTTCAGATATTATGGTGTACTACTTCATTCTCACAGCATTATTCCAACAGGTTGTAGATTTGGGAAACAAACACTAAGATGGAAATTTGTGTAGATAAGTTGAATGGATAGTGTTCTCAGAAAGAACCCACTGAGAAGGACAGGAAAGGGCAAATAGAGAAGTTGAGTTCTATTTTTTTTTCAAATAATTCTTCTCAGTTGGCGTCAGCTGGTCTCCCAGAGACCACTTCAGATTTAAATGAAAGAAAGGGATACATAATTTGTACCTCTTTATATAGATCAACCATTTTTACAGCTGCTCACTGAAGGGACCATGTCTTTGATCAAAGAAGTACCTTAGACTGGGGTAACTGCTGGGGAAATATTCTGCCGTGAACCATCAGCATGTCATGCTGCTGGCCCTGGGGAATCAATGCCTTTATTTTAAAAAGGGAGGATCTGGATGATGCACCCAGTGCAACTCCTACAGTTAACACCTTACAGCATTTTTGAAGTATATTTAAGCTATGTTAGTTACAAGTGTACAACATAGTGACTTGATTATTCTATGCATTACAACATGATGATCAAGGTAAGTTTGGTATTTCCATACTTTTTTCCACAGAGACTGTGACAATTTACATTCCAACCAACAGTATACAAAGATTCCCTTTTCTCCACATCCTCTCCAACACTTTTTTCTTTTTAGACTTTTTGTCTTCTTCCTGAATTTAGAGAAAAGGCTTTCAGATTTTCACCACTGAATACTATGTTGGCTGTGGATATATCATAAATGACCTTTATTATATTCAAATATATTCCCTTAATGCCCGTTTAGTGAGAGCTTTTATTTAAATTATGAATGGATGTTGAATTCTGTCAAAAGCTTATTCTGCATATATTGAGATAATTATGTGATGTATATCCTTCCTTTTGTTAATGTGGTGTATCACATTGATTGATTTGTGAACTATCCTTGTGACACTAGAGTAAATCCAACTTGATCACAGTGTATGATCCTTTTTATATATTGTTGGATTTGATTTGCTAATGTTTTGTTGAGGATTTTTGCATTTATATTATCAAGGATATTGGCCTGTATTTTTCCCTTTTTTTTTTTTTTTGGTGTTTTTTTCTGGTTTTGATATCAGTGTAACAATGGTGGCTTCACATAATAAATTTGGGAGTGTTCTCTCTTCTTCAGTTTTTTTTTTTTTTTTTGAATTGTTTGAGAAAGATGGGCATTAGTTCTTTTTTATGATTGGTGGGATTCCCCTATGAAGCCAGTTGGCCCTGGACTTTCACTTCCTGGTAATGTTTTGATTCCAAATTCAATTTCACTACCAGTAACTTGTTTGTTCACATTGTTTTTTCTTCTTGATTCAGTTTTAGAAGGTTGTATGATTCTAGAAATTTGTCCATTACTCCTAAGTTGTCCATTTTTTGGGCATATAACTGTAATATTCTTTTAAGACTTTTTGAATCTCTGTGTTATTATTTTTTATTTTATTTGTTTTTAGTTTTCTTAGTAACCTCCATAATGATTAGCAAAGAGGCTTCCTCTTCTTCACATGTTTGCTAACAATGTTTTGATGTCTTCTTGATAATAACCATTGTAAGAGGTGTGAGGTGGTTTGATTTGCTTTTCCCTGATGATTAGTGATGTTGACAGTCTTTTAATGTGTGTGTTGGCTATACGTACATATCCTTTGCAAAAATGTCTATTCAGACCCTCTGCCCATTTTTCAACTGGGTTGTTTTATGTGTGTGTGTGTGTGTGTGTGTGTTGATTTGTGTAAATTCATTTTATATTTTGGATAATAATTATCAATTATCTTCACCAATATCTTTTCCTATCCAGTAAGCTGTCTTTTCATTTTTGTTTGTTAATAGTTTCCTTCTGTGTGGAAAAGCTTTTTAGTTAAATGTAGTTTCATTTGTTTATTTTTACTTTTGCTTCCCTTGATTGGGGAGAGAGATCCAGAATTCCCATTTCTGTGACACCTAGAACTCTGATCACCATAGCCTCTCAGGTTGTGACTGCTGTATGTTTATTTATTTTTCAATTGAGCAGAGAAGTTCCAAGATAAGTTCAAGAGGATTACCTGAGTTCCAGATACATTTTTTCTTGATCACATTAAACTACAACAATCTCATATTAGTTACTCCTTCCAGGATCATAACTTATTTTCTTGCCTGTTATTCTCTTGACATAGGAAACCTATATCCTCTTATCAACTGGCTCAGAGAATTAAGTTGAAATAAGACAACAGATTAACAGGAGAAAAACATAGAAAGTAATATATGCTTTAAATGATATGGAAGCTTTTATAAGGAAATGAAGACCTAAAGAAATGGTAAAACCTAAATGCTTTATAATATGTTGAACACAAAGAAGCAATTGTGGAAAAGTAACTAAACTAAATGAGGAATGCTAAAATAAGATAGGAATTATTTTAACAAGAATATTTTAAAATAAGTGTTGTACAATTATTTTGTACACAATTATCTCATCTGTGAGTGGCTCCCTTTCAAAGAATGTTTCTTTTTTTCCTAGTTTAGGGAGGGCATCTTTCACACTGGAGTTTTTATCTCATTTTCATAATGAAAAGATTAGATTAGAATACCTTGCTTATATTTACTTTTTTCCAAGTGCCTTTAGCCAAATGTGCCACCCTTCACAGTTTAATAGAGCACTTCAATTCTTAGATTCAGAACCACTAAGTTCATAGTAACAAACTGGGTTTCAAATATAGGATCTCAAAGACCCAGACTAGAGCACTCACTACAACTACTTTGACTAGCATTGATTGTGCTGAGAGTGAGGAACACATCCTGTGCTGTGCCTACCAGAATTGGTTTGGCTTATTTTTAAAATTTACTGTTTACACAAAAGGAAACAGCGATAAAAGCCAGTTAGAAAAAAAAATAATAACCTCTTATTTGTTCATAACCTAGGACCCCTTGTCTGGCTATTTTCTGAGTCCAATCCTGATTGACTATGGTTTTTATTACCCTAACTCTTTATATTAATTTATCTTTGATCTTAAACTTACTCAACTGATCTTTTCTGAGAAAACTGAATTACTTTTTCATAGCAACCTGCCCTTTCACCTTTAAGTCATTATGAAATGAGACTTAACATTCAAGATACTTTGAAAAATTCAAATGAATGTTGAAATTGGCATTTGATATGACTGGTGAGCTATTTTTAAACTGCACATTCACTTATTACTAGCTCTAGTGGGAAAGAAGCAGCACTTAGAGCCAAAAATGTTCTACTTAATAACTTGCTATAAACATAAATATTAACAAGAAAAAGAAACGTTTTTATTTCATTTCCCTCTTTAGTCATGACTCTATCTGGCCACTTTAAAAGAGTAGAAAATTATGTAATAGTTTTACACTCAAATAAAATAATTTTATTAAGACTTTTTAAATGTCTTTGCTTTGGGAATAAGAGTTCTGAGAAAAACAATCTATTCCACAGTCTGCATTTTTCACTTCCTCTTTTGAAAAATACAGTGTACATTAAGAAGCTATAATTTGGATAAAGCCTTATCATTACCCACTATTTTGCAAAGAGTTCAACTGTATTCATAAGAACTTGAAACTCTCAGAATAACAGTTCAGAGTGTAGGTGGCAAGGTTGCTATAAAACATAAAATTGGTATTACACTCTTAGTTTTGTGCTCTCCTTTAAATATATGATTTTATTACTATATAATTTATTTAACTAATGGTTTAAGTAGAAGAAAATTAGTAACAATATTGTAGTTTTCCCTAGGAACCTGCATTGAAGTAGAGTAGCACATATTTGCTTCTGTATTACTCAGCAGTATGATGGATGATGGCAATTACTGGAAAGAACAATATTAGTTTTACAGTTATTGCTATTAACTTAAAATGCTAAGAATAAAATCCCATATTTCACTAAATACTCCAATCACCACTAAAATATGTGGCAGAGGAACATTTTATAATCCCTATATTTTACACTCACTGAACAACTAGAAATTGGCAGAGTCAAATCATTTATATCTCCTTATTACCAGCTTGCAGAAGCCATTGAGTCTATGGAGACAGTGATGGATATTTTTGTGGCAAATGTTTTATTCTCTCCCACTGTATTAAATTTACCATATGTTGGTTTTACTGCAGTTTACTGAAGTTTCACAAAGGGATTAGCAATAGAAAAGCAAGACATATAACTTGCTTACTCCTGTTTCCCATTGGCAAAACATATTTACTTATTTATAAATTATGAATATTATAAATATGGGATATATATGTACCAGTAAATGTTTAAGGCAACAATCTGAGTAAAGCTTTTCCTAAATTCTAGATATTAGCAAAGTGTTACAAAAATTTCTTCTATAAATATGATAAATGCCTAAAAAGTGTTATTCATACAGTCCAGATAAAAGTAATAAATAAGGCATTAAAATATTTTCTTTTTTTAAAATACCATCTTTCCTGTTATAGATCAGCAGAATTGTAGAGTATGAACATTGATCATGGAGCAGATTTCCTCAGTTTAACTCCAGCCTGCCAATTACTATGTGGCTTTGGGAAATTTTCTTAACTTTCCTGTGCCTCAGTTTCCTAATTTATAAAATGGGGAAAATAATGGTTACTACTTCACACAATTGTTAGGAGAATTAAATGAGTTTATATAAGTACTGCACATAGAACAATACCTGGTATAACATTTGTACAATTTAAATGTTAGCTACAATGTTGAGTAATCAAGAACACTAGAACCAAAGATACTTGAGCCTATTAAATAACAAGAACATTTATGGACTAAAATCTTTTAAATATATTAAGCTCCAATTTCAACCTAAGGTATTTTAAATAAATTAACTACCCCAGGATAAAATAGATTTTCCCTAAGCTAGGTATACACACTTAACTGGTCACAAGATCATTATTAAAGAACATTTAAAAATGCTATCTGATCTTTCAGTATGTTTGTATATTCATTTTGATCTATAATTGGTAATTGAATAAACTAGATATAGATGCTCAGAATATTTTTATTTATTCTGGAATCCTTTTCCTATTAAAACCATTTTGCACATTCATTTTTAGTAACCACCATATAAGGCATCAATTTATTATAAAAAATATATTTGTAACTGAAATTATATGAAATAATCTGAAAGCTATTATCACTTGCAATGATATTTCTCTCTGAAAATGTATAGGACAAAGTAATCAAATAATATATACAAAACTAATAATAATTATAAAATAGAGCATGTGAGAAGAGGTTACACATGCTAGCACATCAACTTTTTATCTAGAAGGAAAGCAAATGAATGCATACAATTCAATGTCCAACACCATTTTAAAAGCTATATCTAGCTGGAAATTTGCTAGAGGAGAAGTATTTAACTTTCCACACTCTACAGCAGAGGAAAGCAAGATTATAAGTAGTTTGGTTTCAGTGATGAATAAGCCAAATTATAATTTATTTCACAATGAGTGTACTCAAAGTGGATTGAAGAGGAATATGTGTCTCATTTTTCCCCAAAATCATTTATAAAGCTTCCCAGTATCCCACCCAAAAAGCTATTATAAAAAGTTGAATGCTTGCAATAATAAAGCATGTGACCCTTCTTTCTGCTTCCTGGATTGAATGGGAACATGAGACTGGAGTCAACCATTCTGTAGCCATGAGTATATAAACACGAGGATGAAAGTTTGAATGGTGAAGTCAAGTACCAGGATGATATCCTTTAATGGATTCACCAAACCTAGTAGGGCTTAACCCCAGACTTTCTGTTAAATTAAAAATAAATGTCTTCTTTATTTAAACTACTGTTTGTGAGGGTCCAATTGTATCTTTAACTTTTATACCTAGATTTATCAAGCCCTTTCATATCTTTTCTGTCTACTTACACATCCTAAAATACTGGGTAGGAGGGAAAAATCATTCTAGTTAAAGTGTTGCCAGTAGATGTTACTGGTGTCCAGGTTCTTGTCCTGTCCCAGAAAGAATTCAGAGATGAGACAGGGAGGTTAAGAAAGTAAAGTGAGGATTTATTAAGGGATAAATAGTATACTCTCAAGGGGAGAGTGAGCAGGCTCAAGTGAGTGGCTGCTCTGAGTTTCTTTGGCAAGTTGGTTACATAGATTGTAAAAATGAATGGGCAGAATATTAATTGGGGAAGGAAGGGTTTGGGGTCTTATTTGCTGATTATCACCCCAACTCCAGCTTCCCAAAGGAAGGAGGGATTTTTGTTCTTATTTAGTCTGGATCAGAAGTGCCATGTCATCGGTGCATGATGGGTATTTCTATTCTACTAGGCTAATTTTATTGAAATAAGGGTATATGAGCAAAAGGTTACATTTGGACACTGGAGATCCCTGCCTTTTCCCACCTATCTTTGGTAGCCTCCAGGCCACTTATCAACCCAAAAGGTGTGACCATTTGTCAGCCCAGATATTTCTGCTTTTTTTTCTCTGCCCAGGGATTCCTGATGCTTACATGATGCATGATTTCCTACATTTGGCCTATGTCTCTCCATTCTGCCCAATTCCTGCCTTTTGGCCTGCACCCCCTTTCTCTGCTCATGTCTAGCTATCTGCCATTTCTAATACAAGCATTCAGTTCTCCTAAAAAATTACAATAGACTAATATGGCATCTGGCTGTTTTTAATGATCACCAGCTTTAAATATTTATAGTATGTCCACAGAGTGGAAAGAAAAACATTTAGAATAGGATTTTTCAGGTTTTAATGCTTTCTGAGTTTTTAGTATACAATTTATTTCCCTGGAGGTTTTGTTTTTGATTCTTTTTGAAAAAATAGAAAATTATTTTGATTAATTGAAGAATCACTCATGTTTTATCTTTTCAATTAAATTGCAGGCCACTTAGAGACTGAAAATTTTGTTTTTCCTCACAGATTTTAGTATAGAATTGTGAACAAAGTACACGTTCAATAAATTATTTATGGATTAACACACTGAATAAATCAATATATCAACATTTTAGTTCTATGAAAAATTTTAATAAAATACTCACAATGTACACATGAAATGAACATATTTTAAACTATTATCTATATTGTACTTTTGTTGTCTAAACAGGATATTAAGTCACCAAGTGAAACCAATGGTATTATTCAATACTTGCTTATAAACTTGCACTGCTTTATTTGTCATGTCTGGTTACAAAGATGGCAGAAATAACTGGAATCATTTTTTCACATAATTTTATTATTCATTAATCAACTGGTAGGTGGTAATCCAGTCAGCTATTTAAATTAAAAAAAAAATACACTGTCTACAATTTAACTGTATTATCAGTTTTTGCCCTATAGAAATTTATGAGCAATGTGAACACATTAATTATTTTTAAAAAGGCTTAGTCATAAAGTATGGCTTATATAAATGATTCCTTCAACTTCCTTGAAATCCAAGAATCTATAACTTCACCTGAAAATGAAAAAAAAAAATCAGTAGTTCAACAATATTTTTGTCTATTATTTACCCAAAAGCAGGTCTCAGTTTTGTAAGGCTTAAAGCTTATGCAATATATACAAAATATATAAATTTCCTGTACTGTAAACCAATGAATTTTATATACATATTTTATAGAAACATATGACCCCTGTGAACAGTTTAATTAATTACCTCCCACTGAGGGGCCTTGAATTTTATTACTTTAACCTTAAATGTATAAGTAATATTACTATGACTATAATATTTTGTGTTAGCCATTTTTCTGAGATAATTGAGTTACCTGCATATTTTTATACTGAACAGAGAAAATGTAATTGACTACTAGAAATATAAACTGTTTTCAATGAAGAGGAATACATTTATTGAGCATCATGATATATGTATCACATATCTATATAACCATCAATAGAGAATTACTGTCTTTATGACTAACTAAAGTTAAAAAATTTGAGAAACTTATACAAAATACTAGGAATTGTTTTCCACACCCAATTTTGATTTCTGCTCTAACTGGTATCAAATTAGCACAAAATACTATCTTATGGGTGCTAAAAATTGTACATATAAAATACCTATGAAAGTTGTCTTATCCCAAGAAGTCATATATTTCCTTTAAAAAATAGGAAAAATACTATTTCTAGCTTTGTTCAATTCAACTGACTTTAAAAAACACCATCTTTTCCAAATAATAGTAAAACATAAAATACAAAGATAAAATATTCCTCACCTTTGACCTGAGTTAATTTGGAATGAGAATTAAACTCATCAAACTGCAATGGCATTGAATCTTGTTTACTGTAATCTTTTATTGTGATTTAATTTAAAATAAAATGTATATATCTTAACTCCTGCATATTCTGGAAGTGAATATATTTATTGTATTTTTATTTGGTATAATCAGTTAAACCTGTCAGTTTACCCACTTCTGCTTCTTATCTGTATCTTATGATAAATTACACTGCAAATTCATGTCATGGGGCACTTAGTGAAATCAGTGAGCATTAGATCCTATTTAACTTAGATGTTTTCTGTGTTGTTAACATATTATCATTAAGAACTTCAAATCTGAAGCTAAAAACCAATTGAGTTAGCTATTTTCAGTGGAATCTTTTAACATATATTTCACACTTAGCCCCTAAAAAATAATTGCAAGTAAGCATTTATTGCTACTCTAAGTCAATTTCTAATTAATTCCACAAGGTGCAGATGGATTTCTCTTTAGCATTAAGCTTACTACAGAAGTTTTACAAGCTAAAAACTGTCATGGTGTTTATAGGAGTATATTCCTCTGTATATTATTCTATCACCTTCTTGTTCTCCTAAGCCCTGATCATGAATTCTATGTAAAGTCAGTGAGTGGCAAAAGTTATTTTAATAAGAGCTTAACAATATTATTAAGGACAAAAAAAAATATTCCTGATTTTTCCTTTACAAATATTATTTATTGTACTTTTTGTTATTTTGGAAGGTAGTTGGATAGTCTTGAAATATTTACATTTATTGGATTTACTACTTACTTATGAGACTAATTATGAAATCTATCTGGTTACATGAAACTGAAAAAAAATCACAAAAAGTGATTATGTATAGAATAAATATAAGACAAGATTGTTTTTTAATATACAGACTACATTTATATTTCTCATAAAATTATGGTCCTATAAGCTAGTTAATAAACCCTCTAATTTTTAAATTCTTAATTTTAAACATTACTTAATTCCCACTCTTACATTCCACAAAAAAAATAAAGATTAAAACTTTTAACATTTGTCTGTTTTTTATATCAAAGACTATCTTGAGGTATTATTAAAAAAAAAAAAAAAAAAGAGAGAGAATGACCAAAGAATGACCAATTATTAGAGATGGCATTTCCTTGATTTTATGTCTTTGGATTGTTTAATCCTTTTAGAATTTGCCTTATACTTTTAAGGAAAGATTTTTTCTGTCTCCACTTGCTTTTAGCACTCATATGCATTTCTAGAGAAATGTTATCATTTAAAAGATGGTCCTTTAAAAAGTGAAAACTTAAAATCTGAAAAAAGCTAAAAATCTGAAACAATTTTGTCTCATAATCCATTCTTATAATTACATTTAGAATCCAGATGCTCAAAAAATAAATATTAAAGTGTGCAATACATTTTAATTAATGACTACACTTAATGACATAAAGGGAAATTACATCATGGTTGGCCATATTATATTTATTTTGAAATATTTTTTATTCCCAAATTATGTCAATATAAAAGCAGTCTTTCCTCCCTAATTTCTTAAATGGAATGCTTCATGAATTTTCATGCCATCCTTACATGGGAGCCATACTAATTTCTGTATCATTCCAATTTTTAGTACATATGCTGTTGAAGTAAGCATTCCTTTCTCAAATCTTAATAATAGTCACCACCAGTAATTTGGTATGTATCTTTCAAGATATAATTTTCCAAATTGGCCAAAATATAGAATATTGCTTTATCCCATTTAAAATTTAAATAGTGATTACAAAGTGATTCATTCATTTATCATCATTGAGAAGCTTTCAGTTCTTATGTAGTCAGTAGGTGGTAGGATTGTATTACATATAATCTGAATTTAGTTTTGAATGCTTATTTGTTCTAATATGAATTCCCACCTATATGCTTTTTGTTGTTTCTCTGTAAAAAGAGACACAAGAAATAGTTTATAATTTTTCTATAACCAAATAAAATTATTTGTTGAGTGAGCTTAAGAATTATATAACTTGAAGTTATATTTGTTATTGTTCTTATAATTTGTTGGTGTATATTTTAAAAATAGCTATCATGGGAACATTAAGAATTACCACAAAAAACTGGTAAGATTTTATGGTAATCATCAATGCTCAAAAGAAAAAAAATAAAGTTTTTTTTTAATTGCACAATAAAAGCAAATATATATGGAGCATTTAAGTTCTTCAAATTTAATATCAAATGCATACAAAACAACTTACTTGAAGAGAAAACACAAATTGATGCTCAAAAATTTTGAGAGATCGATTTAAAACTGAAATGGGAGGAAAAGGGGAAGGGCACAACCATTGAATGAATGACACAGCCATTGAGGACAGGACAAACTTGTTAGAACCAAGATGGTGGAAGATTCAACTTCCAGTAGACCTTGAGCCTTATGGCACACCCACAGGGACCATGACAGTTCCCAGGCTGACCATAAAAGGTCAAACAGTGGGTAGGTGGGGCATTTCCTGGAAATACTCACTTCTTCCCCAAAGTAGTTGGAATAATCCTGCTCATTAGCATATGAAATTACCAAGCCTATAAAACCTAACAACCCTACACCTTGTGGTCACTCTCACTCTTGCTCTGTCACTCTCACTCTATAGCTCTCTGCTTCTCAGGTGGCCCACACTCTGTTTATGGAGTGTGTATCTCCTAAGCCATTTTACCTTCTCAGTGAGACAGACTGCACTCTGTCTATGGAATGTATATCTCTCGAAATAGACTTACTTTCACTTTACCATGCTTTGCCCTTGAATTCTTCTCTGCATGAAGCAGTAACCTATTCTCCCCAAACAAAACTTGTATGTTGCTAGTGTTCATTTGTTTAGCTTCAAACACTTGGGGTGTTTTGACAGAAGGTGTTATTTGATGTTTGTGTCATACAATAACATCACTTAATATGATATAGCAAATCACATGGGATGTCCTTTACCAGCATGTCAAAAATAATCTATTTTGCCAACTGCAGCATATATGGAAGACAGCAAATCACATAGGCCAAGATTAAATGCCTCTATATAGTATCCTACTGAAAATAAATTTAATTATCCAAAAGTCATCATAGGTTATGTTACCATAGAAAGATAAACTTGGTAACATCATTATGCACTAGCTGTACCAGAGGAAGTAGCATTACCATGCATTTTTTTCTCATTTCCAAACAGAATGAATTTGAAAGAAAGTTAGATGGATTCCTGAGGGCATGGGAACAGCCAGACAGATTTACTGTAGACAACATTATGGTGCTCTAGTACATTCCTTTTAGTGATTATTCTGAGTCAAAGTTGTGGCCAAAGGGGACATTATTCTTAGGAGAATTCCTAGTATGCTTTATATCTCTAATAATGTTAGGCAGTTAGATAGAAATGAGCACCAGGCAAGAGGAGAGGAAGGGGGAGTGAGCAACCCAGAAAATAGCAGTACACCTGAACTCAGGATAAGGAGCTCCAAAAAAACATTTACTTTCTCTAAATTAAGGTCAGCAAAAAAGCTGACTAGAACTGAATGCTGTGGCTGCACAGTAGAGAGAAGAACCTGGCTTAAGTTGACCCAATGCTCATTATAATTAATTAACATTAAATTTTGAACCCCTCCCATAGGTATATCTTTATGCATCATGAGTAAAAACATACATTAAAGAGATAGGCAAGCCTGAGCACTAGGAACATGAGATGTCAATCAGCCTGAGCACACAAAGAACCTGAGCCATGAATCAATCAATCAATCAATCACAAAAATGTCCCTAAGCGAGGGTATTAAAAACAGGAAAGACAAAAGAGTGGTGTAATTTTTTTCTCTCTTGAATTGGCTAGCCCCCAATTCTCAAGGGTGTACTATATTGTACTATCTTTTTGTTTCACTAATGAAATCTGCTGTTTATATCATTCTGTCTCCCATTAGAAATTCTTTTTTTTTTTTTTTTCGGGTGACTAAGAACCAAGGTAATCTTTGTTCCCCTCTTCCTGGTAACAGTTAAACCTGGTAAACTTATATTCTCCTCTCTGTTTTCAGTTATGGTGTCTGAGATTAGCTACCTCTGCATTGACTTTGAGACTTTGAGGAAAAACGTGTCTTTGAATTGGAAACTGAGATAACAATTATTAGCAAAGAGTAAAAAAGAAAGGGTTCCTTCCACATTACTGGATATTATTTATTACCTTTTTTGTTTATTCGCTTTGTGTGCTCTTCTGAAAAACTGCTAGCTAGGAAGGGTTACATCCATTCTCAGCAGACAGGGTCACAGGATTCAAAAATCTTGGTATACTAATCATTTTTGCCCTCTATTCACACAATGCATTTTATTATTGCTATTACTGTTTTTGTTGATGTTTAAACTTTTTAGTTTATAAAAGTAAAATTCATGTTCACTTTTCTGAAAGCTAGAAAAGATAATAACCCACTTTTCCAGTGACAATCTCCAGTGAATATTTTTTTGACCTATGGCCTGAAAAGCTCTACATTTTGCCTAGTCTGTTTACTGGGTAATTTGATAAGATATGGGCAATGTGCAATGGGAAGCATTACAAAGGGAAAAATTAGTAAGAGCAAAAGTCCTGTGAATGAGGAAGCATGGTACACTTGAGCTACTGAAAGAAGTTTGTGCATCCTGAGAGAAGAAAAAATGGAGGGAGAACTTTTGCATAACTTTTGCAAAAAGTGTGGTTATTAAGTTGAAAGGAAAAAATGAGATGATTCTGGACAAGAACTTGTAATCACATGTATGAAGGTAGAATTTTACTTTTATTTTTCACATAAACTTGAAGAGTAATGAGTATTTGAAGGTCAGTGGAACAGATAGTGTAGAGAGCCTGATGGAATACATAAGAAAGATGAATGTGATTGATAACACAAATTTTCCAGAACTAAGTTAAAAATAGAATTCAAAGAACAGATGAAAGTCATGACATAAAATAGGAAAGGGCCAATTCTTCATACATAACAGCAAGGATGGTGGCCTAGTGGATTCATGTCTATAGTTCTTTCATGTCAGTGAGCACCAAGAATAATGGCTTGAGGTCCTGGCTCACCCATCCTGGGTGACCATCGGTCTAGAAATCTGGTCACCTGAACTAGATTTTGGTGAAAAGATAGCTGTTTTATGATATGTTTGGATATTTTCTATAAGAATAAACATATTTGTCCTTATAAATTTTACCTCTCTCCAATTCCTAATTATGTCTGGCTTCTCATGGAAGGATATTTCCAAGGAATTAAGAGTTAATAAGATGCAAAAATAAAATACTGCTTTTTAAAAAGCAATTATCTGTTTTTTTTTTAAAGTCCATTCATTCCTGAACTAAAATTTTAGTTATTAAATATCTGAAATAATAATCAGTGCTGCTTCTGTGGCAGTTTTGATTTATGCTAAGGTACTAAAATTATGTTCCTTCAGGGTTTGTCACTAAAATATAGTTCTGCTTCAAATGTATATGTAAAAATAGATTTAATTACTTTTTGGTAAAATTCAAGGTATAATTGGAGATTAGAATTAAGAATGACATAGGCATGATTAGAAACTAAATTACAGGACAACAACTGTTTTAATAACATTTTCAAAGTAAAAGTATTTAGTAATTGCAGATTTATGATATTGATCATTTTGTAACTTATTTTCTAATTAATAGTGAAATTCATACTAAAATTAAACATATGTATTTTTCTTAGTAAAATAAAATGGCTTTACTTCTAAATTAGTGTTTCATCAAATAGTGTTACTTCCTCTTTGAATCTTTGTCAGTATAGCATAGAAGTTATTTAACTTCTCCATTATACTAGCATCAATATAAAAACTGCCAACTTTTACAGAAGCCAGCGATCCAATTTTTATGCAATTTGACAATACATTTTTAAAACTTTGTCAGAGAATATCACATTTTGAGCAACTAACACAGAGACTCTAATTCTTACCAGGACTTCTAATTGAGATGTATAAATAAAACCAGTTAAAACGTTGTTTTTAAACTGACATTTCAAAATATTACATTTACATTGTTTTACTATTTTCTCCTGAATTAGTTGAGTCCCTGCAGCCTGACTTTTCAGAAGAAGACTGGTCTTATTTTATACTCTGCTGGAATGAGTTCTTCATCAATACTTGGGCAACTGATCATGATCAACTGCAGGACTTGGATCCTTGGCCCTCAATCACATCATGTTGCTTCCTTAGCAACAATTGTTGATATGGTGAATCTTCAATGGGCTTATTATTATTTCAGGCCCTCTGTCATGCTAAAGGAAGACCAATTACTACCACTAACCACAAATACAAAGCTGGCAGTGAGTTACAGTACAGCATACCAACTCGTGGTCATATCAAGGAGTAGATAAGTGCTTCCCTAGACTCATGTAGCTTAAAACCTCCTCAGATCCTCGATCCTGATATCCAGTCCTTCTGGTTGCTGTGAGCAACCCCAGAGTGGAATGGCCATTGGGTTGGGGCAGGGTGACCTGTTCCTCATCCTGTTACCCTAGTGAGTAGTGCCCCAGCAGGTCTACTATATGTGCTACCTTCTGTATGTGCTCTCCATTTGCCTCATAAGATCAATAGTCTCTATCAATCACCTTTCAATTCACCAAGATATGTTAATATGCTCTATGAGGCAAAATCTAGATCAGACTATAAAGGGGGTCAAAATAGTGCAATTATGCTGAAAGGTGAAAGACATCTTTTATTACAAAAGTGAGAAAATTTGCTAGATGGAAGAAAACCATTGTTACATTAATAAGGCCAACCATGACTTTAGCAGAGACCTACAATTCTTACCAAGGTTTATGTATATGGTTTCAGAAAAGGACACAGAACACGTGTTCCTTTGAAAAAAGTACACAATAGACAATGACAAGAAATACTTAAATGGTGTTCTTGTCCCCATCCCTGCTTATACAAACCAGATAATTCCCCTTTTCTAGAAGTGTTAAACAAGGCATATAATTTGCAATCATTCAATCATATAGAGATGAATATAATATTATACATTTGCTTTCCTCTCTCCAGTGCCTATTTTTTATATATAAGCATGGAAATTCAAATACTTTCTTTCCTTATCTCCTTTCCATCTAACTATTGCCTGAGAAACAATTATTGTCAACGAAATACTTCAGGACATCTGCGGACCCTCAAGAGGATTTCATTTTCTCACTTAAATAATCAGATGCCACCATTCTATTCTTACCAGTTTATTCTGTTCCTGAAATGAATATATTGTCTGCAGCTAGACAAGATCATGTTATCACAAAGGAAATAATTGAGTCTGACTTTTGAACTAGAGAACTGATTGAAGAATTCAGCTTCTTTTGAATTTCTTGCATAAGTGAGGATACGATGCCTATATTTTTAGGTCACTATTGGTTGTATTATCTATTTCTTCCTGCTAAACTATGTCCTGATTGACATAATTATAAATGTAAAATTTTGTAGTTTTTTGAATATCTTCATATTTATTCTTTTTTTCCCTAAGTCACAGAAACTTATTGGAAACAAACAAGCTGCAGCAAAGTGACACTCAGCACACATTGCCCAATTGGCAAAAAGGGGGGTACAAGTGGGCAGATGACCACTGGGAACCTCCTGCTGGGTCTCTGGCCCTTTGGGCTGGAGTGTGCAGGCCCAGGCCTGACCCAGAACAAAATATAAAAATAAAATCTGTGGTCCAGCTGTCCCTGCCTATGTCAGTTCATCTGGGCAGGGCACTGGCTCTTCTCACCAAGCCCTGTGTTGTCCAGTCCAGCCATAGTGCAGGTGGCAGGAGTCCATGGGAGTGAGCAGACATCCACAGGCTAGAGCCAAAGGGCTAGGCAGGCGTGGCCTTCGGCAGCACTGGTACTGTGGCAGCGTCAGGATCTGGCCAGCAGCTGTGGACGCCCTGGGGCCTCTCAGGTGAGAAGGTCCAGGCAGTCTTTGAAGCTGGGTGAAGCTGGGGTCTCTGTTCCTCTTCTTCACATTGGATCACCAGGACACTGTCCTCTTCCATGGTGCTGGTCCCCTCGTTGCCTCCACCACTGCTGTCTTCCTTCTCTTCCTCCTCCCTAGCTCCATGTCCAGTTCGTTGCCTGCCTCCGAGGAAGTGTAGGTGGACCCACTGATAATTGAGCAGCACTAGAAGAAAATAATCCTTTTCAGGCACTTGTTGACGTAGTTGAAGGACCAGTGGCTGCCATCTTCCCCAAAGGAGTCTGAATCTAAGTCTGGGTTGTAGCTGTAGATGTCACATTCCGTCAGGCAGATCTCCTCATCGACTGCGTTCACAGCGGTGGCTTCAGGGCCTTGAACGCCTCTCATATGGCTGAGAACAGACTGCAGTTGACTGCGTTCACCACCCACCTGAGGCAGGGTTCCTGGCTAAAGACGTGGCTTGGAGCTGTGCTGAAGTCATAGTCTGGCCAGAAGGACAAATTGAGCATGGCAGTTAGGTAGAAGAGGGTCTTGCAGCTGCGCTTGTCACTGAGGGGGGCCTCGTCCTTGCCAGCTTGGCTCTTACTCAGCCTGCTGGGGCTGAGGCCCAAGGTCTCAGGTGGGACAGTGCCTCCAGCATGTGTGGCTCACCCTCCTGACAGAAGTGCTTGTACATGTGCTTGTCATCTCCGGCCATCTTGCATGAGTAGCTCTCAATCCTGCCGATGATGTGCGCATCTCCGGTCTCCACCGTCAGCTGCGAGTTGATGGCCTCGAAGCTGGAGTTCTCCAACAGCTTCATGTTCTTGGGGTAGGGTCTTGTGCTTCAAGGGTCTAGTATTGCCTGCTTGCTCAGCGCTCAGTCAGGCCTGGCCAGCTGGCAGAATCAGGTCATTGGCGTTGGTGCGGGTGAGAAGGCATGCGGGTCCCGAGCAGCGCAGGCTCCTCAGGACTGGATGGCAGTGTTGCCGCCTCCGCTCTGGCCACTCTGTATCTAGGGGAAGAAGCTCTGCAGCGACGTCCTGTTACTCCTAACCCTGCTGGCCCATCCTGGCTGCCACCACCACATAGCCTCACCTCTAATCAGTGCCCGACTATCGTGACCGACCTGCCCACCAACTGCCACAGAAGGGTTAATATTTATTCTTGACAATGTATGTTTTATCCTTTGTCAATTTATTTTGTGGTACACTTATTTTATTGTTGGATTGTTAGACTGTTCACTAAATTATTTAAAATTAATTTTTGAAATTAGTATTTATGATATATAAATATAAACTGCATATACATAATTTTACATACACTCACATATATACAATAAGTATGTATAAATTTAATCTGAAATCTAGCAAAAACCAAAATGTCAAATTTTAGATACCTTAACCAAAGTAATATTACAAAACAAAATCACTTGTATATTAAAAGAGATCAAGAACCTAGTAAAAATTGCTATGCAGCTGCTAGAGTTTTTATAACAGTACTCCAATTATATAGAGAACTTACATAAGCGATTTTTTTTTCTGCAGTATGCTTGTAAACAATCCACTGGACTATCTCACAGACAATAGTTATTTTTTCAAGCAGTCCATTTTCCTCAATCTATGTATGAATTCATGAGGAATTGATAGGTCAACATTTGTTTTTTTCATTTTAAAATCCACCTGTGCTTATCATTGATTCAGATAGTCCTAAATTAAATTATTGTCATATGAATTGTAAGGAATTTGATATTTCTACAAGAAATGTATTTTGAAAAATACAAGTGTTAAGTCATGCTTTCTTTCCTATTTGTGTTGAAGCAAACAGAAACCTTATTAATAAAATTATTCAGAATATGATTCTGTACTAGCAGATTTTTCTCAAGAACTAAAGACATAGTAGTTCACAATGACAAATTTCTGTGTAAGAAAATATAACTCAAACTCAATACTAATTTGAAAAATATTTACTGAGCTCCAAATGTGAGTCAAATGCTGGTTCCCTTCAAAACCTCTATCATCTGTTGGAAGATAGGGAAAAGAAAATAGGCCATTGTACACACTCTAGAAGTATAGATGATACTTTGGGAATAAATAAGAGGGATACTGAATCCAGTTTTGGAAATGGAGACTAGCAGAAGTAAGAATTTGGTGTATGAAAAGGAGTGAAAGGGATAGATACATGCTGGGGTGAGGAAACAAAAAGATATAACAATTCTAGCAACCATACACTAGTTAATTGAATGTGTTACCTCACCACAGAGAAGATGGTAAAAGATGAAGAAAGGGTCAGGAATAATTCATGAAATACTTTGTATGCTATGCTAAAAGATTGGGCTGTATCTGTAGGACACTGAAAAACTATGAAAATATTTTAAGATTAGAATGATAGAATCAGGTTTATATTTTGAAATACTACTTTGATTACAGTACAAAGCTTGGATTTTTGAGGGGCTGGAATTTGGAGAGAATAGGCTAGGGGCATAGTTAACAGACTATTACATTGATTCCAGTGATATACAGTGGTCACCTAAATTAAATGAGTGTCAAAATAAAGATTTGTGAATGGATTTGCAAGCTAAAAAGAAAGTAAAATACCTGAAGACTTATTTTCTCTGTGATATAGATCACAAATTTAGTATGATGGGAGATAATAGACTAGAAAGACTGAAACATAGCTGTGTGGGAGAATGGAGAGATAATTGAGTAGTCTGTAGTGTTCCAATTCCTGTCATAAAATGTGACTTTTTAGATGAGAATTTCCAGTACACTTGCCCCTAAATACTAATTTATATCAAAAGGTCATCATTTTTATTTTTGTTTGTCTGTCTGTTTTAAACATATCTCAATTTGGAAACCTATCTGTGTCAGGCATTTAGCCTTTCATATATATTTTCTCATTTAATCCTCTTAACAACTCTGTTTTATTGTTATTATTATTATTATTACTATATAAGTTTCAGGTGTACAGAAATGTAGTTCAACATCTGTATACAGTACAGAGTGATCACTACAATAAGTCTAGTTACCATCTATCACAGTGCAGTTTATACTTCACCTATTTCCCACTCCCCCCAACACTTTTCTGGTAACTACTAATCTCGTTTACATATCTATGAGGTGTTTTGTTTTATTTTATTTGTTTGTTAAAAATTATGCTTTTTAAGAGTCATTTTTCCACTAAAACAGAGCAGAGTCTTGGTCAAATATGTATACTTAGCAAATGCCACAGGAGGAACTTCTACACAATGTTTTTATTCTAAATTATTGGTGTCTATAAAAACTTTGGAGTTACTGAAGTAAAAGTTTTTTCTTTGTTTTGAACTCACACACACACACACAGGTGTATACACACATACACACACAAGCCAGGATCCATGACAAGATACAGTAAAGAAATAAGGATCCTTTTCACAGCTGGTCTGTCATGCTTATCAAGTATTTTGTTGATGTCAAAGAATTTTTCATTAATTAAGAAATCTATGTGAGAACCTCTAAAATGCATAAATAAAGCAAAAATCTGGAAATCTGTGGTAAATTAGCAGCATATGGATCATAATATTTTTAAATGAATTACAGCAAAGAAACATTGTTATAACTCCATTCAGTTATCAATTGCTTGCTATACATTTAATTTTCAAAAATGTTACCAAAATCATCAATTATGATTTGGAATAACAAGAAGGGAAATTATGAGATACTTTCTTTTCTATAAAATGATCAACAGTTTACTTAACATTCATTCTTTAATTCAGTGTGCACTGAATGTGGAAGATAAGATTCCTGTACAAAGACTCCTGCTTTTCTTTCTGATGTAGAAGGAAAGATACACAGGCAATTTTACACATGCTGAGAGTAACTCATACTTGGTGGTGATGTTGGGGTGGGGACTGGATCAGGATTGAGAGGTTTTGTTACCATTAGCAGGTACTGGGTACTCAAAACACAAGCAAAAGCTAGGCAAAAAATGCTTTCCTTATTTGTATCATTTTGATTATCCAGGTTTATTTTGCTAATGACTAGGTCATTAGTGGTAATTAACTATCTGACTTACCCATAAGGTAAGTTTAATTTTGATTCTTGCCCTGTTAGTGTTTGAAAATATTAGAAAGGAGACAGGTGGAGAGAAACAGTCATAGAAGGAGAATTATATCTTGACAACATTGTAGTTATAAAATTCTAAATTTAGGCAACAGATATGGGATGGCACTTAAAATTTTCCTCTTTATATTCCTATTTGGTATCATTCATAATTAAGATAATTAAACTTCCCAGAAAAGAAAGTTTTTGAGATTTGTTTGTGTTCTAGAGTGGATGTGAGGCTTTTGGATCTGGCGAGGGCAGTGTTAAGCAAACATGAAGTTGGTATGATGATTCCAACACTGTGGGATTTTAAGCAGTTTTACCAAAAACACTTTCCCTACAGACTTCCAAGAGCACCTGGTATATCTGTCAACAATTTGTTAAGGCATCTATGTACCATTCAAATAAATCATCATTTTCCATAGCCCTAGCATTATAAGGAACTTAGAATCTATAAAATAAAACCTATTCCAGTGTAGATGGATGATTCAAAAATTCCTTAAATATATTTACCTGGTATCTGAATAGCCCAAGACAAAAGTACTATCACAAAACTAATTTCTTAATTGCAAAATATTTCTAATAATTAGAAAAATGATTCTTTTTTTCTTTTTCAGTTTCATTATGTAGAATTATTACAATTCAACTGCACATCCACATTATATTGAATGTAAATACATATATATATACTGCACTGTTTTTTAGTTTTCATATATGTACTAATTATTGTTTTTAAGAACAGATTAGATCTTTGGCTTTTTAAACTTACATATTTATCAAAGGAATAAAGCCAACTACAAAGTAAGAATCAACAGAATGCAGTAATCCAATCATAAACAGTCTAATATGCTTACACATATTCAAGAAATCAAAATAATAATTAGTTCATTTGTGTCATTATTATTATTATTACAGTCTTTATAGAAATGATATAATACGGCATTTTTCTTTCTCTTTCCAGCCCACTGCACTTACAATGACAATCTTCAGGTCCATCCATATTGCTGCAAATGGCATTATTTTATTCTTTTTTATGGCTAAGTAGTGTTCCATTGTATATATGTGCCACATCATCCCTATGCAGTCATCTGCCAATAGACATTCAGGCTGCTTCTATGTCTTGGCCATTGCAAATAGTGCCATTATAAATATTGGGGAACATATGTCTTTTTTAATTTATTAGAAAAATGATTCTGGCACAGAGCAAATATATCTTTTATAGTTTCTAAAAATTTATCTTGAGTCTTTTTATTATACCTACTTAAAATGTTAGCATATATAGACTTTTTTTTTTTCTTTTCTCTATGGAAGTAGGGGAAAGAGAAAAATATATTCAATTTGAGAAGTAGAGATTACACTTAAAGATATACTAAATTATATCCATGAGTCCTAACACTCTCCATCCATTAAAAGTGAGAAAATTATATCACAAAGTACCAGAAAGTAAGAACCATTAAAAAATACTATTTTATCTATTCATTTAATGTTTTTGATTGTTTAATATTTTTCAGGTGAATGAATAATGAGAATATTAATTTTTCTTCGTGACACTGATCTATATTCATTAAAATATTTAAATATTGAAGAAATGCTAAATTTTAAATTTGCTCTTTCCAAAGTTCCATAGTCCCATATTGATGTACAGAAGTTTTCAATTTCAAAAGTACTGCCTTGAGGGTGATCGGGCAAGATGGTGGAGTAGAAGGACACTCATAACTCACCCTTTACCACAAATACACCAAAACTCACATCCACGGGCCCACCCAGCCAACCAGAGCACCTGCTGAACACTGACAGAACAACCCTTTTTCAAAAGACAAAGACACAACAAATCTGGTAGGAGAAAAGAAAGAAGAAAAAGCAAAACAATACCTGACCAGTCCTTTGGGGAGGGAGCAGCAAAGGAGGAATATCACTCATTCACTGGGTCTCTCCCCCTCCATTAGAGAGATCAGTGGGATGGAGGGGGAACCTCAAAGCCTCATATTTGTATGGAACAGCCCTTGACAGACAGAACTATGTTAAATGGGCACAGAGGGTCTCTGCAACCCCCAGTCCTAGAGGCAAAGAGGCAGGTGGAGGACAGGACAGGCTGCCCTAACCAGGCAGAGGACTGGGGCAAGCTGCATAGAGACAACCCCAGGAAACTGCAGGGTGTTGTGCACTTTGGCTGGGAGGGTCTACAGAGTAGAAACACTTGAGTCCTCCATAAAATATGAAAAAAAGAAAAAAAAAGCAACACAGCTGGTGTGCCATGGGGGGAAGGGTGCCATAGACTTCATCTCCAAAAACCCACCTAACCAGCTTTCAGTCACCATATCCACTGGTGCTTAGCACCCAAGTGGGGGCAGAGGCAAAACCTGAATCTGTACCTAGGAGCTTAGTGACCTCATAGCCAAGCCAGACTTGTTTACAGCCCAAAGGAAATAGGATCTTTCTGCCCTGGTACCTCTGAGAACTCAACCCACTAAGACAAACGAAAAAGGAGCTGAGATCTGGCAGGGGAGCAGAGGCGAGTGCTGTTCTGCTGTCTTCCCTGAGCCTAAGGAGTGTGGTCCCAAGGCAAAGCAGGCAGCTGCACAGAGAAGGGGAGCTACTGGCATTGGGAGGGGACCCACCAACCTTCCATGTAGCAGTGCAGCACCTGACCCTGCTGTTGGGAGGGGCCACAACCTGCCCGCCTACCGTGCATGAGCTCAACATCTGACCACGGTATCCAGAGGGGAAATGACACGCTGAACTACCATGCAGCATTACCATGGCATCAGGAGGGGGCATGACCCACCAACCCATGTGTAAGATCACAGAACATGACCACAGTGTCAGGAGGGGGTGTGATCTGCTTGCTGACAGCCCTGGGAGAAGCACAGAACAGGGCAGCCAATGGAGGGGCTCTGGAAGCAGCAAGCTGAGTTCCCACAGCAGGGTGAGGAAAGAAAGATTTCTGGATAAAATATTTTAGGAGTCTCCACAGGAACACATCCAGTTTTTCTTTTTTCTCAGTTCTTACACTTTAGATAGAAAAATGAATAAACTCTTTAAGGACCAAAATGGATAACTAATACTCCATAAGCCACAGTGCCAGAGAGATATGAGCAAGATGAAAAAGCAGAGGAACTCTCCCAATTAAAGAACAAGAGAAATTCCCTGAAAGAATGATCAATGAAATAGACATTGATAGCCTATTAGATCAAGATTTCAAAAAAGGAGTTAACAAAGTACTGAAGGAACTAAAAAAGATAGTGTTTAGAGACATAGGATATGTCAAAAATGAAATTGAAGCTATAAAGAGGAGCCAAGTGAAATTGGAAAACATATTTGCTGAGATGAGAGCTGATCTAAAGGCTGTACAAAGCAGGCTAGATAATGCAGAGGAACATATAAGTGACCTAGAAGACAGGACAAGAGAAACCACCCACAGAAAAATGAAAACAATATAAAGGACCTATGGAATAATATAAAGCATGCCAATGTACACATAACAGAGGTTCCAAAAGAAGAAAAAAGAGCAAAGGGGATTGAAAAGGCATTTGAAGAAGTCGTGACTGAAAACTTCCCAAAACTAAAGATTGAATAAGGTATCCAAGTACAGGAAGCTCAAAGTGTTCCAAACAGGAAGAACCCAAACAGACCCATACCAAGACATATTACAACCAAGATGGCCAGGGTTAATGATAAAGAAATGATCCTAAAGGCAGCAGAGAAAAACAAAGAGTCAGTTACAGGGAAACCCCATAAGGCTTTCAGCTGATTTCTCTACACAAACACTAGAGGTCAGAAGGGAGTGGCAAGATATAGTCAAAGTCCTGAATGAAGAAAAGATGCAGCCTAGGATACTTTATCCAGCAAGGTTATACTTTAGAATAGAAGGAGAGCTAAAGAACTTCACAGACAAGCAAAAACTAGAAGTGTTTAGCAACATTAAACTCATACTAAAAGAAGTATAGAATGGTCTACTCTAAAAAGAAAAGAAGCAGGATGCTACAGAAACAAGAAAACCATAAATGGTAAGGTGGCAACTACCATGAATAACAAATGGAAAAAACATGAAATTGTAAAAGAAGACATCTAAATAATTAAGGGTGGGAGAGGGAAGCAAGAAAATACAGTGTTTTTTGTTTTTTTTTTCTCTCTCTCTTTTAAAACTTTTTTGTTCTCTGTAGGATGAACTATCTGTTTAATACAAACTGTCATAGTAATGGGTTAATAGACTGACAAAAAAGGGTAATGACAAGCCAAAATCTTACAGATGAGTCAGAAAAACTAAATAAAATCCAAGATAATACAAAGGAAAATTATCAAACCACAAAAGGAAGAAGAAAGGAACAAAGAGGAAATACCAAATCAACTGCAAATACAAGTTCAAAATGGCAATAAACACACATCTTTCATTGATTACTGTAAATGTCAATGGACTAAATGTTCCAATCAAAAGACATAAAGTGGCAGACTGGATAATAAAGCAATAACCTTCAATATGTTTCATGCAAGAAACCCACTTTAGGGAGAAGGACACATATAGATTGAGAGTGAGAGTATGGAAAAGGATATTCCATGCAAATGGAAAAGCCAAAAAAGCAGGTGTAGCAATACTGATTTCAGTAAAAATAGATGCCATAAAAGAAAGATAAAGAAGGACATTTTATAATGATTAAAGGAGTAATAAAAGATGAGAATATTACACACATTAATATATATGCTTCCAATATAGGATCACTTAAGTATATAAAGTAACTACTAACAGAGATAAAGGGGGAAATTTATGGGAATACAATCATTTTGGGAGACTTTAACACTGCATTAACATCACTGGACAGATCTTCCAGACAGAAAATAAGTAAGGCAACAGAGAAATTAAATGAGACAATAGAAAATTTAGATTTGGCATATATTTTCAGAACATTACACCCCTCAAAAATAGAATATACATTTTTTTTCAAGTGCACATGGAACATTTTCTAGGATTGATCATGTACTTAGGCACGAAAGAAGCCTTAACAATTTTAAGAAGATAGAAATTATCTCAAGCATCTTTTCAAACCACAATGCCATGAAACTAGAAATCAACTACAGAAAAACAAAGGATAAGAAACTGACAGCATGGGGATTAAATGGCATGCTACTAAAAAAAAAAAAAAAAAAAAAGGTCAATGATGAAATCAAAGTGAAATTAAAAATTTCCTTTAGACAAATGACAATGAAAACACAACCAAACAAAATTTATGGGACACAGCAAAGACAAGGCCAAGAGGGAAGTTTATAGTGATACAGGCATTCCTCAAAAAAGAAGAACAATCTCAAATAAACAATCTAACCCACCAGCTAAAAGAATTAGAAAAAAAAAAAGAGCAAAAAAAAAAAAAATCAGCAGAAGGAAATAACAATGATCAGGCAGGAAATAAATGAAATAGAGATTAAAAAAAAATAGAAAAAATGAATCAAACCAGGAACTAGTTTTATGAAAGAGTAAATAAAATCCAAAAACCTTTGGCCAAGCTCACAAAGGAGAGAAAAGAGAGAGGACAAATGAGCAAAATAAGAAAGGAAAATGGAGAAATTACAATCATTAACAGAAATACAGAATATCATACAAAAACATTATGAATATAATAAAAACAAAATGAATATATGGAAGCAAAATGGATAACCTAGAGGAGATGGACAAGTTTTTGGAAACATACAGTCTACCAAGACTGAATAAAGAAGAACTAAACTGACCACTTCAACAAACCAATCACTAGAAATAAAATCAAATTAGCAATAAAAAACCTCCCTAGAAATAAAAGTCCAGGACTGGACGGCTTCATTGGGGAATTCTACCAAACATACAAAGAAGAACTCATACCAGTCCTTCTCAAACTCCTCCAGAAGATTGAAAAGGAGGGAATACTCCCAAACTCATTCTACATAACCACCATCACCCTGATACCAAAACCAGGCAAAGATACTACCAAAAAAGAGAATTACAAACCAATATCACTGATGAACATAGATGCAAAAATCCTTACCAAAATATTATCAAATAGAATCCAACAGCACATAAAAAAGATTATACACCATAATCAAGTAGGATTCATCCCAGGGACACAAGGATGTTTCAACATATGTAAATCAATCAATGTAATACATCACATCAACAAAAGAAAGGACAAAAATCACATGATCATCTCAAAAGATGCAGAAAAAGCATTTGATAAGTTTCAACACACATTTATGGTAAAAACTCTCACCAAAGTGTGTATAGAGGGAACATATCTCAACATAATAAAAGCTATATATGACAAACCTACAGCCAGCATAGTACTCAACGGTGAAAAACTCAAAAGCTTCCCACTAAAATCTAGGACTAGACAAGGCTCTCCACTTTCACCACTTTTATTCAACATAGTCCTGGAAGTTCTAGACACAGCAATCAGGCAAGAGAGAGAAATAAAAGGAATCCAAATTGGAAAAGAAGAGGTAAAATGTCCCTATATGCAGATGACATGATACTATGCATAGAAAACCCTAAAAGGTCCCCACAATATTCTAGAAATAATTGAAGTATTCAGCAGGGTAGCAAGTTACAAGATTAATGTACAAAAATCACCTGCATTTATTTACACTAATCATGAGTCCACAGGAAAAGAGGTAAAGAAACAATCCTCTTTAAAATAGCACCCAAAGTAATAAAATGACTAGGAATAAATCTAACTAAGGAGATGAAAGAATTATACACAGAAAACTATAAATGTTTAAGAAAATTAAAGAAGACTTTAAAAAATGGAAAGATATCCCATGCTCCAGATTGAAAGAATCAATATTGTTAAATGTTCACACTGCCCAAGGCATTCTACAGATTTAATGCAGTCCCTATCAAATTATCCAGGACTGATTTCACAGAACTAGAACAAATCACAATAAAAATTATATGGAATCACAAAAGACCTAGAATTGCCAAGACATTAATAAGGAAAAAGAAAGAGGCTGAAGGAATAATGCTCCCAGTCTTCAAACAATACTGCAGAGCTACAGTAATCAAAACAGCATGATATTGGTACTAAAATAGATATACAGACCAATGGAACCAAATAGAGAGCCCAGAAATGAACCCACAAACTTTTGGTCAACTAGTCTTTGACAAAGGAGGCAAGAATATACAATGAAATAAAGACAGTCTCTTCAGCAAGTGTTGTTGGGAAAACTGGACAGCAGCATATAAATCAATGAAGCTAGAACAGTCCCTTACAGAATACACAAAAATAAACTCAAAATGGATAAAAGACTTAAACATAAGACAAGATACAATAAAACTCCAAGAAGAAAACATAGGCAAAACATCACCTCATATACATCTCAAAAATATTCTCCTAGGGCAATCTAGCGAAGCAATAGAAATAAAAGCAAGAATAAACACATGGGACCTAATGAAACTTACAAGCTTTTTCACAGCAAAGGAAACTATAGTCAAAACAAAATGACAATCTATAGAATGGGAGAAAATTTTTGTAAAAGATGAAACTGACAGAGGCTTGATCTCCAGAATAGATAAGCAGCTCATATGACTTAATAAAGAAAAAACAAACAACCCAATCCAAAAATGGGCAGAAGACCTAAACAAGCAATTCTCCAAGGAAGAATTATGAATGATCAATAGGCACATGAAAAAATGTCCAATATCACTAATAATCAGGGAAATGCAAATCAAAACTACAAAGAGGTATCGCCTCACATCAGTCAGAATGACCTTCATTCAAAAATCCACAAATGACAAATGCTGGCGAGGCTGTGGAGAAAAGAGAACCTTCCTACACTGTTGGTGGGAATGCAGTTTGGTGCAGCCACTGTGGAAAACAATATGGCGATTCCTCAAAAGACTAGGAATAGACTTACCATATGACCCAGTAATCCCACTCCTGGGCATATATCAAGAAGAAATCCTATGTCAAAAAGACCTGCACCCCAATGTTCATAGCAGCACTATTTACAATAGGCAAGACATGGAAAAATCCTAAATGTCCATTGACAGATGACTGGATAAAGAAGAGGTGGTATATTTATACAATGGAATACTATTAAGCCATAAATAATGACAACCTAACGCCATTTGTAGCAACATGAATGTCCCTGGAGAATGTCATTCTAAGTGAATTAAGTCAGAAAGAGAAAGAAGAATACCATATGAGGTTGCTCATATATGGAATCTAAAAAAAAAAAAAAAAAAAAAGAAAAAGAAAAAGACAAATGAACATAAATAGAAAACAGAAACAGACTGATAGACATAGAATATAAACTTGTGATTTTCAGGGGGAGGGGTTTGGGAAGGGATAGACTAGATGTTCAAAATTTGTAGATATGGATAGTTATATATAGAATAGATAAACAAGATTATACTGTATAGCACAGGGGAATATATACAATATCTTGTGGTAGCTCATGGTGGAAAAGTGTGTGACTATGAATATATGTATATTCATGTAAAACTGAAAATTGTGTTCTACACTGGAAATTGACAAGATTTTAAACCAACTATAACTCAATAAAATAAAATTTAAAAATAAGAAAATAGTGCAGACCTACCCCTTAAAAATAAGGCTAATCTATTCCTTGTTCAATCCTTCTCTCTGTTATAAAACAATGTAAATTCTTTAGTTTAAATTTCAGTGTGACCTTTCAGAGAGATAGATTTGGAGTTACTGTGCTAAGCAATCCTTGACTCTTTCTTGACCTTCCTTGTATCCAAGTTGTACAGTGTTAAGTATTAATGATACTATTTTAACTATAATCATGGTGGATACCTATATAGATTTACAGATAGGTGTATATCTATCTATTTATCTTTCTATCTATCTATCTATACCTCAAATAATCTATATTTTGGATTCTTTAAGCCAATATATAGGGCCATTTAACACAAGCTAAACAAAATATGTTTTGTCATTTAAGCATTCCTGTAGAAGAGTCTATATTTAAACTCAATATGACATTCTTCTGCTTAAAATACTTCTGTTGCATATGTTTCTTTTAGGATAAAATCAAGCTCCTTTGACTAGTTTAACAAGGATAGCCTTAAATATCTTCACCCTGTTTATTTTTTCCCTCCTTAATTCTTGCTACTAGGTTTGTTACAAACGATAGGCTATATCTGCATGCAATTATCTTCACGTCCCTTAATGGGTTATACTCTATCTCAACTCAAAGATTTTGAACACACTCAGTCTGGACTATTAATTTTTTGTCCTTGAGATCTCAACCAAGTCATCTCTTTACATAGGAAATTTTCTCTTAATGTATCTCCTCATGACTCCTTACCCCAATCTTAATTTTGTACCCAACTTTTATGCATATCTCTATTGTAGCCCTTAATGCAGTGTATTTTAAGTCCACCTATTACTCAAAGATATTTTAATTTCCATTACCCTTTTGTTAGTTAGTTATATAAGCTGGGGCACTAGGCAGATAAGTGGAGGAGAAGGAAATTCTCTGGGAGATGATATTATGCTCACCTCCAGCATAAAGATACTTTACTTCTTCTAAATAAGTGCCAGCAAACATAATGTGACAATGAATATATGTATGTTCATGTATAACTGAAAAATTGTGCTCTACACTGGAATTTGACAAAATTGTAGAATGACTATAACTCAATAAAAAAAAAGTTTAAAAAAAACATAATGGTTAAAACCTGACAGCCATGACTGCACAGTAGCAGAAAGGACTTAACTGGACACAATGAATATTCATTGAATTATAATTAACATTGCACTTTAGCACCCCCACCATGGGTTTTCCTTTGTACACCATGGATAAGAACATGTCCAAAGGGGCCAAACATGACTAAGCATTCCAGGGACAAGAACCATCAATCAATCAAGAGACCACCTCAAAGCAAGGGTATAAGAGAAAGGGGAGGGAAAAAACACCACTTTTCCTCCCTTGGATCAGCCTGCCTCCTGTTCTTAAGGGTACAATTTTTTCTTTATTTTTAAATAAATCTTTAAAAATCTTTTGCTACACAATGCACCATCTCCCAAGTATAAACTTGACTTTTGGGTATAAGAAGAATCAATGTCTTTACACTTTGAGGGGAACCCTTTTAGGGGTGTTTGTTTTATGTTAGTATTTCACAATATCCAATAGCAAGAAAATGAATATTAAATGGTTTTGTGAAAATATATTGAACATGATTTTCACTAAGTTAAATATATGTGCAGAACAGAGGTGAGTAAATATAGTTGTCAACTTCAGTCATTGATAAAAAAAAGTTGTATGATTTGGAAAATAGCTCTCCACACAACCACTAAAATGGCACTGTCAAGTATGCAAATGACTTTCATATTGCAATAATCATTTGCCATATCTTAGTCCTAACCTTATTTCAGTGGTCACTTACATTTGAACCAGAATTCTAGGCTCTAATGTCCAAATTCTTACTCTTGTTGACAATTTCCATTGGGGATCAATTAGGAATTGTAAAATTAACTTATCTAAAACATATTTTGAATTTTTCCCTAAACCTTTTTATTCTGCAGATATTCTTCCAAATCAGATAATGGTAATCCTATTCCTCCTATTCTTCTCAGGCAAAAATTATTGAGGTCAGTCTTTGTTGACTCCTTTCTCTCTCTTGGCCCAGCCATTTATCAGAAATGTTCTTGGCACCATTTTTAAAAACATTCATAATTTTATCATGTCTTGGCCCCTCAAAAGTTATCCTCCAGTTTGAACCCCTTATGTCCCTTTCCTAGATTACTGTAAGAGACTTAAAAAAGTCTCTTAAACTTCTGTCATTGACAAATTACTGCATGATTTGCTGTCATATTTTCTTCAGTTCTTTACTCAAAATCTATCATGATGGTGATGTCTTTTCTGGTAACTTTATTGAAATTTTCATCAAAGTACTCCATATCAGACATACAAATACAAATACATATATAGCACTTTCTATCACTTTTTCTGAATTGATTGTTTCCTGTAGCACTAATTAGTATCAATAGGCAGAAGATGAAAAATCTGTTGCACATCTGCCAGCAAAGGAGGAGGGATAAGTCACCTCTTCTATATTAATTCTACATTAATTATAATAATAAATGTTATCTGTTAGTAAGTTTGGTTCTTAGGTTACAAATACAATATCACTTTAGGTTTGGGTTCACTGCATTCATGGAACAACCCAACAGAGCCTTATCTGCATCTAATAACATTTAAATGAACTTCACATTGGAAACAGTCTACTAAAATTTGGGAGAAAATTAAATATACTTTACATGTGAGATGAGCATAAATAAGAATAAGTAATTTTAACCAGAGAGGGCTGTGTTCAGTTAGAGATGCCTAAAAATCCTTTGCTCTTTCCTCATTGAAATGTGAGGCTTTTTTCTCTTCCCTTGAATCTGGCCTTGCCCAGTGATTTATTTTGACTAATAAAATAAGAAGTATCATTAAATTATGAGATAGGGTCTTAAGTGTTCTGCATGTTCTGTCTTTACCATTTGAAATTCTCCTTTTTGGAACTCAAACACCAATGCTGAAAGAAAGTCTAAGTACTCATGTGCAAAGGCCTTTGTGGAGGAGAAATGAGGCTCCTGGCCTGCAGGCCCATCTGAGGTCCTAGCTACCAGTCAGTGAATTAAGATATTTTGGAGTGTTTAGCCATGCCAGTCCTTCAAGTAATACCATATAAAGCAAAATCACTGTCAAGTCAATCCATTAAATATGAAATATAATAAACATTTGTTATTTTGAGGCACTTTTATTACACCATAATACATAAGGCAAAACACATTATTTCAAGGACCCAGGCTTCCTTCCATTTTGTTGCTCTGCTATCCTCTAGAAATGTGGTGTCCTTTTAAGAGTTTCCTATACCTAGGTAAGAGATGAGGGAATAAAGATATGGGAAATCATAAGGGAAATATTTTAAGAACCATATATGAATGTAGCATAGATCTTTTGCCCATATCCATTGGACAGAATTTGATCAATAAGGTTACAAACAACTACTAAGAAGCTCAGAAAATAGTCTAACAGTGCACCTGAAGAAGAGAAAAAAATTATCACTTTCCACAATAAGGTAGAAACATAAGCACTATAGTATTTTCCATAGTAGAGGAAGCAAGGGTATATACACACTGTAATTGTATAGATATCAAAGTAAAAGTTATGGGGAAAAGATTATTAATTTGAAATAAATCTTTGGTAGAATGAATGAAAACTAAATTTGGAGACTTTTCTGGAATTCAGTTGTAATTGTAGATTACAATTTTATAATGGCAACAAACAGTTCTCTCAGGAAAAATTCTGTTTAAGCCATGGACACTTTAAGAAAAAAAAAAAAAGATTATGTCATTGAACCAAAGTTGTGTTTTTGGAAAATTATGTGGAATATTCAAGGAACAAGTGAGAGAACTGCATTTCCTAGAGAATTAGGAGATCATGTCTATGATGGCATGACTTGTCATAGAAAAAATAATAAAAACAAGGAGCACAGAGATTAGTAACAAGGAGTAATAAAGTTATAAAATTATCAGTGAGGTAAAGTATCATGTCCAATGGGATTAATCAAGTGGAAAAAATAGAAGAGATAAGTATTTGAGGCCACAAAATTATTTTAGTGGTGGTAAAATTGTAGATGATGATAAGTTCTTCCAACTATCCCTATCACTAAGTAAGTGAATTGGGCTGAAGTGGAGTGCCAGGAAAGATTTTATATATATGTATATATATAAGAATATATGTATATATAAAAATGACAAGACAGTGTAGGTCAGACCTATACATATTGAAATAATTCAAGGTTATTCTAAGACTTGAATAGGAAGTTTTTTTACATATAGAATGCCCAATTTTAATAAAGGTAGGAAATGATAAGACTAAAAGTACATATTTCTAATGATGTGAAAAAGTGATTAAGAAAGAGAAATTTGTTATGAGCCTCAAAGAAGAAATTGTTCACTTTAAGTTGATTGATGATCTCTGAATTATAGTGGAAAATCATGGAATGGTGACCTAATAAAGAATTTCTACTTCCAAAGCCTGGAGGAAAAACAAAAGTTGTGGAATTGTGAATTGTATGTGTGTTTCTGCCATGTTAAGGCTTTCTGAAAGATATTTACTGACACGTGGGACCAGAACTAAAAATTGTAAGTCTCAGAATGTACTTTATGACTGATTAAACAGGAAGAAAACTCCATAAAGATTTACTTCTCAGAGATACACTTTCATTTCAAAGGGAGGAGAGCTGATACTCAAGACTTATCTTTCCCCTGGAGATATTTATTTACATTATCAATTAGAGCACAAACATGGGACTTCTTTGGAGCAAAGGTTTTTCTTCTTTCTTTCAAGAGGGGAAGGATGAAGCATATATATAAGTAGTTAACATTCTGTTTCTTTGATCCTTATGTCTAGTACAGACCATAGTATGTGCAGGGTAACATGGTTCTCAGCAAATTGCCCCTGGAATAAGATCTGAGGAAAGGTAAGATGGCATAATTATTATGTAAGTACTAATAATTTATCTGCCCAATAGAGAAAACTCATGTGAGCATTGCATATATTATATTAAGTATATATTAAGAAACTTACATTAGTATAACTGGGGAATGCCAGGCTTTACTTATGATCTGTTAGATATGGGAGAACAATATCAAATCAAAGATAAGTAAGAATATAACTTAGTGACTGTGAAGGTCAGAATGAAATGCTTTGGTTAAGAATAGAGGAAACACAAAAGAGTATGGGAGTGAGACTATAAGATGGAATAAATGACCTTGGGAGGAGGTTAAATGTAGATGGTTACTGAAAGTGTCCCAGATATGAGATGCCATCAAATAAGCTACATTCAAATTTTCAACAGGAACTGATACAGAAAGTTTCTATGACATAATTAATCATGGCAAATGGAATGTTACTGAGAAATTACTGTGACCTTAAATATGTCTCAGACAGTTTCATATTCTATCTGAATCCTGACTTTGTAGTGAAAACAGACACCGATTTCTAAGGTAAAAGAGCTCAGAACTGGTCTTGCCTATAATTGTCTATAATTCAAAGGAAATCCTAGCCAGATCCTACTGTACTCTGAGAAAATGAGATTCCTTTTTAAGACTGGATGATGAGGTTTTGTGACAGTGAAGACTAACAAGAGCAGTATCCTAGGCAGGAAACTTAATGGATAAAAGTGTGTTGCTGTATTATGCACACAACTTAGAGCACTTAATTATTATTGTATATATAGGAAATAACTTCAAAGTCAGCTCATGAGTTATTTTCAGAATGTTTATTTTTGTAAAGAGTAAGATTTCTTCACATGATTTCACTTAACCAAATCCTTCTACTCTGCCAATAAACTAAGTGCATACTAATCCAAAATCAGACAAAGCTAAAGAGAACGATTTTTCCAACTTTAGTTCCAACTGCATTATGATCATTGATAAATATGGGCAGATTCTTTAAAAATCAATAAAAATTACATTTAATTAAAAAAATTTCCCACATATCTGTTAATCTTTGACAAAGGAACCAATAATATACAATGGGGAAAAGACAGTCTTTTCAGCAAGTGCTGTGTTAGGAAAGCTGCACAGCCATATGTAAATCAAAGCACTTAGGACACTCCCTCACACCATACACAAAATTAAATTTATAGTGGTTTAAAGACTTAAAAATAAGATTGGACACTATAAATCTCCTAGAGGAAAACATAGGCAAACCATTATCTGATATAAATTGTAGCAATGTTCTACTAAGTCATCTATCAAGATAATAGATAAAAAAGGAAAAATAAACAAATCGGACCTAATTAAGCTTAAAAGTTTGTGCACAGCAAAGGAAAGCACAAACAAAATGAAAAGACAACCTATGGAATGGGAGAAAATGTTTACAAATGATGTAACTAAAAATGACATAATTTCTAGAATATACAATTAGCTCATACAACTCAATAACAACAATAAAAAAAAATTTTTAAATGGGCAGATCTAAACAGACATTCCTCCGGTGAAGACATACAGATGGCCTTTAGGCACATGAAATGATGCTCAGAGAAATGCAAATGAAAATTATATCATTAAAAATTCCACAAATGATAAATGTTGGAGAGGGAATGAAAAACATGAACCATCTTACACTGTTGGTGGGAATTTAATTTGGTGCAGTCACTATGGAAAAAATATGGAGACTCCTTAAAAAGCTAAACATAGACTTAGCGTATGATCCAGCAATCACAGTTTTGGGCATATATCTGTAGGAAACTATTTCAAAAAGGTATAAGCACACCAATGTTCATAGCGGCATTATTTACAAATAGCCAAGATATGGAAGCAACCTAAGTGTCCATTGACAGATGATTGGATAAAGACGTTGTGTTATATTTATACAATGGAATATTACTCCACCATAAAAAAGTAAAACAATGCCATTTGCAGCAACATGGAAGAACCTAGAGATTATCATACCAAGTGAAGTAACTCATAGAAATAAAGACAAATATCATATGACATCAGTTTATATATGGGATCTGAAAAATGATACAGTTGAACTTATTTACAAAACAGAAACAGTCTCATAGACATAGAAAATAAACTCATAATTACCAAGGGGAAAGGGTGAGAGGAGGGATAAGTTAGAAGTTTGGGGTTTGCAGATACACACTATTATACATAAAATAGATTTAAAAAAACAGGGCCTTACTGTTTAGCACAGGTAGTTATATTCAGTATCTTGGAATAACCCATAATGACAAATAATTCAAAAAAGAATACACACACACACACACACACACACACACACACACACACACACATATACATACATATATGTATAACTGAATCAGTATGATGTACACCAGAAACTAATATTTTAAATCAACTACAATTCAAAAAAAAAAGTTCCGAATTAGTAGAAAGTTGTCATAAGGATTAATGATCTTATTTGTTGAGGTACTTATAACTGTGTGTGATCCAATGTCAGTGCTATGTAAGTGTTTGTCAAGTGAATATAATGTGAGAAGCATTTTGTATTTTATCTGAAATATAAAAAAGCAGCTATTTAGTTTACATTCTGTGGTTTGGGAAGGAAGTATTTCTGAGGATTCAATTTGGAGTTCTGAGTTTTGTAGGAGAGCAATTCCATTTGTGAGTGTATGTTTATATGTTTGCATGTGTATTTTGATTATTTCTTCAGATTTGATTTTTCCAAATGTATTATTTTAGATTTTTAGTTTAATATCAAAATCTTATCATTATTCAAAATAATGTATCAGAGGATACATTCATATTTCTGGGATTCTTATTTGAAGTCAATGATCAGTTAACATCTACAATGAAGTTTTATATACTATTCATTTTTAAACTCCCTGTAATTCTGTATCAGTACTCTGCTACACATATTTGAGAAGTATATATTCAGAATTGATCATTTACATACTATGAATCCTGAAAAAAGGAACCTGTTTAGAATATTTTGCATATTTATGCTAATTAAATGCAGGCATCAAAATTTAAACTAAATTCAGCTTTTCCCTGGTGAAGAGATGGAAAATTAATTTTTAAATTACATATAGTTAACATTAGTTTGAGTTTCAAGTATGAGTTTCAAGTAAAGGTAAATAATGTTTCTTAGGTAGGAAAAAAGAAACATTTAACAAAGTTTATATGTCCTTCAACAAAAAGCATAAAGTCAGTAAGAATCCCAATGAGGTGAATTTCAGTGTGGTACATCCTTTTAGTTCCATAATTCTCATTATGGCTAAATCGCATCAGGCAGTTAAATCTGCTATACTACACTAAAAATGAAACAAGTACAATATCAAGAGGTGTAAATACTTCAAATATTTACTCTTCTATTGCTATGTTTACATTCTACTCATCAGGACAAGCTTCACTGAGACTGCAACCTTTTAAACAGAAATAAGAAAACTACTTTGATATTTCTATTTTAAACAGTAATTGCCAGCAGAGGAAAATAGGCTGTGGACAAATGACTTGCTTTCCTCACATATTAGTCACTTACACATAAATGCAGTATTATTTTTCAATTATTGTGTAACAAATGATCATAAACTTAACAGTTTAGCAACACACAATTACCTTGTTTTTTTTGTGGTTTAGAAGTCTGGGCATGGTTTTGCTAGGTTTACCACTCAGGGTTTCACAAAGTAGAAAATAAGGTTTCAGCCAAGCTACATTTACATCTGGAGGTAGAATATGCCTTTAAACTCATTCAGATTGTTGGCAAAATTTATTTCCTTGTTGTATGACTGAAAGCCTACCTCTTGTTGGCTTTTACTGGATACCACCCTCAGATCCTAAAGCCACCCACAGTTCCCTGCCATGCAGCTGTCTCACAGAGCTTCTTGAAACCCTATAGCTTACTTCTTCCAGGTCAGCAGGAGAATTTTTCCAGTCTTCTAAGACAGAGCCTTCTAATCACAATGTGTAATGAACCTAATAAGAAAAGTGACAGTCCCATCACATTTTCACCTCCTATTGGCTAGAAACAAATTTCAGTTTTCAGGACACTCAAAAGGAGAGAATTCAATAAGGGTTTTGCAATGATTTATTGGAGTTCACCCTATAGAGTGTCAGGCACAAATGCCGTATTTGCTCAAGTAAACAATGTTAATTTTTTCTTCATTCTGTATCAAATGAAGACACATTATTTTATTTAAACTTTTCCATTTTCACTTCTTTCTTTGAATTTCCTATTTTAGTTCCTTGTATTTTATCACTTTTTTCACTGTGGCTTTTAATCTTTTATAGGCATAAATATATAAATTATGTTTCATTAATCTTTTTCAAAGACTGTGTTTCTTCTTACTCTAGTAGGATTCTTCTCTTTCAGATTATTTCTTCAAATCACCCCAACACAATTGGTAAACTGCTTCTGTCTGTCAAGTACATTTATGGCCTACAATCACTAGGACTATTCTCTTCCAATTTTTACAAGAAATACATGAATGTAATATGACACCTGGCCAATAAAATAAGATTTCAAGAATTATTTTATCATGATTATCTCATAATCCATTGGATTGTTTTTTAATATAAAGAAACCACCTGAATATCACTAGGAAAATGCTTGGCTATGTGAAAAGCATTTTTTGTAAAGGGGAATAAATATGAAATTACTATATGATTCTTATTAGATGAGTGAACACCAAACTGACTTATAACCATTATTAACAAGTTTATACTGAGATGGAAATATATGCCATTTCGTTTTGTCAAAATTAGAGTATTATAAAATAAAATACATACAATTTAGTGTTCAATCTTTTAAAATTAGTTCATGTGATAAAGTTGAATTGCACCTTTTACTTCTGCCTCATAAAAATATTATAATAACTAAATAAGATGAACAATTAATATGAGCATTTTGCAAGAAATAATTTTGGTGGAATTATCACTACCCTCATTATTTCTAATTTCAGACAAAAATATATGTTGGATGGCTGACGATTTAGAGGTATATAATTGATCCTCATGTTCTGTGATTAAGCCAAGGTACTTACTCCAACATATGGATTTAACCCAACTCCCAAAACCTCCATCTGTTAAAAATATAACAGAAGTTGTTTCACTCACCAACACAACTTCTATAGGAAGAGATTTCTAGCCGTCACATTGAGGCTAAATTGTAAGCACTTTATCTGAGTCCCCATTGTATTCCTTGAATCCTACTTTCTTTGCAAATTATTCTAATTTTTTATTAAATCTTCCATTTCTCCAGGACAGTAAATTAATGATTCCATAGTATCAGAGATGATTATCTCTTACATCCTGCATTTTTAAATGTGCAACACCACACATAGTTGTGAGGATTAATTTTATGTGTCACCTGGGCTAAGGGATGTCCAGATAAGTAGTACAACAACAAAAAAAAATGTGTGTGTGTGTGTGTGTGTGTGTGTATTCTATTAGTTTTCTTTCTATGTAGAACACTGAGGAATCCCCAGAGAAACAAAATGCAATAGTCAAATATCAATAAGTATATTCTTAATAACTTGAAAAGATTATTTCTTTTTTCTTTCCTTTTTAATTCATGTCAAAATTCTCACAAAGTTAATTTATGTACAAAAATTATGTTAGGTGATGGTGTTGTAAAATATAAATAAGATACCATATATGACCTCAAGAATTTTAAGGATCTTAGAATATTACAGAGATGTTAATATGTAAACAATTTATTTTTCATGTTGCACCAAAATATCACAAAAAGTTATATTGTTTATATATTATTATTACAAGATATTACAGAATTTCATAGCATGTATTTGCATAGATCTAGATTTTGATACATTCCTAGCCAATTACAACCAATACATAAATTTAACCTCTCTTCCTCTGTAAATAAAAATAATAGTACATACATTACAGAGTTGGTTTGAAAATTAATAATAATACATTTAAATTGTAAGAAACTCGATAGTACCATACAATTAAAAGCTATTATTATCATACTTTATACTTAAAAAAAATTTAAGAAGCTTAAAACCAAATTATGTATTCTAGAGAAAGGAATCATAATTTGAAATCAGAGAATCTAGGCCAAAATCCTAAATTTGTACTTATTGACCAGTTCTATTTTTTCCAGTGAAACATTAAACTTTTGGATTTTTCTCTCCTTACTTTTTGGCCCATTCTGTTAGCTGTCTCCAAACTGTCTAATAAATCTTGGCTACTGCCAGGCATTTAATGTTAGAATTGTCAATCATGGCTTATTTGCTTGTATGGTTGTTGAAACAGATACCAGTTGATATAATTTGTTATGAAGATTATCAACTTTATTAGAATTTATGATAAATTTCTTTTAGATTTAAAGGAGGTAGCAGATCACTTTATAAATTAATATACTTCAGTTACTGCTGTAAAGAGTACATCTTATTTAAAAGATATTTAACAAAATCTTATTTTAAAAAGAGGCATACCTAAATGTCACTGTTGATTTTTGAGATTTTTTTCAAAATCAGTACTGTTGTAATTAAATGTTCTGCAATCTTTTAGTTTTAAACATTAATTTTTTCCTCTAAATAACTGAATCTCATAACTACCAGAACTAATCGAAGAATTCAGCAAGGTAGCAGGTAACAAGATTAATGTACAAAAATCAGTTGCATTTCTTAACACTAATGATGAATCAACAGGAAAAGAAAGTAAAGAAATAATCCCTTTTAAAATACACCCAAAGTAATAAAATACCTAGGAATAAATCTAACCAAGGAGGTTAAAGACTTATACATGGAAAACTATAAAACACTGATTAGGGAAATTAAAGAAGACTTAAAAAAAAAAAAGGAAAGATATCCCATGCTCCTGGGTTGGAAGAATCAATACTGTTAAAATTGTCATACTGCCCAAGGAAATCTACAGATTTAATGCAATTCTTATCAAATTACCCAGGACAGATTTCACAGAACTTGAACAAACCATAATAAAATTTATATGCAACCACAAAAGACCTAGAATTGCCAAAGCATTACTGAAGAGAAAGAAAGAGGCTGGAGGAATAACTCTTCCAGACTTCAGATAATACTATACAGCTACAGTAATCAAAACAGCATGGTACTGGTACAAAAACAGACATATGGACCAACGGGATAGAATAGAGAGCCCAGAAATGAACCCACAAACTTTTGGTCAACTAGTCTTTGACAAAGGAGGCAAGAATATACAATGGAATCAAGACAGTCTCTTCAGCAAATGGTGTTGGAAAAACTGGACGGCAGCATGTAAATCAATGAAGTTAGAACACTCCCTTACACCATACACAAAAGTAAACTCAAAATGGATCAAAGACTTAAACATAAGACAAGATACAATAAAACTCCTAGAAGAAAATATAGGCAAAACATTATCTGACAGACATCCCAAAAATGTTCTCTAGGGCAGTGTACCCAAGTAATAGAAATAAAAGCAAGAATAAACACATGGGACCTAATTAAACTTACAAGCTTCTGCACAGCAAAGGAAACCATAAGTAAAACACAAAGACAACCTACAGAATGGGAGAAAATTTTTGCAAATGATGAAACTGACAAAGGTTTGATCTCCAGAACATATAAGGAGCTCATATGACTTAATAAGAAAAAGACAAATAATGCAATCCAAAAATTGGCAGAAGACCTAAACAAACAATTCTCCAAGGAAGAAATACAAATGATCAATAGGCATATGAAAAAATGCTCAATATCACTAATTATCAGAGAAATACATATCAAAACTACAATGAGGGTGATTAATTGTTGTTGGAGATTTTTGGAAAAAAAAATTCACACTTAGCCGTTGGGATCATTTTGGCAATCACAACTAATGAATAGATAATATGATACGAAAGTAAGTAATATGTCACCTTTATGTTTAGATATTATATAAGAAATACATATAAGTGAATTAGTTCAAAGAGTAATTTTATTCAATTAGGATTTCACCGTTAGTTTATTCTATTTGTCATTTACAACACATACATTATTGTTTCTGCCAGCTATGGTAGTCTTTGGAGTTTAGTCACAGAATTTAACCACAGAAGTTACAATTACTCCAATTTTTCAAACACAGTGATTTGCTATTGGCTACAAATAAATTTCTTAAATTACAGGAACAAGATTTGAAAAATAAAAAACTGATTTTTAAAATCAAGATAGGCCATAACTAATAAAGAGAACATAGAATTAATAATATATATTTAAATGGCCAATCATTGCTACTACAACACATATTGTCATCTAAAGGGTTATATACATGTATTTCCCAGAATATGACAAATTAAGTCTCTAACTTACACATTTTTCATGATTTAGGGCAATACAGTAAATAAGCTATCTAATTGTTTCTACAGGAAATAATTATGCATTGCCCTGAAGCTCTTACAAGAGTAAATATTAAAAAGAAAATATTTATAAACAAGTTTTCATGATTAAATAAGTCTAGGCATTGTAAATAATTATAGTAAGTAGAAAAACTATCAACTGCCAATTTCAAGGGTCATATACCTGTTAATTTAAGTATGCCTTTCGCTTTAAACTTCTAGACAAGCAGCGATTTATCACATGGAAGAGGAAGCAAGAATTTAATTTTTACTAACGGGTTTAAAATATTTTCTAAGTATGATTTTTAACGTCTCACACCATGTGAACCGCTCAGGAGTGGTTTTCTTAAGTCATAAACACATCACACATTGAAAGTCAATGTTTAAAAAATGCTCTTCTCACATACTCCTGGTTTTAAATCATTTTTAGTGTTAATATAACCTTTATATGAAAAGGCCATCAAGCTCCTCCAAAATTATTATAAGAAACAGATTAGATTAGAGAATTTAAAGCAGTGCTTCTAGAAGACAGACAGACACATATACACACTAACAAACTCTATGACTAAGTAAGATTGAAACCATTGTCTAACCATTGTTTTAGCTTTAATATAATAAAATATATTATTTTTCAAATGCATGGCAATTAATTGAGAAAATAAAATGAAAATTATATCAATCCATAATTTGACCAAAATATTGTATAATTTTTGCTATAACACATAAATAAAAATACAATTTTTAAAAATTATTTTGTATTCTTTCATTCACATCTTTGAATACCAAAACTTCTATTTACATAATAAGATATTTACTTATATATTTGTTTTCTATTTTTTATATTGAAATGCAGTTGACAATATACAATATTATGTTAGTTTCATGTGCACTACATAATGATTTGACATTTGCATACATTAGGAAATGATCAGCTCTATGAATCTAGTGACCATCTGTCCCAATGCAAAGTAATTACATTATTTATTATTTACCATATTCCTTATGCTGTATATTACAACTCTGTGACTATTATATAACTGGAGGTTGATTATCTCTTAATGCCCTTTCCTTTTTTGCCCATGTCCCCATCCACTGCTCTTATATCAACCACATTTGTCCTCTGTATCCATGAGTCTGTTTTCATTATATCCCACATCTTCTTTATCCATTCATCTATCTATGAACACTTAGGTTATTTCTATATCTTGGCTATTGTAAGTAATGCTGAAATAAACATTGGAGTGTGCATATCTTTTTGAATTCTGTTTTTTTGTTCCTTGGTTATACCAAGAAATGAATGTATGGCAGCTCTACTTTTGATTTTTTGGGACCCTTCCATATTGATTTCCATAGTGGCTGCACCATTTTACATTCCTTCCAAGAGTGCATGAAGCTTCCTTTCTTCACAATATCACCCACACTTGCTGTTTGTTTTCTTTAGAATGGTAGCCATTCTCACAGGTGTGAGGTGGTATCTCACTGTGGTTTGATTTGTGTTTCCATTATGATTAGCCATGTTGAATATATTTTTACGTCTGCTGGTCATCTGTATGTATTCTTTGAAAAAAAAGTCTATTCAGATCTTCTTCACATTTCTTAATTAGTTAGTTAGTTTGTTTGTTTGATGTTGAGATGTATGTGTTCTTTATATATTTGGGATATTGGCCTCTTATTGGATATATCCATTGCAAATATCTTATCCCATTCAGTAGGCTGCCTTTTCATTTTGTTAATAGTTTCCTTTCCTGTATAAAATCTTTTTAGTTTAATGTAGTCCCATTTGGTTATTTTTGCTTTTGTTTCTCTTGCCAGAGGAGACAGATCCAAAAAGAATCTAAGACAAATGTCAAAGGTATACTGTCTGTGTTTTCTTCTAGGAGTTTTATGGTTTCATGTCTTATATCTAAGTATCCATTTTGAGTTTATTTATGTATATGTTGTGGGAAAGTAGTCCAGTTTGATTATTTTGCATGCAACTATCTGGTTTCCAAGCACCATTTTTGAAGATGCTGTCTTCTCCTTATTGTTTATTCTTATATCTTGTGACATAGATTGATTTACTGTGTGTGCCTGGGTTTATTTTGGGGCTATTTTTTTATTCCATTGATCTATATGTCTGTTTTTGTGTCTGTACCATACTGTTTTGATTACTGTAGCTTTGTAGTATAGCTTGAAATCAGGGTGCATGAATACCTTCAGCTTTGTTTTTCTTTTGTAACTTAGTTTTGGATATTCAGGGTCTTTTTTCTCCCTGCAAATTATAGCACTATTTGTTTTAGTAACATAAAAGCTGTCATTGTTATTTTGATAGGGATTGCATTGAATCTATAGATTGCCTTGGACTGTGTGATTGTTTTAAAAATATTAATTATTCCAATACATGAGCAGAGTATATCTTTCCATTTGTTGGTGTCATCATCAAATTCTCTCCTCAATGTATTATACTTTTCTGAGTACAAGTCTTTAACTTTGCCTTCTGCAAACAGTGACAGCTCTACTTCTTTCTTTCCAATTTGAATTATTTTCATTTGTTTTTCTTGCCTAATTCATTTGGCTAGAACTTCCAATACTATGTTGAATAGAAGTGGCAAGAGTTGGCATCCTTGTCTTGTTCCTGGTCTTAGAGAAAAAGTTTTCAGATTTTCACCATTGATTATGATGTTATGTGTAGGTTTGTCATATATTGCCTTAATTATGTTAAGATATGTTACCTCAGTACCCACTTTGTTGAGAGATATTTTTATCATAAATAAATGTTGAAATTGGTCAAAAGCTTTTACTGCATCTATTAAGATGATTATATTCATTTTATTCTTTAATTTGTTAATGTGTTTTATTATATTAATTGATTTGTGGATATTGAATCATCCTTGCATCTTTTTGGTAATGCTATATGATTATTTTAATGTAATGTTGGATTTGGTTTGCTAATATTTTCTTGAGGATTTTTACATCTATGTTTATCAGTGATATTGGCTTGTAATTTTCTTTCTTTGTGTTGTTTTTGTCTGGTTTAATATTAGGGTGAATGAGTTCAGATGCATTAATTCCTCTTTAGTTTTTATGAACCAGTTTGTGGATAGGTGTCAACACTTCTTTAAATGCTTGGTAGAATTCTCCTGTGAAGACATTTGGTCCTGGACTTTCGTATAATGGAATTTTCTGATTACTGATTCAATTTCATTACAGTAATCTGATCATATTTTCTATTTCTTCCTGATTCTTTCCTGGGAGATTGTATATTTCTAGAAATATATCCATGTCATCTAGGTTGGCCATTTTATTGGTGAATAATTATTCATAGTAATCTTTTATGATCTTTTATATTTCTACTCTTTAATTTCTGACTTTAGTGATTTAGGTCCTCTCTCTTTTTTTTTTTTTTTCCTTAATGAGTCTGTCCTAAAGTTTGTCAATTTTGCTTATCTTTTCAAAGAACCATTTCTTCATTTATATTTTTGATTGTTTTCTTGGTCTCTATTTCATTTATTTCTGCTCTGTTCTTAATTATATCTTTCCTTCTTTCTTAAATTTGGTTTTGATTGTTCTTCCTTTTTGAGTTCCTACAGGTTTTATATAGGTTCATATAAATTGTCAGATTAGGTTGAATAGTTGAGATTTTTCTTGTTTCCTAAGGTAGGTTTGTATCATGATTAACTCCCCTCTTAGACTGATTCCATAAATTTTAAATAATTGTGCATCCATTTTCATGTGTCTCTAGGTATTTTTGGATTTCTTCTTTGATTTTGTTTTCAGCTACCCATTAATTGTTGAGTAGCATAGTGTTTTAGCCCCTACTTGTTTGTATTTTTTGCAGTTTTTTGTATTGTATTTGATTTCCAGTCTCCTACCACTGTAGTCAGAATATATGCTTAATGCACTTAAAATCATCCTAAATTTATTGAAACTTATTTTGTGGCCTAGTATGTAACGTATCCTGGAGAATGTTTAATGCATAATATAAAAATGTGTATTCTTCTGATTTTGAATGAAATGCTGTCTATATATCTATTAAGATCATCTGATCTTGTGTCATTTAAAGTCAATGTTTCCTGATTGACTTTCTGTCTCAGTGATCTGTCCATTGATGTAAGTGGGGTTCTGAAGTACACTACTATTATTGTGTTCCTGTCAACTTTTTTCTTTATATTTGTTAATATTTGCTTTATGTATTATGTATTTTGGTGCTCCTATGTTGGATGCATATATATTTACAATTGTCATAACCTCTCATTGAATTGAATCCTCTTTGTTTTGTATTCTCCTTAATTGTCTCTTGTTACAGTCTTTGTTTTAAAGACTAGTTCATCTAAGCATTGCTAATCCATCTTTCTTTTTATTTCTATTTGCATGAAATATCTTTCTCTATCCCCTCACTCTCAATTGGTTTGTGCATTTAGATCAGAAGTGAGTATTTTGCAGAGAGCATATAGATGAATCTTTTTTTTTTAATCAATTCTGCCACTGTATGTCTTTGATTGGAGCATTTTGTACATTTATGTTTAAAGTAATACTTGATAAATATGTACTTATTTTCATTTTGTGAAAAGTTTTCTGGTTGATTTTTGTAATTCTTTTTTGTTCCATTCTTCTTTTGCTCTCTTATCATGATTTGATGACTATGTTTGGCATTGTGTTTAGATTCCTTTCTCTTTTGTTGTGTGTGTATTTATTATAGTTTCTCATTTTTATATACAGTATTATATTTTTGGTTTGTGGTTACCAGGTGTTTCTTATACAATAATCAATACATTTATAGGATTCTTTTAAGTTGGTGATCTGTTAAGTTCAAATGTATTGTAACAACCCTGCATTTGTACTCCTAATCACTCCAGATTTAATATTTTTGATATTATAATTTTATTTTTCTGTTTTGTATATTCTTTAACTACTTACTGTAGATATAGATGATTATACTATTTATTGTCTTTTAACCTTTCTAATAGCTTTATAAGTGGTTGATCCTTTACTCTATTGCCTTTACCAAAGAGATTTTTTTCCTTTTGTCATTTTCATATTTCTTGTTGTGGCCTTTTCTTTTCCACTTAGAGATATCCAGTTAACATTTCTTGTAAAACCAGTTTAATGGTTCTGATAACTTTTTCTTTTGTTTGTCAGTAAATCTCTTTATCTCTCCTTCAAATATGAATAATAACCTTTTTGGGTTGAGTGTTCTTTGTTGTAGGTTTTGAATTAATCTCTTTGAATATATCATGCCACTTCCTTCTGGCCTGCAAAGTTTCTGTTAAAAAGTCAGCTCATAGTCTTATGGGAATTACCCTGTACATACCCTGTCATTTGTTTTTCTCTTGCTGCTTTTATCTATTTATCTTTAACTTTTGTCATTTTGTTTATAATTTGTCATATTGTGGACCTCTTTAGATTCATTTTGTATAAAACTTTTTATACTTACTGGCCCCAAATGCCTGGTTTCCATCCCTAGGTTAGAGAAGTTTCCAGTTATTGTTTGTTCAAATAGGTTCTGTGACACTTGTTTTCTCATTTTCTGAGACTCAATTAATGCAAACATTAGTATGTTGGATGTTGTCCCAGTTGTTTCTTAAGTTATTCTTAAGCTTTAAAATTCTTTTTTTTCTTTCTTCAATTTTGATAATTTCCACCACTCTGTCTTGTATTTTGCTGTTCCACTCCTCTGTATCATCTAATCTGCGGTTGATTCTTTTCAGAGTATTTTAAAAAAATTTCAGTTGCTTTATTCTTCAGCTTTGTTTGGTTCATCTTTATATTTTCTCTTTGTTAAACATCTCACTGTTTATCCATTCTTCTCCATAGTTCAGTGAGTATCTATATGATCATTACCTTGAACTCTTTATCTAGTTGATTGTTTATCTCTACTTTGTTCATTTCTTCTTCTGGGGCTTTTTCTTGTTCCTTTATTTGGAACATATTCCTCTACCTTCTTATTGTACCTAATCATCTATTTTTATATCTATGTATTGGGTGGATCAGTTACCTTTCCCAATCTTGGAGAAGCAGACTTATGTAGGAGACATCGTATGTGGCAAAGCAGCATACTACCAGCTGAGTATCAGAACTATACACTCTAGGGAAGACACTTATGTAGGTTATGCCGATCCTTCTGTTGTGGTAAGAGTGACTAGTCTTGGAACACTAGAAGGTTGCTCTGCTTTATGTGGTGGCTGCCCACCTGCTTGTGGATGGGGCCAGGTCCTGGCATGGCTGGCTGCAGGAACCTGAAGGTCCTGAAGGATGGTTCATGCCTGATGGTGGGTGGATCTGAATCCCAGTGTGGGATCTGCCAGGGCCAGGGGACCCAGGTCTGGTGTCAGTGTGTTGGTGGATAGGGTGTTCATTTCTTTCTTGACTGCACTGGCAAATTAGGGCTTGTGAATGGAATTATTCCAATGGTATTTGACTTCTGATGTGACTTTTTTATTTTACAATGAATTTAAATTGATTTTTAGTTTTTTATGTATATATGCATTTATAATGTACATTCAATCTATTTGATGTAATACACTAGACATTTACTATTCTATAGTTTATATAACCAATACATTGCTAGCTTTAAAAATGTGAATAATTTTAAAGTAGATAATATCAATAAAGTGAATAAAATAATTCATGCAAAATGTTCACTGACTTCTGAGTAGAAATAGGTAGAAATCAGTGAATTAAAACAGGCAGAACCTATTCAGAACTCATAGATCACTAAAGATAAAGATGAAAGAGCAGGACTTAATTTCTCTGGAATAAATTGAGAGAGCACAATCAAACTAATTAGGTAACTGGCACCTGATCTCTACTATCAGAAAAGAATCAGCATATGTATTAGCTTCTTTTATTTTTCTTACTTGTAAAATTAAGAAACTAAAGAAGTTTTTCCAGATTTGTGTCCATCAATGTACTAATAGATATTACTTTCAAAAAGTGTTCTGTGGTCTAAAAATATTTTGTGAATTACTGTGTAAAATCAAGTTAAACATATGTCCTTATAGATTTTATTAAATTTTAATTACCTCTTTTAGCAAAACACACACACACACACACACACACACACAGACACAATAGAATATTCAGTTAAATTTGAATTTCAAATAAACAATGTGCCCTATAGTATGTCCTATACAACATTAGGGGCATTTTTTCTCTCTTTTTTCATCTGAAATTCACATTTAGTTGGACATATTTTATGTGACTATCCAAATTTAACTTGGCATATTTTTTCTGACAAACTTATTTTTGAATATCCACTGAAGGGATATGGCTTTCCCTAATCAGAAGCTTGTTCTTGCAGAATATTTGATAAGGATCAGTTTCAGAGCACCTGTAGTCTGGAAAAAGCCCTAATTATCATTTACTCTACTGAGTTGAAAAATTTTGAATGAAAGTTAATTCAATAAAGAATAAAATAATATTAACAGCTAATATTTATACAGTATTTACTGAGATGAAGAACCATGTATAGATTTCTTTATTAACTCCATGAAACAACTGTTATAATTCTTATTTATTCAATGACACTTTGGGGCTGCAGGATGCTGAATAAATCTCTCAAGACTTTACACTTTGTAAATGGTATGGCTGAGATTTAAACATTAGCTATTTTTGGCACCACCAGAACTTAAGCATTACCACACACTTCTCTTTATTGTATATTTCAATAATTATAATACACTTCATCAAATCTAATTGAGTAGACAATATTTTATATAGATAATTAGTATTGTTTTGGTTTTCTTTTGTGGGTCTTTGCAATTTTTTCAATACTGAATTTATAAGAAACATAGTTGTGTTTGTTACCAAGTCTTGGCAGCAACAGTCACATGAATGTGTATTGGTAAGCCTTAAGAAAATAACTAATTCATCATTTCTGTACCAATGGGAAAAAGAAAACTTCCAAATCATTCCCAAATGAAGTTACTTTTAAAAATTAATCAATCTTTGCTTTTAAAGCACTTTATGTAGATATTTTTCTAAAGTTGTAAAGTACAGAGGCAATAGAACTGGTACTGCAAAAACTGTTCATATATGTACTTTGCACAGTCAAACTGATGTTGAGTGTAAAACTAGAATATAAAAACTTGAGAATGGGAGGGCTTTAATTCTAATTTGGTTTTTTTTATGGTAATAGGAATTTATGGCATTATTGTCATACATAATTTTTTCTATGCAAGAATAAATGTATTTTTTACAGTTGTTGTCAATTAGTCATTTCAAAACACTTTACAGAAAGGAAATAACAAATATTGACTTTCTGTACCCCTGAATTCTGGATAACAGGGTCTGAGTCATCACTTACCAAATGTATGGGCTCTTAGAGACATTGCTGCAGATGTTCTGTAGATACGGGGATATAATGGTGGATATGACAAGCATAATAAGGAAGTCTTCAGTCTACAACTTAAATTATAAGAAATGAGAAGCTAGAAATAGTATGATTGAAATAGGACTTTTTATAGCTAGACTGTGCTTTACCCTGCACAAACTGCATCTGTGGTCAAATCAACATTGCTATCTAGTCATTGCGGAGAATTTGAATTTGTATAAATTCAAAAATTGTAGGAAAACTAACTAGATTAATTTTTTTACTTAATAATATTCAGGAAGTAAAAGGAAAACTAGATTATAATAATGCTGGTATTTCGGTCACATATTTTCTGTTACTACAGAGCTTTTAGTAGAAACAAAGCATTTTAATCAAGGAAGTAAATATTTAAAAATTAAATAATGTAGGCTTTTTATATGATATTATTTACATGGAATTATTATTGAATGTCAGAAATAGAAATGAAATTCTTTGTTTAATAAAGAAAAAACACAAATAAATGGATGATTTTAGATTTTTTAAATGATTGTATACTACTGAGCAGGAGTATAGCTTAAAGTAAGCATAAAAATTCTCATGTATCAACAGTATATCAATAATCCAAATTAATATATTACATTCTCAAATAACCTTTTAATATCATAATAAAATTACTACCTGGATACCATATACATAACAGATCCACCTAAACAAGCAAGTATGCCAATTATATGTAGCAAATAGCAAGGCCTAAATAAATCACCTATAATCCTTAAGTCTAGATCCCATTTCTAAAAATAACATGATTTACTTGAATTACTTTCCTATTTGTCTCTTCCTCAATATTAATATACATGGTAATAATATATAAATAACAATATTTTGATGATGTTTTATTCATTTGTACTTTCTCCCAATGGAGTGTTTGGAGGCAGTTTTAGAAACTTGCAAGTGGTTGAAAGAAGGTACCAGCAAAGTAAAAATAGTCCAACAATTTTACCTAGAAAATTGACATGGCTAGGTGGTTCACCTGTCACAAAAGAAACTCTGAAAAGGATCATATTATTGGGGTGAGCTTGTGACAAATTATAAAAGAAGAAAATATGCCCAAAAAGTATCCTTAGATTTTTTTTCCCACATACTGCAGAATCAAAGTAAATAATAGTTCAATTTGAGAAAGGTCCTCCTGTTTAGAATGGATGGGCTATCTATATCATTTGGTTTTAGCTGTATTTCTGCAATTAACAGAAGGCCCTTTATAATACCATAAATAAATTATGAATGTTTTTATTAAAACTCAAATAAGTTTTAGGCACTAAAACAATAGGAAATTTGGGGATATGCTGCCTAGAGTTCAAGAGGATAAACACAATAATAACTTTTAACCTTCCTTATTAACTTTTGGCTTTCAAATCATAGATAGAAGATGGCTGTTGTAACTCCAGTTTGGGGTCTGAGCTCAAGGCACAAAAAAGTGAAAAGGAGAAATAAAAGGGAAAGGCATTATCTTCTAATATAAATCTAACTTTTATTATTATTATTAAATTTAAGAAGACACTACCAAAGCCTTTCATCTTTTCTTCATAGACTAGATTTCTTCAACATGATCACAATGTAAGCAGGAAATGTGGAAAGGTAGATAAATTAGTTCTCTAAGCATAATGGTAAGAAAAAAATGTAAAAGGATGGAGAAAATTGTGAATATTTCTTTAAAGTAACAAATTTATACTGTTTTCCAAACAGATATTGTCAGAAGTATATTAAATGTACCTTTTCTGTCACTACTGTTATAATACCATTTAAAGGTAAGCATTGACTACATATTTGCTATTTCTCATTTTCAAATAGAATAATACAAGAGAAATGTATCAAGAATTTCTTCTGTTTTTGCTTCTACATTTTCAGAGCCATCATTGTTACCTTCTTCCTAGATGAGAAAAGAGACAGAATAGTTCTTAGATAAAATGATGAAAATGATGCTAACTTAGGGAAACTGTGGTGTGTTCACATGTGTGTGTGTTGTGTGTGTACTTATAGGATTTAAAATTGTTTTTTCCTGAAAAAATGTCTAGTCAATGAACATTTACTTATTATGAGATAGAATTTGTTACTAAGTGCTTTTATAATTTGTACATCTTTTTAAAAATTTTTTGTTTTTATTATTTTGGAGGGGGTTGGTTTTTTTTTAACTTTTTTTTTTTTTTACTTTATTACAATTTGTGGGAGAAGTAATTAGGTTTCTTAATTTTTTTAAATGGAGGTACTGGGGATTGAACCCAGGAACTCTTACATGCTAAGCATGCATTCTACCCACAATTTGTACATCTTATTTGTACAATTAAAAACTAGAGATTGATTAGATTAATGAATGACTGCAAGGTTATGTATTTGTGTATTTAGTAAGTAGTCAAAGCAGTAATCAATACTAGCTACTCTGGCACCACTGTCTTTTCACTGGGAAGAAAAAAGTTCATGTAATAAAAATTAGCAACTACTTTATGAACATTTGCGATATATGTGTCTTTTTATTTCACATGAGGAATCTCCGATACATAATCATTTCAATACTAAACAGACAATATGACTCTGTAAATTCTGCTTGTACTTTTGAATAAATTATCTCATTAACATTAAAAAACAAAATATTTGCACATAGAATCCTGAGTTTGCATTAAAAAATATTAGTTTTATCATTCAAGGTAATCTGCATTGAGGATTTTTTTTTCTGTTTTACAATTTTATTACATAAGAAATCAAATACTACTTTTTAAGTAGTTTGAATTTCTTGAACTTGACTTTATAATTTATAGATGAAAGAGAATTCTTTGCCTATTCCTCTACATGATTTTTTTGGGAAAAATGTATTTGCTTAAAGACTCTGGGTTATATTATATCCGTAATGAAATCAATAGTCTGATGTAGAGATCAAAGTTGGGTGAGAGCCAAAGCTACATATTTAAGTTATGAGCATTTTATTTCCTGTACAGACTTGTGATCACTATTGACATCTGTATGTAAAAGATTTCTATATATGTTCTTAAACATGATTATTTTTCATCCTGCTGCTTACTTGCTCACTTGTAATAGAAATCTCAAGATAGCTATTGTCAAGAGAAAGAGTGCTATTAGCACTAAAGTGTTTCAACTGCTCTAAAACTGCCTCTCAAAATACGTAGTGCAAATGGCAAAAAAAAGAAAAGAGGCAGATATCTTCATTATCCCACACAGATTTAGAATTAATGTTAATCAAGACTGAATTCAACGAGAAATATCTGACATTCATTTCTTTAACATATTTTTCAAAGAAGAGTGATTAGCTAGACATTTTATTTGATAGGTCAAAGTAAGGTATGTTTTTAGTTACCCATATTGTGTGTCTAAAAATAGAGAAAGTGCATTAAATATTTATTGAGTAATAAAGTATTTGGATATGGGTTCAAGTTAAAAAGACAAGAACTGTTCTGCTAGATTTTGGATTTGGTTACAGGGGCATTGTATATGAATCTCTTTCAGGCCAAAAAAAAAATTGCTTAATATATGCTCAATTAGAAAGTAAATTCTTCTAGATTAAAAATAATAAATTATAGCTTATTTATAGCTGGAAAATCAATTACTAAAGAATGTGGAGGAGATTACTGTGCTTTTGATTATATTTGAGATTTATCTTACAAAAATAAAGTCCTTTTATTTTTATTTATCAGTAGGTAGAGAGAGCAATAGAGAAAACAAACAATTGATATTTTCAGGAAAAGATTATAAAGAAATTGAAGATCCTTGTTAAAAGAGTAGTTAGATTCCTGACTGGCCATAAGTTATGCATACTTCAAAAGCAATTTGAAGTTTAATTTCATTTTAGATTGCAATTCAAAAGACAGTATTTGATTGCTTCAGAAATTGATCAAATAGACATTAGCTCCAGCTCTTAAAGTTTTGCCAGTAATGCTTATTTCAATCCACCAAAGTGTCTTCTTGACTGAAACATAATGTTGCTGTCTAATTGTTACATTTGTCTTATGAAACATCTGTATATCATTTTAATAAAATGACCAGAATTTACCTGAAAATGGCTCTCCCCTGAGAACACTGCTTCCTTTTGTTGTTTAAAGCCTTGTGGCTAGGTGTGGATAAGTCAGTTTTGGGGACAGGGCCTCAGGTCTTCTGTAAGATGCACTCCAGTGCATCTGTTTCTTACTCTGGCTTTAGCTTCTTGAAGTAATAGAAATAAATAAATAGATAGATAGACAGATAAAATATTCTACTTTGGGGCTTATGCTATGTGTCTATATCATCATCAGCTTATGATTTAATGTTTTCATATATAGGCTTCTGGGTTATTTTTATGCATTGTTTCAAAACTTTACACATCAGCTATGAACAAAATTGTCTTCACTCACAGTCACAAATGCAAGCATCACATTCATTTTTCTTCTTTCTACTTTTAGTGAGATATAGATCCATCTAACCAAAGCCAATTCCTACAACTTTATCTGAATCACTCCTATTCATCTGCCATAGGAATCTTGCTTAACCTTCAAGGCAATTTAGGTGTCACCTCCCCAGCGAAGCTAATTCTTACTAAATGAGGCTTAAATTGGTGTCATTTTTATTGTTTTACTTCTCTATATTCTCATGTCTTTCTGTGTTCTCCACTATTATAGTATTTATCAATCTACTGTTTAATATTTTTTCTTAGCATCTCTAATATACCTTGAACTACTTAAGAGCAGGAAATGAATCTTATTCAACCATTTTTCCTCGGGTAATGCAAAAAATCTATTCAGCTAATGCATGTAGAATGCTAGAGAAAAGCAACCTAATAGATGTTCCAAATGATTATTTTCCTTTTCTATTTTATTGATAAACTCACAATATATAAACTATCTGTAGTAAAATGCAGCAAATAAAATATGCACATCTTAAAAACTGAAATTATTTGCTTATCTTAAGGAAAATTCCCTATTTGCAACACCAAGTATAAGAATTAATAAAACTGTATAGAAACTCTAAAAGTTAACCAATTTGGTCAGACTATTTCATCCATACAGGAAGATCTCTAAAAGGGCTGTTGACTGAAATTTTACCAATTCTTGTAAGTTGTCTATAACATTATCCTCAAAATCAACTATCCTAAAATATACCTAGTCTCTTTTATCAGAAAATGATGAATTAAAAAATAAAGAATATAAATTGTATTTATCTAATGATATTTATTAAAGTTGTTAACTTATTATTGCCATTTATTGCCTAAACTTTCAATTTTTCTACTGCAAAAATGAGCAATTGTTTTTTGTCATTAATTTTCCATATGCATTATGAAAATCTTCCCTATTTATTTTAAACTTTTACAGTTTACTCACATTTGAGTTATTAATAAGGGTAAATAGGAAAATTAGAAAAAACTTTGCAAATTGACACAAATACTAAGTTTATCAACTTAATAGTGTGTATGAAGGGGATGACTAGCTGTTAGTTTTCATTATAAAAAAACACAATTTTATAATGATACAATACATGGGACATCAGCTGTTATCTGTCAGTGATTTGGATTACATGGCAACATGAAAGACTGCATAGCATAAAGAGATTACACAATTTGGAGATTTAAATTAAATATAAATTATAAAAGATTATTAATTATAAAATACCAAAAAGTAGTAACAAGATATTAGAAAGACATAAAATACAACCCTTCTTGAAGATATTGCAGACATTGTGTATCCAATTTTTTTTTTTTAATAATAGAAAGAAACAGCTCTTTGCCAGTGTAAAACTGGGGATATAATGGTTTATGTAAAAAGATAGTGAGATACTTTATTAGCTCATGTAACTAAATTGCAGGACAGGTAATATAGCAGCTGAGATTAAAAAATTGTCTCAGTTTGGAACCTTCAGGATCTTAACTATTAACAATATTTTGTTCATTTTTGACATTTAATTTCCCTTTGTTGTCCTCTCAAACCATCCTTCACCACATGAATATAAATACATGATAGCATAGCTCAGCTATATTAAATCATGCAGCTTTACCCCCAAATGGCACTGGATTTTTTTCCTTTCTGATTTAAAATTCATAAATATAAGCTTAGCTTACAAACAATGTAGTCTCTACACTAGGTTGAAAGAAGGATTCTTTATGTTTCTGATAAACTTTTATATCTCTTAGTGTTTATCAGAATGTTTAGCCACCATCAACTCACGTGAAGAGAAGCACTAGATTTTAAGTATATAGGGAGAACATATAATTAGAAATCAACACTTTCATTCAGCCATTTCATCAGTCTTCTCATGTATGACATCAGAGCAATAAAAATTTATACTACTAGGGCTAATGCCATAATAGAAGGGAAGTGCTTATCAGAATACCTGATATATTTATAACTCAAAATATACATAATGCCATTGTTATCATGAAAAGTTAGAGGGCAAATTGATAGAGTTGAGTTTGGTGATACTATTTAAATTGTTTTTAAAAGGGCAGGAGGGAATAGCATTAGTTAAAGCTAAACCTTGATTTACACTAGAAGTAACATCATATTGTAGAACATAAATATTTTATGCTTTCTGACTCTTAGTTTCTTCACCAGTAAATGTAGATAATAAAGTTCTGCTTCCACGGATTTTTGAACGTTAAATACACGATATGAAAAATACCCAATGGGAAATTAGAAAACTGTATGTAGTTTAAGAAGTATTCTATTAGTAGGGGTTTATTCCATGTATAAAATTTAAAAAAAAAAAAGTTTGTCCATCATGTTTAAATGCCCTGGTTGTTGCAATGCTGAAATGAGATACTGCTTATGAAAGACCTCTATAAAATACAAAATGCTATAAGTAGTAAAAATAATATAATGCTTTAAATGTGTATGCAAATTTAGTGGTAATACAACTCAATTTTTGCAAGCTTTTTTGTATGTACATTTTGATATTTATCTTGCAATAAATGCTTTGTATATTTGTATGGAAAAGGTAAACTTGGCTACTTTTTATAAGATTTGTGAAGCAATTGGTTTTCCATGATAGAATTAATCTTTACCCACAGGACCAACTCAGTTGTGAATTATTGCTGACTTTGGAAGCAAAAATTTAGAGCCTGTTTTAAAATAAATCTACTCAGTGCTGTTCTGAAATTGCAGATGTTTCCAAGTTAACTGTTCTGTTTCATAAAATATATCTGTTAAAATATTAATGTTGAACTTCTAAATTCATTTGTGTTGACAAATAGCAAAGCATAATTCCATTTCACTTAGGAATTTCAGTTAATTAAACAGTAATTGATCTGTGCTTCTATGTTATTTCACAATCATAAAAATGTGAGAGACATTTTATGGCCAGTGTTAGATGTTGCATATTAGAAAAAGTTGAAATTTTTTGTTCTACTTTAGAAAATTGGATGTGTATTAGAAACTTTCAAATTAACAATTTAACCAATGATTTCCACTTAAACAGTTACTAATAGTCATATAGGAATAAAACATACTGTCACAAAAGTGTATTTTATAAAGAGGCAAAGACATTTTCTTTGGGGTTTCTTAAGGCTTAGTGGAATGATCCAAGGACAGAAAGGTGTAGATGTTTTTCTAACATTAGATTTACTATGTATTAAATATGAGACCCTAGCATGTAACTTTCTCTATGCCTTAAATTCTTCCTCTGTAAAAAAGACAAATTTGACTAAATGACATTTATGATTTCTTCTTTGCTCTAAAATATGTATAAGGTTATGAAATATATGATAGTCAGTTTCTATATTGAAATAGTTTATTCTTTATATGGTTTCAAAAACTATTCCTACATTTTTAGTATCTAACATAAATGGAATAAGATAGTAATAGAAAAGGACCATATTTTACATACCTTTATGAAAAACAAATAAAAATAATTTAAATTTTTTTTAAAAAAGAACATATGACAACATAATGAATATATCTCCAAATCTGGAATAATGTATTTACAAAATCTGAAAACAAATTTATTGGTGTTTTCATTATTAATTTTCTTTCAGTAGTGAAAAATAAGTAATTTAACCGTATGTTTATTCTCTACTGTACTGTATGATAGAAAAGGAATGATACATTTGAGTATGAAGTGTATTTTTACTTTTTTTTTCCATTAATGAGGTAAAGAGGAAAAATATGCCAATGTCTCATTAGGATTAGAGTTACCTATCTCACCATGCAGCAGAATAAATACTTTAAATTTGTTGAGAAAAAAACCTTAGGAGTGATTTATACATGTATCAGTATACACAAAGGGGGATTCTTTTCCATTCCAAAATTTCACTACCACTTCAAAGCTGAGGATAAGGCACAATAATTATGACCACATTCTAAGATGATGCTAGACAAAACTTGGTTGGCCTAAATAAGAGGTGTCTAAAATTACCATTCTTCTATTAGCTGCTATCACACATTTACTGTTCATATAAGGGGATATCAGATGTTTGAGGATATTCTTTAAAGAAATCATAGAGGTAGAGAATGATTTAATAGTTTTCTCTCTTTTCATTAAGGAAGGGACTAGGTACTTCCATTCACCCTTTTCCTGAACCTAAACTAGGCAGTCCTAGGAAGACTCTTGTAGACACTGGTATATAAGAGTAGACTTCAACTCACACCATTCCTAGATATGTGAGGAACGATAATACCCTGTGTGCTCATTTGCTGGGTATGGAGACATGAAACTGGTACTTATTTCTCACTTTGGAAAGCTTGAATTTGAATGGCTGCCCACGAGAGGAAGGCAGTACAAGGTAGTGAGCAGTTAGCCAAGTTCCACTTTTACTATTCAGTGGGGGCAACAGTACATTTTATTTATTTGGGGGAAAATGAACAATAAGGAAGGTGGCCACATTGAAGCCTTCACAAAGTCACACTGAAGTCATCTATTCAAGAGGGTCCGGGAATCCTGACTGAAAGGGGCTGTGATTGAAGCTCTAAAGGTGGAGATTAAGAGGTGGGATTTTAAAAATCATCTGGAAATAATATAACCTATCACATCAGCCAACTAAAAAGAAAACTGCACTTTAACTTGTCCTTCTTTTCTTGTCTTAGTGTTTACACTGGAGTAAACACAACTATTTTCTTTGGGAGAGAGGTAGAATAAGAAAATTGAAACAACAGGCCACATTCCTGCAACCTGCTATCCCCACCTTGACAACTGCTAGTCTCTATGCTACTGGTCAGGCTTCAGCTGAGTGAATGGGGGAGCTTGTAACTGGGCATGAGTTTTCAATTTTGATTGAGTCTCTTCTTAGAAGAATCTATTTTTTTCTTACTTACAGATTACTAAGAAGCACTAAGATTTGCTTGAGGTGTTAGTAAGAGGCAAAGATTATTATATTGATATAACAAACTGTGTTTAATGTAGTGGTGGGATAAAATAGTTTCCTGATTATAATCTACCAAACTCAGCCCTTATCATATATATTTAATCATCAAAACAAACCTGTGATAGACGTAACATTTTCCTCATCTTCAAATTATAAAACTCTTAGTTAACAAAGACTTAAAACCTATACTTGCTAATTATTAAAGTTTTTACAATATTCTACCACCCATTTAATAGTTCCTATCATAATTTGAATATTCATATGTATTTATTTCTTGTTGACCCTATCAAGTGGAGACTCAGATAATTAGTTCTCCAGAGCCTTCATTAATGTCAAATCCAAATGCATTTGAAAGTAATTTCTCACATTAAATCTTGCTTTCCAGCAAAGTCAGACTTCTACCTTTATTATTCCTGTCTCTGACAGCTCTGCTGTTTACTTTCCTGATGGCAGTCTTATCCTTCCTATCTACTTATGCTAAAGGTATGCAATTTTAAGATCCAGATCTATTAAAATTCCCAATTCAACAGGAGTTTATCTTGACCTATTATTGTCCAAGCAGTAGTTATGACATTAAGAAGCTAAATTTTGAAGGAAATGTGTATAGAAGAAAAATTTAAACCACTATTAAAACAGGATCACACAATCATACATACCCATTCAAATCAAATTATTGACTAGTCAAACATTTTGTTACTGTTACATTTTTCTAATGAAAATTTAGTGTCTAATAAGAGCAAGAAAGGAAGAAAGCAGATCTTGAAAAGATATAAAAATAAAGAGGAATTTTATAATTTAAAATATAATTTAAAGCATTAAAATATTAGACTATATATAAAAATTCTTTATAATCTTAAAATTCAAGAAACTGCTATAAGGAATAGAAATATATTATTATTATTAATTAGAAAAAATAAAACTCTATCTAATTGTAAGTTGGCTGCAATACATTTTATAACAATTTTATATGTTTTATTATCCCCATATCTTTAATAATAAAATTACTTATAAAAGTACTTATTAAGTAAGAGTAATTTGAGATTTTTATGTTATTATTCAGATATTCAGCTATTACTCAGATATGATTCATAGCTACTGATTTCTGAATAATAACTGAAATGTATAGAGTACATGAAAAGCAAAAAAGTATATGCCAAAATATTTTGTGAAGAAATATCAATATTAATGCTGATAACACTTTATCATTTTTTGTTGTTTTTTCCCCTTATTTATTTATTTTATTGAGTTATAGTCAGTTTATAATGTGTCAATTTCTGGTATACAGTACAATTTTTTAGTTATACATGAATATACATATATTCACTTTCATATTCTTTTTAACTGTGAGCTACTGTAAGTTCTTGAATATATTTCCCTGTGCTATACAGTAAAAACTCATTATCTCTTCTGTATAATCCTGTCAGTATCTACAAGTCTTGAGCTCCCAGTCTATCCCTTCCCACCCCCTTTGCCCTGGCAACCACAAGTTTGTGTTCTATATCTCTGAGTCTGTTTCTGTTTTATATATAAGTTCATTTGTCTTTTATTTTTTTTCAGATTGCATATATGACTGATATCATATGGTATTTTTCTTTCTCTTTCTGGCCTACTTCACTTAGAATGACATTCTCCAGGAGCATCCATGTTGCTGCAAATGCCATTATGTTGTCAGTTTTTTGTGGCCGAGTAGTGTTCCGTTGTATAAATATACCACCTCTTCTTTATCCAGTCATCTGTTAATGGGCATTTAGGTTGCTTCCATGTCTTGGCTATTGTAAATATTGCTGCTATGAACATTGAGGTGCAGGTGTCTTTTTGAATTAGAGTTCCTTCTGGATATATGTCCAGGAGTGGGATTTCTGGGTCATATAGTAAGTCTATTTTTTGTCTTTTGTGGAATCTCCATAGTGTTTTCCACAATGGCTGCACCAAACTGCATTCCCACCAACAGTGCAGGAGGGTTTCCTTTTCTCCGCAGCCCCTCCAGCATTTATAATTTGTGAACTTTTGAATGATAGCCATTCTGACTGGTGTGAGGTGATATTTCATTGTAGTTTTGATTTGCATTGCTGTGATAATTAGTGATAGTGAGCATTTTTTTCATATGCCTATTGGTCATTCATATGTCTTCATTGGAGAATTGCTTGTTTAGGTCTTCTGCCCATTTTTGGATTGAGTTGTTTGTCTTTTTCTTATTAAGTTGTATGAGCTGTTTATATATTCTGAAGGTAAAGCACTTGTCGGTTTCATCTTTTGCAAATATTTTCTCCCATTCTATAGGTTGTCATTTGTTTTGCTTATGGTTTCCTTTGCTTCAAAAGCTTGTAAGTTTAATTAGGTCCCATTTGTTTATTTTTGCTTGTATTTCTATTGCTTGGGAAGACTGCCCTAGGAGAACATTGCTGAGATGTATGTGAGATAAAGTTTTCCTATATTTTCTGCTAGGAGGTTTATTTTGTCTTGTCTTATGTTTAAGTCTTTAATCCATTTTGAGCTTATTTTTGTGTATGGTGTGAAGGGGTATTCTAATTTGATTGATTTACATTCTTCTGTTCAGTTTTCCCAACACCATTTGCTGAAGAGACTGTCATTATTCCATTCTATGTTCTTGCTTCCTTTGTCAAAGTTTAATTGACCAAAAGTTTGTGGCTTCATTTCTGGGCTCTCAATTCTGTTCCATTCTGATAACACATTAGATATTGGATGGTTTTATTCTCAAATATGCTAAAATTAAAATGAAACTTTTCCACGTAATAGATTCTTTTGTATATATGTATATCTAAGTTTTCAAAAATTGTACAAAATGGACAAAAAGTTGAACAAAAAATTGGACTAATAATAATGACACATTTTGTTTCTTAATTTGATCATATAATAGTATGAGTAAAAAGAAAGAAGAATGTTCAAAGTGTTACAGCAGGCAGGTAGCTACATATAAGCAGCAAAAGGGGGGCATGGGAAAATGACAAAAACCATACATCTTGTGAACAACAGGGGTCCTTGGACAGACTGAGAAAAACAGAATCCTCTGGACTGATTGAAAAACCATACCGTCTGGGATGATAAGTGTCCAGGGGGCAGAAGGGTGGGATAGGACAGGAATCTCTACTATCCTAATGTAATTGTTTGATCATTATGACCTCCATGCAAATGTAACCTTTTTCTTATGATACCCCCATCTGAATATAAGCTTTTGTTCATTATGACCTTATCCAACTTCCTGATCAAGACTAAATAAGGACAAAAAAATCCCTCTTCTAAACCTGGAAAGGTGGAGCTGGGAAGAAGTTCAGGAAAGATGACCCCAAACACCTCCTTGCCAATGAATATTCTGCCCATTCATTTTTACAACCATATAATGAGCTTGCCAAGGAAACTCAGTACAGCTACCCACCTGGGTATCCCCAATCTTTCCTTGAGAGTATACTATCTACCCCTTGATAAATTCCTGTTTTGTTTCTTGACCTCTGTGTCTTATTTCTGAATTCTTTCTGTGACAAGACAAGAACTTTTCACTCACAACAAAAGTAGTAATTATAGAATCTTGGTTGTGGATTTAATTTCCATAAAAACTTTATCTAGGCTTCTTAAATTTACTTACAAGAGCAAATAACCCCTACCCTGAATCTACCATAATATTTATTGTGTGTGTGCTTTTGACTTGTAAAAATTCCTGCTAGGATTCTAATTGAAATGGAAAGAGAAAAAGAGAGAGAATGAGAGAGAGAGACAGATCCCCAAAGACATGAGCAGCCTTCTTATTGTTAATTAAAAGCTCTTTGTTTTCTCTACACATGGCCAGTACAGCTCCTTTACATTCTATCACTGAAAAGGTAACACATAAATCAAAGACAATATTAAGAGCAGCACCTGGTTCTCTGTTCACCTGCTGTATAAAAGTATATTTCAAATGGTCAGAAAATTAACAGTTTCAGGGGTCCCCAAAGATGATTTTCTTTTTTTTTTTTACTCATTCAACTTCTTCCACTGTCCCCAGTGGAAAATAATCAGTAATTTTGCTTCTATTTTTGATACTATATACATATATCATATTGCTGTTTGCTCCACTGGTGCAGACACCTATCTCCTGATGTAAGTGCTGTGTTCCAGCTCAGAAAGATTTCCCTCAGGGCTTCCCATTCAAGAATTGGCTTGAAACTATGGCTTAATATCATGTAAAAATCTCTTATGGAAGACAGCCTGTCAAGTCCTTTCAAGTTTGAAACTTCATCTACTGAGATACTGAAAATATCCTTTGAGTGTCTGAAGAATGAGCAGACAAATAAAGGGCTAACAAGTCATTTGTAAAGACAATAGCTAACAGCATGCATTCTCCTTTTGCTCCCTTTCTTTCCATTAAATGTTGATAAAGAAAAAGAGAGCAGACTGCTGGGCCCCAGTCTTGTTATTTGTAAACAGGTCAGAGGAAGCTTAAAACTCTACTGTTTTAGACAGGAAGGAAAAAAAAATCTCCAAAACTCTGAGGGTTCAAGCATCACTGAAACATGGATGAGATGTCAGGTTTCTGAGGGAAATATTTCTAAAGGTTTGAGATAGAGGTGCTTCTGCTAAAATGCATTTATGAACTTTAAAAAAATTTACCATAACAGAAAACCAAGGGAGGAGGGGGTGGGGAGGGATAAATTGGGAGTTTGAGATTTGTAGATACTAATTCCTATATATAAAAAAGACAAACAACAAGTGTATACTGTATAGCACAGGGTTCTATATACAATATCTTGTAGTAACCTGTAATGGAAGAGAATATGAAAATGAATATATGTGTGTGTGTGTGTGTGTGTGTTTGTGTGTATATATATATATATATATATATATGACTGAAACACTATACCAGAAATTGACACATTGCAAACTGACTACACTTCAATAAAACAAATACCATATTAGAAAAGAAAAGTGTAAAAATAAGCTATTTACACTTCCAATATCATGATGGATTTAGGAGATGGTTTGAGGAGCAGTTGGAAATGCTTGATGAGTCAGAAAGAATATCAGGAAATCCCATGGACTTTGGTAAATGGGAAGGTTCATTGCTTCTATCTGAATTGATTCCATTTAAGCATTTCACATAGGTAAAAGGTGAATAATTTTAATCTTTGTATATTTGGAGAATCAAAAATTTCAACATAGAAATATTTAGTGCCTATTAATTCAATCATCTTTACTGTTCCTTGGAAACAAAATATTGTTACCCTCTGTGTAGGGTATATTAAAGGTGCTTTTGATACATGTATTTAAAGGCATTTTAAAAGTTGATCTCTTGCTAATATAAGATTATTTAATCTTCTCTCTGATGAGCATTATAACTTTATAGACTGAATACACTGTGTTTGAAATCTTCTATTTTATATAGTTGATTGACTATGAAAGCAAGTGACTTAATTAGACAGCCCCATAAAGTATACATAACTTTTCATATAAATGACCTTCCTAAAAGTATAGGAAAGAAAAAAAAATGTATCTTTGTAAAGCAGAATAATCTGTCCAAAAAAAAAAAAAATGCATTGGCTCACTTTGGGATTATAAGGAGCTGACCGACCTCCATAAGTAGAACCAACTTTGAAACAATGGGAGCAAGGAGGTCTATGAGCATCAATTGTATATTTAGACACTATCAGGTTCTCCTTTTTTCTATAGTCAATTACTTCCTTCATTTAATCCACAGTATTTAGAAAAAAGAGATAGTGCTTCTTTATATTATTGAGCTATGTTATTTATCATCTAGGAAAAATGTTAAGACCAGCTTCAGGGCTCTAGCTGCAATATTATAGTTTATTCTTAACTATCAATGATATCTGACTTTGGCATTTATACTAGACTAAAAACAATAGAGTTTAAAATAGCTGTTTATATTTTCAATGCTTATACTATGAATGTATCCAATCCCTCATTATGGTGTGACCATTTCACAATTCATGTGAATCCTCATTAGTAATTAAGCAATTTAGAGGATTAACTATAAAGATAATCTATAACTTTGAACATTGTTTTCAATTGGAATAGGAAAACAAATCATGTTGTTTTCTCTCAGTGACAAAAGAGATTTTCAAAAGTCTTTTCTCTTTTTCCAGAATAATAGTCTAAAATCTTGTTGCTATTCTCTCTGAGGAGGCACAGTTTCAGTTAATGTTGTTCTTAGAAATTGTATTGGTTTAACAACAGTTTGATCACTACTAATCCTAGGTTAATACAGTGATGTCATTACCCTGATTAAAAATCATTTTTCAAATATGTTTTCTAGTTTTTTTTCAATCATTTTAACAAAGGAAATCCCTAGTGGTTCATTATTATTAAAGATAAATCACCTGCATGCTATTGTTTATTTAGCTACATGTGGTATATTAAAAGTGGCCACAAAACTTATCACAATACTCCCACTAAGAGATAAGGTCTTTGTGCCCACCCCTCCTCCTTAAATTTGAACAAGGTCCATGAACTCCATGATCTTTTTGTCAAAGTAACAGATGTTTGCAAATTCTGTCTCTTTGACTCCTTGGATTTGGTGTCTTGGGCTGCTCTATAAGAAGTCCAACAGCACTGTAGTGAAGATTACATGCTGTAGGGAAGCTCAAGTTTTCCATGTAGAAAGGTCATATGGAGGGTTGAAGAGAGAAAAAGAAAGAAAGAAAGAAAGAAAGAAAGAAAGAAAGAAAGAAAGAAAGAAAGAAAGAAAGAAAGAAAGAAAGAAAGAAAGAAAGAAAGAAAGAAAGAAAAGAAAGAAAGAAAGAAAGAAAGAAAGAAAGAAAGAAAGAAAGAGAAAGGAAGAAAGGAAAGAAAGAAAGAAAGAAAGAAAGAAAGAAAGAAAGAAAGAAAGAAAGAAAGAAAGAAAGAAAGAAAGAGAAAGGAAGAAAGGAAGAAAGGAAGAAAGAAAGAAAGGAAGGAAGGAAGGAAGGAGGAAGGAAGGAAGGAGAAAGAGAGAGGGAGAAAGAGTTAGGCCAGGTTTGTATTACTAACATCTACATTCTTTCTCTCATGGCACCTCTGAGCAGAAATAATTTTAAGAAACTGAAATTCAACCTTCCTGGAAATCAGGATGTGATGTCCCTAAAGAGCATCAACTGTTTCCAGTGTGTTGTGGACAGGCCAACAGAAATCAATGTCTCTAATACAATATAAAAACCATGTCAGAGTTGCAAAATAACCAAGAAATTATTCTTGTAAGAGAGTGTTGATGTCATGCAAATAGTATCCCCAGCCCTGCTTCTTTACTTCCACATCTTGAACTAAGACTACTGAGATACTCAGTTGCTGAACTGTCCCTTTCTGTGACAACATTCAGTCTAAAGTGGGCACTGCTTCTCTGGTCTTGCATTATAATCTCTCAATAGAAGCCCAAAGCCATTGAGAAAACTCCCTCTACTCAATTTTTCTGAAATGCAGCATGCTTCCTCTGGTATATATTTTCCCTGTTGCAAGCAAGCTAATAAACCTAATTCTGTTTGAGCACAAGTATACTCCTGGTGGATCTGGCCAGTTGACTTTTGTTACTGGAACTTCATTATAATTTGCCTGTGACCCTTGCTGACACAGATTAAGTCTCTCTACACAAATTCAGAGTGAGATCCCTTGAGTCTTCACTTGCTCAAAGCCACCTAGCTTTTAATAGTGAGACAGCTTCTACATTACTCTCAACTGGCTTTGTTGAGCCTTTTGGTTTAGTTTATTTTATTTGTCATAGGAATAAAGTCTACAATGATTTTTCTTTCTTTCTTTCTTTTTTTTTTTTTTTTTTTTTTTTGGACAAGCTCACCAGATTTTTGCTTACTTTCTATTGTGATGGTTTGGCAAACCATGAATTTGCCTCCAACTATTCTGTCTGCCTAGTTTCTATTTGTACTACTGTTTATATGTTAGAGATAAGTTAATGGAGAGTAGGACATAGATGGGGGTTTTGTTAATCTGTATTATGTACCAATACCAAGGACTAATTAGTTCAGAAGTTCTTATCAAACCAACAGCCTTTGATTTTCATTTCAAATCAAGAGGGATTTATTTAGTTCTGGATTTGTGAAATTTGTTTTGAAAGCAATCTCCTCTCCACTCATTAGCTTGCCAGGAGATAGTTTTCTGACCCAAAATAAGCATTTTGGTAAATTTGCTTTTAACTGACTAATGGAAATTTTTCATGAGTTTGTCTAATAAACTAATAAAACTATGCTACCTTCTAGAAAAAATCTTTGTCTTCTATATTATCACTTTTATTGTGTTTATATTTTTAAATGGCCAACTTGAACAAATTCAAATTGCTGTGTCTAATTTTGGAAATTGCTGACCACAATAAGATTATTTATTTGAGAACTATCTTAGAACAAAAAAAGAAACAAAGAGAAATTCTATATCTTATATATGTGAAAATTAGATACTTTTAACTTAGGACCCACTCCTCTTTCATTTCCATATTTAGGCAATAATAAGATCCAAAATTTTAATAGTATACTCTTGAAGAAATTGTCAAAGACCAGGCTCTTAATTATGTCTGTCTTTTGAAATTTTGAAGAGATATAAATATAAAAGCTTTCTTCCCTCTTTGCTAAGGAAAGATAATTAGCCTTTTACAATAGTAATTACATGTGTATTTGTATTTGTGAATAAGCTTCCTGTAATTTCTCCTTTTTTCCTCTCTTTTTATCTCACTCTTTTTCTGGGAAACTTTAATAATTAAATGAAAAAAAGTCCCAAAACTTGATTTCAAAGTCAAATGTTTTAAAGTGCTCAAGAATCTCAATATTGACTCATCCTAAAATTTGTTCAAGATAATTCATGGAATACAAAAATATATAGCTGTGATTAATCTGCCTGATAGTCTATGAATATCTTACATCTGATTATTAAGTTTGCACATACTACTTTTTATAATATGTGTAATTTCCCTTGAGGTGATTATAAAATTGATAGTCAAGAGAAAGAATGACTAGCATATCACAAATTAATTGCAAAGTCATATGATTATTTTCCAACTTAGCTAGCCTTAGATGCATTATCTTCAGCAGAATCATGATAACAGTTTTAATAATATCCAGATCTTAGCATGGCTTCTGAGTGGCCATCAGAATAAGAATTAAATTCATGACAGAAAAGTTTATCAGTTACAACTCACAAATAGAGAAACATTTTCTTACATTGGAAAAATGCTTGTCATCAGGATGGTCTGTGATAACACTCAGACTACGTTAGAGCAATAAATTACCCTCTTAGGTAAGAAGATTTTTAAATAACTTAATCTGAAAAACAAACAAAAAACCTGAAACTCAATTATAGGCACCCTTTTTATAAAGGAAGTATGGCACATAAAAACAATCAAATCACCAAAAAATCACCGAAGATCAAAGGTCCTGCTATATAGTAAGTATTTGACAAATGAAATTCTAATGTTCCAAAAACATCATCAGGGAAGGTTCTGAAATTTAAACTCACATTTTATAAGCGAGAAACAAGAGGCCAAATCCAGTTTCAGACCCTAAATCTGGTGCTTATAAATGCAATTGCGTATGTAATATAATGTAAAGATCGTTTCTTTACATTTTGATTTTGTAACTAATACATAGTGTGCCTATAATTTAAATTCTAGTGACATATTACTTTTTACCTGAATCAGTAAGGAAAGAGTGTATTCTAGTGTAAGTAGGTATATTTGTGTGCATGTATGTATTTATCTACCCTTTATTTACAATCACTTTCCTTCTGAAATAAATGTATAGATATATGCATAAATGAAAGTTGATACTTAGTGTTTATTTGGATTCAACATAGATAAATATATATGAGGCATACATTTTAAAATACACCAAATAGTAGCAGATTATAATACAGACAATGAAGTCTTGATTCAGTGTTGTAATATGTCTTCTCAAGGAATCATAGAAGTTTCAAAATTGATAAGGTCTCATCTAGTTTTCAATAGTTTGGATGCAAGTTTTCATTGAATTCAACTTTTTTAATATGTGCTTCAAAAGAGGTAGAGAAGACATCATGAGAAAAATTATGAATATTAACAGTTACAGGCAAGAAGAAAATAAAAAAAAAAGGAGGTTGGGAATAAAACAAATCAAATTTGTAAAAGACACTTCTAACCTTATTGAGTCTAAGATCCTGGTCTAGATTGAAAAATATCTTCATTCTTATAGATTATACTTTATTGAATAAAAATTTCTTTTCTTCAAATTTTGCTCTCAAGATCTTATTAAAAATCAATATTTTAAAAGAATCTCTGTCTTCTCTTTCTTCCCTTGCCTCCAAACATTGTCCAATATTCTGTTTGAGCAGGAAGATAGCTAGATATGAGCAGATAAAGGACACAGACCAAATGACAGGAATTGGGCAAAAAGGAGAGATGCAGGACAAATGCAGAAAACCATACATCATGTAAGCACCAGGAATCCCTGCACAGAGAGAGAAAAGCAGGAACCTCTGGGCTGATAAGTGGTCATACCTTTTGGGGTGATGAGCAGCCCAGGCCAACAAAGAAAGTTGGGAAAATACGGCAATCTTCAGTGTCCAAATGTAACCTCTTGCTAGTTATGCCCTCATTTCAATAAAGTTAGCCTTGCAGATAAGAAGTATCCATCATGCACTGATGCCATGACACTTCCAATCCAGACTAAATAAGGACAAAAATCACACCTCTCTTTGGGAAGGTGGAGTTTGGATGAAAATCAGAGAATATGACCACAAATCCTTCTTTCACTAATGAATATTCCACTCATTCATTTTTACACTCTATGTAACCAAATTGTCAAAGAAACTCAGGGCAACTATTCCCCTGAGGCTGCTTGCTCTCCCCTTGAAAGTGTACTATCTATCAATTAGTAAGTACTCACTTAATTTTCTTAACCTCCGCATCTTGTCTCTGAATTCTTTCTGGGATGGGACAAGAACCTGGACACTGGTTACATACACTAGAAACTATTTCTGTGTAGTTTCCATAGTTTATGTAAAAGATAATTTAAATAATTATTTTTATCTTCTACCACCTTCCCTCACCAATAATAGGAAACTCACAATCCACTCCAAGCTCCAAATTATTCATTAAGTACACACACAGAGTGCAGTGCTAATTACTAAAGTGAGTATTGAGAATTGAGATAGGATTTTCTTCAAGTTGTAATTTATTTTACTAACAATAAGTATTTAACTTTGCCTATGACCTACCTATTAATATTAAATGAATAAATAATATACTGAAATGTGTTTTTGTACTTGATATGTCTCAAAAAAGATAGTCTCCAAACCAATATCAGTGCACTTCTGTTAGTATCAACATTGTTCTTAATTATGTTTCTCAATGAATTCTGTATACAGAATATACTTAGTCAGCCCCTAGGAAGTGCAAGGGATTGGTTCCAGAAGCCCCTACAGATACTAAAATCTGTGGATGCCTAAGTCCTTATGTAAAATGGCTTAGTACAGTCAGCTGTCTTTATCCCTGGATGCAGATCCCACAAATACAAAAGGTAGACTGTATATTATAGGTTGAGGTAGAAATCCAATAATAATTAGGTGTACATAGTATTCAGTAGCACTGGTTATCCATTTACACTCTGTTATATTCTGCTTTTATAGAAATTTATATCATATATTTCATAGAGATGATACATTTTAGTTATTATCATTTATATTTTTTAATATTTTCCCTCGATGAAATAATTTTCCCACTTTTATATGTTTGACAAAACAAAAAATTATTGATTATTACTGGCTTTTTGTTTATTGACATTGTTAAAGCATTTGTTGTTTAAAATAATTTATTATTTTTATTAAGATACTTCAGGTAATATTCATAAAGTTAACTACAAGAAAGGTCAGGTGACTGCTGACTTCTCCAGATTTTATTTCTGTAATTAAGAATTTATTTTAATTACACCATTTCAAGTGGAATACCATTGTACTTCTCGTTGATGTAAATTAGTATCAACAAAGAAATTAAAATAACAATTTAAAGGTTTTTTTGGTTTTTTAGTTTTCTGTATTCATATCATTCTGCACTGATTACTTACTCCCTCAGTGTACCACCAGATAACTCTACTGCTTGGAGAGGTGGATAATATAGACCTACAACTCTGCACTACCCAAAAACATGTTTTCCCAAAGGTTAACAATGATTAGTTGTTCTCTGATAACCTATAGCAGTAACTTTTAAGACTTTCTGATAGCTTAAAGCCTTAGTTACTCACACACACACATTTCTGTCTTCACGAAGGAGTTCTTTTGAGTTCAACAGCTGTACAATTTTTCTGAGAAAATGCAATTGATTGCTAACAGCTGCTTAAAATATTAATCTCAAATTTCTGTCTCTATTTTCTCTATACTTAGAAAGGCAGAGTTGGAAGTATACTGTAAAATTTAACAAGTTTTAAAGTTTATACAAATAATGTGTTTGCTATCAATATGTCTAATTCAAAAGTTAAATCTGTAGCCATAATAAATTGAAGTTTAAATACATTGTAGAATGTATGTCTGGAAATACAAAGAGATATGTATACTTGTGTTCCACAATTAACAAAGGAAAGAAAAAAACATGTTGCATTAACTACTTACAATTTTATTGTAAATAATTTTTGATAATTTACACTATGTAAACATCCCTTATATTATAAATCCTTTTCTGTGAACAGCCTGGTTTCTATTCCAACTTCTGCTTGCCTATTAAGGTCAGCATGTCAATCTCTCTGTGTCTCTGTAACTTGCGTTGTAAAACTTCGTGATTGACCTAGATAATGACTCTGCAACCTTCAACTCTGACATTCTATTATTTTTAATAAGGTTATATATTCTATAAATTTACATTTTTGTGTAAAGTCCAACAACTTTATTATTTCCATGCTGTTTTTTTCTCATATTTTTCATGAGTGTATGTGTTTTGTATTCAAAAATGAATAATAAATTTATTCAACAAATATTAGATGAGATTAATTTAGACAATGTCCATTTGTCTATCTATCCATCTATATATTATCTCTCAGAGTTAAATAATCTATTACGTCTTTGCTTACAGCTTATACTTAAGGATAAAAACATTTCTTGAAATGGAAAATATACTATGTAAGTTCTTGGTTGATTTTTTAATTTTATTTCATTTAATTCTTAGTCATTCTATTGCTGCTTTTTCTCCATAAACATTATTGTTTTATATGTCTATTTTGAGCATATGTTTGAAATAACTCCTTTCTGATGGCTTAGCAGAATAATTGTGAATTTCTTAAAAATAACCACTAAAAATGAGACCTTCTAAGTAATAACTTAGTGGAGATTTTTGTTGATAAAGTTGAAACTGTTATGATAACTTTAAAAGAAAATTCACAGAGCCTATACAACAGTCATTTAACCATCCTTTTAGTGAGTGTATTTTATGGTTGAATTACTTTATTATAAGCATCTTATACATCCTTAAAGTAATGGCCAAATTGCTTTTACTTAACTTAAAATGTCTCTGAGGCAAAACACAATAGAATTCCTCAACAGAAAAACATAAAATTGATTTAAAAAAAATGATACTTGATAGAGGCATGAATAAATTATTTTTACTTTTAAAATATTGTATGGTTATTGCTCATGTAATTAAAACATAGCACATTTATAAATAAATGAATATCTATTACCTTAAATATCCCTTTAAATAGACTTACTTGTCATGATTAGCATTAAATAATTAGATTCTAAAGGCATGGGAATCAAAGTTTTGTAAATTATTGAAATAGGTTTTTTTGGGGTGCTAATTTAAAGCAAAATGTAAAATATTTTCCTGTTATCTACAACATTAAATCTAAATTTTCATTTGATTTCCAGGAATCTCACAATCAGTTTACTTTTTGTCTGTATACCAAACTCTGCTTCAGTACTGCAACTTAGATGAAACTTATGCCACAATTCCTTAAAACTGATATGTTAATTTTTATATTTTTATGCTTGATAACTATATGTAGACAAGGTTCCTCCTATTATGGAGCTTATGTTCTAATAGGGATTTTCAGTCAATATACTGTGGATAAAAAATATTGCTTCCTATATTAGTAAGCAATGGATGTTGTGGCTACCAAGCCAGAAGTCACTGCAGCCAAATCTAACTGTGCACCCTGAGCAGATTCAGGATGGAGAAAAGCAGGATAATGGCCCTAGATAGTTAAGGAGCATATAAAAGGGATAATTTCAATAAGCCCAGAATCTTCCATCTTCCCATACATAGAAAAGTACACTAAATTTACTAACTTGAGATGTCTGGTTTTTTTTAATTAACTTCTTTTTATTTTAATGTTCTGATTACCTGTTTTTTTTTATTGCAAAACTCCTATATATCCTGGTTCCTCCCTTATCTCTTCAGAGGAGTCCTTCAGAGTGATCTGAAAGGCTGTATTCCAGGCTTAAGTCCTCAGAAAATCCACTGAATAAAATTTAATTCTCAACTTTTAGGTTGTGCATTTTTTTAGTCAACAATACCAACATTTAAACATATAGGCAGGATGATTTCAGATAATGACAATTTCTGTAAAGAAAATTAGTTTGGAGAGGTAATAACAAATTAGATGTGGGGGAGGAATGGTGAGGGCTATATTTTTTAACATTTTTTTTAATTGAGTTATATCATTTTTCAATGTTGTGTCAAATTCCAGTGTAGAGCACAATTTTTCAGTTATACATGAACATACATATATTCATTGCCATTTTTGTTTTTTGCTGTGAGCTACCACAAGATCTTGTATATATTTCCCTGTGCTACATACAGTATAATCTTTTTTATCTATACTACATATGCCTGTCAGTAGCTACAAATTTTGAACTCCCAGTCTATCCCTTCCCACCCTCCCACTTGGCAACCACAAGTTTGTATTCTATGTCTATGAGTCTGTTTCTGTTTTGTATTTATGTTTTTTTTTGTTTGTTTATTTGGTTTTTTTTTAGATTCCACATATGAGTGATCTTATATGGTATTTTTCTTTCTCTTGCTGGCTTACTTCACTAGAGTGACATTCTTCAGGAGCATCCATATTGCTGCAAATGGCGTTATGTTGTTGGTTTTTATGGCTGAATAGTATTCCATTGTATAAATATACCACCACTTCTTTATCTAGTCACCTGTTGATGGACACTTAGGCTGTTTCCATGTCTTGGCTATTGTAAATAGTGCTGCTTGAACATTGGGGTGCAAGTGTCTTTTTAAAGTAGGGTTCCTTCTGGATATATGCCCAGGGGTGGGACTACTGGGTCACATGATAAGTCTATTCTTAGTCTTTTGAGGAATCTCCAGACTGTTTTCCACAATGGCTGCACCAAACTGCATTCCCACCAGCGGTGTAGGAGGGTTCCCTTTTCTCCACAGCCTCTCCAGCATTTGTCATTAGTGGACTTTTGAATGATGGCCATTTTGACTGGTGTGAGGTAATACCTCACTGTACTTTTGATTTGCATTACTCTGATAGTTGGTGATACTGAGCATTTTTTCATATGCCTATTGATCATTTGTATTTCTTCTTTGGAGAATTGCTTCTTTAGGTCTTCTGCCCATTTTTGGATTGGGTTGTTTGTTTTTTTCTTATTAAATTGTATGAGCTGATTTTATATTCAGGAGATTAAACCTTTGCTGGTTTCATCCGCAAAAATTTTCTCCCATTCTGTAGGTTGTCTTTGTGTTTTACTTATGGTTTCCTGCTGTGCAGAAGCTATTGTAAGTTTAGGCCCCATGTGTTTATTCTTGCTTTTATTTCAATTGCTTGGGTACACTGCCCTAGGAGAACATTTTTGAGATATATGTCAGATAATGTTTTGCCTATATTTTCTTCTAGGAGGTTTATTGCATCTTTTCTTATGTTTAAGTCTTTAATCCATTTTGAGTTTATTTTTTTGTATGGTATAAGGAAGTTTTCTAGCTTCATTGCTTTACATGCTGCTGTCCAGTTTTCCCAACACCATTTGCTGAAGAGACTGTCTTTATTCCATTGTATATTCTTGCCTCCTTTGTTGAAGATTAGATGACCAAAAGTTTGTGGGTTCATTTCCGGGCTCTCTATTCTGTTCCATTGGTCCACATGTCTGTTTTTGTATTAATACCATGCTGTTCTGATGACTGTGGCTCTATAGTATTGTCTGAAGCCTGGAAGAGTTATTCCTCCAGCCTCTTTCTTTTTCTTCAGGACTGCTTTGTCAATTCTAGGTCTTTTGTGGTTCCATATAAATTTTGTTATGATTAGTTCTAGTTCTGTGAAATCTGTCCTGGGTAATTTGATAGGGATTGCATTAAATCTGTAGATTGCCTTAGGCAATATGACAATTTTAATAACATTGATACTTCCAATCCAGGAGCATAGGATATATTTCCTTTTTTTTCAGTCTTCTTTAATTTCCTTGAACAGCGTTTTATAGTTTTCCATGTATAAGTCTTTAGATTTATTCCTACTTATTTTATTACTTTGGGTGCTATTTTAAATGGGATTGTTTATTTACTTTCTTTTCCTGTTGATTCATCGTTAGTGTAAAGAAATGCAACTGATTTTTATACATTAATCTTGTAACCTGCTACTTTGCTGAATTCTTTGATTAGTTCTGGTAGTTTTTGTGTGGACCTTTTAGAGTTTTCTATATATAGTATCATGTCATCTGCATATAGTGACACTTTTATCTCCTCTTTTCCAATTTGGATCCCTTTTATTTCTCTCTCTTGCCTGATTGCTGTGGCTAGGACTTCCAAGACTGTGTAGAATAGGAGTGGTGATAGTGGGCAACCTTTTCTTGTCCCAGATTTTAATGGGAAGTTTTTGAGTTTTTCACCATTGAGTACTTTGCTGGTGGTAGGTTTGTCATATATAGGTTTTATTATGTTGTGGTATGTTCTGAGGACAATTTTTTTTATTATTATTGTCTGGAACATCCTTTCAGAAGAGATTTTAAAATCTGAGTGATTTCAAGAAAGCATTTATGTGAAGATCTGAAAGAAAAGCTTCAAGAGTGAAGGACAAGCTTAAGTCTTACATTAAATTCAAACTTGATTTCCTATGTAGAAAATAGAAATCTAGTGTAGTTAAGCATAACAGATCAGAGGAGTTCTTCTTGGAAAAAAGTCAGAAATGCATGTAGAGGCTGGTTCATGTAGATTAGTATAAGCACTGCGAGGTAAGGTTTTACTTCAACAATAAAGAAAAGTCCTGAAAAATTTTAAGAAATAGGGTGACCTAGTCTGATTTAAAGTTTGATAAAGATTATTTCATCAGCAAACAAAGGAAAGAGATAGGAAGAGAAAGAGGGAAGGAGAGAAAGAAAGAGAGAGAGATAGGATTTTAGCAAGGCATAAATACAAGTAGAAAGAATAGTTAAAATATGTTACATTTTTCCTAGTGAGAAATAACAATGGCTTGAATTAGGATGACAGTAGTGAGTGAACAGATTATTGGATGTAGAGTCAAAAGAAATTGCTTTGGGACTGCAGATGATGGGATAGTTAAAAGGAGAAAGTCAAGATTTTTAGCTTGAAATATTGGATCAGTGGTTGTGCAATTCACTCACATCCACTAACATGAGTGTTAAAGGTTAATGATGGGGTTTAACCAGACGCTGGAGGTCACTTCAGGCTGTCATTTTTGAAAATAATATTTGAAAAATCACATAGCATTTATAGCCATAGTACTTTACTGATTAACTTAGGAAAAGACTGATGTTAAAGAACAGAAACCCAAAGATCAAACTGTTGAGGCCCTTTAGCATTATGTGGTTTTGTTGGAAAGGAGGAGCCAGTAGACAGTGAGTTAGGAGGGAAGCCAAAGAATCATGCAAACTATCAAAACTTTTTGTTTAAAAGGAATGAAGTCACAACTGTATCAAATACTACTGTGAGAGACAGTATGGTGAAGATTAACTGAAGCTGTGCATCCTCAGAGAGAATAGCAACAAGATTTTAGACTATTATTCTGGAAAAAGAGAAAAGACTTTTGAAAATCTCTTTTGTCACTGAGAAAAACAACATGATTTGTTTTCCTATTCCAATTGAAAACAATGTTCAAAGTTATAGATTATCTTTATAGTTAATCCTCTAAATTGCTTAATTACTAATGAGGATTCCCATGAATTTTGAAAAGTCACACCATAATGAGGGATTGGATACATTCATAGTATAAGCATTGAAAATATAAACAGCTATTTTAAACTCTATTGTTTTTAGTCTAGTATAAGTGCCAAAGTCAGATATCATTGGTAGTTAAGAATAAACTATAATATTGCAGCTAGAGCCCTGAAGCTGGTCTTAACATTTTTCCTAGATGATAAATAACATAGCTCAATAATATAAAGAAGCACTATCTCTTTTTTCTAAATACTGTGGATTAAATGAAGGAAGTAATTGACTATAGAAAAAAGGAGAACCTGATAGTGTCTAAATATACAATTGATGCTCATAGACCTCCTTGCTCCCATTGTTTCAAAGTTGGTTCTACTTATGGAGGTCGGTCAGCTCCTTATAATCCCAAAGTGAGCCAAAGCATTTTTTTTTTTTTGGACAGATTATTCTGCTTTACAAAGATACATTTTTTTTCTTTCCTATACTTTTAGGAAGGTCATTTATATGAAAAGTTATGTATACTTTATGGGGCTGTCTAATTAAGTCACTTGCTTTCATAGTCAATCAACTATATAAAATAGAAGATTTCAAACACAGTGTATTCAGTCTATAAAGTTATAATGCTCATCAGAGAGAAGATTAAATAATCTTATATTAGCAAGAAATCAACTTTTAAAATGCCTTTAAATACATGTATCAAAAGCACCTTTAATATACCCTACACAGAGGGTAACAATATTTTGTTTCCAAGGAACAGTAAAGATGATTGAATTAATAGGCACTAAATATTTCTATGTTGAAATTTTTGATTCTCCAAATATACAAAGATTAAAATTATTCACCTTTTACCTATGTGAAATGCTTAAATGGAATCAATTCAGATAGAAGCAATGAACCTTCCCATTTACCAAAGTCCATGGGATTTCCTGATATTCTTTCTGACTCATCAAGCATTTCCAACTGCTCCTCAAACCATCTCCTAAATCCATCATGATATTGGAAGTGTAAATAGCTTATTTTTACACTTTTCTTTTCTAATATGGTATTTGTTTTATTGAAGTGTAGTCAGTTTACAATGTGTCAATTTCTGGTATAGTGTTTCAGTCATATATATATATACACAAACACATACACACACACACACACATATATTCATTTTCATATTCTCTTCCATTACAGGTTACTACAAGATATTGTATATAGAACCCTGTGCTATACAGTATACACTTGTTGTTTGTCTTTTTTATATATAGGAATTAGTATCTACAAATCTCAAACTCCCAATTTATCCCTCCCCACCCCCTCCTCCCTTGGTTTTCTGTTATGGTAAATTTTTTTAAAGTTCATAAATGCATTTTAGCAGAAGCACCTCTATCTCAAACCTTTAGAAATATTTCCCTCAGAAACCTGACATCTCATCCATGTTTCAGTGATGCTTGAACCCTCAGAGTTTTGGAGATTTTTTTTTCCTTCCTGTCTAAAACAGTAGAGTTTTAAGCTTCCTCTGACCTGTTTACAAATAACAAGACTGGGGCCCAGCAGTCTGCTCTCTTTTTCTTTATCAACATTTAATGGAAAGAAAGGGAACAAAAGGAGAATGCATGCTGTTAGCTATTGTCTTTACAAATGACTTGTTAGCCCTTTATTTGTCTGCTCATTCTTCAGACACTCAAAGGATATTTTCAGTATCTCAGTAGATGAAGTTTCAAACTTGAAAGGACTTGACAGGCTGTCTTCCATAAGAGATTTTTACATGATATTAAGCCATAGTTTCAAGCCAATTCTTGAATGGGAAGCCCTGGGGGAAATCTTTCTGAGCTGGAACACAGCACTTACATCAGGAGGCAGGTGTCTGCACCAGTGGAGCAACAGCAATATGATATATATATAGTATCAAAAATAGAAGCAAAATTACTGATTATTTTCCACTGGGGACAGTGGAAGAAGTTGAATGAGTAAAAAAAAAAAAAAAAGAAAATCATCTTTGGGGGCCCCTGAAACTGTTAATTTTCTGACCATTTGAAATATACTTTTATACAGCAGGTGAACAGAGAACCAGGTGCTGCTCTCAATATTGTCTTTGATTTATGTGTTACCTTTTCAGTGATAGAATGTAAAGGAGCTGTACTGGTCATGTGTAGAGAAAACAAAGAGCTTTTAATTAACAATAGACACTTTAACAAAGCAAATTTCTGTTAACAGTCATACTGTGAGTAAATTCAATTACTAATAACAATTATGTAAAGGAAGCATTTCAGTAGTAAGAGATTCAAGGCTAAGATTACACGTCACATATAATAAAAGTAAAACTTCAATAGTTTAAAGAAAAAATCTTTAATTTTATCAATATTGTATGTAATGTGGTGAAAAATGTTTCAATAGTCACATCAAAAACAGCTGCATTAAATAAATGCACATTTATTTTAACACACATTTTAACACACATTTAAGATTAATTATTTTTTAAAGTCCAAGTGCTAGGGATGGAGGAAAGGAGGTTAAAGGGAAACAGAGAGAGAGATAGAGAGATGATAGGAAAAATAATGTTTAAATGATTCCGACACTGACTCTTCTGGAAGTGTTTTATAATCAGTACCCAAGAGAAAGCTAGGAGTTTTATGGCCAAGGTCAAATAGTAGATCAACAAGCATTGGGTAAATGGAAATGTATTAGATCTGAAGCTTCTGTCTAAAATAAGGTCCTGGATCTCTGAAAAATTGCACTTCAGAAAATTATATTAAAGAAAATATAACACCAATAACAAAGAGAGACAAAAAATAAAACTTTTCTGTCTTTCATAGGGATTTGTTTAAACAAAAATAAATATTTCTGTGAATATACACATATAGACAGAAATATATAAACACACAAACATACACCCAGATACACAAGGCTGAGATTGACACAAGTTTGTAATTTAGAAATATTATTTATTTTTAAAAATTAATAAGTAGGCATATTAGCATTTTAATGGAAGCAACCATAGTATTGGATATTGAATTTATAGGTATAGTTAGTCCATAAAGTGGAAGGATATAATATAATAGATTTTAAAATATTGAGCTAATCTAAACTAAAACAGAAAAGGCGTGAGTCATTGTAAAAATAAGGTAACTAAAATATTAAAATTAAATTACAAGAAAATAAAAAGTTAAGCATATTGGTATAACAGTATAGGAAATTTATGTAAACATGCTAAAAAGAAAAATGTTAAACATTCTAAAAGAAAACATATACTAGGGTCTATAATTTGGCCATTTGTTAGGCTATAAGCACTTTTTAAATACAAGAAATTCTTTATTTTTTGTTTCCCCCAAACTAAGGAAAATTGCTGACAGTGATTCATATTAAGGTATAATTACCTAAAACTAGAACATAAAACAATAAACAGGATATAATGCAAAAGGAAGGTGACCTAAATGAAAAAATCTAATATAAGCATTGACCTCTCAAGCCTAAAGTTTAATCTGATATAAAGTGGAGGGATGTGGGCCTCAAGTTTCCAACTTAAATTATGGATGTTTGATTGAGAATAAAATGGACTCAGGTCAGCAGTAGCCCTTGGTAACTAGCAGAAGCCAATGGAAGTTCACTCTGGAAAAAAAAATTTCTCCAATTGAAGCTTTCCAAATACTGAAAGATTATCTTATCAAAATATGTTATTTCTATTAATTGCTACAAAACACACAAATAAATAAGCTCCATGAGTTGGAATCAACAAAATAAAGAACAACAAAAAACATTTAGACTCTTGAATAATTCCGATATTGGAAATAGAAATCTAGAAAACAATTGTTTGCAAAGTTTAAAAAAATAGAGTGTGGACAAAAATGGGAAAGGAAATAAAGCTTTACCAAAATTTTTAAGCTGGCTTGGAAAATTCTCTAACTAGAGATCTAAAAAGTGAAAAGTAAATATGTTGAAATCATATTCAATAGACAGCCTCAACAGTAAACTAAATGCTGCTAAAGGATATTAATAAAGTGGAAAATCAATTTGAGGAAATTATTCTCTAAGACAATTTGATATAAAGGTCAAAAATATTAAGTTGAGAACAAGAACATATAGCATAGTTCTAGTAAGTCTTCCAGGCTTAGAACTAAAGAAAATGTAGAAAAGACAATGTTTGCAGAAAAATGACTGAAAATTTCTCATAATTGATAAAAGACATACATTCTTAAATATAGAAGGCACAATATATCAAACATGAAATATAAATAAATGTGCAAAAATATAGTTACAGTAAAGCTTGAATTCATTATAAACAAGAGTTATTACCAGAAGTCAAAGATGTTTTAAAGATCTATAAAACATAACAATTTAATCTATAAGCAGAATTTGCCAAAGTAAATATAAAAGTTAAAAAAGAGAAAGATATCTCCATCATACTACTGAAAGGAAACAAGCTTGTCCAGAACCCAGAATTTCCTATTTATCTAGAAAGTATAAACTTTGTGTGTGAAATTAATTTATTTATGTGCAGAGTGAAATAAATGATCATTAAGAAACATTTAGTAAAAAAATGTGAAAACTGTGTTTCATTAAAGATAAAAAACCTAGAAATATTTTTGATATAATAAAGGAATGAATATAAACAAGGAAATGGATAAACAAGAAATTCTAAGTGGTCTGTCTCCAAAAAATAAATAAATTATCAATTTGTTATATTAAAAAAGAAATATATAAATTGAACAAAAACAATATGCAAATTAACATGTAAATTGAAGGAATGCAGTTTCTTAACAGTGTGTTTTATTTTGAAGTAAATTTTATTCTTTATTAAAAGCATTTTACTAACACATTTCTTCTTATTTCAATAAGTCTAAAAGTATACATGTAAATTAGGTTGCAGTTCTTACAATTCTTCCTTCTTATATTTTCAGGAAAGCATTAAAATATTAACTGATTTCACACTTTGTTAAATATACAAAGTAAAAATAAAAAATATATTACTGGAAATAAAATTCAAGAATAATTGGAAATCATTCAAGACACAGTGGAACACAAAAAATTTCAGTTGCTTTCTCAAACCCTAGAACCATCTAGACCCCTCTCTTTCTCTTATACCCCACATCCAATCCATCATTTAACCATGTTGACGCTGCCTTCTAAATGTAGGCAGGCTCTGACAAGCCTCAGTAATATCACCTCAGTTCAAACCACGATAAACTCTTGCCCAGATCATTGTGGCAATATCCTAAATGATTTTCCTGGTTCCACTTTTGTTCCCCACAGTCTCTTTATACACAAGCTACAAGAGAACCTTTTTTAAAGAGAAGTCATATTTTTAATAGAGTAGCCCAAACTCTCCAATAACTTCTCATCATGATTTGATCTCTTCTTTACTCCATTCCCTATATCCATTCTGGCTCCCTGGCTCTTCATGTGAAGCATATTTGATTCTATATCAATTTTTGCATTTGCAGTTCTATTTGTCTTGTATACTATTCACCACATATGTTCAGAGTAAAGAAGTTCTATTTAAGCTTTTGGTTAGAATTAATTTTTTTTAAGTAGACTTCAAGTGGTTTAAGAGTATGTGGGATTTTATGCTCCTGAATATAATTATTATTTTTAAAAGTATACATTGCCATTAAGGTATCCTAAGCAAGAGACTTTTGGTTGTGAAATTTGTGTTTTGGGAAACATGGACTGTGATGATGAAGGGGAATTTATTAGAGGGGAATATTGCAATGATCCACTAAAAAAGCTAATATGGTATCTGTGAATTGATTATGAGAAGAAGAAATATGAAATTTTAAAAGGAGACAATTAACAAGGCAAATCTCCAAGGCACAATGAAAATTTGCAACATGAACTTTATTAAAAGGAAGAAATAGAATAACTTTTAGATTTTTAACTTAATCGACAAGTCAGTAGAAGAATTCTTAAATGTAGAAAAAAATGAGACTTACTGGGTTCTAAAATCTGCAAATTATTTCTGGAAATGGACAAAAAATCAAAGAAGATAAAAAGTTTATATGTAGAGAATCATTATCAAAAAATCATGGAAATTTGAGGATGAATTTGATGGCCATATTTTGTCTTCAGTAGTTGGATAAAACCCATATAATTTTTCCCATGATTAGATATAGGAAAAAGAAACATTGTAAAGTAGATATTGGCAGAAACACTTCTTGGTAACTCTTTCTTAGGTCTATCTCTGTTACTAAAGCAAATCAGGGAAACATAGCTATAGAAAAATCTCAGGGAGTTATGCAAAATTAAAAATACTTTGTATATTTCAATTAGGAACCTTAGAATTCTAGTAGCATTCTTGTTGTCATCCATTTGTATTAGCCTCTGTAATGTTTAATAAAAATTTTGTTGTGAGTATGTGTGTTAAAAAAAAAGAGACAACAGCCCCAACATTGATTACTTTTGCTAAGCCCCACTTCAGCAAACCAAGACTTAATATCTAATCAAATTGCAGTTTCAGAATAACTGCATCTCCCCCACAAAAAAGCAATACTTCTCATGCATTTTGTGGTGAGGGGTGAAATGCAGCTGGGCCATAGCCACTGTCTCCACATACCTGTGACATTATCGCTGGCATGATTTCCTGAGAAGAGAGGCAAGGCTGAGCCATAGCCACCATATTTGCTGCTCAGCTCCCAGGCAGAGGTGAGGTTGAAACCTGAATACATACAAAGGGGCTCAGCAAATACACAGGAGGGACTGATATTTGCTTACAGACCTAGGCAGAGGAGATTAATTTGCTCCATGGGTACCTTTGTGGACCTGTGCCTCTGACAGAAACTAGCAGGGCCTGAAGCTCTGTACGGTGTGCAGGTGAAGAGTATTCAGCCGACCTGTTCATTGTATGTGGGATGCAGCACTAGATATGACACTTACCTAGTAGCATGACTGCACAATTTCTACAGGTCTGGGGCCTCTGTAAGCTCAGACCTCTAAGACAGAGTTGGCACACTAGGGTATGAATGCAGGTGCAGCATTTTTAGTTGACCTGTGTACATACTTGGATATGGTTTTGGGTATGGCTGACCCAGTAGCATGCCACAATCCAGGTGTGTGACCCAGATGTCTGAGGATGTGCACTGATAGCTCTGAGGGCATAGAAACTGGGAAATACCAGAGCAGAGTACTGACAATTTCTCAGCTAAAGTGGGGACAAGGGCAGTATCAAGAAAATTATACTAGAAGCCATCCAACTACACCTACCATGCACCTCAGCTCAGAAACAAATCTGGAAGCCTCAATAGCAACAAAAGGGAAACAGACCCAGGCCCTGTCAGGATTGTGACAATGACAGAACTAAAAGGAGGCCCGGCTCAACAATGAAGGCAAACTCTGATTACCACAATAACAGCCACACTCACAATCAAAGAGATAAGAACCAACACAGAAAAGAAAGACTTGGCAACCATCCATACTAAAACACACCTCACAAGAAAATTATTAGAGGTCATGGTCTACACAGGAACTCATCTTCTTAAAGAAAAAAAAAAGCTCTTCAACACTACAGTAGATATCTGATACTCCATAATTCACAGTGCCAGGGATATATAAATCAAATGAAGAAGCAGAGGAACTACTTTCAATTAAAAGAACAAGAAGTCCCCTGAAAGTACGAACAATGACAGCCTATTAGATTATGACTTCAAAAAGAGGATGATAAAAGTACTGAAGGAAATAAGAGAGATTATATACAAACATGCAGAATACTATAAAAAGGAATTAGAGACTATAAACTGGAGCCAATTAAAAACAGAAGACTCAATGGCTGATACAAAATCCAAACTGCAGACTATATAATGCAGAGGAATGGATAAGTGACTTAGAAGACAGGACAATAGAAGTCACCCAATCAGAACAACAGAAAGAAAAGCAAGTGAAAATGAATGAAAGCAGTGTAAGATTACTATGGGATAATATAAAGTTTTCCAACCTACACATAATAGGGATCCTAGAAGGAGAAGAAAGACAAAAAAAGATTGAAAGTTATTTGAAAAAATCATGACTGAAAAGTTCCCAAGCCTGAAGGAATCAGATATCCAAGTACAGGAAGTAGAGAGAGTCCCCAACAAGAACACAAATAGATCTATGCCAAGACATACTAGATGGGCAAAATTAAATATAAAGAAATGATTCTAAAACAATAAGAAAAAAAAAAAAGTTAGTTACAAGGAAACCCTCATAAGGATTTCAGCAGATTTATCGGCAAAAACACTGCAGGCCAGAAGGGAGTGGCAAGATATATTGAAAATCCTGAATGAGAAAAAGCTGCAACCTAGGATACTCTACCCAGCAAGACTATCCTTTAGAATAGAAGGAGAGATAAAGAATTTCTAGAACAAGCAAAGACTAAAAGAATTCAGCAATGTTAAATTTATGCTAAAAGAAATCCTGAAAGGTCTACTCTAAATAGAAAAGAAGCAGGATGCTATTAAAAGAAAAAAAATGGAAATGAAATATCTACAATGAATTGTGATAGAACAAACATGAAGATGTAAAAGAGCACATCAAAATCATTAAAGGTAGGAGAGGGCAGCATGAAACTACAAATTTTTTTCTTTCTTTTTATTCTTTTAATGATGTGTTTGAGCTTATACAACTTCAGTTTAAAGCAAATTGATATAGTAATGGGTTAGTATACTTGAAAAACAAGGTAACCACAAATAAAAAGCATACAATGGAGTCAGAAAAACCAGAAAGAAATCAAGCTAATACAAAAGAAAATTATCAAACCACAAAAAAAGAAACAAAGAGGAGATAACAAATCAACTGGAAAACTAAGTTTGAAATGGCAGTAAACACACATTCAATCAATAATTACCATAAATGTCAATGGACTAAATGCTACAATCAAAAGATGTAAAATGGCAAATTGGATAATAAAACAAGAAGCTACAATATATTGCATACAAGAGACCAACTTTAAGGTGAAGGATGCACATAGATTGAAAGTAAGAGTATGGAAAAAATATTTCATGCAAACAGAAACAATAAGAAAGCAGGAGTAGCAATACTGATTTTAGAAAAAAATAAGCTTTAAAACAAAGACCATAAAGAAAGATTAAAAAAAAAAGGAAACTATAAAATGATTAAAGGAGCAATGCAAGATGAGGATATTACATATTAACATATATACACCCAATATAAGAGCACCTAAATATATTAAACAAATGCTAAAAGATATAAAGGGAGTAACTGAGAGGAACAGAATCATAGTAGGAAATTTTAACACCCCACTAACATAATTGGACACTTCTACCAGACAGAAAATCAATAAGACAATGGAGATGCTAAATGACACAATCAAACAATTTGACTTGGTTGATATTTTTAGGACATTATATCCCCCACCTCCAAAACAGAATATACAATCCTTTCAAGTACTCATGGAATTTTCTCTAGGAGAGACCACATACTCAGGTGCAAAAGAATTCTCAACAAATGTAAGAGGCTATAAATTATTTCAAGCATTTTTCCTATAATGCCATGAAAGTAGAAATCAACCACAGGAAAACATAGGAGGAAAAAATGGCAACATGGAGACTAAACAACATGCTACTAAAAACAACAACAACAACAACAAAAAAACACTGGTCAATGATGAAATCAAAGAAAAATTAAAGGATACTTTGAGACAAACAACAATGAAAACATAATCACACAAAATCTATGGGATGCAGCAAAAGTAGTCCAAAGAAGGAAGTTCATAGTAATACAGCCCTTTTCAAAAAACAGTAACAATCTCTAGTAAACAACTTAACATATCACCTAAAGGAATTAGAAAAAGAAAAGCAAACAAAACCTAAAGTCAGCAGAAGGAAAGAAATAGTAAAGATCAGGGAGGAAATAAATAAAATAGAGATTAAAAAATATATTTAAAAAACCAATCAAACCAAGGGCTGTTTTTTTTGAAAAAGTAAATAAAATTGACACACTTCTGGCCAGGCTTACAAAGAAGAAAAGAGAGATAATACAAATAAATGAAATAAGAATTGAAAATGGAGAAACTATAATGAATACCACAGGAATAAAAAAAAATATAAGAGAATACTATGAACAAATATATCGACACCAACTGGACAACCTAGAAGAAATAAGCATGTTTCTGGAAATATACAGACACCAAGACTGAATCAAAAAAAGTAGATCAAATCAATACAAGTGAATTAGAATCAGCAATAAAAATCTTCTCTACAAACAAAAGTCCAAGACGAAATGGCTTCACTGGGGAATTCTACCAAACATAGAAAGAAGACCTCATACTGAACCTTCTCAATCTCTTCCAAAAGATTGAAAAGGAAGAAGTACACCCGGACTCATTCTATGAAGCTACCATCACCCTGATACCAAAACTAAAGACACTACCTAAAAAGAAATTATAGGCCAATATCATTGATGAACATACATTAAAAAATCCACAACAAAATGTTAGCAAACAGAACCCAACAGCACATGAAAAAGATCATACACCATGGTCAAGTTGTATTCATCCCAGGAACACAAGGATGTTTCAACACATACAAATTAATCAATGTGATACACCACATCAGTGAAAGAAAGGACAAAAATCACATGATCATCTCAATAGATGCAGAAAAAGTATTTGATAAAATTCAATAGCCATTTATGATAAAAACTCTTACTATAATGAGTTTATAGGGAACATATCTCAACATAATAAAAGCTATTTATGACAAGCCTACAGTCAACATAGTATTCAATGGTGAAAAATTGAAAGCCTTCCCATATCTGGAACAAGACAAGGATGCCCACTCTAACCACTTCTATTCAACAGAATCTTGGAAGTCCTAACCACAGCAATTAGGCAAGAAATAGAAAGAAAAAGGGATCCAAATTGGAAGAGAAGTGGTAAAATTTCCACTATATGCAGATGGTATGATACTATATATAGAAAACTCTAAAAGATCCCCACAAAAACTACTAGAGCTGATAAAAGATTTCAGCAAGGTAGCAAGATAAAAGATTCACATACAGAAAACAGTTGCATTTCTTTAACAATGAAATAGCAGGAAAAGAAAAAAAAACAATCTCTTTTAAAATTGCATCCAAAACAATAAAATACTTAGGAATAAACCTGATCAGAGAGGTAAAAGACATATATATAGAGAACTGCAATGCATTGATTAAAGACGTTAAAGATGGCTTAGGGAAATGAAGATATCCCATGCTTTTGTATTGGAGCAATCAATATTGTTAAAATGACCATACTTCCCAAAGGAATCTACAGATTTAATGAGATCCCTATCAAATTACCCAGGACATTTTTCACAGAACTAGAAAAAACCTAAAATTTATATGAAATCACAAAAGACCCAGAATTGCCAAATCAATATTGAAGTAAAAGAACAAAGCTAGAGGAATAATCCTCTGAGACTTCAGACAATCCTATAGAGCTACAGTAATCCAAACAGCATGGTATTGTCACAAAAACAGTCATATGACTCAATGGAACAGAATAGATACCCTAGAAATGAAACTGCAGACCTACGGTCAATTAATCTGTGACAAAGGAGGCAAGAATATACAATGGAGAAGAGACAATCTCTTCAGCAAGTGCTGTTAGGAAAACTCGAAAGCAGAATGTAAACCAATGAAATTAGAACACTCCCTTACACCATACAACAAAAATAAACTTAAAATGACTTAAAGACTTAAATATAAGACAAGACATGATAAGCCTCAAAGAAAAAACACAGGCAAAACATTCTGGGACATAAATCTTGGCAACATTCTCTTAGGGCAGTCGACCTAAGCAATAGAAATAAATGGAAAAATAAACAAATGGGACCTAAGTAAACTTATAAGTTTTAGCACAACAAAGGAAATCATAAGTAAAACAAAATGACAACCTATGGATTGGGGGAAGATATTTCCAGATGATGCAACTGACAAAGGTTTAATTTCCAGAATATATACACAGCACATACAACTTAGTAACAAAACAAACAAAAAATCCAATCCAAAAATGCAGCAGACCTAAACAAGCAGTTCTTCAATGAAGACATACAAATGGCCAATAGGCATGTGAAAAAATGCTCACTATTGCTAATTATTAGAGAAATGCAAATCAAAACTACAGTGAATTACCACCTCACACCAGTCAGAATGACCATCACTAAAAAGTCCATGAACTATTAATGCTTGTGAGGATGTGAGGAAAAGGGAACCCTACACTGTTGGTGGGAATGTAGTTTGGTGCAGCCATTAAGGAAATCAGTGTAGAGATTCCTCAAAAAACTTAAAAATAGATTGATCACATGATCCAGCAATCCCACTGTTGGCCATATATGCAGAGGGAACTCTAATTCAAAAAGATACATGCATCTCAATGTTCATAGCAGCACTATATACAGTAGTTAAGACTTGGAAGCAATCTAAATGTCCCCGATAGATGACTGGGTAAAGAATCTGTTGTATATTTATACAATGGAATATGACTCAGTGATGAAAATGAATACAATAATTTGCCAATTGGCAATAATTTGCCAAAACAATTTCAAATTGTTGCCATTTGAAACAACATGGATGTACCTGGAGACTGTCATTTTAAGTGATGTAAGCCAGAAAAAGAAAGAAAAACACAGTATGATAACACTCATATCACCCATATGTGGACTCTAAAAAAAGAATAAAAGAGGGCACTAATGAACTCATCAACAAAACAGAAACTTACTCAAAGACATATAAACAGTCTTATGGTTATGGGCGAATGCAAAAAGTGGGAAGGGGTAAAATTGGGAGTTTGAGATTTGCAAATGATAGCCACTATAAATAAAATTAGATTAAAAAGACAAATTTATTTTATATAGCACAAGGAACTATATTCAGTATCTTATAATAACCTTTGATAAAAAAATATGAAAATGGAAAAAAAAACATTGTTATTGTGTATTAACATCCATAGCAGTATTCATCTCTTTTCCTCTTAAAGTAAAAAATCTTATTTTAAAATATTGGTTTGCTATGAGAGAAAATATTCTATGCCTTCTCCAAACATTTTTTAAATTTCCTTGTAAAGTATTGTTCTAGAAATATTCTTAGAGTTATAAGAGAATATAGAGTACAAACTGAAATAAGCTCTATGTGTGTGGTTTTCTTTCTTTTGCATGAAAATTGTTCCAGATATATTTTCTGGCAATGAGTTTTTATGTTGTAATTTTAGACATCTTTCCCCACTCATTCTTAAAATGAATTGAATTACAGTTCCTCTAAAGACCACTAAATAAATAGACATTTTATATTTTTCAGAAACCTCTCAGAGTTCCAAATATATTTTGTCATTTGCTTCATCTAAACTTTTTAATTCTACTTGAAACAAATAGAAACAGAAGAGAATGCTTTGCTAAATAGTTCTCACCATTTGAAAATTATTTTGTGAATTAGAACAGCTTTTTAAGTAAGTGTGCATTTAGAGATAATTAATAAATAGTATAATATTTGAAGAAATAAAGATGGAGGGAATTATCAAAAAATTGTATGTACCAAAAACTGCACATTATTACCATAAATAGAATCATGTAACATTTTCAAATAATGGGATCCTTTGGTATAATCTGAACACTATGCCTTTAAATTTTCCAACAAATCCAGAGCAAGAGATGGATATTAATTATATTTCAAGTTTATTTAGATATAATGGGCCATTTGAAATTTTATGTATTTAAGATATACAACTTGATGTTTTTCTATATGTGTTCATTATAAAGTATTCATCACAATCAAACTAACTAGCATATCAATACCTCATGTAGTTACCATTTTTGTGTGTGTGTGTGTAGGGAGAAAACTTAAGATCTATGCTTTTAGCAAATTTCAAGTATACAATATAATATTATTAACTATAGCCACATGGTTGTACATCAGATATCCAGAATTTATTTATCTTGCATAACATTCATATAAAAATATAATTTAAGATTACTATTTTTAATAAGGTTATATCAGGTCATAAGTACTACAATATTTTAAATATCTGAAATGGAGCCATGAAATGTGGGCCTATTATCAAGATTCTGGTCTTCTCATAGTTTCTTGAACATGCCAAACCTGGTATAAATTCAGGGGATTTACACTGGCTCTTTTCTACACTAAAACCTGGAATCTTTTCCCACAAATATTTTTCAATCTCTTTTTTTCCCCAGTTCTCTGCCCAAATATTCCTTTCTTATGAAAATCTTCCCTAAGCAGTCTAGTAAAACAACAACAACAACAACAACAAAACCCTGTGCCTCACTCCTTTCTTATTTTACATTAGTTCCATCTTGAAATTATATTACATATGCATTTATTTTTAATTTCTTATTTTTCCTTTTCTCCCTATTAGAATATAATCTTCATGGAAGAAGGGATTTTGTTTGTCTTATTCATATTTGAGTTCTAACTTTCTAAAATTTATATACAGATTCTGAATAATTGCTTGTTGAGTAAATGAATAAATGAATTCTCTCAGAAAGCTGTATTTTATCCTAATCTATTTTATCAGGCTACTTTAAACTATGTACTTATTTGTACAGCTCATTATACTACATAATTCTATAAAATGGATTCCTGTTTCATAAAAAAGATAAATAAAAAGTAATCACATTTAATTCTAAGAGGTAGAAATTTAAGGATGAATTTGATGGCCGGGTTTTATCTTCAGTAGATGGATGAAACCCATATAATTTTTCCAGTGATTAGATATAAGAAAAATAAACTCTGCAAAGTAGTATTGGCAGAAACACTTCTTGGAAACTCTTTCTTAGATCTATCTCTCAGTTTCTAAAACAAATCAGGGAAACATAGCTATAGAAAAATCTCAGGGAGTTATGCAAAATTAAAAATACCTTCTGTATTTCAACTGGGAACCTTAAAATTCTAGTAACATTCTTGTTGGCATCCATTTGTATTAGCCTCTGTAATGTTTAATACAAATAAAAATTTTGTTGTGATTATGTATGTTTAAAAAAGAGACAACAGCTCCAACATTGATTACTTTTGCTAAGCCCCACTTCAGCAAACCAAGACTTAATACCTAATCAAATTGCTGTTTCAGCCTGCCCCAGAAAGTGAAACTCAATTAATAAATCTGGAATTACCTGGTCAGCACTAATGAGCTAATCCACCCAATAAACCCCTTCTGTCCCCAGAGAAAGGTACAGAAACTTGACTTTGCTTAAAATAATCTACTTTTTGCTAGAAACTTCCCCTCCCACCTTTTTATGCCTATAAAAGTCTTTTATTTTGTATAGCTCCTCTGAGTTCTTTTCTACTTGCTAGATGGAGCACTGCTTGATTCATGAATCATTGAATAAGCTCAATTTGATCTCTAAATTTACTCAGTTGAATTTTAGCTTTTAACAGATTTTATGGTAGTGGAAGGGCCAAAGGAGACTTCTAATGACTTCAGAGACAATGAGAAAGAAAGGCTGGATACACTCATTGAGTTCTCTTTCTCTTATTTTCCAAGTTCCATAAGTAAGTTCCTCTTGGTTCTGAGCTTTGGTACCCATTTCTCAAGTCTAATTGACTTTCCACAGTCCCCCATTTGGTTGGAAACTTTCAGCTCTTTTTTCCTCTCCACATTCTGTGTTGGGAACTGCTGGTGGTTCAGTTGGCAGTTTCCCATTTTTATAAAACCTCAGTATGTAGTCCACATTCTTTGAAGTCTGCTGGTTCTGTCCTTACCCCATTTCCTAGATTCCATGTTGGATACTGCTGGTGGTTACCATGGTTATCAACCAGAGTCAGACTGTGCCTGAGATAAAAATGAATCTGAGTCTGGGTTTAGACTGAGTATGACTTAATTTGGAATGAGTCCAGTATGTTTTTTGTAGGTAAAATCTATTGCTAATGGGAATCTAGGAAGCCAAAAAGCCACCAAAGTTGGTGAGCATGGGGCTAGCACTTAAAAACTGTTAGAGCACTCACCATGAAACTCTAAGATGTTTTAGGATAAGTTATTCATGGAACAAATTAGAGTGATGGAGTCACCAGCCAATCTCAAGAAAATTTCCCTGCAGCAAGGTACATTGTAAAACATCTCACAATCCTCAACCCAGCAGCACATCTTTCTTAGGTACTAGTTTGGCTCTGAGAAATATAAAGGCTTAGTTAAAAAATGGAATCCTTAAATTCCAAAAAGTTAAGTGTGCCAACTTCCAGCCCAGTTGCTTATTGTATGCCTAACAACTATGGTCCTGAAAGCTATGAATATTTACAAAATTGGTAAAATCTTACCAAAAACAACCTAGAATTACAATGGCTATTGTGCGGAATATTTTAATTAGATAAGATCATTTATTTAAGAAGCACTCTTAACAGCAAGATTTCCAAAATTTAACAAATGGAATGAGGTAGTTATTTTAATTGGCATGCAGTAGTTTGCAGAAAACTTCAAGATTACAAAATTGCTTTATTAAAAGATTTATTGCAAAAGGCTAGTAAAAAAAGACACAAAACATACCTAAGACAAAAGATAGTAAGGCTGATATGACTAATACTGTCCCATTCTATCCTGCTTTACCCACTACTGACATTTTAGTAATGCTATGGACATATTGCCTTTCTACTGAGGAGACTATTTAACAGTCTTTTAAAATAAAACCCCCTGAGATTTCAGGCATTCTCCTCAGGTAACTTTTACTCCATGGCCAAAGGCTGAAATAAGGAAGGGCCATAGTTTAGAAATTTCCTAAACCCAGAGAGTATCTGCCAAAGTTTTTTTACTTTAGAGTTATTATCAGGTTCTATAATCCCAGGCTGGTACATCTTTATCAGCTTGTGCACATATTGGTAGGGCTTCATGACACCAAAAAAATGGATGTGTAAAGCAGAACAGCATAACCCTCAGGATGATATCTTGGGATTCTTGATATTCAACATGGTCCCCTCATGCACCAGAAAAAGCTTAAAAAATAGCAATCCATAATTTAAAAGCCATTACTATAGCCTTCTCTGCATGCCACAATTGGTCTATTATTCAAACATGTAAACAAAAGGAAAAATGATGCTGGTGAAGACTTTAAAGTAATCTGAGAGCTCTCTTCCTATGCTATTCTGGGTTCCATACAACAAATGAGGTCACTCAGCCTGCCCTAGCTGCCCTATTTGTAAATGGATTACAGTTACAACAGCTCCAAGTCCAGAGACCTAAATCAACTTCTGGAACTCCTACATTATACCCTCCTAGGGGTACATTATCATAACACTGGACTAGGGGTTAGTGTCTCAGTTGTAATTAACTAGGACACTGGAAAAGAGATTGTTCTCAAAGGCCCTATGTAAAATTTTCAACATCAACCCTAATACTGTCATATCTACTCCCAAAGGAAGGTCCTCCCATTGACCCTCTCAGAACTGATAGGAATCCAAGGGGCCATTTTGTAAGCTGGTACCAGTAATACCCATAAGGAGCCAAGAAAAAATTAAAATTAAAATAAATGGAAAACTTTGCCAAATTCTGTTAGATAACCAGAGCTACACTTTTTACTTTCTACTTAGCCTCATAGGACCGAAAAAGAAAATCTCTCAGAGTGAAAAATTTCCATAGTAGGCATGTCTAAGAAAAGTCAGGGATATCTCTATTTCAACCAGTATTAATGACTCTGGAAACTTTTACTGAAAAATATTAAACATTACTTTTTGCCACGTGATACAATCCCAGTCAGTCAATTAGGTTGAAATGTCCTTTCTAAATAAAAAATACCTAATACATTTTTCCTCCAATGAAGAACCCATCTTAGAATTTCCTGGCCAATCCAAACCTTTTCTTTACAATCTGTTCTTGACATAGAAGAGGAAAAAAATACAACAAAATCCCCTATTTTAATTGAGGTGCCCCAAAATCTATGGGCTATTTCCAATAATGACATTGGGAGAACAAAAAGTGCAGAATCTATAAAAGCTCAGATGGACATAACTAAACCCCTTCCTAAGTTGCTTTAATATCCATTAAAGTGTGATGTCATACAAGGCTTCACACATATTCTAGAAGATCTAATTGCCCATGGGCTAATTATTCCCTTTCTTAGCCCCTATAACACAGATCTTGCCAGTCTGGGAACCTAATGGGTAAGGATGGCAATGTGTTCATAACTTGAAATCTATTAACAAGATAGTTGTTCTCCATTTCCCAGTTGTTTCAAACACAAACATCTTTTCTCACAAGTTCCCTCAGATGCACGATGGTTCACTGTTGTGGACCTCTGTTTAGTCTTCTTATGCATCCCTGTAGACCCCAATGCCAATATCTATTTGCGTTTGCTTGGAACAATCAACAATGTTCCTGAATAGATATCCCTTAAGGGTTCATTCAGGTCCCTTCTTATATCTCCCAAGCACTCCACCAAGATTTAAACATTCTCCAGTTCCTTGAGAAATCTACTATTTTACAATATGTAGATAACCTCTTACTGTGTTTTGGTTATAAAGACACATCCACAAAACATTTTGTTTATATGCTGCAACAATTTAGCTGAAAATAGACAGAAAATCTCTAAGGTAAAATAACAATTATCTCTAGACACTGTTCATTACCTACATTATAACCTAAATGTTGAAGAAATTCAGCTACCTCTAAAAAGAATTAAAGTAATTCAGGAGATTCCTAGACCCACAACTAAGCAACATCTTCATGGGTCCCTGGGGGTGACTGGTTATTGCAGAGTATAGGTTCCAAATTTTTTTCCTCATGGCATCCCCACTCCATGAAATTACTAAGATTTCAGTCCTTGAGTCCCTTCCTTGGAAAAATAATCATGAATAGCCCTATTATAGGAATTATAGGACTAAAACAAGAACTGCAAGAATCACTTGCACTACAGCTACCTAACTATTCAAAACCTTTTGTCTTATTTATGTATGAGACAGAAAGACAAGCCCTGGAAATGCTTATGGAAAAACATTGTAATAAACTTTGGCCTATTACCTATTAGCATCCAACTTGATTCAGTTGCTCATGACTATTCTATCTGCCTTAAGGCTATAACTGCAACTGCAAAGTCAGTAGAAGCCTTAGCAGATTTAGCATAAGGAAATGACACTTATTTACAAACTTCACACACAGTCCAAAGTCTTTTTAATTTTGATTTGACTCAACATTTCTCTATAAGTAAAGTAACCTCCTATGAGACACTTCTCCTTTCAGTAGCTAATCTGCATCTTAAATGTTGCAACATTCTTAATCCTGCTTTGTTACTATCCCTGCCTGATCAAGGTGAGCACAATGACTGTAAGGTAATAAAGTCCCATTTTGTGACACCATATTCTAATTTACAAGACCTCATTTAACTAACTTTGTTGGGTCATACTGTAAAGACAAAAAAGGAAATTCCCAAGCTGGCTGTTCTGTTACTACCCAATATGAACTACTTAAGTAGGACAATATCCCACAAGCTAAATTAGCCCAACAAGCTTCACGTCTTACCCAGAGCATGCCAGTTAACAAAAGGTTAAATTGTTAATTATTTATATAGATAGGTAGTATAACTTTAGGTCATCAATGACTTTGAGATGCTATAGAAACAAATGAGTTTTTCTTATATTCAGTGTGACCCAAATCAAAAATGGACAACAAATAAATAATCTTCCTACTGCTATACTCTTACCTTCTGAAAAGGGCCCAGGAAAGCTTATTCCTAGCTCAGGCAAGCATTCTTTGTTAGGCCTTTCAATGTGCTGATTCTTTTTCTTTGATTAAGCCCTGTTGATAATTTAAATTCTCTGAATCACCTGTCTTACTAGTCCATTATGATCCAGGAATTATGTTTTCCCTTTTTTGCTTCTTCCCATATCTAGATTTGCAGTATTATAATTTTTCTATGTAGAGTTGTATACATGATCAACTACTTCAAGATATTTTTTGCTACCATAAATTTTGTCAGAGGTATGGTTACACACTGGGTAATGTTAGAGACAACAATCTTATAAAATTGATAGTATATGAGCAATAGAGCTAGTGACATTAATAAGTCATAGTAGAGCAGAGAAAGGCACAAGTCATAAATAATTTAAAAACAACCAGAGACAATAAAGTAAAATAATGATTAGTATAACTAGTTGTAATGTGGTTACAGCAAACCATCAATTCCACAGGGGAGCCAGCTGGGGAAGCCAAATTCTGGAAGGATCAGGTAGAGATAAAAAGATAAAAATTTTATCTTTGTTTACCAGGTATGCTTTATCAACATGTTGTACGTCATAGTGTAAAGGAAAGTTTTCTTTTTTCTGAGAAAAAGAATATTAGCCAGTAAATTTCAGAAAAAAAAGCCATAAAATAATTATAAATCATTTTTATCAGTTCATTTGATTCCAGATATGGATAAATTCATCAGATTTTTCACTGTTGATATGGATAAATTCATCAGATTTTTCACTAGAGTTTGGAAATTTCTTACCCAGTTCAAGGGCATGATCTAAAAGCTACAAGAAACTTGTATGTATCAAAAAGTACTGTTTATTAATTTTCCTGAAGGTCTTCATTTAATAAAAGCACCAGAGTAAAACAATGATTGTGTATAAATACAAAAAATTTAAAAATGATATGGTTAAATATCTGATTTCAAAGCAATTGACAAAAAACTTGGATATTCCTGTGACAGGTAATATTTTCAGATAATGGCTAGAATTATGACTGGTAATATTACACCAGAGCATATTAGAATTTTAGAAATTCCATGTAGAGTTTAAAAGATCTACATTAATGACATTGACACATACAATCTAAGTTAAGATGGTTTACCTTCAATCATGTGGCAATGCTTCTCAAATAATTAAACATACCAAATAAGTCTAATTAGTTTAAAATTTCTCAGATGCTTCAGGATTTCTTTGAAGCATTCCAGAGTTAGCTGGAGGTCAAAAGAACTTCAGTTAGAATTTGATGTTTGAGAACTTTGTCAAAAATATCAAAAATGTTTTCAAAACACTTGGTCAAATAGAATCATAAATTATTGCAAAGCAATACTTATTCATTTAACCAAAGTGACAAAAAATTTCAAAAACAGATACAGACCACTTACAGGTAAAGAAACTCACACAATCTGTAACCAAAGCAGTATTTAAATAAAACGTTCTGTTAACAGAGAGGGGAAACAAATCCAGTCTTGCATGAGCCTACTTTTAAAAACAAAATTGATTTACCTGAATTTAATCTAATCCCAGTCTGATCATGTACAAAGATTTTCTGGGTTCCCTTTTAACAAACCTGTTACAAATTTCTGTATTTATATTAGTTTGTCACTTATTTTCCAATCCAGAAACAGCCATCTCTAGGACAAAATCATTCTTTTCCTTTAACAAAATGTGTTTCCATTCCTCATATCTTTTTTGCTGAAAACACACATCCTACACTCCTTGCATACTGTAATGTCTCCCTTATCACCTTTATTTTTTTATTTATTTGTTTATTTATTTTTCATGCAGGCAGTGTTTTCTTTTTTTAACATTTTTTATTGATTTATAATCATTTTACAATATTGTGTCAAATTCCAGTGTTCAGCACAATTTTTCAGTCATTCATGGACATATACACACTCAATGTCACATTTTTTTTTCTCTGTGAGTTATCATAACATTTTGTGTATATTTTCCTGTGCTATACAGTGTAATCTTGTTTATCTATTCTACAATTTTGAAATCCCAGTCTATCCCTTCCCACCCTCCACCCCCCTGGCAACCACAAGTCTGTATTCTCTGTCTATGAGTCTATTTCTGACCTGTATTTACACTTTGTTTTTGTTTGTTTGTTTGTTTGTTTGTTTTTGATTTGTTTTTTAGATTCCACATATGAGTGATCTCATATGGTATTTTTCTTTCTCTTTCTGGCTTACTTCACTTAGAATGACATTCTCCAGGAGCATCCATGTTGCTGCAAATGGCATTATGTTGTTGGTTTTTATGCCTGAGTAGTATTCCATTGTATAAATATACCACCTCTTCTTTATCCAGTCACCTGTTGATGGACATTTAGGCTGTTTCCATGTTTTGGCTATTGTAAATAGTGCTGCTATAAACATTGGGGTGCAGGTGTCATCCTGAAGTAGGGTTCCTTCTGGATACAAGCCCAGGAGTGGGATTTCTGGGTCATATGGTAAGTCTATTCCTAGTCTTTTGAGGAATCTCCATACTGTTTTCCGTAGTAGCTGCACCAAACTGCATTCCCACCAGCAGTGTAGGAGGGTTCCCCCTTCTCCACAGCCTCTCCAGCATTTGCCATTTGTGGTTTTTTGAATGACGGCCATTCTGACTGGTGTGAGGTGATACCTCGTAACTTTGATTTGCATTTCTCTGATAATTAGTGATATTGAGCATTTTTTCATGTGCCTATTGATCATTTGTATGTCTTCCTTGGAAAATTGCTTGTTTAGGTCTTCTGCCCATTTTTGGATTGGGTTGTTTATTTTTTTCTTATTGAGTCATATGAGCTGCTTATATATTCTGGAGATCAAGCCTTTGTCAGTTTCATTTGCAAAAATTTTCTCCCTTACTTCTGGTTTCCTTTGCTGTGCAGAAGCTTGTAAGTTTCATTAGGTCCCATTTGTTTATTCTTGCTTTTATTTCTTCTAGGACCTTATTAACTTTAGTGGCTTTAATTACACAGTACAATTTTAACCATTAAAAATCCTAATCTGTAGTGAAAACTGACAAGGAGATTTTAAATGTAAACTGTTTATTCTACCAGCAATTTCTGATTGGAATATCCTAGAACCTTTAGAAACATACATTGTCTCACAGAATAATTTCTTTCCTAAATACGGTATAAGAAATGTGTTATATAAACCCAAACATCTTTAGTTTTCTTCTAATTAGGAGACAAAAGTAGGTGATTTTAGACCTGTTTGTAATGTTCCAGTATTTTATCTTATTTGAAATGGCCTGGATAGTCAATGAATTCCCATAATTTAACTTAATAGCTTGTAAGTAACAGGTGGGATATGTTAAATTTGCTTACTTAGATGAATGAGTAAGATTATTTGCAGAAAAGACTCTTAAAATTTGTATTTGTCTTTTGTAAACCCTGAAATAAGCTGTGAATTAAATTTTGGGTGAGGAAGCCTTTCCAGTGATTTGAGTTTTAAAAGGCCTTTTTCCCCTTTCTCATTCTTTATGTTTTCAGGTTTCATCTAATTGAGTTAATTAGGCTCAGTCTCAATTCATTGTGGGCTGTATTTACATTTCTGATTGTAGATATTTCCAAGAAAAGGACAGTTGCTTTTAATTCTCCAAAGAACTGTCTTCTGACTAAATGATATTAAGATTGGTTTGTCCATCTATATTTTCTTAAATTTACTTTTTTTTTTTTTAATATCACTGAGGTTTCCAAATCAACTGAAATTCAAGAGTTTTATGTTCTAGAATTTTAGGGCTCAATTTATATGTCTTCAAAACCTTGAATAAGGCATTCAACAAAGGCCTTCTTTCTGAGTGTGTAGGTAAGACCAGAGCAAAATCTCTATTATTGTTTTTATTTGCCCCTGAGTGTTGCTCCCAGATTTTACTTTATGTTGTATAGATTCAGGTAACCCTATTCATTTCCTTTAATGTGTTTAATTAATATTTCCTGAGGGGCAGTTTCATACACCCTATTTTATAATATCAAGTATGGGAGACATTCCCTAGTGAAACATGTCTATTTCATAATGTGAGCAAAATATACTGCTAGCTATATCAATAAACAAAGAATGCTGAAGCCATCAAGTCATCAGCTGTTGCCACCAGGCCACAGTGAACACAAGACTGCAGCCCAGCCTCTGCAGCCACTCAGAATGGTGCACTCTGAGGGGACTCAGAATAAGAAAGGATGTGATACTGGCCTTAGATAGCTAGATGCTTATCAAAGGAATGAATTCAATGAGCCCAAACATTTGCTTCCTCCCATACATAGGAAATCATTAAATTGTTTTAACTTGAGATATCTGGTTTTCTTCAGTTTAACAAGTAATCTTTTTAACATTCCAACTACCTAGTCTTTGTTGCAAAAATCCTATATATCCTAGCTCCTCCCCTGCCTCTTTGGAGCAGTCCCTTAGAGTGATCTGAGAGGCTGTCATCCTGGCTGGATTCCTCCCGCCAAATAAAATATAACTCTGAACTTTTAGGCTGTGCATTTATTTCAGTCAAAAGTTTTGGAGACCACTATAAAGGGACCCAGAGCAGACTTCTCTCCTTTGCCTGAACTCTATGAGGAACCAGAGCCTTGGTACCAGCAGAGGCCCTTTGTGCCCATCCATCTCCTCAGAGAGTCCAGGTGAATTTGGGTAAGTCTCTCCTGGTCCTCATATCTCCCATATTGGTTGACAATCCAGTTTTATTTGGCAGTGTATCCAGGTACCTGACTCTCCAGTTGAAAGCTACTGGGGGAAATACCCACCCAGTGGAGACATCCCAGGTGGGGCCTGGTTGAAATATACCAGGATCTGGACTGAGTGGTTAGGTAAGAGGCTAGTCTAATGCTTTCCTCAATTTGGCTACCTCTATTGAATTTGTCAGGATAAAAGTAAAATCTTAAGAGAAACTGTTTGACTCCAATGATGGGACCCTCCTCCTGGCTGGCAATGGCTTTCTCAGGGAACTGAGAAACTTGCAGGAGTAGTGGAAGCAAAAACCACATGCCATGTAGCTGTCCCTGGGGCAAAGCCCACTAGTGATTTTATTCTGAAAACCTGACTTTAGAATGGGGAATAGAGCTTTCAAAACAAAAGAAAAAAGAAATGACAGATTTCCAGCCTCCAACTAATACCCCAGCCAGGTTTATGTACATATAAAACTTACAACTTTAGTTAGGAATTAAACAAAATCTCACCCTGAAAATAACTAAGCCAGGGGTCTTTCACTGTGTATGAAGCTAAATTAAAGAAAAAAAAAAAAAAAAAAAAGCCAGCCTGATAAAATTGTTTTTGGTATTCTGAACTTATAAAAACAAAAGCCCTTTTAAGGGGAATTTGGATTTCTCTTCCTGTGTCCTTGAAATGTAAATGTTTTATCCTTCTCTGGGCACTTTGTGTGTATATATGTTTTTTGTTTGTTTGTTTTTAAGAAAACTTGGACTCTGCCATCAAAAAGATATAAGTATGATCTACATATGACAGCCAAGCAAATAAATTGGTATTCTGAACAATCCTTTGATTGTACCAATCTTCAGTCATTTTGCCATCTTAGCCTTTGTTGCATCACCCTAGACCACAAAGGCCTTTATTTTGGGGAGAGTAAACTTTTTAATTTTATTTAGGTGACATCCCCCCACTCTCTTGTGGGAAAGCCTCCTCATCTTATTTGTTTTAAATCACTCCGTATATATATATATAGTTGATGGCCAGGTGATGGATCTTTAAATTTGAGAATCTTCTAAATTAAAAGTTCAGAGAGCTCTCATTATAAACAGCTATTTTATTGGTACATATAAAAATCAATCAAGTTGAAAGGTGGAAAAATATATATCTATGGTTAACCTAAGAAATTAGTTTAAAAAAAATTGAAAAGCTATAATTGTGTTTTCCCTGTCCCCTCAATGGGTTTTAGAGATGTTATAAAAATATTAGAATAATTAATGTTAATTAGGTTGAGTAACTGGAAAAAGAAATGTAGAAAATGTCTAGAGTTTTTTTTCCTAACAAGGAAAAATTAAGGGACTTGTCTCAAATGGATAAATATTTTTCAGATAAATATGTAAAATTGGATAAAAAAATGGATATTTATGGATTAACATACAAGGTTTTGATACTACACTACATAAAGTTAAAAAGGTCAAAGGGATCACCTACTGGTCCTCAATGTTAAAGTTCAAATAAGTCCACTCTATTTACCCCAGTTTAAAATATATATAGTTATAGGGCTGGGGTAAAAAAATATGCACTGAGATACTTGGTCAATGTTTAGGGCAACAGTTAGACCAATTAATCAAATTTCAGAATTGACAAGGGCCTAAGTCCTTTGGCTCAAACTTGGGGAACCCAGAGAATGATATAAAATTAGATAAAGTGGACAAGAAATGAAAGAAAAAGGCATCTAGCACTCCTTCTAAAAAAGAAGACATTTATTAAACCTAATAAATATTAAAATTAAAGGTAAAAGAGTTGATAAAATTGAGATAAAAGTTTATAAAATTGGTATATTTTAAAGGGCTTTATATAAACCTCTTTTGTTTAATTACATTGTGGGGTAGATATGTTTCAATGGGGGATGCTTCCCCCTCTTGGTATTATAAGACTGAGCACATAAATCTGTCCCTCAGGAAATATTAATTAAACATACTAAAGGAAACCAATAGAGTTATCTGAGTTGTGCAATATAAAGTAAAACTAAAAACTAATATTCAGTGGCTAATAAAAATAATAGAGATTTACTCTGGGTTTAATTTATAACTCAAGAAAGAGAGCCCTTGTTAAATGCCTTAGGCAAGCATTTGAAGACATGATAAAATAAACTCTAAAATTTTAAAACATGGAACTCTTTGTTTGAGGTCTTCTCACTGATGCAGAAAGCAATTTAAGGGGATACAGTTGGATTTAGTTGACAGACCAGTTCTTTAGGGAACTAAAGGCAACTATCTTTGTCTTATAAATCAGAAATTTAAACACAGCAAACAATGACCTGAGACTGAGCCTAATTAGCTCAATAAGATAAAAGTTAAGGCCAAAGAAATTTTTGGTATTTTAGAACTCAGAATTCTGATGGATCCCTCAGAATTTGTCAAGGACAAATAGAAATCTTAAAATTATTTTTCATTAATAGTAAACCTTGGTGATTTTAGCAAGCAAATTCAGCTTATTCCAACTGTTATTTATAAGCAATAAATTTATACTGTAATACCTAATTCATAACTAAGTTTTAAAGTGAAGCAATGAGATCTCTAGTTTTGTCTGTTTATAAGTCTGTGTACACATCATCGATATAAGATGTCTCTACTGCTAAAAATTACAAAAAATAAAGTTATGAAAGGACTCTATTTAATTGATTTAAAAGTAAGCACTTATAAATTAAACATTTCTAAAATAAAAACTGGCCAAATTGACTTTCAGGTTCACATGAACTGAAGAAATATTCAACATTAAGTAAATACTTGATATTAAGTTTAGTTTTAGTTTGTTGATCTAATTAATATAGATATCTTTAGAGTCACCAATATTAAGTATAACACTTTTAGGGGACCTAGGTTAATGAAAGTCAAATAAGATCTTGTTATACCTGGTGCAGATTTATCAAAAAATCGTAGTAATTTGGTGTGAAAATATTCTCATAAATAAATTAAATGTAAATGAGATAAAAGCTTTTGGGTAAATTCTTTAAAAATAATTATATTTTAAGAATGCATGTTTAAGATAATCTCTACAAATATTTGGTATCTTAAAATTCTGAATTGTGTTTATTCAGACTCTGTCTGAGGTGAAGTCGCTCTCTTAACCCTGGAGTGGTGGATCCAAGGGAAGATTCCTGCAACTTTAACACCTGTAGGGGTAGTTAATACCACTAAATATGGTCCCTTACAGTGAATAACAGCATGTGTCACTAGATGGCCCCCTACTTGACAGGATCGTGGTTGGCAGAAATGGCGGGCAGTTGAGTTCCCAGTAGCCCCTATAATAGGCACCTTTTTCTTGGTCAGGGGGGCTACAGGTTGGGTCACCACAGAATACTCTGCTCCTGTGTCTACCATAAAAGTCATTGGTTGGCCCCCCTATAAACATCTTGACCTTGGGCTCCTGGGGGCCCAGGGACAGGGAGCCCGGTCTCTCCTATTATGAGTCGAACCCAGCCAGTCGGATGAGATTACTGGCTGATGGCTCCAGCTGACAAGTAGGCCTTTTGGGGAGTGCTCTCTTTCCATCCTTTATTTGGGCACTCGTTCTTCCAGTGTCCTGTCTCCCAGCAGTATGTGCACTTGTCTCCACCCAGGGGCACCCATGGTTGGGGTCTCCTCTTCCGGGATGGTGCAGGATTCTGGCTGAAGCTTGTTTTCCCCAGGGATGCTGCAAGGAGTGCTGCTTTCTGCTTCATTCGCTGGTCTGCTTCTCGTTGGGCTTCCCGTTCTTGGTTTACAAAAACTTTGCTACTTCCAGCAGCTGTGTAGCTCCAGTTTTTGGAGTTTCTGGCATATATCTGGGTATGATTGGGCTACGAAGGCAGCGTTGACCATCCGTTGGTTTTCTTGGGCCTCAGGATCAAAAGGAGTGTAGACTCGGAATGCTTCACATAGTCTCTCATAGAAGTCAGTGGGTGTTTTATCTGGCCTCTGGGTCACCGTGGTCATTTTAGACATGTTAGTTGACTTCTTGGCTCCCGCTCTTAGCCCTTGTAGGATGGCCTCCTGGTACTCACACAGCACTTCTCTTCCTTCTTGGGTGTTAAAGTCCCAATTTGGTCTGTTGTCAGGGGCATGTGTCATGGCCCATCACTCAACATCCATTGTGTCCCCAGGGGCTTGGTCCTGCAGCCATTTTCGTGCTTCAGTGAGAATGCGTCTCCTCTCCTCTGTATTGAAAAGAATCAGAAGCAGCTGGCGGACATCTTCCCAGGTGGGCCGGTAAGAATGGAAGATGGACACTACAAGGTCAATCATAGCCTGCAGATTGGCAGCCTGATTACAGTCGTCATATACCACCAAGTAGAAATCATCATGGGCTGGACAGAGACCAAATATTTGCATTACTTTGCAACAGAGCCCCAAGGCTGTCCCAGCATTGCTTCGGGACTGGGCAGGGGATGGCGCTCCCCGACAGTTGCCATGGAGGTGGCGGCGGCCGAGGTGGAGGCGGTGCCGGGCTGCAGGGGCTGCTGCTGCTGCTATTGCTGGGTCGCTTTTCAGAGTCGGAAGGAGTATGATGGAGCCAATTGAGAAGGGCTGTGGTGCTAAAGGGTTGGTAGCAGAGTACGGGGTACCCGGGCTGAACAGTCCCGTTTTCTCCAACTTGTTGTGGCCCTTGTGTCTCCCGCAGCGGCATTTGGAGGGCCAGTGGTGCTGGATTCCTGGCTTGTGCTGAGTGGATTTTCCTTTCTACGGCTCAGGCTGGGGTCTGGTCTCTGCCTCTGGGTCTTCAGGTTGGGGAGGTGTTGGTGCCCTGGGGGCATACAGAGGGGGTAGGCATATCTGTCTTCTGCTTCTCCTTGGAAAATAGGCTTTTTTCTGTTTTTTTTTTGGCCTGGACTGGCTGGGCTGCTAATATCTTGCATTGTCCAGGTCCATTTGAGCAGAACCGAATCCATGGGGGTAGAGTCTGGGCGATATTCAGCCAGGAGTCAATGTGAGGGAATTGATCTTGGTGGCCTGGGGTTCCAGTGATTATTTGATAGACTGCTCGCACTGTTGCTAGGTCCAGAGTTCCTCCTGAGGGCCACCCAACTCCAAAGGCCGGCCATTCAAGCTCACACAAAATGCAGAGCCTGCCGGGGTCATTCAAATTCCACAGTCTCCTGAGAACCCCTTTTTGAAATTCTTAATCATGCAGTCTAGAGTGGTGGGTTTTGACTTAGAGCCTCCCATTTTTTTAGATGTTTGGGAAGGTAGACTTTATATCTTTTCTTTCTTCACTCTTCAAAACACTGGAGTTCCCAGAGAGACTGCTCTCTTGCTGGGTCTATGAGTTGTTTGAAGGCTAATTTGGTCTGGGAGTCTGGGTTCCAGTCACAGCTGATGTCTCTGGAGCTCAAGGCCTCAAGCAGTTCCAGGGACTTTCTTCATTAAATCCTCTCTATATCCTGAACTAACGTATCAGGGGCGTGGACTGACGGCAGATGGTAAAACAAATGGACTAGAAAAGGGACCTCCAAGATCAGGTGAGCCCGGTACTGAAGGAATTCATCTTCTAAACTTGAGGCCTGGGGGTCTGGGGCTAGGCAAAATGGGCACTACTTGGGTTTGTTCAGTAGGGGAACAATAAGTCTTGGGTGTTCTGTGACAGAATCAGGTAGGAGACTTTTTCAAAGAAATAGCATCCTAGCCTCCAAGGGCACAGGGGCGTTGACTCATTGGCTATGTCCTTTTCCCTCCCAGTGTAGCCACCCTGTGCTGGTGTCACAGACAAGTCAAGGGAGGGTTTTCGTTGCATCCGCCTGGCCGTTCCCCTTGTGGGGACAAAGGTGCCTCTTAGCTTTGGTGGGTCAGTATAAGCCGCTGACTCCGATTGGGACCCTGAGGGACCGATACCGCCCTGAGCCATATGAGGTCACCACAGAACCGCAGGTTGGGACTCACTCAAACTCTGCAGCAGAATGCCGTGGAGCTACAAACTAGAGCCTGATCGCATGCTTCACAGGACATACACACACACACAGAGGTTAACAACAGTCCTCCCACCAATACCAATATCCTGTTTCCTGTAGGAGGGGATCCGCCTCCTCTTCTGTCCACTGGGACAGGACCTGATACCTGACCTGATTTCCCCATCTGAAATACCATCAGACGGAGAGCCTGTAGGAGGGGATCAGCTTCCTCTTCTGTCCAATGGGACAGGACCTGGTTCCTCCCGAGGGTTCCTACTTTGTCCGGTCGGCCACCTGGCGAGTCTGTCCGTCCCTCCACGGAATCTGGCTCTGGTTGTAGCCCAGCCACCCGGGGGGCCGAGTTGCCATCACAAAGGAGAACCTGGAATACCGTCGGGCGGCGCCACCTCATTCACTGCCAGAATCCTGTCCCCTGGTTGGCCGGAGCCACCAGTCCAGCGGCTCAAGGGGCCAGCGTGGTTGTATCTCGCTGGGGCCTCCAGAAATGTTATGGAAATGACAGGCCAGTCAAGAAACAAGCACCACCGGAGGGTTGGAGTACTCAGATATATTACGCCGGCGGGCTCAGAGGAGCTTCTGCTCCGAAGCTCTGAGCACCTCCAAGACGTGCACATGAGGTTTTATAGGGTAAAGTACAAGCTTGGGGTATTCGGCCCATAGGCATGGGAACAGCTTTAGCAGCATTATCATCACAAAAGTGGAGGTGGGGAGGCAGCAAACCAACGTTCCAAAGCCAGATATGTATCTTTGAAAATCCAGCTGGCTAGCAAAAAACATAAACAGCAAACCAACACTAATTAACTTAGATTTACAAGTTAGTCCAGCAGAACTCAGATCAGTATTCCAATACTTAGATTTGTGAGTTATCTTATTAGACCAGCCCAACCTCTACTTCACATTCCTAGACTTGTGAGTTATCTTGTTAGACCAGCCCGGTTTTTCCTTCACAGTGAAATCATTTTTGGTATACAATAGAAAAATAGAGTGTATATATTTAGCAAAAGAATGTATTGTCAACTGAAATAAATGCACAGCCTAAAAATTAAGTTATTTTTTTTTGGCAGGAGAACTCGAGCCGGGATGACAGACCCTCAGATCACTCTGAGGGACAGCTCCGAAGAGGTAGGGGAGGAGTTATAGGAGCTTTACAACAAAGACTTGGTAATTGGAACAATAAAAGATTGCTTGTTACCTAAAGAAAACCAGGCATCTCAAGTTAAAGAATTTAGTGCTTTTTTATGTATGGGACGAAGCAAACATTTGGGCTCACTGAATTCATTCCTTTGACAAGCACCTAGCTATATAAGACCAGTATCCTGTCCTTTCTTATTCTGAGTCCCCTCAAAGTGCACCATTATGAGTGGCAGCAGAGGCTGGGCTGCAGGCCTGTCCTCACTGGGGGGTGGCGGCTGCCGCTGATAACTTGGTTTCAGCATTCTTTGTTTACTGATATGGTTGCAGTATTTTCATTCACAGTATAAAACATAAAAATAAATTTGTTTACTTAGAGTTGGCAGTTTCTAGTTGGGAGAATTAAGGGATGAAACATGGATACAGAAAGTAATAGAAAGTTTGTGAAGAAGGTATCATGAGAAAAGATTTTTGTGTATGGTTGGGATTGTCTAAAAGGATTTTGTTAAAAGTAAGCTGGTAGAAGACTGGGTTTTAATTATCTATGTTAAGAAAACAAAGTTTCTTAGAGTGCTACTTTTGATAACAGATTATGTAAGTGTGCTTTGAATGAGTTGTATCTGTTTTTAAAACCATTGTCATTTTGTTTAAGTAAGTAAGTATTGTTTAACAGTGACTTATGATTTTTTCTGACCAAGTGTTTTGAAACCTCTTAACAAGATTCCCAAATATCAAATTTTGATTAAAGTTCTTTTGACCTCCAGTTAAGTTTGGGATGCTTCAGAGGGCCCCTGAAACATTCCAAAGAAAGGTAGTAAGCTAAATGGACATATTTGGTATGTTAAATTGCTTTAAAAAAAAGTTTGTCAATTAATTGGGGATAAAAATTAGGTTGTATTGTGGAGATAAAGTTGCTAATATAGTTATTCTAAAATTTGTATACAATTCCTAAAAATATAGTATGTCCTTGTGTTGCCGATGCACGCAGCCGGTGTTCCAGTTTCTTGTCCTGTCCCAGAAAGAATTCAGAGACAAGATGTAGTGGTTAAAAAAAAAAAAAAAGTAAGGTGAAGATTTATTAAAGTATGGATAGCACACTCTCAGGGGAGAGCGGGCAGGCTCAGGTGAGCGGCTGCCCTGAGTTTCTTTGGCAAGTTGGCTATACAGGGTGTAAAAATGAATGGGCAGAATATTCATTGGGGAGGGAAGGGTTTGGGGTCAGATTCCCTGATTATCATCCCAACTCCACGTTCCCAATGGGAGGAGGGATTTTTGTTTTTATTTAGTCTTGATCAGAAAGGTCATGGTGTCTGTGCATGATGAGTTCTTCTGATTTGCAAGGCTAATTTTATTGAAATGAGGGCATAATGAGAAAAGGTCACATTCAGACACTAGAAATTCCTGCCTTTTCTCACCTTTCTTTGTTCTTCTCCAGGCCACTTGTCATCCCAAATAGCATGATCCCTTATCAGCCCCAAAGTTCCTGCTTTTCTTTCTCTGCCCAAGGATCCCTGCTGCTTACATGATGTGTGGTTTCCTGTATTTGGCCTGTGCCCATCCTTTCTGCCCAGTTCCTGCCATTTGGTCTGTGGCCCCCTTTCTCTGCTCGTGGCTAGCTATCTGCCTGCACTAACACTGGTGTTGGGGGAAGAATAGATTCTTTCCTCGCCCAGGAAAGAATTCAGGCATAGTGAACATAAATTTATTTATAGAGATACCTATTCCATGGACAGAGTGCAGTCTGTCTCCCTTAGAAGGGAAAATGGCTTTGGAGATACACTCTTCGTAGGCATAAAGTGGGCCATCTCAGAAAAATGAGAGGGAGAGAAGCCAAGAGGTGTGGGGTGTTTAAAGTAAAAGTAGATACACACTTCATAGAGTGCTGGCCATCTCAGAAGGTGAGTGTGACAGAGCAAGAGCAAGAGTGGCAGAGCAAGCAAGAGCAACCACGAGGTACAGGAATTAACAATTCCTGCAGTTAGTTATTCTGGGCTCAGTAATTTCACATGCTAATGAGTAGGAGGGTTATTCCAACTACTTTGAGGAAGGGTTGAGGATTTCCAGGAAATCCTCCCACTTTTTGACATTTTATGGTCAGCCTGGGAACTGTCATGTCACCTGTGGGTGTGCCATGAGGCTCAAGGTCTGCTGGAGAGTGAGTCTTCCACCATCTTGCTTGTAACCAGTTTGCTCTGTCTTCAATTGCTGTGTCATTCCTTCAGTGGTTGCGCCCTGCCCCTTTTCTTCCCACTTCACTGGTATCATTCATAATACTAATTATTATCTTAAAATATTTTGTATCAAAAATATCCTAGTTGCTTCTTAATTGCATTATAATCAAATCTTTAACCATGCCATTTTAAGTCTTGTCATTTATATAAACATTATTTTACTTTGCTTTTATAAAATGAAGATCTTCAGGAAGATTCAGGAAAAACGGACTTTTAAACAAATATGCTCCTAATAACTTTAAGGTCATACCACTAAACTGAGTAAATTATAAAATTCTAATGGAAACCTGATAACTTCATCTAGACAAACAGAAATTAATTACATGGAACTGAAAGAACTGTTAAGTATGGTTGATAATCTTATGATTTTTTTGAGATTTTTGAGAAACATACTGACTTTTACTTTGTGAACTAAAATACTGCAATGTGAATTAACATACTGCAACCATATTAGTAAACAAAGAATGCTGAAACCAAGTCATCAGCGGCTGCCACCACCCTCCAGTGAGGACAGGCCTGCAGCCCAGCCTCTGCAGCCACTCACAATGGTGCACTCTGAGGGGACTCAGAATAAAAAAGGACAGGATACTGGCCCTAGATAGCTAGGTGCTTGTCAAAGGAATGAATTCAGTGAGCCCAAATGTATGCTTTGTCCCATACATAGAAAAGCACTAAATACTTTAACTTAAGGTGACTGGTTTTCTTTAGATAACAAGCAATCTTTTATTGTTCCAACTACCAGGTCTTTGTTGTAAAGCTCCTATATATCCTAGCTCCTCCCCTACCTCTTCAGAGCAGTCTCTCAGAGCCATCTGAGAGGCTGTCATCCCGGCTCAAGTCCTCCTGCCAAATAAAACATAACTCTTAATTTTTAGGCTGTGCGTTTATTTCAGTTGACAGTTTTGGTGACCATGACAGGACCCAGATCAGACTTTTCTCCTTCGCCTGAACTCTATGAGGAACCAGAGCCTTGGTACCAGCAGTGGCCCTTTTTGCCCATCTGCCTCCTCGGGGACTCCAGAGGAATTTGGGTGAGTCTCTCTTGGTTCTTGGATTGCCCATATTGGTTGATGGTCCTTAGTTTTATTTGGCGGTGTATCCAGGTACCTGGCCCTCCAGTTGAAAGATACTGGGGGGAAATATCCACCTTGAGGAGACGTCCGAGGTGTGGCTGGTTGAAAGATACCAGGGAAATACTCACCCAGTGGAGACTCCACGGGTGGAGCTGGTTGAAAGATACAAGGGAAATACCCACCTTGAGGAGGCATCCCGGGTGGGGCTGGTTGAAAGATACCAGAGGAATACTCACTCAGTGGAGACGTCCCAGTTGGAGTCCGGTTGAAAGATACTGTGGTCTGGACTGAGTGTTTTGGTAAAAGGCTGGTCTAACGCTTTCCTGAATTTGGCTACCTCCATTGAATTTGTCAGGATAAAAGTAAAAATCTTATGAGGAACATCTCAACTCCAAAAATGGGACCCTCCTTCTGGCTGGCAACAGCTTTCTCAGGTGACTGAGAAACTTGCAGGAGTGGTAGAGGCAAAGACCTCATGCCCTGCAGGTGTCCCTGTGGGAAAACCTACCAGTGATTTTATTCTGACAACCCGACCTTAAAATGGGGAATTGAACTTTCAAAACAGAAGAAAAAGAAATGATAGATTGCCAGCCTCCAACTAATACTGCAGCCAGGTTTATGTACGTACAAAACTTACAGCTTTAATTGGGAATTAAAAAAAAATCTCACTGTGAAAATAACTAGCCAGGCCTGATAAAAACATTTTTTTTTTTTTTGGAATTCTGACCTTACAAAAACAAAAGCCCCTTTAGGGGGAACTTGTATTTCTCTTCCTGTGTACTTGAAATGTAAACGTTTTATCTTTCTCTGGACATCTTATGTGTGTGTATGTATGTATATGTGTGTTTCCTTCTTTTTAAAGGAAAACTTGGACTCTGCCACCCAAAAGTTACAAGTATTGTGTACATATGGTGGCCAAGCAAATAAATTGGGATTCTCAAAAATCCTTTGATTATACCAATTCTCAGGCATTTTGCCATCTTAACCTTTGTTGCATCAGCCTGGACCAGAAAGGCCTTTACCTTTTGGGGAGTACTTTTGAATTTTATTTAGGAGACACCCCCCACTCTCATGTGGAAAAGCCTCTTCATCTTATTGGTTTAAAATCACTATATATATATAGATGTCCATATGATGGGTCCTTTAATTTGGAAAACTTCTAAATTGGTGAAAGTTAAGAGAGCTCTCATTATAAACAGCTGTTTTATTGGTACCTATTAAAGTGAATCAAGTTTAAAAGTGGAAACATATATCTAATGGTTAACCTAAGAACTTAGTTAAAAAAAAAAAAGGTTTGGAAAGCTGCATTTGTGTTTTCCCTTTCCCTTCAATGGTTTTAGAGATGCTAATAAAAAAATTAGAATAATTAGTGTTAATTAGGTTGAGTAATTGGAAAAAGGAATGTAAAAAATGTCCAAAGCTTATCCCAAGTGGATAAATATTTTTAGATGGTTATTTTGAATGGGATAACTAAAATGGACATTTTTGGATTAAGATACAAGGTTTTGATACTACACTACCTAAAGTTTAAAAAAAGGCCAAAGGGATCACCTACTGGTTCCCAAAATTAAAGATCAAACAAATCGGCTTTATTTACCCCAGTTTAAAATGTATATATTATAGGGCTGAAAAATATATATATAAACTGAGATACTTGATCAATGATTGGGGCAACAGACCAATTAATCAAATTAAAAATTGACAAGGCCTTAAGTCCTTTGGCTCAAACTTGGGGATCCCAGAGACTTTTATTAAAATTAGACAAAATGGACAAGAAATAAAAGGAAAAGTCTTCTGGCACACCTTCTAGAAATAAGAATTATTGATTAAACCTAATGAATATTAAAATTAAAGAGTTAATAAAGTTGAGATAAAATTTTGTAAAATTGGTATATTTACATCGGCTTTACATAAACCTCTTTTGCTTAATTAGGATGTGGGATAGATATGTTTCAATGGAAAAACACTTTCCCTTCTTGAAATTATAAGGCTGGGCACATATCTGTCCCTCAGAAAATATTAAACAAACTAAAGAAGACCAATACAGTTACCTGAGCCATCCAATATAAAGTAAAATTAAAAACTAATATTCAGGGGCTAATAAAAAAAAAAAATAATAAGAGATTTACCCTGTGTTTAACTTATAACTCAAGGAAAAGAGACCTTACTAAATGCCTTATGCAAGCTTTTGAAGACATGATAAAATAAACCTTAAAGTTTTAAAACATGGAATTCTTGGTTTAGAGCTCTTCTCACTGATACAGAAAAGCAAATTAAGAAGATACAATTGGGCCTAAGTGACAGAGCAGTTCTCTGGAGAACTGGAAGCAACTGTCTTTGTCTTGCAGATCAGAAATGTAAATACAGCAAACAATGACCTAAGACTGAGCCTACTTAGCTCAATGAGATAAAACTTCAGGCCGAAGACATTTTTGGCATTTTAGAACTCATAACTCTGACAGGTCCTTCAGACTTTGTCAAGAAATCTTAAATGTTTTTTTCATAAATAGTAAGCCTTAGTGATTTGAGCAAGCAAATTCAGCTTACTCCAACTGTTATTTATAAGCAGTAAATTTATATTGTAATACCTAACTCATAAGTAAGTTTTAAAGTGAAGCTATGAGATCTCTAGCTTTTGACTCTTTGTAAGTCTCTGTACACATTATAGATATGAGATATTTCTACTGCTAAAAAGTAAATCAAAGTCAAAGAGCTCTGCTTACTTGACTTAAAAATAAGAGCTTACAAGTTAAATATTTCTAAAATAAAAACTGACCAAATTGACTTCCAGGTTCACGTAAACTGGAAAATATTAAATATTAAATTAATACTTGGTATTAAGTTTAGTTTAAGTTTGTTCTAATTAATATAGACATCTTTAGAGTCATCAATATTAAGTATAATACCTTTACTGTACATAGGTTTAATGAAAGTCAAGTAAGACCCTATTATAACTGTCACAGGTTTGTCAAAAAAAAGAAAAAATAGTAATATGTGATAAAATTCTAAGTAAATTAAATTCAAATGACATGAGCGCTTTTGGGTAAATTCTTCAAAAATATATTTTTAAAAGTGCATGCTTAAGATAATCTCTGTAAATTTTTGGTATCTTTAAATTCTAGAGTTGTGCTAAATTAAGTTAAATGATGGGAGTTTATTAAAAAGCTATGCCATTTTCAGATAAAATAAGATTGAAATATTAATTATTTAACATATGACTTCCTCTTACAGAGAAACTAAAGGTGTTTAGAAATATTAATAAATGGTTGGTTCCACCGTGAAATATTCTCTACTATTAAGGGAAACATCTCAGTATACTAGGAAAGTAAGATAAATGTGTAAAGGAAGATAAAGGGATGGAATTATATTTTATTAATGGAAAATAGTGACCTTGTCCTGAAGCTGGTTACTTCTGAATGGAAGAGAAAATAAGGGACAAGCTAATATGAGTATAGAAAGTTGCGGAAGGCTTGTGGAAGAGTAACCCTGGGGAAAGAGTTTTGCACATGATCGGGATTGGCTAAGTTTAGAATAAATTTGGTCAAAGTATATAAATCTTAGAAGTAAGCTGGTACAAGACTAGATTTGGTTTTCTCTCTGTTAAGAGGACAAAGTTTTCTTAAAATGTTAATCTGCCTTCAGTAACAGATTGTAAAGCTACTCATACTCGTTAAGTGACTTGTTCTGCCTTTACCTTTGAAATATTTTCTTGTTAATGAATAAGTACTACTTTGCAGTGATCTATACTTTTATCTGACCAAGTGTTTTAAAACCTTTTAACAAGCTTCTAAAATATCAATTTCTGATTAAAGTTCTTTTCCTCTCCAGTTAAGTTTGGGATGCTACAGAAGGCCCCGGAACATCCCAAAGAGAGATTGTAAAGTTGTACGTTTCATTTGGTATGTTAAATAACATGGGAAGTAGTGTCAAATAAATAATAAATCTTCCTAGATTATATTGTATGAGAAAATATTATTAATATAGATATTCTAGAATTTATATGGACTCCTTAAAATTCTTATATATCTGAAATGTTACCAGTCATAATTCTGGTTATTGTGACCAGGTTTCTTTATCGATTACAGTGTAACAGTGTTTAACCATACTTTTAAATCTTTTGTCATTTATAGACAGTTATTGTTTTATTCTGATGATTTTACAAAATGCTTTCTCTTCAAGGAGATTTACTGGTTTGTAATAAATTTAAACTATAGCACTGAACTAAACTGGGTAAGAAATTTTAAAGATCTAATGAAAACTCTGATTTCATAAAACTGTTAACAAAAGGATTAGTTACATGGAACTGAGTAAACTGATGGATATGGTTATAATTTTTTTTATTTCGTCTGAAATATTACTGGCTTTTAATCTGTTTCCCAGACATAAAGAAACTCTTCTCCTTAAGCTAATTATGACTCATAGCAATTTGATAAATTATACCTATGTAAGAAGACTTGGAACAGTTATCTTTTCTCTCTAACTGATCCCTCCAGAGACTGGAAACTCTTAGGTTCCCAGTGGCTCTCTCTGATAAATTAGAAAGATCATCTCCTAACAGATATAGGGATCTCAAGGTATTTTAAGGACCTTAAAGAGAAAACAATTCACCTAAATCTGTAAGACAAAAATCTATGACAAGCTGTTGATGTGGCTTTCCTGGTCTTAGGAAACCTTATTAAAATTCTAGTCTGAGACTCTTTATTAAAAGTTCCAACACAGCCAATTTAGAGGAGCCTATATGATCAAATAATCAGACTTAACTTGTAAACACATTAATCTTGATTTGGCTATATTTTATAAAAATGAGGGTAACATTAGAGAGAAAAAGATTATATTTTAGTGGATATTAAATTCTAGTTTTGTTGATTGATGTCTATATTTACCCAGATCATTCCTTGCTGTTATGTTACATTGCTGCAAAGTTTAACTGAATTATTAAAAGGACACTCTAGGTTTGTTTTTGAAGCTCAGTAATCTATCCACGGGTAAAGATCCGATGCCCCATGGCTTGCAACCAGGGGATTATACACACTGGAACAGACACAACTTAAAGAACTGTCTCCAATCTGAATGGAAGGATCCTTTACCAGGTACTCTTAACTAGACCATGCACAGTGAAAGCTAAAGGAAATTGACTTTTGGATTAATTTCCAGTCCTAAAGATCCCCTGCAGTGGATTGGCCTATAGAGTACTGCTGACCTTAAAATAATGCTCAAGTGGAGAAGAAGCTACCAGGCCAGGATGAGAAGAAGACAGCATCTAAGGTAGACAGCTGACCCAAGACACCAGACCAGGCCTGTATACCAGTTACTTTGAAAATTGCTCATACCTTTAATCATAAACTAGGTTTATGGTAAATTATCTATATCTAGTACTTCTGTGTTAGCTTGGTGGATTTCCCTACTCCAAGGCTCTAACTAGATAGCCCTCAGGAAATTTATTCTAAAAAGAAATTATAGTTCTGTTTAGGCCACTATTGCCATTACAAGGTGGGAGACCTCACCTTGCCAATTAATAATACCTGCTCTGAGCCTGACCATGAATATGAATTTTCTTATAAGATCATTCAAGCTCAGTCAGAAACACAAGCAAAATTTTAACCCAAAAATGTAACTCCTCAACTGTTAAATCCTTACTGAAGGGCTTGTTAGAATTTTGAGTTGTAAAATGCCAGATTTTTTTTTTTTTTTTTTTTTTTGTTTTCAGTTTTACCTCATTGAGCTAATTAGGCTGGTCATTGTTTACTGTATTTACATTTCTGATTTGTAAGTACAAGATAGTTGCTTTTAGTTCCCCAAAGAATTGGTCTGTCACCTAAGTCCAACTGTACTTCCTTATTTTACTTTTCTGTATCATTGAGAAGATTTCTAAATAAAGAGTTTTATGTTTTAAGTGTTTATCATGTCTTAAGATGCTTGCATACATCATTTAACAGGCTCTCTTTCTTGAGTTACAAATTGTGAACAAAAAGTTGTGCAAATTATGAGTAAACAAAAAATGCTGAAAACATCAAGTTTTCAGCTGTTGCAGCCACCCGCCAGTGAATACAAGCCTGCAGCCACTCACAATGGTGCACTCTGAGGGGACTCAAAATAAGAAAGGACAGGATACTGGCCTTAGATACCTAGATGCTTGTCAAAGAAATGAATTCAATGAGCCCAAATGTTTGCTCCCTCTCATACACAGAAAAATCACTAAATTCCTTAACTTGAGATGTCTGGTTTTCTTCAGTTAACAAGTAATATCTTTAATGGTCCAACTACCTGGTATTTGTTCTAAAATTCCTATATATCCTAGCTCCTCCTCTACATCTTAGGAGCAGTCCCTCAGAAAGATCTGAAAGGCTATCATCCCAGCTTGAGTCCTCCTGCAAAAGAAAACATAACTCTCAACTTTTAAGCTGTGCATTTATTTTAGTCAACAAAGTTAAACCCAGAGAAAATCTCTACTGTTATTTTTGTTAGTCCCTGAATATTAGTTTTTAATTTTACTTTATACTATAAAGAAAAAGAGCCATGACTGCAGGCCCAATCAAGTCTATTGGTTTCCTTTAGTATTAGTATGTTTAATTAATATTTCCTGAGGGGCAGATTTATGTGCCCAGTCTTAAAATACCAAGAAGGGGAAGCATTCCCCATTGAAACATCTATCACACAACATAATTAAGCAAAAAATGTTTATTTAAAGCCCATTTAAATGTACCAATTTTATAAAATTTTATCTCAATTTTATCAACTCTTACCCTTTTACTTTTAGTTTTTGTTAAGTTTAATCAATAAGTCTTGTTTTTAGAAGGAGTCCTAGAAGCTTTTTTCTTTTATCTCTTGTCCATTTTATCTAATTTTATGTAAAAGTCTCTGGGATCCCACCCTTGTCAATCTTTAAATTTGAGTAATTGATCTAACTATTGCCCCAATTGTTGATCAAGTATCTCAGTGTGTATTTTTTCCAGCCCTATAGATATATGTATTTTAAACTGGGGTAAATAGAGCAAACTTGTTTAAACATTAATGTTGGGGACCAGTAGGTGGTCTTGAGACAGGAGGTAAGGGCACAGGGCACAGCCATTCAAGGAATGACAGCAATTAACACCAAAATGGTTGAAAACTCAACTCCCACTTGAACTTGAGAATTGAGATGGTGGGAAGTTTGACTTCTAGTAGAACTTGAGATTCATCATATGCTTATTGAAACATATTAGGATGATAAATAACATGCCCACAGGTGCCATGACAGTCCCAAGTCTAACCACAAAAGGTCAAGGGGTGAGTGGTGGCCCAAATCCTGGGAATCCCAGTCCCTTCCCCAGGGTAGTTGGAAAAGTCATCCCACTTTTACGTGTGTGAAGTTTGGAGCCCATAAAAACTGACAACACAATGCCTCATGGCTGCCTCTCTCACTCCGTCCTCTTTGGGTAAGGCCTGCACTCTGTCTATAGAGTGTATACCTACTTTTACCTTAATCTGAGCACCCAATCCCCACACCTTGTGGTCTCTCTTGCTTTTTGAAACAACTTACACTCTATGGAGTATGTATCTCTCTAAATAAATCTACCTTTACTCAACTGTGGCTTGCTTTTGAATTCTTTCCTGCATGAAGCCAAGGACCCACATTTGGTGGTGCACATCCCTGGGACTCAACCAAGACCAGGGATATGGTCCTCCTCATGCCCCACATCCATTTTTCCTGTATCAGTCCTTTTCACCTTTTTAGCCTTAAGTAGTGTAGGAACAATGGAGTCACTCAGGCTCCCTCATTGGATATCTGGTGCTCAGTGATTCAGCTTATCTCACATGTGTATCACCCATGTAGTGTTATATAAACATGGTTGGTTCTATGCAAGCATACTGGTTAGCTCCTAGGTAATAATTGGCTAAGTGCCAGGTTTGTTTGCCTTGATATATAAGGCAGATGGGATTTATTGCCACGGCCACCATTATCTCCTGTGTACTCCTCTGCAATCTTCACTGCTTGTCAGAGATAATATGGCTCCAAGAGTGTTCTTTGGTCTGCCCAAATCCCTAGTGAACCTGCCAGGCCTTGAGCACTTGCAATACATGTGCCTTAGTGGGTTGGATTTGCTACATACCAATATGGAGGCCTTTAAACCCCCAGGGGGTGGACTTGAGGGGTGGCCCCTGACAAGTATATGGTACTCTGTAGTGAACATCCTTTCTGCTAAGGCACCATCCTGGGAATGTCTGGAGGTGGATGGGTCCCCAGCCCAGGTAGAAAAGGCCCTACATAAGGGGGAAGAATCCCTAGAAAAACAGAGTGCTGCAGGGCAGCCAGGACTTTGGGGTAGGTGTTCCTCACAGCCTTGTGGGCTAAAAACCAAAACTTTCCTGGGAGAGGCAGCAAAGATTAGGGAGTTACAAGATAAAGAATTGGCCTTGACCACTACCTTGCTGCAAGAAGCAACAAAGGTCCAGGAGTTGTAGGCAAGGGAGCAGGTTATGGAAGCCCACACCTGAGCCCTGAAGGAAGATTTATGGGCACTGGAGAGCTTACTACTGCCCTCACTGGTGATAGTGCGCTCCACTGAAGGGAAAGAAAAAGAGCCATGACTGCAGGTCCAATCAATCATAACACACAAGATGAAGTATCAACAGCCGATGGCCCCAGGAGGGCAGACTACTTTTCCCCTACAGATGACTGATTTCACAATGTACTGCTCATATACTCAGGCAGAACTGATGAAATTCAGTGAGCGGTTCCACCAGAAGCCTGAGGAGCAACTGAGAGCCTGATTATTATGCCTGTGGGATTTAGGAGTAAACAGAATTGTACTTCCTAGGAAATGGAGAAAACCTCAGTGATCCTGCATCCATCTTTGCAGCAAAGGCTATAGACTAGCTGGTGTAATGGTGAAGGCAACCATTCCTTGTTGGATTGGGTAATGGCTGTGGTGCAGACGGTATGGGCCAACACAGAGGACATGCCCAACACTGTAAGTAAATTACAGTCATAGGGGGAGATAATGCAAGTTCTCTAAGAGCTAGAGATGTTACAAGCCATGTTCAATTTAGATACACATGGCCCTGATGAGGAGCAGTTTACAACAGGGATGAGGGATTTGATGTTGCAAAATGCCCCCTCAGCATTCTTCAGGTCCCTTGTGGCTATATTGGCCTGTATGTGGGACAAAGGATTAACGAAGTCGCCATGATAGTGGCATGTTTGGATGAGGCAAAAAGCCATCACCAGCAAGTGATTTGTAACCCAACAAATGAGAAAGTTAACAATAAAGACTAAAACCCTCAAGGTCACTTGTGCCCAGTTGTGGGTTGACCTTGTAAAAGCTGATGTAGACAAGGAAAGATAGACAAAACCCTAACTCTCATTTACTGGAGTTATGAAAGTGATTGAAGGAAGCCCAGAAGTTCACTCCTATGAGAAGTAATGCCCCTGCAAAGAGCACTATGTAGTCCCAGGGGACCTAAACAGGGCACCCTGAAGACTACATGCTACCCTAGGAAGTATCCAGGAGAGGAGATGCTTTATTTGCCTTTGAATAGGATAAAGGCTGAGAAACCATCTACAGGGGACAAGCAGGAACTGGAGATTACATGTAGAGCTTGTTATATACTGGCCCCCTACCAATGTGTGGCAGATGTTGGCCTTAGTGTACATGGGGGCTAAATGCACCCTGTTACATGGCAATCCAGATAAAATTCAAGGCCTGGTGTCACATATAGATGGCTATAGGAGGAAAAGTATCCAGGCAAATGCTATACAATTTTCCCTTGAAATAGGTGATTTATTCCTAGAAAATACAAAGATCATGTGTCTCCAATACCAAAATATATCTTGGGCATATATGTGCTTCAAGGCCTGTGGCTACGAACAACCCCTGGTGAGTTCCACCTGTGAGTGCAGGTGATTAAGGCAGTAAAGTGAGGGCACACAAAGTACACTCTAGTACAGTTGCCTGTTCCCCAGTGAGTCACTAATACCAAGCAATATAGGTTTCCAAGAGATAATGATGAAATCACAGACACTATTGCAAAATTTTAAAAGATGGATATTATAAGGCTGGCCCATACTCCATTCAATTTTCCTGTATGGCATATGTGTAAGCCTGATGGTTCTTGGAGAATGACTGTAGAATAATAGGAGTAAAATAAGGGTCCCTCCACTGCATGCTACAGTGCTCTCAGTGGCTGACTTGATAGTTTGGCTCACACCACTTCACGACCAATCTAGCAAATGCTTTCTACTCAATTGATATCACCCCCAAGAGTTAAGATCAATTTCCCTTCACCTGGGAAGGACAACAGTGGACATTCATAGTCCTACCACAGGGATATTTGCATAATCCTACGTTGTGCCATGATTTGGTAACCTCTGACCTAGCCCAGTGGGAATAGCCCCCTACAGTGTCCATGTACCATTATATCAATTATGTTTTGTTAATCAGTGATTCTCTTATAGATTTGGGGAAGGCTGTCCTCCTCTATTGTCACAGCTAAAGCATATAACCAGGGGATCAATGAGAGCAAATTGCAAGGACCTGAATTGTCTGTCAAGTTCTTGGGGGATATATGGTCAAGTAAGACTAAAGTTATTCCTCATACAGTTATTGATAAAATATAGGCCTATCCTACCTCAGCTACAGTAAAACAGTTACAATCATTTCTGGGTTTTCTGGGGTACTGGGAAGCTTTTGTTCCCCACTTAGCTCAGTTGATACAGCCTTTGCATGCCCTGGTGCACAAGGGAGCCACTTCGGATTGGACCTTAGAGGTAAAATGAGCCTTTGCTGATGTCAAAAATCAATTAAGGCAGCTCAAGCCTTACATGTTTTTCATCCTGCCTGGCCCTGTAAATTAGACATACATGTTATTCCTAAGAGATTTTGCTAGGTTCTGTGTTCAGAGCATTTGCAACAGTCCATAGTGTTTTGGTCCCAAATATGAAAGGAAGCAGAAAACTGGTACTCCCTTGTTGAGAAACAATTGGCTGCTACATATGCAGCATTGCTGTCACAATGCCAATTATGGTCCATATCATCCACCCCATAGTGGATTGGGTAAAAGAGTGGACCTCAAAACCCCAAAGTGGTGCAGCCCAAATGCCTACACTGACAAAATGAAGGGCATATTTTACAGCAACGGAGTACATTTTCCACTAGCCCTTTGCATGCAAAACTCCAGGACACCCTGCAGTTGGTGACTTATGTGGATAGCATGCTCTCCTCTGAGCACCATTTGGAGACTGATCCAGAAGCTAGTCCCTACCAAGAAGGTAGGACTCCTATGCCAAAAGATGCATGGTATACAGATGCTCAAGTTGAGGGTAGCCCCCAGCTTGGATGGCAGTTGCCATCCAGCCTGAGTCTGATACCATTTGGTATGATACTTGGACTGAACAAAGCAGTCAGTGGGCAGAACTACATGTAGTATGGTTGGTTGTAGCCAATAAGGCATCAGCCATTGCAATCTGCACTGATAGTTGGGCAGTCTACAGAGGACTGATCCTATGGATTACTACTTGGCATTTAAATAAATGATCAGTCATACATAGGCCCTTGCAAGGCTAAGCCTTTTGTCAGGACCTATGCGAGCTAGATTATCAAAAGCAGGTGACTTTGTCCTATGACTGGACATGAACCTTTGGCCTCAGTGGGGAATGATGAGGCTGATACCTTGGCAAAATCCTGGTGGCTAGAGACTGCCCTGGGAGATAGAGCTCCAGGAAATTATCTGGTGCAATGGCTGCATTGACACTTGTTACATGTGAGTCAAAAGACATTTTGGGCCACTGTGCTTGCCTGGGGACTGCCAATGACTTTGGCAGAGGAGCAAAATGCCTGTGAACAATGTGTGATATGTTCCAAAGAACACACCAGGCAACCCCCAGGCCACTCAGGCCAGGTATTGAGGGGTCAGATCCCCCTAACTTGCTAGCAAGTGGGTATTATTGACCCACTACCCATCTCTGAAGTGCCATCACTTCTGTAGATACTGCTATAGGCCTGTTGGCAGCCTATCCGCCTTGACACCCAGTTCAGAGGGCTGTATTTCAAGAGCTAGTACAACTATGTGGGACATACAAAAGCCCTCTAGTGGATGAAACTGACCAGGAAACATTTCACTGGAGCCCAAGTACAAAAGTGGGCATGGGACATGAATACTAAAGAGAGGTTTCATGTCCCTTACAACCCAAAGGCCCCAGGTATTATAAAATGGTACAGTATCCTATTGAAACAAGAACTGATCTAGTGTAACAACAACAAATTTGGCAAGATAGACTAAAACATTATGAGATATTCTGTGAACCCTAAATGAATGCTGTGGACACAATGGCCTAGCTCTGGTAGAGACATTGATCCATTTTGCCACTGCACCTATACATGTCCTAGTCCAGACAAAGAATATTTTTCTAAATCCTGGATTTGGACAACAAGGTAATATATTGCTACTGGCATCAACCAGATTTGAGAAGGGGCAGACTTAATGTGGCCTTGGCCTTGGACTATTTGGGCCCCCAACATGTGCTGAGTAGCCCTTATAATACCATGGAGGCCTAGACTAAAAGCTAATTTACAAGTAACCCTGTGGGTTACAGGACAATGGCCTCCTAAGGTACAGGTAACTTACCCAAGGGTGACAGACCAAGCCACTAAAGGTAAATTTTATGTTGGCTATATAGCCTATTATAAATTCTCTTCTGTTATTGCATATTAAACTTGCAGAAGCCTCTCTTCTGGCTAAACAAATGTAGTATGCCTGTCCAGGAAGGCCGCTGTTCATGGCCACTATATTATCAGCTGACAAGAATTTAGCATGCATCTTTCTTGAGGGATGGGACCTACCACTGCATGTACCACTAACAGCCCTGTCCTTATGCCCTTAGGTTTGTTTGGACTAACACCCTAGTTGATTAGACTCACACTTATGCAATACTTGCTAACCAAGCAGCCATCATAATTATAAAAAAACAAAGATCACTGCATTAGCAGTGCACATGGCCAGGATATTTAATCATACTCATAAAACCCTGGGTCTTCGTAATGATGAGGTATAACAGCTGCAAATACTAACTTTACAAAACCGTATGACATTTTATATTTTGACAGCCTCAGAGGGTGGGATGTGTCCCTTGTAAGATCTAATTGCTGTGTTTATGTTTCAGATGCTCACCATAATATCAGCCAGTCTCTGATGGTTTTGGAAAAAGAGACAACATCAATTAAACACCTGACTGGAGACCCTTTACAAAAATGGTGGTGATCAGTAACCTCTGAATGGCACTTGGCAATAGCCATTTTGAGGGGATCTGCTTGTATATTTCTGGCCTGCTGTTGCAGTCTCTATTGTTGCTGTGAATTATGGATGTAAGGATCTACCTTCCTCATCAAGGGACTTTTGTGAAAGACGATGTGTAGAATGTAGGCTGAGTGATCCTAAAGGGGTGGAATGTGGGGAAAACTGGGTCACTCAAACTCCCTCACTGGACATCCAATGCCCAGTGATGCAGCTATGTTATCCTTCATGCACCTTATACATGTAGAGTTGTATATACCTCATTTGAACTATACAAGCACTCTGGTTAGTTCCTAGGTTAGCTGCTCCTTCTTTTTCTTTTTTAACATTTTTTATTGAGTTATAATCATTTTAGAATGTTGTGTCAAATTCCAATATAGAGCACAACTTTTCAGTTATACATCAACATATATATATATATATATATAATCATTGTCACATTTTTTTCTGTGAGCTACCATAAGACCTTATATATATTTTCCTCTGCTATACAGCATAACCTTGTTTATCTATTCTGTAATTTTGAAATCCCAGTCAGTCTCTTCACACCCCCCGTCCCCCTGGCAACCACAAGTTTGTATTCTATGTCTATGAGTCCGTTTCTGTTTTGCAATTACGTTTTTTTTTTTTTTTTTAATTAGGTTCCACATATGAGCGATCTCATATGGTATTTTTCTTTCTCTTTCTGGCTTACTTCACTTAGAATGACATTCCCCAGTGGCATCCATGTTGCTGCAAATAGCGTTATTTTGTCAGTTTTTGTGGCTGAATAGTATTTCATTGTATAAACATACCATTTCTTCTTTATCCAGTCATCTGTTGATGGACATTTAGGCTGTTTCCATGTCTTGGCTATTGTAAATAGTGCTGCTATGAATATTGGGGTGCAAGTGTCTTTTTGAAGTAGGGTTCCTTCTGGATATATGACCAGGAAAGGGATTCCTGGGTCATATGGTAAGTCTATTCTTAGTCTTCTGAGGAATCTCTATACTGTTTTCCACAGTGGCTGTACCAAACTACATTCCCACCAGCAGTGTAGGAGGGTTCCCTTTTCTCCACAGCCTCTCCAGCATTTGTCATTTCTGGGCTTATGAATGACGGCCATTCAGACTGGTGTGAGGTGATAACTCATTGTAGTTTTGATTTGCATTTCTCTGATAATTAGTGATATTGAGCATTTTTTCATGTGCCTATTGATCATTTGTATGTCTTCCTTGGAGAATTGCTTGTTTAAGTCTTTGGCCCATCTTTGGATTGGGTTGTTTGTTTTTTTTTCTTATTAAGTCATATGAGCTGCTTATATATTCAGGAGATCATGCCTATGTTGGTTTCATTTGCAAAAATTATCTCCCATTCTGTAGGTTGTCACTTTGTTTTACTTATAGATTCCTTTGCTGTGTAGAAACTTGTAAGTTTCATTAGGTCCCATTTGTTTATTCTTGCTTTTATTTCTATTACTTGGGAAGACTGTCCTATGAGAACATTTTTGAGATGTATGTCAGATAATGTTTTACCTATGTTTTCTTCTAGGAGGTTTATTGTATCTTGTCTTTTGTTTAAGTCTTTGATCCATTTTGAGTTTATTTTTGTGTATGGTGTAAGAGAGTGTTCTAGCTTCATTGATTTATATACTGCCGTCCAGTTTTTCCAACACCATTTGCTGAAAAGACTGTCTTGATTCCATTGTATATTCTTGCCTCCTTTGTCAAAGATTGGTTGACCAAAAGTTTGTGGGTTCATTTCAGGGCTGTCTATTCTGTTCCTTTGGTCTGTAAGTCTATTTTTGCACCAATATCATGCTGTCTTGATGACTGTAGCTGTATAGTATTGTCTGAAGTCTGGGAGAGTTATTCCTCTAGCCTCTTTTTTCTCTTCAGTAATGTTTTGGCAATTCTAGATCTTTGATGGTTACATATAAATTTTATTATGATTAGTTCTAGTTCTGTGAAATATGTCCTGGGTAATTTGGTAGGGATTTTATTACCTGTAGATTTCCTTGGGCTGTGTGACCATTTTAACGATATTGATTCTTCCAATCCAAGAGCATGGGATATCTTTCCATTTTTTAAAGTCTTCTTTAATTTCCTTCATCAATGGTTTATAGTTTTCTGTGTATAATACTTTCACCTCCTTAGTTAGATTTATTCCTAGGGATTTTACTACTTTGGGTGCTATTTTAATGGGGATCGATTCTTTACATTTTTATTCTGTTGATACATTGTTACCATAAAGAAATGCAACTGATTTTTGAATGTTGTAACCTGCTACTTTGCTGAATCCTTCGATCAGCTCCAGTAGTTTTTGTGTCGACCTTTTAGGGTTTTCTATATATAGTAACATGTCATCGGCATATAGTGTCACATTTAACACCTGTTTTCCAATTTGGATCCCTTTTATTTCTCTCTCTTGCCTGATTGCTGTGGCTAGGACTTCCAAGTCTATGTTGAATAGGAGTGGTGATAGTGGACATCCTTGTTTTGTCCCAGATTTTAGTGGGAAGTTTTTGAGTTTTTCACCACTGAGTACTATGCTGTCTGTAGATTTGTGATATATGGCTTTTATTATGCTGAGGTATGTTGCTTCTATACCCACTTTGGAGAGACTTTTTATCATAAATGGGTGTTGAATTGTATCAAATGCTTTTCCTGCCTCTATTGAGATGGTCATGTGGTTTTTGTCCTTTCTCTTGTTGATGTGATGTATTACATTGATTGATTTGCATATGTTGAACCACCCTTGTGTCCCTGGGATGAACCCCACTTAGTCATGATGTATAATCTTTTTTATGTGTAGTTGTATTCTATTTGCTAATATTTTGTTAAGGATTTTGGCATCCATGTTCATCAGAGATATTGGCCTACAATACTCTTTTTTGGTAGTGTCTTTGCCTGATTTTGGAATCAGGGTAAAGGTGGCTTCATAGAATGAGTTTGGGTGTATTCCCTCCTTTTCAATCTTCTGGAAGAGTTTGAGAAGGACTGGTATGAGCTTTTTGTATGTTTGGTAGAATTCCCCAATGAAGCTGTCCGGTCCTGGACTTTTATTTGTAGGGAGGATTTTTATTGCTGATTCAGTTTCATTATTAGTGATCGGTTTGTTCAAGTGGTCAGTTTCTTCTTGGTTCAGTCTTTGTGGACTGTATGTTTCCAGAAATTTGTCCATCTCCTCTAGGTTATCCATTTTGGTTCGATATGTTTTATCATAATATTCTAGTATGATATTCTGTATTTCTGTGTTATTTGTTGTAATTTCTCCATTTTCCTTTCTTATTTTGACTATTTTTGCTCTTTTTTCTTCTTTGTGAGTTTGGCCAGAGGTTTGTTGACTGTATTTACTTTTTCAAAAAACCAGCTTTTGGCCTGATTAATTTTTTTCTATGAATTTTTTAATCTCTATTTTGTTTATTTCCTCCCTGATCTTTATTATTTCCTTCCTTCTGCTGCCTTTTGGGGTTTTTGCTCTTCTTTTTCTAATTCTTTTAGGTGGTGGGTTAAATTGTTTATTTGAGATTGTTCTTCTTTTTTCAGGAAGGCCTGTATTGCTATAAACTTCCCTGTTAGCACTACCTTTGCTGTGTCCCATAAATTTTGTGTGGTTGTGTTTCATTTTCATTTGTCTCCAGGTATTTTGTAATTTCAGCTTTGATTTCCTCATTGATCCATTTTTTTTTTATATCATGTTGTTTAATCTCCATGCTATCCTTTTTTCTCCTTTGTTTCTCTGTGTTTGATTTGTAGTTTCATGGCACTGTGGTCAGTAAAGATGCTTGAGATAATTTTTAGTTTCTTCAAACTGTTAAGGCTTTATTTGTGCCTAAGTACATGATCAATCCTAGAAAATGTTCCATGTGAATTTGGAAAGAATATTTATCCTATTTTTGGGGGGTGTAATGCTCTGAAAATATCCACCAAATCTAATTTTTCTATTGTATTATTTAATTTCTGCCTTATTTATTTTCTGTCTGGAAGATCTGACTAGTGATGTTAATATGGTGTTAAAATCTCCAACTATGATTGTATTCCCATCAATTTTCCCTTTTTTTCTGTTAGTAACTGTTTTGTGTACTTAGGTGCTGTTATATTGGGTGCATATATATTAATGTGTGTAATATCCTCATCTTGTATGACTCCTTTAATCATTATAAAATGCTCTTCTTTATCTTTTTTATGGCCTTTGTTTTAAAGTCTAATTTGTCTGAAATAAGTAATTCTACACCTGCTTTTTTGGCTTTTCCATTTGCATGGAATATCCTTTTCCATCCTTTCAATCTCAATCTATATGTGTCCTTCTTCCTGTAGTTTGTCTCTTGTATGTAGCATATTGGAGGTTCTTGCTGTATTATACAGTCTGTGACTATTCTCTTGACTGGAACATTTAGTCCATTAACATTTACAGTAATTAATGATGTGTGTTTATTGCCATTTTGAACTTCTCTTTGCAGTTGATTTGGTATTTCCTCTTTGTTCCTTTATTCTTCCTCTTGTGGTTTGCTAATTTTCCTTTGTATTATCATGGAGTTTATTTAGATTTTGTGACTCCCTTGTAAATTTTAGGCTTGTGGTTACCCATTTTTGTAAACCTGTTAGTCAATTATTATAACTGTTTTTATTAAACTCATAATAATATAATCTCAAACCCATCCTACTGAGAATATAAAAATTTTAAAAAGATAGAAAAAAAAACCTCTATATTTTCTTGCTTCCCTCTCCCACTCTTAATTATTTAGATGTCTTCTTTTACAATTTTGTGTTTATTTTATTTGTAATTCATGAGCTATCACCTTTTAGTTATGAGTTTCTCATTTCTGTCGCATCTTGCTTCTTTTCTATTTAGAGTAGAACTTTCAATATTTCTTTTAGCATGGGTTTAGTGTTGCTAAACTCTTATTTTTTGCTTGTCTGCGAAGTTCTTTATCTCTTCTTCTATTCTAAAGGATAGCCTTGCTGGATAGAGTATCCTAGGATGCATTTTTTTTTTCATTCAGGACTTTGAATATATCTTGCCACTCCCTTCTGGCCTGTAGTGTTTGTGTAAAAATTCAGCTGAAAGCCTTATGGGCGTTCCCTTGTAACTCTCTTTTTTTTTTATCTTGCTGCCTTTAGGATCATCTCTTTATCTTTGACTCTGGCCATTTGATTATGTTATGTCTTGGTGTGGTTCTGTTTGGGTTCTTCTTGTTTGGAACCCTCTGAGCCTCTTGTACTTGGATATCTGATTCCTTCTTTAGGTTTGGGAAGTTTTCAGTCATGATTTCTTCAAAAACCTTTTCAATCCCCTTTGATCTTTCTTCCCCTCTTGGAACCCCTATTATGTGAAGATTGGTATGCTTTATATTATCCCATAAGTCCCTTATGTTGTTTTCATCAGTTTTTATTTGTTTTTCTCTCAGCTGTTCTGATTGGGTGCTTTCTATTGTCCTGTCTTCTAGGTCACTAATTTGTTCCTCTGCATTATCTAGCCTGCTTTGTATAGCTTTTAGATCAGGTCTTAACTCAGCCAATAAATTTATCAATTCTACTTGGTTCTTCTTTATAGCTTCAATTTCATTTTTGACATATTTAATATCTCAGCAGTATCTCTTTTAATTCCTTCAGTACTTTGTTCACTCCTTTTAAAAAATCTTGATCCAGTAGGCTATCAATGTCTTTTTCCTTGATCATTCTTTCAGGGACTTTCTCTTGCTTTTTTAATTGGGAATGGTTCCTCTCCTTCTTCATCTTGCTCATATCTCTCTGACACTGTGGCTTATGGTGTATCAGGTATCTATTGTGGTCCATAAAGATTTTATTTATTTAACTATCTAATGCCTATGTAGGAATAAAACTTAAAAAAGAGAGAGAGAGTATTTTAAAAGATGGAAGAAAAAGAGGTTTGAATACAGTGTATAATCAATAATAGAAGAGCAATTTGAATCAGAGTAGCAATCGAGTTGAGACTTTTTAAAAACCCTTTAAAAAAAGGGGGGGGGAATGCCAAAAAACAGTATTTGAAACATGTGTATAGTCACTAACAGGATATAAAAACCAAAAGAAATGAAAATAAAATCAGATGGATTTTTAAAAATAATAATAATAATAAAAATAGTTTTAAAAAATTTAAATGAATTAAAACTAGAAGCATATACAATTGTTTAGAAAGTAGAAATTAGAAAGGTAATAGAAAATAGAACAGATAAAAAGATAAAATAAACATAATTTAAAATGTAGGTAGAAAAAATGATTTGAAAATCATGTATAATGAATAATAGAAGAGCAAGTTGAAGCAGAATAGCTATCGGGTTGAGGTGTCTTTTGAAAACCTTTAAAAAAGGAGAAAAGAGGAACAAAAAATATTTGAAACCTGTGTACAATCAATAACAGGAGATCAAAACCAAGAGAAATAAAAATGAAATGAGGTGGATTTTTTAAAATAATAATAAAAATATTTTAAAAGAAAAATTTTAAAGGGATTAAAACTGGAAGCATATGTAATCATTTAAAAAGTAAAAATTAAAATGGTAATAGAAAATAGAACATGTAAAACCAGATTAAAAAAATAGAAGGATTCTCCTGGAGACTGTGTGCTCTTAATGAGAAGTCTTTCTGTCTTTGCCCTGTTTCACTAACTCAGCTTGCTGTTTCCAGAGGCCTTCCATTTTTACCCTCATCTGTGCTGTTCCCAGTGCCTGTAGGCAAGCAGATCATGACCCCTTCCAACACTGGGTCAGGTGCTGCTCTCCTTCTCTGTGGGGAGGTGGAGTACTCCCCATCCTGATGCCACTATCAGATGTTGCAGACTGGCTAGGTAGGCGGGCAGATAGCACCCCCTCCCATCACCGAGGTCAGGTGCTGCATTCCTGCCAGGAAAGTGGGTGGCCACCCGCCCTCTACTGATGCAGGTCACTCAGCTGCTCTGTGAACCAGCCCGCTCTGCCTCAGGTCGGCACTCTGTAGGAGGGCTTGGGGAATACTGTGGAATAGCCCCACCCATGCTCCGTGCCCAAACTCAGATCCTTGTTTGTCTTGGCAGCGCGAGTTCTCTGAGGTACTAGGGCTGAAGGATTCTATCTACTTTGGGCTGTAAACAAGTCTCCATCTGGCCTTTAAGGCTGCTGAGTCCATAGGTACAGATTCAGGTTTTAATTCCACCCCCGCCTGCGTGCTAAGAGCAGAAGGATATGGTGGCTGTGCCTGAGCCCCACCTCTCTTCACCCAAAAACCTTCCACGGGTTTTTAGAGATAGGGGTATGCATCCTTCCCCCCAGGGCACATCAGCTGTGTTGTTTTATGGAGGGCCCAGTTTGTTCTGCCCTGTTCAGCCACTCATCCATGGCACACAGCACCCTGCAGCCCCCTGGGGCTGCCTCAGTGCAGCTGTCCCTGTCCTCCGCCCAGCTTGGACAGCCTGTCCTCACCCCCAGCTGCCGGCTTGCGTCTCGGTCTGGGTGTCGCAAGGACCCTCTGTGCCTGATTAACTTTGTTCTGTTGGTCAAGGGCTGCTCCATACAGATTTGAGCCTCAGAGGCTCCCCCTCTGTCCTGCTGGCCCCTCCGTTGGACAGGGGGAGACCTAGTAAATGAGCACTAGTCCTCCTTTGCCACTACCTCCCTGCAGGACCATTCCCACACTGTTTTGCTTTTTCTTCTTTTTTTTTTTTCCTTTTCTCCTACCAGATTTTTGGTGTCTTTGTCTTTTGAAGAGGACAATGTTCTGTCAGAGTCCCACAGGTGCTCTGGTTGGCTGAGTGGGTCCATGGATGTGAGTCTTGGTGTATTTGTGGGAGAGGGTGAGCTACGAGTGTCCTACTACTCCACCATCTTGGCCAAGAATCAGAGCAGCTATTCTAACATCAGAAGAAATAGACTTCTGAACCAGAAATGTTACCAGGAATAAGACGGTATATTTCATAATAATAAAGGAATCAAAAACAATTCTAATGTTGTACATGCAACCAATAATGAAGCTTTAGAATAACTAAAATACAATAAAAGAAATAAAAGGAGAAATATGTAAGTCCACAATTACTGTTTGAGATTTTAAACCTCCTTTTTAAATAACTGAACAACAAGTAGAGAAAAAAATAAAACTGAAAAACTGGAATAAAGTTAACAACAACAACAAAAAACTGGTCTCTTTAGATACTGAATACTCAACTTAACAAAATTATTTTTTTTCAAATTTACCTAGGATATTCACCAAATTAGACTATATTCTGAGTAATAAACCTCATCTCAATAAACTACAAAGATATTGGAATCATATTGTTACCCTAATAGGTAAAGACGCTTGTTCTTGTCATACCCAAAAGACAAATGTACCTTGGGGAAATTGTGAACTAGGTATTGAAAGATTTTAAAAGATTTATTTAAAAAAGGAAAGCACCTTTCCAAGAATGGGAGGTGTGCTGATCCAAGGGAGGAAAAGCAGTGATATTTATCTTCCCTTTCTCTTATAACCTTGCTTAAAGACAGTCTCTTTATTGGAGCAGACAGATAGCTAGATATGAGCAGAGTAAAGGAGACACAGACCAAATGGCAGAAAATGGGCAGAAAGGAAGTGCACAGGCCAAATGCAGGGAGCCATACATCATGTAAACACCAGGGGTCCCTAGGTAGAGAAAGGAAAGCAGGAATCTTTGGGCTGATAAGGGGTCACATCTTTTGGGGTAATGAGTGACCTGGAGATCAATAAAAAAAGGTGAGAAAAGGCAAGAATTTCTGGTGTCTGAATGTAAACTTTTTGTCATTATGACCTCATTTCAATCACATTAGCCTTGCAGATTAGAAGTATCCATCATGCACTGATCCCATGGCACTTCTGATCCAGACTAAATAAGGACAAAAATCCCTCCTCCCTTTGGGAAGGTGGAGTTGGGATGATAATCAGGGACTATGACCCCAAACACTTCCCTCCCTAGTGAATATTCTCCCTACTCATTTTTACCCCCTATGTAACTAACTTGCCAAAGAAACACAGGGCAGCCACTCACCTGAGCCTGCCTGCTTTCCTCTTAAGGGTGTACTATCCATTCTTTAATAAATTCTCACTTTATTTTTTTAACCACTAAGTCTTGTATCTGAATTCTTTCTGGGATGGAGCAAGAACCTGGAATACCGGTTGCATCCACCAGCAACATCTTGATTTATTAATGACTTTTGTTCCTGGAATGTTTAGTCATGTTCGGCCCATTTGCACATGCCTTAAACATGGTGTATAGAGAGAGAGAGAGAGAGAAAAAAAAAAGAGAACCCATGGGGTAGGCCTAAGCTGCAATGTTAATTATAATATAGTGAGCATTGGATCCTGTTCTGTTAAGTCCTTTTTCCTACCATGCAGTCCTGGCTGTTGAGTTTTAACAAGTTTCTTGCTGGCATTAATTAAAAAGAAGAAAAGTCCCTTTATGCTGGAGGCAGGCATAACACCATCTTCTGGACTATCCTCCTTCACATCTGTATATCTGCCCAGTTCCACAACTTATCTAATTACATAACAATATGAATGATGTTTGTAATCAAAAAATGAATTACATTACAAGTCAAAAATGGAAACATGAAAAATATCCAAATAATCTGAAATTAAAAAGCACATTTTAAATAACAAATGTTTTATGAAAGCAATCATAAGAAAATATGTTATATGATTATATATACAATTTTCCACTTAATATGAGTGAGTGAAAATGAATCACAATGTAAAATGCATTGGATGTACCTAAACTAGTGCTTAGAAAGAAAGAGAAAAATAATCTTCAATCAATCATCTAAGCTGCTTCTAGTTTTTCAATACTAGTTATTTGAATAGTTTTTTTTTAAGCAATAAACTTCTGTAATTGAGCAGGACCCTGTGGGGCCTTTCAGGGTCAGACCCCTCCTCCATATCGTCTGCTGTAGCTCCTCTCTGAAGCACCCAGATAATAGTATCTCATATACACTTCCGGAGTTTTCCACATGCTTAAAACCACCACCAAAGGGAAGAAATTAACTACTTGATGATCAAGGGTGCATTTCTCCACACCTTCTGGCACCTGGGGATTGATGATGTTGAGCGCCCTACTTCCACATCAACAATTCAGAGGATTGTGCATGACCTGATCACATACACTGCAACCCCTTTCTTTACCTGGTCTTTAAATATGCTTTGCTGAAATCCCTTAGGGAGCTTGGGGCCTGCTTAGGCATGAGCAACCCCATCCCTCTTGCTCAAACATGCAATAAGCCTTTCTCTTTTCCAAACTTTGATGTTTCAGGTTGTTTGGCCTCATGCTTCAGTGGGCATATGAACTTGCCTTTTATAACACTTCAACCTAGACAGATAAGTTCTTTTTTTTTAAAAAAAAATGGAAAACCACATGGTAACACTCTCAGGAAAATCAGGGGGAACAAATGGTAAATCCTATAAATTTTAAATAGATACAATTGAATAAGTAACTATTCAAATTTTTTATGAAGCTAGATCAAAGGAATACATTTACTTAAAAACAAAAACTACAAAATTCATTCAAGAAAATACAGTTCAACTAAGCAGTCTCTTTCTACATATATGTTTAATAAATTAAATTTGTCATTTAAAATATTGACACTGAAAAAAGAAATGCTCTACAACATGATAGATTCAAAGATGAATTTTAACAAATTGATAAGAAAAGAAATCAGAAGAAATCTACAAAAACTTTCAAAATGTGGAAAAGTAAGGAAACATTTTTATTTCATTTTATAGACCCAGAATACCCTGAAATCAAAGCTAAAGGAATTATAAGAACTATGAATATAAATGCAAAAGTCCTTAATAAAACCTTAGCAATCAAATTTATAAATATAAATTTTAAGGACCTTACACTATGATCAAGAGGTTTAATCACAAAATTCAAAGTTTATCTAACACTTGAAAATCTTTGACTGTAGTTTACTATAATGATATAATACAAAATAAAACACATTTGATTATCTTAGTCTATCTAGAAAAAAATTAAAACCTTTCTAAAATTAAAAACATATTTGCAATAAGTCTCAGCAAACTAGGGGTTTAAAGATACTAACTTAATCTTAAAGAAGTTATTTATGAAAAATCTCCAGATAACATTAAGATAAGAATATCAAGACAGATTAGGATATCCACTCTCACCACTTCTATTCAATATTGATTGGAAGCTTTAGCCATTGTAGTAAGGCAGCAAAAAGAAAAGGCAGACATTTGGAGAAAAGTGGAAATAAAATTGTCTTTATTCAAAACTCATGAGAAATTTACAAATTAATTACTAGAATTAGGGAGTACGATTAAGATCACAAAGTTAATACAAAATGTCTGTATGTTTTCATGAATAATTAAAAACTAGAATAAAAAAATCACTTACAGAAGCATGAAAATATTTAGAAATTTTTTTGAGTCATAGTCAGTTTAAAATGTTGCATCAATTTCCAGTGTAGAATAAAAATTTTTCAGCTATACATGAACATACATATATTCACTGTTGCAAACTTTTTCACTGTGAGCTACCACAAGATCTTGTATGTATTTTTCTGTGTAATACAGCATAATCTTGTTATCTATTCTATATATACCTGCCAGTATCTACAAATTTCAATCTCCCAGCCTGTCCCTTCCTGCCCCCCTCACACCAGGTAAACACAAGTTTGTATTCTATGTCTATCAATCTGTTTCTCTTTTGTATTTATGTTATTATTTTTATTATTTTTTTCTTAGATTCCAAATATGAGTGATTTCATATGGTATTTTTGTCTTTCTGGCTTTCACCTAGAATGTCATTCTCCAGGGACAACTATGTTGCTGCAGATGGCATTATGCTGTCATTTTTATGGCTGAGTAGTATTCCTTTGTATAAATATACAACCTCTTCTTTATCCAGTCACCTGTTGATGGACATTTAGGCTATTTCCATGTCTTGGCTGTTGTAAGTAGTGCTGCTATGAACATTGGGGTGCAGGTGTCATTTTAACGTAGGGTTCCTTCTGGATATATGCCCAGGAGTGGGATTACTGGGTCACATGATGTCTATTCTTAGTCTTTTGAGGAATCTCCAGACTGTTTTCCACAATGGCTGCACCAAACTGCATTCCCACCAGCAGTGTACGAGGGTTCCTTTTTCTCCATAGCCTCTCCAACGTTTGTTATTTGTGGACTTTTGAATGATGGCCATTCTGACTGGTGTGAGGTGACACCTCATTGTAATTTTGGTTTCCATTTCTCTGATAATTAGTGATATTGAGCATTTTTTCATGTGCCTATTGATAATTTGTATGTCTTCCTTGAAAAATTGCTTGTTTAGGTATTCTGCCTATGTTTGGATTGGGTTGTTTGTTTCTTTCTTATTAAGTCATGTGAGCTGCTTATATATTCTGGAGATCAAACCTCTGTCAGTTTCATTTTGGCAAAAATTTTCTCCCATTTTGTAAGTTGTAGTTTTGTTTTGCTTATGGTTTCCTTTGTTGTGGAAAACTTATAAGTTTAATTAGGTCCCATGTGTTTATTCTTGCTTTTATTTCTATTGCTTGGGAACACTGCCCTAGGAGAACATTTCTGAGGTGTATGTCATATAATGTTTTGCCTATGTTTTTTTCTAGATTTATTGTATCTTGTCTTATGTTTACGTCTTTAATCCATTTTGAGTTTATTTGTGTGTATGGTATAAGGGAGTATTCTAGCATCATTGATTTATATGCTGCAGTCCAGTTTTCCCAACACCATTTGCTGAAGACTGTTTTCTTTTTCTCCATTGTATGTTCTTGCCAACTTTGTCAAAAATTAAATGATGAAAACTTTGTAGGTTCATTTCTGGGCTTTCTATTATGTTCCATTGGTTTATATGTCTGTTTTTATATGAATACCATGCTCTTTTGATTATTGTAGCTCTGTAGTATTGATGGAAGCCTGGGAGGGTTATGCTTCCAGCCCCTTTCTTTTTCTTCAATAATGCTTTGGCAATTCTAGGTCTTTTGTGATTCCATATAAATTTTTTTATGATTAGTTCTAGTTTTGTGAAATATGTCCTCAGTAGTTTGATAGGGATTACATTAAATCTGTAGATTACCTTGGTCAGTTTGACCATTTTAACAATATTGATTCTTCCAATACAGGAGCATGGGATATCTTTCCACTTTTTAAATTCTTCTTTAATTTCCTAAATCAATGATTTATAATTCTCCATGTATAAGTCTTTCACCTCATTGTTTAGATTTATTCCTAGGTATTTTATTACTTTGGGTGCTATTTTAAAGAGGATTGTTTCTTTACTTTCTTTTCCTGTTGATTGATTCATCATTAGTGTAAAGAAATGCAACTGAATTTTGAATATTAATCTTGTAACCTGCTAACTTGCTGAATTCTTTGATTATTTCTAGTAATTTTTGTGTGGACCTTCTAGGATATTCTATGTATAGTATCATGTCATCTGCAGGACTATGTTGAATAAGAGTAGTGATAGTGGACAGCCTTGTCTTGTCCCAGATTTTAGTGGGAAGCTTTTGAGTTTTTCACCATTGAGTACTATGCTTGCTGTAGGTTTGTCATATATAGCTTTTATTATGCTGAGATATGTTTCTTCTATACCCACTTTGGTGAGAGTGTTTATCATAAATGGGTGTTGAATTAACCAAATGCTTTTTCTGCATCTATTGAGATGATCATGTGGTTTTTGTCCTTTCTCTTGTTGATGTGATGTATTACATTGATTGATTTGCATATATTGAACCACCCTTGTGTCCTTGGGATAAATCCCACTTGATCGTCGTGTATAATCTTTTTTTAATGTGCAGTTGGATTCTATTTGCTAATATTTTGTTAAGGATTTTGGCATCTATATTCATCAGTAATATTGGTCTTTATTTCTCTTTTTTGGTAGTATCTTTGCCTTGTTTTGGTATCAGGGTAATGGTGGCTTCATAGAATGAGTTTGGGTGTATTCCCTCTTTTTTAATCTTCTGGAAGACCTTGAGAAGGACTGGTATGAGTTCTTCTTTGTATGTTTGGTAGACTACCCTGGTGAAGCCATCTAGTCCTTGATTTTTATTTGTAGGGAGGTTTTTTATTGCTAACTCAATTTCATTTCTAGTCATCAGTATGATCAAGTGGTTAGTTTCTTTTTGATTCAGTCTTGGTGGACTGCATGTTTCTGGAAACTTGTCTGTCTCCTTTAGGTTATCCATTTTTTTTTTCTATAAAGGTGTTCATAATATTCTCATATGGTATTTTGTATTTCTATGTTATTGATTGTAATTTCTTTATTTTCTTTCTTATTTTGATTATTTGTGCTCTCTCTTTTCTCTTTTTTGTGAGTTTGGCCAGAGGCTTGTCAATTTTATTTACTCTTTCAAAAACCAGCTTTTGATTTGATATATTTTTCCTATTGTTTTTTAATCTCTATGTTATTTATTTCCTCCCTGATCTTTATTACTTCTTTCCTTTTGCTGACTTTTGGGGTTTTTCTCTTCTTTTTCTAATTCTTTTAGCTGGTTGTTTAGATTGTTTACTTGAGGTTTTTTTTTTTTTTTTTGAGAAAGGCCTTTATTGCTATAAATTTCCCTCTTAGCACTGCCTTTGCCTTGCCCCAGAAATTTTGTGTGGTTGTGTTTTCATTTTCATTTGTCTCAAGGTATTTTTTAACTTCAACTTTGATTTTATCATTGATCCATTGCTTTTTTAATAGCATGTTTATTAATCTCCATGCTTTCTTTTTTTCTCCTTTGTTTCTCTGTAGTTGGTTTCTAGTTTTATGGCATTGTGTTCAGTAAACATGGTTGAGATAATTTCTATCTTCTTAAAATTTTTGATGTTTATTTTGTGCCCAAGTTAATGATCAATACTAGCAAGTGTTCTATATGTACTTGAAAAGAATGTATATGCTATTTTTGGTGAGTGTAATGTTCTGAAAATATCCACCAAATCTGATTTTTCTATGTATCGTTTAATTTCTCTGTTGTCTTATTTATTTTCAGTCTCAAAGATCTGTCCAGTGATGTTAAGGTGCTGTTAAAGTCTCCTACAATGATTGTATTCCCAATAATTTCTTCCTTTATGTCTGTTACTAGTTGTTTTATATACTTAGGTGCTCCTATATTGGGTGCATATATATTAATGAGTGTAATATCCTCATCTTGTGTGACTCCTTTAATCATTATAAAATGTCCTCCTTTATTTTTCTTTATGGCTTTTGTTTTAAAGTCTATTTTGTCTGAAATCAGTATTGCTACTCCTGCTTTCTTGTCATGTCCATTTGCATGGAATATCCTTTTTCACCTCTCACTCTCAATCTATATGTGTCCTCCCTAATGTGGGTCTCTTGTATGGAGAATATTGAAAGTTTATGCTTTATTATCCAGTCTGTCACTCAATGTCCTTTCATTGGAGGATTTAGTCCATTAACTTTACAGTAATTAATACTAGATGTGTGTTTATTCCCATTTTGAATTTATATTTGCAGTTGATTTGGTATTTCCTCTTTGTTCCTCTCTTCTTCCTTTTGTGGTTTGGCAATTTTCCTTTGTATTGTCTTGGATTTTATTTAGTTTTTGTGACTCACTTGTAAGTTTTTGGCTTGTGGTTACCCTGTTTTGTAAGTCTGTTAACCCATTAATATAACTTTTTATTAAACAGATAGTAATATAAGATAAAACCCATCCTAGTGAGAACAACAACAAAAAAATTTTTTTTAAATACTCTATATTTTCTTGCTTCCCTCTTCCACTCTTTATGATTTAGATGTCTTCTTTTACAATTTCATATTTATTCTATTTGTAATTCATCATAGTTATCACCTGTCCAGTTATGGTTTTCTCATTTCTGTCACATCCTGCTATTTTCTATTTAGAGTACCCGTTTTAATATTTCTTTTAGCATGGATTTAATGTTGTTAAATTCTTCTAGTTGTTGCTTGCCTATGAAGTTTTTGTCTCTCTTTCTATTCTAAAGGATAACCTTGCTAGATAAAGTATCCAAGGCTGTGTCATTTTTTCATTCAGGACTTTGCATATATCTTGCCACTCCCTTCTGGCCTGTAGTGTTTGTGAGAGAAATCAACTGAGAACCTTATGGGGGTCCCCTGGTAACTCACTCTTTGCTTTTCTCTTGCTGCCTGTAGGATCATTTCTTTATCATTAACCCTGGCCATCTTGATTATGATATGTCTTGGTGTGAGTCTGTTTGGGTTCTTCCTGTTTGGGATACTCTGAGCTTCCTGTACTTGGTTTTGGGAACTTTTCCATCATGATTTCTTCAAATACCTTTTCAATCCCCTTTATTCCCTCTTTCCCTTCTGGAACCCTTATTGGCACACATTATATTATCCCATAGGTCCCTTATACTGTTTTCACTGGTTTTTATTTGCTTTTCACTCAGCTGTCGTGATTGGGTGCTTTCTGTTGTCCTGTCTTCTAGGCCACTTATTTGTTCCTCTGCATTATCTAGCCTGCTTTGTACTGTCTTTAGATCAGCCCTTGTCTCAGCCAGTAAATTTTCTAATTTTAATTGGCTCCTCTTTATAGCTTCAATTTCATTTTTGTCATATCATATGTCTCAAAATACTATCTCTTTCAATTCCTTCAGTACTTTGATCACTCCTTTTTTTTGAAATCTTGATCTAGTAGGCTATCAATGTCTATTCCATTGATCATTCTTTTAAGGGATTTCTCTTATTCTTTTAATTGGGAGTGGTTCCTCTGCTTCTTCATCTTGCTCATGTGTCTTGGCACTATGGCTTTTGGAGTATCAGTTATCTATTTTGGTCCTTAGGAGTTTATTTGTTTATCTATCTAAAGCATAAGAACAGAGAAAAAAGAAAAATGAGAAAAAGTAGATATGTTCTGTGCACTAAGTGATTTCATTGAGCAGTCTTTCTGTCCTCACCCTGCTGCTCTAATTCAACTTGCTGCTTCCAGAGGCCTTCTCCTGGTGCACTTGTTCTTTGATGATCCTAGTGCAAGTTGGCAAGCAGATCGTGCCCCCTCCCAACAATGCGGTCAGGTGCTGAACTCTTACATGGTGGTCAGGCAGGTCACATCACCTCCAGATACTGTGATCAGATGCTGTTCTCCAGCAAGGTAGGTGAGTGGGTCACTATCTTTCCTGACTGTGGGGTCAGATGGTGCACTCACAGAAGATAGACAGCCAGGTTGCTCCCCCTCCCAGCACCATAGTCAGGTGCTTCACTTCTGGACAAAATATGGGTGCATTCTGCCCAGGTGGGGGGGTGAGTGTGGTCCTGCCCTCTCCCTGTGCTGGTCACTCCCCTGCTCTGTGCAGCTGCCCACTCTGCATTGGATCCGTGCTCCATAGGCAGGCTTCGGGAATTTGGTGGAACAGCACTTGCCCCTGCTCCATGCCAGATCTCAGCTCCTTGTTTGTTTGTCTTGGAGGCACAATTCTCAGAGGTACCAGGGAAGCAAGATCCTATCTGCCTTAGGCTGTAACAAGTGTCCATTTTGCCTATCAGACTGCTAAGCCCCTAGAATCGGATTCAGGTTTTAGACCCTGCCACCACCTGGGTGCTAAACAGAGGATATTGTGGATTTGCCCAAGCTACCTCTCTACTCCTGAAAACAGGTTAGGTAGGTTTTCAGAGATGGAGTCTATGGCACAATTCCCCAAAGGGCACACCAGCTGTGTTTCTTTTTTTTTACTTTAGGACCTAGGTTGTTCTGTTCTGTATACCCTCCCAGCCATGGTGCATAGCACCCTGCAGTCCCATGGGGTTCCTCTCTTCAGCCAGCCCCAGTCCTCAACCCTGCTATAGCAGCCTGTCCCCCGACCTGCTGCTTTGCTTCTTGTGCTGGGGGTTGCAGAGACCATCTGTTTCCATTTAACTTAGTTCTGTCAGTCAAGGGCTGTTCCATACAGATCTGAGCCTCCAGGCTTCCCCCTTTGTCCTTCTCATCTCTCCGTTAGAGAGGGGGAGACCCAGCAAATGAGCACTATTACTTCTTTGCCACTCTCTCCCTGTGGGACTGGTCTCACACTGTTTTGTTTCTTCTTTCTTCTTTTTTTCATTTTCTTCTGCCAGATTTATGGTGTCTTTGTCTTGAACAAGGTGATGTTTTTCAGAGTTCAGCTTGTGCTCTAGTTGGCTGGGTGGGTCTGTGGATGAGTTTTCATGTATTTGTGGGAGGGTGAGCTACAAGTGTCCTTCTACTCTGCCATCTTGGCTGATCACCTCATTGTTTTAATTTTTATCTTACTACTCTCTGCCTCTAACTCAGGACTCTTACATTAGGCTTCAATTTTTTTATTAATGTGTACAAATGACAGCATAAAACATGGAAAAATAGTAAAGATGACATCTTGTTGGAAAGAGGTACCATGTTTGAAATTGGAAAACTCGATATGGTTTAGATGTTAATTTTGTCCTAACTGTTATTTAGATTCAGTGAAATCAATCACATTCAAAAGTGAAAGAAAATCAAACATTGAAAACAATATTTCAAAGAAAGAATAAAATTAGATATCCAAAATACTTGATATCAGTGTGATAATTAAAAATTGTCACTTGCCATCAGCCTTTACAAGGATTGGACCTCATAAGCACTTGATATCTACCTCTGCTTGGATTAAATCAAAAGTCTCTGTAGCACTGACCTCCAACACACCATAAAAAGGGTTCATAATGGAAATTTAGAATAAGGAGCTCTGTGCTCTGAGGAAATTGGCTGAACAGGCCTTCAGATATTTAGGTATTTTCAGGAGAATATTTTATAAGCCCAAATTTGTGTATCTTCTTATACCTAGAAAAGCACCAATATCATTAATTGTGACATTTGTTCCTCATGACTAATAACAAGCTTCTGCCTAAAAGTGAGCTTCACTGCATGTACCCCTCTTCACTGAAATCATTAATAATACTGAGTTTTCTCCCTGCCTCTTTGGAATAGTTTCTCAGAGCTTTCTAAGACACTATCTCCTGGGCTATTGTCCACATTTTGCCCCAAATAAAACTTAACTCACAATTCTCACATAGTGTGATTTTATTTCAGTCAACAAGTGTTTTCTATAAAGCTATGGAATGAAGATAGTGTAGTTTTGGCATAAGGGTAGATTTTTAGTAAATGGAACAAGATATAAAATCCAGAAATAGATCCACATTTCAATTGAATGAAAGGCAATTTGATGGGGAAATGTCTTTTAAATAAATTTAAAAAAATTACATTTATTCACAAAAAAAAAAAGAAACTATAGAGGATATCAATTTTTAGCTCACATCATAATCAAAAACAAATCTGAAATATCACAGGCCAGAAGAGACTGGGGAGAAAATACAAATAAATGCAGCATGATAACCTGGTGCTTTGGGATGAATTGTATCCTCCACAAATTAATATGTTTAAAATTAATATGATTAAACAATATGCTATTAAAACACCAATGGGTCAATGAGGAAATCAAACCTGAAGTTAAAAAATACCTTGAGACAAATGAAAATGAAAGCACAACCACACAAAATTTCTGGGACACAGCAAAGGCAGTGCTAAGAGGCAAGTTTATAGCGATACAGGCCTTCCTCAAAAAAGAACAACAATCTCAAATAAACAATTTAACCCACCACCTTAAAGAACTAGAAAAAGTGAACAAAAATCCCCAAAAGGCAGTGGAAGGAAGGAAATTATAAAGATAAGGAGGAAATAACTTAAATAGAGATTTAAAAAGACATAGAAACAATGAATCAAACCAAAAGCTGATTTTTTGAAAAAGTAAGTAAAATCGACAAACCTATGGCCAAACTCACAACGAAGAAAAAAGAGAGAACACAAATGAGCAAAATAAGAAAGGAGAATGAAGAAATTGCAACAAATACAATAGAAATACAGAATATCATATGAGAATATTATGAAAAACTATATGGAACCAAACTGGATAACCTAGAGGAGATGGAAAAGTTTCTGGAAACATACAGTCTACCAAGAAGAATCAAGAAAAAACTGAACACTTGAACAAACTGATCACTAGAAATGAAATCAAAACAGGAATAAAAAACCTCCCTACAAATAAAAGTCCAGGACCAGACTGCTTCACGAGGGAATTCTACCAAACATACAGAGATCTCATAGCAGTCCTTCTCAAACTCTTCCAGAAGATTGAAAAGGAGGGAATACACCCAAACTCATTCTATGAAGCCACCATTACCCTGATACCAAAACCAGGCAAAGACACTACCAAAAAAGAGAATTGTCAGCCAATATCACTGATGAACATGGATGCCAAAGTCCTCACCAAAATATTAGCAAATAGAATCAAACAACACATAAAAAAGATTACACATCATGACCAAGTGGGGTCCATCCCAGGGACACAAGGATGGTTCAACATAAGCAAATCAATCAATGTAATACATCACATCAACAAGAGAAAGGACAAAACCACATGATCATCTCAATAGAGGCAGAAAAAGCATTTGATTAAATTCAACACCCATTTATGATAAAAACTCTCTCCAAAGTGGGTATAGAGGGAACATATCTCATCATAATAAAAGCTATATACTACAAACCTACAGCCAACATAGTACTCAATGGTGAAAAACTCAAAAGCTTCCCACTAAAATCGGGGACAAGACAAGGCTGTCCACTATCACTACTCTTATTCAACATAGACTTGGAAGTCCTAGCCACAGCAATCAGGCAAGAGAGAGAAATAAAAGGGATCCAAATTGGAAAAGAAGAGGTAAAAGTGTCACTTTATACCAAAGACATGTTACTGTATATAGAAGACCCTAAAAGGTCCACACAAAAACTACTAGAGCTGATCAAAGAATTCAGCAAGGTAGCAGGTTACAAGATTAACGTTCAAAAATCAGTTGCATTTCTTTACACTATCGATGAATCAAAAGAAAAAGAAAATAAAGAAACAGTCCCCATTAAAATAGCACCCAAAGTAATAAAATATCTGGGAATAAATCTAACCAAGGAGGTGAAAGAATTATACAGAGAAAACTATAAACCATTGATGAAGGAAGTTAAAGAAGACTTTAAAAAATGGAAAGATAGCCCATGCTCTTGGATCAGAAGAATCAATATCATTAAAATGGTCACACTGCCCAAGGCAATCTGCAGATTTAATGCAATCCCTATCAAATTACCCAGGAAATATTTCACAGAACTAGAACTAATCATAATAAAATTCATATGTAACAATCCAAGACCTAAAATTGCCAAAGCATTACTGAAGGAAAAGAAAGAGGCTGGAAGAATAACTCTCCCAGACTTCAGACAATAATATAAAGCTGCAGTCATCAAGACAGCATGGTATTGCTATGAAAACAGACATACAGACCATTGAAACAGAATAGAGAGCACAGAAATGAACCTACAAACTTTAGGTCAACTTATCTTTGACAAAGGAGGCAAAAATATACAATGGAATGAAGACAGCCTCTTCAGCAAATGGTGTTGGAAAAACTGGATGGCAGCATGTAAATCAGTGAAGCTAGAACACTCCCTTACACCATACACAAAAATAAACTCAAAATGGATCAAAGTCTTAAACATAAGACAAGATACAATAAACCTCCCAGAAGAAAATATAGGCAAAGAATTATCTGGCATACATCTCAAAAATGTTATCCTAGAACAGTGTACTCAAGCAATAGAAATAAAAGCAAGAATAAACACATGGGACCTAATGAAAGTTACAAGCTTCTGCACAGCAAAGAAATTTGTAAATAAAACAAAAGTACAACCTATGGAATAGGAGAAAATTTTTGCAAATGAAACTGACAAAGGCTTGATCTCCTGAATATATAAGCAGCTCATATGCCTTAATAAGAAACAACAAAACAACCCAATCCAAAAATGGGCAGAAGACCTAAACAAGCAATTCTCCAAGGAAGACATACAAATGATCAATAGGCACATGAAAAAATGCTCAATATCACTAATTATCAGAGAAATGCAAATCAAAACTACAACAAAGTATCACCTCATACCAGTCAGAATGGCCATAATTCAAAAATCCACAAATGACAAATGCTGGAGAGGCTTTGGAGAAAAGGGAACCCTCCTACACTGCTGGTGGGAATGTAGTTTGGTGCAGCCACTGTGGAAAACAGTATGGAGATTCCTCAAAAGACTAGGAATAGATTTACCATATGACCCAGGAATCCCACTCTTGGGCATATATCCAGAAGGAACCCTACTTCATGATGACACTTGTACCCCAATGTTCATAGCAGCACTATTCACAGTAGCCAAGACATGGAAACAGCCTAAATGTCCATTAACAGATGACCAGATAAAGAAGAGGTGGTATATTTATATGATGGAATACTACTCAGACACAAAAACTGACAACATAACACCATTTGCAGCAACATGGATGCTCCTGGAGAATGTCATTCTAAGTGAAGTAAGTCAGAATGAGAAATAAAAATACCATATGTGATTGCTTATATGTGGAATGTAGAAAAATTAAAAAGAAAAACAAAAACAAAAACAAACAAAGAAAACATAAATACAAAACAGAAACAGACCGATAGACATAGAATATAAACTTGTGGTTGCCAAGGGGGTGAAGGCTGGGAAGGGATAGACAGGATTTCAAAATTGTAGAATAAATAAACAAGATTATACTGTGTAGCACAGGGAAATATACACAAGATCTTACTGTAGCTCACAGAGAAAAAAATGTGACAATGACTATATATATGTTCATGTATAACTGAAAAACTGTGCTCTACATTGGAATTTGACACAACATTGTAAAATGATTATAAATCAATAAAAAAGTCAAATTGTTGTTAAATAAATAAATAAATAAATAAATAAATAAATAAATAAATAAATAAATAAATAAAAGTAGATATAAAAAAGGTAAAAAAAAAAACAAACCCAAAACATAAAACAAACCAAATTTAAAATATCACAGGCCAGAGGAGACTGGGGAGAAAACACAAATAAATTCAGTGTGATAACCTGGTGCTTTGGGCTGAATTGTATCCTCCACAAATTAATATGTTGAAAACGAAACTCAGTGTCACTATATTTGGGGACAGGTCCATGATCAAATACTTAATATTTTGTGAGTTTATAAGAGTGACTCCTAATCATGTAAAAACTATTGACCTTATAACAAGAGGAAGAGACAGAGATATCTCTTTCTCTCTTTGTGCAGGCAGAGAAGAGACCATGTGAGCACAGGGCAAAAAGACACACTACAATCCAAGAAAGGAGGTCTGAGAATAAAATTTAACTTGCTGGTTCATCGATCTTGGACTTCCAGTGTTGTGATCTGTGAGAAACAAATTTCTGTTTTTCAAGTCATCCATTCTATTTTATTTTCTTATGGCTGCTCTAGAGATTAATACATCTTATTGGATGCTGGAACAAAAAGATAATATTAATAAAAGAATTAGTAAAATTCAAAGCGATAGAAATGTTCAATATTATGATTTCTCTGGTGGTTACATTATTGTACATTTATCAAAGCTCTTCAAATTTTGCCTTTCACTTGAGGAAACATTTTAAGTTATACCTCAATAAAATTGGTTAAAAATTTTACTCATTATTTAAAAGACAAGTAACACTTTGAGACTATGAGATTTTAGAATTTGATAACCAAATCAAATAATAGTTAAATGCCACTTAAGTGATTAGATTATGATTGATTAAAAATATTGTCTAATTTTAAAACTAATAATAAACTAATAATTAATAATTAATAAAACTAATAAAACTGATATTTTTCCCAGCAGCAGAGCTAGCTTTCTGGAGACAAGTCAAAGATCGTATTTCTCTGCTTGTGTCTTATAACCAAAGAGGAAATATGCTGTTATGGGACAATCAAAAATGCTGTAGATTGGTTTGCACATAGAGAATTCATATTTTCATGTGTCTTTACCACAGCTTCTATCGATTACCTTCTTTCCTTCCCTGTATTTTACTACAGAACAAAAAAAGGGAAAAGGGTTATTGGGTCAAGGCTGAGAGTACATGTTCATGGTTGAGGAGATGAATCTCTTGTGCCCATGTTCATTGCCTGTCTCATTCACCACCTCCAGGGACAAATAAACACATACATGTATACTTAGGTGGCCACAAGTTAAAGGATATTGTAGTATATGTACTTAACCTTGTTTAAGATATCAACACTAACTAATGATACACATTAAATTCATAATTAATCTTCAAAAAATTAGTGAAGAGATACGTAACTGCATTTTCACTGAACATAGTATCACAGAGGATCTTGCAAAACACCAATTATGCCTAATGACCAAAATAAATCAACCAAAAAGCAAGTTTTATTTTGTTTGTGTTTAGATTTTGTTATTTATCAAGAGATAAATAGCTAAATAAATTGTTAGCTATTCAGATTAGGGAAAAATTAAATGCAGAATCAACAGAAACAAAAAATATATACACAAGTTACAGATAAATACATGATTCCATGTTTATTTGATGTAGCTTAAAACAAAGGAAAACTAAATAACATATACATAAGGATAAAAACTTAACAAAACACATGAATAGTGAACTTAAAATTTAAGTAAGAGATCAACTCTAGTGAGCAAGTGAAGCAAATATAGGGAAGAGTTTCCCTGGAAGAATTCAGGTTCTATTTATTTCACACATTTTGAGTATTTTCTACTCAACTTATGGTGGGTAGGTTTCACCAAAGGGTGTCAGTGAAAGTTCACATTTTTATTTCTGATCATCTTTAATAAAATATTTTCAGAGGTTTTTAAATGAATTTTTAATGATTTTTTTTCAAAGGTTATAAATTTAAAAGTTACCAACCTCAATGTCTCTATTGTTTATATCTTTATTATTTTTAAAATTATATTTATGTTAGCTGTAGAGAATTAAGCTCTGACTCAGCTGAGTATTTTTTCTTTAACCCTTTCTCTCTCCACCTCTCTCTCTTTCTGCAATAATATACTGCATTTTATGAAAGAACAACTGCAAACTATTACAGGAGGAAATTCCCATCTATCTTATTTCCAGTGAGCAATATCATGTGTATATTCTTTGCAGTCACCAATTCCCTTAACTAGCCAGTATGAAAATGTTTTCCTCTCCTTTTTCTCATTAGCATTTTTACTATATTTCTGATAGAGAGGTTTGGAAACTCCTTTCTCTTATTGTCATCTTTTCTCTCATTTGAAAGGATATAATATAGATATAATAAGAAAAAAATATTGCCATAAAAAAATAAATGCAGAGAACACACTGAAACCAAATAAATTATTGAAAGTATATGTATAGGACAAGAAATGATTCAATGTTCAAACTTACTCTAAAGTAAAACTGCTAATATTGTGAAATACAAATTCTATGTATGACAACCAAGTTGGAATCCTTTCTAACTAGAATTCTCATAGGGAAATTATTTTGGAGTTAAAAGTAGCACTGGAGAGCTCTAGTCAGTTCTTAGGATGGTTCCAGGGAACTTCTGAGTCATTATCACTTAGTACTTTTGATGCCACTGGCAGAAAGTATTCACCAGAAAGCCCAAACAATTGATCTGAAGCTTCCCAGTACTCTCCAACAAAGCAACAGAGTCCTTCCTGTTTCCTGTTTAAAATTGGAAGTGAGCTTTGAAAATGAAGTAGGAAGCTGCTGGAGTCTAATTTCCCTCAACACTTTCCCCCTGGACCAGCTCTAGATATGAATGTAAGGATTGATAGAGGAAATTTAATTAAAATAAAGTTGAAGAATTTATTTGGTTTTGACTGTTGTGATCAATGTGTTTTTAATTTTTAATCTAATTTGTTCTGTTAAATTGTTCTGTATCAAACTCAGAAAGAAATTCACCATAATGACTTTGATTAAGGAATTATTTCTTGTCACCTGTCAATAATTAAATCACAAGAATAAAAATTCCAAAATATGTTTGGTTTCTATATATTATGATTTTTTTTGTAGCTCCTTAGAAATTCTTGTTTCTTTTCTTTCTTTCTTTTTCTTTTTTTCCTTTTTTTTTTCTGGATCCACCGATAATTCTCTAAAGGCATACCTCTCTTTGCTAGGATCAACTAATGGATTGAGAATAATACTTTAGGGATAGACTTCAGAGCTCTCTTCATTGTGCAAAAGAAGGAAATCAGAATGCTTTTAAAAGAAAGGACGTTTCTCAGTGCCTTAGGACCTATAAATAACCTTGAGGACCAGAAATTTCAGTTTATCTTACTAGATTTTTTGAGTTGCAAGAATATAAAATAAAATGAAAAGTGGGTAAGCATTGCCACCCAGTGTTCAATTTGAAGTACTATATAGATTACTCACCAGATATTAGAGATTTTTCTTTGTATTTATCCATCCAGTTCAAGGTTAAATCTTAAATTTAATCATCTATATCTTGAAAATTTCTGTTCCCTTCTTCTGAAATCCCACTCTAAGGCAAACAATTGATTGGTCTACATCAATCAAATATTATTTTCAGCATTTTAATGGTCCTGTCTCTCAGAGTAGCAGGAATGTATTTAATGTTCTACTCAAAATTTCCAGTTTTATATAGTGCAATGAAAAATATGTGTATGTATATGCATCAGTGTACATTTCTCCTAAAATGTGAGGTTGATTCATCTAAAAGCATAACTACAAAATTTATTTTTAAAGTCTCATTATTTTTTGTTTCCACTGCTTAGTATGCACCTCTCCTCAAGAATTTTAACAGTAAACTAAGATGCATCAACATTTATTATCTATTTATACAGTGATATATGCAAACACACACATATTCAATAGGCGTTTCAAACAAACTTCACTCCTTTCATTTCTGAGGTGTTAACTCCAATTGTTGGCCATAATAAATTCAGATATGTAAAGAAATTTTACTAAAAATTACATTACTTATAATAATTATTTAGTTTATTTTGCCTGAAATAATATTCTAATTTTAAAGCTATGTTGTAGGTATCTATAAAAAGATAATATGAGTAAAACATAGTTGGAAAAGAGACCATGAAATTATGAAATATTTGGAAAGGAACGTGGAGAAAGATATGAGAGAAGGCACATACCCTTAGGAGAAAAAGACTGGTGCAAGGGGGAAGGACAAAAGCTATTTCTGAAATTTAAAACTTGCCTAAATTTCAAATAGAGATGCCTCCTTTATTTTCATCTTTTTAAAGCCCAATTAAATTACAGTATATTTCAATACCATGCACAGTTTCCCCATTCTACACTTATTTAGCAGTAGTTGAGACAGAAAGAAAAAAAAAAAAAAACTTCCAATCTCTTGTTTTTTTCTAGATAGATATACTCACTTAATGAAGTTTTTTTTTTTTTTTTTAAGTAAATGCTATTTTTGTGATTGAAGGCATTATACTTGGTTAAGAGAGAAAAGCCTAAGGACTTAAACCTAGACAGTGCCTATTTATTAAAAAAAAAAAGAAGAAAAAGCATAGTTGGATTTAGAACTCTGTGAGATTTATTAGGAAAACCAATTTTAGTAAAAAGTAAACCAGGAAAAGAAATAATATCAACAATGTTGACTTAAATAAAGATCACTGATGTCCATAATTTATCTACTTAGAATGTATCAGTACAGAAAGAAGAGAATTTTTTGCATTGTTAACTAGAGAGGAGGAAAATAAATAGGTAATATTTTGAGCAGAGAGCAGCCATTTTAAATCTTTAGCCAAAATTTTTGGAAAATAAATATAATCTTGATCAGTACCCATCTCAATAGTAGAGAGTTAACGTTTTAATAATGGCTGTTCTATCTTGCTTTTGTTTGGATCTTTAAGTCCAAATAAATGACACATTTTTGAGTTCTTAATAGAAAAGTGATGAGCCATGATATTTTAATTTTTCTTTTATACATTAAATTATCTATTGGCTATAAATTAATATTGCCTTATAGCTAATGACTTATCAAACTATAATTGCATCATATATGTGAAAGGTCAATTTTCTATAGTAACTTAGATAAAACTTCAGTCCTTTCTTCAGACGCTGGTTTCACTTCAGCTTGATATCTTCTTAAATAATGGGAAAAGGGAAGTAAACTTATTTATTTACATGACTTGAAAACAAATTTGTGTAGAGAGGGCTAAAACTATCAATTCAACTGAAGATTTCAAAATCATAACTTTTACTTAGTTTTTTTGTTTTCTTTTGTTTTTGTTTTTGTTTTTGTTTGTTTGTTTTTTTGCTGCTTCTGGAAGAATTACTAACAATAAATGTGGAGGATATATTCTTAGATAACCACATGAAATTTTTAAAAAATCTGATTTGATAAATGCTACTTTAGAATTTTCAAAAATGAAAGCAGATATTGATTGCCTGTGCTTTACCATTAAAACAACTTATTTATAGTAAATATCAACAAGCCTATATATCTGATGAGATTTCCAAAAGTTAGAGTCTCATACATTTTTCGGCAAGAGCTTTTGTATTTACAAAATAAATAAATGGATAGATATTCATACATAAATATAAGGGACTTTATTCTGTAATTCTTTTGTAATTAAAAAATTTTTTCTAACTTTTGAGGAGACATCATTTTTTCATGAACTCACATGTTAAAGAACCACCAATATTAGAATTTTCTATTGCATTTAATCACCATAACAATGCTCCCCATCTTAAACTTTTATCTTTATTTCTCACATTCTGACACCAGTTTTGGGGCCAAAAATTATTATGTTCCAAGACTACATACTATTGGGGAGGGTTTACTCACCCAAGAAGTTAACCTGAAACTGTATAACCTAGAGTGAAATTCCCAAAATGACTCCCACAGCCAAAGGATTTCCTTTTCCTCCCAAATCAAGAAAACCTTGAGTGTGTCTTTTGTTTGAGACACAACTTGAGACATGGCAGGACTCATAGCATGGGAAGTTGAAAATTTAATAATGAATGGCTGCTACAGTTGCCCCAAGATTGAAGTGAAGAGTGGAAAGATATGGTGCTGATAGTATTAATTTTTTTTTAGAAATTTACATCTCCATCTTTTTATGGTGTGATCTAAACACTTTTTTATTAAAGAATGTAGATGGATTATTTCACTTTCTACATAAAAAGCTGAAATAGTGAAAAGGCCACAGGTATTTTTTTCCCTTTTCCTGCTTTTTCCCTTTTTCTTGCACATTAAAACACAAGATGGGAAGGCTTGACACATTTCTAGGTGTATCTCAGAAAACACCTGAAAGTTCCTCAGAAAAGGAACTCAAAAGATATAAGAAAGTAATTTTTAAAAGTTTATCCATTGCTCTTGTATTTTATAAAGTGTAAAATAATGGAATCAGAGTGAGAAGGATAAGCTTCACCTTCCTAAAACTTAGCCTTTTAAATCTGAGGTTTACAAAACAAGATTTAAATTTCTTATCTTCCATTACAAGTGCTCAACATTAAAACATATTCAATCTATGTTATTTAATATATCTAAACTACATTTTAACTATTATACATATCACACAAGCAGATTTTCTTGGGGTGGAAAATGAAGGCCATAGTGCTTTATTTAACCTTTAGATAGGTTTTTTCATGGGTTTATTTGTCTCTTTGTAGATGTGGGTGCTCTCTCTCCACATGGTTCTGTAGACTATCACGGTGATTGAATGTAGCACAAGGTTTTCTGAGTCTTTGACAAGATATTAAACTTTGTAATGTTAGCTAGGGAGAATTACATATTCCTCTGTAACAGAAACAATTATCATCAAGGTAGGGAAGCTTAACTTTGTGTTTCCTGAAACCTGATATGTTAGCCCTGGATGTGATTAGTGCACAAGCTACCTCCACTCATATGTTTGAAAATTATCATATATGTAAATTAAGCAAACCTAATGTGTTGGTCTTTGATGTAACAGGTACATATCTGACTCTGGATGAATAGTTTACATATATGCAAATTGGGCAGCACATTTCTTTAAGATGTGGAGTTCTTTGTTGGACTTAGGTAGCTCTTCTGTATTGGTAGTGATAAGATATTGTGGCCAGATACATGCGCTCTACAGAGTATATTTGGATTTAGCTTCACTGGTCTGTGCTGTAAAGGTGAGAAGTGTACAAAGTAAGTTAATTTTAAGTGATATACAATTAAGTACTTGCTTAGCTCAGGAAAACATTCCATAAAGAGTCTTCTTTGGAATACTAGATCTAGGGAATATTTAGAGTAGTCCTTTGAAACCTAGTTCTCTGCTCAACTGCACTTGGGAAACACTAGAATAAACAAAGCTAAACAAGCTAAACAGGATCAGTCAGAACCTGAGATTTGTGGGTTGTGACTCTCCATGTGTGGGTTATAAGAGATTCCACTTCCTAAACTTTCTTAGTTCTGACACCCTTTCTGCAGAGAAGTTTAACAGAGCTAGTGAAAGGCAAACATTTAGAATTAATGATAGAGAAAACATTGGAAAGGATTTTCTCTGTTTTGTTATTAATACAGTACATTTACTGTAGAGTTTTCCCTTGTTTTGTGTTGGAGGTCTATTAACTGACTAACAGGATAATTTTAAAAGAAAATAAAAGAAGATTTAAATAATTATAAAGCAACATTTGACCAGTAACTCTAATAAGCACTCTGATTCACCTTATTATTCATTGTTTTTCTTAAATGATTGTTACTTTATAATGTAAATATATGTAAAATATGTGTATGAATATATGGGTAGGCTATTCAAGGACAGCATAGTGCAACTTTTTCATGTACATGTAGGGCTAGGTGGTGCACATTTTGCATTGTAAACTCTGCATCTGGTATGAAGGAATAACTTTTACTCATTTCTAAAACATTTGACGTTCTTCATAGGTATTTTCTTATTAAATTATAAGCACTGTATCTTAAGGATTTTAACAAAATAAAGACACATTAAAATCCTAATCCATGGTAATTCAATGTAAATCACATTTATTTTAACAATTGTTTCCATCAATTTTTTGTTTTTGCAAGGGGAGTTAATTAGGTTTACTTATCAATTTTTTTCATGGAATTACTGGGGATCAAATCCAGGACTTCATGCATGCTAAGTGAGGACTTTACCACTTGAGCTATACCTTCCCCTCCTTGTTTCCATTATTGAAAAACCTGCCAATCTGTTCTTCACATTCTGTCTTGTTCCAGGTTTTTAAGGCAAAATATAGGGCCCCTTAGTGCTGCAAGATAAAGGAAACACATTTCTGTTACTTCCAAATGATAAAAAACACTGGGATCTCATAAATAATAAATTCACTCAGTTCCAACAAACACACACACACAAAAGTAAAAAGCATAATATTCATTTTAGAATGCACACAGCCAAATCCTAAAAACAAATTTGGGGCAGCACAGAATGCAGTAAATAAGTAAATGCTTATCAACTATTTTAGAAATGATATTCACTACTGAGAGATTTTTATTTAATATTAAAGTTAATCTTGAAAAGCACAGATGATTAAGATCAGCACCACACATACACAAATATACACCTTCATATGGGATTCTAAATTCTGTAATTTAAAAGGTGATGATGTCAAACACCTGAGTAGTTTCAAGTAGCATGGGCCATGCAGTAATGTAAAAGAAGAAAGAAATAAAGATTAAATAGCAGAATATGATAGTAAAACAAGTGTGTGGATCCCTGGAGGACATACTTCAAATAGGTACATGTGATATTCAGAAGCTAAGTACAACTCTAAACCCATATAGATTAGTATTGTTTACTATTTTCTTTTCTGATCATTGCTATTTCTATAATTTAAATAAAAGGTTTATACTGTATCAAATAATTAAGAGAAAATATTTTCAGGTTATTTAAGAAATGTAATAAGTCTCTCAGAAGTATAAATTCCTTATAATTTTCTCTTATGCTCTTGTATAATTTAAAGATGTAGAACACATGAACTAACTTGTATATTAATACAAAAATACTTAATATTCTACTAGAGAAATTTTCAGAAATTTGTTTAAAAGAAAATCTAATATCAAAAAAGAGAACAATATCATAGAGAATTTTATCACAGCTTTATTTTAAAACGGTCAATATTGGGCTTGTTAAATGATTAGAATGAATTACTGTTAGAAAGCATTTGTATTAAAATACATGATTAATTGAATTGCCAAAGGCAGAAATCTGCTGAATACATTACAATCTACAAAGTTGATTCATTTGAAAAACTAACAATTACTAAACTATTTAATTTATCTCTTACCTATTTCTATTACTTAAGGCATTTTCATTTTCATTTTGCAAAATCTGTGAAAGCTATTGTAACTTAGTTTTCCTCAGTAACTACCATAGCATTTCAGACTCTAGCTGGATGAATTAATAACAATTTCTATTTTTTAATGTATGTTGTTTTTCACCATTTAGAAAGAATATTTAGAAAGTCTTTAGCATATTTTGCTTTTATTATTTAAATAAGTTTAACTTATAGGCATTTTGCTTTTAAAATACTCTTGAAGTTATTTAAGTATTAAGTTATGAGTGATAATAATGATGTTTTCCCCAATCACTTGAACTAATATAAAGAATGCTTATAGTATCTACCATCTTATAATCAGAAATTGATACATGCATTATCAACAGGTAAGATTTAATATTAAGTAATAAAAATGATAATATTTCTAAATTTCATCTATTTAAACCTTTAACTTAACAATTTTAATAGTTGTACAACCTGCACAGAATAGAGAGCATATTGATCTATGACTCCAGATAATTCCAAGTTTCTCACTAGGTCTACAATCATTACATGGGGGTGAAAGTGTTCTTATTTTACTTTCTAAATTTAGTAATGATATTTAAAATCCAATGTCCTTGGTTGGGAGAATTAACACAATGAGTAAAATTCATGTTAATGTATCAGCAGCTGATGTAATATCCATTCATGAGGGCAGAATATAGAGTAAACAATCTGTAAGTCTGTGTATATGCCTTTGCATAGCCAGAAAGTGGATCCACTGTTGAATTGGAGCCAGTTTGTGCTGACTTGTGAAGTTGATTTTTAGTATTTTTACTGTTGCTGGTAAATGTAGCTGGTATCCTGGTTCTTGTACCATTCCAGAAAGAATTCAGAGATAAGACACAGAAGTTAGGAAAGTAAAGTAGGGATTTATTAAGGCATGGATAGTACACTCTGAAGGGGAGAACAGACAGCCTCAGGTGAGTGGTTGCCCTGAGTTTCTTTGGTAAGTTGGTTGCATAGAGTATAAAAATAAATGGGTGGGATACTCATTGAGGATGGAAGGGTTTGGGGTCATAGTCCCTGATTTTCATTCCAACTCCACTTTCCTGAAGGGAGGAGGGATTTTTGGCCTTATTTAGTCTGGATCAGAAGTGTCATGGTGTCAGTGCATGATAGGTACTTCTAATCTGCAAGGCTAGTTTTATTGAAATGATGGCATAATGAGCAAAATATTCCATTGAGGCACTGAAGATTCCTGCCTTTTCCAACCTTTCTTTGTCAGCTTATCCACTCATCACTCCAGAAGGTGTGATCACTTATCAGCCCAGACATTCATGCTTTTCTTTCTCTGCCCAAAGGCTCCTGGTGCTCACATGATGTATGATTTCCTGCATTTGGCCTGTAGCTCTCATTCCTGCCCAGTTCTTGCCATTTGGTCAAAATCCCACTTTGTCTGCTCATATCTAGCTATCTATCAGCTCTAACGTTACCAACTCCATATATGGTAGTTTGAAATAAACCATAGTAAGAATATTTACACCACAGAAATGGACACTGGTAAACTCAGGGATTTATTTTTTCTTCTTTTTTTCTACAGAGTCAATAAAAAAAACCACACCACTGATTTGGTGGTTGAGGAGTGGCAATAAAAACAATGAGGTAAAATAAACCAAAGACAGAATCAGGATGGTATAGACAAAAAAGATTGTGATTTTGCCTATTTCAGTGTTTTAATCAGAACACTGTATTACTCTTATATTTCTATATCCTAATTATTTTTAACATCAGAAATTGGTGATAGTAATCATCTTAGTCATTAATATATTCTTTCATCTACTTAGCTTTTCCTGTAATATAAATTAAAGCAAACTTTATTTGCCTATTTTTTCCTTTCTGCTTATCTGCAAATGAAAATTAGCTGAAGAATATAGAAAAATAGTATAAAATGCATAACAAGAAGATATTTAAATCCCTCCATATCCTGAGGATCCTAAGGGTAGTATATCATCTTTATATTCTGATAAATGGCTTGCAAAGGGCCTTCTGCAGATGAATGCTCAGTGAGCATCCATTAACTAATTGACTTTAATGTTGAGTTTCATGATCAGTAGGGCTATGTTCTAAAGATATTAAACATACAAAAAGTTTTAGCCACCATCAACATGTCAAATTTTCCAAACTATTAATTCAAATGCACTAATAGATACAGAATAAATGTATGCAGATACCTTTGGAATTGATGCATCCTTTAAAATAAAGTGGGAGTAAAAAGCATGTTATCACCATTTACCAGAGATAAACAAGTAAACTTGTAGGAGAAATATGTTTTATGTGTTTAGAAGAGCTTGCTATCTGCTTATCCATTATACCTATCATTTATTGGGGGGAGTGAGAAAAATAGCACAAATATAGAAGAGTAGCAGCAAATACTCTGTAGAAGAAAGAATAGCTCTTCTTAGTGATAGCCCCATAAAAGTACAGGAAAAGGAAGAATAAAGTGAAGTTATAACTGTCAAAATCAATGATTGCTTTTAATGGAATAATTCCTTAATTCATTTTGATAGGGTTTTTCCTCCAAAATACAAAACAAAAAATAAATTCCCTGGAAAAGAGAGAACTTTTGATCAATAATCTAACAAATATTTTCTCAGTGATTTCTCTGTGTCAAATACAGTGTTGAACATGGTAAATATGGAGATGAAATGAATGCAGTCTATGACTAAAATATATTTTTTGGCTTATTTAAAACTCAGGGTTTAGTGGGAAGAGATAAGCATATAAAGAAAAAAATTTACTGTAGTGTGTGTGTGTGTCTATATATATACACATTGCGTATACATTGTGTGCATATATATATGTACATACACATTGTGTATGTGTGTATGTGTATGTAATGTTATCAGAATTCGATATAATGTTTTAAGAAACATTTGAGTTAGATCCTGAAAGATAAAAAGGAATTCACCAGTATGTGAAAATGGAAAGAGCAGTCCAGGTAGATGGAATAACATGGAGCAAGTCATGGAAGTACAGGCCATGTTTGTTAGCACTAAGAAATTTGAATAAAGTGTATAGGGGAAGAGGTGAAATGAAACTGAGGGATATTTTTGATATATTGCTCAGGGATTTGTAGGACTACTCCAGAAATTTATTTTATAAGCAGTGGAGCATCTTCATAGGTTTTAAATGGGAGAAGATATTACGGCAGAGATGGGCATGATTTGTTTTTAACAACTACAAATTTGCAGTTCAAGTAAGTAAAGAGGACTAGGGACAGACCCAAGTGACAATTTTCAGTTTTCAGATAGACATAAGACAGATTACTACCAATTGCTTTAGGGATTGAGATACTGAAGTTATCAAGAATATTTGGCTGTTTGAGTGACTCGTAGAATGGTAGTACAACTGATACTAAAAGGAATAGATAAAGATAATCAGGTTTGCTTTGAAAAAACAGATAGCAATATATCACAAAGATTCTGAGGGTGGGTAAAAGAATAAGGCTTCCAGGGTTAGTATTGAACGTTTATTATTTATATGATCTCTGTACTTTAAACATTTCTGTTAATTTTGCCAATTTAAACTCTCAAGGCCTCTCAGTTTCCTCACGTGTCTCACATGAAAGGTGTGTATAATAATAATCCCAATTCTTATAGGGCTGAAGTCAGAATTAAAAGAATGGATATATACAAACTTCTTTAACTTGGCTTGGTCTTTGTGCAGTGGTTACTGACTATTTTGTTGTCAGTCAAGTGTTTAATGCCAGGCAGTAGATATTAAATTTGACTGTAAGACTGCAATTTATACTTTTTTTTCATAATTTTACTTAAAATCTTGTAAAATTTTTCTTCACAGTGTTATTCAACCTTAGTAGTTTGGAAAAAATGTACTGCCAATATTCAACTCTTACAAATTTCTTAATCTAAATTTAGTAATAGACTCACCTAAGAAATACTAATTTTGTGCTTTATTATTAGTATTATCCAACTCCTAAAAATCTTATTTTTAAACTATGGTTTTACTTCATTTCTTGAAGTAATGTCACCTCAATTAAGAACAGTCTTAGTCATTATGGTTTTATCACCAAAAATGTGGTGTTATATATGTGGCTTCCTCATTTCCTATTATTGGTCATTGAAACATAAATATTGTATATCAACTTTAGGTTAATTATAATTATAGAATCCTAGTGCTTAATATTACATAATAATTTAATCTTATGTGTCCTTCCTTTCCTTTTTAGTATATTTTCTTTCTTTATTGATTCATATTGCAGCCCATCTCTCTAATTCTCTAAACTCTTTTTTAAAAAATAAAACCAGGGCTCTACTACTTCTGCTGTAAATTTCAGTTGAAGGAAACCTATGCATCCATAGTGATACACAAAAAGAAAGCTAGAGAAAGATATACGGGAGAAAACAAATGAAAAATTTCTTCTTTACACCAGAATGCCTGTCAATAAACCCAGTAAAAATGATGGAATTATAAAACTACCACTTTACAATTCCCAACATAGTATTTGATTTAGACAAATATCATTAATAGATGAGAAAACTATTTACTAAAAGGTCACTGACTCTCAAAGTATCATCCAAGAGATTCATTTTTATTTATAAAGAACAAAGTTATCTTTAAAATGGAGAAATATGGCAAACATAATTTTAACATTGAATTCATATTATCATCACAAATAATGAGAAAGACTTAGCAGTATGTGCTTCTTGATATGATATAATGCGGTATATACAATATAAATACTGAAGTATTCTTGGAATTTTTTAACTTGAATCTAATTATTAAGAAACACTGGATGAAAACACAATTTGAGATATACTACAAGAATCAAAAGATAACTAGTTTTAACTTTTCAAGAATGCTTTTGACATGGAAAATCAGAGGAGACTCAGATCCTGAGAACTTTGCTAAGTAAAACTGGTTTTCCCCTGCCAAAAAAAAGGGGGACAAACAGTATGGGGCATGAATTGTCTTATATTAAACAAGACAAAACAGTATAATTCTGTGCCTCAGTTCTGTTTAACACAGGGACAGGAGTTATGTTGTTGTAAGTTCTCAAATTTATTGGTAGTCTTTAAGTTCTTAAGTTGCATGGTTGATTCATGAACATTTAATTTATTATTATATGTCTTAACTTTAACATGTGTGATATTTATTCTTTATTACTTCTACCTAAAAAGCAGTTTAACCTTTCAAGGACTGCATAATTTAATACATTACTTAGATTCTCATTGTTAATAAATTTATACCAATTTCTCTTTGTCTAGAACATTTCTAAGTAATTTATATGTATATTAATAACCTCATTTAATCTTCAAAATAATTTTTTATGTTAGAGACTTTATCAGTTTCATATTATAGAAGAATAAATTGTGGCAAAGAGAGGTTTAGTAATCTAACTCATTATATAACTTGTCAATGAATCTAATAATTTGACTCCAGTTACCCCCTTCATAATCACTAAACTAATTAAATTTAACATCACATATAACTTTTAAAATTGGCTCAAATGTCCCTTACCGATCTCCACTCCATCCTTAATATACCTCTTAGGGGGAATCTTGGCATGTGCCAAAGTCAGGTATGCAACAGGGCCATGTTACAGGGCTTGAGCATTAAGGGGGAAGAGTGTGAAAGTTTCTGCAACCAAGCAATGTCTATTCCTGTCCATTAATTTTTTTTCTGTGTACTTTTCCAAGCTTTCTTCACTATTCATCAACATTTTTTTCCCACAAATAAATGTATTTGCCAGTCATTCTCCCCAGACATTTGCATATTTGAGCAAGATACACTTGATTCCTGATCCACTCATTCATTACCTAGAAATATAAGATTAACAATTCAGGTATTACTATGCTGCTGTAATAAGAAAAGTACAATAAGCATGTATTAGAATTACATAACATAGAGTGTGTGAAAAGGGCATCTTAGTGAAAGTTTCTAAAAGACACTAACATCCATGATGAGAGCAGAGAAAAGTGAACAAAGAGAAACACTCCAGCAGTATTTGTGGGTCTAGAGTAAGACATAATAATCAAAAAACAAAACCAAAAAGAAATAAAAAAAAAAAAAAAAAAGATGGCAAAATAGGAAGCAAAAAGAAGTCAGTGAGAATGGATTGGGTGGGAATGAAAGAGGAAGTGGCAGGACTACCTAGGAGATTGTTGAGTATTCTAAAGAGAGTGTAACAGCCTGGATAAAGGGAGTGTCAATAGGGGTAATAAGAACGGAACAGATTATAGATATTTAGAAGGCAGGATTTATGGGACTTGATCTTGGTCAAATATAGAAGTTGGTAGAAAGAGTTGCTGAGGAAAATATGTTATTCAATCTTATTTCTTTGGGTCTATTACAAAGCCCTGATTGGTTCAAGGCCAGATTAGCATAACATGAGCTCTACACTGGGATTTGAAATTAAGGCTTCAGGCTAACAATTCATGTGCATTTCCTGTTTTTTTTTTTTTTTCTCACATTCTTCTTTTCCCTAAAGATTCTAAAACAGTAATAGATATCTGTTCAAATGATTCAGAGATGCAGAGTCCTGTGCTATCTTTCTTACTTTCTTCAAAAGAAACCAAACAAAAAAAGCCAATATAATAAACAAAAAAAATAATTTAAAAATATATAACCTCTTAGAAAAGAGTGAATAAATCACTAATTACAGCTATTTTTATCTGAGAGCTAGGATCATATCCTTGAAATAAATGCTGTGGAAGAAAAAGAATAAATAATTTAAAATATAGTTACACTGCTACAGAATTCTGTACTTTAAAATAAAGCCCTGGAGGTCTACCCAAGATGGCAGAGTAGAAGGGCACATAGCATATCCTCTCCCATGAATACATCAAAAATTATATTTATATAAGGAACAATTTGCACAGAATACCTACTGCATTTTTACAGACTATCTCTTACTTTGGAAATACAAGGAGAATCATCACAAAAATTGATAGGAGAAAAGAAAAAGAAAAAGGAAATTGGTGTGGGACTTGTCTTCCATGGAGGGAGCAGAAAAGAGGAAATGTGCTCTCACCCTGGGAAGCCCCTACTCTAGAAGGGAAATCAGCTAGGACAGAAAGGAAACTTCAGAGGCTTGGAAGAGAAAGCAGCAGTTACTTGGCTGGGAGAACTGAGAGAAACCTGCACAGAGGGTCCCAGTGATTTCTAGCCAAAGATGTGAGCTGGTTGGGTGGTCTGGGACTAGGTGATGGAGCTGTGGCTTCCACAGACAAACCTGGGAGAGGACTGGAGATCACTGCCAAGAGGGAGCCTCGGGGGCTAGAATGTGGAGTGGGATGAGATTGAGAGGGTGCAGAACAGCGTGGTGCCCCATAGTGAGCACTAGTGCTGGTACGCATAGGGGGAGGTGGGCAATACAGCTCAGCCACAGCATCCATATGCACAAGCCCAGAGGATGTTGCTTGGCACCATTGAAGGCATGCATTCACATGAGAAAAGGAGTGAGATTTAGATAAACAGTCTTCTCAGCTTGTTCTAGAGGGGTGCAATAGTCACTGCATGAATCTCTGGTGGGTCCTAGCACCTGACATCAGTAGGTCTCAATGGTTTTGTGGCTGCAGAACCATGGGGACAGATTGCCAACATTCCCACAGTGGAGGAAGGGACAAGGGCAGTGATGACGAAGTACTTTGTAAGCCCACATAACATGTAACAGACAACACCACAGAGGGTATTTTCCGGTGGACATCTATGGAGAACTACTCAGTGGCACCTCTCCCAGCAGAAGTGCTCCAATCCTGCCTACCACACACCACAACTCAGATACAGATCTGGAAGCCTCTATTCCAACAATTGGAGCAGACATTATCCTGTCAGGGCTATGACAAACATACAGCAAATATGAGACCTCGCTAAACAACCTAGGCAGGCTCTGGTCACCACAACAACAACCACACCCACAACCAAGGGGATAACAGCCAGCACACATGGAGGAAAACCATGACAACTATCCATATTCAAAACAGGTATCACAGAAAAAAATTAGACATGCACAATATACACAAAGATGTCCCCAATTAGGGGCAAAAAACAAAAACAAAAAAAACAGTCCTTCAAGACCACAGTGTATAACTGTTATTTCTGAATTAATAGAGTGAGAGATATATAAATGAAGAAGCAAGGGGAAGAGGCCAAGGTGGTGGAGTAGAAGAACACTTGTAGCTCACCCTCTCCCACAAATACACCAAGACTCACATCCACAGACCCGCTCAACCAACCAGAGCACCTGCGGAACTCTGAAAGAACATCGTCCTCTTCAAAAGACAGAGATGCCAAAAATCTGGTAGTAGAAAAGGGGAAAAAAAAAAGAAGAAAAAGCAAAACAGAGCAGGACTGGTCCCATGGGGAGAGAGCAGCAAAGGAGGACCAGCGCTCATTCGGTGGGTCTCCCCTCTCCAACTGAGAGTCCAGTGGGAAAGAGGGGGACCCTCCGAGGCTCAGATCTGTACAGAGCAGCCCTTGACTGACAGAACTAAGTTAATCGGGCACAGAAGGTCACCACAACACCCAGCTGGGGATGCGGGCCGGCATCTGGGGGCTGGACCAGGCTGCCTGAGCCAGGTAGAGGACAAGGACAGCTGCACTGAGGCAGCCCCTGGGGACTATAGGGAGCTGCGCGTCATTGGTGTGGGTGCACAAGGCAGAACAACCCTCCATAAAACAACATGGCTGATTGCCCTGTGGGGTGGGCTCAGGTACAGCTGCAGTATCCTCCAGCACTTAGCACCCAGGTGGGGGAAGGGTGAAACCTATATCCACACCTAAGGACTTAGAAGTCTCAAAGCCCAGAGACTTACCTACAGCCTGAGGCAGATCAGATACTTCCATTCTGATCCCTTAGAGAACTTGCTCCTCCAAGACAAACAAGGAGCTGGATTTTGGCCCAGACTAGGTATGGGGCTGTTTCTTGGTCTTCCCTGAGCCCGCCTACAGAGTGCGCAGCGGCATAGAGCTGCGGAGTGACTGGCACCGGGAAAGGGCGGGCGGCCTCCCACCATTCCGGCAGGAATGCAGCCCCTGACTGTGGTGCTGGGAGGGGGCGTGAACCGCCCTCTTACCTTGTCAGTCTGCAACATCTGACTGCAGCATCAGGAGGGGTAGTGACCCGCCTGCCTGCAGCAAAGGAGAGCTGAACCTGACCCAGTGTTGGGAGGGGGTGGGATCTGCTTGCCAACAGGCACTGGGAGCAGCACAGATGAAGGCACCAATGGAAGGCCTCTGGAAATAGCAAGCTGAGCTTCCAAAGTAGGGCGAAGGCAGAAAAACTTCGCATTAAGAGCACACAGTCTCCAGGAGAACACCGCGCTCCCCCTTTTTTTCAGTCAGTTTTTACCTGTTTTATTTTCTATTACCCTTTTAATTTTTACTTCTTAAGCAATTATATATACTCCCAGGTTTAATCCCTTTTAAGTTTTTAAAAAAAATATTTTTATTATTATTTTAAAAATCCATGTAATTTCATTTTAATTTCTCTTGGTTCTGTTGTCCTGTTATTCATTATATACAGGATTCAAATACACTTATTCCCTCTTTTCTCCTTTATTAAAGGTTTTAAAAGACGTCTCAACCAGATTGCTATTCTGCTTCAACTTGCTTTTCTATTATTCTGTATAAAGAGTTTTCAAAACTTTTTTATCCCTTCTTTTAAAATTATCTCTCTCTCTCTTTTTTTATTTTAAGTGTTATTCCTGCATAGGCATCAGGTAGATAAATAAATAAACTCCATAAAGACCACAATAAATAACTGATACTCCATAAACCACAGTGCCAGAGAGGTATGAGCAAGATGAAGAAGCAGAGAAATCATTTGCAATTAAAAAAACAAGAAAAATCCCCTGAAAGAACAGTAAATGAAATAGAGATTGATAGCCTTCTAGATCAAGACATCAGAAAAGGAGAGATCAAAGTACAGAAGGAAATAAAGAGATAGTGTTTGGACATAAAAAAAAAAATCAAAAATGAAATTGAAGCTATAAAAAAGAGCCAAGTAGAATTGATAAACTCATTGGCTGAGATGAGAAATGATCTAAAGTCTGTGTAAAGCAGACTAGATAATGTAGAGGGACAAATTAGTGACCTAGGAGACAGGACAACAGAAAGCACCCAATCAGAACAGCTACAAGATAAACGAATAAAAACAAATGAAAATAGCACAAGGGACCTATGGGATAATATAAACCATACCAATCTTCGCATAATAGGGGTCCCAGAAGGGGAAGAAAGGTCAAAGGGGATTGAAAAGGTATTGGAAGAAATCAAGACTGAAAACTTCCCAAACCTAAAGAAGGAATCAGATATCCAAGTACAGGAAGCTCAGAGGGTCCCAAACAGGAAGAACTCAAATAGACCCACACCAAGACATATCATAATCAAGATGGTCAGAGTCAAGGATTAAAAAAATGATCCAAAAGGCAACAACAGGAAAGCAAAGACTGAGTTACAAGGGAACCCCCATAAGGCTCTCAGCTGATTTCTCTACACAAACTACAGGCAAGAAAGGAATGGCAAGATATATTCAAAGTCCTGAATGAAAAAAGGATGCAGCCTAGGATACTTTATCCAGCAAGGCTATCCTTTAGGATAGAAGGAGACATAAAGAATTTCACAGACAAGCAAAAACTAAGAGTTTAGCAACACTAAACCTATGCTAAAAGAAATATTGAAAGGTCTATTCTAAATAGAAAAGCCACAGCATGATACAGAAATGAGAAACTTACAACTGGAAAGGTGATAATTCATGAATCACAAATAAACACGAAATTGTAAAAGAGGACATCAAAATCGTTGGGAGAGGGAGGCAGGAAAATATAGAATATATTTTTTCTTTCTTTTTTATATTTTTTTTCTCGGTAGGATGGGTTTGAGATCATGTTACTATCAGTTTAATAAAAACAGTTATAGTAATAGGTTAATAGACTTATAATAAAGGGTAACCACAAGCCAAAAACTTACAAGGGAGTCATAAAAACTAAATAAAATCCATTAAAATACAAAGGAAAATTACCAAAACACAAAAGGAAGAAGAAAGGAACAAAGAGGAAATAACAAATCAACTGCAAAGAGATGTTCAAAATGGCAATAAACACATATCTATCATTAATAACTGTAAATGTTAATGGACTAAATGCTCCAATGAAAAGACATAGAGTGGCAGACTGGATAATAAAGAAAGAAGCTTCAATATGCTGCATACAAGAGACCAACTTTAGGGAGAAGGACACATATAGATTGAGAGTGAAAGGATGGAAAAGAATACTCCATGCAAATGGAAAAGCTGAAAAAGCAGGTGTTGCAGTAATGATTTCAGACAAAATAGACATTAAAACAAAGGCCATAAAGAAAGATAAAGAAGGACATTTTATAATGAGTAAAGGAGTGATACAAGATGAGGATATTAGGATCATTAAAATATATGCACCCAATATAGGAGCACCTAAGTACATAAAACAATTACTAACATAGATAAAAGGGGGTATTGATGGGAATACAATCATAGTTGGAGATTTTAACACTGCATTACATCACTAGACAGATCTTCCAGACAGAAAATAAATAAGGCAACAGAGAAATTAAATGATACAATAGAAAAATTAGATTTGGTGGATATTTTCATAGCATTACACCCCCCAAAAAATAGGATATACATTCTTTTCAAGTGCACATGAAATATTTTCCAGGATTGATCGTCTACTTGGGCACAAAAGAAACCTCAACAATTTTAAGAACATAGAAATTATCTCAAGCATCTTTACTGACCACAATGCTGTGAAACTAGAAATCAACAAGAGAGAAACAAAGGAGAAAAAAAGGAAAGCATGGAGATTAAACAATATGCTATTAAAAATCCAATGGGTCAATGAGGAATTCAGAGCTGAAATTAAAAAATGCTTTGACACAAATGAAAATGAAAGCACAATGACACAAAATTTATGGGAAACAGCAAAGGCAGTGCTAAGAGGGAAGTATATACTGATACAGGCTTTCCTTAAAAAAGAAGAAAAATTTCAAATAAACAATTTAACCCACCAGCTGAAAGAACTAGAAAAGAAGAGCAAAAATCCCCAAAAGGCAGCAGAAGGAAGGAAATTATAAAGATCTGGGAGGAAATTAATAAAATAGAGATTAAAAAAATAGAAAAAAATGAATCAAACCAAAAGCTGGTTTTTTGAAAAGTAAATAAAATAGACAAACCTCTAGCCAAACTCACAAAGAAGAAAAAAGAGACAACACAAATAAGCAAAATAAGAAATGAAAATTGAGAAATTACAACAAATAACATAGAAATAAGGAATATCATAAAAGAATATTATGAAAAACTATATGGAATCAGACTAGATGACCTAGAGGAAATGGACAAGTTTCTGGAAACATAGTGTCCACCAAGACTGAATCAAGAAGAAACAGATCACTTGAACAACCTGATCACTAGAAACAAAATCAAAATAGCAATAAAAAAACCTCCCTACAAATAAAAGTCCAGGACGGGACGTCTTCACTGGAGAATTCTACCAAACATACAAAGGACTCATACCAGTCCTCAAACTCTTCCAGAAGATTGAAAAAGAGGGAATACTCTCAAACTCATTCTATGAAACCGCCATCACCCTGATACCAAAACCAGGCAAAACACTACCAAAACAGAGAATTATAGGCCAATATCACTGATGAACGTTGATGCCAAAATTCTCACCAAAATATTAGCAAATAGAATTCAACAACACATAAAAAAGATTATACATCATGACCAACTGGGATTCATCCCAGGGACACAAGAGTGGTTCAACACATGCAAATCAATCAATGTAATACATTACATCAACAAGAGAAAGGACAAAAACCACATGATCATCTCAATCAATGCAGAAAAAGCATTTGATAAAGTGCAACACCCACTTATGATAAAAATTCTCTCCAAAGTGCATATACAGAGAACGTATCCCAACATCATAATAGCTATATATGACATACCTACAGCCAGCATAGTACTCAATGGTGAAAAGCTCAAATGCTTCCCACTAAAATCTGGGACAAGACATGGCTGCCCACTATTACCACTCCTATTCAAACTAGTCTTGGAAGCCCTAGCCACAGCAATCAGGCAAGATAGAGAAATAAAAGGGATCCAAATTGGAAAAGAAGAGGTAAAAGTGTCACTATATGCTGATGACATGTTACTATATATAGAAAACCCTAAAAGGTCCACACAAAAACTACTAGAGCTGATCGAAGAATTAAGCAAAGTAGCAGATTACAAGATTAATGTTCAAATATCAGTTGCATTTCATACACTAATGATGAATAAACAGGAAAAGAATGTAAAGAAACAATCACCTTTAAAATAGCACCCAAAGTAATAAAATCCCTAGGAATAAATCTAACCAAGGAGGTGAAAGAAATATACACAGAAAACTATAAACCGTTGATGAAGGAAATTAAAGAAGACTTTAAAAAATGGAAAGATACTTCTTGGATTAGAAGAATCAATATCCTTAAAATGGTCTCCTTGCTGAAAGCAATCTACAGATTTAAAGCAATCCCTATCAAATTACCATGGACGGATTTCACAGAACTAGAACTAATCATAATAAAACTTATATGGAACCATCAATGACCTAGAATTGCCAAAACATTACTGAAGAGAAAGAAAGAGGCTGGAGGAATAACTCTCCCAGGCTTCAGACAATAACATACAGCTACAGTCATCAAGACAGCATGATATTGGTACAGAAACAGACATATAGACCAATGGAACAGAATAGAGAGCCCAGAAGTGAACCCACACATTTTTGGTCCACTAATCTTCAACAAAGGAGGCAAGAATATACAATGGAATAAAGACAGTCTCTTCAGCAAATGGTGTTGGGAAAACTGGACAGCAGCATGTGAAATAATGAAGTTAGAACACTCCCTTACACCAAACACAAAATTAAACTCAAAATGGATCAAAGACTTAAACATAAGACAAGATAAAATTAGCCTCCTTGAAGAAAACATAGGTAAAACATTATCTGACATACATCTCAAAAATGTCTTCCTAGAATATTCTACTCATGCATTAGAATTAAAAGCAAGAATAAACAAATGGGACCTAATGAAACTTACAAGCTTCTACAAGCAAAGGAAATTGTAAGTAAAACAAAAAGATAACCTATGGAATGGGAGAAAAATTTTGCAAATGAAACTGACAAAAGCTTGATCTCCAGAATATATAAACAGCTCATACGACTTAGTAAGAAAAAAAAAAACAACCCAATCCAAAAATGGACAAAAGACTTAAACAAGCAATTCTCCAAGGAAGACACACAAATGATCAATAGGCATATGAAAAAATGCTCAATATCACTAATTATCAGAGAAATGCAAATTAAAACTACAATGAGGTATCACCTCACACCAGTCATAATGGCCATCATTCAAAAATCCACAAATAACAAATGCTGGAGAGGCTGTGGAAAAAGGGGACCCCTTTTACACTGCTGGTGGGAATGCAGCTTGGTGCATCCACTGTGGAAAGCAGTATGGAGATTCCTCAAAAGACTAGGAATAGACTTACCACATGACCCAGGAATCCTGCTCCTGGGCCTATATCCAGAAGGAACCCTACTTCAGGATAACACCTGCAGCCCAATGTTCATAGCAGCACTATTTACAATAGCCAAAACATGGAAACAGCCTAAATGTCCATCAACAGGTGACTGGATAAAGAAGATGTGGTATATTTATACAATGGAATACTACTCAGACATAAAAACTGACAACATAACACCATTTGCAGCAACATGTATGCTCCTGGAGAATGTCATTCTAAGTGAAGTAAGCCAGAAAGATAAAGAAAAATAGCATATGAGATCTCTCATATTTGGAATCTAAAAAAAAAAAGAAAAAGAAAAACCAAAAACAAAGCATAAATACAAAACAGAAATAGACTCATAGGCATAGAATACAAACTTGTGGTTGCCAAGGGGACAGAGGGTGGGACGTTATAGACTGGGATTTCAAAATTGTAGAATAGATAAACAAGATTATACTGTATAGTGAAGGGAAATATATACAAAATCTTACAGTAGCTCACAGAGAAAAAATGTGACAATGAATATATACATGTTCATGTATAACTGAAAAATTGTGCTCTACACTGGGATACGATACAACATTGTAAAATGATTATAAATCAATAAAAAATTAAAAAAAAAAACAAAAAGTAAATATAAATGAAGAAGCAGAGGAACAGCTTCTAATTAAAAGAACAAAAGTCCTCTGAAAGAATGATCAATGAAAAATACTTTAAGAGTTGCTAGACTGTGAGTACAAAATGGAGGTGTTAAAAGTATTGAAGGAAATAAAAGAGACTATCCACATAAATGCAGAATATTGTAAAAAGGAAATAGAAGCTATAAAGTGGAAGGAATTAAAATCTGAAAACTGAATTGTTGTGATAAAACCCAAGCTAAAGGCAGTCTAAAGCAGACTAAACAATGTAGAAGAATGAATAAGTGATTTATAAGACAGAATGATAGAAATCACCTAATCAGGACAGCTGATGTAAAAGCAAGTGAAAACCAAGGAAAGTACTAGAAGAGACCTATAGGATAATATAAAGAGTGCCAATCTATGCATAAGGTTCCCAGAAGGAGAAAAAAGAGAAAAGGAGCTCAAAAATGTATTTGAAGAAACCATGACAGAAAACTTCCCAAACTTAAAGAAGGAAATAGATATCCAAGTACAGGAAGCACAGAAGGTCCCAACTAAGATTAACCCAAACAAATCTACATCAAGATATGTTATAGTTAAGATGGCCAAAGTTAAAGAAAAGATTGTAAATGAAGCAAGAGTAAAACAAAGAGTTAGTTACAAGAGAACTCCCATAATATTATCAACTGATTTCTCTACACAAACATTGCAGGCCAGAAGGGTGTGTCAAGATATGTTCAAAGTCCTGAAAGAGAAAACCTGCAACCTTGGATTTTCTACCCTGCAAAAATATCCTTTAGAATAAAAGGAGAGATAGAGAATTTCTAAGGCAAGCAAAAACTAAAAGAATACAGTAATACTAAACCTATCCTAAAATAATTATTGAAAGTTCTTTTCTAAGAAGAAGAGATGGAGGAATCTATAGAAAAAAGAAGATTATAATTAGAAATGTGATAACTACAACTAACAGTAAGAGAATAAACATGAACAGGTAAAAGAGGACATCAATATGATAAAACATGGGAGGGGCAAGGAAATGGAGATTTTTTTGTTGTTGTTCTATTTAGGATATATTTGAGCCTATAGGATTATCAATCTAAAGCAAATAAATATAATAATGGGTTAACATACTTGAAAAACAGGATAACCACAAATCAAAAGCATAAAGTAGAATCACAAAAATCTAAAAGAAACCAAGCTTATACCAAAGAGAATTATCAAACCACAAAAGAAAAAAGAAAACAAAGGAAAAAAAAAAAAAACGAGGAAGAAATTCAAAGTCAGCTGGAAGACAATCGTGATAAACATATATCTATCAATAATTACTTAAATGTCAATAGACAAAATGCTCTAATCTAAGATATAGAGTGGCAGATTGGATAATAAAACAAGAGCCTAGAATACGCTGCCTACCAGAGATACACTTCAGGGTGAAGGACACACATAGATTGAAAGTGAGAGGATGAAAAATGATATTTGATACAAATCGAAATTTCAAGAAAGTATGAGTAGCAACACTCATATTGGACAAAATAGATTTTAACACAAAGGCCATAAAAAAACATAAACAAGGACATTATCTAAGAAAAAGGAAGCAATATAAGAAGAGATTTCACACTCATTAATATATATTTATTGCATGTCAGAACCCCAAATTATGTAAAACAAATACTAACATACATAAAATGGAAAACAGATCAAAATAGAATATGAATAGGAGAATTTAACACCCCAGTAACATGAATGGACAGATCTAGACATAAAATCAATGAGGTGATGGGCATACTAAATGACACAGTAGAACAGTTGGACTTGGTATTTTTAGGACATTACATGCCAAAAAAACTGAATATACATTCTTTTCAAGAGCACATGAAACATTCTGTAAGGTAGGTCACATACTCAGACACAGAAGAATCTTAAATTTAGGGGAATAGAAATTATTTCAAGCATCTTTTCTGAACACATTAAACTAGAAATCAGCCATATAAAAATGAAAAAAAAAAAAAACTACTGCATGGAGAGTAAACAACAAGTTTCTAAAAATCTAATAGATCAAGGATGAAATCAAAGAAGTTAAAGAATATCTAGAGACAAATGATAATGCAACAACCACACACAATCTATAGAATACAGCAAAAGCAGTACTAATAGGAAAGTTCATAGCAATACAGGCCTTTCTCCAAAAAACAAAAGCAAAAGCAAAAACAAAACTATCCTACTACTTAAAAGAATTAGGAAAAGCACAAACAAAACCTAAAAAAAAATGAAGAAAGAAAGAAAGAACAACAGAGAGAGGAAGAAAGAAAGAAAGAAAGAAAGAAAGAAAGAAAGAAAGAAAGAAAGAAAGAAAGAAAGAAAGAAAGAAAGAGAGAGAGAAAGAGAGAAAGAGAGAAAGAAAGAAAGAAAGAAGAAAGAAAGAAAGAAAGAAAGAAAGAAAGAAAGAAAGAAAGAAAGAAAGAAAGAAAGAAAAGACCAGCCTCACCAAAAAGGAAAGAGAAGACACAACTACACAAAATAAGAAATGAAATTGAAGAAATTACAACAAACACCACAGAAATACAAAATAATAAAAAAAGAGAATTTATGAACAATTATATGGCAACAAATTGGACAACCTGGGAGAAATGGGCAATTTCTATAAACATATGTTCCACCAAAAACTAAATCAAGAAGAAATAGATAATGTGAACAGACCAATCAATAGAAGTCAAATACTACCAGCAATAAAAAATCTCCTGGAAAATGGAAGTCCAGGACCAGCTGGCTTTTCTGGGGAATTCTACCAAACATAAAAGAAAACTCATATCAATTCTTCTCAAAGTCTTGCAAAAGATCAAAGAGGAGAAAATATTCCCAAACTCATTCTATAAAACCACCATCAACCTGACACCAAACCAGACACTATCAAAAAAGAAAGTTGTAGGCCAATGTCATTGATGAGCATAGATGTAAAAATCCTCAACAAAATTGTAGCAAACAGAATCCAACAACACATAAAAAAAGTTCATACACTATGATCAAATTGGATTCATCCCAGGGACACAAGTATGGTTCAACATATGCAAATTAATCTACATGATACACCTCATCAAAAAAAGAAAGGACAAAAAACATGATCATCTCAATAGTTGCAAAAAAAATCATTAGATAATATTCAAAACCCATTTATGATAAAAACTCATACCAAAGTGGGTACGGAGGGAACATATCTCAACATATTTATGACAAACTTACAACCATCATAATACCCAATGGTGAAAAGCTGAAAGTCTTTCCCCTAAAATCTAGAACAAGGCAAGGCTTCCCACTCTCACCACTACTACTCAAGATAGTATTGGAAGTTCAAAGCATAGCATTCAGACTAGAAAAAGAAAAAAAAAAAGTAAAAGAATTCAAATTGGAAGAGAAGAGTTTAAACTGTGACTATATTCAGATGACATGATATCATATATAGAAAACCCTAAAGGCTCCACACAAAAACTACTAGAGCTGATGAAATAATTTGGCAAGGTGGCAGGATGCAAGATTAATATATAGAAATCAGTTGTATTTCTCTACACTAACTATGAAATATAAGGAAAGGAAAGAAACAATCCCTTTTGAAATTGCATTCAAAAAATAAAACACATAGAAATAAGCCTGATCAAAGAGGTGAAAGACTTATGTGCAGGGAACTATAAAACACTAATTAAGGAAGTGAAAGATGATTTGAAGGAATCAAAACATATCTTATGATCTTGAATTGGATGAATTAATATTCTTAAAAGAGCCATACTACCCAAAACAATCTATAGATTTAATGTGATCTCTATCAAATTACCCAGGACATTTTTTACAGGACAAAAACAAATAATCCTAAAATTTACATGGAATCACAAAAGACTCAGAATTGGCAAAGCAATGCTGAAGAAAAAGAATGAATCTGGAGGAATAACCCTCCCAGACTTCAGACAATACTAGAGCTACAGTAATCAAAACAGCATGATATTGGCACAAAACAGACATATGGATCAATGGAATAGAATAGAGAGCCCAGAAATGAACCCACACATTGTCAATTAATCTTCAACAAAGGAGGAAAGAAAATACAATGGAGAAAAGACAGTCTCTTTAACAAATGGTGTTAGGAAAGCTGGACACCTGCATGTAAATGAATGAAGTTAGGACGCTCCCTCACACCATACACAAGAATAAACTCAAAATGGCTTAAAGTCATAAAACTAAGACAAGATACTATAAGCCTACTAGAAAAAAACATGAGCAAAATATTTTCTGACATAATTCCTAGCAATGTTCTCCAGGCATTAGAAATAAAAGCAAAAATAAGCAAGTTGGTCCTAATTAAACTTAAAAGCTTTTGCACAACAAAGGAAACCATAAACAAAACAAAAAAGACAACCTATGAAATGGGAGAATGTATTTGCAAATGATGCAACTGACAAGGGGTTAATCTCCAGAATACACAAATAGCTCATACAATTTAATAATGACAATAACACACACAAAAATACCCATACAACCCAATCCAAAAATGGGCAGAAGACCAACAAAAGCAATTCACCAGTGAAAACATACAAATGGACAATAGGCACATAAAAAAGTGCTCAATATTGCTAATTGTCAGAGGAATGTAAATTAAAAGTACAATTATATATCACCTCATACCAGCGAGGCTGGCTATCAGTAAAAAAAATCCACAAATGATAAATGTTGGAGAGTATGTGTAGAAAAGGGAACTCTTCTACACTGTTGGTGGGGATTTAGTTTGGTGCAGCCATTATGGAAAACAATATGGAGATTCTTCAAAAAATTGAAAATAGACTTACCATATAATCCAGCAATCCCACTCTGGGGCATATATCTGGGGGGAACTCTAATTTGAAAAGATATATGTACCTCAACATTCACAGCAGCACTATTTACAATAGCCAAAATATGAAAAAAAAAAAAAAAACCTGAATGTCCATTGACAGATGACTGGATAAAGAAATTGTGATGTATATGTACAATGGAATACTACTCAGCCCTAAATAAGAATAAAATAATGCCATTTGCAGCAACATGGATGGACCTGGAGACTGTCATTCGAAGTGAAGTAAGCCCAAAAGATAAAGAAAAATACCATATGATATTATTTATATATGGAACAAACAAACAAAAAAAAAAGAAAGACACAAATGAACTTATTTACAATATAGTAACAGACTTACAGACTTAGACAACAAACTATGGGGAAAAGGGTGAGAAGGGCTAAATTTGGAGTTCAAGATTTTCAGATACTAAATGCTATACATAAAATAGGTAAACAACAAATTCATAATGTATAGCACAGGGAGCTACATTCAATATCTCATAGTAACTTACAATGAAAAATAATATAGAAAGAAATATATGTATGTATATGTATGAGTGAAATATTATGCTGTACACCAGAAATTGAGACATTATAAAGTGTATTTCAATAAAAAATAAAATAAAATAAAATAAAATAAAATAAAACAAAATAAAGCACTTATTTCTCTGAATAATGCATCTTTAATGGTTGCCTTTCAGTTAGTCTGGAATGATTAATGGAAGATAATTGTGAATAAGGAAATATTGCTGCTTCATCCACAGGAAAGACAGTAGCACCAGGCTGGTGGATGCATGATGTATAGATTAACTTGGTGCTTCATTTTCTTGTTCTTATATGTAATCTCTTTTTCTGAGATATAAAGGTTTTTAGAGAAACCCAACTTAAGACCCTTACAAAAAATTGCATCATTTTTTGGAGTAAATGAAGGATCCCAGGGAATATAATTTCTGTGGTTATAAGGTAAGGCATATTTTAGATACATATTTTGAAAATGGAATGTTTATTATAATCCCTAATATTGAAATTCTGCTTATAAATTGCAAGTGACCATGACTTGTAGTTTAGAAATGTTGCCTTTATTGTAACTATAATATGTATCTATTATAACTGTATGTTATATATATTATAGACAATATATAAATATTATAACTATATTGTATAACTAGAGTAAAACAAACTAGTACATTTGACATGGGAGAAATTCGCTGTATGGTAATCAGATAATGGATAGAAAATACCTTGATACTATTTCTTTTCACAGCTTAAATTGTCATCTCAAGTATCTGAATAGAAGTTAAAGGGTCAGAATAAATTTTTAACCCCACCATCAATAAAGATGTTTTAGGCTTTCCCATAGATCTTTATTATTTCAGTAATTAGTATGGTATTTTTAACCATTGTTTCAAGGCTCAACACATAAAATGAAAATATTATTCTCACTGAAAACATTCTTTGCAGTTTTTAGTGTTTGTTCTATTTTGTTTTGTTTTAATCCTAAAATTCCTGGGGTTACATAGCCAAACCCACTGTTTCATTTTCTGGTGCTATAATGACAGAGTAAAGAACTATAATCCACTTTTAACAGCAAACTTTAAAAATGCATCAAAGATCTAAAGGGAAAGTATGCTGATAATTGTAAGTTCTACTCAGTGTTGTCTCACTTGCAGGGTAACATTTATGTGCATACTTACATCATATCATTCCTCAGAAGAAGGAGACACCATGGATTGCTTTAGAGTCAACAGTGACTCACACACTAAAACCAGCATCAGGAAAGCATTAATATTACTTTTTAGAGTAGTTTTTCCAGATTTTAAAATTTGACCTTCAAAAGTGGCAGGTATTTTCACCATTCAGATATAAAATGAAATATTCATTAACTTTATAAGACTAAAATTTTATAAATTTGCCTGGAAGAAATACAGCACAGATTATCTAAAATTTAGGTAAACATTAAACTTATTTTTGTTTGTTTTTTGATCTTCCTCTCTCTCCTTCTTTCTTTAAATGTTCTCTTGAGCTAAGTATTCCTTGTTAGTGAGGCTAAGTCTACACAAGGGATGGAAAGCATGGCATTTGAAAAAGGCTGTCTTTTTCATCCCATATCCACTGATAACATGATGAGAAGCTAATAGGCCAGATACACTTGCCATTTACAGGTGTATAAGCCTCAATAGTGATTTCTTTTCACAGCTGTCACTCTGTGCCCCAAGATACACCCATTGTCACAAACTGTTTATTTAGTAAGTTTAACCTCTTCAGAATCCAAGCTTGAAATTTCAATCCATAAAGAGCAAGATTTTTAAGTGACAAGGATTTAACATCTGAAACTTGTCAGATATTTCCATAAGGCAGGGACATAATCAAGAAAAAATAGAACAAATGTACTAGAATCCTGGAGAGATCTAGTGAATGGACTGACTGACTTGACACAGCTCGTGTAGTTCTTCCGAAGATCAGTCCCTGTTGGGGTACACCAGTGTTATCAAACTTGCCTAATTATGAGGATTGAGTAGCTTGTGGTTAAAGATACAGATTTTCACTACTCAGCCATAAAAAATAAAATAAAATAAAATAATGCCACTTGCAGAAACATTGATGGTCCTGGAGATAGTCATTGTAAGTGAAGTAAGCTGGAAAGAGAAAGAAAAATACATGTTGAGTAATATAGCTTCTCTCTTCCAGACTCCCTATATAGACTGATTTGTGTTACATTTTAAATTTCTAATTATACTCTTAATGTCTTTAATTTTTGAACTTTAGTTTAAATAAATAAATGGTAGAGGTTTCAATCATATTAAAAGTCCAGAAATGAAGGTAGTTAAACATTAGGTATTTGTTTGCTCTTTATTTTTGTATTGGAAAGCTTTTGAAAATGCAACCTCTTTTTATGTATGTGTGTACGTATGTATGAATGTATTTATTTATTGTTCAAAGCCTTAACTTAGTGCAATTGTTTAAACAAAAAAACATTGAGCTTTAATCCTCTGAGGACAAAAAGAGATTACTTTTTCCTTTCACACAGAGAAATAAAAAGGAGCCAATCCCCTAGCACATGTGAAGCATCATTGTCAAAATACAAAATACACTCAGAAAGAAGGCTGCCCACACACAGCACTAGTAACATTTGTTTTTCTTATTAAATCTATAGAAATACAACACAATTTTTATTTCCCTTTTCCAAAGTTTAATTTTAGAGCCATATATCCATATCATGATATTCAAGGTAGCTATTTAATACTTGGATTCTTCATTCAGATAAAGTACATTAGTGATCCTGAAGAAAATATAGTGACAGTTGTTTGCCTTTTCTCTGAAAACAAACTGGAATCACATATAAACAATACTTAAAAGTTATTTTCACAGGTTTCAAGACTCTTTGAGACAATCCACAAACAATAGACATTTTAGGTCTAACCTCAATAATTTTTGATTCAAGGTGGAAAACTAAACAAGAATAATAATTTTAAGACTTTGTAGAATGCATGAAACTAAAGGTAAAATTTTGCAGAAATAACAGGTAATCAATGTGTTCCAGCAATGTTAGCATACATCTCTTGTTTGCATTTAGTGCCATTTCTCTATTCCCACAATAATTGAGGGTATTCTTCCCACATACAGTGCTTGAAGAAAATAAATCATTACTTCATAACTTCCAGAAATAAGGCCAAGTTTATATCAAAATTTCTCTCTTGTAGCTATCTGATTTTCCAAATTGTGTACTTTTTTCTACAAATCCTTTTAAGAGAAAAAAAGTTACAGTTTTTTGTTTTTTTGCTACAGTTCCCCTGATTGAACAATTTTAACAATGATTTTTTTCAGTCAACGTTAATCATTTTGACATTCTGACTGTCCTATTCTTGGGAAGGTTGATTGCTTTTTACTCTTTGAACTAGAAGTGATACATTGCTATATTTTTATACATTCATATCTCAGATTTTCTAAATTTTTCCCAGTGCTGTCTTTTTTGTTTTGTGCATTTCAATATGTAATTAGGAAAAAAATTAGCAGTCCTCAAAACACATTAATGAACCATTCATTATGATGATTTCTGTATTCAGCAAAAATTGGGAACAAAATATGTTCATAAATTTGGGCATCTATCTTATTGCAGTGGAATCTAGATTTGTTTATAAAAGTGGTGTGTGTGTATGTATGTATACGTGTGAGTGTACATAAATATGTGTTTTTTTCCCATTGCTGCCATAACAAATTATCACAAACTTAAAGACTTAAAACAATGAAAATTTATTAATTTGCAGTTATGTATGTCTGATTTGAGGCTGAAAACAAGATGTGGGCAGGGCCATGTTCTTTTCTGGAGGCTCTATGGGAGCCTTTTACAACTTCTAGAAGCTGCCTATATTCTCCATCTTTCATCTTTAAAGCAAACAGAATTATAGATCCCTGACCCTTTGCTATTAGTTCTTTCTCAGACCACAATTGGGAAATGTTCTCCACTTTTAAGGACCCATAAGACTTGACTAGGCCCACTGTATTGCTCCTAGATAATCGCCCAATCTCTAGGTCTTTAGCCTTAATCACAACAGCTACATTCTTTTTGTCATTAGAAATTACTTACTCACAGGTTTTGTGCAATAAGGTATAGACATTTTACGTTTTGTTGATCTATCTGCTGTAATATGATATTTTATTATCTATGAAATCTATTTATATATAATATGTGTATTACTTTTTTATTTTGAAGTATATCATATATATATATATATATATATATATATATATATCTTAAATAAAAATAATCAAATGAAATTACAGTTACCAACTACCTATACTAGAAAAGGAATATTTCTGATAGCTTAGAAGACTCCTCTCCCTGGTTTGCTCTCCTCCTATATACATACTCTTTACTTCTTCCCTACTTCTTCTAGAGGATGTTTATACTGGATTTTCTGTTAATTGCTCTGGTAGACATTAATAATGCTCACAAATTATTTGTGTAACTTTTTTTCCTGGACATATGAGAGACATAATTTCTAGTCCCTCCCCACACTGAATAAGTAGGCAAGGCTATGTACTACTAAAAATTAAAATATGGCTGGAAATGAAATTTCTTACTTCTCTATGAAGCAATGTAAAGCAGTAGTCACTCAAGTCTCTCTGGTCTTCTGTTAGGAAAAAGTGGTAGGGCACTAGATCAAGCAGCATGAATTGATGTTTCACCCCACAGAGGACCTAATTTTCATTGAACTTCACATTAGCAAAAATGAAACAAATTCTGAAGAGATATTTTTGCAAGTGAAGCACCTTACATATTTGACTAATATAATTATTACTTAATTTTCCTCAGAATTCTCCTAACTCTGCAAAAAGACCCTAAACAATAGGTTTAGTTTTCTTGTTTCTCAAATTAATACAAATGGCATGAAATTTATTTCTGTGGTTGCATCTTTTCCTCATTTAAAAAATATTTTCATGTAAAATGTGTGCAGATTTTTCATTATTCTTTACACATTTATAATATATCATTAGATTAATATATCATATTTAATATTTTCCATTGCAATTAATAGACATTTGTGTTATACTAGAAGTTTTTCTGGTATGAATTATTTTGTATAATCATTTTTACAAATATCTCCTGGTACATATGTAACATGATTTCTTTAGAATATAGATAAAAATAAATATATAGATAAAAAGGAATTGGAGGGTATAAAGAGATAACAACATTTTAGAATTTTTTTAACTTCTACCAGTTGGTAGTTCCCTCAGTTTTAGTGAGAACTGTCATTCCTACACATCTTTGACAATATTTTGTATTGAGAAAACTTTGAATTGTACCTAGTTTTGTAGACCTAATTTTTTTGTTATGGTCATCCTAATTTACATTTCTTAACTGGTAATGAGATTGAATATCCTTTAAATGTTATAAACCACTGAGGTGATAATTTATGTTAATTCTAGTCTTTTGACCATTTCCAAATAGCTTGCTTATTTATTATTGATTTATTAGAGTTATTTATACATTATAAATAAAAATATTTTGTCAATTACATATGTTATAAATATTTTTTCCATTTTTTGGAAGTTCTTATTGTCATTAAAGTGCTTTTTAATTTACAGAATTTATTAATTTTAAGGTGATGAGATGATTTGAGCTTTTTCATATGTATACCAACTTTGTGTGTTGTTACAAAGATTGTTGCCCATATCATGTTCATAACGATATTATTTCATATTTTCTCTAAAAGCCTTGTCTAATCTATCTGTAATGCATTTTCCATATAATGTAGAAATCCAATTTCACTCTTTCTCCTTTTTTGTATCCAGATGTCTTATCATTGTTTACTGAAAAATTTCTATGTAAATATAGATCTCTTTCTGGTCTTTCTATTCCATTGGTTTGTCTTCTTGCATTATGTACCACATTAACTTTATTTCTCGGTTTTCCTTTTCAGAAATGTCTTGCTTTGTCTCATTTTGGCTTTTAGTTCCTACATAAAAATTTTAGAACTATTTCATTGAATTTCACATAACATCCTATACCTCTCACCCAGGGTTTGAGTTTCAAAAATTACCTATGAGCAATCCATTGAATACTTCCACTGTGGAGAATACAGTCATATGACAATGCCACGTAGACAGAAGTCTGATTATTGCATTTTGAAAAAAGAGTAAATGATTTATGTGAACAGCCAGCCAATTTATGCCACAATATTCTCTTCTTGATACCAAATCTTTATTTTGACATTTTTCCTGTACATAAAATTCTCATCACTTCTCCAAGGGAGACTATTTAAGTCCCCATGTAATCATTGCATTAAGTTTAATCTCATGCTTTCCATCTGATGTGTAGTCTTCTCTTTTATAGCTGAAACTGTTTCCCTTACCCTGGAATCAAATGAAATTTAAAGAGAAAGTTTTCATTTCTCCTTGACCAATTAACAGTAGTGGCAGAGTCAATGACACTTATAATAAAGACTCTTATTCAGAAAAGGGAACCATTTGAGAGAAAAAGCAATCATTGGCCACAGTGATTATGAGATCAGGCTTGACCGGCCTTGTGTGTTCCTCCGCTCTCTTACTTTAAAGCGCCAATTTCTTTATTCAGCAGCTAGAAAAAACAAACCTTGCACTCTGTAAAAACTTGTCCTGTTTACATAAAGCCCAAAACATATGTTCTTATTTGATGGAGGACTCTTCTCCAAATAGATTCCTTCTATCTTATAATTTCACCACTTTTTCATATGAATTCCAGATTTGCTGTTTTATATCAAACTTACAACTGTAATGAGAACATGGAGGATAATGAATGGGAGAATTTAATTGACTTGGCCCTAGAAAGAAATCACATAAATTCTGCTCAATTTCCAGTGAACTAGAACTTAGTTATATGGTAGTTTTAATTTCATGAGAAGCAGAGAAATTTAGTCAAGCTGTTGCTCAAAAAGAAAAGAAATTGATTTTACAAACATGTGCTTATACTTGCTTATATTTATTCATACATATAATTTTCCTTGGAGAACAAATCTTTGCTGCATCTCACAGAGAAGCAAAAATGTGAAGACAGAATCAAATAATTAAAAATATTAATAATTATACTGTACATTTTCTTCAGTTGATTGTCCCTGTGTGCCAAAGGCTATAAGATATTTAAATACATAACATTTAATTCTCATGACATCTGAAATAAGTACCTTTGTTATTTACATTTACAAATGAGGAAACCAAAGAGAAAGAAGGTATCTTGCCCAAACTCACATGGCCCAAAACATGATATTTTGTGTCTTGAACACTGTTTATCTGATTCTATAATTCTCACTGCTAAGTATTGAACATTACATCCAACAGTCAAGCACAGATGAAGGCATCTGCTGAGTATCAAGGAAGGAATTAAATGGGAGAAAGGATGATATCTTTTATGTTAGGAGTTGAGGTGAGCAAGTATCTGCTAAAACATGTAAAAATAATGTTTAAGGTTTCAGCACATGTAAAATGAAAGTATTATATTGTGCATGATATATCTTCAATAAACATAAATTGAGGTTAATGTGAGGTTTTCCTTTTATATTTTGATAAACATTCATAACTAAAACTTATTATTAACCATTTAAGTTTAGAAGGATTAAGTATATTCATAGAGTTGTTAAATAAATCCCCAGAACTTTTTCATCTTGCAAACTAAAACTCTAAGCCCATCAAACAACTCCCTTCACCACTCCCCACCCCCTAGTAACCACCATTCTACTTACAATGTTTTCAAAGCACTGTAATTTTGGAATGTAAGAGAAATGAAATGGTCAATAGGAAATAATCTTCCTTTATATATGGAAATCAATTCTGTCAATATATTTTCCATCTATATTAAAAAATCCTCAGTGTATCCTTGTGTATGAGAAACTACAAGTATCTACATAGGTTGGAAAAAAGTGTGATATAAAAATGTATTTTATAGTTAGTAAGAACTGAGTTCAAATCTGGTTTCTACTATATAACAATTATTGTCCTTAAATAAACAACTTTACCTCTCTGAATCTGTTTCCTTTTCATAAAATGAGGTAAATTACAGTACCAGTCTAATAGAGTTATTATTATTAGGAAAACTCACTCTGTTACTTCCAAAGAAGTTGTTGTTTATTGCTTCCAGTAGCTGGTTAGCTAGAGGTGTTAGTTACTTGAGGTGGGAGTGGAAGGGGGCCTACAGATGTAAGATGTACAAGTAGAGCAAGGAATAGGGAAAAAATATAAAATAACATGAAAGTTGCAATTCACCTTAAGCCTAGTTCAATAAAATCTGTTTCCCTGATGCTTTCACACAAGGAAATATCCTTGTCTCCCTACAAAAATCCTTCCAAAGAATATTATGTCACCACATGCAATTCTATTTTGAAATGTTGAAATATAGAAAGAGCAGTATAAGTCACTGAAATCTTATCTATATCTTATCATAGACAAGTATGTCCATACAAATTAATAAAGTTAAATTGTCACTGTTTCCAATGTTACCTCTGTTTGTATTAAAATTCTTTCAGTTAAAATGATATATGACATATTTATAATTATTTGGCAAAATGTTAAAAAGATTTTTCCTTCAGAGGTTTCATTCAGAATTTAAGTTAACCTATCAAAATATTGACTATATTCTTCAATCTTGCTTTTAAATATTCTTACTTGTTACTTACCATGGGATGAAGAAAGGGAAAATAGTATCTGTTCAAGAGGAAACTTTTGAATAATATACAATATATAAATATGTTATACATATTTAAAATAAAATTATATATAAAATTAATATATTAAATGCATATGAAATTTTATAATTATGTAATACATTGCATATTATGTTAGATAATATACACACAAAATTATATTTAGTGTAAAGAAATGCCACAGATTTCTGTATGGTAATCTTGTATCCTGCTACCTTGCTGAATTATTTTATCAGGTCTAGTAGTATTTGTGTGGAGCCTTTAGGTTTTTCTGTACATAGTATCATGTCATCTGCATATAATGACAATTTTACTTCTTCTTTTTCCAATATGGATCCCTTTATTTCTTTTTCTTGTCCAATTGCTATGGCTAGAACTTCCAATACTATATTGAATAGAAGTGGTGAGAGTGGGCATCCTTGTCTTGTTCCAGATTTCAGCAGAAAAACTCATCTTTTCACCATTGAGTACTATGCTGGCTGTAGGTTTGTCATAAATAGCTTCAATTATGTTGAGATATGTTCCCTCTATGCCCACTTTTGTAAGAGTTTTTATCATAAATGGGTGTTGAATTTTATCAAATGTTTTTTTTCTCATCTATCGGGATAATCATGTGATTTTTCCCTTTTCTCTTGTTGATGTGGTATATCATGTTGGTTGATTTGCATATGTTGAACCATCCTTGTGTCCCTAGGATGAATCCAACTTGATCATGGTGCATGATCTTTTTTTTTATGTGTTATTGTATTCTGTCTGCTAATATTTTGTTGAGGATTTTTGCATCTATGTTCATCAATGATTTGGCTTATAGCTTTATTTTTGGTAGTGTCTTTGGCTTTGGTATCAAGGTGATGGTGGTTTCACAGATAAGTGTATAAAGATGTCATATATTTATACAATGGAATATTATTCAGCCATAAAAATAATAAAATAATGCCATTTGTAGCAACATGGATGGACCTGAAGAATGTCATTCTAAGAGAAGTTAGCTAGAAAGAGAAAGAAAAATATCATATGATATCACTTATATGTGGAATCTTAAAAAAAAAAGGCAAATGAACTTTTCTGCAAAAGAGAAGCAGACTCACAGACATAGAAAGCAAACATTGTTACTGGAGAGAGGAAGGATGTGGGAAGGGATAAACTAGGAGTTCAAGATTTGCAGTTACTATTTTACTATAAATAAAATAGATAAACAGCAAGTTTATACTGTTTAGCACACAGAACTATATTCAATATATTGTAGTAACTTGAATATGAAAATGAATATACGTATGTTCCTATATGACTGAAGTATTGTGCTGTACACCAGAAATTGATGCAACATTGTAAACTGACTATACTTCAATAAAATATATACTAAAATTATATTTAAGTTAAACATATAATTGTAAAATTGTGGAGCATATGTCTGCATAATTATGTAACTATAAACACATGATAAAGAAATAAATATATGTCACTTCTGGCTCAAGAGTTAGTGTATATAAAAAAAGATTTAAAAAAAGAGGGACAAATCAAAATAAAGAGGTAATATAAAAAAAGAATTAGTGTATATATAAATGATACATATAAACAAATACAGGTTCAAAAATATTTTTTTGCAATTTGAGATTGTATTTTTGAGCAATTTTGAAGAAATTCCCTTTCTTCCCCAAACCGTCTTCTTTTGATAGCTGGGGACTGTTTGAACCTATAGAAGAATAGAGCTTACAGTACTGATATAATTCTTTTTCATATTGGATTATGGAAAAGACAGAAATATCTGTGAGGATTTTAAGATACAATGACTAAGAAGATTTTCTTCTACAGGGAGATTTTATATTTGGTTTCTTAATAATACTTAAGCTCACAGGTACTCAAACCTTTGTTATCTAGGAATGACTTAAGCAATATTCCCTACCAGATTGAATTTCTGCTGAATAGGGCATTCAGGAATTATTTGAGAAACATGCTAGTTGTCAAAGATAAAAGCAGAATTAAACAAAGTATTCTGTCCTAGTGTTAGGGGAAAGAAGTCATCACTGACACTTTAAAGATACATATTGGTGAAAACCAGTAACTTAAGTTTGACAACTTTAGGGAACATTCTCTCTGCTTAAAATGCATGCAATAGTCTTAGTCTTGAGTTCAAATCCAGTTTCTACTATATAATAATTGTCTTATTCATTTTTTCATTGTTTGTAAGTTTACTTTCAACATCAAGAAGACAGTTGCTACATCAGTTTCTTCTCCATAAAAATGTAACATGTGATTATATTTGAAATGCATAATGAGTAGCACATTATCAAATGATATCCCCTGCAACTCCTGCTATATCTCAAAGCATCATTTTGGGAAGATAACACCTTGATTAACAACATTGAATGGACAAATATTCTTTTTTTTTGTTTTTCTGGAGTGAACTTATAACTTCATGGTAGAATCCTTATCTTTAAGGGATTTTAGTTATAAATTAGAAAATCATGTCTTTTTCTGTAATAATAAAATTTTCATTGATCCTTGAATATGTGCTTAGAAATTTGGCTGCTGCATGAACTTGGCTCTGGACTGTATCAGTAATTTTCAGAATACAGAGTTGTCAGAGACCAAGGAGATAAACGTGTAGCAACAACTTCTTTGAAACAACTGGAATTGGCATAAAAATCAGCCTGTTGTTGCAACTTACAACTCTTTGTTTTCTATGGCTCCACTGTCTTTTGAACTCCACTTCATGGTCGGGGAAACTTTCCTGAAAACCACCAAGAGGACTTCTCAAGGCATAAGACTTGAGCATCAGACTTTGCAGAGCTTTTTATCACAAATGGTTCTGAACACCTAAGGCATGAACTTGTTTACCCATAAGTAGCTTCAGTCTTTATGAGTCCCACTCTTGCTTTGTTCAGATACTGTCTTCCCAGGTGTTCCTCTCCTTCACACATATTTTAATATAAGAAAGTAACCAATTCTTCCACTATTTGGGGTTATTATTTGATGATAAATTTCAGAACCCAACCCACAAGGCATGGTTCTTCTGTGTAGGGTCGGGTTTGCCTTGCTTAAGTAGGACTTTCAGCTTAATAGTCATTATGTTTCAAAGTTTTATTTATCTATTACTAAAGTCTTCTACATATTGAAAAATACCTATAAATGCAAGAAAAATCACAAGAAAGACCCACAGTTTACAGGGACCTCCAAAATATTAGCTCAATAAGGAATAAGGTGCTGGATGTGGAAAAAAATGTTATTCTCTAGTGACTTAAGGAGCAATTCCTGTTTTGGGGATGTGTTTGTCATATCTCCAGAAGCTAGATCTGGGCACATCACCATCCATCAGAGAATGGTTTGGAAGAAGGGCTTCTGCAGAATTTATGGTATATTTATGTTTTTATAATTTGGGAAAGACAGATTCTGAATAAAGGACAAAGTATTTTTAGGTTAAGTTAGTGAATTTTTCCATGTTTAAAATTGAGGAATTTATATCAGACTGAAATGTTATTGGGGGTATTATTGTTTCTCTGATCTTTCTTTTCTTGATACCTGAGCTAAAAGTTATCCTTTGAGTAACCCCTCATATTTCTATCTGAAAGGGAAATTTTCAGAGCCAAGAAAATATCCTACTTTTTCAGTTGTTGGGAATTTGGAAACATGGACCAGGAAAGGGATGAAAGCTGATACCCAAACTGGTGCTTACTGAAGAGCCAAGACCTAAAGGATGTGAGAACCTCAGTTTTAAATACAGTAGTTTCTCCCTCCCTCACTTTTAAATTTATGAAACTTGCATTGCTAGATTGCACTATTCTCTGTTACCTAAAAATTCACAGAAAATAAAATCTGAAAGTATAAGTACTTGCCACAATCAGAGAGCGTTGATTGAGCACTTTTTAAAATAGTATATAACACCAGTGGCATAAGATTTTTAAATTAATAAAAATAAAAATATTTAAACACTGTCAGGAACACAACTTACACGTGATTATACCAGCACATCAGTTTATCTGATTTACACTTTGCTAAACACTATCGTCTCATTTGTACCTCACAGAAGAAATTACCTGCCTTTTATGCATACAATTATGCAACCTTAGACAAATCAGTTAACCTCTTGGTGCCAGGCCCATTCTCTATAGAATAGTGACTGTGTGTCTATTACTTAGGATTATTCCTTCTATTACATTTTTATAATTTATTTGGCTACTAGAATTCTCAGGCTATAAAAACCAAAATGACAAACTCTGTAAAGCAAAATCTTACTTCCAAATTATGCACAACTACTCTTCTGTCACAGGTAAAACTGTAGAAATGCTCCCCAGTACTTGAATCTTATAAAAGCTACAATCCACTTCTCCATTCCACCTAGGAATTGAGACTTTAAAAGTGCTATACATTTTAGAGGTAATTGTTAATAGAACAAGTCACAGATTTGGGGGGAGTGGATTTATATCTCCTTGATATTCAGTGTCCTACAGGAAATATGCTCATGATCTGAAATAATAAATTTTAAATGTTAAACCCAAGCCACACAGTCATTGTCCACCAAGTTTGCACACACTCTTCTTTATTTTTCTTGCTTACTGCTCTATTTCTAAGTAGACCTGACATGTAAAAATAGTTCCAACAGTAAAACTTTGGTCTCAAAGTGCCTACCATTCCTCATGAGTGCTTTTATAACTATATCTTACTTTGTAGTAAAGTTGTAATGACAGCTGTCATCAAAAGGCTTTCATGAAGAATTTGCTGACCTTTAGATGCCTCACATAACAGGTGCTGTTCCAAAGTATTCAGGAGGCTCTTCAACACATTTTTTGCATGGTTAACCCTTAATATACTAAACAGAATCTGATGTATTTTATTTCCCTTATGATTCACTGAATTGAGTTCCTCTTATGAATCTCTCCTCTAACCAATAAATTCCAGAAAATATACTAGGTCCTAGATATGTAATGATGAATAACACAGTCATGCCCATAGCTACTTGGAAATTACCACCTAGTAGGGGTGCTAGACAGTAAATAAGCAAGCATACACGTGAAATATTATTATATTTTTGATAAACATCATAAAAATGTGGAAGGCATTGGGGGAAATAAAGGGGAGGACACTAATTGAGGCCTCAAATATAAATGAGGCTAAGACCTCTTGGAGAAGTAGATGCCTTAAGGAGGCAAAGAGGCTATCAAGATAAAAGGCAGGCAAGACCACTTCTTCTGAGCAACATAAATGGCCAGAAGCAGAAACCCCAAAGTGGGCAACATGAGGTATTTTATAAAATTCAAAATTTTACAGGCTTCAGAAATTTTGGACTGACTAAATTGTATTCTTACTGATACTGCTGAAATAAACCTTAACTTTGGTGTTTTTAGATGTTTCAATTCTAAAGATTTTGTCAGATAAATTTTAAAAGAGAAGGTTCAGTTCTATTGACTATCTCAAATTTTAATGTTGAGAACTAATAAATTCTAAACATTTACCTCTGAGAAAAGAATCTGCATTTTTCTACAACAGTGTGTAGCTCTCCATTCCAGTATTGTAAGGAATAAATACATTCTCCAATAGGCAGAGTAATGCCCTCCATTAACACGTTATAGTTGATGTTACAAGACAGTTTACTGTTAAGATCATGAAGACCTCGAGAATAGGTAACAGTCAAGAAGGAAAATTTAATTCCTCTCCTCTGAGCAGCTGTTTCTGTTTGCTGTTTCTCCCACCCCTTCTTTATCAATTCATGACCTTGACTATATGATATTCCCATACTTCATAGCATGTAGTGATTTTCAGAATGTATTTAGATCATTTTAATTCATTTCTCATAGCAATAAAATAGTGGTAAGAGGAATAGTATCCCATGGTTGGTAGGTGAGTTTACAGAAGATCTATAGAAGTTAATTTCTATCATATTCCTTAGAGAGCTGGGAAATTTCTTCCCAATTCCTATATCATTATACTGGTATTGCTTTCATCCACTTCAAAAATGTATAACTTCTCAAGTACCCCAGAGTAATTGGCAACTGATGTCCATTGAGGGTAGGAGAAACACTGACATATTAAAGGCTATGGATAAGAAGATCTCAAACAGTTGTTACCAAAATCCTGAGTGGACTGATAGAAAATTACATTATTTTAACAATTTTAAATTTATGATATCTGTAATTTTGCAAAAAGTTTAGACAACTTGATAATCTTGATGTCTGTAATCTAAGGAAGAGTGTGAGGATTATTTCAAAGTGCACTTTTATGTTTGAGCTTATGCCTGTGTTTTTGTATTTGCTCTGTGGAATGGCAATCACATAAAGTGTTGACCTTTAAGAATAAATTTAGTGTTTTCTAAATTGAGATATCATCATGTATTATTTGGTACTCAGACTATACTAAATTTAAATTCATTTACAAGTCTTCCCTTTTAATTTCATAAAGTAGAAATTAATATATCAATAGTAACTGTTGAGGAGGGTATTTTATTTCCATTTTTATAAACTGGTTTTCCCCTGAGAAGAGATTTTTACCCCTGACCACACAAAAAGTTTTTCACAGTAAAGAAAATAATTGTAGAAGAAGCAAACAAGTCAGAAAAGCCTTAGAAACTTCTGTCCCAAACTAGGAAATATAAATGCATAACCTACGTTAAGCTTGTAATAGAAGAATTAGCCCAGTGGGAAGCGACAGAAGACACACACTCGGAGGATCAGAAAAGACTGGTTTATTCCACGTGAGTTCTGGCCCAGCGGAGTCACCTCCAAAGGATGAGCCCTGGGCCTGGGGTTTGGTTGTCTCTTACACTTGTAACATTTGTGGGTATTTGGATGCAGTTAGTTTCCGCTCGACTGTTGCAGGCAGCAGCGGTTACAGACGCAGAAGTAAGCTATGTTACAGAGGCCACTGGGAGGGGTAACTTGTCTAATTTTTCCCTCCTCAAGCTTAACTATCTTATATATTGTTTGTTTGCTCAGATTTTAAAAATATGAAATATCACTGAAAAAAATTGTGTCACATAGGAGAAGCTATATCAACATGTTTTTAACCCAAAGTAAACTTTGTATGGCTCTTTGTCCTTGATTTTTCTAATTCCTTTATCCCCAAGTGACTTAGAAGTTTCCAGCCCTAATTCAGATTTAATCTTCTCGAGCCTCCTGTGAACAAGTATGAAAGATTGTAAAACTGAAGCTGCTCAATACAGTAGGGGCTCATTTACATTGTTTTAGCAAGCCTTTGTTTAAGCAGTTGTCTAACATGCGGCTGTAATTTGAATCCATACTTCTGAGCATGGTAATGACGGTTCTGCTTAATGTCAGTGTTTGTGATATAGTGAGTACTCTGCATTTAATGCAATCAAGAAGACTTTCAGACTCAAGTTTAATTTCACTTTGGATTAACCATTCTGTCAATACTAAAAAGTTTCCTGTGAATTCATACACCTCAAAAGGAGATTAAGAGGACATAATAAAATAGTATATGATTGGAATTTACTTTTAAAAAATAATTATTTGAATTTCTTTGGGGGAATGTCATGTTTTCCATTCCATCACTGCATTACTTATGTAATGTTCACTTATGTGTGGTTTAAGAGAAAGAGCATTTTTTTAAGCCAAAAATCTCACTTAAAAATTATAAAACCATTTTTTGCTGACATTAAATCCTCCAGTTTCAGAGCCTCCACCTTCCTTTGGCTTTGAGTTTTCATATAATGACTTCATTTTTCTCAAATCATAGAATAATCTATAGATATGATATGGATAGACATCACATAACTAAATATTTTATGAAACTAAGAAGGATAAGATTTACTGCATGTAAATTATGTAAGTTGTAACTAATTAAAAACAGAAAAGTTTATATAAAAATAGAAAAATATTTGTAAATATTTGCATGTAGCCAATAATTCTTATTTCCTTCCAATTTAACTCACAGCAAATTCTAATTTAACAATAGAAATTAAGCAAATTCTAATTTAACAATAGAAATTGAGTTAATTTTTTGTAAATTAATATTTTAATATTGTAAATAAATTATTTACAAAAAATAAAAAGAAAAATAAACTCACAGACATAGAAAACAAACTTATGGTTACCAAAGGGGAAAGTCAGGGAGAGATAAATTAGCAGTTTGGTGTTAGCAGATCTAAACTACTATGTATCAAATAAACAACAAGGCCCACAGGGACCTACATTCAATATCTTGTAATAGCCTACAATGAAAAAGAATATGAAAAAGAATATATATATATATATATATATATATATATATATATATATATATATATATATATATATATAGTATGTATGACTGAATCACTATGCTGTACACAAGAAACTAAAACAACATTGTAAATCAACTAACTTCAAGTCAAAAAAAAACTTTTCTTAGATGATTCACCCAATTAGTTATTTAATGAGGAAAAAAACTAGCCAATTCTTCTAATGAATTGATTTTGTTATTAGATTGAAATAATTTAACTACCAACAATCACTATATTGTTTCTTAAAAATGTCACTCTTAACTATATATAAATAGGTAAAATGAGTTTTTTATAAAAGATCATAATATAATAGCTCTTTCCTTTGAGGAATCAATTGTGAATCTTCCCATTGTTACCCTAAAAGCCTTATGAATACTGATTTAATTAAGCCACATGTGTTTTAGATTGCATAGTTTCAATACACTTAAAAAAACAGAATTAATGTTCATAAAGGCTTTTTAAAAATGATTTGACATAGAGAAGATTCAAGATGGCAGAGTAGAAGGATGTTTATAGGTCATCTTCTTCCACAAATACCCAAGACTGACATCCACAGACCCACCCATCCAATCAGAACACCTACTGAACTCTGACAGAATATTACCTTCTTCAAAAGACAAACTATGCCACCAATCTAGTAGGAGAAAAAGAAAAAAAGAGCAAAGCAAAAGGAAAATAGTGCAGGACCAGTCTCACTGAGAGGGAGCAACAAAAGAGGAATAGTGCTCCTATTCTGGATCTCCCCTTCTCAAATGAAGAGGTCAGTGAGATAGAGAGGATCCTCTGAGGCTCATATCTGCATGGAATAGCCTTTGATCCACAGAACTAAGTTAAACAGGTACAAATATTCCCCACAAAGCCCAGCCCTAGATGTGAACCTACAGGTTGTCCAAACCAGGGGGAGGACCTGGGTGACTGTACCGAGGCAACCTTAGGGGACCAAAGTGTGCTATGTGTTGTTGCTGGGACGGATACAGATCAGAACAGCCTGGGTCCCCATAAAATACAAAAAAAAAAAAAAAAAAAGCAACACTGCTGGTGTGCCATAGGGGGAGGAGCACCAGAGACTTTCTCTCAAAAGATGCACAGCACCATTGTTTGCTCATTCTTGGAGAAGAGAGGCTGGGTTCAGCCACAACCACCATATTCTCTGTTGTGCAGCTTCCAGGTGGAGACAGAGAGGAAACCTGAATCCATACCTAGGGGCTCCCCAGTTTCATAGGTAAGTCTGAGATTTGTTTACAGCTCCAGACAGATAGAAGAATTCTGCCCAGGTAACTCTGTGAACTCATACCTCTAAGGCAAATGAACAAGGAGTGAAGTTCTGGCACAGAGGCAGGGCAAGTGCTGGTGTGGCTGTTTTCTCTGAGTCTGCCTCTTAGAGCAGCACTGAACCAGGGAACAAACCCCTGCCTACCAGCACTGGACAAAGGCAGGAGCAGTGACAACCACAGAACAAAAGAGAGGCCCTGCTGAATAGCCAGAGTAGGCTATGGACACCAGAACACCAGCCACACCCCCAACCAAAGAGATAACAGTTAAAGGCATGGAAGGGAGACTTAGCAACCACCCATACTTAAGAAGGACCTCTCTACAAAATTATTAAGGTCACACAGTCTCCATGGGAGCATATTCACTTTTTTCTTTCTTTTATTTTTTTCTTTTTCTTTTTTAATTTTTACTTTAAAACTATTTTTGTGTTCTTATTTTTAATCACTTCTAAAATTTTCTTTTAAAATATAGTCATTATTATTATTATTTTAAATTTCTCTCAATTTGGTTTTTATTCTCCTTGTTTTGTTCTGTTGTTGATTATACTCTATTTTCAAATCTTTTTTTCTTCTTTTAAGTTTTTTCAAAATTGATCTTGACTTAATTTTTATTTCTTCTCAATTTGTTCTTCTGTTATTGATTATACTCTGTTTTCAAATCTTTTTTTCTTTCTTAAAATTTCTTTAACATTTTTATTTCCACAGCTGATTTAGGTAGATAGATAAATAGATAGATGGATAGATAGGCAGATAGATAGATAATAGATAAATTCCTTCAGGACAGCAGCAGAAAACTGATAAGCCATAGTGTCCACAGACACAGGACAGAAAAACCTGGGCCCTCCATAAAAAAACATGGCTGATGTGCCCTGGGGGAAAGGGTGCAATACCCCCATCTCTGAAAACCTGCAGAAGGTTTTTGGGTGAAGAGAGGCGGGGCTCAGGCACAGTGGCCGTATCCTCCAGTGCTTAGCACTCAAGTGGGTCCAAACCTGAATCTGTACCTAAGGGATTAGCAGCTTCAAAGGTCAGATGGAGACTTGTTTACAACTTGAGGGAGATAGGATCTTTCTGCCCTGGTACCTCAGGGAACTCATGCTGCCAAGACAAACAAGGAGCTGAGTTTTGGCATCAAGCAGGGGTGGGGCTGTTATGTGGTCTTCCCTGAGCCCACCTATGGACCGCAGACCTGAGGCAGAGTGGGCAGCTGCACAGAGCAATGGAGAGACTGGCGCTTTGAGAAGGCGGGTGGCCAGCTGACTTCCTGGCAAGAACACAACACCTGATCATGGTTCTAGGAAGAGGCGTGATCTGCCTGCCTAACTTGCCTGAGTGCATCATCTGACTGCAGCATCAGGAGGGGGAGTGAACCTCCTGCCCATCAAGAAGGAGAGCAGCACCTGACAACAGTGTGGGGAGGGGACAGTTTCTGCTTGCCAACAGGCACAGGAAGCAGCACAGATGAGGACGCCAATGGAGAGCCTCTGGAAACAGCAAGCTGAATTAGTGAAACAGGGCAAAGACAGAAAGACTTCACGATAAATGCATTAAGAGCACACAGTCTCTATGAGAACACACCCCCCTTTTCTTCATCTTTTTTTATCTGCTCTATTTTTTTACCTTTTTAATTTTTACTTTTTAAATGATTATATATGCTTCCAGTTTTAATCCCTTTGAAATTTTCTTTTAAAATATTTTTCTTATTATTATTTCTAAAAAATTCATCTCATTTCATTTTTATCTCTCTTGGCTTTGACCTCCTGTTATTGATTATACACAGGTTTCAAATATTTTTTCCTCTTTTCTCCTTTTTTAAAGGTTTTTTAAAAGATATCTCAACCCAATTGCTATTCATCTTGAACTTGCTTTTCTATTACTGATTATGCACTGTAGTCAAACCTGTTTTTCCTCCCTTCTTTTAAAATTCTCTTTTTATATCTTTTTTATCTGTTATGTTTTCAATTACCTTTTTAATTTTTACTTTCTAAACAATTGTATATGCTTCCAGTTTTAATCCTTTCTAAATTTTTCTTTTAAAATATGTTTATTATTATTAATTTTAAAAATTGACCTGATTTCAGTTTCATTTCTCTTGTTTTGATCTCCTGTTATTGATTATACACAGGTTTCAAATATTGTTTTTTGCTTTTTTCCTTTTTTTTAAGGTTTTTATAAAGACATCTCAACTTGATTGCTAGTCTGATTCAACCTGCTCTTCTATTATTGATAATACACTGGGTTCAAACCTTTTTATCTCCCTTCTTTTAAAATTCTCTCTCTCTCTCTAAGAAATATTCCTGCATAGCTTTTACATAGATAACAAAATAAACTCCTTAAGGACCACAATAGATAACTGATACAACATAAGCCACAGTACCAGAGAGATATGAGCAAGATGAAGAAAAAGAGGAAACACTCCCAATAAAAAGAGCAAGATAAATCCCTTGAAAACACGATCAATGAAATAGACATTGATGGCCTACTAGGTCAAGATTTCAAAAAAGGAGTGATCAAAGTACTGAAAGAACTAAAAGAGGTAGTGTTTAGAGATATAAAATATGTCAAAAATGAAACTGAAGCTATAAAGAAGAGCCAAATAGAATTGGTAAACACATTGGCTAACATAAGAACTGATCTAAAGGCTGTAGAAAGTAGACTAGATAATGCAGAGGAATGAATAAGTGACCTAGAAGACAGGTCAACAGAAAGCACCCAATCAAAAAAATCAGAAAGAGAGGAAAACAAACAAAGAGTAATGAAAACAACATAAGGGACCTATGGGATAATATAAAATGTGCCAATCTACGCATAATAAGGGTTCCAGAATGGGAAGAAAGAACAAAGGGGATTGAAAAGGTATTTGAAGAAATCATGACTGAAAACTTCCCAAATCTAAAGAAGGAAACAGATATCCAATTACAGGAAGCTCAGAGGGTCCCAAACAGGAAGAACCCAAACAGACCCACACCAAGACATCATACTCAAGTTGGTCAGAGTCAAGGATAAAGAAATGATCCTAAAGGCAGCAAGAGAAAAACAAAGTGTAAGTTACAAGGGAACAATTCCCATAAGGCTCTCAGCTGATTTCTCTACACAAACACTACAGGTCAGGAGGAAGTATCAAGATATATTCAAAGTCCTGAATGAAAAAAAAGGTGCAACCTAGAATACTATACACAGCAAGGCTATCCTTTAGAATAAAATGAGAGATAAAGAATTTCACAGACAAGCAAAAACTAAGAGTTTAGCAACACTAAACCCATGCTAAAAGAACTATTGAAAAGTCTACTCTGAAAAGAAAAGAAGCAGGGTGCTACAAAAATGAGAAACTTGTAACTGGAAAGCTGATAACTACCATGAATTACAAATAGAATAAACCTGAAATTGTAAAGGAAGACATCGGAATCATTAAGACTGGGAGATTTTTTGTTTTAAGGAGAATGGGTTTGACACTATATTACTATCTGTTTAATAAAATCAGTTATAGTAATAGGCTAATAGACTTACTAAAAAGGGTAACCACAAGCCAAAAATTTACAAGGGGGTCACAAAAACTAAATAAAATCCTAGATAATACAAAGGAAAATTACCAAACCACAAAAGGAAGAAGAAAGGAACAAAGATGAAAACCCAAATCACCTGCAAAAATAAGTTCAAAGTGGCAATAAACACACATCTATCATTAATTACTGTAAATGTTAATGGACTAAATACTTCAATCAAAAGACATAGAATGGCAGACTGGATAATAAAGCAAGAATCTTTGATATGCTGTATATAAGAGGCCCACTACAGGGAGAATGACATGTATACATTGAGAATGATAGAAAGGAAAATGATATTCCATGTAAATGGAAAAGCCATAAAAGCAGGTGTAGCAGTACTGATTTCAGACAAAATGGACTTTAAGACAAAAGCATAAAGAAAGATAAAGAAAGGCATTTTATAATGATTAAAGGTGAAATAAAGATGAGGATATTACACTTATTAATACATATACACCCAATATAGGAGGACTTAAGTACATAAAACAATTACTAACAGAGATAAAGGGGGATATTGATGGGAATACAATCATTGTTGGAGATTTTTAACACCGCATTAACATCACTAGACAGATCTTCCTGACAGACAATAAATAAGGCAACAGGGCAATTAAATAATACAAGAGAAAAATTAGACTTGGTGGACATTTTCAGAGCATTATACCCCCCAAAATAGGATATACATTCTTTTCAAGTGCACATGGAACATTTTCTAGGATTGATCATGTACTTGGGCACAAAAGGAGCCTCAACAATTTTAAGAAGATAGAAATTATCTTAAGCATCTTTACTGACCACAATGCATGAAACTAGAAGACAACTACAGAAAAACAAAGGAGAAAAAAAGGAAAGAATGGAGATTAAACAACATGGTATTAAAACTTCAATGGGTCAATGATAAAATCAAAGTTGAAATTAAAAAAAATATCTTGAGGCAAATGAAAATGAAAGCGCAATGACACAAAATTTATGGGACAAAGCAATGTCAGTGCTAAGAGGGAAGTTTATAGTGATAGAGGCCTTCCTCAAAAAAGAACAATCTCAAAAAAGTAATTTAACCCACCAGCTAAAAGAATTAGAAAAAGAAGAGCAAAAAACCTCAAAAGGCAGCAGCAGGAAGGAAATAAGAAAGATCAGGGAGGAAATAAATAAAACAGATTTTAAAAAACAGAAAAAAATCAATCAAACCAAAAGCTGTTTTTTTTTTAAAGTAAATAAAATCTACAAACCTCTGGCCAAACTCACAAAGAAGAAAAAAGAGAGAGTAAAAAAAGAAAAATAAGCAAGGAAAAAGGAGAAATTACAGCAAACAACATAGAAATACAGAATATCATACAAGAATATTATGAAAAACTATATGGAACCAAAATGGATAACCTAGAGGAGATGGATAAATTTCTAGAAACATACAGCCCACCACTAAATCAAGAAGAAACTGACCACTTGAACAAAACCTATTACTAGAAATGAAATTGAAATAACAATAAAAATCCTCCCTACAAATAAAAGTCCAGGACCGGCTGGCATCACTGGGGAAGTCTACCAAAAATACAAAGAACTCATACCAGTTTTTCTCAAACTCTTCAAGAAGACTGAAAAGGAAGGAATACTTCCAAACTCACTCTGTGAAGCCACTATCACCTGGATATCAAAACCAGGCAAAGATACTACAAAAAAAGAGAATTATAGGCCAACATCACTGATGAAAATAGATGCAAAGATCCTTACCAAAATATTAGCAAATAGAATCCAACAGCACATAGAAAAGATTATACTTCATGACCAAGTGGGGTTCATCCAGGGACACAAGGGTGATTCAATATATGCAAATCAATCAGTGTAATACATCAGATCAACAAGAGAAAGGACAAAAATCACATGATCATCTCAATAGATGCAGAAAAAGCATTTGATAAAATTCAACACCCATTTATGATTAAAACTCTCACCAAAGTGGGTATTGAGGAAACATATCTCAACATAATAAAAGCTATATATGACAAATCTATAGCCAGCATAGTACTCAATGGTGAAAAACTCAAAAGCTTCCCACTAAAATCTGGGACAAGACAAGGCCATCCACTATCACCATTCCTATTCAACATAGTCTTGGAAGACCTAGCCACAGCAATCAGGCAACAGAGAGAAATAAAATGGATCAAAATTGGAAAAAAAGAGGTAAAAGTGTCACTATATGCTGATGACACATTACTATATGTAGAAAACCCCTAAAGGTCCACACAAAAATTACTGGAGCTGATCGAAGAATTTAGCAAGGTAGCAGGTTACAAGATTAACATACAAAAATCAGTTGCATTTCTTTACACTAATGATGAATCAACAGGAAAAGAAAGTAAAGAAACAATCCTCTTTAAAATAGCACCCAAAGTAATAAAATACCTAGGAATATATCTAACCAAGGAGGTGAAAGAATTATACAAAGAAAACTATAAACCACTGATGAAGGCAATTAAAGAAGTGTTTAAAAAATGGAAAGATATCCCATGCTCCTGGATTGGAAGAATCAATAATGTTACCATGATCACACTGCCCAAGGGAATCTTCAGATTTAATGCAATCCCTATCAAATTACCCAGGACATATTTCATAGAAACAGAACAAATAATAAAATTTATATGGAACCACAAAGACCAAGAATTCCCAAAGCATTGCTGAAGACAAAGGAAAAGGCTGGACGAATAACCCTCCCAGACTTCCATCAATACTGCAGAACTACAATTATCAAAACAGCATGGTATTCATATAACAACAGACATATGAACAAATGGAATAGAATAGAGAGCCAAGAAATGAACCCACAAACTTTTGGTCAACTAATCTTTGACAAAGGAGGCAAGAATATAGAATGGAATCAAGACAGTCTTTTCAGCAAATGGTGTTAGAATAACTGGACAGCAGCATGTAAATCAATGAAGCTAGAACACTCCCTTATACCATACACAAAAGTAAACTGAAAATGGATCAAAGACTTAAACATGACAAGATAACAATAAACCTCCTAGAAGAAAATATAGGGAAAACATTATCTCACATACATCTCAAAAATGTTCTCCTAGGACAGTATACCCAAGCAATAGAAATAAAAGCAAGAATAAATAAATGGGACCTAATGAAACTTACAAGCTTCTGCACAGCAAAGGAAACCATAAGTAAAACAAAATGACAACCTACTTAATGGGAGAAAATTTTTGCAAAGGAATCTGATCATGGCTTAATCTCCAGAATATATAAGCAGCTCATATGACTTAATATGAAACAACCAAACAACCCAATCCAAAAATGGGCCAAAGACTTAAACAAGCAATTCTCCAAGGAAACATACAAATGATCAATAGGCACAAGAAAAAATGCTCAATATCACTAATTATCAGAGAAATGCAATTAAAAATTACAATGAGGTATCACCTCACACCAGTCAGAATGGCCATCATCGAAAAGTCCACAAATGACAAATGCTGGAGAGGCTGTGGAGAAAAGGAAACTCTTCTACACATCAGGTGGGAATGCATTTTGATGCATCCACTGTGGAAAACAGTATGGAGATTCCTTAAAATACTTGGAATAGACTTACCATGTGACCCAGTAGTCCCACTCCTGGGCATATATTCAGAAGGAACCCTACTTCTAAAGGACACCTGCACCCCAATATTCATAGCAGGACTATTTGCAATAGCCAAGACATGGAAACAGCCTAAATGCCCATCAATAGATGACTGGATAAAGAAGTGGTGGTGTATTTATACAATGGACTATTAATCAGCTATAAAAACTGACAATATAACGCCGTTTGCAGCAACATGGATGCTCCTGGAGAATGTCATTCTAAGTGAAGTAAGCCAGAAAGTGAAAGAAAAATACCATATGAGGTCGTTCATATGTAGAATCAAAAAAAAAAAAAATACAAAACAGAAAGAGACTTATTGACATAGAATACAAACTTGTGGTTGCCTAAAGGCTGGGGATTGGGAAGGGACATATTGGGATTTCAAAATGTAGAATAGATAAACAAGATTATACTGTATTGTACAGGGAAACATATACAAGATCTTATGGTAGCTAACAGCGCAAAAACAATTGACAATGAAAATATGTATGTTCATGTATAACTGATAAGCTGTGCTCTACACTGGAATTTGAGAAAACATTGTAAAATGACTATAACTCAATTAAAAAATGTTAAAAAATAAATAAAACAAATAGTAATATTAATGGTTAATATACTTAAAAAAAAAAAACAGGATAATCACATGCTGTAAACTTACAATAGTCACAAAAACTAAAAAAGAAACCAAGATAATACAATAGAAAAGTATCAAACCACAAAAAGAAAAAAAAAGGAACAAGGAAGAAATACCAATCAACTGAAAAACTAAGTTCAAAATTGCAATAAACACACATCAATCAATAAGTACTGTAAATGTAAATGAACTAAATGCTTCAGTCTAAAGACATTGAGTGGTAGACTTGATAATAAAACAAGAACCCACAATATGCTGCATACAAGAGATCCACTGTAGAAAGAAGGACACACATAGATTGAGAGTGAGAGGATGGAAAAAGATATAAAATGTCAATGGAAATTAAAAGAAAATAGGAGTAGCAATACTGATTTCACACAAAATAGACTTTAAAAAAAGGCCAAAAAGAAAAACAAAGAAGGACACTTTATAATGTTTAAAGGAGAAATGTATGATGAGGATATTACACTCATTAACATATATGCACCCAATATAGGAGCACCTAAATATATAAAGCAAATAGTAACAGATATAAAGGGAGAAATTGATGGGAATACAATCATTGTAGGAGAGTTTAACACCCCACTAACATCATTGGACAGATCTTACAGACAGAAAATTAATAAGGCAAGAGAGAAATTAAATTATATAATAGAATAATGACTTAATTGTTATTTTCACAACATTACATCCCCCCAAAAGACAATACACATTCTGCACATGGAACATTTTCTAGGGTTGATCATATACTCAGGCTCAAAAGAAGACTCAAAAATTTAAGAAGATAGAAATTTTTTTTCAGCATCTTTTTGGACCACAATGCCATGATACAAGAAATCAACTACAGAAAAACAACGGAGATAAAAATGATAGAATGGAGATTTAATAACATGCTAGTAAAGAACCAATGGGTCAATGATAAAATCAAAGTTGAAATTTAAAAATACTTTGAGACAAATAATAATGAAAACATAACCATACAGAATCTATGGGATACAGCAAAGGCAATGTTAAGATGGAAGTTCATAGCAATACAGGCTTTCCTTAAAAAATAAGAAAATTTCAAGTAAACTATCTAACCTACTAGCTAAAAGAATTAGAAAAATAAGAGCAAGGAGAACTAAAAGTCAGCAGAAGGAAGGAAATAATAAAGATCAGGGAGGAAATAAATAAAATAAAATAAATTTTAAATGATATAAATAAATCAATCAAGCCAATTACTGGTTATTTCAAAGAGTAAACAAAATTGACAAACCTCTGGCCAAGCTCAAAAAGAAGAGGAAAGAGAAAGTACAAATAAGCAAAATAAGAAAGTAAAATGGAGAAAGTACAATGAATACCACAGGAATACAAAATATCATATGAGAATACTATGAACAACTATATGGAAACAAAATGGATAACTTAGAAGCAACAGACAAGTTTCTGGAAACATACAGTCCACCATGCTTCTGGAAACATACAATCTGCAAACCTACAGCAGTATAGTACTCAATGAAGTAAAATTGAAATCTTCCCACTAAAATCTGAGACAAGACAAGGTTGACCACTCTCACCACTTCTATTCAACAGTCTTGGAAATCCTAGAGATAGCAATCAGGCAAGAAGAAAATAAATAAATAAAAGAATCCAAATTGGAAAAGATGATATAAAATTGTCACTATATGCAGATAACATTATACTATATATAGAAAACCTCAAAAGCTCCACACAAAAACTAATAAACTAATTAAAGAAATTAGCAAGTTAGCAGGATTAACCTGCAAAAGATAATTGCATTTCTTTACACTAATGATGAATCAACAGAAAAAGAAAGTAAAGAAACAATCCCCTTTAAAGAAGCACCCAAAGTAATTAAAATACCTAGGAATAAATCTAACCAAAGAGGTGAAAGACATACATGGAGAAATACAATACATTGATTAAGGAAATTAAAGAAGATATTAAAAAATGGAAAGATAGCCCATGCTCCTGGATTGGAAGAATCAGTACTGTTAAAATGGTCATACTGTCCAAGGCAATCTACAGATTTAATGCAATCCCTATCAAATTATCCAGGACATATTTCACAGAACTAGAACAAATCATAATAAAGTGTATGTGGAATCACAAAAGACCCAGAATTGCCAAAGCACTACTAAAGAAAAAGAATAAGGCTAAAAAATAACCCTCTGGGATTTAGACAATATTACAGAGCTACTGTAATCAAAACAGCATGGTTTTCATACAAAAACAGACAGATGGATCAATGGGACAGAATAAAGAGCCCAGAAATGAACCCACAAATTGTGGTCAGTTAGTCTTTGATAAAGGAAGCAAGAACATACAATGGAATAAAGACAGTCTCTTCAGCAAATGGTGTTGGGAAAACTGGACAGCAGCATGTAAATCAGTGAAGTTAGAATACTCTCTCACATACCATACACAAAAATAAACTCAAAATGGCTTAAAGACTTAAACATAAGATAAGACACAATAAATCTCCTAGAAGAAAACATAGGCAAAACATTATATCGCATACATCTCTGCAATGCTCACCTATGGCAGTCTACCCAAGAAATAGAAATAAAAGCAAAATTAAAAAGTGAGATCTAATTAAACTTATAAGCTTTTGCACAGCAAAGAAAGCCATAAGCAAAACAAATTGACAACTTATGGAATTGGACAAAATTTTTGTAAAAGATGAGACCAACAAGGGCTTGATCTCCAGAATATATAAAAACTCATACAACTTAATAAGAAAAACAAACAAACAACCAAATTCAAAAATAGGCAGAAGACCTAAACAAACAATTCTCCGATGAAGACATGTGAATGACAATTAGGCACATGAAAAAATGTTCAATATCACTAATCATCAGAGAAATTCAAATTAAAACTACAATGAAGTATCACTGCACACCAGTCAGAATGGCCATCATTCAAAAGTCCACAAATGATTAAGGCTGGAGAGGGTGTAGAGAAAAGGAAACCCTCCTACACTGCTGGTGGGACTGCAGTTTGGTGCAGCCATTTTGGAAAACATTATGAAGATTCCTCAAAAGACTAAAAATAGACTTACCATATGACTCAGCAATCCCACTCCTGGGCATATATCCAGAAGGAAACCTAATTCAAAAAGACACCAGCACCTCAGTGTTCATAGCAGCACTATTTGCAATAGCCAAGACATGGAAACAACCTAAATGCCCATCGACAGATGACTGGATAAAGAAGTAGTAATATATTTTTACAGTGGAATGCTACTCAACCATTAAAGCTGACAACATAATGCCATTTGCAGCAACATGGATGTTGCTGGAGAATGTCATTCTAAGTGAAGTAAGCCAGAAACAGAAAGAAAAATACAATATGATATAACTTATATGTGAAATCTAAAAAATAAAAAAACAAACATATATATAAAACAAAAACAGGCTCATCGACATAGAATTCAGATTTGTGGTTGCCAGGGTGGAGGTGAGTGGGAAGGCATAAACTGGGAGTTTGAGATTTCCAGATACTGACTGGTATATATAAAATAAAGAAGTTTATACTGTATAGCACAAGGAAATATATTCAATATCTTGTAGTAGTTAACCTTGAAAAAGAATATGAAAATGAATATATGTATATTCATGTAAGAGTGAAAATTGTGCTGTACACCAAAAATTGACAGAACTTTTTAACTGACTATAACTCAATAAAAAGAATACATAAGTAAAATTAAAACAAAAAAAATTTAAAAATAAAATGATTTGACAGCTAATGTCATGTCAAATTTCCAAAATGTTGTAATTTACATAGGAAAAACTAGTGTGTCGAAAAATATATATTAAGAGTTTCATGTTTCAAGATTTAAAACATTTCAAAATAGTATTTATTTATGTTTACAATGCCTTTACAGTGGGAATAAGTTACATATGGAAACATTTGAATAAACATGTTTTATTCTAATATCAGAAAACTCTGTTCTTTGAATTTTTGCCATCTGATGCAAAATTTCCCCACTTGTAATATGAAGGTAGGAAGACATAGATGGATGGTAACAAGTCTTGCAATTTGATTAGATCTATGGCTTTAAAAAAATCACATTAATATAAAGTGGATTCTAAACGTGGAGCAGGAAAAGAATGGAAATGACAAGAGTGTAGTTTTCTTAGCCAGACGATGGTAGTTTTGATTAGTGAATGGCAGTGGAGATGGTGAAAAGCAGAGTAATAGGATATATTTATTGTATTAGAAAAGCCAATAAAGGTAACTTAAGTTAATAAACAAATCCTCATTGTAGCCATGAACCTAAACCCTCATTCTATGAATTATCTTATGCAAACTGCTAACAACCACATATGTAAACTTAAGGCCCCTGGTCTTACTGAGGAGAAATCCCAAAGGCAGTAATATTTATTAACATAATTCTTCAAATCTTGGTGTCTCTGACTTCCATGTGTTTTACAAGTTGATTTTCAATCTTTTATAGAATCTTCCTCTTAACATAGTCCTGAAAATTCACAAGGAGGCTGACCTGTGTAGTATGAATTTTCAATAAGTAGTATGATTTCAGGATCATGCAATATGACACACCTAAAATTAGGCTGGGGATTGGAGAGAAAGTAGGAGAGTAAGGGATCCTAGCAGATAGTGGAGGCCACTGGAGAACCTGACTGGGAGGATAGCTGGGGAGAAACCAGAATGGGTGGCATGGGGAGAGGGTGGGAAAAGAAGGGCTGCGGGTGAGCAGTTTTGCTATGTAGTGAAACAGAGAAGTGAGGGGCAGTGGGCTAGAGGGGCTGGAACAATGGTTTGGAATAGGCAAGGGACTTAGAGCAGGGAGCTCTTACAGTGTTTAAACAAGACTGGGCAATTTTTAGTGCACAGAGGATGCCCTGGGAGACAGGGTAGGAGGACCAGGTGGATGCATTCAGGGTCAAGCTCTTGGAAGAGGGTTGCAAGTTGCTAAAGAGACGAGCAGGTGGGGTGAGCAAAGAATACAATACAATTTCAGATCTCACTAATCCCAGGATCCTCCTTGGGGTACATTTGCTTCCATATGCATTTTCCAGACAAAAATACTGAGGCACAGAGATGTTAAGTAACTTTCCCACAGTCACATAGAGTTGAGTTTGGAAGAGTTTGGACATGAGTTCAAGGTTTGGGAACCAGCTAGCTTGGGAGCCAAGAAGGGAGGGACAGTATTCTTTCTGCTTGTCCTGTGGTAGCTTTGGTCTAGGAGGTGGTGGGAAGGGCATCCCTGCCTAGTCACAGGACAGGCTACCCAGGGAAGAGAGCTTGGGAACCAAGGTATCACTCACCAAGATATTCACATACGCAGGATTTCTAACAAGTTGAGTGGGTCTTCAAGTAGTGCAGCACTAAGAAGAAATGAACTATCAAGCCATGAAAAGACACGGAGGAACCTCAAATAAGTCAATCTGAAAAGACTACATACTGTATATTCCAATTGTATTACATTCTGGAAAAGGCAAAATTATGGTGATAGTAAAATGATCAGTGGTTACCAGGAGTAGGAGGGACAAGTGATGAGTAGGTGGAGCACAGAGAATTTTTAAGGCAGTGAAATACTCTATAAGATTTTATAATGCCATTATACTTCTATCTACACCCACAGAATATATAATACCAAGAGTGAATCCTAAGAAAAACTATGGACTTTGGATGATTTTGATGTGTCAATGTAGGCTCATCCTGGGTAAAAATGTACTATTTTAAAATTGAGTTATAATTAGCATACATTATATTAGGTTCAGATGTACAATATAATGATTGGATATTTCTACATTATGAAAAATCCCTGAAATAAGACCAGTTTCCATCCATCACTATACAAATTTGTTACAGTATTATTCACTGTATTCTCTCTTTGTACATTATACCCTGTGACATTTATTATATAGCTGGAAGTTTGATGAATGATGCTGATAATGGGAGGCTATGCATGTGTGGGGACAAGAGTTAAATGGGAAATCTTTCTACTTTCCTCTCAATTTTGTTGCAAACCTAAAAATGATCTAAAAAAGTATTTTTAAAAAAACCTGTTCACTACTTCAGTTTCCTAATCTCTAATATTTAGTAGTTTTAGCCAAGAAATAATGAGTTAATAATATAGAAATAATGCAAACTATAAAGTGAAACTTTAGACCTTTACACACACACTACCTGAATTTCATAGCATTGGGTGGAAAATTTTATTTAAAATTTGTTTAAATAAGTAATTTCTAACCAAAAGTGAATGATCTAAAAGGTAATTATAAAATTAAACATGAAGTGTAACTAGAAAAATAAAAGTCATAAAGTTTTTCCTTTGAAATAAATAAGATATATTTCAAATGAACATTAATACAACTGTTGGCAGCATTGGAAAAAAGGCAAATAAACTGTAACTGCATTTTACAATTTCATAAGCTATTAAATTGTATTTGATTTTCCAAGTAGGTCACATTTTTATTTTTAAATTGTTAGCGTAAAATTTCTAGGACTTACTCTACAGAAAACACATTGAAACTCTCAAAGAATAGTTGTCCTTGAGAGAAAATATCTGGATAAAATACATTAGAGAAAACTTACATTGTAGACAAATTTTAGATTGATGGTAAAAAACCATACCACTTGATGTGTTATTTTTATTTCAAATTAAGTGACAGATAAGAACCTACAGAATGGATAGAAAATGAGTGGAATGTGAACTAGGATATATTGTACTGTGTAAAGGAATGTATTGTACAACATTTTAACAACAATTTTGTATGACATTAACCTTATATCCAATTTATTTACTTCCTTTGAGTGGCATATTAGACCTGTTGCACTTTTTTTTATTATCTTGTGAATGTTCTAATTAACTTTTATATTGTTTTATAAATCATTAGAATGCCAAATAAGACAAAGGTTATTCATTATGTCAATATGTTCCATCAATAATGCAGCTCTTTCTCTAATCACTACCTCCAGTCCCTACATGCTATCTACACACCATGTCACAACCCAAACCACTGCTGGCAATAGCCTTTTTTTTTTTTTTTAATATCACTTGTTTCTCTGCTTACCCAGCCTCATAACCATCTTCTTTTTTTCAGTTAACTCATTTTTATCTCCAATGGCAATATCACTGACATTGTTTTCTTTCTTTCATGCTCTGTATGAAGATCAAACCTCATCAACTGATATAGTCCAATAAGTTTGTGTGTTCTCTTAAACACTCAAATAGTCAACATTTCTGGAAGAAGACAGGTTATGCTAATCTTCAGTAGCTTTAGCTGTGTGCTTTGCTTCTTCCTGTTCATTATTGTCATTCTGCTACCTAATTTTACCTGTTTATTGTTGTTTTCAGCATTCTATGTAGTCCACTGCCTTCTCTGAAAATAAGAATCATGCAACAAGGAAAAATTCTCAGTATAGGGTGTCTTTTACTTTGTAACCACACTGGGTATCCAGCAACTTGAACCAATTCCACCACTGGCCCTACCCAAATGATTGGCTATCCTCCAACTCTTGAAAACATAAATTATTATGCATACTCCGTTCTTTCTAACTTTTAACTTTTACCTACTGCAAACTCTTGACTTCAAAAGAACTGTTTCTGTCTTGTCTCCAGTGATTACTGTGAGGTTGGGAGGAAGATATTTTCAAGGTTTTTTTTTTTACCACAGCCAAATCATTAACTCATTTTTACATTCATTACTATGAGTTCTTAGTTAGCTTTCCTACATGATATATGAACCTCCAAATCAGCCTTTGTGCATATGATTTTTCAGTTACAGCTACCTCCCCAAAGAACTATGAGTAACTTTCAACCAAAATTCCGCAGCAAGAAAATTTTAGGCTAGTTCATTACACAATAATAACGAATATCATACTAATGTATTCTGGCTTATTCCAATGATTATTTTTAACATACTCCTTAATTTTAATTTCAATCAGTTTCACTTCATTTCTCAAGCTATGTTACCTACTTATGAAATGTATTTTTTGTCTGCTCTTATCTCTTTAAGGGATATTTGAGAAAACATTTTACCATGTCCCTTGCTTAATTTATGGTTAAGAAGGTTTTTGTTTTGTTTGTTTTGTTATTCCTCTTACCATACACATTAATATTTTATTTTGAATACAATGTATATATTAACTTTGAAAAATTCATCTTACATATAATCCTGGTTTACTTCATTCTTCTTTTTTAAAGCTAAATATGATACCTTTGTATGATATGTTTCTGTATTTATTTTTTTATTATTTTATTTATTATGTAGGGTCTCAGTTGGCAAACATGGAATCTACATAGTTTCCTTTGCATAGCATCAAAAATAAGTTCAGATTTTTGTCTCATTTTTATTTAGTCAATATATAAATGTAGATAATCTCTGTTGTCATTTTAACCTCTGGTTTATACCTTTTAAAATTCATTTTAACTCATTTTCAGTAAAAATAACTCTCCAGATTTTTACTTTTCCAAAGGTAAAAATGGATCAAAGACTTATGCTTGCTACTTCAGTACTTTATATGATTCTTGAGCATAAAGTGAGCATTTATTAAATATTTGCTGTATGTATTAATAAAGCAGACTATAAGGACTTCAGGATACCAAGTAAAATTGGTTATATAGCAAAAGTTAGCCAGTTTTATTGAACTCATTTCTCTCCTTACTGAGAAATACAAGCTTTATATTTTCCAGTGCCCTAGATAAAAAAGGGCTTTGTTTCAAGTAGGACCAACATGATCTTAAAATATTACCTTCAGAAAAATACTTCTATTTTTCTGCCAGAAATATGGCACTTATTGAAAATCTAAATTAGGTATGAGTAGAAGTGCTTTTATGAAATACTATTATGGCTTGAAATTGCAGTCTGATAAGGAATCACATCACAGGACACTACTAGATGGTAACTGGTGAGCTACTGACATTTCTGGTTTTAGACCTTAATGCATAGGAAACAAATCATTTTTCAAATGACAAGATACTTCTAAGTCTCCTCTTGCTGAGAACCACATATTAAATAATTAAGCTTTTGACTGTTCTGTGGCTTTCTTTTCAGCCCTACTTATTGTTGTATATTTATGTTTATCCAAACTGTCATTTGTGTACATGGGAGAAATGAATGATTAATTCTTGATCTGTTTTTTTAAGAAATGTACTTCATTAAGAAAAGTTAGTTTTCCTCTAAATGGTAGTAAGAAAATTAATTGGGAGCAGTGAAATAGTATCTTTTAAAAATAATTTTCTTAAGCAAAAGTCAGGCATTTTTAAAAATTTCCTACATTGTACATTTCAAACCCATGACTCATTTATCTTGCAACTGGACATTTGTACCTCTTAAAATCTCCCACCTATTTCTCTCCTCCCCTCATCCCTCCTCTCTGGCAACCACTTTTTAGTCTCTGAATCTATATCTCTGTTTCTGTTTTGTTATGTTTGTCCACTTATTTTATCTTTTAGATTCCACATATAAGTGAAATCCTATGGTATCTATCTTTCTCTATCTGATTTATTTCAGTTAGCATAATACACTATAGATCTAACCATGTTGTAACAAACAGCAACATTTCATTCCTTTTTATAGTTGAGTAATATTCCATTACACACACACACACACACACGTACATACATGCCACATCTTCTGTATCTGTTTATTGACTGATGGGCATTTAGATTGCTTGGCTATTTTAAATAATGCTGAAATGGACATGAGTGCACATATCTTTTTAAATTAGTGTTTTCATTTTCTTGGTATAAATACCAAGGAGTGAAATCCTCTCACACAAAAACAGATGCATAGATCAGTGGAATAGGATAGAGAGTCCTGAAATAAATTCACACTAAATGGGTAATTAATCTACAACAAAGGAGGTAAGAATATACAATGGGGGAAAAGACAGCATCTTCAATTAATGGTGGTGGGAAAACTAGACAGCTACACTCAAAAGAATGAGACTGGACTACTCTCTCACACCATGCACAAAAATAAGTTCAAAATGAATTAAAAATTTAAATATAAAAGCCAAAACCATTAAACTTCTAGCAGAAAATATAGGCAGTACACTATTTGACATTGGCCTTAGTAATATGTATAATTTTGTATATTTCTTCCCAGGCAACGGAAAAAAAAAAACAAAAATAAACAAATGGGACTACATCAAACTAAAAAGCTTTTGCATAGCAAAGGAAAGTGTCAACAAAATGAAAAGACCCCTATTGAATGGGAGAAGATATTTGCAATTGATATATCCAGTAAGGGACTAATATACAAAATATACAAAGACCTTATGGAACTGAATACCAAGAACAAGCATCACAATTTAAAAAGCAAGTATGTCTTGAAGAACATGAAATAAAAATATATTTTTTAATTTATTTGATATAATAGACACCTAGAAGAAAAGCCAAAATCAATAGCCCAGATAGTTTAGAAATGTGTTTCTCAAAATGTATCCAAGAAAATTTTTCTTTAGATTATTTTTAATGTAGATTTCTTGGCTTCATCTCCACTACATCCTCAGCATCTTGTTTTCTTAAAATTGGCACTTAAATTGTTAATGAATTCTTAAAGGTTAGAATCACTATTTATGCTATACCTCTGGTTTTTGTTTGTTTTCTTTGTGGAATTTGGAGGTATTATGCTTGGGAAAATGATTTTCAATACATGCAGTGGTGTAGTATACTACAACTTAGGGATATTCTGGGATATTTTTCTAGTTAGTATTTTGCACCTTGAAAGCTAGTAGCTAGAGTCTACAAAATTGTGAGGAAAGGTGAAATGTTTTTTTAAAAAATCTGGGAAGAGGAGAGTGTACACTTTTCAATGAGTTGGTGTCTGGACAATCTGTGAATCATTGTATGATATAAAAAAGTTTACATGATTGTCTTTTTAATTCCTTTAAGAGGCTTTTATTTCATTAAGCACTACATGTTATTATCTTTCAATTACTCATTGATATACTTTTTTTTAAATTTCAGATATGAATCAGTTATTTTTTTATTGCAGTACAGTCAATTTACAGTATTGTGTTGATTTCTAGCATACAGAATAGTGATTCAGTGGTACATGTATATATTTATATATACTTTTTCATATTCCTTTCCATTATAGGCTATTATAGGCTATTACAAGATATTGAATATAGTTCCCTGTGCTCTACAGTAGGACCTTGTTTCTTGTTATTGTTGTTTTTATTTTAACTTTAGTAGACTTTATTCTTTTACAGCAATTTCAGGTTCACAACAGAACTAAGCAGAAAATAAAGAGTTCATACATAGCCCTCCCCACCCACACATATATACTCCCCTACCCTCAATATCCCTCATCAGTGTGGCATTTTTGGTACAATTGATGAACAAATATGGGCACATTATTATCAACTATAGGCCATAGTTTACATTAGGGTTTACTCTTGATGTTGTACATTTTATGGGTTTTGACAAATTCATAATGACATGTATCCACTACAGTATCATACGGAACAATTTAATTGCCCTAAAAATCCCTTGTGCTTCATTTAGTCATTGGTCCCTCCCTCCCTCTCCACAAACCCTTAGAAAACATGATCTTTTTATCGTGTCTTTAGCTGTACCTGTTCTAGAATGGCATTTGGCTGGAATCATACAGTTTGTAGTCTTTTCAGACTGGCTTCTTTCATTTAGTGATATGTCTTTTAAGTTTCTTCTATGTCTTACATAGCTTAATAGATCTTTTATTTTTACTACACATATACTTTTAAATTTACATATATGTACTGTTCATTGTTTCTATGAATGTTTAGAGCTTTGACTTTTTAAACTTACATAGTTATCAAAGGAATAAAGACAACCACAAAATAAGAATTAATTCAAAAAGATGCATACACCCTGCTATTAACAGCAACATTATTTATAATTGACAATACATGGAAGCATCCTAAGTGCACATCAATAGTTGAATAGATAACGGATATGCAGTGTATATATGTATATATATATGTATATGTATATATGTAATGGAATGAAACTCACCCATAAAAAAGAAGGATATTTTGCCATTTGGGGCCCATTATTCACTTTTTTTTTCACTTCAAAAATGAGAATTTTATAACTGGCAGAGACATTTCCATTACATCAAAAACAACAAAATACCTAGAAAGAAACTTAACCAAGGATGTTACCTGTACCATGAAAACTGAAATGACACACAAAAAAAGGGAAAGATTTCTTGTGCTCTTGGATTGGAAGAATCAGCACTATCAAAATGGCCACACTACCTGAAACAATCCACATATCAACACAACCCAAATCAAAATACTCGTGACATTCCTCACAGAACTAGAACAAACAATTCCAAAATTAATAAGGAACCACAAAAGACCCCGAACAGCCAAAGCAATCTTTTGTTTTTCTCTTTTTTTGTTGTCTTTTTCTCTTTCTTCTTTTTGTTCTCTTTTCTTATGGTTTGATGACTAGAGAAGTTCCTTTAACACTTGTTGTAAAGCTGGTTTGGTGGTGCTGAAATCTTTTAGTTTTTGTTCATCTGTGAAGCTTTTGATTTCTCCATCAAGTCTGAACAAAAGCCTTGCTGGATAGCGTATTCTTGGTTGTAAGTTTCTCTCTTGCATCACTTTAAATATATCATGCCATTCCCTTCTGGCCTATAGAGTTTCTGCTGAAAATTCAGCCAATAATCTTATGGGAGTTCTGTTATATGTTATTTGTTGCTTTTCTATTGCTAATTTTAATATTTTCTCCTTATCCTCACTTGTTGTCAATTTGATGACTATGTGCCTTGGTGTGTTCCTCTTTGGGCTGATTCTGTGTGGTACTCTCTGCACTTCCAGGACTTGGGTGACTAGTTTCCTTCCCAGGTTGGGGAAGTTTTTGGTTATTATCTGTCCCAAATTTTTCTCAGGTCATTTCTATCTCTCTTCTCTTTCTGGGACCCCTATAATGCAAATATTATTGTATTTCGTGTTATCCCAGAGTTCTCTTAAACTATCATCATTTCTTTTTATTCTTTTTTCTGTTCTGAAGTAGTGATTTCCACTAATCTGTCTTCTAAGTCACTGATCCATTCTTCTGCCTCATTTAGTGTATTCTTGGTTCCTTCTAGCATATTGTTCATTTCAGTGATTTTATTCTTCAACTGTGTTTAGGTATTCTTTATATATTCCAGCTCTGCTAAAAACTTCACTGTGCATCTACACTCCTCTTGAGTTCTCTGAACATTTTGGCCATCATTAATTTAAACTCTTTCTCAGATAAATTACCTATCTCCTCATCACTTATTTCTTCTTCTGGGATTTTATCTTCTGCCTTGGCCTGGGAGATATTCCTTTGCTACTTTATAATGTCTGTCTATCTATGTGTCTGTAGATTCCTTCCACAGGCTTTGGGATTATTATTATTATTATTATTTTTAATTTCTAGTATCCACCATTGGTGGATGTGTTTAGAGTAGAGGCTTATGCAGGTTTCCTGGCAGGAGCAGCCACTGCCTGTCCACTGCTGGGTGAAGCTTGGTCCTGGACCTCTGGTTGGTAGGGCTGTGTCTTTAGGTCTTTGTGGCTTAGGAAGTCTGTTGATGGATGCTGTGGCTGTGTTCCCAGCCTGTATGTTGTTTGGCCTGAGGCTTCCTTACAGGGGGTTGGGTGGGGCTAGGTCTTGGTGTTAATGATCTTATCAAGATGTCAGCCTCCAGGAAAGCTCTTGTAGATTAAGACTCCTGGAATGTCTTCCAGCAGCTTTGATGTCCCCTGAGTAAGCCACAGCCATCCCCCATGTCCCTAGGAGACTCTCCAAATCCATCAGGCAAGTCTGGCCCAGGTTCCTATGAAATTACTGCCTCTGCCCTTGGACCTGGTGCTATTGAGTTTCTGTGTATGCTTCTCAAGTGAATGGAGTCTATTTCTCCCAGTCCCATGAGGCTCCAAGAGCCAAGCTTCACCACCCTTCAAATCCAGATGTCCTGTTGTTTCCTTCTCTTCCCAATGACAGGACCCAGGCTGGGGAGCCTGATGTGGGGCTTAGAGCTCTCACTTCTGTGGAAGGGTCTATGCAAACTAACAAATATTCAGCTCATGTGTTGCTCAAACTGGGGGTATGGGGCTCAATTACATCACGAGCACGCCCTTCCTACAATCCTGCTGTAGTTCCCTCTTTATGTTTCCAGTTGCAGAAGATCTTTTTTTTTGCTAGGTTCCAGTCTTCTTTTAATGATTGTTTAGCATTCAGTTGTGGTTTCATTGTAGTCATGAGGAGAGGCCTGCTTGTGGTCCTACCACTCCACCATTTTGACCAGAACTCTACTAGTTGATATTCTATTAAAAAAATAAATATTATCTAGGTTAAGTCAAAGCCAAGCCTACAAAGAAAGGCTAAAATTAAACATGACTAAAGTGATGTTACAAAATTTCCCCTGTATTCTGTGAATTTTCTACTAAGAAAAATATGCATGTGTACTTAAGGTATCAATGTTGCAATAGTTTAATAATTAACCTTAAAATAGAATCCTTACCTTTGAAAAGGTAATGAAGTGTTTGCTAAATTTATTAGGAATCAAGCAGGAAATAGCATATGACAAATCACACAGCACATGGTCTTTTAATGCACTATTAAATTACAACTGTTCCTGGTAAAAGAATTATACATAAAGACTGTCAGGACCCAGGAGAGCTTAAAGTAATATATCATCTCATAAATAATCATTACCTGTCAACATAGAACTACTTTGTGTGCAGTTCTTCAATTCAAATTAAAGAGTAGTGCTTCAATTGACTGTATATATGTATTTTTTCAGTATATATTCAGCTACTACTTGTGACATGAAAACTTAACTAGCACATAATTTTAAAAAACTCATATCTCCAGTTTTAACGCATCCTATTTAAGCACTTTGTAACTGCCTGGTAGACAATTGTGAAATTTTGAATTGAATTACACCATTTTATTTTATTTTTAAAAATAGATTGCTCTTGGGACTTTGCCATATATTAGACACTTTTTAAATTCTTTCAATGACTTTCATTTGAAGTACAGTTTAATAATACATTATTATAGTGTTTCTTTCAATGATAATGATGCTCATAAAGATTCCAAAACTCATCCAATGTAACATATCAACTACATTTTGGAGGATGGATTCAAACCCATTTCTGTTGCATTCTAAAGACTTAAATATTTCCAAAACATTATATGCTCCATTCATGTTCTATATTGAGCGACTATGCAATAGTCATCAATAAAACATTCTGACTGTAATATCTGAAGCTGCATTTCTAAAATTATTCTGACTTGAAACTTTATTGGTTAGTTGAAATCTGGGTTAAATAGAAACATGAAATAAAGTTTAGAAACCTCTTGATGTAAAAAAAGTTAAAATGTTAGTTTGATAGAAATGTTAAGTAGATTTATCATATCAGTGCATTCTGGCCAACCCAAATTTGTTCCACAAGAGAGTACAAAATATATCCTTTACTTTGTAGATTTGATGCGTATATTGTTGAAATGAGTATTAGTAACATTGAAAATAATTTTAAGGTTAGTGATGAAAGAACTATATTTCCATTGGAATGAAGTCTCAGATTTCACTGGGGATGATGAGGTTTCAGATGATTAGAATAATGCAGCAACCAGGAACATTGGCGTGATTGTCACAGTAAATAACAATCAGTATAGTCATCAGAATGGTAGGAAAATAGGCAAATACAATATTGAAAAACTGATCTTGGTATCCTAGGACAAAAATAAATAGGTATATCATACTGGAAAACTAGAAAACTTCCTCCCCCATTTTTTGTCAACTAAAAAAATTTTAAATGAAATAAATAAGATAAGTAACAACAACAAAAAAGTCATCCCAAAGATTTCTTGTCCCTATTAAATTTTCCCATTGTGTGTTAGTTTTCAGACCTAGAAACCCTTGAATAATGGAAAAGTTTCCTTGAAAAAAACTACATTTTTATCAAAAATTTATATTATAGAGCTCCCACCTGACATTCTCTGGAGTGATCAGTACAATGTACCAGGTACCCAGTACTTATAACCAAGGTAACTGCACCAAGGAGAGAAACATGGCAATCATTTCAGTAATTAATGATCAAAACAAATATTGGTAGCTTAGGATCCAAATTGCTACTTGGACAAATCAAATTTGGTCAAATTGATCTTTTAGTGAACCCAGTAGTTTGTAATCACAACCTGTGTTTATTTTCTCAGTTTCTAAATGTATAGTTGGAATGGATATGTAAAGCCATTGTCACAAACACAGCAATCTAGCTCATCTTGCCTACCAATATGATTAACCAAAAGAAATATCTTGTCAAAGATTATGAACTTTGTGTTATATCCCCACTTAAATAAATTTGGTTTATTTTGTGCTATGCAGTATATTAGAATATGACTTCCACAGGGAAAGGCATATTGCCTCACTTTAATCACTTATCCAAAGAAAGTAGCATAGTACATAAGGTGTTTTAAATTTGGAAGAAATCCTTAACTCTAATCCATCTGATGCATTGTCTGTAAGGTTACTAGATTTGAATAGTGGACCTGGAAACAATGGGTGTATGGCCCATACTAACTTAGAGAACACAGTGAGACATGAGGTATCAGTCATTGACAAGCCCTTTTGGAAACATACAACAGTTGGTTTTGGTGCAAGTTAATGCTTTCTTTAACAAATTTTATTCTTTTTAAACACAGAATTCTGGCTTATTATTTAGTCCCCACTGAGATTAATACAAGAGCATGGAATAATAATTGACTATGTTATGTAACTGTCCATTATGAACTATATGCTACTTGACTCATCAAGTTAAAAAAGAACATAGGTAGCATCATTCCATCTTCCAGTGTATGTGACTTGACCCAGAAGACATCCTACAGGTACATGAAAGCTACATGACAAGATAACCCAATTACTCAGTCAGTTCCTCTTGTCCCACCACCATCTCTACCTCAGTTCATAAATGTATGACGGTTTTTCCTAAGATTAGTTGACTCAGGAAGAAAAATGAGTCTAATTTTTAGAGCATATTGCCTGATTGAAATATTGAACATTTTCATATTAATATCCTAAAGGAAGGAGCAACTTTTTAATAAGACAGAATAGTATATCTATGATGATAACTTTGTCTAGAAGGGGAGATGGCCTTATGTACAGATCTGTGCTGATTCATGGTCTGTTATTAATATTTTGTTGAGCTGCTCAGGGATTTGTAGAAACAGGATTAAAGAATAAGGAACTAGAGTACATGATTGAAAACAATGAACTTTAGAGAAAATTATATGGGTAAATTTCTATTTTAAGAAGTAAACTGTAAATAATGAAACTGTTTGTACCTTGTATAAATGCTCAAAAAGACCTAAACACTTTCAATTATCTGACTAAGATCTCTTACTTTATGGATGTTAGTTGATTTATTTCTCCAGTCACCACTGTATTCATATAACTGTTGTATGAACAAAGAAGGCACAGAAGTGGAAAGTAAGTTTCACATGCAAAAAGTGATATGAACTTTTTCTCACCAAGTTTTCCCTGGTTACTGTTGCTATTGAGTGCCCTACTTGCCTATAATAGTGACCAACTATAAGCCCCTAAATAAATATATTGGTATCAGGTTGATTACATTGGATCCATACTATTATGGAAATGGAAGAGGATTATCACACGGAACAGAATATTGATCTGTCTTTTTTGCCATCTCTGCTTCTCCTAGAACAATAAGCTGGAAACTTGTTGAAAGCTTAATTTATCATCTTATCCCATCCAGCATGGTTCTGACAATGGAACACTTTCTGATATTGAAGAAAAATGTTATTTAACAAACTGAAGATTATAGAATTTATGGATTTTAGTATTCTCATTGTCAGAAATAGCTGATCACAAAAATCATCCTCTGGTGTATGAAAATTGAGTTTATGTTCCAGGTGGTAATACTACCTGATGAGTGTGGGATACTGTCCTACAAGATGTTGTCTATGCCATTAGCCAGTACACTATATAGGTGCTGTTTCAACAATAGCCAGGACACCAGAACTCAAGAAACAAAAGTGTAAAATAGAAGTGATGCTGAACACTATTTCTACCTCATAAAATTAAAATGTTTGTTTTCTGTCCCTGTGACTTTATCCTCTTCATTTTATAAGCTTTGGTACACAAGGGAGGAAAGTTTCCACTATGCAAGTTAACAAATATATCCATTAAACAGAAATTTGCATTTTCCTTCCAGTAATTTGGGACATTTCATATCACAAAGCAGTAAAATGTGTGGTTACTATGTTAGATGAGGTGATTGATCTTGATTAACAACAGAAAATACAAGTATGTGCACAAGAAAACTTAATGAAATGTTTACAGATCATCTTGGTTTCTTCCTTCACTGCATGTCTGCATTAAAAGAAATTAATTTGATCTTGAAGTATAGGTTTATCTTTATTTACTTTATTTAATTAAACAAAATATTAAAAAGAAGTCTCTGATTGAAACAAGGTACTTTTCCATTGTTGCAACTCTTCAAGCTTTCTTTTGAGAAAGGCAATGAGATCTTGGACTGTGCTGTTAAAAAATTATGTATAACCATCCCAACATGTCCCCCATATGTTCTAGATTCAAAAATGGCCAAAATACTTTGAAAATTTTCCCACAGGTAGATAAAATTCATTTCTCTAAACCTTGATTAGGAGCTGGCTTATGACTTGCTTTGGGTGATCAGACACAGGAGTCCTACTGTGAAAATTATGCCAATTCTGATCCCAGATCTCAAAGGCCTTCTATACACACTATTTTACTTGGAGCCCTATGGCCATAAAATAAACATGATAGGCAAGAACAGCCTACTAGAGAATAAGAGACATGTGGAAGAGATCCAGTTTGTACCAGCTTTCCTGCCATCACAAATCAACCTGCTCAGACGATCTAAGAATGAGCCCAGTAGAAAGTTGAATGAGTTTGGCTGAGTACTGCCCAGTTCAGAATAAGAACAGCACAAATGGCGGACCTAAGAATCATGACTTAATTACGTAGCTTTTCTTTAAAGACATTAAGATTTGAGGGGTGGTTTCTTACACAGTAAATATTAACAGATACATCATGTAAAAGACAAAACATTGTATAGCTGCATCAGTATTATTTGACTTCACATGAAATAAAAAGAAACTTCAGAGAAGCTCTTACACCACATACTAAACAACAAGCTTTCAGTATTCAAATTAAATTCAAATTCTTTGTTTAACATTTTTTATTGATTTATAATCATTTTACAACGTTGTGTCAAATTCCAGTGTTCAGCACAATTTTTCAGTTATTCATGGACATATACACACTCATTGTCACATTTTTTTCTCTGTGAGTTATCATAACATTTTGTGTATATTTCCCTGTGCTATACAGGGCAATCTTGTTTATCTATATTACAATTTTGAAATCCCAGTCTATCCCTTCCCACCCTCCATCACCCTGATAACCACAAGTCTGTATTCTGTCTGTGAGTCTATTTCTGTACTGTATTTACGCTTTGTTTTTGTTTATATGTTTGTTTTTGTTTTTGTTTTTTAGATTCCACATATGAGCGATCTCTTTTTCTTTCTCTTTCTGGCTTACTTCACTTAGAATGACATTCTCCAGGAGCATCCATGTTGCTGCAAATGGCGTTATGTTGTCAGTTTTTATGGCTGAGTAGTATTCCATTGTATAAATATACCACCTCTTCTTTATCCAGTCACCTGTTGATGGACATTTAAGCTGTTTCCATGTTTTGGCTATTGTAAATAGTGCTGATATGAACATTGGGGTGCAGGTTTCATTCTGAAGTAGAATTCCTTCTGAATACAAGCCCAGGAGTGGGATTCCTGGGTCATATGGTAAGTCTATTCCTAGTCTTTTGAGGAATCTCCACACTGTTTTCCATAGTGGCTGCACCAAACTGCATTCCCACCAGCAGTGTAGGAGGGTTCCCCTTTCTCCACAGTCTCTCCAGCATTTGTCATTTGTGGATTTTTGAATGACGGCCATTCTGACTGGTGTGAGGTGATACCTCATTGAAGTTTTGATTTGCATTTCTCTGATAATTAGTGATACTGAGTATTTTTTCATGTGCTTTTTAATCATTTGTATGTCTTCCTTGGAGAATTGCTTCTTTAGGTCTTCTGCCCATTTTTGGATTGGGTTGTTTATTTTTTTCTTATTGAGTCATATGAGCTGCTTATATATGCTGGAGATCAAGCCTTTGTCGGCTTCACTTGCAAAAATTTTCTCCCATTCTGTAGGTTTTCTTCTTGTTTTATTTCTGCTTTGTTGTGCAGAAGCTTGTAAGCTTCATTAGGTCCCATTTGTTTATTCTTGCTTTTATTTCTTCTAGGAGAAAATTTTTGAAATGTCTGTCAGGTAATGTTTTGAATATGTTTTCCTCTAGGAGGTTTATTATATTTTGTCTTATGTTTAAGTCTTTGATCCATTTTGAGTTGATTTTTGTATATGGTGTAAGGGGGTGTTCTAGCTTCATTGTTTACATGCTGCTGTCCAGTTTTCCCAACACCATTTGCTGAAGAGACTGTCTTTATTCCATTGTATATTCTTGCCTCCTTTGTCGAAGACGAGTTGACCAAAAGTTTGTGGGTTCATTTCTGGGCTCTCTAATCTGTTCCATTGGTCTATATGTCTGTTTTGGTACCAATACCATGCTGTCTTGATGACTGTAGCTCTATAGAATTGTCTGAAGTCTGGGAGAGTTATTCCTCCAGCCTCTTTCTTTCTCTTCAGTAATGCTTTGGCAATTCTAGGTCTTTGATGGTTCCATATAAATTTTATTATGATTTCTTCTAGTTCTGTGAAATATGTCCTGGGTAATTGGATAGGGATTGCATTAAGTCTGTAGATTGCCTTGGGCAGTGTGACCATTTTAACAATATTGATTCTTCCAATCCAAGAGCATGGAATATCTTTCCATTTTTTAAAATCTTCTTTAATTTCTTTCATCAATGGTTTATAGTTTTCTGTGTATAATTCTTTCACCTCCTTGGTTAGATTTATTCCCAGATATTTTATTACTTCGGGTGCTATTTTAAAGGGGATTGTTTCTTTAGTTTCTTTTTCTGTTGATTTATCGTTAGTGTAAAGAAATGCAACTGATTTTTGAACGTTAATTTTGTAACCTGCTACCTTGCTGAATTCTTCACTCAGCTCTAGTAGCTTTTGTGTGGACCTTTTAGGGTTTTCTATATAGAGTAACATGGCATCAGCATATAATGACACTTTTAACTCTTCTTTTCCAATTTGGATCCCTTTTATTTCTCTCTCTTGCCTGACTGCTGAGGCTAGGACTTCCAGGACTATGTTGAATAGGAGTGGTGATAGTGGGCATCCTTGTCTTGTCCCAGATTTTAGTGGGAAGCTTTTGAGATTTTCACCATTGAGTACTATGCTGGCTCCAGGTTTGTCATATATAGCTTTTATTATGTTGAGATATGTTCCCTCTATACCCACTTTGGTGAGAGTTTTTATCATAAATGGGTGTTGAATTTTATCAAAGGCTTTTTCTGCATCGATAGAGATGATCATGTGGTTTTTGTCCTTTCTCTTGTTGATGTGATGTATTACACTGATTGATTTGCGTATGCTGAACCAGCCTTGTGTCCCTGGGATGAACCCCACTTGGTCATGATGTATAATCTTTTTTATGTGTTGTTGGATTCTATTTGCTAAAATTTTGGTGAGGATTTTGGCGTCTATGTTCATCAGTGATATTGGCCTATAATTCTGTTTTTTTGTAGTGTCTTTGCCTGGTTTTGGTATCAGGGTGATGGTGGCTTCATAGAATGAGTTTGGGAGTATTCCCTCCTTTTCAATCATCTGGAAGAGGTTGAGAAGGACTGGTATGAGTTCTTCTTTGTATGTTTGGTAGAATTCCCCGGTGAAGCCGTCCGGTCCTGGACTTTTATTTGTAGGGAGGTTTTTAATTGCTATTTCCATTTCCTTTCTAGTGATCAGACTGTTCAAGTGTTCAGATTCTTCTTGATTCCGTTTTGGTGGACAGTATGTTTCCAGAAACTAGTCCATCTCCTCTAGGTTATCCAGTTTGGTTCCATATAGTTTTTCATAATAATCTCATATGTTGTTCTGTATTTCTATTGCATTTGTTGCAATTTCTTCATTCTCCTTTCTTATTTTCCTAATTTGTGCTCTCTCTTATTTTTTTCTTTGTGAGTTTGGCCAGAAGTTTGTCGATTTTATTTACTTTTACAAAAAACCAGCTTTTGGTTTGGTTGATTTTTTCTATGGTCTTGTTAATCTCTATTGTATTTAATTCCTCTCTGATCTTTATTATTTCCTTCTTTCTGCTGCTTTTTGGGGCTGTTTGTTCTTCTTTTTCTAATTCATTCAGGTGGTGGGTTAAATTGTTTATTTGAGATTGTTCTTCTTTTTTGAGGAAGGCCTGTATCGCTATAAACTTCCCTCTTAGCACTGCCTTTGCTGTGTCCCATAGGTTTTGAGTGGTTGTGCTTTCATTATCATTTGTCTCAAGGTATTTTTTAATTTCTGCTTTGATTTCCTCTTTGATCCATTGTTTTTTCAATAACATATTGTTTAATCTCCATGCTTTCCTTTTTTTCTCCATTGTTCCTCTGTTGTTGATTTCCAGTTTCATGGCATTGTGGTCAGTAAAGATGCTTGAGATAATTTCTATCTTCTTAAAATTGTTGAGGTTTCTTTTGTGCCCAAGTACATGATCGATCCTGGAAAATGTTCCATGTGCACTTGAAAACAATGTATATCCTATTTTTTGGGGGGTATAATGCTCTGAAAATATCCAGCAAATCTCGTTTTTCTATTGTAGTATTATTTTCTCTGTTGCCTTGTTTATTTTCTGTCTGGAAGATCTGTCTAGTGATGTTAATGCAATGTTATAAACTCCAATTATGATTGTATGCCCATCAATATCCCCCTTTATCTCTGTTAGTAATTCTTGTATGTACTTAGGTGCTCCTATATCCGGTGCATATATCTTAACGAGTGTAATATCCTCATCTTGTATCACTCCTTTAATCATTATAAAATGTCCTTCTTTATCTTTCTTTATGGGCTTTGTTTTAAAGTCTATTTTGTCTGAAATCATTACTACAGCACCTGCTTTTCTGTCTTTTCCACTTTCATGGAATATCCTTTTCCATCCTTTCACTCTCAATCTATATGTGTCCTTCTCCCTAAAGTGGTTCTCTTGTATGCAGCATATTGAAGGTTCTTGCTTTATTATCCAGTTTGCCACTCTATGTCTTTCGACTGGAGCATTTAGTCCAGTAACCTTTACAGTAATTAATGACAGATGTGTGTTTATTGCTATTTTGAACTTATCTTTGCAGTTGAATTGGTATATACTCTTTGTTCCTTTCTTCTTGCTTTTGTGGTTTGGTAATTTTCCTTTGTATTATCATGGATTTAATTTAATTTTTGTGACTCCCTTGTAAGATATTGGCTTGTGGTTACCCTTCTTTATAAATCTATTAACCCATTACTATAACTGTTTTTATTAAACTGATAGTAACATGATCTCAAACCCATCCTACTATTAAAAAAATTTTAAAAAGAAAGGAAAAAATATTCTTTATTTCCCTGCCTCCCTTTCCCACTCTCAGTGATTTGTATGTCTTCTTTTATAATTTTGTGTTTACTTTATTTGTAATTCATGAGTTATCACCTTTCCAGTTGTGTGTTTCTCATTTATGTAGCATCCTGCTGCTTTTCTATTTAGAATAGCCCTTTCAATATTTCTTTTAGCATGGGTTTAGGTTTGATAAACTCCTGCAGCTTTTTTTTTTGTCTGTGAAACTCTTTATTTCTCCTTCTATCCTAAAGGATAGCCTTGCTGGATAGAGTATCCTAGGCTGCATCTTTTTTTCATTCAGGACTTTGAATATATCTTGTCACTCCCTTCTGGCCTGTAGTGTTTGTGTAGAGAAATCAGCTGAGAGCCTTATGGGGGTTCCCTTGTAACTTACTCTTTGCTTTTCTCTTGCTGCCTTTAGAATAATTTCCTTACCCTTGACTCTGGCCATCTGGATTGTGATATGTCTTGGTGTGGGTCTATTTGGATTCTTCCTGTTTGGGACCCTCTGAGCTTCCTGTACTTGGATATCTGATTCCTTCTTTAAGTTTAGGAAGTTTTCAGTCATGATTTCTTCAAAAACCTTTTCAATCCCCTTTGATCTTTCTTCCACTTCCGGAACCCTTACTATGTGAAGATTGGTATGCTTTTTATTAACCCATATGTCCCTTATGCTATTTTCATTATTTTTTATTTGCTTATCTTGTAGTTCTGAATGGGTGCTTTCTATTGCCCTGTCTTCTAGATCACTAATTCGTTCCTCTATTTTATGTAGTCAGCTTTGCACGGCTATTAGATCATTCCTCATCTCTGTCAATGAGTTTACCCATTCTACTTGGCTCTTCTTTATAGCTTCAATTTCATTTTTGACATATTTTATATCTCTAAACACTATCTCTTTTAATTCCTTCAGCAATTCGATCACTCCTTTTTTGAAATCTTGATCTAGTAGGCTGTTGATGTCTATTTCATTGATCTTTCATTCAGGGAACTTCTCTTGTTCTTTTAATTGGGAAAGGTTTCTCTGCTTCTTCATCTTGCTCATACCTCTTTGGCACTGTGGTTTATGGAGTATCAGTTTTCTATTTTGGCCCTTAATGATTTTATCTATCTAATGCATATTTAGGAATAGAAACTAGGAAAAAAAGAAAAAAAATAAGAGGGAGAGAGAAAGAATTTTAAAAGAAGGGAGAAAGATGTTTTGAAAACAGTGTATAATGAATAATAGTAGAGCAAGTTGAAGCAAAGTATTAATCGGGTTGAGACGTCCTTTTAAACCTTTTTTAAAAAAAGTTGGGGTGATGAATAGATGTATTTGAAACCTGTGTCTAATCAATAACAGGACATCAAAACCCAAGAGAAATAGAAATGAATTAAGAAGTAAAAATTAAAGAGTAAGAGAAAATAGAACAGGTAAAAACAGATTTAAAAAAAAAAAAGGGGGAGGTTTGTCGGTGTTCTCCTGGAGTCTGTGTGGTTTTAATGTGACGTCTTTCTGTCTTCGTCCTGTTTTGGAAGCTCAGTTTGCTGTTCTCAGAGGCCCTCCGTTGGCGCCCTCTACTGTGCTGCTCCCAGCACCTGTTGGCAAGCAGATCGCGCCTCCTCCTAACACTGGGTCAGGTGCAGCTCTCCTCTGCTGTGGGCGGGTGGGTCACTGCCCCTCCGGATGCCGCAGTCAGATGTTGCAGACTGGCCAGTTTGGAGGGCGGGTCATGCCCCCTCCCAGCACCTGGGTTAGGGGCTGTGTTCCTGCCCAAAGAGTTGGGGGCTGCTCTCCCTCTACCTGCACCGCAGGTAGCTCCGCTGCTCTGTGCGGGTGTGCGCTCCGCCCTGGTCGGCTCTCCGACCTGGTCGGCACTCCGCAGCTGGGCTCGGGGAAGACCGAGGTACAGCCTTGTCCCTGCTCTGAGCCAAAACCCAGCTCCTTGTTTGTCTTTGTGAAGCAAGTTCTCTGAGGGAACAGGATGGAAGGATCCTATCTGCCCTGGGCTGCAGGCCAGTCTCAGTCTGGCCTTTGAGGCTGCTAAGCCCTTCGGTGCAGATGTAGGTTTCGCCCTCTCCCCCGCTTGAGAGCTAATTGCTGGAGGATATGGCGGCTGTGCCTGCGCCCCACCTCTCTTCCCCCAAAAAGTTTCTGCGTGTTTTCAGAGATGGGGGTATGCACCCTTCCCCCGAGAGCACATTAACCTTGCTGTTTTATGGAGGGCCCAGGTTGTTCTGCCCTGTACACCCACAGCCACAGCGCGCATCCCCTTGTAGTCCCCCAGGGCTGCCTCCGTGCAGCCGCCCCAGTCCTCCACCTGGCTTGTGCAGCCAGGCCCTGCCCGCCACTGCTGGCCAGCATCTCAGGCTGGGTGTTGGGGGACTCTCTGTGCCAGTTTAACTTAGTTCTGTTAGTCAAGGGCTGCTCTGTACAGATCCGAGCCTCGGAGGCTCCCCCTCCTTCCCGCTGGCCTCTCAGTTGGAGAGTGGAGACCCAGGCAGCAAGCGCCAGTCCTCCTTTGCCGCTCCCTCCCCGTGGGACCCGTCCCTCGCTGCTTTGCCTTTTGTTCTTTCTTTTTTCCTTTTCTCCTACCAGATTTTTGGCGTCTTTATCTTTTGAAGAGGGTGATGTTCTGTCGGAGTTCCACAGGTGCTCTGGTTGGCTGAGTGGGTCTGTAGATGTGGGTCTTGGTGTATTTGTGGGAGAGGGTGAGCTACGAGCATCCTTCTACTCGGCCATCTTCTCCATCTCTAAACGCAAATTCTTTTTAAGTTATTTTGCCTTTCCTTAAGTGCCAAACATTGTCTAAATTTCAATTCATTCAAAAAACAAATAATATGAACATTTTAAATTGATACTTAAAAATCTTCAGTCACTTCTACAGAAAATTTATCAATATGAACAAAGAAGTTGTGCACATATTGAAAAAAATTGTGTCTTTTTTCTTATAAAGCAACTTATAATAAGCAGGATGGATATTAGAACTGAGGCTTTATATTCTTTTATCTTTTTAGGTAGGTACAAAATTAATTATACAGTTTTTAACTGTTTTCAAACTCCATGAAGTAAGACTCAGATGATGTTTCTTAAACTGGAAAACTAGATATGTTTATGTCATTTATAAATTTCTCAATTTAATAAAGAAAAAAGTATAATATGCAATTAAAGTTTGGAATAACTGAATTAAACCCTTCTAATGAGAGAATTAATAAAATGATGCTTTATTCTAAGAATCATAGAAAACTTTACATTGTAGAAATTGATAGAGTATAACTTTCTAATTGCTGTGTTTGTGTGTGTGTGTGTGTGTGTGTGTGTGTGTGTGTGTGTTGTATGACATTTAGGTTGGGAATTCCAGGATGGAAATTACAGAGAGCATAGAAAGTATAGTAGATCATGGCAATGTCCTTGGATTCTGAGATTGGGGAATTACAGATAAATCAGTTATAATTGCCCATAGTGAATGGGATATCTTCCAAGCAGTTATTAAATATGTATCTAGGTAATGGAGGCACAAGCTTTACAAACTGGCACTTTCATGTCTCAGAATCTCTTCACTGATTGCTCAACTAGATAACAAATCTCAGAGACTCCAGATTTAGTAATAATTTTACTGATCATACTACTGAATTCATTTTCAGCCTCTAACTCATCTTTTTTTGTAGCAATCTGTGCCACAAAATTTTTTACATTATATTGTTGGAGCATTTCCAGCTTCTTACATTTTTACGACATTTGAAAGGGGGAGGTCATGGTCTATATGATATCTAATTTTATTTGAAGTATTTTATCTTAATAGCTTGTAAATATTCCTTGGTTTGTGAATGTAATAAGTTTCTGCTTTTATAATTTTAGTTTTTCACAATATTTTCCAAAATAATATCACCCTGAAACACACACAAAACACAAAACAGAGGAATATTGAACACAGGTGACATATAAAGGGCTTCCTAAAACACTGTCATTCAGTATTTATCAAAAATAACTTCACCTAAGAGGAGTAGAGAACATGTTGGATTTTCAGTCAGAAATATTTTCTCTATCTGTTCTCATTTGTAAAATTCTTCTAAATGTTAAAATGTTTTCCATTCTTGCAAAATTCTGTAACTAGTTTAGATTTGTCATTGTTTGGATATTTTAATACAGTATTACCTGCAATGGAATATATTTTGTCATTTTAGTGTCATGATAGTTTTCACTTGCAATAACAGAAATAGGTTTATTTTTAAGGATTTCACTGGACTTATGCTTTCTGTAGAATAATACTTTTACACTATCACTTATTAAATTTTCACAGCAGAGAGTAAAATTACCAGTGTTTTAAAATTAAGAGTATTTTGTTTTCATTTCATTTTTGGACAATCACTGAAGGAATTATGAGGAGTTTAATTCATTTAAAATCATGTGTATTACTTTACCTAAGTCTTATCAAGGTTACACAGCTTGCTGCTCTTTGAGACACTGCTGCTGCTAAACAAAGCATCCACTAAAAAAAATTTAACTGGTAAGAGAGTGTCAAAAATAACATACTTCTTATTATGTAATTAAAAAAATGTATTTTGTCATTTAGGTCACTAATATCTTGCAGTTCTAATATCAGTCTGAAAAAAAAACTGTATCCTTTTATAAACAGTATTTTTCAATCCTTTATTTCAAATAATAATTTAAAATATACTAACATCTGGGAATTAGAACAGGAATTATAGTGTTAGATTCTCTTAAATGAATGAAAGTAATTCATGAAACAATATATATTAAGTAACACTAAGTAACACTTCTATGCTTGAGATTAAATATCTAGACTTAAAACATATACTCATTTTCATAAACTAACAAGTTGATATCAAGACTTATACCAATGCTTATTCCCAGATATTTGTGAGCTTGAATTTCAATAAATAAACTACTTGAAGAACTCTGGTGGGTTTGACTTCCAAATAGAGTCCATTATTTTCTAGAACAAGTACCAAGATCATTTAAATGGTATTCAAGCATTTGGCTTAATTCTTCACCTTATTTACCCTTCTAGTCTGTCATCTTCTTCTTCCTTGTTGTTTTGCAGCTAAAATCAATAACTTAAAGTTTCTACATGTGTTACTCACGGCCAAGTCTTGGTTCATTTCCATTCTCTATGTCTCTGTCTTTGTCTTTCTCTCACATAATATATGTAGAATATATGTATATGTACATAATATTAGAGGCATAAAAATAAGTATTGCATTTATTTTTTAATAGCATGCTTTTCTCATCTTTATAAATCCGTCATTTTAACTGATACTTTTTATAGCCATTTTTAATTTGTAACTCTGTTTACAATTATAGCTGCATTATAACCTGTCATCTGTTTTTATATCTAACTCTGTTTTATTTAGACTTTGACAACATTATGAACTTTCTTAAGGTAAGCACTCAATTTTTTGCACATTATACATATATGTTGCCCAGTCTATCCCATTGATTATGTATTTTTGATAAAGTTATCATTATTGATTTCCTGGATAATCTATGATATAATTATACTGAGCTTATTAAAGCTGTAAATTTTAATTGCTTATACTCATTTTGTTTTGGTTGGAGAATTTCATCAATTACTTGTTATTCTACAGTTTGGATTGTCTGGCTGAAAATTTCAGTGTAAACCTTTTATCATTGATATCTCTAAACTCTTTCCATCAAAAAGCTATTATAAATTCTAAACTAAATAGTACATTGACATAGGGATTGAGTACAAATAAGTAATTATAGACAAAGCCAAATAAAAGCACAACAACATATGACATTACTGGAAAACAAACCTATCATTGTTTAAATATTTGGTTCTCACTCATTTGAATAATTATTTTAACATTATTATTCTTTTAATAATTTATAGCTTCAATTCATTTCTATTAAATTTGCATTATTCAATAAAACAATAAGCCAGAATAAACACTTTTTTTTTACCTTTAAGAAAGTAGGAGATTGTTTTTAAAATCAAATATTAATACAGGGGGTGAGAAAGGACAGACTGGGATTTCAAAATTTGTAGCTACTGACAGGCATATGCAGAATAGATAAACAAGGTAATACTGTATAGCACAGGAAGATATATACAAGATATTGTGGTAGCTCACAGGAAAAAAAAGTGACAATGAATATATGTATATTCATGTATAACTGAAAAATTGTGCTCTACACTGGAATTTGACACATTGTAAAATAACTCAATAAAAAATGTTTAAAAAAAGTAAATGTATAATGACATTAAGATAAGTGCTTAAACACAGGATATAATGTTATTAGTGGGTAGAATGGCAAAACCTTATATAGCCTAAAGATTTAAGGGAAGGATTCCTAAAGGAGGTAGAGTTTGAGCTGAGAGTGAGCTGAGAACAGAGGTAAGGAGAAGACAATGAAACTTGAAAGAGGGTATGCACTCAGTGTGTCTGGGACCTATTCATCAAGCATGGCCATACAATATGCCAATCACTTACAAGATGCTGAGAATCTAGAAGTAAGAAGAGAGCAGAGCTTATTTTCAAAGAAAACATTCTAATGGGGGAGACAAATAAGAAAGTCAGTGACTATATGTGTCATAATAGTCATTCATGAGTTGGGTCACAAAAGTTTATAAGATATATAAGATTTTGTGGAATACAAAAGAAGGTTTAGATAAAGGCTAAACAATATTGTGCTAGGAATTGTATTTCAAGTTTTATTTATTTACACCACAACATTTGTTGAACACTTACTAGGTGACAGACACTAATTAAGTTTTTGGGGATGCCAGGATACTAAGGACAGATATGATACCTGTTACTAAAGGACTTAGATCTAGCAACTTTTATGTCTGAAAAGCAGTTCTAGAATATTACTGGATAAGTTAGAAGAACAAACTAATGAAGAGAGACTATCAAAAGTTTTCTGGACGCCAGGAAAAACAAGTTCTGTAATGGGACTAAGTTGTACCCAGCGGACAGCTGAGCATGGCAGGTCTCACTCATTATCAATGTAATACTGCTCATTAATGAAGAATGAGTCAAAGAAAAATAGAAGGACTGCCATGTACCTTTTCTTCTAGACCAGTCATCTAGGGACTAATATTTGACTGCTTATATATTTATAATATTTGAATTCTAAAGCAGTACTACACAAAGTGGTGGTCTGTTTCCTGAATAACCTTCAAAATCTGGAAACTTGTTAAACATCTATCGATGCAGCCCTACTAAGTCAAAATTTCTGGGGTTATTCCCAGGAATATGATTTAATAAATTTATATAAATCTTATGCATGCTAAAGATTTAGAAGTACTTCATAAAACATAATCTATTAAGTACTGAATTTACCAAAGAAAGAAAATGAATTAAAACGTGTTTTCAAAATAACATCTTATAAAATAGCTGTATTTGCCTTGTTTTGTTTAGGATGTTTATTCTCTCTTTGTGAATTATTTAATGCCAGACTAATAATCTCATACCTCTTTTGATATCTCTTCTAAAGTGTTTCTTCTTCAAAGAAGACAAAGCTAACTTTGAAAAAATAAGCTGAAAAATAAACAAGTATACTCATTGCCTATATATAACATTGAACTTTTTCTTAAATTTGAAACTTTTCTTTCAACTTAAAAAGTTTTACCTTCTGGTCAGTGCTTATATTAAAATTTCTATTCAAATGATAAGATACTTAATTACATTGATTTGATATCTTGAACTATTTGAAAAGTGGTATTTGGTAAATAATGACAAAGGAAAATATAAGAGTATAGTGAACTAGAGAAAATGTATTTTATATTCAGTATCATGCCATAACTTTATGTACAGAGCACTTCAAACATCACACATACTGTGATTTGATACACAGAACTAAATTATAGTTGGAAGGTGGTGTTACCTACTATAATATTTACAGGGAAGTAAATGACATGATGTTGTCTTTCCAATTAGGAAAAATATGACACAAGGTGGCTTTCCTCCACTCCAAATAGAAATTGTGGAACATAGGATTTGGGATACTAAATCATCAAGGGACAACTGAATATTTCAGGCACATGATGGATGAAAAATTTCCAGTGGGGATCAAAATCTGTCAAGGAGAGTGGCTGCTATCATCAATCACTTCCCTGAAGTGCCTGGTTCTGCAGTGACTTAAGAGTGTTCAGGAAGCCCAGTGGTGGTAGAAAGTAAAAAGAGAAAAAAAAAATCAGTATTTTCTAAACGGTACTCCAGGCCAGATGATATAAAACCCAAAGTTTATGCAATAAGTCAAGGAGAATGAGGAGCACAGATGAGGATTTTAGTTAGAATAACTTCACCATGGTTTTACCAGCCTATGAGGCATATACTGTAACAGTACTAAATAGAGAAATTGTGCCATTACTGTAATTTATGAAATTGTGTTTTTGATTAATAGCTTGAATTCCATCAATCAAAAGGGTCTCCAAAATAAGGTATAATTTGAAATTTGTGACCTGCAAAATTAACTAACTTTACTTTGAGACATCATTTCAACAGAGTATGCTAAGAATAATAATAATTTTAATCATTTTTTACACTTTTTAACATGAAAATATCAGCTAGGATTGTTTATAAAGTGCTTTAAGCTGATACAGCTTTACTTTTTTTTTTCCTTTCATAGTTCAGAATTAAAACCAAACTATTAAAAAAAAGTATTCATATGAAGAAGAACAGTTCCAGTACATATACTGATGCACATGTCAGTTTGAATGAAAGGGAGATGAGGAAGTAAAGACAGCCAAGGATGAAGAAAGAAGAAAAATATGACCATAGCTTTAAAAAAAAATCAAGAAAAAGGATCTGGTAATGCACTGAGTTGTTTTTAAGTTGCCAAGAGGAATAATGAGATTCCAAAAGATGACAGTAGGAAAAAAATGTATTCAGTCTCGAATATCCTCCTACCTACCCAACCTATTCCCAATATTGTTTCCAAAACGTATTTTCTGACACATATATCAAATTGTGTTATTTCTCCACTTAAAAACCTCTAATAATTATTCAACACATAAAGTTCAAACTCCAAAACCTATTGTTTCATTCATTTATATTTTAAATGAAAATGTAATATATTCTCTAAAGCCATGTCTTTCACTGGGTATACAGGAGCTCAGTTATTGCAGGCATATGGTTTTGTATTTTGTTTAAACACTTATTCTGAAGTTATGTTTCTTTAACCACTTTAATCCAACAGTTCTCTGCACAGATAATTTTTATTTTCTACATGTAAACATATTCCTTCTTGCTTTTAAAATTCTACTTTCTTTTTTTATTTTTAAAATTCTACTATCTTTTCTGCTCTTCTTCCTTTTATAAATATTTATAATTCCTTTTCTAGCATCTAACACTGCTTTTGTCTAACATTCAATGTTTGTAATATGTTATTTATCATTTCATTATATATGTACATATATAGAGTCTATTTTATATTATAATGAAATACAAAGCTTCAAAGTTTATTTTTCATTATGAAAAATGCCTAATAAAATTAGTATTACTTTCTTTAGATAACATTTAATTTCTCCCCAAATGTATTTCAAATAAAACAATAGGGCTATGTCAGTGGAAATGCATATAGACATAACAAAGTGTTATTTTTTTTTCTTTTGTAGTTATAGATTTAAAATCAATTATATGTGGGCAAAGGAAGCCTGAGGATACCAACTGAGTCAACACAGTTTTATTGATCATGGCTTGACTTTAAAACTGAAACAGATTTTAGTCATATGTCAATCGTATCCTAACTGCAAAGTCCTCTGTTATTTTTCTCTAGATTATTACTTTCTTCTCAGTTTAAATGGCTTGGAAAATTGAAATGCTATTTTACATTTCTGCCTCCAAGAAAAAAAGTAGAATAATCTAAAATGAACCAGCCAGCAACATATCAACTTTGTAAATCACTGTTGACATAATATTCGGTTCTATCTGTATGCTAATATTGATTTATTTCTGGAAATGTACTTTTAAAATATGTCACCCAAAAACTGGAAACATCACTATTGTTCCCAGGAACAAATATGAATAATTTTTGCAATATATTATCAGCAATTTTATTCTGGTAAAATTTAGATTAAAACCAAAAATCATTAAAATCATTTCAGAATTTGTCTACATTTATATTGAATTTTAGTTTTAGAGCTATTCTTGGAGCCCCAAATAATAGATACTCCAAGCAATATTCTGCTGTAGTTAAATGGGTTATTAAATCATACTATCTTCATGATAATAGTTTTAAGATAAATGTTTGTTTGTTTTATAAGTAAAATGATACTGGTCTATGTTGTTTGCACACTTTTTTGAAGAAAAGGAGATAAACACCCTTAGATTTTGATTTATTCTTTTTCTTCAATAACTAAATTTTTAGTGAATTAAAAAAATCCATTATGACTTTTAAATGAAATCTTCATTTACATTACATTGTTGCAATGTATTACAACCAGTTTATGAATGGTGATAAAATGCTTTGACACTTTTTGTTAACTTAAGCTTAAAAGCTAAATTTTTATAACAAATAGTCTGTTTTGAAGAGCCTGCTTTGATATTTCAATCCATTTTTTTGATATTATAAACAAACTATTTTCCTTGCCCTTTTTTGTCTAACTTAAATAACATTTTATTAAAAAAAAAAAAGCAAACTCTGTGAACCTGCTAGAAAGAAAAGAAAACTGGAAAGAAAAGAAAAATAAGAGTCTAATGGAAAAGTTTCCCTGATTTCTATTGCTTTATCATTATTAAAATTTCACATAAATACTGTTTAAAAGGCTATATAAAATAGAAAATCAAAGTGTAATTTAATACTTTAGAGGTAAACTGAAGCAATTCAGACACAGCAATTCTAATAAGATAAAAATAAAAATGATATAACCTTAAACATAAAAATGTTGCATGCTTGAATTTTGTTTTATGACAAAGTACATGGAGTTTTAAAAACATTTAAGTTAATATTACTGGCTTTATCATTTCTTCTTCACATCCCTTATCCATTCAAAATTGGTCTGTTTTACTCCATGGTGTCTGGTTAAACTACCTTTCTCTAAAACATGGGTTTGAGAAGTTGAATGTGAAAAATGGATAATCACTTATGATGAAAATGTAGAAATGGACAGGGTAAAGCTTATTTTGTCCACATTAAAATACATTAAAAATAACAGATTGGAGATCAAGATGGTGGAGTAGAAGGATATAGAGCTGATCCCCTCCCACAAACACATCAAAAATACATCTACATGAGGAAAAATTCTCACAGAAAACCAACTGAAAACTGACAGTTCTCTTACACAACCACAACTCTAAGAAAGGCCCCCACGTAACTGGGTATGACTGAAATAAATTGCATTGGGATGGGACCTGCACATCTGTGAGGTATCTGTGAAAAAGGAAAAGTTCTCTCACCTGAGAACCCCCTTCCCCAACTAGAAGGTGTACTGGAGCAGTTTGGGAGCTTGGAAGGGACCTGATTCTTCTCCTGAGGAGTGTGGTTGCTGGCTTGCTAGCAATCAAGAAGCCAAGACCTGTGCTGACCTCTGCCAGTCACCTCATTTTCCATCCCTAAACCCTTGCCAAGCAAGGCTGCTAGTAAGCCCAGCAGCTAGGTGCTGAAACTGGGACTTTAGTGGATGAACTCTGGAAGAAGAGTCAGTCTTGTTGCCAGGATTCAGTCTGAAAGGCCAAGAGTGTGATCAGGATCTCGCTGTTAGAGTGTACAAGTCAGAGCGTAGGTCTGTCATAGGAGCCACATCATCAGCATGTGAGGGTGGGGCACAGATCTCCCATTAAAGCCCCACTTTCAGTATTCTCACTGGAGCATGACTCCAGCTGTTGTCAACTCTGTGAGCATGCAATCACCAGAGATCCCACAGTAGAGGCAAGTCCAGAGGTGGGTATAGCAGCAGAGGACTCTATTGGCTTATGCACTGGGTGGCAAGCAGGGTTACAGAATCCCATGGTCCCAGCAGACTGCCCCTGGGGAAGAATATGCAGTAGTTCCTTTCCTGGTGTGAGCACTCCATTCCCACATACTTCACACCATGGCTTGGAGCCAGATCTGGTCTCCAATGAGAGGATCAGACCCTGCCTTGAAGAGGGCTACAATAGCCACAGAGCAAAAAGAAGTCCCTGACAAACACCTAGTGCAGGCTTTGGTCACCACAGTGACAATCATGTTCCCTATCAAGGGGATGATGTCCAGCACACTCTGAGGAAAGACTTGGAAAACATCAATATCAAAAACAACCCTTACACCAAAAATATCAGATGCACACAGTCTACACAGGGATGCTCCCAAAATAGCCTTTCAAGGTAACAGTAAGCAACTGTTTTCCTAAACTCACAGAAGCAGAGAAATTTAAGTAAAATGAAAAAGCAGAGGAATTACTTCCAGTTAAAAGAACAAGAAAAATCAATTTCCTGAAAGAATAAACAGTAATACAAACTTCTCTGATCTACTAAAGCACAAAAGTTCAAAAAAGAGTAATAAAATTGCTAAAGAAATTAAGGAAGATTATAAATAGAAACGCAGATCACTGTAACAAAGAACTAGAAAGTATAAAGAGAAACCAATCAAAATTAGGCAACTCAATGGCTGAGATAAAAATAGAGCTAAAAAATGAATAGTCAGCTAAATAATGCAGAAGAATGAATACATGATCTGGAAGATATAATAACATAATTCATTCAATCAGACCAATAGACAGAAAGACAAACTAAAAAAATATACAAGATAAGTGGTATAATGTAATGAAGATATTATGGCTGAAAACTTACCAAAACTAAAGAAGGAAACAGATTCATAGGTACAGGAAACACAGAAGGTTCCAATCAAGATGAATGCAAACAAACCCACAGCAAGACATATAATTTAAATGGCAAATTTAGAGAGTGGATTCTAAAAGCAGCAAGAGAAAAACAAAAGTCAACTAATCCCCATAAGTCTATAACCTGATTTATCTATAGAGAATTTGCATGCCAGAAGAAAATGGCATGTTATATTTGATGTCCTGAAAGTGAAACATCTATAATTTAGAATAATCTACTTAGCAAGATAATCATTAAGAATACAAGGATAAATAAATTAATTAATCAAACAAGTGAAAAGTAAAAGGATACAACAATACTAAACCTAACTTAAAAGGAATATTGAAAGTTCTTTTCTAAGTATTAAAGAAGCAAGAATCTATACAAAGGTAATAATACAATAAGAAAGGCAAATATATAAAAGGATTGATGATCATTTCAATAAACCAGTACCTATAGTAAAAAAAGTCAAAATATGTTTGTAAAAATGATCATACCTATGATTAACAGCAAAAGGATAAGCATGAAGATGTAAAGTAGGACATTAAAATTGCAAAATGTGGGGGATGGGATTAAAAAATGTAGACCTTTTAGAATATATTTGAACTGATATGATTATTAGTCTAAAGCAAGTAGATAAAGTTATGGATTAACATACTTAAAAATCAACATAAACACAAATAAAAAATATACAATAGAGTCACAAAACAAATAAAGGAACTCAAGCATAATACAAAAGAAAATAATTGACCACAAAAGGAAAAACAACAAGGGACAAAGAAGTACTACAAAATAAAGTGTAAAACAAAGATTAAAATGGCAGTAAGTACATACCTATCAATAATTATTTTAAATGTCAATGGACTAAAAGCTCTAATCAAACAACATAGTGTGGCAGATTGAATCAAAAAACAAAACTTTATGATGCTGCCTACAAGAGACCCACTTTCGGGTAAAAGAGACACATAGATTGAACTTAAAGAGATTGAAAAAGATATTTAATGCGAAGGAAAATGACAAGAAAGCCAGGGTAGCAATACTTATATCAGAAAAAATAGACCTTAAAACAAAGTCTATAAAGAAAGGCAAAGAAGGACACTATATAATGATAAAAGGATCACAAAAATAAGAGGATATTACATAAGTTAATGTATTTGCATCCAATATAGGAGCAACTAAGTATATAAAACAAACATAAAAGGAGAAATAAATAGGAATACAATAATAGTAGTGGACTTTAACACCCCACTGATATCAATGGCAAAATATTCCAGACAGAAAATATATAATATATCAGATCCTAAATGACACAAAATAACAATTGGACTTAAATGATATCAAATGATATCAACACGACACTACATCCAAATAAACCCAGAATACACGTTCTTTTCAAGTATGCATGGTACATTCCCTAGGATTAACCACACACTAGGACATTTGAGAACAAGCTTTAAAAAATTTAAAAAGAGAAAAATTATTTCCAGCATCTTTTTTGACCACAACAGTACCAAACTAGGAATCAACCTCAGAAAAATAAATAAAAAAATAAATAAATGGGAAAAAAATGGTTACATAGAGACTAAACAACATACTACCAATAGGTAGCATTGGGTCAATGGATCAATGATGAAATCAAAGAGTAAACTAGAAAATACCTCCAGACAAATTACAATGAAAACACAATCTTATAAAATCTATGGGATGCAACCAAAGTACTTCTAAAAGGAAAGTTAAAAAAAAAAAATCTCAAACAACCTAACCTACCACCTAAAAGAATTAGAAAAAGGAGAACACATAAAACCCAAGTCAGCAGAGGGAAGGAAATAATAAAGATCAGAAAAGAAATAAATAAAATGGAGATTAAAAAATAGAAAAAATCAATAAAACCAAAAACTGATTTTTTTGAAAGGGTAAACAAAATCAACAAACCTCTTGGGTCACCAGAAGAAAAGAAAGAGGACCCAAATAAACAAAATAAGAAATGAAAGAGGAGAAATAACAATTGATATCACAGAAGTATAAAATCATAAGAAAATACTGTGAACAGCTACATGCCAACAAATTGTGAATTCTAGAAAAATTGGACAAGTTTCTAGAAAAATGCAAACTGCCAAACTGAGTCAAGAAGAAATGGATAATATGAACAAACCTGTTACTAGAAATGAAATAGAATCTGTAATATAAAGACTCTCTGCAAACAACCAGGACTGAATGGCTTCCCTGCAAAATTCTACCAAACATACAAAGAACTTACACTATTCTTCTCAAACTATTTCAAAAGATTAAAGAGGAAAAACCCCCAAAGTCATTCTATAAAGCCATCATCACTATGATACCAAAAGCAAAGGCACTACCAAAAAAGAAAATTACAGGCCAATATCTTTGATAAGTATACATCCAAAAATTCTCAACAAAATATTAGCCAAACAAACCCCAAAACACATAAAAAGGATCATACACCATGATCAAGTTGGATTTATTCTACGGTCAGAAAAATGATTCAACATACACAAATTAATCAATGTGATACACCACATTAACAACAACAAAAAACACATGATTATCTCAACAGATGCAAAAATGCATTTGCTAAAATCAACATCCATTCATAATAAAAATCTCTCACCAGAGTAGTTGTTAAAGGAACATGTCTCAATATAATAAAAGTCATTTATGACAAACCCACAGCCAACATGATACCTAATAGTTAAAAGCTGAAAGCCTTCCCACTAAAATCTAGAACTAGACAAGGATGCCACTCTCACCACTTCTATTTAACATAGTGTTGAGAGTCCTAGCTACAGCCATTAGACAAGAAAAATAAATAAAATGGATCCAAATTGGAAGAGAAGAGGTAAAACTGTCATTATATGCAGATTTATATATGTATAAAACCCTAAAGACTCCACACAAAAACTATAGAACTAATAAATTTAGCAAGGTAGCAAGATACAAAATTAATACATATGAATCTATTGCATTTCTTTAAAAAAAATTCAGATAGAATTGTTTTAATTCCATTTAAAATTGCATGGGAAATAAAATAAAATATCTGGGAATAAACTTATCCAAGGAGGTGAAAGGCCTATAAGCTGAGAGGTGTAAAACAATGATAAAGGAAATGGAACATGATTTATAGAAATGAAGAGATATTCCAGGCTCTTGGACCTGAACAATTAATACTGTTAAAATGGCCAAAGCAACCTATAGATTAAATGAAATTCCTATCAAATTACTCATGACATTTTTCACAGAACTTGAACAAATAATTCTAAAATTTATATGAGACCACAAAAGATCCAGAATTGCTTAAGAAATCCTGAGAAAAATAACAAAGTTGGATGCATAATCCTCCCTTACTTCAGATATTATTACAAAGCTACAATAATCAAAGCAGCGTGGTATCAGAGAAAAAAAAAAAAAGACATTTAGATCAATGGAATAGAATCAACAGCCCAGAAATAAACCCATATACCTATTGTCAGTTAATCTTCAACAAAGCAGTCAAGAATATACAATGGAAAAAAGATGTTTTTTCAGCAAGTTGTGTTGGGAAAACAGGATAGCCTCATGTAAATCAATGAAATTAGAACACACCTACAAACCATACACAAAAATAGACTCAAAATGATTTCAAAGCTTAAATATAAAAGATAACATTATCAAACTCCCAGAAGAGCATATAGGCAAAACATCCTCCTACATAAATCAGAGCAATATTTTCTTAGTCTTCCAAGGCAAAATAAATAAAAACACAAATAAACAAAGGAGACTTAATCAGACATATAAGCATTTGAACAACCAAGAAAACCATCAATAAAATGAAAAGACAAGCTAACAAATGAGACACAATATTTGTAACCAAGCAACTGACCAGCAGTTAATTTCCAAAATACACAAACAGCTCGTACAACTCAATGTCAAAAAAAAAAAAAAAAAAAAGAAAAGAAAAAAAAATGGCCAGAAGACCTAAATAGACATTTTATCTAAGAAGACATACAGATGGCCAACAGGCACATGAAAAGATTTCAACATCAATAATTATTAGAGAAACGCAAAACAAAACCACAAGGAAAAATCACCTCACATTGTACAGTGTGGCTAGTATCAAAAAGTTGAAACTAAGATAATGTACAGAATGTGGTCTCTGGCCTTCTTATTTTTAGAGCACTTTCAGAAGAGACTATGTTCACCAACATTTAAGTGTTTCCCTTCTTTCCTTGGATGTAGCTAGGCTACACTCTGTGGACTCTCTCACTGTGAATCTCGGCCACCTGACTGAGTTATGCTCAATAGAATGTGTGTCCAAGTGATAGGTGCCCCTTCCAAGACTGCCCCATATAAATCATTTCCATGGTATCATCATTCTCTTTCCCTATTTGCATGGGAGAAAAGAGAAATCCCAAATCCTAGAAAACATGGTATCCACAAGACAGAAAGAGACTTGCTTTCTGAATTATTGGTTGGAAAGGTGCTTGTTGAACACTTCCTAAATTGTTATGACAGCCAAGATAAATTTCTATTGTGTTGTCATTTTTATTTTGTTGTTGTATATTACAAGCACTCATTCTTAATGCAAAATTATATTATTAACTTAGAGTATTATCATAAAATATACATTAAATATATGGCCTTGGATTAGTGGTAAAGTGATGGGTAGGAAAACATCAGAGATCAAAAGTAAGAAGAATGGAGAGTTGTGATTTGCTGTAAAAAATATCTGCTAAACTGTTGTCTGCAGTGATTTGAAGGGAGGCCCATGAGCAAATGTGCCTGATACGCTAGATGAACTGGTAAGAGTAAAGCTGACAGTATATGTTGGGTCCTATTAGTTGCTTATAGCAGGATATTACATAAAGGAGATGGCAAAGGAAAATTTAAGTGCTTTTCAAGTAGAAAGTCTACTAAGAGAAAATCCAAAAATACAGTACTTTGGAATGTTAAATTAACTTTTAGAATCTAAATAAAATGACTGAGAAAGTATTTGAGGCACAAAGCTCAGTAAGAACTCATCCTTGAAACAAAGTTCATGTTAAGGGTATGTCTGGTCTCCCTAATTCTGAAGATATGAAGATAGACACTATTAATTTAGGAGAGAGACATGGGAGTGAGAATTAAATGTATCAAAATTGACAATTACATTTAGGAATATATTTTATTATGATTCAGAACATGAAACTAACCAAAAGCAAATACAAAAAAAAAAAAAAATCATGAAACAACCACCTATAACAACAATGACAACAACAAAATCTTCAAGTTTTTAGAACTTAAAAAAGTATTGTCTTCATTTTTATACCAACAAAAAAGCAGGTATTGTGTCTGTAATATAAAGAAATATATTTTATGAACAAAAAAAAATTTTGTGACTGGTGATGAGGGGAAATTTTATCTGGTGTATCAACAGTAACAACAGAAAAACGCTGAATTTATGCACCAACTTGTAACAAATAGATCAATCACATACAATAGTGTATGCGTGCTTGTATACTACCTCAAGAACATATACACACATGCACACACAGAATATTCATTCTGTCAGAGCATATATATATTATAATTACGGATACAATATATATCTGTACATAAATGTATGCCTACATATATTATGTATGTACATATGTATAAAATATATACTTTTGTATATATATATATAAATATGTAAATAACCATATAGAAAGGATATGCCTGTTGCTATGGTCTGAAATCTGTGTCCCCTCAAAGCTCACTTGTAATCCTAACACCAAATGCGATTGTGTTAGAATATGGGGGTCTTTGGAATGCGATTAGGTTATAAGAGTGGAGCCTTCATGAAGATTAGTCCATTTGGAAAGAGATCCTGGAGAGCTCCTTAGTCCATTCCACCTTGTGAGGATATATAAAAAAGTTGGCAGCTATGAACCAGGAAAAGAGCCCTCACCAAATCACACTGACACCCTGATCTTGAACTTGCCAGCCTTCAGAACTGTGAGACAAAAATTTCCATTGTTGATAAAATATCAGTCTGTGGTATTTTGTCACAGAGGCCTAAAGAGACACTTGTATGGAAGAAGTACAAGTTATTCAACCACATGCGCAAGCGTGCACACACACACACACACACACACTTCTGCCTGATCTGTAAAACAACTGCTTATAGTGGTCAGAAACATTATCCCCAACAACCACATCTCATCTTCTAATTATTTACTATGTCAACTGAAATAAATGTGCAGCCTAAAAGTTAAAAGTTATGTTTTATTTGGCAGAAGGACTCGAGCCAGGATGACAGCCTCTCAGGTAGCTCTGAGGGACTGCTCTGAAGAGGTAGGGGAGGAGCTAGGACATATAGGAGCTTTACAACAAAGACCTGGTAGTTGGAACAATAAAAGATTACTTGTTATCCAAAGAAAACCAGGCATCTCAAGTTAAAGAATTTAGTGTTTTTTCTATTTATGGGAGGAAGCAAACATTTGGGCTCACTGAATTCATTTCTTTGACAAGCACCTAGCTATCTAGAACCAGTATCCTGTCCTTTCTTATTCTGAGTCCCCTCAGAGTGCACCATTGTGAGTGGTTGCAGAGGCTGGACTGCAGGCCTGTCCTCACTGGGGGGTGGCAGCTGCTGCTGATGACTTGGTTTCAGCATTCTTTGTTTACTGACATGGTTGCAGTATTTTCATTCCCATTGCAATATTTTCATTCACAACTATATTAATAGCTGACAGCTTTAAAAATAGCTAAGAGATAGGGAAAAATGGATTCTAGATTCTGAAATCACTCTTTTGGTCTTAGAAAAATGATTGCAGATAATGACAGTGCTACTAATAGTTTCTAGGAGGAATTCACCTTGGTGCATTAGTTATAGGATGGAAGAATTTTGTAAACTCTCTTTCAACAAAATATCTACCATTATATACAAATTTCAAAATTAGTCAAAGCAGGCAACTGACAGAGCTCATTTCACTATGCTCCACCAGACTGACATAAGATCAAAGTCTGTGTACTGAAAGCTAAAGAATTCAATCTCCACTTCACTTCACACGCTGGGAAACAAAATCTCAGAGCACCAAGAAAGCAGTTTCCTCATTATCTGCAAGTGTTTAAACATTGAGTTTGTTTAAATCGCTCTTCATTCAAAAACAAGTGCAATGAAACAAAAAAGTAATATGTTTTTATGGAGCAATTATGAATCACAAGAAGATATTCTTAGAAAAGTCACAACTTGAAAAAATTGCTTCACTGTACAAAGTGAAATTCAGGGAGTATTTACTTTATTATTCTCAATAATGTGAGAATATATGGACTTTCTAAGCTAGGATAAGGATGCTACAATGCCTCAAATAGGCTACAATTGACTGAATTGAAAACAAAGTTTTGTAAATTTGGAAAAAATCTGTAGAAATCAAAAATAAAGTAATACACATAATATTTGAAGTAATTAATGACAAAAGTTACATTGTGAAAATTATGATCAATGCTAAGGAGGGCAAAATTCTCCCAGAAGTAAAGGATACATAAATAATAGTTTAAAAATGAAAGAAAATGTAGACATGAATAAAATTTTGAAGACATAATATGAGGATAACATTTACTTTTAAAAACAGCTTGATAAGAAATACTATATGAAACACCAAGAAAACAATATAGAACAGTAATACTGAATACTGTTTTGGCATCTGCCATTCAGAGTACATCTGAATTTTTAGGGTAACTTTTTAAATTAGAGTTTTATTGAGATTTGAATATAACATCTAGATGAAGTATATTCTGATTCACAGTTTATGCATGTAATGCAAATTATAATACATTATATATATTATTGTGGGAACCCATGATTGGGTTAACAAATTGTAACAGATACCAGCCACTTATCTCCTTAAAGAAGATGTGCTTAGTAACTGCCTTGAGGTTTTAGCAATGACCCAGGCCCCCAGCTATAAACGCTGGGCATGCTTGCTGTTAGTCTTCTATCCCCAAAACAGCCTTGGGCTGGAATGATAAACAAGTTGTAAAAAGGTGCAGACTCAGAGATGAGAAAGCTGGTTAGCCAATAATGGGTAAGATCCCCTGAGGGGGGCAAACTAAGACAGGCACAGCTGCCTGAGTCCAAGTTGTTAAGCAGCTGATTCTCATACATTCCACCCTGATAAGATGAAAGGCTCAACACAAACATGATACACCAAAAAGGGTCTTCTGACCTTGAGACAAACACCAACAATAAACAAAGCCTTTGTACTCATTGTGATCCCACCCTGTCCTTCCCTAAATTCCTGCATTCCTCCTTTGACTGTACTCAATAAATATGGGAGATTTGACAGGCTTCTGGAGTTGGCTCCTGACTCCCTCTGGCTCTCTTGACTTTTTCCACAGTCTTGAGTAATTCATTCCATCTTGGTGGGAGTTCTGCTGGCCAGAACCCACAACTGGTGATGAACTCATATTATGTATATACATAGAAAACATTAATTAAATTAAAAATGTTTCAAACTAAGAGAAGAAATTGTTCCTATGACACATTCTCTCCCTCCCCCTGAAGATTTCTTTGGTTGAAGAACCCTCCTTTTTTTTAATTTCAAGGAAAAGTAAAACACTGTCTTGTAATCAAATGCTCTGAATATATATTTATTTTGTTTAATAGGTTATAAGGGCCATGAGTTGTGAATGTATGATTTCTACTGAGAGCTTAGCACTGAGTCTTGCTTGTAATAGATGAAATGCATGAATAACACAAAACAAAATCATTGAATTATTTTTAAATTATATTTTGGTAAAATCACTGAGATTACTAGTGAGAGCTTTCAGGTCTATGTGGACTGATCACACTGAGATTTGAGCTAATATAACAGTTAAAACTGGTTTTCAATTCATTAACCAACCTACATAAAGTCATAAAAAGAAGTGTGTATTACAACTAATATACTTAAACTCCCTCCCTTATAATAAGATAAATTATAGTAATATAGAAATACTTTTTAAAAATTGCATTTCACTTACTTTATATAAAATAGCAGATTTGGAATTTGTACATTTATTTGTTCATGAATTTCTTTGTCTTTGTATATTTATTTGGACATGTGTGGAACTAAGTCTCATGGAAAATTATTTCTCTAGGAATAATGTAGTTATTGCCAGGTTTTGAACAGTCTCTTTAAAAGTGCTACCAGAACAAATACATCAGGTCACATAGCAGGTGGTTTATCTCTGTGAAAGTCTAAGCATTAAAATAAAGAAGACTGTAAGACTAGTAATTAGGTATTGATTGGTTTATCTAACACATTGCACACTTCTAAACAAATGTAACATTGTTTCTTATTCATTTCTTCTAAACCTTGAAATTGGTCAATGCATTCATCTCAGTGATAACAAAATATGAAGTGTGGTTTGTACAACTAATTTCCTGATCTTTCTTGAACCAAAAACAATAAACTTCACAAAATGATTCCATTCTTAGAAAATCAAAGAACACAAAAGTCATCAAGAAGAACAGAAGTCCAAATATTCCTCCAATTAGTACTACTACTATTATGTTATCAGAAATATATTTTTAAACATTACAAAACTTATATATGGACTTTTCTTTTAGAAAATAAGACATCACAATATCCTGCAGAGTTAAGCAGAGAAGTGTGGAGTCACAAAGCAAATTACTAAGTATCACATCATTAATCAGAGTACCAAGGTGATACTATAAATGAAAAAGTAAAGTTTGGAGAACGAATAAGTGCATAACTAAACAGATAAAAATATGAAAAACAAGTAATAGATTATAACATAACAAAAGGATAAATACAGAATTTCACAAGATCATGATAGAATTTAGTGTTATAGCACTTAAATTTTTACTTGTTCAACAGAGGTCACAGTCTTACAGATTCAGAACTATAAAATTAAGGAATATGAGGAATCTAACTTTTTAAATAGTAATTAGGGTTTTTTTCCAGAGGGTAGAAAAATGGGAAAAGATGAAAGAATCAAGAAATAAAAACATAATTTATGTACATTTTTCACCATGTTATTTCTACACTAATATAATTAAAAAAAACATAAATTTATTTTTTCTTTACTTATAAAGGCTTTGTATACTATCAAAAGTAACTCAATAGATTTAATTTACATATGAGTATAAAAGAAATAATACAATGGATCTAATGAATTTAAAAAATCTATAGTAAATCTTACATATTCTTCTTATTTCTGTCTTTAATAACAAGGACAACATACATTTCTTTTTTCTTAACAATTTTTATTGGTTTATAATCATTTTACAATGTTGTGTCAAATTCCAGTATTCAGCACAATTTTTCAGTCATTCATGGACATATACACACTCATTGTCACATTTTTTTCTCTGTGAGTTATCATAATATTTTGTGTATATTTCCCTGTGCTATACAGTGTAATCTTGTTTATCTATTCTACAATTTTGAAATCCCAGTCTATCCCTTCCAAGCCTCCACCACCCTGGTAACCACAAGTCTGTATTCTCTGTCTGTGAGTCTATATCTGTCCTGTATTTATGTTTTGATTTTGTTTCCTTGTTTGTTTTTGTTTTTGTTTTTTAGATTCCACATATGAGCGATCTCTTTTTCTTTCTCTTTCTGGCTTACTTCACTTAGAATGACATTTTCCAGGAGCATCCATGTTGCTGCAAATGGCATTATGTTGTCGGTTTTTATGGCTGAGTAGTATTCCATTGTATACATATACCACTTCTTCTATATCCAGTCACCTGTTGATGGACATTTATGCTGTTTCCATGTTTTGGCTATTGT